>NC_044582.1:13189319-14616819 GCF_901933205.1 Camarhynchus parvulus | reverse complement strand
GATGAACATCCTCCAAATCAAGCGTCATGACTAAGCACAAAGATAACAAAGGAGCTACTAACAGCCTCCATCCCTTGATGTCTCACTGGCAGGCCATTTTGGAATAAGAGTTATGGGGCTCATTGCCAGTGTGACTGGTAAATCCCATGATTCATGAAATGTAAACTTCCAGTTGTTGATCTTGCGATACTCTCTGCCCTTAAAACTAATCCAGCTGTTCACAGAAGTTTTCTCTGTTTTCCTGGAGCCTGGCACAATGAGGGAGATTAAATGCAGGAGAACAAAAGAGTGAAATGACAAACTAGTGGGGCCATGACTCAACTGTTTCATAGGCTTCTTTTTGAGATGGGCATGGGGAGGGACTGCTGACAAGCTGGGCTTTGATCAGACCAGGGAAGGGAGGAGGACACCAAGTGATGCAGAAACTATCTCAGTGAAATTGTTTTTTTTTTTACAAGGATGAAGCTGGTTCTACTCTCTGCATCTAGAATTAATTTACTTTGGGTTGGGCAAGGAGCAGAGAAGTAGGAGAGCCCTGCAAATCTGTAGTGCCTTTCCCTGATTAAAAATGTGTCCTGGCTCCCAAACATGAGCTGCTATTCCAGTTAATTTTCAAGCTACACTGGAGCCATTTTCAGACTTCAGAGTAAATCAAAAAGCAAACCAAGCAAACAACAAGTTTATGTGTCAGATCAGCTGAGAAACTGGGTCTCTCCTCTCCTCTCCAGAAAGTGTTTCATATTTTTACTGCAGCGTTACCAAAATGGGTCTCTGCTGACCTATTATATAAAGCTCATAGCCAAAACCAGACCACCAAAACCCTCCTGCACACAGCCTTACCGCCAGAAAGGGTCAGTCAGGAGCCTCCACAGTTGGTAAAACACACATTTCCAGTTGCCTGCCCAACACACAAACTCTCATTGCTCGCTCTGAAATAGTCGTGGGACAACGGAGAGGAATGAGAAGGAATTTGAAAAGATGAAGATTTAGGAACAAATGATAATTTATGTCCTTCAGAAAATGCAAGTCAAACCTTGCCTGCTCTGGCCCTTCAGCACTCCTGATTGGAACAGGATATGTGTTTAGCATATCTCCAAGGTATTCTCATATGAACATGACAACCAGGTGCCTACTGCGAGGACAGCTATAACAAATCACCCACATTCTTGTCAAGCCAAAGCTGCAATTGTTCTCCTCAGATCATCTGGCTGCAGTGTGGGCTCCCTTCAATTTCTAACACAGAAAGTATTTCCAATAGTTGACAGATGTCTTTCCTCGCTTTACACTCCTTTCTTACCCTCTTCAGTGTCAGCCTTGCAGGAAATACCGAGTTAATTGGAAAGATTAGGGAAGGTCTCCTACAGCTATTGCAGGAGAAAGTGGGAGCAGACAGAATGCAGTTAAGGGAGAATAATTCATTTAAAGTTTTTATTTTAGTATTAAGCTTTAAATGTTAACAGCCAGAGGAAGGAAAGGCTCTAAAATTCTGTTGGATGTTTGTTATCACTCAGCACAAAGCAAAGCGATCCTTCTCACAGTAATTTTAAACTGGTAGGTTAATTCCAATAATTTTAAACTGGTTAATTCCTGGTTCGCATACGGAAGACAGTTTCCAAGAAGCAAGCATTTGTAAACAGTTACTAGAAGTACAATTTGATCTTGCTCTGCAATACTAGAGTGTATGGTCCAGCTCACTGGTTTATCCCACACACAGACCTCAGGGGTTTTGCCCATAAATTTCTCTCCTTTGGAAGATGAAATACTCATTCTCAGCAGAAAAAAAAATTAAAAAGGAAAAAATAAGCACAGAAAGGAATATTTTGAGCATGTAGATAATGAGAATTTCTATAGAAATTGTCTCTCATGAGCTCATTGGATTTGAGTCAGGGTTTGATGCCAAGATTTCTAAAGGACAAGAAGTCCTCCTCAAGGATCCAGGAATGGAGTCCAGGTTTTCACCTCCACCCACTCTCCACCATTTCATAGGCAAAAAGAATATTTTCACATTGGTATCAGTTTGATATGGAGTTTGATCTGCTCTGATTTACAGGCTTTATTGAAGTGTGAGAGGTTACAAAGAATTTTCTTCCTGAAAGGACACAAAACACAACCTGTCCTAATTATGTCCCTCGATGCACTGGAGCCATCTCAGCTGTTTGGAGCCTACAAACAGGAGTTGTAAGGGAGATATGTGAGCATCTTGATTTATTATTGCTTTACAATGCTGTTCTTGCAGCAAGACAAGCACCATCCTCCTCAAAAAAAGGTGTGTACTGAGAGGGAGAGGAGGGAAAAGAACAACTCTGTGCTGCAGGGACCAGCTGCAAAATCTCTGCAGCAGGAAAGTCAACCAAAGGGAAAAGCTCTGCATGAGCAGTGCTCAACATGCAGCTCTCAGCTCCTCAGGACCAGCTCAGGAGGATGGAGATTGGGCATGGCTGAGCAGGGATATATGAACAGAGAATAAATTAAAAATTAGTTTTGTATTTAGACCTCCTGAGGAAACAGGGACAATTAGCAGACACATGGTAATTCAAGGTACAAGCCAGTGACAGTCACTGCAGGGCTCTACAGGACCTTGGCAGGAAATCACCCTCTGAGGGGCAGTCCCTGAGCTGTTACCTCCATTACAACCAGTGGGGATAATTGGAGATAATTTTCAAGATTGGTATTATTTGTGTCATGCCATGCAGCATTTATCCTGCAGGCCAAAACCCAGCACTCATTGAAAACACATTTCAAAGCATTACCTGCTCAGGCATCTGGAAGTGCTTAGGCACATGAACCTGTTTGCTATTTACACTGCTTAACTGCTCCCGTGTTGGACTGCCCTGGAAAGCTGAGTGACAGCAAAGAAAACAGCAAAGAGCAACACCCAGTGCCTTTTCCAAGGAAAAAGAAGGAGAAAAGTCCACTGGTAGCTTTGTTTGCTCTTTGGCTTTTCCTTATCTCATGCCCTGAGAGCCCTGGGGAGCAAGTTAAAGGACAAGGGAAAGAAAATGAAGAGCAGCCATGACTTCAGATGAGGAGCCACCCCAATGACATCAGGATGAAGGCTGCCAAAGTCTGGTGGAGAACAGGAGCATCCAGAAGGGAATCTGCAGGGAAGAAGACCTGAACAAAGGTTGCCTCAGCTGGGATGCTGAACAGAAGGGATCCAGTGAGGAAGGTTCTTCTGCCAGGAGCCAATAAAGCAGAAGGAAAGCCCATGAGAATGGCAATGAAGGGCTGCAAGAACACTTCATGAGCACTGCTGTGCTGCCAGAAAGGAGTCCCAGGCCTGCAAGCCACAGAAAAACTGCCCTCAGCACATCCTGGGTCATGCTGACAAAGTTCAGCGCAGGTTTGTGCTAACAGATCACACAGTGGAGAAGAAAAGAGCAAGATTACAGCAGGAGGCAGGCCAGGATGGTTAAAACCCTCCAAAGAGCCGCTGTCCAGAGGCAGGACTGTCTCCTGAGGACACAGAGCAACAGCAATGGAAGTTCAGTGCTGAGAGAGGCCGTGCTGGAAGGTGCTCCCAGCCCTGCACAGAGTGACCTGCAGAGGCAGGAGGGGTGGGCAAGAGCTCAGCTGGATGGGGAGCACCCTCCAGTGAAACTCCATCCAGGAGAGCAAGCCAGAGACAAGCAGGGATGTGCCACTGCCACAGGACACTCCATCCCTGCAGGGCACAGAGGGATCCAGGGAAGTGAACAAACACTGAGGTAAAAAGTAAGTTCCCCTCTGAAGAGCCAGAAGCAGTTACCTTAAAAGGAATCAAAAAAGGGGGAGACAAAGGAATCCACTTTCTATTATTTGAAGAAAGCTGATGAGGAATTCCTGTCTTCCTCCTCCCAGAACTGCCAGAGCAAGAGCAGCCCAGAGAACAGCAAAAGGCACAGATGTGTTCAGTCTCCTCACTGGGACATGGAGGCCACTACTGTAAAGTGTCACTGAAACTGAAGTCCCCACTAGCTTCATCTGCATCTGAGATGGGTGTGAATATCCTGAATTACCCCTCAGACCCCAGGCTGGGCACGTTACACCTTGGAATTATTCTGTGGAGCTGTTTTAGAGCTGCTGTGCATGGATCTGCCTGCTGCAAAGCTGGAATGCCCTGCCCAGCAGCAAGATGAGCCCCCAGAGCAGGGGCAGGGCAGGAGCAGACGTGGCAGTGCTCAGTGCCAGGTGACACACGTGAGGACAGGCACCTGCCAGCTCCCAGAGCCAGCAAATTCCTGAGCCAGCAGCAGGAAAACAAACACAACAACGACTTGCCCCAACAGCAACTCGAGGCTGCAGTTCCAGCTTGTCTGCAGTATCAATAAATTGCTCTTTGTGAAAGTGTGGGGTTTATTTGCCCTGAGAACACCCGTGCAAATATTTAGGAGTATTTCTCTGAATGTTTCTCCTGAGCTTGGGGGTTATTTTCAATCTTTACCCTGTGAGCAGCCCTAGACACAGAGCCTGGGGCAGTGCTGCCCTGCCAGTCTGCACTGCTCTGCTGTGCCCAGGGCATCCTCCAGCCAAAGTGCCCATCATCCCACATTCTGATCATTTTCCAGCCTGGGAAGGCATGCAAGGTGCAGCCACAGCCCAGGATATCTTGCACCAGGCTGAAAAAACTTATTTCACCCCTTAATGCACATTAAGATAATTCAAAAATTTAATGGCAAAGTCTCAGATTTTTTTTTTCTTTTTCTCTCCTCAATCACTCCACAGGATAGTTGGCAACAATTTTTCTTAATCAGGTCAGTTCTTTCCCTCTTGGTCTGCCAAGGCTTATACTCAAATTCCAACTTTCCTTTGAATTCCACTTTCTAATTGTCATTGTTATCTAATTCTTTTTCAAGAGAAAGGAATGCCCCTTGGTCTTTCAATCAGCTCAGATTTGTGACCTGACTTTAAATACATTCAGCTGAAAGCCATTAGCAATTATTCAATTGCCTTTGCTGTAAAATGGTTTAAATTACTTGACATTAGTCCATTATTTGAAGAAAAAATATCAATTAAACCTTCAGGTTTAAAGATCTTACATTTCTACATTAGAGGCATTTAACAGTATTTTGATTCTAAATTTTTTCCACCAGTTCTATCCAGAGCACAGTTTTGCCTCACACGAGTCCTGTTGCCATCTGAGGTGATGCTGAATCCAAATGTGGCTTGGACCAGCATTGCCCAAGGGCTGGGTCCAGGTGTGCCACAGACCTGGGATGGTGCTGGGTCCAAGAGCTCACCTGGGACCATGGCTGGGCTGCAGGGAACCCCCCCTGCCCCATGGCAGTGACCTCCCATCACTGGACACTTTGGTGTTGGCAGCAGGATTGGCTCTGATGACAAGACGAAGGAATTAAAATAAAATAAAATAAAATAAAAAAATAAAATAAAATAAAATAAAATAAAATAAAATAAAATAAAATAAAATAAAATAAAATAAAATAAAATAAAATAAAATAAAATGTCAAGTGAACAGTTTGGTGGCAGCGCTGAGCAGAGCATCATTTCTGTGTCCACCTGTCCTCCCTGCTGCCTCTTGGCAGTGAACAGGGCTCAATTTTCTCCTCTTCTGCTCTGAGTTTGACTCTTCTTCAGGGCTGGGATGTTGAAATGCTCAGGTCCTGGCCATTAGAATCATCAGTCAGCACACACCTCTGGCACTGTTCTCAAGAAAGAGCGGCTACAATTGAACTAGAATTTTAATGCAACTGATTTGATTTAAGGAATCCAGTTTTTCCCTAAGAAACCCTGAACTGCATTTAATCTCTCCAACCCATGGGAAAATACATCAAAATTTTCCAAAAGAGGGAGCATTCCCCAAAATCTCAGTCAGACCCTCACAGTGGAGGGTGTGCCATTCCCAGAGCTTCCATCCAGCCCAAACCTGTGAGGATTTGCAACAGAGGGAGCTGACAAAGCCCTACAGCCAGAGTGTATATTCCAGCCTGTTTCTTCTGCAAGGTGCCAGGTCATCACCCCACTCATGAGTGAAAAACAGAGCAAGATCTGACAGCTGGACTGGGTTTGAGGGGACACAGACTGATCTGGGGATCACAGCATGAGACACCCAGGTGAGAGTTCACCCTTCAGGAGCTGCTGGAGCTGGGTACAGCTGCTTGGGGCAGTGGTCAGGTGGCAGCATGGGGTGGAGAAGGGGCAGGGGATGACTCTCTACGTGAGTTTTTGGGCCAATAGCACTTTCTTTCAGTTACTCTGGAACCACTGTTTGGATAGTCAGCTTCCCCTGGATCCACCTTCAACGCACTCTGAGGGCAGCAAAGGGCAGTATTGTGATACAGACAGTGTGAAACCTCCTCAAATTGGAGAACAGAAGTTCAGGTACGACACCATTGCTGCTTCTCTGAGTGATGCTGCTGCAGAGAAGCCCTGGGTTCTGCACTGTCCAATTCAAACCCCAGCCAAACTCAGATGTGGCTTCTAAGAGGCACGGATCAAAAGACATTAATTGCTCAGAAAGAGGGAACAAAAGTTTGCAGTGCACAAACCTCCCCCAAAAGCACTCTGCCAATCCCCTCTGCACTGTTTTGTTAGCAGTGCTCTCGGAGGCTGACAGTCCCTGCTGCAGAGGAGGCCAGCATGGATCCCTGCACCACACTGGTGGTTTGGCAGCTTTACGATGTTTTACATCACTTTTGCAGAGAACACCAGAGCTATAAAATTTGTAGTTTTCCTAAACCCCCAGAATCCATTTAATCAAAACAGTCCGGTGGCCACACCAGGGCATTATGCAAGTGCATGGCTGCTGCTCCTTCAGCTGCTGGAGGAGGAATTTGCTGACAAGTCAAGATTAAACTTTCAGTTCCTTCTGCTCTCTGCACTCATTACAGGCTGTTAAGAAATTTCAAGTTAATTAATTCAACCTCAGGAGAGGAAAATACTTGTAGGATTTAACATGGTGCAGCTATGGAAGGGACAGGCTGAGTGTGTTTGCAGCTGAGCAGAGAACAGTCCTTGTTCTTTGAAACTCCCTTCTCATCCTCCTCTGCCCTGGGTGTTGTCATGGGGTAGCCTCGTTGGAAACCATTTCACATGAAATTAATTCTGTAGCACCTAAACAGATTTGCACCACAAAACCAAGTGGTTTCTGAGCCACTTCTTGCCATGCATTTTGTTTTCTTCCCAGAAACTGCCTGTGTTCACAGCCCATAACTTGGCACTAGCACCAGCAGCCACACCTCACCTCCTTCCAAGCCAGAGGCTGGCGGGCAGGCAGGGGATAGAGCCCCATAAAACACAATTAACCTTTTCATTAAACAACAGCTCCCCAAGTGAGAACCGGGCTGTACTGACAGGAACGAGACTGCTTTATGTTAACGGTGTGTCTCGAAACTTTTAAATAAAATATTTGTGCTTGCATAAATAGTTGGAAAGGTAAAAGTGTCATAACAGTGGGTGTTTGTTATTGGAGCTGGAGCTTGCCTCCTGCCTGCAACAAAATGTCATAACAAAGCCAGCGTGGGGCTCGCTGCGTTTACTCCTCGCTGCAGTGTTTAAATTCTGGTACAAACCCCAGCCATAAACAGATTGCAGGACAACTCCTGCCAGAGGGGGCTTATTTTAGCCTGCCATGGACCCAGCATCGTCCCAGGGGATGCAAAGTTTGTTCTGCAAGCTTTGCATCCCCTGAGATTACACCGGGTGCAAACAAGCCGTGGATGGAGATGATGGTGTGCCCAAGCATGGACACAGCACCTCTGCAAAACTTTGCTCTCCACTTGAGCTGATGTTAGGTCTGCAGAATGGTTGGGGTCCTGCCAGCTTGGAAGCAGGAACCACCATGGGTCATGGCAGGCTTGGACCCAGGGTCACCCCAGGTGATGGAAAACACAGGAAGGTTGGACCTACCACCATCTGTGCCCAGGGTCACCTCAGGTGATGGAAACCATGGCATGGTTGGACCAACCACCATCTGTGCCCAGGGTCACCTTGGGTGATGGACCCACCACCATCTGTGCCCAGGGTCACCTCAGGTGATGGACCCACCACCATCTGTGCCCAGGGTCACCTCAGGTGATGGACCCACCACCATCTGTGCCCAGGGTCACCTCACCTGCACAAAGGTTTGTGCCCCCTGAGACCACTCTGGCCCATGGCAATCCTGAGCCCATGGTTAGGTTGCCAGCTGCAGAGCCCCCTGCAGCTCCCCAAAGCCTGCCCCAAACTCCTCAACAGAGAGTTGACTTCAGCCCATCACATCCTAAAATCTGCTTTTTGCAGAGTGCCTTCATCCCAAGTGCAAACTAAGCCAGGCTTTCCAACCCAGCCCAGCCCAGGGGAGGCTGCAGGGAGACTTTTATCACACTTGGCCAGCAGCAGCATCTTCCCAGCTGCTGTCAGCACCAGAGCAGGCGGCACTGGGAGCTGTGAGCACTCCCTGCAGCTCCTCCTGGCCAGCAGGGCCCACCTGCTGCAGCAGCATGGGCTGGCAGCCTTGCAGCCCTGGAGCCCATGGAGCCCATGGCTGGGGGAGCTTTCAGCTGCAGAGGAGCCAGTGTGACTCTGCTGTGCTGTGGGGTGGAGCAGGAGGTTCTGTGGCTCTTTAGGGGTGGTTGCTGTGTCCCCACAGCTCTAAGAGGAATTGGCACAGGGCTCCCATGATCAGCTTTGAAGCAGCTTGGTTGCTGCAAAGCAAGCACCACCCCCAGCAGGTCCCTGACACCCTCCTGCCTCCAGGCACTGCTTGTAACCCCTGGGGTCACACAGGTGCCTGTGCCCCATGCTCAGTGTCTGTCCCCCTGAGCTCTGCACCTTGACCCACCCTGGCCATTCAAACCCTGCATGAGGAGCAGGGGGAGATTCAATCCTGCACAACTGAGGCAGGAAAACCCAGCATGCATTCTGCACAGTGTGACTGGGCAGAGGGCAGGGGAAAAGGCACTATGCCTGGGAAATGTACCCCCATCCTTTTTCTTTTAAAATGCCTCAGGTAACCTACAACTCACAGCTTGCTTTGCTAGCACAGATCAGTACAGATGGTCTTGGGGAGCAGTTGGCGCTCCCCATGAAGCCCAAAGCAGGGACAGCCCACATGGCTGTGCCACACCAGCAGCAGAACCTCAGGGCTGCCTGGCTGATACACTTCTGCAGCTGTGAGCAGCCACGAATTAACATTGAGCATAAAGCAGCATGATTCCCCCAGAACAGCTGTAGAAATGCTTAGCCTAAATTAAATAAGCATTACCATAGCAGCTAGGTGCTTATTTACAAATGAAGGCCTGGAAGCTGCAGCCAGATCTGCTTCCCCTGCTCCCCACAGGCCCCCAGGGCGAGCACAGGCACAGGACTGTTGACTGGAGGAGCAGGGATGTGGGCTGGACTGTCTGCAGGTCTCAGAGGTCATTCAGGAGGTGGAGGTCTCCAGAGGTTGGGGGATCTTTCCCTGAAGGGCTGAGCCTGTGACAGAAGCCACCAAGAGGTCGATGCTCTGAGCAGGGCTGATGGCCGTACCTGAGCAGCCCCATGGAAAGGGATGTTCTCCTTTTGCTGAGACACATCTCCATCAGCCACCAGGGACCCTCTCTGCCAGGCAAGGAGGTCACCCCTGTCCCTGCAGCCAGGCCTGTGCCCTTGCCAGCTCCCTCTGGCTCAGGGACCCCGCTCTGACCCAGCAGCCTCAGCCCAACTCAACCTCACAGATCCTTTCCCACGTCCTGCACCCAACTGCTGCCCTTGGCATGTATTTTCAGGAGCAGGTGTCTGTCTGGGGGCTCTTCAATCCACACAAAAGCCCCTTAAACTGCCTGATTTCCTGAGAGCTCCTGCCCACTCAGCAATCCTCTCCAGTCCCCAGAGAGGCATCAGTCACAGCAGTGAGGATGCACAGCAGGGCTGGGGCTGCACTCCCTGCCTCGGGAGAGCCCCAGTTTGTGTCTGTGTCTGCGTGGGCTGCAGCTGCCCCACACAGAGCCGTTTTCTGCCCCCCTGCTCCTGGGGAGCAGCTGCAGCCTTGTCCCTGCACGGGGTGAAGGCCAGCAGGAGGGGACAGGCAGAGAGCAGAGCGTGGGTGCAGGACCTCAGGGGAACGAGTGGAGGTTTCTGCTGCCCTGTCCCACCCTGCAGGAATCCGGGGTCACGTCGTTCCCACCGGGAGGGGACTGCACAGCTGTGTCCTTCCCTGCTCCCAAAAACCTGCCTTGCTGCAGAGCACTTCAAAGGCTCCACTCCTCACCAAGAGCAGGGGATCTGGGAGCCAGCAGTCCCAGGCTCTGAGCCTTCATTACCAGTCCCTGGGGGACAGAGGGAAATCCAGATGCATGGGAACAGGGATGGGTGTTTGGTGTGCACCGAGCTCAGCTCCCTCCTCCCCGTTACATCACCTGGTGCCTTGAGGTTCAGTCAGTGCAAAGCTCCTGGCACAGCACCCGGGGCTGGGGGAGAGCCCGGGGCCACGCACAGGTGGGCAGCACAGGTGGGGCTGGGGGGAGCCAGCAGGGCAGGGAGCCATTGCCACTATCACCCTGCAATCAAACCCTCTCCTGGCAAATGCCTGGGCTCCAGCAAGCTGGCAGCCTCCTATGGAAAAATGTGCCTGGAAGCTCTCCCTGGAGCCATGCCTGCTCCAAGGAGTCACTGATAACCCTGCTGCCAGCCACATACCCTGGGATGGCCCTTCTTCCTCCCCACTGCACAAGGACACTCCAGATCCCATCCTCTCCCTGCCTTTCAGAGCCTTCCACTTCTCAAAAGAAATTCCTGCGCAGCCAGAAGATTTTACCACTTTGTTCTCGGAATATCATAATATTTTCTTTTTTAATTAAATCGCGTTCCCCATCTGCCTTGCATACATGTTTTGGGTAGTCTGCTTTTGCCAAACATAAGGTCAACATCCCTGCTACTAACTTTCAATAAAAGCTCACTGGTGCTAGAGCTGTGTTTTATCTAAACCCGATGTCTGCTCACAATTCTGACCGCACCCAGGCTAGGGCTGTGTGACTTCACTGCCCCGGATTCCCATCAAGAGCCTTTTAACATGAGTACACTCATTTAGCAGCAGGCATTGTCTTGCTTTCTTCATTAGCAAACTGAAAACTCACAAGGATGATTTACAATATTTCTGTAACAATGATGAACTTTTGTGGGGAAGAGTGGCTGTGTTTGATTTGAGCTGCGAGCAAATTAGTGGAGATGTCCTGGTTCTTAGTTTTAAAGCTCAAAAATGGAGTGAACTCAAGGAAATTCAAGAGAAAAAAAAAGCTTCAGCAAGGGCATTAATAAGGGAGGCTGAAGGGGAGACAGCCAGGAAAAGCAAATCCCAACCTGCTGCATAGAGACTGAAAAAAAAAGGAAGTCTATGCAGTTGTACTGGAAAATGGACACAAAAATATAGATATAGCAGGGCTTCACAGATAGATGCATTAAAATGGAAAAAAAAAACTTCACAGAATTCATACAGGTTTTTTGTCCATAGTTCCCAAACTTTGCCAGCAGAAGTTTCAGCCTCAAACTCTCTCGATTTACAGAACAGAAGCACAAAGATTAATAATTCATAGCAGCTTTCATCTATATCCTGAAGTAAGGAAAGGAGAGAGAGGAGCACAGACTGGACCATGCATTACTGAAGTCCAGAAGCTCTATTTAACTCACAGGAGAAGGATTTTGGATTTTGGACTAGAGCTCACCTATCCACATGCTGTTGGGAAGCACAGTGCTTTCCCTCTCCGTGCTGAAGCTGAAGACTGCACTCAGCTATAAATCTGGACCAAGATCTGCAAGGCCAAATCAAGATAAGCACAAAGCAGAATGCCTGCAAGTATAAACTCATCTTCTTCAAAGCATTTCAGGCCCCAGCTGCAAATTGGTTTATTCTGAGAACAAATTGTTGCTCAACTACTTGGAAGAATCTTCACAAAACTTCAGGCAAAGTACCTTTGATTGAAAAGAGCGTAATATCAGTGATAAATAATATCAGGTGAGAACACAGCAGGCTTTAACCTCCCCCAAAAGTGAGATAAGTAACATCAGACATGTTCTATCACTTGCTGCTCCATAGCAGCCAATAAATTGCCCAAGAGCCTTCCCAGGGGTTTTGTACAGAATGTCCTTTTTCCTCTGTGTCAATTGTAACAACCTTCCTCCAAGAAGAAAAACCCACAGAAAAAAAGGACAAATAATCCCTCTCTGTTAACAAAGGGTTGGCTGGCCCAGGAGTTTGGGATGAGCTTCAAGGATGCCCTGAAAAAAAAAATCTGACACCCTGTTAATATTAACTCCTGTCCTTGCCAGGGAGAGCACAGTCACATCTCAAGCACCTAACATGCTTTGAGAAAGATGTTACACAAGAACAGCTCAGGCCAGCTGTGAATTCACCCTCCTTGAGCAGCTGGTGGCACTCTGGATTCAGCATCACAAACACCTCCCATGCACCTCCCACCTGCACAGTTCTGGCTCTGCTTGGACAGGAGCAAAGGTGGAGACCAAGTCTCTTCTCTGTTGGCCCACCGGCATCATTTGAACACGTGTGTATGGAGAGTCATGGGGCTGTACAGGCAGATGGGTGTGATACTCTCACAGGTTATAATCTTATTTTTCCCTTTGTTTTTTCCTACAGACTGTGAATTACGAGAAGAGTATTTAACCTCCAACGTGTTCTGGTTTTTAAGGTGAACAAACAAAGGTCAAACCTGCTCCTAAAAACCAGCCATCTCTTTCTTTCTCTTCTACTCCACATGGGGAAGGGTGCACGAGAAGGAGGGACAGAGAATGTGGGAGGACAACGGGGCAGAGAAGGAGGAACAGGAGAAACAATGTTAAAAAGCAAGAAAATAAATAGAAACACATGAGGTAAACCAACTCTGATTTAATCACTAGAGAACTCAGCAGGGTCACAGATGACATGAGCAACAAGCCCAGCAACCTCAAGGAAATATTGTCCAGGTTGTGTTAAAACAAGCTACTTTCCCCTGGAGCCCATCATAATTTGGGTTCGCCACCACGTTGGGCTGGTCAGAGGAGGTGCTGCTGCTGCTCAGTGGTTCCTGTCCCCAGAGCACAGAGCAGATGGCTGTGCTAGCAGGGAGTCAGGCAGCTCAGGTGTCCCTCAGATCCAGCACCAGGACAATGTGCACACACCTGGGCATGGTCCAGTGAGCAGGGCTGTGCTGCAGGGACCCACCTTGCAGCAAACATGCAAGATAAGCCACTTGCAGGCACAACTGCAGCAGAATGAGGAGCCTCAGGTCTTGAGGGATCAGGCTGTGGGAGCTCTCTGGAGCAGCAGAGCATCATCTGAAAATACTTTGCTGTTTCTGCACGGTCCACAGGCACTCTCCACTTGGTGGCCACATCTGGGGAAGAACATCCACCTGCACTGGATTATTCTTCTGTACGTCGACCTCATTTTGGCTCTCTTGCTTAGTGTTTGAAGTTCCTGTGCAGAATCAAATTTAGCAAGGTCCATACCTAGGCTGAAAAAATATCTATCCTGGGGGCACTTCCTCGGTCATCCTGGCTTTCATTAACCCAGCTTCTCCACTGTCCTTCTTTCACACCCATTAAACAGCACCAAAGGGAGCTGGCAATACATTTTGCTTTGCCCTTCTCCTTTGTGCTCCTCCTTGATGAATGGCTAAAGCAGATGCACAGTTGCCTTTGAAGGCTCTGGCCCATGAGCATGTTGAATCAATGATGGATTGGACCAAATGAATCACAGTGTGGGAGAAAGCACAAGGCAATGATTTCTAAGTGGCCTTCACATCTTTACACTTCAGAACTTGCTTTAAAAGCCTGTTTTCTTCTTTTTATCTGGTTCCAGTTTCTGCAGTGCCTTTGCATATGTTGAGGGAGGTAGGGGGGAAGGAGGGGAACCTTTACATATAAACAGAAGAATCCACTTCTCCATTAGACAATAATGAAGCATTGTCATTTAGGGAGTTCAAATAGCTGGGAAACCACTTCAAGGCCATGCAAAACAACTGGGTAGCATCAGAAAGAACAGCAGTTGGCAAACTGAGCAAGAGAGTTCAAAACTCCAGTGAGCAAGCTCGCAAAAAACCCACAGCTGGTTCGGTAGCCTACCTCCCTTTACTGGGTCACAAGAGCTGCTTCAGCAAGAAGCTTTAATGAAACTGTATTTTTAGGATATGGTGAATTGCCAGGAATAACTTGATATATAACTGCTGCTGCTGGATCCCAACTGGAGCCCTGTGTGCTCAGCTGAATCCTGCGTGTCCCTCCTCACAGTGAGTGGGAGGTCTCCAAAACCCATCCAGAGCATCAGCTGCCTCCAGCTTGGCTGCTCTTGGGCCGTCCCTGTGACTGACGACACAACAGTGCTCATCAGATGGATGTTCTTCCCCCACAGGTACTCCAGGGTGGATGGAGGGAACCAAAGCCACCCATTTTGCAGTGCCTTCCTGGGCACAGGAGAGAGGCAGAGTTTGTGAGAAAAGGAAATTGTCCTTTTAGGCTGACAGTGGACTAGAGGGAGAAGAACATGTGTGCCAACACACAAATTTTCAGGCTCGAACATCTGAAAAAAAACCCAGCAAAAAAAGCCATCCCCCAGGCTGGGAGTTGGTTTTTATGGTTAAGCAACATGCCACACAAGTTCACCCCCAGGTCCCTGCGCTCCAGGCTGCACTTTGTGCCCAGACAGCCCTGCCAGGGGGAGGACACTGGTGGCTGGTCCCTGCCTGGGCAGAGGTCTTCCCACACACCACCCTCTGTGGGATCTGCTTGACGTTACTGCTCGGGACGATGCTGCATGTGGAAATGCAAGTGGAAGCTTGCTCAGACCACAGAATTTGCAGAGCCTGTTTGCTTAACCAGAGCTAAACACGAGCCAAGGACAGCTTGGTTTGAGCTCCTTTCTTCTGGGTACCCCACATGGAGCGCTGTGGCTGCTGCAGTAGCTGTGCCAGTGCTGGGCTGTGCTTCCTGGGATGAGCCCTTCGGGGAGATCCAGGGGTGGCACACACAGGAGGGCAAACATAGAGCTGCCCCCAAGGTTCTTCTTGGAGACCCAGTCTCAGCAGAAAGCAGGGAAAATCTCCCTGAAGCACATGAAGGGTTTCTTCCTCCAGCACCCTCTTCCCAGAGCCATCCTTACTCACTGAGTTGCATCCACGCAGGAATTGCAGCAGCAGCACCCCCATGCACCTCACTGCCTGCCTCCTTGTCATCCCAGTGAGGAACAAATCCCTCTGCTCCAGAGATAATGGACTTGGATGCATAAACCCTTGTGGAGTTGGCCCCAGGCTTGCCCTGACTCCTGCACACAGCAAACAGCCACTGGCAGCACCTGGGCAGGCACAGATCCAGCCCAGTTCCCAAAAACTATTCAAAATCTCCATGGCCTGGCAAGCAGGGCTCTGGAAAGGGCCTACTGCTCTCCACACAGACAGGGGTATGGATGAAGTGCCGTGAGGTTTGGAAGTATTATTTTATCCATGAGCTGAAACACAATTAGCTTGAGACTTTTCCAGCCTGACACCAAAGTGTACAAATAAAACAGTGGAAAGGGCTGAACAAGCCAGAGGATGTTACTGCAGGAGGCAAGTGTGTGAAATAGAGGTGTTTGGGACAAGGGGAGGTCTGTTAAAGTAAGAAAAGCCTGAATAAACAGGGGTTTTTCCCCCAGTGCCACTTTCAGCTTCATCCAGCCGGAGCTTAAAGATAAAAGGAAAAGGAGCTGCTGATTTTCCAGTGGGGGAAACTCAGCTGGGGGCTTCAGGGCTGTGTTTATTAAGCACCATGTTCACAACTGATCTGATGAGGAGTCAGAACTTGGGGGCTAGCACAACCAAGTGCTCACAGGAGCTGCATCTTCCTTGCTTTACAGACCCCTCATGTTTTAAGAGAAGTGAAAGTTCTCCAGCTGAACACCCCAGGAGCACAGTATCCCCCAGACACAGTGCTGGGACAAGCAGGGGATGCTGTGAGCTGCACACCTCTGGTGAAACCCTGTAACAAACAACATCCCTGTCCAAAGGCAGCATTTTTATCCACCCCCATCACATTTGTCACTGATTTTCGGCGCTCTCACTGTACCCCAGTGGGACACAGTCCCAGCTCAGCACTGCCCTGTGCATCTACAGGGCACCACAGGCTTTGAAGTTTCGCCCCTCCAAGGAGAGCCCTGGTTGGTACTGCAGCTCACATGCTCATTAGGAGGTGAGGATGAGTAATTGCCTCTCCCTGCCTGCCCCTCTGGGGATGCTGCTCAGTGCTGTCTCACTGACAGTGATGTTTCAGGGCCATATGGCCCTTCCACATCCCATCAGCACCGAGCCTGCAGCCCCCTCTGCCCCACCCCGAGGCTCAGCTTTCACTGGGGTGGGGAACATGAAATACCAAAACTCCGGCTGGAAACTTGAAGGTCAGGAAGAAGTTTAGGGAAATTTGTTCTGTGAAGAGCTAAACCTGTCTGCTGCCATCAGTGGGGCTGGTGGCACACAGCAGAGGGTCACCAGCTTCACCCTCTCCAAAGGGACCTCACTGGAGTGGCTGCAGTGCTGAGTGAGTCTCTGTAATTACAATGAACTTCCATTAAAGTGACTGAAACCCTCTTTTCCCTTTGTCCCCACACTGTGGGCTTCCCCTAGGGCACATGGGTCTGTGTTTGCTCATTTTGGGACTGGCAGCAATGGCAGGGAACGTGCTCAATGCCCACAGTCCCAGGGGAACCTGCAGACTTTGGTAAGGCAATGCCAAGGTGCACAATGCTGCAAACCTATAGCTGCCTAACAGGTAAATCTGGATTTAAATGAATCCTCAAGATGTTCAGGTTGCTGTTTTTCAGTTGGTTGGTTTCATACTCCATGCAATCCATTGTTTTTGTCTCTGTGTCCTTCTAACAGTGCAGCACTGTGCCCACAGCTGCATGGAACGGGTGCATCCCTCTGACCATGGATCTTACAGAGGGCACCTTTGAGGGCAGATTCACAGCAGAAGCAATTCCCACTCCCTGCTGCTCCTCACCAGTGCCCAAGCACACCATGGGGACCTCTCCCAGCTCATTTGTGTCCCAGCAAAGAGCCCTCTGCAGCTGGGCACCTGCAGAGAGTGATGCGGGTGCTCCTGTCCCAGCAGCCGGTGCCTGGCAAAAGCCAAATTCCCCAGGAGGGCAGGCTGTGCTCACACTGAGTCCCTCATCCCCCCTGCACAGCCCCCCTTGGCAGGCAGCATGGAAAATGCCACTGCTCACAGATATGGTCTCCAGGGAGGACAGTTTCCACAACCCACAGCAAAGCAGGAGAGCCTGACCCAGGGGCCAGGGTGGCCAGGGCCCAGCACCCACCCCCTGAGGTGGCACAGAGCTGTGACACCTGGCAGGCACTCGACTGCTCACCCCAGCTCTGGTTGAGGTTTTCACTGCAGAAAGAGCCCAGCCAAAAAAAAAAAAAATCCAAGAAGAGGGCAGCTTCCAAATTACACTGTTTTACTTGGTCATTCAGTTCCTATCACAGAAAGCAGCTGGTTTTTTCCAGAAAAAAAAAAAAAAAAAAAAAAAAGATGGTTGTTCACCTCAGTCCCCCCTGTGGGAGCTGAGCAGAATGAGCAGAAAGAGGCACCAGCAGTGGCTGCCACCACCTCTGGGGCTCAAAGCAGCTCAGAGACCATCTCTGCAACGCCAGCAAGGCCTGCAGGGGATAGGGACTGCTGGGCCAGCACTGCCTCAGGGACCTGAGCTGGGATCAGCACTGGGATTTCTGCCCCACAGTCCCTGGGAGAGCTGCTGGGTCCCTCTCTCAGTGGACAGGGACCTTCTCCTGCCTGCCCCCAGCAATGGGCTCTGATGCTTCAGCTCCCTCCCTGGGAAGGCTGGGAGAAGCCTCCCTCAAAGACCTTCAGAGCCATGTAAGGGGAAAAAGGGAGAAAGAGGGTGAGGGGAAAGCAGATCCCACAGATGAGCCCCTGTGCCCCCAGCACATGCACCTTGCCAGCCCCACGAGCATGCCAGCAAACCTTCCTGCTGCCTAATGTATTCCATGTGCAGCCTGCACCTCCAAAACATTACTTAAAATGGGAATAAATCCTTCATGAGACCTCGGCATGACAGATACCACTTGATTGAACTGCCAAGCAAGGAACTTTTTATTTTAAGGAAAAGCCTCCATTTAACCTATTGTCACTCTGCAGCAGGGGGAAGCAATAAACTGTGTATGTCTGCTTTGCAGCCAAAGTCCAAAAGGTTTATCCACAAGCCCTTCGTAGCAAATCTCCTCCTCAAGTTCTTTTGATACCTTGTGGATTTGCTAAACATTTATAACATGAAAGTGAGAATATTATACACACTGCCCTGGCATAAATCACAGGTCTGATCCTCTGTATACACTAGCAATGGAAAGGGGACCTGGAAGGAGTGAGAGGGTTCTAGGCTGCAAGGTGAGTAATTGGAAAGGTTTCTCTCATCCCTCCACCAGCACTAAATGCACACCAAGGCATTAAGAGGAGCTGCTTCTCCCCCAGCCCCTCCAGTTTTTCAAGTTTTACACCTGGGGAAAGAAGAATGAGCAGCCCCTGTTAGACATCAGCGAGGTGAGTGTACAGGACGTTTCAGAAGTGGAAAAACATCTGTTTAGTCCAGATAGAAACCAGATGGAGGCAGGGGGGAGGTGGAGGATGGAGAAAGAGACGAGAGGAAAAACAGAAACCTGGTCAGGAAGAAGGCTGCAGGAGGAGAGAGGCTTCCAGGAGGAACCAGTCCCACCCAGCCAGACCTGCACGTCCTCCTGGGCTGGTGGGCAAACAGCAGGGCACAGCTCTTGCTCACAGGATGAGGCACTGGGGGACACTCAAAGCAGCTCATTTTGGAAACTCAAATGCTGCCTGGCCCCCTGGGACATCACATGGTCACCAGGACTGGGAATGGCTAAGGAAAAGTCTTGCTGGTGGGAAGAACTGTGGATGTGGGCTTGTTTGCAGCCAGCAGAGCCCCACAGCTCCCAGTTCTGACCTCTGAAATGCCCCAGTGGTGCCTGGACCAGAAACACTTCCTACAAGGAACATACAAAATCCTACATTTGCAGTAGAAAGTGTTTTTTAACGGGTCTTTTGGCACTATTCCCCAGTCCTCCTTATCCTCACGTTCACCATGGCAATCAAGCACTTCTCTCCTGCCCTAGCCCAGCTCCCTCTGAGGCTCTCAGAGGCACAGCTTGGAGTTTTTCAGGTCTAGCAGGGGCAGTAAATGAAAGTTGTGCCTGGCAGACAGGGCGCAGCAAGCCAAATCCCCCAGGGAACGGCACAAGGCAAGGCACACACAGACGTGGGGAGCTGCAGGTTGTGGTGCCTGCAGGCAGAGAACAGCAGGAGCTGCAGCAGCAGGGCTGGAAATCCCCCAGAGCTGCACCAGCATCCTGGGCAGAAACATTGCAACAACACCAGGGACATGCTTTCTGTGGGTGCTCCTGCAGTGCCAGCCAGGTTGGAAAGATCACTAAAGCCAGGACAGTGAGATGCAAAACTCACCCCTGCTCTGACAAACTGCTTCCTCCTGGTTTTGTGTCTGACTTTAGTCTCAGATTCCACTTTGGCTGGCAGAGTGAACGAAGAAAGAAGAAAGCAATTTTTTTTTTAACAACTGTAAAAGGCTTCTCCAATAGTATCAAATGCTAGAACTAATGAGCAGTTTCCTCGCTATATAATATTTTCCCACAGAAAAAAAAAGTATATATATATTTTCACAATGAACATTTTTGCAGGAAATGTTTAATTTTGAGGCCATTTTGATCCATTTCTTAAATCCAGGTGAAGTGTCTGATTTCAAGTGAGTGCCAAAATTGAAAGTCTTTTTTATGTTGCTGTTTAAAATGTGTCTGTTCCCTACACTGCAAGTAGGAAAAGGATCAGAATAACTTCTCCCTTGTCCCCAAACAAAACCCAAGTGTTTGAACATGGTCACTATGCAATCTGAAAAACATTGCTCAAAGGCTCTCTGAAATATTCCCAGTTTGGGAAAATTCTTTCCTGCTCCATTTTAAAGAAATTCATTACAAAGGCACCCAAGCTACCTCTTAACTTGGTTAACACTGCATAAAAGGGCACCTCAAATGTCCAGAAATCATTTGCAAAGAGGTGAGAGTAAATCAGCCCTTTTCTGACCAGGGAATAAATGGGGAATGTGGGACTGAATAAGGGAGAAGGAAGGATTGGAGGTTGTAGCAGCCAAAATAGAGAGGGAAGGAAAGAAAATGTGGTTACCACCTCCCCCCACAAAAAAAAAAATGAAATAGTTTGGGTTAGAAGGCAACTTTAAAGTCCATGTAGTCCAACCCCCCTGCAACAAGCAAGGACATCTTCAACCAGATCTGGTTCCTCAGAGCCCTGTCCAACCTGACCTCGGATGTTTCCAAGGATGGTGTATCCACCACCTCTCTGTGCAACCTGCGCCAGTGTTTCACCACTCTCATTGTAAAAAACCATCAGCAGACCATGCCCATGCAGAATCTATTTCCAGCCCCTGCTGCCCCTGCAGTCAGGACAGCCAGAGAGGTGGCACTGAGCCTGGGCTTTGGAACCACGGGCTGGACAAATGAAATCTGAATTCTCCAGTTTTTAACCTCTAACAGGAGCTCCCCCTACCCAGCCACAGCAGGTCCATTCCTGCAGACTATGCATGTGTGCATTTATACCTTTCTTACCAGAGGCAGATCATTATGGTCTCATCTCTGCCCTGATGACAATTTCTACAGAATTTTTGGAAGCTCAGCTGTCCTGGAACCCAGCACAAAGCTGCTCTCCCGCCAGCTTCCTCTCCGGCCGGCTCCCAATTTGTCTGCAAACCACAAGTTTAATTGGCGCTGGCAAGTGTTTTGACTTCAAAAACGTCTGTAACACCTGGGAGACAAGGCTCAGGTTTAAGGGGGAGGAAATGGGATGATATCCAAGCGCTATTGTCACGCTCTCAGCTGCCTGCACGAGAAGGAATGAGTAGCTGCAGGGTCTGGTGCATGCAGGCGATACCAGGCACGCACACAGCTCTGCCCTCCTCCAGCCTCACACTGCAGCAGGCTCCTGAGGTCATGTTGGAGCTATGTAAAAACCCCTTCTGAATAAATAAATAAATAAATAAATAAATAAATAAAATAGACACACCCCGTAATGTTTGTGAAAAATTAATTGCAAGAACTAGGAAGAGATGGTGATGCGCCATTCCTGGAACCCATAGAGCAGACAAATGATCTAGCAGAGGATGGGAAAGGCTGCTCTGATGAGGGACACTGTGGAGGGGACTCTCAGCACAGGCTCTGTTAGCACCCTTAGGAGCTGACACTCAGTCTGGATCAAAACGACCACAGTGCAAATCGGCACACTCCATTATCCCAAAGACGTGATTTCCAGCTATCCTGACCCCCCTTTAATGATCCTCCCCATTAGGGTGGGCAGGGTTTTAGGAGAGGATGGAGTCCTGGCTGGAGCTGTGCCCTGGGCAGCCCTCCTGGATTTTGGAAACTCTGAAAGCCTCCAGTGCCCACTGCTTGCTTGAGCTGCTGCAGAAAGAGAAGGAACAGAGCCCCTTCCCATTGGACCTGTGAGTGCAGAGCTGGACCAGAACTACCTTTTTCTGCAAGAAACAGTGATGGACAAATCCTGCTGAGACTTTCAAAGACCAGGTTAGGAGGAAAGATTTATTTCCTGTGATTTACCTTAATGAAGGGTGGAGGAGATTTCTCCTCATTGTGTGCTCTTGCAATTTCAACCAGTTATGCCTTGTTATTTATAGTGGTCTTTCTCCAAAATGAGGAGAATTTAGAGAATTTCTCTAAAATAAGGAGCTGAAAACCCCTTCCTCTCCCACAGCTTTGAGGGTGAGAAATATTAACCCTTAGAAGAGATTTAAAACAGGACAAAACTCGTATAGCACAGAAAGATCCTGCAGTAACACCATGTTTTAGCATATCATATAAACCTGAGAAAAGCAAAACATCCATTTGTCAGCTTCTCCCATGAAGTTTCACCTTTTATTTTTGTATATTACATTGTTAAAAGCCCCACTTGGTTTTTTGGGTTTTTTTTTCCACAGGGTCAGTTTATTTTACTTAACTAATATCTAGATAGAGAGTAAACAAAATTTCAAAGGGGTCACTTGGCCATTTCTTCAAGTCTTTCATTCAAACCATTTATCAAGCCTTTAATAACAGCCACTAGCATGTGAGAAATGTTAACAGAGAATGAATGTTAGAAAAAAAAAAAGTAAGTATTTTGCAAGGTGCTCCAGCCACAGCCCCAGAGATCAGTGTGATTCATGGAACAGATTTCCTTCTCTCTCAGGGAACCATGCTACAAAAGGACACAGGGGGCTACTGACACATTCCTGCTGTAAAAGCAAAGCATGCAACTAGAAATCAAGTAACTGTTTTATTTTCACCCCATGCCTGCACATGCTGCATCCTGTCCTTTATTTTCTTGTAACAATCAAATGCTTTTCTAGGTTTTCAGCATCATGTTCAGTGAGTTCCTTAAACCTGGGCAAATTCTTCTGAGCCAGATTTTGGAAAAAATCCCATCTGGAAAATTTGAGTGATAATTAAGGTTGTGACACTGGCATGATTGCCATGTGAAGGGGTAGATAGTTCTGTTCTGTTCACAAAAAAAAATTCTCAACAACTTCTGCAAGCAAGAGCAAGCACAACAAGAGCGTGCACTGAGTTGTCTCCCATTAACAGCACAGATCAAATGAGCCAATGCAACTGCTTCAGCTTTGCCTAAATAAATGCCTGGATCAGTCATCAAAGTAGAATTGTTTTCCACAACACACTTCCTTGAGCAACCCAGATAGCCTTTGTGCTGGCCCCAGCAGTGATGTAATGGGAAAAGCTCTGAGGCAGTGTCAGAGCCCTGCAGATTGCTCAAACCCCAAACGCAGGGCTGCAGCCTCCAGGTGCGCGCTCAGCAGCACCGACCCTCGCCGTGATTAATGGCTTCTTCCAATGTCTCGTGTAAATACAGAGCCAGCTTTAACAAATCATGGATGATCTGGGGGAGGATTCAGTCACCTGGAGGCTGCCATGTGTAAGGAAGCTGTCCCAGCCTACACAACCTGGGTATCTCAGAGATGAGCCAGGTGACGCTCGGCACTGCCTACGAGTACCGTGGTACACACAACTCCTGTCTGCCTTGCTCTCTGCCAGAGGAAGATATTTGGGACAACTACCGCCCAAGCCTCAAAGCCCTCAGCCAAAGAGCCAAAGAAAACCATCAGTCCTGATGGAACCAATCTGAAAATGGTCCCCCTCTAGAAGCAGCAACCCCTCCTGACCACATCCAAGCGTGGGCTCTGTACAGAAGCACAGAAGGCACCTGAAGTCCCAAGGAAACACCTCACGCAGAGGCACCACTTCAAACAACACCATTCAGCAATAATTAGCTAAACTGTAGCTAAACAGCCCAAAACAAGATAGCACTTGATAAAATAGCATTTAACAAGAGAAAGAAATCTCTTTCACTTACCCCTCATGTTGTATCTTGGGACCGTGACAGATATTCTAAGTATCACAAGGCTTCACCATGCACTCAAAAATATCCAGCACACCCCAGATGCATTCCCTGCTCCCAAAAAAAGGACAAGTCCAAGGGCTAAAAGCAAAAAGGCACCTGAAGCATAGCCCTGGTATTTCTGGCAAAATAGCCAGAAAATGGAAGGAAAAAAAGACAGCACCTGCCACTTCAGCCTCAGGGCTCCCTGGAAGGATAAAGGCTTGGGGCGGTGCAGGTGGTGCCTGGGAGGTTAATAGCCCACAGCTGGCTTTCTCCCAACAGGTGTAGCCCATCCAGGGACCCAAGCAAACACACCCTGCACCCCATAAATGCTGGAGAGAGCACAGATCATCTCTGCTGCAGCCAGCCCCAGTTCAGAGGGATGGTTTGTGTAGCTAAGGGCTTGTGCAGCATCAGGTGGTGGCAATGTGGGAGAAGGGAAGGGGTTCAGCTCCCCTTCCCCCTCTCAGCAAGCCTGTGCCCAGGTACATAGCTACTTATTGCTTTGTTACTGTGGAGTCAGTAACTGCAAAAACCTCATCATAAGTGGAAGGTAAGAATGGCATTTTTTGTTTTCTTCTTACACCTTCTTGCCTGGGGGTTCTATTGGACACTGCCTGTCCCCTAAGCTGTGCCCGGGGAGAGCTCCCTCTCAGTGCCCCAGGAGCAGATGATGCTGCCACAGTTCTCTGAGGAGGAGAGGAGGTTGGTTGGTCTGCCCTGACCTTCAAGGGGTCTGATTTTGGATCATCCAAAAGAAAATATTGTCCAGGGTAACCAGAACGGAGAGGCTTTGGTCAAGTGGGATGGAAGGGAGTAATGGAGGCCTCTTGGGGAAAAACATAAAAGCTAAAGAACTAAAGAAATCCTAGCTGAATTTAGCTCCTCTCTGGAGCAGCAGAGGTGTGAGATTAATAGCTCTATGTAGTTTCTTCTAACCCAAGAGACAAATCACATCATGCTGGAGTGTTTCAGTACTGAGGGTATTTTCTTCTTTAAATTTGGGTGGCAGGTAGCTTAAGGCAGCTTGTGCCTCTTCAAACAGCGCTTCCTCAGATCACAGGCTGGTAGGGGATTCAATCTCATTATTTCTGAGGGAGCTCTTCATCACAGTGTGCCTTCCTGCAGAGCTGATGGGAGCAGCCTCCTTAAGGGCAAAGGAATGCAGTCCTCCTGGGATACAATGGAAACAATTGTTCTGCATCCGTGGAGCTTCCCTGGTCACTCACATCTTGTGGGAGATGCAGGCGTGTGCTGAGAAATGGGTGTCACACACTGAGCTGATGCACAAATCCCAAACATCCATCACTGGGCTGTGGACAAAGCTGTCCAGCTACTGCATGATGGTGTGGCACTGCCAGAGACTCATTCATGTGCCATGGCAGGCTCTGAGAGAAGTTTGAGACATTTTCCATCTATTGCTTCCCCTGTTTCTAATTAGTTATGGTGTTGGCATAAACTGGGATCTGTGTCTGCTAAGCCTTCATCTGCTCTTCCTTATTCCCACATGAAGTCATAATCCTCCATGGCATCCCAACTGTTGCACTGTGGGAGTGATTTAGGGCGCCTCAAATCAGAGGATCATCCCTCAGGTACTGAACAAATAGGATAACTGTGGAGGAAAACAAGCCTTGTGTCACAGGCTGCTGGTAAGAACACATGTGCTGGAACAGGGACACCAAGAGAGGAGTGGAGGAGAGGCTGATGTATCCACAGAAGAATTTGAAGAACAATCATGAGATTTTTACACATGGCAGATGTCTAAGATATTTTGAGAGATTCTTCTCAGAGCCTCTAAGCCGCAGCAGGGCCCTGCCACATATTTTGCTCTTCCCATAATGATGCTGTGCCATTTGTATTGCACTATTGATGCACTCCTGGGTGGTACCAGCAGGATGAGAAGTGTGGTTAATAGCTGGCTTCAAGGGCCAAGCAGAAATATCAGCCTGCAGCTCAATCCCTAGCCAAGAATGAGGCACTCAAGCAAGGAAACAGATTTCTTTCCTAAACAAGGGATCAAAGTATGATGAAGCAGTGGACAAATCTTAATATCTTCCAGCCAGATGAAGCAACAAAAGACAGCTTGGTAGTAACAGCCCATAGTAATCACAGAGGCAGTAATTGAGTCCCAATAAAAGTTGTCACAAGGTATCTTGCCCCACTTCCAGCATGGATAAAGATCAAGGACATAAGTTGGGAAAAACTAGCTCTGACCTGTAAAGGCAGTGCTTGCTTGCCAGCTGCTCCCAGAGCCTGGCTGCTGTGGACATTCTGCAATCATCTTCCTTTGATTGTTATATGGGATCTGGACCTCTGAGAGCAGCCCCAGCTTGTGCAACCCTCAGCTGAGCTTGCCTTGGAAACCCTGCCAGGCAGAGACCACCCCTGCTGATGGTGCCCTTCAGCTGCAGAATAAAGACTGGACAGTGAGCTAGTAAATAAATATGTTTATTAATTCTATATTTGAATATGTTTATTAATTATTAACATAACTACTGGGCTTGGCAGTGGGTTTTTTTTTTCAGCAGACACCCTGCATTTACTCCATGTGGGTTTTTCCTTATCTGAGCCCACAGAGAGGTCAGGGTTGTTTTGGGGCAGGATGAGTTACCTCTTTTTTGTCATGAAAGTCACTGGAAGTCAAGACAACAGCAATCAGCAAGGAAATACAAGCTTTACTGTTGAAACCCTTTGGAGCCCACTACTTTCAAGCTTGTGACTCAGTTTCCCCCTTACATAGAGGCAAGAACTTACAGTAAAATAAAGCACCTGCTGTTTTTCAGCTGCACATGAATCCCTAGCCCTTTCTAGAGGCTTATCCAGAGCGAATAATTAGCCTTGATTAAAGCATCCCTATCTGAAAGGGATTAAACTCCTCCAATATTTCTAATTTTCTTTTCTATTTTTCTTTGAGCAGAGGCAGGTGACTCCAATTTTATCTGCAGCAGGATTCCAGTCTTCCTTGCTCCACTTGTATCTTTTCATCTAACACATTCCTCCTCTGTGGCTGCAGGAACTTCATGCTTCTCTCTCAGCCTAGAGGTGAGAGCAAGGAGCAGAAGTTGCACCATGTAATTATGGTTATTATGCCAGCTAATAGAGCTCCTCATGGCACAAACACTGCTGGGAACAGCTCTGCTCTTGCTGTTGGAGGCTTGGCACAGATCTGAGTCCAAGCCCAGATCTGAAGAGCAAAGCCCAAACCCTGCCAGCTCACACATGGGGCCAAACCTTTCCCTGGGCTTGGGGAAACCTCTGGGTTTTGGAGCTCAAGCAGGATTAGTGTAATGTTGTGCTGAAGTGTGTGATCCAAGCAGACAGTGCTCAGACTTCAGGTCTACCAGCTTTCTTCCTGCACTTGGACTCAGTCCATTGCCTTGTCTACCAAAAGAAAAAAAAAAAAAGAAAAAAGCTTTTAAGTGTAATCTCCAGATTTGAGTACTACAGGTTTACATTCAAACCCTCACTCTTATCATATATTTTGCCCATCCAAATGGCAGGCAATATTCTAGTGCTGTCTCTCTCTCCTTTCTTGACAAGAAACTGCTCTCATGCTGTTTTGATAGTCTGCTTTTAGAGAGATGAGATAAACACACACACATTTATACAACAATTTTTATGAGAAGCCCTTCAGTATGGGATAAAAAAGAATCAGAGGTGGCAAAGTTGTGACAGAACTTGGATGTGGTTAATTGGATCTACTTATTTGCACTGTTTTTTACTAACTGCCTGTGTCAGTCCTGGGCTCAGAAAGCAATTTAACTCATTGCCTGTGAAAAATGAAATGACAGCAGCTACTCGAGTGAACTTTCACATTAAGGAAGCATGATCTGCTCTTGATCAAAGACCTTGTGTTCCTGGAGGACCAGAGTTCAAGCACCAGCCTCTCATTTCAAGAGAAGAAAAGGTTTCTGTGTCATTGCAAGGTAAATCTCAGAGTTTGAGGCCAAGGTAAACTTTCATGTCAGCACTGTTAGTGACCCTGTACTGAAGCTTCACTTGATCATCTCTTCCTTTAATTCTCACTGTCATATTCTGCCTCCTGCTCAGCTGAATTGCCTTCCCCCATTTCAGCAGTGAGGAGTGATGTTATCACCAGTCATTGCTTCCAGGCACTTGTGCATCACGTCATGCAGCTTGTACCAACAAAACAAGCTCTGAGGAGTGGGGTTGGCATCCAAGAGAGACAAGACACCAGCTTTGGGTGCCAACAAGCCATAAAATTGTCCTTGCAGGTCTGGTGTAACCAGAACAGCTAATAAACCTCTGGAATGCTGATGCTGTGGTTGATCTGGTTACACCAGAGAAACCATCTCTTGCAGCTGGGATGGCATGAGCCAAATCATGAGCAGCTGATACCAAAGGCCACTGCTGGAGATGTGTTAATGTGGCTGTTGCTGTGCTGAATAATCACTGTGACTCTGTACACTGTCTCCACAACACACCTGCTGAAAACTTTTTAAGCATTTGGCATTATGATAATATTGATTGGAGCCTCAGTGCACCCACACTGACAACACAAGGGACTGAAGCCATGGCAGTCATTTTGCAAACCTCAGCACCATTGATGTTGGGTGTACAGCCATCATGAAAGTTATTAGAAGAAGACAAATGTTGTTGCAGATGGATTTGTAGCCCTGCAAATAGAAATAAATGGAGGAGTGAATGAAAGATGTCAGGTGCAATGATGGTCAAAAAGAACAAAGGTCCATCCTTTTCTATTTTGCTGCCTCCAACCTTCATCCTGCCCCAGGAGAAGTCAAATGCAGCCTTCCCAAAGCCTGACAGCACTGCCATTGCTGCCCATGCAGTGTGACACCTCTGGGGTGCTCTGCAATCACCAGGGCTCCTCCTCAGTGCTGGGTCTTGCTCTGAAAGCCAAGACATCTGTGAAAGGCAACTGTAGATCCTGGGCGGTTAGAAGTTAATGGGAAGGTCTAGCTTTCAAATCAAACCAGAGAGAGAGAGAGCTGCTTCTGCAGGAACCAGGAGACAGAAACTCAGCTCATGCTGGAGATGAAGGGTGCCCTGAGCCTGGGGCCTGTGTGAGTTCCTGGCTGTGCCCCAGGAGCGTGGGGTCACCCCAGGTGAATCATCTGGGGCTGCTTCCCCAGCTGTAAAGCAGGATAATGCTGCTGTTCTCACCTCAGTTTGTCTTCTCTGTTTAGATTTCAAGCTCCTCAGGGCTGTGTCTGATACATGTATGTACAGTTCCTAGCTTAATAGAGTCATGATCCAAACTGAAGCCTCCAGGCACTCCTGGATATTATATCATTGCTAATTTCACAAGAGGTTGCAATCAAATTCCTGTATAGAGAAAAAAAACCCTGAAAAATCCCAGAAATTAATAAAGCAAGCTATTAAAAACTGAGGAACATTTTTGCTGAAGTGGAAATAAGGGTACTTTGTCCCAAAATGTATAAAATATGTATTGCAATTAAATTCTCTATTGGCAAATTGCTCTACAATTAAAAAACACAGAAGCTTCAGTGAAGCAATTAGAATAATAGTAGAGTGTTAATTATAGCTTGATGGATTCTGCATGCTGTCAGCAATTACCTTCCAAGTGTGCACTTCTGAACCAACTCCAAATCCACAAAAAGACACCGGCAGAATTATAAGTATCTTCCGTGTTGGCACGCCTCTGCCATTTTAAAATTTGTTTTCATAAATACTTTTATAAGCTATTTAATTAGATTTAATGAGGTTTGAGGAAGAAACATCCTCCATGCTGCACACAGGCTGTACAGGCATTGACTTGGGGATGAGGGAGAGCACAACTGGGAAGAGCCTCATTCCTTCCATCTGCCCTTTTCCCTGTGCAAGGATATCTTGTGCACATCTGAGGTGATTGGACCCAGGTTCCAGCAGATTTGCTTCTAGCTTTCTTTTTTACTAAGGTTATCTATTTTGGATCCCTCTCTCCCCCCATGAGAAACCTCTTGCCTTAATATTGGAAAATATTGACATGGAATGTTGAAGTTAATTAAAAGGCCTGGTTGTCAAATCTGAAATCACTTTCAAGGAAGCTAAAGGTCTCTTATTTGTGATACCATCCCTACTGAGCAGGAGAAATCCTCTCCATAAAAGTGCTTTTGGGTCCAGCAGAAGACTTGACTGCTGTCTGTGTCAGGCATCTGGCTGAGAAGCTAAAAAAATCCCTGTGCATTGTGTCAAATACAATTCATGGTTCCACTGACCTCTATGTAAGAAATCTAGAAGAAAAGGAGAATAGGCAGGGGGTGAGAATGTCCTCACCCAGAGTGACAGCTTCCCAAAAATGTGTTTCCTCTCACACCTTCCCTCACACGATCAAGGCAGCATTTCATCACCCTGAGCGCTGATGCTGATGGTCGAGAAAGACCTGGCAAGATTTTTGCTCAGTTTTGGGACTAGAGGCAGGAATGCTGAAGCCCAGGCATTCCAAAGCCAGATTGCTCATCAGTCCAAAGGCTGGCTTGTCACCTGCCTTCCTCTTCTGTCAGTTGCTGATAAGGCTCCAGTGTGCTGCCTTCTCTTGCTGGTTCTTACTGATGGGTATGGAGAACCTTCATCCTCCTCATCATACCCATGGAGCTGCCAAAACTCCACATCCCGCATGGGGAAGAGACACTGAGGCTTTGACATGAGGCTTTCACAACCTGTGGGCCAAATGGAGTTTCTTTGGTTGGGATACCAGCAAATTCAACTTCATACCTGTTTATTTTGCCTAGCTGAACCTACTCTCTAATGACAGCAATCCAGCTTTGATGCCTTTCATGAGTTTGTACAGCTTAGGTCCCACTCTGAACAGCCTGAAATGCCATTGCCCTGGGTATTTTGGGAAGAGATGAGCAGCATGATTGGAGCATCCTGCAGTGCAATGCCCCGTTCTGTCACAGGAAGGAAATACGGCTCTGTCCCTGCATGCAGGAGGGATCTGCACTAGAAGATTGCAAATTTAATCAAAGGTAGTAGAAGCAGGATTCCCCTGTGATATCTAAAATATTCCCTTGTCCTCATGTAACTCCTGCTGTAAGGGGTTAAATCACACTGGCCTGATATTTTAGATATATCCTGCTGTAAGGGGTTAAATCACACTCCCGCCCGCCGCGGGTGCGCTGAGCACTCCAAGAGCTTCCTTCCCTAAATGCTGTGCTGGGCCACATCCAAACCTGACCCAGGGCACTTGGATGCTCTCCAGCGGGCTCGGGAGCGCCTCTCGGTGCGGTGCTGGGAGCGCAGGGATGCTCCGACACGAGCCGTGCCCGCGATGCTCCGGGTGCAGCCCCCTGGGTCAGGCTCGGACCCGCTGCGGGCTCGGTGCCCTCTCCATCGGCCCCGCGCTGGGTTCCCCCACCTACGGGCACATTTGGGATCCGCAGCCGTGCTCAGGTGAGCTCTGGAGCGCGCCTCAAGAACTGACCCGCTCCTGCCCCGGGGTCGTGGCGGGACACGCGTGTCCCTGCGGAGTGTATCCCCACAGCCGCTTCGTGGCGTCCCGAGAAGGACAGTCCGGGGTGCAGGGATGCCCCCAGGCCCGGGTGCTCCCGCAATTGTCGGGATTTACGGCAGGGACGGTTCGGGAGCGCGGGTCCGAGCGCGGGGCGCGGCCCCTTTAAGAGCGGCAGCGCCGAGGGGGGCGCCCGCCCGCGTTCACACCTGGAGTGGGACGGGGGCGGGCCCCGCAGCCCGTGATTGACGGGCCGCGGACACCAATGGGACGGCGCAGCGCCGCGGAGGGGGGGGCTCCTGGCCAATGGCGACGCGGCGGGGGCCGCCCGGCAGCCAATGGGCGGGCGCCCGGGGGGCGGCGCGGCTACATGTTGCGGTGTCGCCAACGTGGGTCCGCGGCGAGCGGCGCTCGGGCCGGGCGGCAGCGGCGGCTGCGACCCCGCGGGAGCGCACCGGGACCGGCCGGCGCCCGCCGAGCCCGAGCCGTGCGGCGCGGAGCGGCAGGAGGAGGAGCAGCAACAGCAGCAGGAGGCGCTTCCCGCGGCGGGGACGCGGATTTGACTCGCCCGGCAGTGCCCGGTGGATGCCGGTGCCGTAGCACCCGCGGGGCCGGCGGCCGAGGCGATGCTGCGGGCGGCGGAGCGGCGCTGAGCGCACCCGCCGCCTCCTCCCGCCGCGGACGTTGCCCGGTGCCGGATACAAAATGGCGCTGCCGTCACGGGCGGCGGCGGCGGCGCTGCTGCTGCTGGGGCTGCTGCGCTCGGCCGCCGCCGGCTGCCCCGCGGGCTGCGCCTGCGGCGGGGACACGCTGAGCTGCGGCGGGCTGGCACTGCCCGCCCTGCCCCGGGACCTGCCCCACTGGCCGCGGCACGTGTGAGTACCGGGGACACCCGCGGGAACGGGGCGGGGGGTTCGGGCAGCCAAACCAGCGCTCTCTGGCTTGTTGTCAAGGCAGGAGAACTTTAAACAGAAATCCCCGCGAACTCCGGGTTATTTGTTTAAGTGAAGCTTAAACAACTGGGCTGCGCGGTGCGGAATTTGTTCCGTGGTCCGGTGACCCCTCTGGCACCCACCGGGGCGGGGATGGGGAGATGCAGGCGGCGGTGCGACGCTGGTCCCGGGTGGAAAGCTGCGGCTCCCCGTACCTCGGTCCCTTCGGGGCTGGCCTCCGGTGTCCCGGAGGAAAGGGAGCCGGGAGCGGGTTTGGTCTCTCAGCGATGGGATCTGCTGGAGATTACGGCCAGCTTGGGCTTCCGAATCCTTATTAGGGCATCGTCCATCCATCCATCTGTCCGTCCGTCCGTCCGCGCCGTCCCGGGGCTGCGGAGCGGGGCGCGCCCCAATCCGGACCCCAGCGCCGCGGCCGCGCCCGCTCTCTTAATGCTGGCTTTTAACGCTGCCAACTTTTTAGGCTGTGAAATTCGGGGAAGGAAAGGGAGGCGAGGGTTTCTGGGGAGTTTCGGTAAAACCCAGGTGTTTTCCAGCCGAGGCTGGCTGCGCTCCCTCCGTGCTTGCTGTGTAGCGAAGTCATTCAGCTGCGCTGTATCGTGTGTCCGGAGCGGCAGTGAGCTCAGAGCCCCGCACCTGGTGCTTGCTGCAGCACCCTGAGATATTTTTTATCCCTGGAAGGGTGGTTTAAAGTGCTCAGGTTGGTCTCCAAGCGCAGGACGGTGTCCCTGCCTTTTCCCGGGAAGCGTAGCCCATTGTGTGACCGCTGCTCGTGAAGCTGAAATAAAACATCGGACACTTGATGCTCAGGAGATTCGGGGGGAAAAGTGTGCTCAGCATGGACAGTCCGAGTGGTTTAACAGTCCAGGAGGACTGAGAGTATGTGTGTGTGCTCACAAACTTGTAAAAATAAGTGTCCTGAACTGTTAGTTAACTTCGGGGAATCAGTGTCCAGAAAGGGGGAGGGAAACAGCGCTTCTGTTGCGGGGCCTTTCTGCTGTTTGAACAGATGCATAAATTATCGAATCTCTGAAACCCCTGATTGTAATAGATACTGCTCAGCCCGGCCAGGAGAGAGGACAGCCACTGAAGTGTTGCTGGAGATGATCCAGCTCCTTATTGAAAAGAATTATTAGAGGTTTGTCGGGTTCTCCTGGTGGTATTCACTTTTAGCTGCAGAAATGCCTTGTTTTACATTAAATTATCGTGTCTCGTATTGAGAGGAATGTGTGGCCTCTGCATTAAAGCCCTGACTCATCCCATTCACCTGTTGCTCTGAAGGATCTCTCCCTCACCTTTCAGAGCAAGCTTTTAATAATTCCAGCATTCCCATGCACCTCTTAAAATAGGACAGTGTATCTTTGTTTGGGCAGGGAAGGGCGTTAATAACCCAGACAGAACAAATTTATTGTTAGGTGTTTTTTTCTGGAGTGCTAATACCCAGGAGTGCCGTTTTCAAATGGAGCAGGTTTTGGAGCGTCTTGTGTTCAGTTCAAATTTTATTGGTGAAGTAAGAGCACGTATAAATCTTCTGCTACGGACTCGTGGGCTGTTGAACTTTTAGACACGTAGAATACGATTTGTAACTTTGTATACTGAAACTAACCAAGAGTTGGTTAAATGACGGCTGTTGTATTTGAAAATGCAGCATTAAGGCTTTTTGCCTCTCCCTAGCTAGTGTAAAAAGAAGACTTTGAAGCTATTGCAAGTACTTTTGTTTTTAGAGTAATACTGTTTCTAATTATTAAAAATTACTTAAAATTACCTATTTCAGTTTAGAAGCACAAGGATAAAGCACGTTTTTCAGGCTTAGTGGGATCGTAAATGTTCATTTTTTGCACAGAGAATTGATAACTCACTTCTTTATTGGTTTAATGCTCTCTATAAAAGCACCATGTGCTAGCGAAAAGTGCGATACTCCGTGCGAGTATCTGTTTCTTTTTGGATTTTGGACTTTTTTTTTTTTTAAGAAAAATAAGGGAAATGTGACGGTTCGGAGTGGTCCATGGCTGATGCAGGATGCGGGTTTTCCTGCCCTAAACTGGGGGGAGCCAGGCGATGTTGGAGCTGCTCATCCCCATCTCCATCCCCGCTGGGCAGGCTGGGTCCCGCCGGAGCTGTTCGCTCCCCGCCGTGATAAGCTCGGGCATGTTCGATCGCTTATAGGAGACGAGATAAAACCCAGCTTCCAGCGACTCTGGTGGCAGTGCTTTAACTTCATTAAGGCTCTATTGAACAATCCCTCCTTAGCAGTTTATCTTTATTCCTAACGAGTGCCACAATGCCGGGGCAGTGCTCGGAGTCGGTTTTCAGTGTGTTGGAGATAAAGCTTTTGTTTGTCGGCTTGGAAATGCGGCTCGGCAGCCGGGGAGGCATCTGGAACACACTTAATCACGCCGCGTATTTTGTCAACAGGACTATCAGTACCGAGGAAAAGCACTTTTTGAAACTATTGTTGTTTCTCTGCTGGCAGCAGAGCTCGGAGTTGTCATTTTTCTCCCAAGCTTTCTTTCAGGAGGAATAGCTGATACGCAGAGGGGCTGCAGTGGCTCACATTTAATGTAGTGTAGCATGGATGTCTTTCAGGGTTGTTTTTGATTTTTTTTTTTCTTCCTTAAAAGCAGCAGGCAGCTCAGCACTGTGTAGCAGTTATATAAGCGCTCTTGACTTGCTGCACAAGGCACGTTGCAACACTGCCATGCCCCATCCCGTCCTCGCAGCAGCACCCAGCTGCAGCTGGGAAGGGTTCCTGGTCCTGGGAAGGGCTCCTGGTCCTGGGAAGGGTGCACAGAGCTCCTTTGCAGTGCCTCCCTTTGGAGGTACTTCATGTCTTGTGGTGTTTAAGTCCCAAGTTTGTTTTTACAGTAGAGTCTTACGTGTGGCATCAAGTTTAGGGCTAAGTTTAAGTGCAGAACACTTCGTGCCCCAAAAAAGCCAGTGTTGGTGATGTGGCACATCCTCTGCATCCTCTGCTTCTGTCTCTCCATGCATCTTGCTTTTTGAGGAGTGACAGAAGAGATATTTCCTTTCGGCATCATGTATGACTGAGGGGTTTTTCCTTTTCTATTTAGTGATAAGCAACAGTAAAAGAAAAGCAACAGTATTTTAGGTACAGATTTTGGTGAGAAGATTTAGGGACAGTGAGCCTATGGTTGGATAGTTAATTCATTGCTAGCAAATAAAGTTTTTATTTTAAGCAGAAGTATTGTTCATTTTTGACCCGAATAACTAGGGGATATTTTGGGGGATATTGGCCATCTGTGCATGGACCCTTCTGCCTCTGGGTCAGTGTGCATGTGCCTGGCATGTCTGGGAAAAGGCAGCACCCCCAGGTCCCCAGGAGAGCTGGGCTAAGAGCTGCTCTCCGTTTCCCAGGAAGGCTCCAGGGTTTGGTATATGGATGAGTTGCCCCGAGGCACCAGCTGCGTGCGTGTTGGCTCTTTGCACGGTGCTGCTGCTCTCCGGAGAGATCAGGGCAAAGCGTCTGAATGCTTTTTGAAGTCCTGTGGGTGCCTGTCAGTGGTTTCAGGGTCTGGAAGTGCATTTGAACTAGGAGTCAGGAGCAGTTTCTTTCTGGGCTCAAGTGCATACACACAAAGATTTTTGTTCAGTGAAACTTAAAGTTTGTGCTCAAAATTAACTGTAAATTTCTTGCTAAACTGGGGATTTCATGTTTCAGGTCCTGTAGCTTTGCTTTCGCATGTAGGGTAGCTTTGCTTGCTTGGTAAGGGGCTCTGCTGATGCTGGTTACATGGGATTTTTCTGGTTTTTTTGGGGAGAAGGGCATGACTTGCTCTTGGGCTCTGGAGTAAGTCTGCTCCTGCAGATGCTGGAGGAGGAGGAGGTGTAGGGGGGCTCTCCTGCTGGGAGGGGGGAGTGCTGCTGGCAGTACCTCTCCTGCACGTCCTGCTTCCAGGCCTGCTGAAATAATGGAACAAAGATTAAGTCATGGTCACCCTGGGCTCCTGCCCCGCGCAGCTGTGCAGCTCTCAGCGTGTGCCGGCTGCCCAGGGGGGTTTGAAGGATGCCTTGGGAGAGGGATGTGCCCTGGTGCAGGTGGCTGCTCCCTGTGGCCACCCAAACACCCTGCTGGGTGGTGCTCCAAGGGGGTTTTCCTGCTCAGGTGGGACGTGCTGGGAGCTTGCAGGGCCACACAGCTATGGTGGTGGTTCCTGGAGCGCTGTCCTTGCCAGTGGCCCTGCCTGGGACAGTCCCCAGGGCTGCAGGATGGCTCTGCACCCTCAGCATTGCAGTGCCACACAGCTCTGGTGGTGGTTCCTGGAGCGCTGTCCTTGCCAGTGGCTCTGCTTGGGACAGTCCCAGGGCTGCAGGATGGCTCTGCACCCTCAGCATTGCAGTGCCTGCCCTGGTGGGGAACAGCAGAGCCTCTCCGGGCCGGCTGTTCAAGCACAAATAAATACATGTGCCTGCGAGTAAATCCACCCTTCCTGTGCGAACATGTGTCGGTGGATTCGCTGACCACCCTCAGCATGCCGCAGTATTTATTTATTAGTTCCTACGGGAGGGCAGCAGTTAACACAAGCCCTCTGCATCTGCTGTCTGAGCTTCTCATCTCCATCCCACACTGAGCCGCAGAAATGGGCTCATCGGACTGGGATTAAAAGTAAATACGAGATTGATAACAAAGGAAAAAATACCCCCGCTTTAGAAGCCCTTCTGGCTCTCGCAGAAGCCCCTGGCTTCTAGTGAAAATTTCTAGGACCTCCTCTGCATATTCCTCTCTCCTTTTGAGAAACTTCACGGCATTTAATCACTTTGAGACTTTTCCTCTCTGCAGTGACTGCAATTTGAAACGCAGGGGTCGCATACAAAAGAAGCAAGTGCTCAATGGGCTGTGTTAATATTCAGTGCCATTTACAATGGGTGCAGTTTGAAAAGGGGAGAATGCATGGTCTGGGAGCTGGGGGAGGAGGAGCTGCAGAGGGAAAATTCCCAGGACAGGGGAAGCAGCGTCTCAGTAGGCAATAGGAAAAAAAAAACCAAAACGAACACACCATCAAGTGTTCTCTAGAAAAACCAACTATTATGTGTTAGGTACAGCTTAATATTTTTTTCTTTGCTTGTGCAAAGTGCTCTACAGTCTTCTGGGTGTAAGGTTTGGGGGTGGCTGAGCTTTGCAGGGTTTCCTGCTTGGAATTTAAGGAGCAAATGTGAGGTTGATTGTCTTATCCCTTTACTTGTTGGCATCAAGAACCTAAAAGTGGTAAACTAATACATTTGGGACCCCAGACACTTCAACAAAGCACTTCAGGTACTTAAACGCTGCCTCAAGCATGGGTGAGATTTCACTTCCCGGCTTAAGCTGCTGCTGGAGTCCTGTCTGATGGGGATTTGGGCAGATGTGGAAGTTTTTGGAAGTGGGGCTTTATTTGGTATGTGAGCCTCACCTGGTGCAGGCAAGTCCGAGAGCACTGGAAGGATGGTCCCAGACTGCAGCTTCACGAGAGCCTGCTGCAAGGGCTCAGGGTGGTTTCATGTTGAGGCAAATCCCCCAAGAACTGTCCCTGAAATGCCCTTCTGACTGTGCTCGCACCTGGGCTCATGAATAGAGGAGCATCTCGCACTGCAGGGCAGCTGGGAGCTGCTGAGTGCCACCCTGGGCATGCCCCAGCAGTGCCTGCCTTCGGCTCCTGAGCGCTTTGATCCATCCTAGAGGGGTCAGGTTTTGTCTTGAAGTTCGAGTGGCTGCAAATTGGGATGATGGCTGTCATTGCTCAGTAGCCAGCTCTGCTCAGGGTTTGTGTATTGGCCCTGATTTGTGTATTGGCCCCGGCTGGTATGTTAGCCGCACCCAGAAACTCTCAATTAGGGCTGCAGGGCTTTTAATTGATCTCGTTGGCTGCCCTGCCAGACACCTTGGATTGAGTTAGCTCAGCTCATCAGCTTTTAACACAATCATTTTGTGCTGCTAACCTAATCACCCAGTGTGACTCCCGTGTCTTGCAGCGTGGAGCTGGATGGGGTCATGTGGATGAATGCAGCACAGATAATTTAGACTGATGTTGCTTGGGAGAGCCATCTGTGGAAAATCCAGGCTTCAGCTTGAGCAGCTCTGCAGGACCTGGGCTGAGCAGGAATTAGCACCTCATGCAGGGTGAGGGGAGTGATTTAACATAAAATTTAGCTTTGGTGAATGACAGTAAATAAATAAAGCACCTTGGTCTGGATTGCGGTTTCATAAAATACCTGGGCACCCCTGACAGCTCTCCCTTGCTGGTTTTTAGTGGCCTGTGAAGAAAGAAGCAGAGTGTGAGGCTCCAGGATGTGCAAGAAGAAACAAAGGGTTTCTTCCTGCACACCCTGGAAAAATACCTGTTTCCTGCTACGTCCAGCTGTTAAATAATGTACTACCTTTTTTTTTTTTTGTTTCCTAGCATGGATAGGGGCCTAAGTCACGGACCAGGGTGCCGTTGTGCTAATGCACCCCGTGAAATACCTATTATTGTTGTAGCTGAGTCATCCATTAATAGTTAACCAAGTCCTGTGCTGCAGCCCAAGTCCTGCAGCCCCAGCCTGCTCTGGCTTCAGAGCAGGACCACAACACATGTAATATGTTACACCCCCTCATTATGCTTTCAGCACGTTGTCTCTCAGGCCACAACCATACAATTTTGGAGATGTCTAGAAGCAGACCCTGCTATTTTGGGGACACCTCTCAAGACCTGATGACGTGGCACATCCAATTCCAGGAGCAGGGTTCACTTGGTTCACGTGGTTCCATTTTCACTTTGAGTAGGAATTGAAGGACAGGCCTCAAACTGCAGCCATCTGTGTAGCTTTTATTAACCATGCTGGATGTGCAGACAGAATGGTTGGTTATTTGCACCTGCCATGGCAGTTTTGTAGCTTCCCACTGTGGCACTGTGTAAATTTCAGGAGGAAAAGTGTAGGAGACTTAACAAGTGAACAATTTGATACAGGGCTACAGATTCTTAAAATGTTGTACATAAGTTGCATTTGAAAATGCATTGTTTGCCTAAAGCTTTGTTCTGGAGATAAAAGTTTTATGTGCAAGAGAATTTGTCTTTTTTTTTCTTTCTTTCCAGGGTGGGAGGCAGGGTTTGGGCGATGTTGATGCTGCTGCTCATGATGGGGCAGTAACTTGTGTGAATTTTCCTTTGGGGTCTTTTTTGGACCTTTGGGGCAGTCTCATTATTTTTTGAAATTAGCAGAGGTTCAGTTTTAAATGTAATTCTTGTAAATCCTACTCAACTTTACTTGGTTGCATACTGCAGAAGGTGCCTGTTTTTAGAGGAATCCTTTCACATCAGAGAACACACCCTCCTGAGTTCTCTGGCAGTTTGGCTGTGAAATCTTGAAGTGAAAAGCTTTTTCCTAGACCACCTCCTCCAATTTCTAGGGGTTTTTTTTCTCCCTATAGGAAGGCAGACAAACCCTGAGGTGCAAGAAGGAAATGAGAAATTCAGAATGCCAAGGCTGGGCAGTGATGCTCCCCACTTGCCCACACACACAGGGACAGGGATTTGTCCTCACCACTTAAATGTTTCTCTGGTTGCCCAAAGCCTGTGATTTTGGGATGGGCACTTTCCAGGACAGAACCCTGTTGTCTTTCAATGCTGTGAATGTTCCTCTGCTCTGGAGAGTTTACCATCAACACCGGCTACTCACAAGCCTCTCTCCAAAATACTGACCTGCAAATTCCAAATACACTTTGCCTAGATGGTGTTCAGGCTGCTTTATAGCTTCACTTGTAGTGTGTTTTAGCCTGCTGCATGCCAATATAAACACAAGTTTTCTATGTTATCTAAAAAATACTCTTACAAAGTGCTGGCTGTCCAGCAGGGCAGGACATACAGCCTGTGTGGCAGTGCTGGGCTGCTCCCCAGGGCAGATGGGGACTGGGGCTGAAACTGGTGGGAGAAATTCACTTGGAGGTGACAGGTTTGGGCTGAAGTGGTGGGAGATATTCACTCGGTGGATGTTGATTTGTAGCTGTTTATGGATGCACTGCTGGAGGTGTCCTGGTGTGTCGGTGCTCCACTGGGGTGTGGTGAGTGGATGTATGTCCATATAGGAGTGGGGTGGTGGGAGATTTGGGCAGGGGGAAAGCTGCTGGTCTGTGGATTGTGTCCTGAGTAATAAAACAGCAATTGTAGGAAACGGCCTGGCTGGAGGCCCTGTGAAAAATTGCCCCCTAAATGTGTTCCAGTTGTCCAAACAGTGGTGCCTCTCCTCCTGTGCCGTGTGCAGGGGGAGCCTGGAGCTCTGCTGCTGCCTGGGGAGCAGCCCCAGGCACCCTTTGCTGCCTTTCTGCTGTGGCTCTGCCATCCACACAGTTTTCAGAGCTGTGGAAAAGTACCAGGAACTTTAGCATAGGTTTAAAAAATGTCCTCTAGCAGTCTGGACAGGGTGAGCTCTTCTGCAGCAGTCCTGGGCAGGCAGACCGAATTTGGCTGTTTCCCAGCACAAGGTGGTTGCTTTGAGATGGAGCTGGAAGGGGCATGGAGCCATGGATTTATTCCTCTCTCAGGAGACTTTGCAGCCTCAGGGAATGAGGGAGTGGAGGGGTATGGCAGGATTGTGTTGGCAATGACCCCTCTGTCACTTGCAGAGGGTGAGGAGGTGTGTATTGATCCTGGATGTTCTACAGCTCTCATGCCCAGTTCCTTCATTGCTCACCCACCTGCCTGGTGGTGGCAGAGGCAGAAATGGGCAGAAATGCCAGGTGCTGTGACACAGGGCAGCTGTGACCTGCTGGGAGCATCCCGTGCTCTGCTTGTCCATGTAACTCACTGCAAACCTTTGTCCCCTCCTGAACTGCAGCAGAGTCACATCCACACTTGTATTTCATTTGTTTTGGCAATATGGGGAGGCTTCTCCTGTTTTAGGAGATTTAAACAAACCATGTGATGTTTTATTTTGAAAGGTGTCATAATAGTTTGTGCTTTTTCTTTGCTAAGTGTATTTTTGTGCTGTTCCTGTCTGTTGGTCTATAAACAACTCTGTTAATTCTTTTTCCTCCTTAAACAAGTAATATAAGTCAGAATTCCTGGCTTTTGAACACCTTTGGATTCTTTAGGAGTAGTGCATGCATTTTGCATATAAATCAGTAAATAAAGGATAGTGTGAGGGTTTTTTTTTTGCTTCTCTGAATGGGAAGGATTTGTGAGAGTTGTTCCATCTTTGTTTCACATGGTTATAAACCTCTTGTGTATCTCCTCTCCCACTTCCCAACTTTTTTTACTGGGGTGGTGACCACCCAAAAGCTGTTGAGGTTGATTAAATTAAGGGGTTTGAATGACTGTTCATAATTTTTCTGTTACAATGGGTTAGAAAATGATATTAGAATGGGTGCCTGGGCAGACTCCACCTTTGCTGTGTGAGTGAGCAAGAAGTTCTCTGGTTTGGGAGGAGGTCTGCAGAGCTGAGGCTTCACCCTGATTTCTGAGCACTTTTGTCCAGAGTTGTCACCTGTTTTGCCTGCTGGACCAGGAGCTGGCAGCCTGTCCCTCCATCCCACAGGGATGCAGTGGGACTCCTTCAGCTCCTGCAGTTCTCAGTTTTGCCTGCTGTTGATCTCTGTGAGGCTGAGCCCAGCTCCCCAGTGAAGGTGCTTGGCTTCTGGCTCCTTGGTGAGCTGAAGCTCTTCCAGGAGCTCTGGGTTCATCCTTGCTGACCCTACCAGCAGAGACATGCACTGGTCTTTGAGTTAATTCCTTGGACAGAAACTTGTACAGATCTAACAGGATGTGTTAGGACTTGCACTGTCCATTTCAAACAGCAGCTGGATTTGCTCCTCCCTGCTGCAATAATCTCTCTGAGGCAGGTACTGCTGTTTGCCCAGGCTTCCTGAGAAAGGAGGATGTGCAGTGGTCCAGGTGGCTGTTCTCTTCTCCCAGGGCTTTTGATGCTGTTGGCCAACTTCACTTTAAAGGGGTGAACTCAGATTTGGAATGCCTGCCTCTCCTGCGGGCAGCAGGCTGAGGACAGTGGCTGTATCCCCACCGAGGGAAGGGAAGCAGTGTGAGATTATCCTGTATGAGAAATCAAAGAATCTCTGTGGGAGAGAGCAGTGCTGTTTAACCATCCCTGCAGAAGTGGGTGACAGAGTCCCCGCTGGGACACAGGGCTGTGCTTACCCCTGTTATCAGTTGGGTTAGGGGCTGTTCAGAGTCAGGCTGCAATGGTGCTGCTGTTATCTGATATCCACAGCCAGGAGCAGAGGGTTTGGTGCTGGGTTACCCCTTGCAATGTTCCTGTGAATAGGGGATTGATGCCGTGGAGAAAGCACCCAAATCGTGATCTCTTTGGGGACCAGCATGGTTTCCTCTGTGTGTAAAGTGCTGTCACCAGTGCAGTGGAGGAGCATCTCAGCCAAAGCTGCAAGCTCTTGTGACTGCCACACAGCTAGAGATTGGTTTTTGGTGATGTGCTGCTCCTCTTGAAGCAGAATTTCCAGGAAGAAGGTGCTTTCACAGCCTGCTGGGCATGGGGCTATCAGCTATGGATGAGAGGGAATGGCCCGGGGTGTGTGCATCCCTCAGACTGCTCCCTCCCTCTCTGGCCACTCAGGGGAGTGGGATTTACAACCCCTGTGGGGAGAAGGCAGAGCCATGCAGCTGGGCAGCATCCCTGGGAGATGCCAAATCACAGCCCAGGCTGTTTACCACAGCTTTTCTCTTGTGGTTCCTAGCACTTGTCTCAAGTGTTGCCACTTTGTGGTCTGCTTCACAAGAGCCTGAGCTGTCCTCTCAGCTGGCAGGGACACTGGGACTGTGCTGCATCCCTCTGTGTGTGATAAGCACGGTGTGCTCAGGCTGCCCAGGCTCTGTGTCCTGCTGTTTACTTTGTTTGCTTCTCTCTCCAGCTGGGAATAGCTGAAAGGCAGGGCTTGAAGCACTGCAAGTTGTAATGCTGGCAGGGGGCTTGCTGGGGAAAGGGCTGGGCACCATTAAGCCATTTAGGTTTGTCACAGATCGTTTCTTTTAAGTCAAAAAACACAAATCCACTCTTGGGAGAGGATGAGGTGGTAGCTGAACACTTGGGGCTGTGTTAATGAATGTTGCTTTGTTTGTGAGATGCATGGTTAAAAGAAGAGGAATTCAGCACAGACGTACAGGTCTGTGCATTTGGAAACAAAATGGGGAAGTCTCCCTGTCCAACAAGTTCCAATTGCTTCCTCTATGGTTTCCTGAGTAATTCTGACTGCTGGTTATAAACAATCTCTCTTGCATGGCAGGGTGCATTGTTCCCCAGATCTCCCTTTGGACCTGCACCTACCTACCATCCCATCCCTGGTGGCAGGGAAATGTCCAATCCTCTGGGAAGTCAGTTTCCTGAACACAGCTGTGAGATAGACAAAAACAGCCACAGCCCTCACAGGACTGGGATTGGGAGTGAATCGAAATATTTTGGGGAGATTATGGTTTGATATAACTGAAAAGCCTTTTGAATGGTTTTCCTGCTTTTTAGGTTTGAAATGCAGAATTCCTCTCGACTTCTTTGAGTGGCTTTGGAGCCACCTGACTGTGCCAAACGTGGAAGAGCAGAGCTGGTCCTTCTCTTGGCATTCCCGTGGTGTTGGGAAGGGGCTGCAGGATGCCCATTTAGCTCTGGGCTATGGGGACAAGCCAGGTCCTGCAGCACCTCTCACTCTGCCAGGGCTTCACCATTCACTCTGGCCACTTCCACTGAGGGCTTTCAAGCCAAGGTGAACCAAATCTGTGTGCTTGATGGTGTTTTGGGGCCGTATGTGGCTCTTTGACCCACGCCCAGCCTGCCACCATGGTTGTTTTCCACCCTGGCTCTGTGTTTAGCCCAGTGCCACAACACTGGGGTCCCTCAGCTGAAATCATCCCTCCAGCCCTCACCTTCTGGGGTCTATGGGGACTTGTTGGGAAGCAAGGCAGGAATAAATGCCAAGCTGATGCAGGCAGGAGCTGGCCTTGCTTTGGTGACACTCCTCAGCCTGAAAATGGCCCTGTAATTAAAGCAGTGAAGATCCAGCTCACCTAATGTAACCCCATAAACATCAGGCTTTATGGATAAGCTAGAGGTTTAGTTTTCTCAGTTTTGTGGAATGCAATGGGTATTTCCAGAGGACAAGTCAAGAAGTGTCCAGGGGCCATGCAAGCAGAAGTCCAAGTGTGGGTTGTCCTTTGTGGATGGGGGCATTGGGATGTGGTTGGGTCCTGTCTGGGAAAAGAGACAGACTCTGCCCAGAGCTTTTTCACAGCATGATCATCTCTGTAAAGGCCAAGAAAACTTGATCTGGAAGCCTGTTTTATTTATTAATTCCTAACTCCAGCCCTGCTTTGAGGGGAGCACATGGAGGCCACCGGCCTCGCTGTCCTGGCACAGCCATGTTCCCCTCCTGGAAGAAAGGGTTCAGGGTGGTATTTGAAATGCAGCAGAAAACCCACACTTCCTTCAGAGTTTTGACTTGCATTTTTCATCATGGGCAGGGTTTAAAGTTTTCTGCAACATTCAAGGAAAGTTTTGGTTTCCCTTGCCCACATGTCAGCATTCCTGAGCAAAGCAGCCTCAAGATTTGTGGAGCAAATTCTTGAAATTCTGCAAATGTTCGGAGCCAGAAAATGTTTCCAGAAACTGCCTGATCTAAGAAAGAGTTGGTAGGACTTGGGCATGGCTTAGGAAAAATGAATAAGGCATTTTTATCCCTCTTTAAATTAGCATCATTCTGACCAAAACCACCATTCCCAGTCTTGAGAGCTGCTGCACTCTGCCACCTTGTTGTTCTTAAACCACAGCTGTGCTTATTTGAATAAACCAGATAAAAAAGGTACAGATTTTAAAACTGAGCTTTTCCCTGTTCTTGCACCGACTTCCCCGGTAATCTGAGTGTCATTTAAATCTGAAAAGGAGTTTGGATGCTTCAAAGTGGACTTGAAAGAAGGGGAAGTAAGGGTGTGTGTGTGGCAACTGCTGCACCTGCAGGCACTGCAAACCTGCTTAAGGCTCCTGGGAATGGTCTTCTCTGAATATTCACCTCTGAATGTTCTCCTAGAGGTGATTTGGGTGTGCTGCCACCAGCACCCCACAGTTGTACTCTGCAGCACCCATGTTGCTGTCGTGGTCTGTTGTGGATGCTGCAAACATTGAGTTTTTGATTTATGCACTGGATGTCTCTTGCCATGAGCTCTTTATAAAGGCAGGACTATGAGTAAGCAGGAAGGGGATTGGGAGGCAGGAAGACTCCTGAGTATGGGACTTGTGTATCCCATAACCTTGTTTCTAAAGGTGAAACCCCAAAGCAGAGCCATGGCTATTTTGGCCCAAGTATAGATTTTGTTTTAGTTTTCTTGTTGTTTTTGTGAGCACATTCATGGTTCTAGGGGATTTCAGTATTGACATCTTCTCTTCAGGGAAGGGGTTTGACTCAGACTGAAATTGCTGATTGATTCCCTTTTTTTGCCCTCCCCCTTTTTCCTGCTGAAGTCAAGAACCACTTCAAAGGCTCACATGTGTTGGTGCCAGACGCCACACAGTTATTGTTAGAAGAATCTGAAATATAATTGAAAACAAACCTTTGTTCAACCAGGCATATCTGGCTGTTGACTTTCACTCACGACAGAGGTGGGTGCTCAGCCTCTTCTGCTAGATTTGATGTCTACACACTTGTCATGGCAGACAAATTGCCCCCATGAATTTACATCTGGTAAATGTTTGCAAAATCTGGAAAATGCGTATTTTTAAGGAGGTTTTTTTCCTACCTAGGAACCCGCACTGACACTCAAAAGTTGCCAGCATATTTGTGGAATTCCTTGCAGTAATAAAACACATCAAATTGGTCTTGGCAGGCTGATTTCAATAGAGATGCTCCAAGTCCAGGTTTCTCAGCTTGGCAAGCAGAGTTGTCCCACTTCCTTTTAAGACTTGTCTCTTCTGTGGGATATAAGGATATTGTTCAACGTAATTTCGAAAACATTTGTGAAAGCATGGCTAATACAGATGTCTGCACTCATTTCAGCTTTGTTTGCTGAGACAGCAGAGGCTGGTGTGGGAGCTTTGCAGCCCAGCTCAGCCAGTTCTCATGGTGAAGTCCAGGAGGCTGGAATTCCAAAAGAGCCCCGCAAACCTTTGCCCACAGCAGCCCTCGCTTGCCTGGTGCTGAGCACAAGCTGTTGTTTCATACCCCATAAGGTCACATTTGCAAACATGGTTTGCAAGGTGCACAGTGTGGTTTAGGTCCCTGTTTCTTGTATAAATTTAGAGGAGCACACTAGGTCTGTCTTGGATCAGAATTTGGACTGTGCTGATGCACATTAACCCAGAGTTTTGTCCCAGGACTCGTGTGCCACTCCATGCTGTGTTATGGTGTGACCACCTGGGCATCATTTTGTCCCTCCTTGCTGCAGGGTTTGACTTTCCCTTGTGCCAGGGTGATGGTCTGAGACCTAAAAGCATTAGTACATGGGGTGCAGGGAGCTGAGTCCCTGCTGGAGGTTACTCCTGCAGCCAAATTTGGGTTCCTCTGGAATTTAATAGGTCTTCTCACTGTGATTATATTGCTGGATTTGGTGTTTCTTCTCCTTTTAATTTGCCTCCCCTACCAAAAACACCAGTCTCATTGCATATGGCTGCCTGTCTGCTGTTTATTATCTTTGCTACACTGTGGTTAGTGCTCACACATGATATTTCTTTGGTTTCAGCACAGACTGAGCGGGTTGTCCGCCCCTGGATCCAAAAAATGTAAACTATTTATAAATGAAAAATACTCTTCCAGTTTGAAAGTGCTGTGTTGTCCCCTTTCCATCCAGCATGTGCACATTTGTCTGTTCTCCTGTAATCCCACTGATGTAAGTCCAGATTTCTAATAATTTATGGGACTGGGGGCTGTCAGAAGAAATTTTGATGGGACCTTGTGCTCATGGGGGAGAACACAAAGCACAAGTGATAAAAAGTAATGGAAAAATGTTATTTGGCTGTGCTGCATTCAGTGCAGATATGGCCTCAAACTCAGATAATCCTTCCTGCAGAGTTCAGGGATTCTTGATTTTGATTTTCCAGTTGGGCTCATCTCCATAATAAGCAACTCTTGAAAAACTGGGACAAAAAAAACTTATTAGTGTGGCTTAAAATGGCCAGAGTGCTTTTTCTGGTACTCATTGCAATTAAACTGTGTTTGATCTGTTTTGAGCATGTACTTAGTTTTATATTGAGCTAAGAGCCTATGTTTAGTCTCCTAGGGAAGAAAAATAAGACAGGATTTAATAATATATTATGGGAGGCTGGGGAAAGTTTTCTGTGTCTGTTTGGACAGCAGGGCAGGGAGGTGATGCTGGGTGGGCAGGAGGGGATGGGCTGGACCAGAGGCTGAAACAGTCAAGCCCAGGGGCAGGACAAGAGGAGGCTGGGAAGGAAATACAAGGTGTTTAATTGAGGAGCTTGTTAGCCAGCAGCTGATGGGTTGTTTTTGTAGAGAACTCCAGGGGAACTTGAGCTGAGTTGGTTTCCTGGTTGAAATGAGCGTTGCTCGGTGATGGGGCTGGTAGGAGTGAGGCATGTGGGGAGCAGAGCCCTTCAGAAAATGCTCCCAAGAGAGCAGGAGTTATTTTGATCTATAGTGACATGGTTTTCCATGCAGCCACGGTGATGGTAAATGAGGTAGGGCTGTCCTGCTTCCTGCTCAAATCTGGAAGATTAGAGGATAGCTGAAAAAACAGGTGGTATTTTTTGGAAGGCTGTTCACAGCATCCCCAGCGATTCATCATTCAAATGCAAATAGTGGAAACTTTCTCACTGCCAGTGAGTTCAGGCAGCCTTTGCCATGGAGCCACGATCAGTCAGTCTGTAAATGGTGCAAAACATCAGTAGTGTAACCAGTGCAGAGAGGATTAAAGCATCATGAGTGTAAATTCAGTAAATTTCCAGGTTTTCTCTGGACACTCTTGGCACTGATGGTGATAATTCCTTGCTCTGTAAAACAACAATTTTTGAGCAAGGAATATAGGGCTTGGGGTTTTAATTTTGACTGTTTGGGAGCACCTAAATGCATTTGCACGTCTGTCCTGCACAAGACAGCACTTGCTGGAAAAGGCTGCTGCAGCCTGGCTGGGCCTGTGGAACGAAGCCTTTAATGCACTGATTGCATATTAATGGACAGCCAAGAAGGAGGGACTGTGCCAAAAAGCAGGGAGCAAAAAAGCCAACAATATCAGCACGAACTTTGCACTCTAGAAAGTGTGAAGTGATGTTGGTGAAAGGAGTTTACTGCACAAGTGGAACGCTGTGGTCCCCTTTGATGCCCAAATTTCTGTGCTAGTAAAATTGGCCAGAGGAAGGATAATTGGCCAGTGGAGCTCGGTGGGTTCCTGTTAACCCATTCTGTACCCCTTGGAATGCTCCCCACTGCTGAGTGTGTTTTGGCACTGTGGGTGCTTGCTGTGGAGTGTTTGACGTGCTGTGTGTGACGTATGGAGCTGTAACACCTCTCCAGCACATGGGGTTACCATGCACATCTGGTTTGTATCACCCTCAGTGGTTTTATTGCAAGCTGTAGTGCTCCATCTGCACCCTTTCCCTTGCTCAGTTCTGTCCCACAGCATCAGGAAAGTGAAATCCCCAGCCTGGAAAAAGCTACAGAATAGGCTGGTGTATGAATTAATTAATATAATGGCTACTGATAGCAGTGTGCTTTTCCTGGTATTTGGCAGAAATTGGATATCTTGGCTCTTGCCTTTTCATTAGCCTGGTTTCCACATCCCAAGCTCATTACCAAGTCCTAGGGATGTGGGTTTTGGGGTTTTTTTAGGGCTCCCCATCTGCTTGGAAGCCTCCCACAGAGGCTTCCCCACAGAGCCTGGGTGATGCCAGTGGTGGCATTGTCCCCATGGAGTGCTTGGGGACAGACTGGCAGCTCTGTGTGGCGGCTGGTCACTTCTGTCTCCCTCCAGGAATGTGCAGTATTCAGTGTGGGGGCTTGGGTCCCTTGTGCAGCTGGGGACTTTCCTGTCAGGAGCACTGGGAGTATTTAAGATGATCTCGCAAATATTTTTTGAAGTTTTTTTGGGGTTTCTTTTGGCCCTGGGCCAATTTTTGCTTGTCTCTGATGCATAAAGTGGGTTTGAAAAAAAATGTTGTTTCTCTCTCTTCCCCCATTTAAACATTTCAAGAATGTCAAGTCTTGTCAGCCTTAGCTTTGCTGGGAAAGAAAAAAAAAGAAATCCCTTGAGGAGCTTGGGGATGTGTTTTGTATGTGATCTCAAAACCCTGAGGGGAAGGTACGTGAGGGACGGAAAGAGGAGGTCATTAACAAAAGCTTCCTTTATCCCACATTTTAATGAGGCATTGCCATTAAATAGCAGCAACCACAGAAAAATTCAGCCAACCTGACTTTGTTCCCCTGTGTTTAGCCCCCTGGTCTAAATCATGCTCTCACTTTGCTGGTTCCCTGCTATGACCAGAGTTTTCCAAGGAAGATCAACTCCAAATCTGTAACATAAACCTGTTTGGTAACATGGACAAATTAACAGAAGATTTCTCATGGAATTTTTCTGCTGCAGTTCCTTGTAACCCCAGTAATACACATGAAAATGGGCACAAGAAGTCTGATTTCCTGAGGGTTTGTGTCTCCAGGGCTGACTAAGGTTTTAATTAGAGCAGAGTGTTCCTGTTATCTCTGGATTATATTTTATCAGTGCCCTCCTTTCCCACCTTGGCTGTGGTGTATTTTGGGAGTGTGGGGCTCCTCTTTTCTGCAGTGATGGGCCCAGGCCATCCAGGGCTGAAGGCTTCGTGCTGGCCCTGGGCTGCTCTCCCTCCTTGCCTGCCCCTGTTCTGCAGCCTGGCAGGAGCTCCCTTCCCCTTCCCAGCCCTCTGGTCTTATTCCACTTTTAAATTTATTGGGGAAGAGGACAGACATCCACAAATCTTTTCTGAGCATGGCTACAAACAACTTCCTATCACTGATCATGCAGGAATGGGGAGATTTGGTGGCTTTGGTGCATTCATGCTCCCTTAGTGGTGCAGTGGGATGGATGCTCAGAGTTTCACAGAGACCCTCTCCTTTTTCTGGGCTGTTTTTCCAATGCAAGGGCATCTCTGTGCTCCATCCCCACCACCACCAACCACCCCCTGGATGTTTTTGGGGGTGGTGGGCAGTGAGCTGACCTCCCAGAGCTGACCATTCCACCCCAGTCCTGTGCCTGCTGCTCAGCTGGACTTTGGAGCCCAGCTCTGGAATGGGGCAGGGGGAAATCCCGGAGAAGGAGGAAATGTTTGTTTAATTCCTGACGTGGTTGTAAGGTTCAGATTGTGAAACAGCAGGGACAGAGCAGGGCATGGCTTTTCCCTGTGGTTTGCAGATAACATGTGCAGAGCAGGCAGCCAGCGTGGGGCTGGGGGGAGAAAGACACTGAGGTTTATTTGTTTGTGTGGCTTGTTTTTAATTTAAATAACCTTTATAATTTCCCCTCCCTCTGAATAGTAAGTGATTCCTTATTTATAAGGGCCTTGCCTTATTATTCAGCCTGAAATACAGGCTGCACTCCAGCTTTTACAATTGGGATTAATTTTTAAGATGGGCACAGGCAGGGGGGGCAGGTGGTGTGAGCCCCCTGTGTTTGCATTTCCTCTGCTGTTGGAGGCCTTTGGCTTCTCTGAGCATAGCTGGGGCCAGCTGCTTGCTGCCCTTGCAGCCCCGGTGCTATAAAAGAGGCAGCAGTGTGTTCCCAGCTGGAATGGGGCTGGGTAATTGCTCTGGGCAGGTTTATGGTGGGGAGGTGTGAAGTGCCCGCTGTCTGTCTGTCTGTCTGCCTGCCCCCCTGCAAGGGGCTCTGCAGATGGGCTGGGGGGCTGCTCAGGGAAAAAGTGGTGTGCTAGCCATCTCCTGAGTCATGGAATTGTTGGAATCACAGAAAGGCTTGGGTTGGAATGGCCTTAAAACCCATTTAGTTCCCATCCCTGTGGCCTGTGCACCCACTAGACCAGGCTGCTCAGGGACCCATCCAGAGAATGGTCCCTTCTCCGTTGGGATCCAAGTCACAGAGTGGGGCTCTGGTGCCCATGGTGTGAGTGCTTGGACAGAAAAGCCACACTGGGATTTCAGAGTGCATCTCTGGATTTCAGACCGAGTTTTGCTTATTAAGGTGTGGGGAAATGTGTCTAAGGAGCCATTTGCCAACTTTTCATAAATATCCTAGAGATTTCACAGCAGAGCGCAGAGACTGTTGAAGCTGGCTGGGCATACCAGAAACTTTATGAAATAGTTGGATTTGATCAACACTTAATCACAGTCAGGCTGCTTGGCTCAGTCTTGCTCCTCTCCCAAGCCCAGAGGAGGCAGGAGGTGCTGGGGCTGGCCTTGTGCCCCCACTGTCAGCTGCACGTGTCTGTGATGGCACACCAGGACATCTGTCAGTGCCCAAGGGAACATTTATGGCCACAAGGAGAGCAGTGGGGCTGCATCAGGTGGCTGCTGTCCCCTCAGGTACAGGGCAGTGAACTGCCTGCCCTCCTGCATCATGGTGTGTGGGGCATTGCAAGAGAGATTTTCCAGGTATTTTATCCAAGCTTTTCCAGGTATTTTATCCAAGCTTTTCTACTTTCTGAAGTGGCTGGTTCAGGGGCTGTTGTGGTAAGGCTGTGCTCATTTGGTGCTGTTGCACCCAGAGGCAGGTGAGGGTAGAGGGGTGAATCCACCGAGTGCAATGCCCTTGATTTAATTGCCAGTAAGTTTTTTGGGTGTTTGCTGGCCTAGAACCCCTTGCTAGTGCTTCCTGTTTGTCCTGCTCATGTGAACAGCCTCCCTGCTCCTGGCTGTCCATGCCTATTGCAGTTTCTAGAGATTTGTTCTTCTCAGGATCAGAGGAGCTGTTTCTGCAGGCACACACACGGGCGTATTTCTCTTGACCCAAGTCCTTCCCAGCCTGGATTTGTGCTGCTCTTACACTGCCTTATGGGCCAGCATCCAAATTCAAGCACAAGAGAGATATTTGAGGTTGATTCTTTGCTGAAAACCAGCTTGCTTTTTTCCCTACAAGAACTAAGCAGAAAACTTCAGATATGGCTAGGAGTTTTCAATTAATTTTATAAAGTTACTGGTACACAGAAACGGAACATTTTCAGCAGCAGCAGTGTTTTTCAAAAGTTTGCCTACGAGCAGTTTATTGATTTAGCAAATAGGTGGATAACACAAGCCTGGAGGTGTATGATGGTTAATGTGTAACCATTAAATAGACTTATTTGGGCGCTTTTTATGGGTTCTCATAGCAATTAAAGCTTATAAAGCTGTGGAGAGTGTTTTTATGTGGAGCAAAATGAGAACCTTTATCGCAGTGGAGGTGTTCATGGAAAAGGTACAGTTTATGTAATTGTGTTCACGTGACTTGACGTAAGTGTGGGGCTGCAGGAAAAGCAAAAACCTACTAGAGCTAATTCCCAAGGCTGATTGCAATATTCCTGTGTATTGGCTTCCCTCCCAGTGGCTCTTTCAGTATATTGAATTCAGTGTCATTCCATGGGGGGGCATTTTATTGTGAGCCTCCCTTGCTCTAGACTGATTTTTTGGCTCTCTCCCCCATGGGTGTGGTTTTTTGGTGTGTTTTTTTTTATGTGTCTTGGAGCAGCTTTGGTGGTGGTGTCAAATTTGCTGAAAAAAAAAGAGCATGAAATGGTTTCCTGCTGGCTAATGTGATCAAGAAGTATTCTGCAGCTCTTGGAGCTCTGTCCTGGTTAAAGCAATCACACAGGACCCAAGCTTTGTGGGGATATGGAAAAGCCTTGGTTTCTTCTTAGATTTTTTTTTCATCCCCAATACAGAGTATTTAATGGAAAGTGAAGGCTGAATGAAATGTTGGGGACTCAGTAGATGTGTGTGTATGTATATATGTATATATAAAGCTGTAGTTCCTCCTTTTCAACCAAAAGAAGCAAAGGCTGAAAACCAGACTTGTTTCCTGTGTTTGCAGCAGCACCTTCTCCACTCTGGAGCCATGTGGATGGTGGGGGAGAAAGGATGGGGAGGGCAGCTTGGCTCAGTTTCTGGAATTGTGTGATTGCACAGCTCCAGGCAAATATTGACACCAGGTTTCTTGGCAGATGTGCTGTTCCTGAGGTGCCTTGGGAGCAAAAGATCCTTCCCTGGCACTTCCTGCAGCCCTTGCTGGGGTGGTGGAGGTGGTGAGTAAAGGGAGAGAAGCTCAGTGAGTGTCAGTGATGGGTGCTAAGAAAAGGTTTCACCCACAAATACCCTGATACCACATTATGAGATCTCTACCCAAGGGATGGATGGCTGGCAGATGTGCAGAGGGGTGGGACCCCTTGGGTGTGTCAGCACTGCCAACCTGGCACAGGGCTGAATGCAGGGCATGCAGGCATCTGCTCTGCTTTTGGCATCTTTAAAAAACAAAATAAAACCCGACTGCTGGCTGAGAAAGGGAGAATTGTAGAATGCTGTTTTCCATCAGCACTTGGCTGCCTGGGCTCTGTGCCGTGGCAAGGGTGAGCATGTGTGAGATAACCTGCTCTCCCTGCTGCAGTTGTGGAGAATACACCAGAGCGTTGTTAACATCAGCCAGATTCCTCTGTGGTGTGGCTCTGTAGTGCAGTCTGGACAAAAGGTTAAATTGGGCAGTCAGTTTTGTAGTTCTGGAGAAAGTCCAGTATCACTTAGTTAACTTTTGCAGAGCCATTTCCTGTAGGTTTTGTTAGAGAAAAGCAAGGTTATGTGTTTCCAGTTGCAGTAGAGTTATTTTCCCCTATAAAATGCACTGCAATTTATTTTTACACAATTTTGATTGGTTTGCAAAGACTTGGAGGGTTTGGAAGATCTGGAAAGTTGTTTTTTTTTATTTCATACCTCACTTGCTGTGACAAATTGAGGAAAATGTGTTTGTTTTAATGTGGCATTGCTGAAGCCTGGCCAGGCTGGGAGTGTGCAGAGCATGAGCTCCCACGCTGATGTCTGACCCAGGGTCTGCTCCTGGCAATGCCCAGTTTTGGGAAGCACTGAGGAAGTTTTTCTCCTTCAGGCAGGTCACAGCCTGGCAGTTTGCTGCACAGGGGTTCTTTCCTCTGGTTTTTCAGCTGTGGATGTGCTGTCACCCTCTGGCTCCTTGGCTTGCCCCCTTCCATCCCTCCATGTCCCCTCTTGGGAGGTGCTTTGGCTTCTCCATCATGGTTCATCTCAGGATTTCTTCATCTTTTCTTGTGAATTGCTGCATTTCTTTTCCCCATTGCTGTCTGTGCTTAAAGCAGCAGTGCTTCTCACAAGTCCCAACTATTCTTTCTCTGATTTCCTTGAAATGGTGACATTTATTATTTTCACAGAGATCAGTCTGTCTCCTCTCAAAAGGACATGGTTTGAATTCTCCAAGCAATGAGTGCACCTGTGCAGGAACAAACCTTGGGGCACCTTCTGCATTCACATTTCCCAAATAATCCCATTTTGGAGCAGGGCTTGGTGTGAAGCCAGGGAGCCCTTGGCCCTGTGAGAGCTGCAGGTTGTGCAGTGAATGGTGAGCCCCTGGCACGGTGCCTGGGCTCACAAGGACCACTCCTAAGAGGGAAGGGGTATTTCTGTTCCTGGCCAAATTGCAGTGTTAGCTTTTCTATTTTCAGGGCAGCCAGGTGGCCACCCACATGGAGTTTCATTATGAGACTCTTAAAAAATATTTTGAGAAGCCATTAGGTAAGTTTGAGATGGCACCTACTTTGGGTTATGCCTGAGTGAGGTGGGCTCAAAGCAAGAGAGAAGGACCTGGCTGCCTTTTAACATCTTCCTGCAGAATTTGTTGCTTGACTGCAGCATCCCTTCAGATGAAGGATTCCCTGTGCTTGGAGCTGGGACTGGAGCTCCTGTGACAAATGCACATCTGCTCTGCTGTGCAGAAACTAAGATAGTTATAACAAAAAATCTTATCTGACATGCCAAGAGGAGCAGTATGATTCCAGTAATAATAGTTAAACGATGAAAAAATTAGTTTATCCAGTATCTTCTGAATCCAGCAGTTTTGCAGGGAGAGTGGGTTCTTTATTGTTTCCCATAGCAAAAGACCTGGGAAATGTTCCCCTCCCCTCTGCAATGTAGGAAGGATAAAAATCTATAGAAGGGAAAGTTTGTTCTTTGAGTGAACCTTAAACATCTACATTCCCTTTGAATTAGCTGTGATGCCTTCAGCTGAGAAACTCTGCAAATCCGAGGGAGTTCATTGAATAATAAATCAAGGCATCCATCCAGCAAAGTACATCAGAGCCCTTTGAAGTAGATGAGAAAAATACCTTTGTGATCTGAAAGAGAGCTTTGGTGCCTGACTGATGCTAATGCAGGGTTCAAACTCAGCTGCAGTGGCCCCCAACAGAGGTGGGGAGCAGGAGCAAATGTGGGCTCAGGAGCAGCTCCTTCCCCTTGGCTCCGCCTGGAGCCCCATTTGCCCAGGACTCCTGAAAGTTTGAGATATCCAAAAAGCAAAAAACTGAAGCCAGTGGAAATAAGGAGTGACTTTTAATGCTGCAAAGTTCTGAGATACCAGACATGGGGAAGAGCAAGCTCATTTGAAGGACTTTCTAAAATTTAATTGCCTATAACTTTTTCTCCTTCTGAGACTTTCTGCAGTTTGAGTTGCACTAATAGAGAAATCTGGCTTTGTAAGTGGAAGGAGCTGAAAAACAGCACCAATAAAAGCTGTAAAGCTCTCAAACATTTTTAAAATAGTGCTTCTGTAAGAGATGTGACACTATATGCTGGGGCAGACTGCAATAAAGATATTTTACTAGCACTCTTCACAACTCAGTTGTAAGTTGTACAGCTGTCCCAAACTCCCCTGATAAAGCCTTTCTAGCTGTGTAATCCCTGTGGTTGTATTGCCTCATGCATGCATGCATGTGTTTGTGTTTACATGAAGGTCATGTACACGTGTAAGCCATTTAAGCATGAATGCACACATGTGAGATTCTGCTGGATGTAAGGAATGTTGAGGCTGGCATGTAAAGCAGCAATAGGATCAATTGTTCCCTCAATGACTTAATGGCATTCCTTGGGCAGAGACTTGTGCTTCAGCTCCATCTGCTTTGACATTGCTGCTGTCCCAGGGGCAAAAACCAATACAGGAGTTGTGCCAAAAAAGTCTGAATGATTGTTCTGACAGCTGACCCTGATGTTAACATCGAGGGAGGCAAGTGCTGTTTGTAGAGCACATTCTCACACGCAGTTATACACTCACTCACACTTCTATTTCCCTTGATCTAAGTGGAAATGGCTTGTTTTAAATGCAGTTTTTCCATCTTGAAGGTCAATTAAACCAAGTTGGAGGTCAGATAGAAGGGACAGAACATTTGCTTCTTGGTGTATCTATTTCTGTAATGTTATCAGTGCATGTGGTTTTATTTCCAGCATTTTGTTCCCGGGGCTTCCTCTAAGGCTGAACAAATTGGATCAGTTGGATGTGGTACAGCTTCCAATTTGGGGTTAGAAATCCATTAAATTGCTTGGTGCTTTGTTGGCAGTATGAAAGTGCTTGGAGCGGAAGTGCATTATGATTGGACATTGATTACTCGAAAGGAAAGGGGATGGATGCTTGTGTAAACCATACACCTCCAGCCAGAATGGCCAGCTTAGGGGTTTTTTTTAGCTTAAAATCTTCAGGTTTTGCCCTTAAAATGCTGTTCTTTATTACAGAGAAGAGCTATTTTTAAACTGGAAATGGAGAGCTGTCTGCCATGTGTTCTCACACCTCTGGGGGATTAGAGCTGGCCCTGCACCGTGCAGTGCTGCCAGCCTCAGACAGCCCATGGGTAACTAACTAGTCCTTGGGATGGTTTGGGGTTATATACATCATCCTTTCCACACACAAAATGTTTGGATTTGGCCAAGCTCTCAGTTTCAGCCCGTGGCATTGGAAGGTGCCAGGAATGTCCTTGCTCTGGTAGATTTCAAACTGAGTGAGTTTATGGTGGGGCATAGGGCTGTAATTCCACTTGGGCTGATCAGAGAGGGCTTTATTTCCACTGTGCAGAGCTGCAGAGTTGCCCGGGTGTTGTGTGAGATCACAGTCACTGCTGCAGGGGGGAGGAGGGAGCAGAGCTGGCAGGGCTGACCATGTCTCTGTCCTGCTGCTCCAGCTGGGTGGGCTGTGCTGCCTCTGCTCCCTGGCTCTGTTCAACTCTGCAGCCCATCCGAGGAGGCAGAGCTTCACCTCAGTCCATCTGCTGAGAGTTTTTTCCCTGGTGACAGCACAGCCATGCCCTGGGTGGCTGGGGAGTGAAACAGCCAGGTACTGTGGCCAGCCAGGGGGAGAACAGGACAGCAGTGCTTCTTTCTGGGAAAAGCCTCTAAAACCACTTGGGTACCATCACTGTGTGAGAGCAGGAGGTGATGCAGCCCCTCAGTGTGGGTGGAAAGCAGCATCAAGTGCAGGAGAAGCTGAAGACTGTGCTCAGAGGCACAATCAAATGAGATCCCCCAATACTATGAGCCCTAGGATTGGTTCATCTTCCTATTCACCATCAGAGGACTAACAGGGATTGTCCTAGCAAACTCCTCACTAGACATTGCCCTACATGACACCTACTACGTGGTAGCCCACTTCCACTACATACTGTCCATAGGAGCAGTGTTTGCAACCCTGGCAGGCTTTACCCAGAAGCTGGAGCAAGCCTGGAGTGAGCCCCCATGCCTGGGCTGCAGGAAAAATCTGCACATTGGTTTTTGAAAACTTTTTTTCCCCCCCACTCTTTGCCTGACTAATTGTAATCAATGCACAGATATTCCTTGCTGCCACTTCTCAGCAAGCATGTTTGGGGGGGAGATCAGTCCTTGCTGATTAACTATTAATAAGAGCCAGGAGAGAGTGGCTGAGCAAACACACTGGGAGAGGGTTGTGTGCCCTGGCCCCACCATTAATGATTGACTGGGCAGGGCCATGCCAGTGCTGTCACCATGGCCAAGTCTCACTCAGGGTGGGCTCTGCAAAGGGGCAATGCCAGCTGTGTGCTGAAATTTCATCCTCAGGGCTTGGGGATCCCCCATCCTGGTGTGCACGATCCCCCATCATGGTGCTGCTGGGTCGTTGCACTCAGAGTGTTGTGCCAGGTTGTGCATTTACTAAATTAATATTTCTGATTAAAAAGTGATGTGGGAGCAGTGGAAAAATATTTTGGCTGGTTAAGATCTCTGAGCTTACCAGGAACACTTGCAGATGGGATTGAAACCATTTGAATCCACAAAGAGAGCAGAGCACGTTACAATTCTGTGTTCTTTGAGAAAACTTGAAATACGATTATTCAGTATTACTGAATGGTTGACCTTGGAAGTTTTCTAAAATCATGGAAATCTTGAACAGTGTTTGAGGAATTCCTGAATTATCTCTCTCTTCTCTGTGCACTCAATTTCTAACCCACAGCTGAATTTTGCTAAGTCATGTGATGGGAGGGTTTGATTGCCAGCAGTCCAACATTGTGCTGTGGGTCTTCCCAAACATCTGAAAAAGCCAAAGGTTTAACATGGTTTATCTGCTGTGAGTACGTATGAAGAATTGCACAACTTTCAGAAGAAAATATTTGCTTTGCAAAATGAGCCATTTTTGAAACTGTAAATAGCATTTAATGCTGATTTATCAATGCAGCTTGTTATTGTTAATGGAGGCTGAGCAGTTCTAAGGGAGATATGTATAGTAAATCACATAGTTATTAATCCTCAATAAATTGGTTTTATATGTTGAATACACAGTGGGGAACCTTAATTGAAAATGTTAGTGAAGAAGTCATGGCCTCTATTGATTTACCAAAGAAAAACAGCAGTGATGGAAGCAGAAGCAATTTGTTTGGTATTTTGTTTGAGCTGGGATATCCAGCCATTGCTCCAGTGGTTTAAGAGACTGCTTTGCTTTGTGGGTGCAAAATCACCAAGAAAAAAATTTACTATCAAATTAGAAAAAGGTGAGTTTGGTCATATACAGTCAAGCAACCAACTCTGCAGGCTTTTGGTTTTAGGGCTCTGTCTTTCTCATGGCAGCAGTTAGCACTTTAATCAAAGCAGTAAACCCAGAGCAAACCCTCTAGGTGTCAGGGCAGATGGTGGGTGGAGTTTTATTTGTGGGTTAAAAAACCCTCCACATCCTGCTTTTCCTTCCAACTGCTGACCTGTCACAGGTGGCAAAGCAGGATTGCTTTACTTGAAATTAAATACAGTTACTCTTATTTAGATGCTCATTCCCCCTTTGAAATGTGTTTTTGCTTTGATGCAATCCTTGGAGCTGATGCCTCAGTGTGTTTTGGAGAGGATTGTTCTCCTTCAGGCAGTGCAGCTTAATAGAAGGAGCAAATACAGAGAAAGATTGCTGCAATTAAATCCTGCCCTGAGCCCTGCAGCATCCCCTGCTCCCTGCACACCATGCTGCCTTTGGCTGGGGGCAGAGGAGCCCGTGGCCCCAGCAGGAGGGTGAGCAGCCTCAGGGGCTGCAGGCTGTGTGCCTGTGGCCAGTGCTCTTCTCAGAAGCAGAAAAAGCATTGTTGGATACCTTGTCATTCCTGCTTCCTTTGCCCTGTGTTGGTTTGAGTCCCTGAGCTGCTGGGAAGGGCTGCCCATGTGCCCAGGGAACAGAGGGGCCTGGGGCGATCTCACTGACACCACTGCATGACTTTCAAATCACTTCACTTCTTGAAACCTCACTTCACTTTTTTTTTTGGAACAATTGGAACAATTTTTTTGGAGCAATTGAAACACTGAGAGCTTGTTGAGTGGGCCAGGATCAAGCTCGGGTGAAATGAGTATCCTCATGTCCCTTCTGATGGTGCAGAGTCATAGCATGAGGTCCATGAGCACCTGAGCTACCCAGGTGATTTCTGCATGTGTTATGGACTATTTGCCACGTGTGTGTGGTTATGTAGATTAAATTGCACCTAAGCCTTCTGTCTTAAGAAATAAAATAGGGGTGTTTATGATCTTTCAAGAAAAGTAAAAGAAAAAAGTAGACAAGAACTTTACTTGAGTTTTGCTCAGGTTATTAAAATAGGAGGAAATGAAATCCTAGGTTTTGTCAAAACACATTTGTGTAAGCCAAACAGGGCCTAAAATAACCTGACACTGTCCTGCTGAAAGAGACAAATAAGCGTGTAAAAATCCTTGGTGCAGGAGATGTGGAAGCCCCAGCAGCCTTGCAGTGTTACCCAGTGCTCCTGCAGAGGATTCCTGCTTTCCCTCAGCCCTGAGAGTGTGCCTGCTCATCCTCTGCTGCCTCTTGGAGGCTGGCAGTCTGCAGTGGCAGAGATATTCACGTTTACAGCCCTGTGTGAGCTGAGGCCAGGTGTGTGATCTGTGTGCTCCCCAAGCTGTGAGTGCAGAGTGGCAGAGCAGGAGGAAGGGCCAAGGCTGACAGTGTGTCCCTGAATGTCACTTGAAGGTAAGGTCATTCCCAAGTTTCTCAAACCATACCAGCCACATGCTAAATTCAATTATAGTCTGGCACAATACCTCTCAGTGGTGTGGTTTTAATTAGTGTTCTTTGCATTAATGGCTGCATGCATCTGCATGGTATCAGTTCTTTGGGGATCATGCTACAGGAATTTCCTTTAGCCTGTATCACTGGTCATGACTGAGAGTGATTCATGGTGCAGTTTTGGATGACCTCTCAAAGTTTGTCTTCACTGTCAAATTAGCTCATATTATGGCTTGAGGGCTGCCCTTAGGTTGACTCCCTCCTGCACATAAAGCCCCTTATATGAGCAGGCTGTTAACCCAAGCCAATGTGATGCTGCTGCTAATTTGAACAAGGACATAAGTGAAGCCTGACTGAGCACATCATCTGAGCCACTAACAGACCCCCTCAGTGGTGGGGCACAGCTAAACCCATGTGGGTGCTGTGTCCTGCAGAGTCCCCTTCTCTCCAAAGCACTTGGAGCAGCAATCTGGGGCATCCTCCTGGCTGGTGCCCTGTGTTTTGGCGCTCTTACCTCCTTCTAGGAGGTAGCTCTTTGCCATGCTTGGTGTGGGCCATTTCTGGGCTGCATTTCAGGGTCTCTTTAAGCTGGATGCTTTGCACTTGTAGGCAGCACCCAGGGTATCTATAACAGAAATCACAGGGGGCTTAGCTTGGGACACATGGCTGAAAAGCTGCCTGGTGAAAAAGGATCAGGTTGAACTGTCTGAGCATGAGCTAGTGAATGCCCAGGTGACCAAGGAGGCCAGCGGCACCCTGGCTTGTACCAGCAACAGTGCGGCCAGCAGGACTGGGCCAGTGATCACCTTCAGCACTGGCCATGCATTGAATGCTGGGTTCAGTTCTGGGCCCCTCAGTACAGGACACAGTGAGGTGCTGCAGCGTGTCCCGAGGAAGGGGCTGGAGCACAGCTCTAATGAGAAGAGGCTGCAGTGGCTGTTTGGCTGCTCTTGCCTCATGGGAGTAGATTTTGGACCTGTCCTGTGCACAGCAATCAAAAATGAACTAAAGCTCCTTCTTTCTGTCCATACAACCACCTGAATCCGTGCAATCTCTGATGGCTCTGTGCTTCAGCATTAATGCTCCCCTGTCACTGCTTACAAGGACACTGGCACCTCACAAGCTTGTTTAAAAGAGACATCTGAGAGTGCTTTCTTCCTGCACAGCTGTGCACTTGTAGCATGGGCAGTGTGCTCCCTCTCTTGCTCCCCTGGCCCCCATCCCCAGGCTAATTCAGCAGCAGCCATGCTTTTCATACCCACTCAAGTGTGCATGGGGCCTCCATTCCAGGGCTGTAAAGCCATCTACAAACATGTGGGAAGAGGATGGTGCCTATTCAGGGAGCTGCAGACTAGGCAGCTATCTTTTGACAGATGAGCCAGAGGAATTTCCACTGCAGGGCTCAATTGTTCTGGGCCCTCAGCTCCCTTTTGTGCAGGAGCAATGAAAAGTTGTGTTATGACAACGGCTGACAAAGTGTTTAATGAAAGCCACAGTTGGCAGTGACAGAATTTCAAGCCATCCTCCTTTTCTCCAATGCCTGTCATCAAAAGGTGCAGAAACACTTTTGACATAATCTTCTGCACTGACAGATAAATGGTTTTGATGTGAGGGTTGGAAACTTTCACCTTGCAGAACAGAATTCAGCCATCATCGTGGTGGACAGAGACCAGGAGCCATGTATGTCTCTGTTCCTTTGTCTGGCTTTCAAGAGAGAGCTAGGTGGCTTTTCTCTGCGCTGGTCAAGGTCCCAAAGCAGAGCCAAAACTTGGACATAAGCTCCTGATCTAGCCTGCACCTTGCCCAAGGGGGCAGGGCTGGCCTCTCACAGGTCACAGAACTGACTGAGCCCTCCTCACTGCAGGCAGGACTCTTTCTGTGACAGCATTGTTTCTTTTGGGAGGCAGTTTGAGCATGCCCAGTTATTTAACAAGACTTTCAGTTCACTCTCTGCAGAGTTCAGTGATAATGCCACTTTCATAATGCCAACTGAAGGCAAACACTGCTTTCTTATTTAGAGACTAGAATAACTGAAAAGACAGAACAGGGCCCTTCCCATATTGATTTTACAGGCTCTCAGTTCCTGATCATGGGCATCTTAGTGACAGGAGGGGAAAACCCTACATTGTTGGATTAGCCAGTACAAGGAAGACTTAAAGTCTGTAATGGATAAATAATATGCAGAGCACTTTTCATGCCAGTAAATCAGAATAAACTTTAAAAACATTAACCAGCTTTTCCTTTTCAATAGAAGCTGATATGAAAAAAACAATCTGAATGTTAGGGGCTGCTCAGGTTGGTGGTTCTGCTCTTTCTCCTCTGCCAGCTGTAGAACTTCTAACCTTTGTAGCTTCCCCGAACTCATAGCTCAGGCTCTTGAATTTGTATTAGTGGACTTCTGTTTTCTTTCCACAGTTGCCTTGGAGGGATCAAAATATCCTTCCATGAGTAATTCAACAGAAACACGTACCCATGCAGAGGAGCAGGGCACTGAGCAGTTTGTGGGCAGCCCCACATTTGGTCTCAGCTAACCTCACCTGTAGGTGCCAGGAAATGGGCAGAACATGCACCAAAGCTCTTGGGAATGGCATAAAACACTGCAGGTGATGCTTTTAAACTGGCTTTGAAGAGATGCTCAGGGTGAGAGATGCCTCAGAGGGCTGAGCAGGTGCTGATTTGGGAAGGGCCAGAGTTTTGATGTTGGGAGCTGATGGCTGTCTTTCTTTGAGGAAGACATTTTGGAAAACTGATGGCAGAAACATTTATTTGGCGATTCATTGGGCAACTGTGGCATCATCCCAAGGGCTCCTCGAGAAGGAATGCATTCTGTGCTGCAGAGGAACAGCAAATGTGCCAGCTTTCAGTGATGGAACAGCTGTGCCCTGGGCTTGGCATCTCCATCAGCCTGCACTGCTGGTCTGCTCAGCTCAGAGAGGCCAACTTGGTGGGGACATTAAAATCCTGCTCTGCTCCATTCACTGCTGGACATTTGGGACCCACACTTCGGGCTGGGAGAGCATCCTGTGCACCCATGACCTCAAGTTCTGAGCTCCCTTCTTTATTTGCATTACTGGAGCCCAACCAAGATTGAGGCCTCATTTCATCAGCATCAGGCAAACCAAGACAATACCTACCTCAATTTTATTTACAGTCTAAATAGACAAGACAGACAAAGGGTGGCTGTGGAAACAAAAGCTCTGGAGAGGTGATGTGACATGACCCGGTCACACAGCAGGAGATGAAGAGAGCCAGGAACAGACAGAGGTTTCCTGACTCCCAGTCCCAGTGATCTATCTATAGAAACATGTTAATTCTTTCTCTCACTTAAATGCTGTGGCTGGCATGCCACATACTGCCTAGTGAGGGGATCAGAGTTCTGGGAAACACATCCTTTGATTGCTAATGCTTCAGGCTAGAAATTCTTGGGTATTTTAATATAAGTTAAAATACAGCTAGTGTCAGAAATGCAGCAAGCTTTATTTTGGCGTATCTATGTAATTTCAAGTCTCCTGTTTGTTTTGTACTGACTCTATTTCTAGCTTTCATTTCCCCACTGATTTTTGAGCCGTGTAGTGTACATTTAGTGAGGTGGTTGGGGTGAGTAGTGTGGGGAGAACTGAAGACTTTGGTGTTCAAGAGGATGGAGTTCACCTGCATTTCTGCAGCAGATGTTGGGAAATCTTTCTGTTGCTGGTGCAGCAAAATCTCTCTGTGCTATCTGAAGAGCCAGCCACTTGTGCAGTGACTTTGATGTTCAAATGCCCTGAATGGCAGCAGCAATAATCAGAAAGTCACTTTGGGTGATGTTAAACTGCGGCCATGAAATCCTTTAATTTATGAAGATCTTTGTTTTTTCACTTGTGAACTTGGGAGGTTCCTGTCAGTGTCACTCAGTGCTTGAGCACAGGCTAAACCAGGGACCTGGTCCCTCTGGCAAGTGCAGGGAGGATCAGTTCTGGTGCATGTGTTCTTGTTTCTTGCTTCATAAAACAGCCCCCTTAGCCTGTTCCAGAGGAATGTGTTGAGGAGAAATACGTTACCTGAAAAATGTGAAGTTTGGCTGCAGTAAAAGGCACAGAAATACATGAAAACAGATGGATTCATGCACCATCATGTCTGGCTGTATTTCCCCCTTTTCGTTTGTCACTTGTGTTTCTGTGTTGGCTTTATTGTGCTGAGCCTGTAGGACCTTACCTGTTGTATTTTTCTTTTTGCCTGTAGATCAGGCAGGGGCAAGCTCCAACCTGATCTTACTGTGTGGTTAAAAAAAAACCAGTAGTAATGTAATCTGTGGGCAAATTGCACTTTAATTCGTAATTGTCCTATGAATATGGACTTGGCTTTCAAACACACTCTGAGTTTAAACTGCAGTTTGACTTTTATTTAGATAAATGCCTTTGAGTTCATAGTGAAATGGATATCTGCTGTAGGCTGGTATTGATTTAAAGGTCTCTTGAGTGTTTTAAAAGACAGTAGGGGCTTACAGGACAGCATATTTTAAACTGAGATGCTTGGTTAGGCTTTACACTCCTCTATAACTTCAGCTCTAGGCTCTGTTAAGAGCCAGCCTGTGTTGCTGATTTGTGGAGCATTCTTCCACAGCAGGTATTGGCAAAAAAAATTGAACATTTTGGGCAAGCAGCAAAGAGCTGCGTTCAGAGCTGAAGTGATGGGGAATGGTGTGATGTGAGAGCCATCAAATGATTCCCTCGTGCAGGGGAACGCTTTGAGGACTTCCCATAAATGCATTACAAGAGGGCAGGTGATCAATATCTGCTTTTTAGCTTGAAAGAGGTGTTTATCACTTCCTGCAAAGTTGGTAAGCTTTGTAGTCTTTCAAGTCTTGGTATTTGCAAGGCTGCTGTGAGCCTGGATTTCTCTGTGCATTGCCACAGAGAGCAGTGTGTTGGTGTGAGCATTTCAGGAGATATTTTTCATCAGTGCTCTTCTGGCAGCTGCTTTTTCTTTGTGTGTGCCTCAGCTCTAGGACCATGGAGCATTGGCAGAAGTTCAGTGGGTGCCTTGGTGACTTAGATCCTGTTTGGGCTCCAGACCTGCTTGCTTTCTGTGGGCACAGTTTTAAAGCAACAAAAAACCCAAACTAGGGAAGATGGGCCAGTTTTCTAGTCAGACTGGCTTGGTGGTTTGAATAAGCAGCTCAATGTTTGAAAGCTTATCTAAAATCAAGCCATGAATCTTTTGGGTTGTGCTCAGAGGTGCAGTAAGAGGGTGTAACCTCCCTGCAGAGGAGGCAGGAGGGTTGAATTTTACCCAGGGTAATATCCGAGAGCAGGGTGTGGAGCAAAATAAAATTAAAGAAGTCCCCCTCACAATTTCCTTACAATTCTCTGTTGTTGCTGTTCTGCTACCGCCCATCAATTTGCCTCCTCCCTCTTTAGATTACACTCTCACAGAAACATGCCAGCACTGCATACAGAAGGGTAATTAAAGCACTTGTTACTTTCTGCATCATTAGTCACTTGGTCTTAATTGATCAGGTTAGTCCCTGGCTGCAGGTTTGACCTGTCCTGTGTGGATGCTGAGAGTGCATGTCTTGGAGGGAAGGCTCTGCTGCTGCACTGTGTGATGCTACAGCAGAGCATGGCAAAGCTCTTGCTTGTGGAGTTAGCACTTAATTTGCATTATTTTGCCTGTCTGCTGTCCCTAGCAATTCCTGCAGTGTGTTCCCTCCTGCAGCATGTTGAGCTCTGGATGTGTTTCCAGTCAGGGGTGTCCTGTGAGGCAGATCTGCTCTCCCACCAGGCTGCACAACCCATTTGTCATCCATCAGCTAGAATATTATTTAGGTTTAGATTCAGGCTGTTGGATAGCTGGAAAGTGTTGGCTAGGGTTGTTGAGGACCAAAATATGTTCTACTGTGTGGCTTGAAAGCTGTATTCACTGATTAAAAAGAATTAGTGACAGACTAATTATAGCATCTTGTTAGAAAATATAGAATATATTTTATGTTTACACATATCAAGTGTACATATGTGTATTTTGTATTTTATAAAAAATACCCTGTGTGAATATAGCTATAAAATATTTAGTGGAAGGTTTGTTGATTGTTTCAGTTCAGGCTTTAATTTGTCAGGAAACATCCTATTCATCTGTGATTAGTTTTGTGGTTGGAAATAATCAATAGTAGAATAATAAATGTAATTGTGTAATATGAAGACAAATTAAAACCACACTAATCTAATGCAAAAGAGGAAGAAGCTTGGGGTGAGCTAGATAAGATTTTTGTCATGGAACTAAACTCACTTGTGTATTCAGCAGAAAAGTGCTGCTCTCCTGTCTAAGTTCTCTTAAAAAAAAAACCAAAATCCAAACCCTCCTAGTGTAATCCAGAATAATTAAGATGACTCTGTTTTGCTGAGCAGGGTGTCTGCATTTTGCTGATACCTCTGTCTTTTATTTTAACAGAAACCTGAGCTACAACAAGTTGGCAGAGATTGATCCTTCTGTCTTTGCAGAGCTGTCGAACCTGCAGGAAGTGTAAGTATTCCTTCAAAGGCTTTAATTGTGTTTTGCCAGGGCTGCTTGTGGGCTGTGAGGAAATTATATCTGGCTTCCTAAGACAGTACCTTCCTTTAGCTAAGTTGAATGAGCAGGTCTGACTTGGTGGGGAGGTTTTTTCCTCTATTGTATCTGGGCTCCTTTTTTTAAACTAATCAATGGGCAGAACACAACATCCCAATTAGAACAGCAGAGCTGTTATTGGAAATCATTGGAGTTTGCCTCCCTGGGTGTTGTGCAATGCTTGGAGGCAGCAGTTGAGCACACCTGAGCACACACACAGAGCTCCTTGCTGAAAGCATAACCCTAAAGCAAGGCACAGCAGCCTGGATTGTGACACCTGATGCCAGCCTAGCCCAAATCTCCCAGGAAACAAAGGTGTAGTGTAGTGGCTAACAAAGCACTTAACTGTGCCTCCTCCTCTCTCAGACATTTGTGTCCTTTTGGAACCAGAACAAACTCTGCTGGAAGTCTTGCTAGAAGAGGCTAAGCCAGCAGAGCTGTCCCCCGCTCTGGTGGGGAGCAGAGGAGCTGGTGAAGGTCTGAGTGGCTGTGCCAGCCCCTCCTTGCTGGTAAAACAAACCCATTTCAGGGAACTGCAGGTTTTCCAAGCTCCTGATCTCTAAGAAGGCTCAGCAGTTTCACTCAGAGAGGGGCTGCACTGTCAGCCCTTCACAGGGGTTCCTGGAGTTCTGATTTTGGGGTTTAAAAACCAGAAGTGCCTGAGATTGCAGGCGGTGGGCTGAGGTAATGAGCTGTGTTTGCCTGGTGAATCGCTGGCATACTTGAGGTTTGGGCTCTCTGAAGAACTACTGCTGCCTCATGGGAAACTGAAAAAACATTTCCTTTCAGAAACAATACTGTGCTCTATCAAGCATTTGCTCTTGTCCTCTGTCTGTTTTCATTAAGTGTTGGCTCTGGGACTCATGGAGGGGCCAGATCCTGTGATTCTTAAATAGGCAAAAAGTGGAATTCTCCCTGGCTGATTGGACTGTGGAGATTCATGCAGCATCTCTCCTGGCCTGATTGCCCCTGGCTCCTCTGTTTACACAAATAGTAGGGACTTGCTGGGAATCATGAGTGAGTGAGGAATGGATATCAGGAGTGACTGCAGTGCTCTGAAATCAGCTCTGCACAGTCTTTAGAGAGAAAGTGATGTGGGTCTGCAGAACACTGCCTGCAGGATCTGTTTTCTCAACTTCTCTTTTCACTGTGGAAAGCCTTAAATTGCTCTGTGCTTAAAGAAGAGAATTGCAGCCCTGACTCTGTGAGACTTTATAATTATCCTGACATGACTGTGGCTTAGCAACAGCTTTTATTCATGGAAGTGCCTGAAGGTGTGTGACTTCAGGGAGCACAGGGTGGGAAATTGGGAAATGTGTGTGGCTTCTGATTCCCCAGGTAGGGAATTCCCTGGAGTAAAGTGCTGTGCATATGTGTGGAGCAGTGAACAGTTCCATGCTGTAAAAAGGTGTCAGGGTTTCTGGGGAGATAAGTAATGCAGCCACAGTGTAATGGGTAGATAAGAGCTGCTTGCTGTGTCAGAAAGACAGGGTTAGGTAATAGGGAAAGAGCAGAAGAGTGAGTAGGAGGGAAAGGGAGCAGTCAGAAATGGCAGACTGGAGGGGAGGCAGAGGTCTGGAGCAGAGCCTGGAAGGCAGTCTGAGGGAGAAGCTCTATTAAAAGCCCTATCTACTAATCTTGGTTGCTTTTGAATAACAGCTAAACCACAGACCACTGAAATAAACTTCATTTCACAAGGAGAACCACATCTATATTGCCAGAGCATCTTCTTTCTGAGGGCTTTTTTTTTAAGCACTTGACAAACATTCATGAAATAAGCATCATGCTGTGGCATGTCTCTAGAGCAAGTCAGTGTTTCTCTGTGCATGCTGTGCTGGGCAAACCAAGGTACCCTCAGGGAAAGAGATTGCCCCAAATAATAGATGCATTGATAAGAGCTGAACCTCCCATGATGCTTCAAACGTGCTGTCTGTGGCTCCTGAGCATTGCACAAGGCTTAAAACTCTGTGTGTGTCTCTCCGTGTGAATAATTACTGTGGTGTATTTTGAAAACATTTTGTTTTCCCTTGATTTAAAGAAAATATCTGCAGACCAAAAGATTTAAACTTCATCCCTTATCTTTGATGCTCTGCTTTGCTTTACTGAGATTTGATAAAGTCAGAGCAGAATTTACCCTCCACTTCTCCCTGAGTTGAGGCAGTTGTTTGTGTGCTTTGTTTTGGTGGCCTTTATGAGAAGCTTTATAGAAAAGTTTTAAGTCTGTGTAGGATGAAATTTAGTGGCTCAAAGTGATGCAAAGCCCTGTGATCCCACTTGCTCTGAAATAAAGGGTGGAGGCACAGGGTAGGGGCTGGACTGGGACATCATTTTCCTTCAGGACACTTGATCTTTCTCTCATCCCCTTTGGTGCCTTCATCTGGTAACAATCCCCTGGTGTCCATCCATTCTCATTCCATGGATGGATGGATGGATGGATGGATGGATGGATGGATGGAGGGTGCTGCTGTGTGGTGGGCCCTGTGCTCCTTTCTGGGCTTTCCTCAGGTCATGTGGCTCATGGAATCCCCCAAATTGATGTTTTCGTGGCTCTCAGGCTTTCCAGGCTCATTGGTAGCAAAGAAAGTAGTAACCACGCTAAAATTCCTCTCCCAACAACTCACCTATTCTTTTCTAAAGTGCCTTTCACTGAAAGCTCTGGAGAGCTGTGCTGTTTTTGAGCAGGCTCCATTTCAGTTTTGACACCAGCCTGGCAACTGGACTGTAAATATTTTATATGGGTGGCCCCCCCTCCTCCTCTGCTCAGCATCCAGAGGGTTTGTGTCATCAAAGGTGAGGGCTGGGGAAGGAGACTGAAAGTTTTTAAAGTTGTTGAGCCCAGCTGCTCTGTTTTGAGGATTTTTTCCTGCTTTTTTTTTTATTTTTTAATTTTTCAATTCCTTTACATAGGGAAAAAGGGAAGACGAGTGGGAAATCCCAGGCAAATACAGAGCTTGGCTGTCTCCTCTGTGTCAGCAAATGGTGCCTGTGAGCCAAGAGAGAAAATGAGGTGGGAGAAGCACTTCTGACTGATTCCTGCCATGGCAGGAGGCTGATCTATGAATATCACACTTATGTCAGAGGAGGGTTTGACCAGTTGTTAGATGCTGGTTGGTGTCAGAGCTGCTTAACCACAGCCGACCCAGGCTCCTTCTTCTCCTGAAGATGCTTAGCTAGATGTTAATGAAAACATGCTCAAATAGGCATTTTAATGCTCTTTCCAGCTTGCTCTGTACCTTTGGAAGCTCCAGACCATGTTGTAATATGAGCAACAGTGAGCTTTTAGTTGCAGAGTGGAGCTCCTTGCTGAATTGCAATGCATCTGGCTTTTTTCCCTTACATTTTAAGGCATGGGTATAATGTCAGAGGCAGAGGAAAGCTTTTATCCCAGCAGTGCTTGGAACTCCTCGTGAAATCAAATATCTTGCCTCCTCTCAGAGGAGCCAGAAGGGAAGTTCTGGGATAAATGTGCCACTGCCCTCTCCCACCTGCCAAAAACAGTGTTAAAAGGAAAGAAGAGGGAAAAAAACCCAACATAATTTAAGATTGCCCCTACTCATGCCTGTGGCTTAGCAACCCTGGGCTGTGCAGCTCTGGGATGCAGTGCTTTGCACCCAAATTGTGACCTTTTCAGGATTTTCTGCAGAAGGAGAGCACTTGGAAGGCCCAAAGTGACCCAGAGGCTGTGCCTGGAGCAGCAGGGATGGGAGCAGGGCTGGTTTGGGGGTGCAGGGGAGCCTGCCCAGGACTTGCCTGTGATCACTGCAGCGAGAGGGGGGCGTGGGTGAGAAGACTGAGAAATTAGGTAATTTTCAGGCAGCCAGACGAGCGACTGTTACAGTAATTAATTGACTAATTCACCGTACAAACAAGGGCTCTTTAAAGCAAGGAAGAGCCAGTCACATGGCAAGGATCTGCTTTCAGTCAGAAAAACACTTGAAGCATTAGGCCCTGGCAGGGGACGTGTCTGTGCTGGTGGTGCCATTTAACCAGGGGCTCTCTGTGCTCCCCAGCTGCCTGGACCGGTGACATTTCTGTGCCCAGCACTGCTGCTGTGCTGCTGCCTTTGTGGGGAAATTCCTCTGAGATTTCCAGAGCTGGGCCTGCTGTGGAGAGGATGCCATTAGGTTGTGTCCCCAGGCCCTGACCTGGTGTGAGCAGGGGAAGGGGTTAACTTCCTGTCCTGAGCCATGGCCCACATGGCTTTAAGGTGCAAAATTCTCCTGTCTCTGGTTTGATTCTGGAAACACAGGCTAGTGGAGGGCTGTGGCACAATGCTTTCCTGCCTGGAACTTTGGGGAGTGGGTGGCAGGGAGGAAAAGCTTTACTCTTATAAAGACAATATGTTGGAATCAATGATGGTGGCTCTTATATATTAAAGATCAAGGTGTGGCCAGCACGGGTCCAGAAAACCCCTTCAGATGGAGGCTTCTGCCTCAGTGCCAGCCCTCCCCTGCTCCTGTAGGCCTGGGCACACTGCTTCCCTTCAACCCTAATTTCTGTTTCTTGCAGGAGGCTGGACCACAACGAGCTGAGTGCCATTCCCTCCCTGGGACCTGCAGCCTCCAGTGTCCGTGCCCTGCACCTGTAAGTCACTGTCCCCTCCCCTGGCTCTGGGCTCCCTCTGGGGAGGGTTTAGCTGCCTCTCAGAGCTCCACGGGTGTCACACTCGTTCTGTTGACTCTAGATTTTGGTTTTTGGCTTGTTAAGAAATTTAAGAATTAATTAATCTTAATTAAGAAACATCATCTTGAGCAGTGTGATTTGTGTGAGGTTGTGTGTTGTGCTTATGGTCAGTGGTAACTTATGTCAGTAAATTCCACAGGTTGAGTACAACTTCTTTTTTCTCATCTGCTTTGGGTTTCAACCATTAGGTCATACTTGTGCTATTGAATTTTACATTTTCTTTGTTGTTCTTTTTATTCCTGGGCCTGTTCTGATCATTTCTTCTTTCCTCTTAAAGCCAGAGAGTATTCATATCTTAATCTTTTAGGGAACTCATTCCAGACCTGTTTTTGTGATTTCTTTCAACTTCTTTTTACCATTTTCTTTTGAGAGAGCAGTGACTGTAAAGGATGATCTGCAGAAGGTTTGAAGTTCCTAACTTTGGTAGTTTAGATGACCACAGAAGCATCAGACACCTGAGAGCCCTTGTGTATTGGCCACCAAGGATCTTGGGTCCATGGTGCTGCTGAAGGGAATAAAACATTAAAATATCAAACTATTTAGTATCTAAAGAGTGTGGATTTCTAAAATGATTTTTTGCATGTGTCTGCTTGTACTGTGCACTGAGAAGGAATTTTGCTGAGGTATGCACGATACCTCGCAGCTTCCTGGGAAGTGTTTATGGCTAACAGGGACTCCAGCAAAGTGCTGGAGCAATTCAGGTGGTGGCTTCCAGCCTTCATGGCCCTGCAGTACTCCTGCAGGCAGGTATCTGTGTTCTCCATGGATTTGGTGCTTCTTGTGGTGTGGAATCATCTGTGACCACACCACCGGCTGATTGGCCTCTCTCGCTCAGAAGGCTCTGACTTACTCTGAGGCAGTCTTTATCTGCTGACCTACTGTGCTGCCGCATTTGTGCTGTGCACCAGGCTTTGAAAAAGACCTCCAGAAATCTGATTTATGGATGGAAAGCTTGCATAGAATTTGCCATCCAGGGGTATAGTTTTAGGCCCCCCCAGATTGGCTTCTCTTTCTCATGAAGTCTATAAATGCTCTGAGTTCCACAAGCCCCTGTTGTTATTTTTTGCTATTAATTTAGCTGTTGGCAAAGAACCAAATTGCTGGAGCTTTTGGTTTTTTATTCCTGAAATGAAATGAGCAGTTTGGAAAGGGGGAATAATGACTTGTGGAAGGCAGTAGATTTACAGCTCCTCTGAAATTTCAGAGTGGTGCAGAAGGAAGGAGAAGCTACAAAGCCAAATGATAAAAAGATGGTATTCTGAACAAACTGCTTAGTATCACTTTCCAGAAATCTGAATTGCTCTCCTCAGCTGCTGCACATAAATAACTCTGATAGCAGGATTTGTAATACTGCTGTCATACTTCTGCAAGAAGGGTCTCTTTGTTTAGCTTGTATTAGAGAAGGCCACTTCTTTTCCCCCTTGCATTTCCTTTTAATTTTAATCAGAGATAAAAATAACCTGAATGATGTTTTAAAGTACCTGCTCCAATCGATGTTGCTGACTCACATTGGACTGATTTGCTGAGGAAGTGAAGTTTTCTCCATCTTTGGGAGTCTTTAATCAATTGCTTGGCTTCCTAAAAGATGGGCCTTTAGTTCAACCCTAGGTTAATGGGCTTGATAGGCAAATTGGTGGGTAAAGTTGTTTAGCCTTGTGTGATGTGAGGAATCAGATTATATGGTCATACTGGTTTCTTCTGGCCTTCCAGTCTGTGAAGTAATAATTGGGGAGGCTGCCAAACCAAACCCAGGGTGAAGGCTCATAATGAAGACTTGTGTACTGAGAAACTGGTTTGTGTTTAAGTGTATAGTGTTACAGTGTATTCTTAATGCTAAAGAAAAATAAATACGTTTCCTGTTTTTTTTTCAGTGTTTAGAAATGTGTGAAGTGTGTTTACCTCACAAACCTCTGAAGTAGGTTTTGTATATTGCATGTGGTTAAGTATTTCCAAAGGACTGTTAATGTATTATAAAAGCAAGGCTTGTGTATTTGTCACTCAAAACATCCCTTCTGGATGATTTATTTCATCTCCTACTCTTCTTAAACAGGAGAAAGCACTTTTTCTCCTTTTGGGGCTGAGAGAAACAATACTGGCAAACTCAAATTTCATATAAAGTTTGGTGGTGGGGTTTTTTTTTGGATTTTCTTTTTTTTTCCTTTTTTTTTAATAATCTTTGCTTTTCATTCCCTGCTTTTGGGTTTTCCTTACCTGTTTCCATCATCCAAAACTTGCCTGCCCCACACATATGAGGACCAAAGGCCAGTTAAATATATATGTAAGCATGAGAATCTGTTGAAGAGAGAATTCTCAGAGCTTTCTGCAAGCCTTTGGATGTCCCAGGCTGCAGATGGATGCAGACATAACATATGTACCAAAAATGCTTTGTCCTGATACAGAGCCATGAAGTTTGGTTCAGTTCAGTTATTCCTCGAAGAATCAGTTTGTTTGCCTTGCATGTTGAAAATATTGCCAGAGTCGTTCATTTCAGCAAGAGCAAACATAAGGGACTTGATAAGGCTTTTAATAGAACAGAAGGGAAAAATAATCTATGTAGGGGTTACCAAATAAAGACAGACATTAAATGCAAACATCTGTTAGTGCAAACAAAAGCCAGGAAATTCAGCTGGGAGGGGGAGAGACCGAGTCTGGATTCATTCCGAAATTACATCGGAATAGCTGAGAGGAGAACCTTGCCTGAAATTCCCACAGCATTTGTAATTTAGTTACAGTTCCTAGACTTGGACATTGGGGAGTTGATGGCAGGATGTTTTCACTGACATGCCCTTGGCTGAGGATTTCCCATCCCAGTGCAGCTACAGTGTGTTAACTCTGAAGGCTCTCGAGGAGACCCTGTTACCTGATCTGCTGGGGAAAGGGGTGATGGAAGAAACCATTTATTTGCAGAACTTAGTCTGTTTATATCCAGCTTCCTCACTAACTTGCATGGGAGAACTCTTAGGCTTGCCAGGTTAAAGGAGCTGCAATCAACCCTGCACTAGTCTGTTATTATGGGTTTCCTACAAACCCCTAAGCTCAGCCCTTACTCTGGGGCCTGTCTTCATTGCTGCTGCATCTACCTGCATGTGAGTAACTGCACCCTGGAGGGGTTTTGGGGCATTTGGACAGAAGATGGAGGTGAATCCTTGTCCTCTGCCCTGGCTCCAAGCCTGATTAATCCAGCATCCTCTGCCACAGGCTGTTGGGCAGCTGTAGGGCTCAGTGGAGAGTGCTAACCAGACTTTGGAGCAAGCATGCTAAACAGACAACACTCTGCCACATCCTTAGCTGGCTGGGAATTAAGGAAGTTAACAGATTAAACACTTAAAAATAACTTTCATTTCTTTCACTGTGAGTCTTCTAAGCCTCCAGCCATTTAGGAACAAAGGGGACAGTGACCCACAGCAGTCAGCTGTGTGTTAGCAACAGGCAGAGCTGTTTGAGATGCTTTGGCCCCATCGTCTTGCTCTGAATAAGCACAGATAACAAGGAACTCAGAATAGGGATTTTTAGAGCAAAAGAGTGTGAAATAGGATTAGCTGATTCACAAGAAGATGCAGTGACACTGCAGTGTATGTACTGGGGAAAGCGAAATCAATAGGACTACTCTGCTGCCAGACTGAGCAGAAAAGTCTCTTGAAGAAAATCAATCTTCTTTACAGGCTCATTAATGTAAAGATCAATTCACATTAAACTGTAATTAAACAGAGAGCTAATATGAGAAGGGTAAGTGATCTGCTGTGCCCCAGGCAAAATAGATCATGTAAAATTTGAAAACTAAATACGCGGAGAATTGGAAACTGGGAGTGGCAGGGAACATGCTAGGACTGCTTGGAAAAGGGCTGATGAGCTCAGGTGCTGGTTGGGGCAGCATGATCCTCATGGGAAGGAGGGTACTCAGTGCTCTTCCAGCTGGATGTCAGGTAAGACAGGTCAAAGACTTCAGCCAGTCTCTTCCATTTGACCTGCATGGTTTCTTGTAGAGTTTTTGCTCTTAAGTGCTGGGGATTTCTTTATAATTCTGGTTAAATTAGCCACACTGTTAAGATTGTGATCCTTGTCTGTGATTTTCTTTGACTCTCATTAGACCTTTGTACTAGATTAAAGTTGACTGGTCTTGGAAGTCAATAATGTGGCAGAATCAGGATTGCACTATTGAGCTGTTGCCTCATTCCTCCACAGTGAAGGCTTGGGAAAGCTGCTGTTATTTTAGTGCTGTTTGCACTGCTTCACTTGTGTTGTCAGATGGGGTTTGCAAAGACTTTCTGAAAACCCATGTGGTCCATTAGATTCTTTGAGCTGCTGTTTTGCTTTCATCCGAGACAAAGGTGTCTTGCTTTGTGAGCTGAAACAATGCAAGCAGCCTGTGCTCTGCTGCTCTGAGTGGGATCTCACAAATACAAATACACTTTCCTTTCTGCAAGATGTCCTGGGAGCTGGGATGGTGGGCTTGAGGTCTGTGACTTCACTCCATCTTTGCTTTTCAAGTTAAGGTGTTGCAGACTCTGTTGAGCATCAGGACTGCAGCTCTGTCAGGGTGACCCTGTTAGAGGGAAGAGCTCAGAGCTGCTGCCATCTGTGCTGCTCCTAGAGCTCAGCTCAAGCCTGAGCTGGTCTCTACACGAGGTGTGAGCTCACTTTGTGTTCCTGGCTAGGCCAGAGTAAAAAGCTCTGTGTGGGCGGTGTTGAGAGCTGGGAAGTTTGGCTTGCAGGAGGAATGAGGTTTGAGCTCACAGACAGCACAGACCCAGCCTTGGAGGCCATTTGTGGCCTGGGATCCTGCTGTGCTAATTGCTGTACAAACAGAACAACTGCCTTGACCCCCAAGGGCTTTAATCTGCAAGTCATCTTTGCTGGAGTTAAAAAGGGATGATCTAACAATTAGAAATAAGGAGACTACTCTGTTAATTCCATCTGGGTCGCAGCGAGAGGTTTTGTGCTCACAAGCACCAAATCCAGATGAGTCAGAGGCAGCGGGGTCTGCTCCGAGTCAGCAGCTCTGCCTGTGTGCAGGACGTGCCTTGGGCAGCTCACAAACCACACTGCCTTCCACCCTTCCTCATTATTGGTCCAGAGAAAACTTTCTCTGGGAACTGAGGTGGTGTGGATAGATAAGTGGGAGCAGATTCACCCCCAGCCCCTGCTTGCATCACCTACATGGTGTAATGTCTGCAGGGGCCAATTCTCCAGTGTTTGTTTAAGTAATTCCCCTTGGAGATGGAGAGAGCTGCTTTCTGAGAGTTTGGCTATGCAGGCTATACTACTGAGCTTCTGGGTTTGGATGTGAAATACATTAATATGGAAAGGGAAAATGAAAAGAATGCTGAAAGGCTGTTCAGTGTGCAGCAATTCACAGGCATAAGATATTCTGAAACCCACCTCTTAAGTTTGTTTTGCTCAGAGTTCATATTAAGGCTCTGGTGTGTAAAGTCTGCAAGTTTTTGAGGCCAAAGACTGCAGGAGCCTTCCCAGTGGATGAAACTCTCATTAATCATGTACTCCCAAGCACCAGAAGAGATGCTGCTTTGACTTTTCTTTTGGGCTGTTGGAACTGTTCTAATCATTTGCATGTCCTCTTTGAGCTTTTAGATATAACATGAGTGCATGGAAATGGCAAAGGATCTGAGGCTATTCCAGGGAAATGAGTAATCATTTTTTCTGGAAAAGCAACAGCAGTAAAGCACACAGTTATCAGACTCAACAAAAGAGCATCAGAAAGTAATCTGGGCACATACAGTGGAGTGTAAAAATTGGCCAGAGGATAAAGATAGTGAAAGTTGGTGGCAGCTCATGAAATACCAGTTACCCCTGGAGGCTGCTCTATTATGTATTTCATAACAAGCATTTTGTGCAGCCGTGGCAGCTGCTTCTGTGAGCAGAGAATTGCTGTGAGCTAGGCCAGATCTGCTCTGGCATCTATGCGCTGCTTTGTAGGCCGTGCTGGGTTCGTGTGTGTCTGGAGGGAGGAGAGGACACCAGTGGGACAGAGCACAAGGTATGGGGTTGGAATACTGGAAGGGGATCTTTTTGTGCAGGACCAACATATTCATTATATCCCAAAGTATGTGTATACATACGTATATATATATATACACATATATACATATGTATATGTATATGTACACACACATATATGTACACACACCCCCCTTTGGGTGAATCTGCTTCCTCCAAGCTGAAGAGGATCTGCCTCAGGGCAGCTGGAACTCCTGGATGTAAAGGAGTTCCTGCCATCTCCAAGGGCAGGAGCATATTTTATGTACAATGCACAAAGTGCGAGTTCTATCCCTCTGCAGATCAAGCCTACATCAGTTGTTAGGGTCATCTGCAACCATGGTCTTTTGTTAAGGTCACTATGAAAAATAGCTTCATATTTGAGCCTTAGAATAGCCCAAAATTGCTACTATTAATATCTGTGGTGGATTGACTGTCTCATTTAATGGCATATGGCAAATAAAGCACACATCTACAAAAGCAATTCCTTTGTTAGTCTTCACAGACCAAGCAGGTTTCAAATATAAATAACTTGCTGAGTTGAAAGTTTTTTTAGTTCATTGGAGTTTCCTGCCTAAAAACTGCTGGCAGTGGCAATTAACTTTGCTCAGAGGTGAGTAAAAGTCAAGTTGAAACTACAGTAAAAGCAAGTTGAATTATTTTGGGGTAAAATTCGCTCTCCATGTTCCTCTCTGAAAGCTTAGCCAATTCAGCTTTTTAACAAAATGGCACAATATAAAGAAGCTCTCAGTATGTGTTCCCACATCCCTACTGAGACTAAGCAGTTAGTTATCCTGGTTGTAGACAGTGGTCCTTGCTCAGAGTATGAAATAAATCCCAGAGAGGAATAAGAAGAGGGGTGGGGGTAGAATTGTGGGGTTTAAGTTGGGTGGCATAAAACACTGGCACCATTAGGAATAGTGTAGGGTAAAGAAAATGTTCACTTTAATGTGATCCTCTGAGGTTAGGGTTGGCAGAGATTAGCAAAAAAGTCTGCTGAAAGCTCATTTCTAACTGAATAAAAGCCAGCTATGGGCTGGATTTTCTCTTATTTTTAACCCATGTCAAATTCCCCAATTAATTGCAGAAGTGAACAATAGAGATCATGTCAATAGTGATTATCTTGCAAAAGCAGCCCTGCTGGGGGTGTGCAGAGTGGAAAATGTGATTGCTGGTTAAGAGAGATGAGAAAGTGATCTGTCACACCTTCAGATGAAGTGATCACTTGAGAGGCCACGCTCCCTCAGGTTTGTGTGCATAACTCCTGCTTGTTAACAGGAATTCCACGTGAATATTGATTGGGAATAAGTGGTTGGGTGAGTACATGTTCTGCCTGTCAAACCATTTAATGTTCAATTGCACGTCAGGGAAAATAGCAAAGGTAGCTGGAAGATGAAACTGGAGTGCAGGGCTGAGCGAAAAGACAACTGTGTTAGTCAGATCTGAGCAGATAAAATGAGTTGGGGAGAGGTAGAATTAAGAGCTGATGACAAAAGAAAGAATCTATAAATTGCTCATGGGTTTTAGACTTAAAAATAATTTCCTGTCCAGTCCATCTACTGCAGATCACACACTCAGTGCTGACCAGGGTGGTGATTAGCATGAGCAATCAGGCCACGGGATTGGACTTTCTGTAATCCCTCAGGTGCCCTGGAAAAGGCGCACTTTTTGGTGATCTTACCAAGAATTTTTGCCTTCAGGGTTGTTTCCTTGAGAGAGCAGTCACCTTTTTCAAAATAGAAGGAACTGAAGATGTAAATGGTCTTACTAAAGAAGCTTGAAGAACTTACTAAGTGGTGGTGAATGCTTACACTTGACTGTACAAGATCTTTACCAGGGAAGCTTGAACAGCCTGTTTTACACCAGCCTGGCTTAGCACAGAGGCAGTTCTACTCTAAACCCCAAATTTCCTCTTCCCTGGATGTTTTGACACCTTGTTCTTGGGTTTCCCAAAGCCACCCTTCCTACTTGATGAGCTTCATTAGCAACAGGGTGCCTGTTCTTGTGAAGAGCAGCTCTTTTCTTTGCTGACTTGACCGCTGCTTTTCCACATTGGAGCTATTCCTTCTTGCAGGCAGAGCAGTGTGAGCCCAGCAGAGCTCAGTGAAGTCTGCCCAGAGGCAATCCCTGTTCCTGTGACCTTGCTGACAAGACAGATAAGCCCTTTCAACAGAGCACAAGTGTGTGTCATGTTGGAGCAGACGAACAGCCAGCCTATCTACATCTCTCAAGTGTTAACAGGAGTTTGACTGGCCAGTCAAAAATGTGTTTCTTCAAATGCTGCCTTTTTCAAGAGGCAGGTCTTTTAGCAGCTTCTGCTGTAAATTCCATGAGGCTGAGAGCTTGATGGTGTGGAAGATGAATTCAAGTATGTTGTCCTTTCTTTACCTCTCTTATCACTGTAGCTAAATCCACCTGTTTTCATGGTGTTCATGGCAAAGGTGGGAAAAGCCCCTGTGTCACATTGTGGCTTAGAGATGCAGACAGTGCATGCTATCAAGTCTGCTTGCAGTTAAAATTTGGATAAAAGTTGCAGCATCATGGGCAGAGCCATTGCATTTGGTTTGCACTTGAATTGCTTCTCCCCTTGTGTTATTTTCCCCTCCTCACTCCCGTGGAGAGACAAAAGCAAAAACAAAACCACCCACAAAACACATGTGCTCTCTGGGCTGTGGTGGATCTTATTTACTTTGATCATGTATTACACAAAGAGAAACTAAAATCAGTATCAGGATTTAAGGATGAAAGTGCCTCCATGCCCTGTGCTTTTGGAGCTTCTTGGCTTTCAGATGGAAATGCCATCCTTGTTGATTAGAAGCACAAAACTTGCATGTAATGAAATGAGAGGAAGCTGCTGTCTGTGCTCCAGCCCCTGCTCTGTGCTGGTTCAGTTGACATCTGATTTTTGCGTTTCTGTTCTTCCTTATCACAGACCTGGCTCATCTTTGAGGCAGTGATAAGGTGGGGGGCCTGGGCAGCAGCCCTGACACGGGCACTGGGCACTGTGGGGCTGGGGAGAGCAGGAATTAATCAGAGCAGCAAACTGGTGGGGTGAAGCTAACCTCTTTCTTGGCTTCAGAGAGTTGCTTATGCATTTAATTTGGGATAGAAAATTGAGTTTGGCTGGCATGTATCAGTGGCAGAAGAAAGCCCTTGAGGGAGAAGCCAGTGGCAGAGCAAAAGAGTAGCAGACCAAAGATATGAGATGTAGAGCATGGAAACACTGACCTGACTGTCATCTGCCAGCAACTGAATGACCCCTTTCAAATACTGATGCAGCCCTTCCTTCAAAGAGGCTCTGCTGAGTGCCACGACCCCGTTCAGACAGCTGTGCAGAGCCCTGTGGTTTCCTGCATTCTTGTGTGAAAACTGCCATTTACCTTGTATGACTCCCTTCCTTCTATTCCCACAGGACAATTTTCCTCCTTAGCAGAGTTCAGCACTCAGGAGATCCTCTCCTCTCCTTTGCAGCCTTTCTCACTGCTTGCTCCAGATGGAGGTCAGGGAATGTGAGAAGTGACAGGAGCATGGACAGAGAGCTGGAGGAGGGGGTGAGAGGCTCATACAGCTCTGAGTGCTTGCAGACTGCCCCTTTCAAAACCAGCAGTGATGATGTTCAGTGGCTTAGAGATCTGTCCCTCCCTTGTGCCTTTGGCCAAACTGCATCACGGGCTGGGCAGCCCCTGCTGAAGATACCTGGCCCCAACCCCTGCAGGTGCATCCTCCATTGAGGGGTGAGCTCAGGGCTCTGCAGATCATCTCTGAGATGCTTTGGGGTCAAGTTCACAAAAGTTCAGGGAGGCTCATTACAGAGAAGCTGTGCCAGACAATGAGAGATGCTTTGCACAGCCTGTTTAATGGATCTGAGCCCTTTGTGAATACATCATTTTAAAAGCTGCTGCAGAGCACAATCTTGATGAAACATGCAGTATAACCAGAAGAGAGCTGGTCCTCTTAGAGCCACCCAGTTGCTGATGAGGGGACTGTGCCCATAACAGAGACTGTCTGTCTTCAGGAATCTTTATTTGCTTTGATGTTACAGCAGGTTGTGTAATCTGCAGCCTCTGTTGTAAAGATGACTAAATTCTAATCCTGCCTGTCCCACACATTTTGTTCTCTTAACGGAATGAAATGCTGAAGGCTTAGGAAGTTGTATGTTGCAAAACATATCCGAAATCATATGGTGGCAAGTCAAAGTCCAGTGAAAGGAAATGCAGATCAAAGTGAGGGAAGGAGAGAGCTTTGAAAAATGACATGGCTTACCTCAGTGAATCTAGCACACAGTGTAAGGTCATGTAAGAAGTCAGAAAGTTTACATAAACAGTGCCAGTTCAGAAATATTCAAAGAGAATCTGTATCTCAGTGGGCATGTGGTGGTTTTGGTTACAATAGCAGAAGGGCTTTCCTTCATGCAGTTCCTGCTTAACCCAACAAAACCCATTAATGACTGTTCATCAGATCCAGGCCTTTGCTTATGTCCAGCTGCTGGGAAAGATTCTAAAGAGAATGCTTGATCCCCTCCCCTTATCCTTTTGGAGGAGCTGTGGGAGTGTGCCTGGCAGCAGGATAACATCTGCCCGTGGTTGGGTACCCGGGGCACGAGGATGCTCTGAGGCCACTGGGAGTGCAGCAGGGTCAGTGTGAGAGGCAGATGAGCTTGGTCCTGTGAGTGACCACAGAGTAGCCTTTAATAATAGACAGTGAAAACATAGCCCCTGGGTCACACTGGGCTCACATGAGCAGCCCTGTTGGCTGCAGTGGAACTATTTGTGTGAGTAAGAGTTTGCTTGTGGGAAGAGAGTTCATGGCACAGCCCTCTGCAGGTGGCAGCTGCTCCCAGGCCCAAAGGGGTGAGTTAGCAAATCTCAGCTCCCAGACTGATTTCTGCCTCCAAACATCCATGACCTGGAACAGAGACACAGTCACTTCACTGTGAAAGGTTCCATTTTTCTCCATCCCCTCCATCTTAAAAAAAACCCAAAGCCCAGGTTGTTTTTAAACCCCGCTGTCTTGTCCCAGCTCTGTGTAGCTGGGGGTAATTTGCTTTGTGCTTCTCCATCCTAAACCACAAAATAGGGTGACAACATGACCTGATAAATAAAAGCCCCCTGGAATATATCTGGTTTGAAGCTGATGTACAGCAGATGAATAAATCCTCTTCATATTTTCTGCTGTAGTTGGATATAGTTGGAACAGCTCCATCAGATTGTTTCATGCGTTATTCCTTTATATGATTTTAAGTGAAAAACAGTGTGAAATGCTCATGGATTTTGTTTGCTTCATCTTAGACCTTCTTCTGAAGGAATGCTAGGGAGAGGGAAGATCTTGACTTACAGTCTTAGGTGGGGCATATAAATCTTTAAGGGAAAGTTTGGATATCCGTAAAAAATTACACGAGTGGCTTTTTTTTTTCAGTGGTTTAGGGTTTTGTGGTTTTGGGGTTTTTTTTGGGCTTTTTGGGGATGGTGTTTTTTGGTTTTCTGGGTTGGTTTGTTTTGTGTGGCTGACCCTAAAATGCAGTGGCTGGCTGGCCTGCCACTGCTCTGCTCTTGTTGTGTGTGCAGCCAGCACCTGAACAAACAGAGCTGTATCTGTGACAGCCTGGGAATCCGCCAGGATTCCTCAGGGAAGGAGTGATTCAGAGCATCTGAGAAAAGTGGGGGCTGCTTCCATGCATCCCTGCTTCCTGTCCACACAGCAACCCATGCAGCCTTGCTCTGAAAGGACAGTGGGGCAGTTCCCATAAGCAAATACAGTTTTTGTGTTGGATAAAAATACACGTTCTTGTGACAGTACAGAATCTTGTGCCTCATGGATTATTCTGGAAAGGCTGATATGACAACACAAAGTGTCAGACAGCTAGTGGGGCTTTCCAGAGCCCTTGGGAAGTGTGAGGGCTCATGCACATCAGGCAGTTCAGTTTTTCTGGGAAGGTTTCATGTGAGGAACTAGAGAATGGTGTGACACAGACTTCCAGTATGTCACCTGCATGCATACTTCAGCTGCAGAGATGGCTTCACTCTACTGCAAGGCAGGCATTTCACAAGTCACAATACAGAAGAAATAGTTTTCTGGCAGAAGTCTTTGGAAGTAAAATTTGTGAGTAAAATGTTAAAACCATGTAAGAAGTTCTGCATTGGTAAATTGTTTGAACTTCGAGTCATAGCTGAAGTGCAGGTCCCAATGACATTCTTCCCCTTCCTTCTTTCCGTATGTTAATGAAAATCACTTAGGAGATCTTTGGTTACTGAATGTAAGAAGGTGACCAGGAAAAGCAGGAACATTTATGCTGTTGTTGTAAACACAAATTCATCTTCCAGATTATCGTTACCCTTCTTGCCTTGTTAGGAAAATTACTCAGGCATTGCACTCTACTCTAAAACCATGATTTTATTTATTATTTTCTGTGTTTGTGCGGTGAGTGACAGGCTAAAATCAAACAGCAAATCATATAAGGTGAAAGCTTAGGAACCCATGTCTTTGATCTTCTTCAGTGTTTCTAGAAGGATCGGTACTGGATCTCCATCTCCTCTGAGCTGAGGAGGAGGAGGGCAGGTAGTTGCAGGCATGTGTTAGTCACAGTGTGTGTGATCCATCTCTGGTTACCCTGCCTTTGATCTCCCTCCCTGTGCACAGCCAGTCTGTGACACCAAACCTTGCCTGTCCTTCTGTACCAAGCCCCATAACTCTTTCTGGCTCCAGCATTTTGTTTCTTCACTACTTTGTCACGATGGAAATCCTAACCAAACCCTGAACTTTTTAAAATCTCTCTCTTTCTAGTCCTGTGATCTCCCTCATACGCTAATTTTGAAAATGTGCTGGCATATTAATAGAACCCTGCCTGAGGTGCAGAGCCCCTCTTTAGAAGCTCAGTTTTATTTTTGATGCCTATAACAGGTGCTGGTTTAATAGTTTTGCTGTATTACAGCTTTCCTTTTTCTCTGGTGAGCCGGGCCAGATCTGTAAGCTGACACTACATGAAGGGCAGGCATGTGACTTCTGCCTGCCTTTAGCCTCACTTCACACTGAATATTTACACTGCAGCTACAGCAGCCTTAATTCAAGCTTTGTCTAAACCAGGAGGTTTTGTACTGATTGTATTTAAATCAGCCCAAGCAAAGCCCCTCGTGCATTCCTGTCTGAGGGTCTTGCTTTGATTTTCTGCTGTCAGCTTTGGAGTGGGCAGCTGCTGGGGAGAGTGAATGTGGCTCAAACAACAAAGGAACGTTTTTGTGCTGCTCTTTGCATCCATTTCGCACGAGGAGTTTGAAGCTGAGGTATAAATTAAACTGAGTGGTGTTCTCCTTGCTTGCTGCAAAGAGGAAGGTGAATTCTTCCCCTATTAGGTCTGGTGGAAAATGTTTCACAGCCTGTTTATCAAATAAATATTCACAAAGACACTTCGAATGAGGAAACGCACCGGGATTAAAGTGTAACTTTACCTCTAAAATACAAGCTGAGATTCCTGGAAATGCTGCAAGCCTTTGACTTTGCGCCACCTGTTATTTTCCTGCCACCCCCTCCAGCTCCCTCCCGACTCAGAACAAACCCAAACAGGCTTTGGCTGTGCTGGAACGTTCTGGTTGTTTTTCTCAGCGCGGCGGAGCAGAGAGCGCGCGTTGCGGTTTGTTTCCTCACGGCCTTGCTTCAGCAAGGAGCTGCCTGAGGTTGATCCCAATCTCCTGTAAGCACAAGGGATCTGTGCAAAGTGCAAGGGCTGAGGGGCTGTGCTACCCTGAGGGGCTGGAGGGTGCATCCACCCAGCTCTCCTCTCCCTCTGTGGCCGGAGCTGGTGCTGACCCCAGGGTGAAGAAGTTCCTGAACAAGTGCCATGAGTACAGAGAGTGTGGAAGGGATCACTGCTGACTGCCAGCTACCTTAGCTTGGCACAGAGGTGTTCCAGGTCTGTGTTAGCTGCAGATGAGGTGTCTCTGGGAATGACGTTGGGTATGAACTTGGAAGTTCTGCTGTTTTAGCCAGATCCTCCCATATTCATAAACAAACCTAAATGGACTTGGATGGACTCCCTAGTTCCTATGATTTCTTTTTCACTTGAGCTGCTTTTACTCCAGGTTTTTAGTCCTCAGCAAAGGCTGCATCATCCTAGCTGGATAGTCCTTTTCCATGCACATTGCAGAGCCAGAGGTAGAGAGGGGTTAAGGAACTTGCCCAAGGCAGATGAGTCTGTGCCAGAGCTGGGAATAGAAACCAAGAGACTTGGCTCCCACTCCAGGCTCTAATTGCACAATCTCACATTGAAGCCCTGTCATTGTACACTCTTGAGGTAACACTGGCTGAAGTGAGGCAGGGAAAGCTCTTTCCAGGCTCTGATACCCAAGGAGTGGGGAGAGGAAAGGATACCTGGAGGTGTTGGTTGTGCAAGCACCAATTATTTGTGCTTTAATGCCTGGTTTCAGCAATTGGTTCTAAAATCTGATCTGTCACATTTGAAGCCAACCCAGTGTGAAGTGGTTGGGAAAAATCCAGCCCTTTTCCAGTCAGTGGTAAAGGGGAGAGGCAAATTCATAACATCACTGGGTTTTTTTGGTTTTTTTTCTGCAAAACTCCCTTGGGATGAACAGGGGAACAAAGGCAGGAGAGCCGAGAGGATCCAAGTAGTAACAGTAAGGGTTAAATCACATTTGGGCCCTTACCAAAAGAATGAAAAATAAATTGTAATCAAGCTAGTAAAAGGTTTGTGCTATGTTGCCTTCATATCACATGCTGTGTATAGGAAAAGTCACAGGCTTTGTTTGAAGTGCAGTGCTTTGAGAGGGTGCAGTGCTTTGCAGCGAACTGTCTGACATTCCCCAGCTGGGACTGGCCCGGGATGGTGTTTGGAGCTGAGAGCTACATTTGGAGTCAGCCCATGTTTGAAGGAGAAGGGGGAGAGGGAGAGAAAGGAGCCAGTTTTTCTGCCTGTGTAAAATAAAGTATCCCTCTCATCTGCCAGCTGCAGCACATGAAAAGCGAGAGGCAAGCAGACAGAAGTCACCTGGAAACTGCGAACGCAGCTCAAACCAAATAGTTCTTTCCTGTCCTTTTCTTCCCTTCTTCAAGTCTGTCTTCTGGGATGGGTTGGGAGGTCTGGCAGGCAGGCAGAGTGGATATATGTTGAGCAACCAAAGCACAAAAATATTAATACTCCAAAAGAAAAAAAAAAAAAGAAAATGAAAAAACATTGGCTTCTGAAGAGCATTTCATGTCCAAATTCACTCTGTGCTCTCAGTCCCTTGCAGACTTTGCTGCCCTGTGTAGGGATTGTCAGGTGATTTATAGATTCTCCACGTTCGTTTGTACAAGCCTTCATTTCCTGTTAATTTACAGCCAGATTCATCTCAGCCATCTCAGCTTAGATGAGATCAGAGCTGAACTCGCAGCCCCTGCTTCAGGAGAGCTCCAGAAAATGTGCTCATGCTTTGCTTTCAGTTATGTCTGTGTTGAGGTACTTTCCTGAGTCAGGCTTGGATGCACATTTAATGGGTGCTCTTCTGAGGAGGAGAAAATTTCTGAACCTTGCGATTCTACTAATCAAGTTAATTGCAAAAAAAAAAAAAAAGTCCTAGAGGGAAAGAAATTTCCCTTGTCCTTGTTTTTAGTTAATGGAGGTCACAAAATTCTGGGTATAGTGATTTTTCCTGTATTTTAGTCTCACTGTGCTATAAATTCAGTGTACCACTGTCCTGCTGGGTGCATCAGACTTTATTCCCAGCTGTAAATGAATATTGGTCTTTTGGATCGCAGCCATGTCATTACCTTTGAAACAGTTGTGGTTGTGGAGACCTGTGTGCAGGTAACCCATGGAATAACCAGTTTGGAGACATAAATTATGACTTTCCTTTGATTTTTATTGACACCTTGTTGCATTGTATTAGCAGCTATAGTGCTGTAAAATTTGTCCTTAGTGTTTTCTGAGCCTGCACTGAATTAATTATCATTTAAACTCTTCAGTCCAAGTAGTGTGTCTGTGCCTGTTTCCCCAGCGTTGAGCAAGGGCCATGTGCTGGCTGTTTAAAGGGTGAGTCTCCCAAAAGCAAATTGTTCTGGGGTTGCAGATTTTTCACTCTTCCTGTTGTGGACACCAGCAAAGGTTGTGGTGAAACAATCTGGTTTTAATAACAAGGAGGGTAAAGGAGCAGATCACCGTGTGGGGAGCAGCACCCTTGCCATGTGCTGCTGGCATTTTCTGTCAAAGGGAGGAGGTTTTCTTCCAAAGGGGCTTGTCTGAACCCCTGGGAGAGCCTGAAGTGGGGGTGAAGCTGGAGAAGATGGGCTCCTAAACAGCTGGAAGTGCCTGCAAAGCTGTGTCAGACATCCCTCAGTTTTTGTTTCAGAGGGCTGATGCTTTGTTAGGGGAGCTGGGATTTGCATTCAGGAGTGCTTTCACTGGCTGCTCTCCCCTCCTCTGCTCACGCAGTAGGTGTCTGGATGGATTGAGGCACAGGACTTGTCTGAACTCTCTTTACTATCTCTCATTATTCAGCAAGTTCCCAAGTGTCTGGTGAGCGTCTCTGTTTGGAGTGCCTCACTCAGAGCCTTGCCAGTAATATCAGTGACTGCTCTAAATTCACATCAGGCATGTGCTCTGCTCTTGTGACTAATGCACAATGTATTTTTTTAATTGATTACTGTTCTCTACTGACTCAGGCCACAAAGGAGTCAGAGGAAAGGACTCAGTGAGGGGGTGATTTTTACTTAGACCTTGTGGAGTACAGATGAAGTATAAAGGCATTTAACTGTTTGGTGGCTGTGGAAGCAAACTGAGGGCAGTTGGTAGGAATTTCTCTAAAGAAAAACCTTAGGTTGAATCCCTCAGGCTGTCCTGGCAGCAAACACAAGTAATCAGTGCAGGTCTGATCCTCCAGCTGGTGCTTGGGCACTGCAGAGTTGTCCTAATCCTACAGCAGGACAAAAGTAGCAAAAGATAAGGAAATGCCAGCAAGAACATTTGCAAGACTTCTTATTTCTGTGTGTTATAAATCATTGTAACAGTGCAAAGCTGGGAATTTTCAGAAGAATCCTTAGGAATTTAGAATGTTATGTAACTTTTGTTGAGTTTGTGTTTAGTTATTTGTTTCCTTCTCTGAAAGTCACATTCTCTGGATAAAGCCTTGGCATGTTGAGCCACTGATCTGCACTCCTTGCCTTTGGGATTCAGAAGCAGCCCTGCAGTCCTTGCATGTAACAAATCCAGTTTGGAAGTGCAGGCTTGTGGGAGAGCCCAGATTAATGGAAGAAAAACTGATGAGTGGAGTCAATAGTTCTGTAGAAGGAAAAAAGTGGAAGCCTACAGATACCTGTGAGCTGGCTGTAGCCAGAGGAGCAGCGAGGGGATTAGGGAATCTCTCTGGAATGGTTAAAAAGTTAAAGCTGTTAAAAAATCACCATAACTCCCGAGTGCACAAACTCAGGGCCAGCCTGGGGGCCTGCTGCAGGCTAGGATATTCATTCTGTTTTTCTGAGAGAGCTAAACAGTCCCTTTTTCTGCTGCTGACTGTTGCAGGCATCACAACAGGATCCGCAGCATTGAGGGCAGAGAGCTGCAGCCCTACGTTACCCTGGAAACGCTGGACCTGAGCTTCAATGACATCACGGAAATCCGAAACGGCTGCTTCCCACAGGGACTGCTCATCAAGGAGCTGTGAGTTCTGCTGGCTGGGAACTGCTTTTGTGGACTCACCACAGCACAGAAAAGGGCCTCAAACCTTCAGAAAACAAAGTCATGAACATAAGAAGTATGGGATTCTTTGTCAGGATTTGAAGTGCAAGGGAGAGTTAGAAGGCAGCACGTTGTCACTGTTGTCAGGTTATTTTTTGAGTGGTGTTTGGTTTCTGATGTAGCTATAAAGAATGCAGATTATTATCAAATGTGTTGCAAAGAAAAGGTATCTTTCAGGTATCCTACATCCTTCATATGTAGGTGTCTTTACAATTGCAAACCCGTGTGCATCTAGAAGAGTGGAGAGAGAGCAACTATTTAATCATTAAAGTGGCTTTCTGAATATTGAGAACAGACATGTCTCTGATTATTTGAAGAAAATGGGGTCAAACAGAGTAACACACTCCCACAGGATGTTTGCCTGTTCAGAGAAATATGAAATAATCTGTATTTTAGGTACCTTTGAAGAGGTGGAGGCAAGTAGTCTGCCTGCATTAAAGTTTACACCCAAGTTTGTGTTCCTGCTTGCAGGAGGGTATAAGGGAGTGGTGTTGTGACTGATGTCCTGCAGAAACAGCCCCTGTGGCTCAGACTAGGATCCAAATAAAAAAGACCTCTGGGACAGATACTGAGGGGAAAATGGGGAATGAATAGCATCAGCCTGCACTGGAATAGTCTCCAGTTTCTGGCTTCCACTGCTGATTGCCTTGTTCAAGCAGGAGGATGTCAGGGAGCTCTTTGGAAGTGCCCAGCAATTCCCCACATTCATCACAGGCTCTGGGAAAGGACTTTTGTGCAGCCAGAAATTCAGCTGGTTCGAAGCCATCTCTGTAGTTTCACCAGCTTGTCTGGAGACTAACTGAATGCTGATAAAAGGTAATTTCTGACAGAAACATTCATTTTTCTGCTGTGATTTATTGCAGCTACCTGGGGAGCAACAGAATCAGCACCCTGGAGCCCGGTGCCTTTGATAGCCTGTCCCGGACCCTGCTGACACTCAGGCTGAGTAAAAACAGGATCACTCAGCTTCCTGTCAAGGCCTTCAGGCTGCCCAGGCTAATTCAGCTGTGAGTACAAATGTCCACTTTAATTAAGCTCAGCCACACTTCATTGAGATAAAATGATCCTGGGGATGTGCACAGCAAATGTCACCCAGCCTCACCTACTGTGTATAAAATGTAGAATTCACTGTGCAGGAGTTCTCTGTCAGCTCCTAGGAAGGCACACTGGGAGAGGGTTTTGTCTTCTACCTCTTGGCTTTTCAGGTCATTATTTGGATCAGGTGGGGAGGGAGGAAGGAATGCTGCAGCAGACATCAGCATCTTTTGCACTTGACAAAGTGAGACAAATCCATTCCCTTGCAAGCTGCTGTCTGTGGTGCAAGAGAGGTTTGCAAGATGTTTCCATTGAGAGGGACAGAACTCAGCTGCTGTGTTAGTGCTTCAGGGCCACACAGGTATCTTTATTGGCAATAAAAAAGCAATGAGGGAAAGTTGTTAAACTGTGAGATGATACTTGGGCAGAGAAAATTGCAGCTCAGATGAGTTAACACACACATGGTTGGTGTTCTGCCAGTGTGGGGACACACAGACATCTGCAGCTATAAACATGCTTTATGTGTAAAAAAGGGGCCACTTAATGGCACTTTTCCCTTCTGCTGCTGTTGGAGAAATGGGCCCAGCCTAAGGCTCCTTGCAATCTTTCCATCAAATTTGATAGACAAAAGATCCACCTCTGTCTGTTCACATAAAGTCCACAAATGCTGCTGGAACTTGCACCTCTAAGTGTCAACCTCTTGGCTGAGAGAGAAATCCTCCAGCCAGGGTGTGCCCAAGGAGTGTGTGCATTTGTGTCTGCATGCATGCAGGATTTACAGCCAGTTTGGGATGCGATGGGGGACACAATAGGAAAAGTCTTTTGCCTCTCAGCTGGAAGTTGCTGTCCATTGAGTGAGGGCTTCTAATTCACTGTGTTTGACTGCATCATGTGCAGAACTGTAATGAAAACAGCTCAGTCTGTTTAGGAACATGGTTTGCACTGAGAGATGGAGTAATTGGTGCTCTTAATGACTGCCTCAGAGCTGGTTGTTTAACTCTGCAGATAAACATGAATGAATTGCAAGTTACCCAGATTGGTGTGTTGTAGGATTTGTGTACAGTTCTTTTTCTGGCAAAGCCTGTTTCACTAATAGCCCAGGAAGTGCAGTACCACAAGGGACTTTAGGCCTGCAAAATCTTTATTGCTTACTTGACTTTAATTATTCTCAACTTGAGCTCAAGTTCAACATTGTTTTTTTAGGCAGTTGAAAAGTAAGCTTAAAGTCTCTATGGCTTCTTCATCTTTTCCAAAACAAGTTTGGCTATTGTAACCTCCATTTTCCTCAACACAAACACTGAATAGGGAACTATCCTCAGCTTAATCTTGTATGTGTGGAAAAGTATCAGTTTTAAAAGCTTAAGCTTCAGCTTTTAGTGAATTGTGTTGAAGTTTTCCATTGACTTAACAGAACTGGATTTTCAGCTAGTATGTCTCGGTCAAGCAATCCATAAGACTGATATAGGTTGGTAGAGTGTACTGCGATGATGTTCATATTGCTATTCAGGAAAAAGATATTGACAAAATACAGGGGTCCTTCCTCATCCAGGGAAACTCAAAAGAAATTTAATGAACCAGGCTGGAAACCTTTGTATACACAAATACCAAGACTACATTGTTATTAGAAACACTTTCACTCTTTATTAGTTTCTGATGGAAGAAAAAAAAAAAAAGTGACATTTTTCAGGGGGACTGAAGGCTTTCCTTTCAGACTTGGCCATAAAGTTTCCTCTTGGGTCTGCACTTTTGGGGCACCTGCATGTTTCAGAGCACATTTTTACTGGGCAATTACAAGTCCTATAAAAACAATAGATTGTAAAGGAAATCATGCCAGTGTTTTGGTTCAAATGGTGTCTACGCTTGAGGGAGGATGGAGAGTGGGAATTGATGAGAAGGATCAGTGGTTGAAAAGAAATGCAGAGAGAGGAGGGATGAAGAGGAATTGCTGCACTGTGTAATTTCTCTGTAGTGAAAGCCTGTCCCAGGGTGAGTTTGTTTAGGAGATCACACCCAGCTGCCTTCCCTGGATAGCTCTGGGATCGAAGGTTTCCGGTGCTGTTCTGCTGTCTCCTGGGAACCACTGACACAGGAGCTGTTGGCATTGCTGTCCCCATTGTGTGCTGCACAGATGACTGGGTGAGAAAGGGCTGGGCTTTAACAAACTTGTATGGCCTTGGTGATTTCAGGGAGCTGAACCGCAATCGCCTCCGCCTGATTGAAGGGCTGACGTTCCAGGGGCTGGACAGCCTGGAAGTGCTGAAACTGCAGCGCAACAACATCAGCAAACTGACTGATGGGGCTTTCTGGGGCCTGGCCAAAATGCAAGTTCTGTAAGTTGGTGCTGTCACATCCTTCTCTGTATTTTAGCAGTGACCCGTGCTGCTTCGTGTGCCCCTTTCTTTGTCCTGCACGCCCAGAGCTGCTTCAGTGGTGTTGCCACATTTCTCTTCACAGAGAAAAGCAAGGCATAATTTCTCTCAAGAATATTTTTGAGGTTCACATTCTCTGAACCTCAGAGAAAGAAAACACAATTCTTATTTTATTTGCTGTGCCTGTGTTTGTGTAAAAGTAGAATGCAATAGGGAGATTGTTTATCTAAAGTAATGGTGTTTTATTTACAAACGTGTGTGTGTGTGTGTGTTGGGACTGTCGTCTGACAGTCTCGAGCTTCCCTGCAGTTGTGTGCAGAGTTGAGTGCTTGGCAGTAATGTAAAATAGTGTAATAGAGTATAGAATAATACAGTATAATAAAGTAATTAATTAGCCTTCTGATAAGATGGAGTCAGATACATAATTCTCTCCCCTCCTCGGGGTGCGTACAAATTCGATGCAGCAGCTTCTCTTTAGCTGACCCACAGCTTACAAAAGCTCACTGCTTCAGCAGGTGTTCATTAAAACAGCACTGTTTTTTAAGCTGTGGCACTATTCCTTTGAAACATTGGCAGTTTGAACATTCAGCATTTATCTCAATTGGTCTTTAAATATCTGGCTTCTGCAAATTTGTTCTGGCCGATAGATGGAAACTCTTTGTTGCAGACAGCATCCTTCCACCTCATGGGATACCTGGAACCCAAGCTGGCCATTCTTGGTGATGTTTTCTTTCCATACCAGAGAATAAATTGATTAGTCATTGCAGAGAAATACCTGAAGCTTCCAGCACCCTTGGCTTCCAGGTGTGTTGGTGAGGTCCCAGGTGATGAAGGCAGCAGGTTTCTGGGTGCTGCTGTCACACAACTGAAGCTCTGCAAATACAAACTTGAATGGGCTGCTTTAAGCCCAGCTGACTTGCAGTGGAGCTTCTCTCTGCAGTCACATCTCCTTCTGGGCATTTCCTTTGTGTGGTCTTTGAATTTCTATCTTTGTTTGACAAGAAATGCCTACACGTGCATGTGTACACGTGGGTATGTAGAAAGGTGTGTAGGAATAGCTAAAATCCCAGTTCTTTTTGGAAATGCTTCCAGCATTTGACCAGTGCTGCTTATCTGTCAATTCCTTCTGATTTTTCTCCACAGGCACCTGGAATACAACAGCCTGACAGAAGTGAACAGTGGCTCTCTCTATGGCCTTTCCTCTCTGCACCAGCTTCACCTCAGCAACAACTCCATATCCCGCATTAACCCCGATGGCTGGAGCTTCTGCCAGAAGCTGCATGAGCTGTGAGTTGGTTTCTGTTGTGTTGTGTAATGCTGGCAGGAGAGAGGGGAGTAAGGAATTTTCTCAAGGCTTACAGCTCCCACTGTATCAACCTGTAGAAATGCAGGAACTGCAGGGTCCTAAGTGATGCCCTTGTTATTTATCATGTTATGACCTTCAGAGCACCTGTGGTGCTCTGTTAAAACACATTTGTACCAGAAACAAAGGCTAGAACCCACTAAAAGTGCACAGTGCCAAAAGACCTGGAGAGTCTGTGAGCTGTGGCTTGCCAATGTTTTTAGCTAGTGAGTTACAAGACTTGTAACTTGCCATATAAGAACTGTACAGCCTGAAGGAGGCTTTGCTTTATCCTCTGTATTTACAAAGAGCAACCATGCTTTCAGTCAGCAGAGATTTGGCCCTTTCAAGGCAGTTCTTGTTTCTCTTTATCCTTCCTCTGGGGTTCAGTTGTTGAAAAGTAAATACATGGCTTTGCTCTCCTGAGGTGCTGGGGATACAGCCTGACAAGTGAAGGAAAGCCTTTCTGCTGAGGGCAGCCCCACAAGGGTGTCTTTTGGGTCTGTGGCACTGCTTAATGCCTTTTTGAAGAGGCACACAGGGATGCTTGCAGTATTTACAGAAGGTGCTGCCATCCCCTCAGTGAGACTGTGCAAAGCTTTGCTTTTTTACTTTGGTCAACTTGGCACGTGGTCAGTGGAACTGGAATTCATTCTGCTAAACATTGTCAGGGAGTCTCCTATGCACCAGAAAGCAGCATGGTAGAGCAACTTCCTGCTGCCAGAGGTCTCACTCTGCTCTCCCACTGGAGTTTGGTATCTGCCCACCCAGCTGTGAGCCTGAAACATCTGGGCTATGGGTTCAGAGATGGGTAGACCTGACACATGTAATTTCTTTAAGTTTAGAATTAACATGCTAGCCCTGTGATTTCTGTTGAACCCAAATTATTTGTTCAGATTTTGGTTATTTTTGGGGGGCACAAGGAAGTACTTTATTTTTTGTTTTAATTAAATACACACGTGATTGTGGAATTACCTAATTTTTCAAATTGCTGCAGAACTGGCCACGCCTTGCTCAATTCAGATCCTCACATGATATTTTGCTATATTAAGGCAGTGTTAATGGAGAGATCTTCAAGGCAGCAGATCAGAACTAGAACTGTGCTCTGCCTTTGGTCTGTTAAAATCTGAAGCATCAAAAAAAGGGGAACGTGCCTTTTTAAGGCACTCACAGCTGAATCCTTGGAACAGCCAAATGTGGACCACTGCACTGCCCAGAACCAAATATCTGGTGCCTGTGCTGAGCTTTATTTTAGCCTGGTTAGATGGGATGGGTCAGGCCCACCTGCACCTCCCAGGGCTAATGGCAGAACTCTTTTAGGGAGAGCTGAGCTTGTCTTCTCTCCATGACTCTGTCTTGCAAACCCTCAAGGTTTACATTGGAGGTTGCTTGTGATGCTGAGTCCTTTTTGTCAGGTATGGATTAGGATCTCATCCAACAAGCAGTTCTAACAGTGAGCTGTCCTGTCTTAGAAGCAGTAATTGCAGAAACTGGGGTGCAGGATGAGGTAGATTTGGAAGATGCCTGGTGGTGTGAGGTGGTGTGAGGCACTGGGGTGTGCCTGGCCTGACAGGCAGGATTGTGCTGCAGTTTGAGGCCGTGGCTGAGATGGGAAAGGTGATTGTGTGGGAGTTAGCACAGCCCTGCAATGTCCTACAAGCTCTCTCAGGTGCTGCCTTTAGGGTAAGGCTGCTGCAGGGAGCCATCAGATCTCAAACTGAAACTCCTGTAGGAGGGGTCTGTGCTGAAATGCCAGGGTGAGCAAAGGAAGCCGTGGATACATCCAGACTGACTCGTGCACTTTGGTAGTGGTTTCATTCCTGATTTAAAGATCCTTGCTCACCTCCACTGTTGCTAAATCTGCTGGGTTTCAGTTACCAGAAAACACTGTGGTTGTACAGGAATGAATTTCAAAGTCTTCTAAGGAGGGAGTTGATCATCTGAAGGAGGAGTTCTCTCTCATTCAGTTGCCGGGACAAAATGTGAACCCAAGGCTCTGGGCTGATATAAGAGCTGACAAGGAAAGAAAGCTCTTGCCTTGTTCTGAGCATGAGAAAGGGCTGATTGTATTCACCAGTCAGGTGCTAGAGCATCAGCATCATGGAAAAAACCACAGTGGGAGCAGAGGATTTCATCAGAGGTAAATGGTGACTTGGCTGCTGGGTCCTTCCTTCCCTTTTTACCTGTGGCTTGGTCAGGGGGAGTGAAGTGTGTTAGAGGTACCTGGTCCAGATCAGGCTGGCAGCAGGAGCTCCAGTTGCACAACAGGGTTCTGGTTAACCCCTTTCTGCACCAATTTGGATGGTGCTCAAAATCTCCTACTTCTGGCCAGGCTGGAAGGGCTGTGGAGACAAACATTGCCATTTATTCATGCCAGTGATTTCTCACTGGTAGAGATGCCAGGCTTGGGGAAGCAGCAGACATCTGTTGGCTTCTCTCAATCACATAACCCACACTGCTGAGCTGAGGGGGGAAACCTGATGTTTGGCAAATTGGCCTGTCCTGGGGCAGGAAGCAGAGCCCTGGCAAGCTGAAGAAGCCACTGCCAGGTCCAGTAGCTCCTGAAACTTTCCATGTGTGACACCAGTGGGAGTCACCACGTCCTGCTGCTGTCTGTCCATCTTGGGGTGACATCCAAACAAACAGAGGGAACATGCCTTCACCAGTTGTGGCAGGAACTCTTATGAGTGGAATCAAAAGGAACTATTTATTTTCTCAGCCAGGTTTAGGATTACTTTTGAACAATTTTTTTTTAAAGCCAAATTCTTTAATAGCAGGTGAGGACATAATTTTGACCAGATGCCAATTCTTCATAACGAACACTATAGCTTCTTTAGGAATGAAAGTATGTTGTCCCATACCTTCAAACTCATTAATCTTTGCTGAATTTTTTCCAGAGCTTGCCCTCTGCCCACTCACACAGCTAAAAGATAGACAGCCCCTTTGCCAAGTAAATGACACTCTCAGTGCTCTGGAGTATGTGTCTGTTTGGACTTTGGTTTTGGCTTTGGCTTTGGTTTTGGCTTTGCATGAATTTCATGCAAGCCCTAGACACATTTTTAAGCAGACTCATTAACAGTGCTAGAAGAGGAATTTGGAGGTTTAGAACTCAGTGAATTTTTTTTTTGCTTGTCTGTGCAGTGAAGAATTTCAGTGCTTGTTCAAAGCTGTTTCACTTTTTCAAAAAAGTTGAGCAGCTCAAACCCTCACATCTTTTGAAGTGAGCAGCACTCCCAGGTCACCAAGAAGGTGGTTGTGAAAATCTGGTGCCTGCTGCTGTTCTCATTTGAGAATCCAGGCTGGCCTTCCACAGCAGGGCTTTATTCTGGATGGAAGGTGGTTCCACAGATCCCAAAGCTTGCCCTCAGTGTCACATCTCCAAAGCCTCATCTTGCTGGGAGAGCAAAGCTGCTGCCTTCCTGCCAGCTTCCAAATGCAACAGGAGCAGAGCTTAAATAAAAAACCTCCCAGACCAGAGATAATGCAGGCAAGGGGAGGAGATAGATGGAAAACTAGGAAAAAAAACCCCAACCCTCCAATAGTCTTTTGTAAGTGGAGAGGATTTAAGGCAAACTATGCTCCTTACAAAGGGGAGTGGGAGGAAGGAAAGGTGGCTGGTTTACAACAGACACCTCCTTTCTGTGGGTGAAAGGAAGCATTCAATTGCCTTGTGGTGAAATGCTTTTGGCTCTGGACTGGGGTGGAGCCCAGGCACCCACACCCAGAGCCTGGGGCTGGCTGTGCACAAGTGCAGAATGATAAGGCACCTCCTGAGCACAGCAGCCTGCCAAGAGCCTGTGTGAGCTCCAAAATCCATCAGTGTGACATCACTCTGCACCTCACAGGGCGTGGGCAGCAGGGCCTGCTGCTCCTGTGAGCCTCGGAGGGGATTGAGCACAGCCAAGGCTGCCAGACCCTCGCCCAGCTGCAGGGGAGCATGGGGAGCTCTCCCTGCTGCAGCTGACAGAGTCTGTGTGCTGGGTGATTGCTCTCAGTCACTCCTGGGGCAGCCTCTCTCTGTAGCCTGCACAGAAAATTGCCCCAGAGCTGGGTACCAGCTGCCTCCTGCTGCTTGTTGTTCCCCATGGGGCTTTTGGGGCAATACCTGCAATCAATCTTATTTCCTCACCCCCCCAGTGCATCCCCTCGTGTCAGGTGCCTGTGGGAGGCAGGCAGTGCTTGGCACAGAGGAGTTTGGAAAACACCAGGTGGATTGACAAGAGCTGTTGTTGCATTTTTTCCCCCTCAGGATTCTCTCCTACAACAACCTGACCAGGCTGGATGAGGGAAGCCTGGCAGACCTCGGGGGGCTGCACGTGCTGAGGCTGAGCCACAATTCCATCAACCACATTGCAGAAGGAGCTTTCAGGGGACTCAAAAACCTCCGTGTCCTGTAAGTTGCTCTCAGCTTTTGTCAGACCACACCCATGTTCCCTCCCTCCACAGGTTGTGTTATGCCACATGGTTCTGCTTTGAAGATGCTTTGGGTGCCCATGTCTGGCAGATTCAGGTTCCTGAAGCCACCTCAGCTGACCAAAAATCCCTGAGGTCTCATTCCTGCAGCTAATAGCAGTATTTCTCTTGCTATCACATTGACTTTAATTGAAATTATTAGAAAAGCTTGGTTTCTTTTGGGTCATTCTGCGCTCAGAAGGAGCAGGGAATGATTCCTTCTACTGACAAAACTGGAAATTTGCATATCCTCTTAAATGTGCTATTGAACACTTCTGTGTTTTTAAACTGACTATTAAATATAAAATTATGATTAAGTATAAAATTATTATTAAATATAAAAGTATGATTATATATAAAATAATTATTATCATAAGATGATGTTAAGAAAAAAAAACTATGGCAAAACAAAGAAATGTAGAGGTTGGGCTTGAGATTTGACTGTACCAGAAGTGTAACAACGCATGAAGCTTCACCCAGCCTTCAGTCCAGTCATGGAAATAAGAAGCTTTTGCAGGTACCATGCAAGTAAGCAGAAATCTTTAATGCACTTGAGCCCATGTAACATTCTGTGCTCTGATTTTTATGGGAAACCCTGAAAAACCAAAAAGTTGCCAAGGGCAGTTTCATGTGCCCTAGTACTGAATTGCAGAAATGATCCATCCAATGCTGGCTGTGGCCATTTACCACAGACTTTTATTTTAAAACCACTGACACAATAAAATACCTGGAAATGTGATACTGGAAATGAGCTTTCCTAGTCCAAAAAGCAACTTGTAAGGTTTTAGGAGCAGTAGAGCCCATGAGACAGATCAGTGTGGCCTCCTGTGGGGTGCACTTGTGTTGTATTTGTGGGACCCCCGATGAGGGAAGGAAGGAAGGAAGGAATGATGAATTTGACTCCATATTCTTAGAAGGCTAATTTATTGTTTTGTGATCTATATTATATTAAAGAATGCTATACTAAACTATACTAAAGAATAGAGAAAGGATACAGACAGAAGGTTAAAAAGATAATAATGAAAACTCATGACTCTCCTCAGAGTCTGACACAGCTTGGCTCCAGTTGGCCATTGAGTTAAAACAATTCACATGAAACCAATGAAACACAGTCACCTGTTGGTAAACAATGTCTAAACACATTCTAAAGCAGCAAAACACAGGAGAAGCAATCAGATAATTATTGTTTTCCTTTTTCTCTGAGACTTCTCAGCTTCCCAGGAGAAGAATCCTGGGCAAAGAGATTTTTTTCAGAAAATATGACAGTGACACAGTTGCAGCATTGTACCATTGCACACCGAGAGCTGTGTGAGACTGAGGTACATCTGGGCTTGTCTTATGAGCATCAGAAGATGGGGATGCAGTTCCATTCCTGCAGCTGTGTTCTGTCTCCTCACTGGAACCTGCAGGGCTGCTGCCTGCTCTCCCTGGGAGCTGCAGGCTCAGCACCTTCATCTGGCACACCACACAGTTCTCACAGCCCTTGTGACAGCACCAGACACGTTCCCAGGCTGGTTGGGTTCAGCAAACTGATTTAGTTCTTCCTTCCAAAGAAAAAAACCACACTTTGACACTTTTATTCCTCTTGAGAAGCCCATTGTGGCCTGAGTCATTAAAAGGAAATGGGAACAGAAAAATCTCCCCTCTTTACAGTACTTTTTGCATCTTACTCTTTTCTTTATTGAAGTTCATAGTGAAGGAAGTGACTGGAAAGTGAGTTTGGGTTTTGTTTGCTTTTTTTAAACTTAAGCCAAAGCCTTTCAGGCCCTGGGCATTGAGAAGGGACCTCTCTGAGGCAGCTGTCAGGACCGGAACTAAAGGTTTCCAAAGAAAAATGGAGGGGAAGGGAAACTGCTCCTTCTCTTTGCTCTGCACTGAATGTGGAGCCTCTTTTATGTCCAGGGCAGAGGGGGGGAGGTGGAGTGTGTGAGCGAGCTCTAATTTAATAAAGAGAAAGGCCTATTGGGTCCTGCACCTGGTGAAAAAGAGCTGAGCATGCTTTAATTATGGGCTATTGTTGGGGAGCCTTTGGTGGGTGTGAAACTGCTGAAATGTGGAGCTATTCAAATAGAGGTCAGGCCCGGAGACCTCTGAGCACAATGATTAACAAGGCTGCGAGCATTCAGGCTCAGCCAGCCAGAAAGAATAGGAAATTGGCAACAGGGGCTGGGAGAGGAGTTGGGATACAAAGAGAGCTGGGCCAAAATACCCCACTCTTTTTTTCTCCCTCTCTCTATTTTCACTCATTTGTTAAAAAGGTTTTTTATTCCTCCTTTCTACTACTAAACCTTTGAGTTGCCACTGGATGAACAAGCAATACCATTTTCCTTCCCTTTTTCAAGAAAGCACAATGTGTGGCAGTCAATTAATAAAAGTGTGTGTCAGAGCTCCTACAGGCTGTTCCCACTTGTCTGTCTCTGCCATGGGAAAGGCTTTGCTGCTCCAAAGACCAGTAGCCCGTGGTGAAACTGAAGAGGAGAAATGTCTGAGAAGGGATTTTCCCTTAAAAAACAAACAGAACAAGGGACATGGGCTTGGCAAGCCTAGGGAAAATGTAGAAAGTGAGCTCCAGGAGGATGGATTTGCTCCTGTCCGCTAGGATGGTGCTGGAAATGCCAGCACATCAAAGCATTCTCCTGGACCCATCTCTTTGGCCACCACAGCATTCTGTGTGCCCACACCCCACGGGGATGTGGAGGTTTTGTGCATGCCTTTGGCACAGAGCAGCCCACAGATCACCCTGACACCCACAGTGATGCTGGCTAGGGCCAGGGCTCTCCGGGGATGTGAGATTCAGGTCTCAGACTTAAGCCAGCTGAGAAACAGGAATTGTGGCTTTTGGCCATCTCCCTTCACATCTCTAGTTCACCCCAAAGCAGAGAAAGGAGCAAAGACTGAGCCAGCTGAGGGAAAAGCATTCTTATATCGAAACTGGGCTTTCTTTTATATTTGTTTTCCCTTCCTGTGAGTTACTGTGTATTTGTGCTGCCCAGAAGCCACACTGTGTTGCCTGTGTCTGGAATGTTGCAAAATGCAGGGGGACTTGTTTTTTCTTTATTTGGTCTTAATATTTTTTTATCTGGAAACGTTCTGATAATCGTCTTCAAAAGGTGTGAAAGGAGTACCTGAGGGGGCTCAGGGGTTATCTGGATGGTGAAGTTTGCTTTGGTGCTGTGTTTTGCCAGGTTTTAAATCTGTGATGTAACAAAACCAACAAAGCCTATTTAGTTTTTCTTTCTTTTTACTTAACATTGGAAATGATGAATTTCTGTCTGTGTTGCTGGGTATTCATTGCTAGCTGGATTTAAAAGCTGGGAGGGAAAGATTTCTAAACAGTCTGTTTAAACAGCTTTTGTGGATCTCTGTGTTTGTTCTGTGTGCTTGTTTTTCTTCAGACTTCTTTGACTCTTGTAATTGATGGTCAATTTGAAAGCCAAAAGAAGCTAACTCTGAAAAAGGAGTTCTTGTTTTTTTTTTTCAAATGGTTATACAGAGTTAGGCTGGTGTAGTGATGCTGACACTTTCCTTTGTTGAGTTTTCAAGTTCATTGCCAGAAAAAATGCAGCTTTGTAGAAAATACACCAAATGCAGCTTTGTAGAAAATACACCAAATCATCTTCCTAAGATTCAGCTATAGACAAATATATACACTGGAATACCCAAAGTGATCTTCTTTCATGGTAGTAGCATTTAAGGACAGCTGTTTCTTTCAGTTTAATTTTGGCACTTTATTTTCATTTTCCTCCTGTTTGGATGTTCCAGAACTAGAAAAGGACAGAAACCTGCTTGGTAAAAAGTAGCTGTCTTAGACGGTTTCAGCTAGGAACAAGCCAGAGCTTTGGAATGCACCATTCCAGGGCAGGAGAAGTGATTGGTGCTGCTTTGCTGCAGGACTCTGCATTTTCTGATAACTGTCAGGAGAAAATGGGACCCTCTCATGTGGCACTCTCCAGCTGCCTCCACTTGTTTGTAACAGTGACACTGGGGCTGAGGTGCTGATTCTGAGCTCTCTCTTGTCCTCTCCCCAGGGAACTGGACCACAACGACATCTCAGGCACAATAGAAGATACCAATGGAGCCTTCACAGGCCTGGAAAACCTGAGCAAGCTGTGAGTATCCCTGGGCTTGGATTCTGCGAGCCAGTTTTGTTGTGTGCCTATGTGGGGCTGGGTCTGTGCCTTTTTATGCAGCCTGCCTTACCTTGGAACAAGAGAAAAAACAACAGAAAAGCTGAGCTGTGGTAGTTTTGCAGGCTCACTGCAAGGGTGCAAACATGGTTTTCAAGCAGGTATGGGGCAATTATTTCCTTTCTAAATGGTGAGCAGACAGTGCCACACACTGCAGTTCAGACACAGAGAGGAATTTAGGCTGTTTTCAAGGATAAAGCTCAGCACAACCATTCCTCACTTCTAAAAGCAAACAAGCAACAAAAACGACCCCTTGCAGTCTGCAGCGAGGCACTGATTGATGCAGCAAATAACAATAAACAGAAGAGAAAAATCTCCCCACTTCCTGCTACAGCAGAGGATTGAAACAGGATTCCTTTCTGTGGGATACTCTTTCTGAGAGTGATCTTTTGGGCTCAGTTCCATGTGCAGTGACAATAAAAGGCACCATGGGGCACAGGCTCTTGAAGAGATAAAAAGGCTCCCGAGGCAAGCATGCGCCTTGCAAATGTTTATGGCTTGCTTGGCCTTGGCCAGGATTTTCACATTGCTCTCTGCAATCCCTGTCCCATTTGAAACAGGGGGATATAAATCAGCCCTGTCACAGGAGCCTCTGATGGCTTGTGACAAATCAAGAGTCTCTAATCATTACCTCTTGCCTTTGTGGAAGTTCCCAGTGCCCCCCCTGTGCCGCTGTCTGTGCTGCTGGGATGGCACAGCCAGGGGTGCAGTAAAAGCACCTCGATGGAGAGCAGATGGCTGCAATGAATCCTGGCAGGAGGAGGGACATGGTCACGCTCTCATCTGAGACTCCTGGGGGAGAGGGACAGGCAGGGATTGTGGGGAGGCAGTGCTCAGAGGGGACAAATCTGGAATCACAGGCAGAGAGGGCATTTCATTGCTGCTGAGGGGAGTCACTGGGTCCACGCAGAGGGGACCAAGCTGCAGCTGCAAGTAAAGTGGGGCAGAAGGCAGAGCAGGATTTAAGGACAGGGGGAGCCAGGCTGGGAAGCCGAGGCAGTGTGGGGGTGAGAGAGAAGTGAGTAAGAACTGCTGTGCATGCAGAGTCAGGGAATCTTCCCATGACTGCCAGAAAAGAGGCAGAGGAGCAGATGTGGTGGGTAGAAGAGTTCTTGGCTGCCTGACTGAAGTGTTTGGTTTGTCTGAAGAAACCAGGGAGAGCATGTGAGCAGCTGGAAGGGTGATGGGAGCAGAGACTCTGTCCAGTGGGATTTGCAGGCTGTAAGGATTATGAGTCTGTAGTGCTGCTTTGACAGGGAGAGAAGGAAAGGAGCAGAGAGAGCTGTCCTGGTGGTGCATCCCTCCAACAGGGCCACTGGCATGGGAGCAAAACTAGTGGTCCCCAGTGATTAGGATATGTTAGAAATGCTGGGTGCAGATAACAGGAGGGTGGTGAAAAATCCAGAGGGGACAGCATGGAAGGAAAGAGCTCAGCAAAAGGATTGCCTTGGAAAGCAGGAGCAGTGAGCCCTGATGAGCTGTGGGGGTCAGGCAGAGGCCAGGAGGAGCAGCAGGGAGCAGGAGGAGGAAGGAGGGGAGCAGGGGCAGCCTGTGGGGTTTTGTGCTGGCAGGCTCTGGGCAGAGCAGCTGTTGCTGTCCCCTGTGAAATGCCCTGGCCTGGTGTGATGTTCATCACCCAGCACAAGGAGCACCTCCAGAAAATGGAGCTTGGGCTGCTGGTAGCCAAGGATGCACTGAGGGCTTGTGCAAGTCTAAGGGAGCTTGGTTTATGTCTTTATTGTCTTTATTTCCTTTGTTGACTGATGCCTGTCGCTGCTCATGGACTCGGGCCAGCTCTGAGGCTGGCTGAGGGATGTGTGCAGGGAAGGTTTGTGCAGGGGATTGCAGCGCATTTCTGAGCAAGTGGATCAGGTTGGTTTGGGGCAGACAGGAGTGGTTTAATTACCTGCTGTGGGACAGACAGCTTGCTGGGATTGTTCACTGTGAGCCAGCCTGTAAAGCTAAAACCCGCTCAGAACATGAAATTATTTTATTATTATTTCTTTCTGAGGCATTTTGAGAATACTTGTGAATGATCACTTCTAAAGGGATCCCCTCAGAACTGTTTTAGCTTATCAGCACATAAATCCCAAACTGGTGATTTCTAAGGCTGAAGTGAGTATCAGGATTTTTTTGTAAATAAAAGATCAGCCCTCTCAGCAAACATTTCACTGTGTGATTTAGGGCCTGTGTTTAAACCGTCAGCCTCTTTAAATGCATTAGCATACAAAAAATAAATGGGCACTTCAGAGGAGACCTTCCAATGAATTAATAATCACCTCAGTTCTGTGGAGATTGCCTTAAAAGCCCTTCCCCTTTGATCTGGCACAGATTAGCCTCTGAAAGGATTTAGCACAGAGAGGGTTGTTCGCTGACATCAAGGTGTTAAACAGAGATGGAGAGGCCACTCACTTTAGCCTTCCCTGAATTATATATGAAGCTCTCCAGGATGGAGAGCACAGGCCTAAATTAAAATGTTGCTTGAAGAAAGAGGGAGTTGAGAAGCACTGGAGCATAAAAAGCACCGGTGGAATCACTGTGGAGCAAGGAGGTTCCTAATTATTCAAGCTGCTAAATGTAACCAGCTTTGTGATGGCTCACTCGGCGAGATCTTCCTGCAGGTGCAAAACTGGCTGGAGGAGAAAAGGCTGCAATGAATTGTGTGCTTGGCATGTAATTACACTGGTGCAGTCTCCAGGAGAGCTTGTGCTTGGCTCTGCCCCTGGAGGAGGTTCAGGCCAGCAGTGGGATGGCTCATTGTGGCTGTGTTCTGCTGCCTTCACATTCCAGCCTTCACAGCCCTTTGATGGGAGCCTCTAGGTTCAAACTCTCAGATTTGTAGAGGCACTTAATGGAAATTAGTTGCAAGGAGTAATGAGTTTGCTGAGGCCTGACTTGTTATGTGTGTTAGGTATTTCTCATGGCCAGGCACTGAGCTGTGTGCGCCTTCACAAGTGCTGTAGTTGTGTATTCCCTTCCCCAGATGCACTCCTTATCTCTGCACAGATAACTCAACAGATATCAGCAGTATCTCCAATTTTCAAAGACCAAAATCCACTGAACAGTAATAGAAATCTGCAGCTATCAAACCCAAGTTCAACATAATCTTTTCAGCAGCACTTGCCCATCTAACTTCCATTAGAATCATAAAGGTTGGAAAAGATCTTTAGGGTCATCAAGGCCAACCATTAACCTAGCACCATCACCATGTCCTGAAGTGCCACATCCACATGTTTTTGAACAATTCCAAGGATGGTGACTCTGCCACTTCCCTGGGCAGTCTGTTCAATGCTTACAACCCTTTCTCTGAAGAAATTTTTCCTGAAATCTAATCTAAACCTCCCCTGGCACATCTTGAGGCCATTTCCTTTAGTCCTTATTTTATCCTTACCTTGTCCTTAGAGCACATTTATTAGGAATATGGCTGCAGAAATCAGTGTGTATGGATGCAGCCATTTGACCAGAGTTTGCATACAGTAAATTATTTACTCTATTAATCATTCTAATGGATTTCTCAAAGCCTTCATTAATGCAACATCCCTTTTACCAAATGATGGCACACATGATTGCATACATCCTTTGGTGCTGGGAGTATTTGAGACTGGGCTTTCCTAGAGCCACCATATAACCAAATTATCCTGACATTTGAAAAGTGCTTTGTGGAAAGCCTTGACAAGTTCTTGGAAATGTATTTGCTCATGGAATGGCTGCACATGCTCCATCTTGTACTCCTTTCCCTGGCCAGTGAGCAAGCAGTGGGGCCATCACAGCCGTAAGTCTTTTTGGGGTGCAGATAAGGCCTTCACACCCTATACTGAAGGGCAGCACTTGAATGAAAACTCAGAATCAAATGCAGCACCAGATGTGCCCTTTTTCCACCTGAGGTGTGGGTGATGGCTTGCCCTGGACACCACGTGGTGATAACAGAGGCACCTGGAGGATGAACCTGGGAGGGAGGCTGGGGAAGGAAGCAGTTCCTCACTGATGACACTCGTTGATGTTTCATTAAGACAGGTGAGGGCACTATCCAATTGGCACAAACCCTGGTCAATGTTTATGGAGAGCTGTTGCTCTGGAGATGGCAGCTGGGCTGGGATCCCTCCAGCTGGCTGTTTCCTGGTGATAGCCCCTCATGCCACTGCTGATTCAGAGGAATGCTCTCCAGTCACAGATGCAAACAAACCCATTCCTCAGCTCTGTACATTACCTGTTCTGCCTTTTGCTCCTTGAAATTATCCCTTGGCTGTGATCTGTTGCGTGGTGTTGCTCTGCTGTTGTATTTAACAATGAGGAATGAGCAGTGCCTGCAGTCAGCTGCTGTGTGACTGTGCAGCCCAGGGCAGCCCTCAGCTCTGTGTGCTGATGGCTGCTCAGGCCAAGCACCAGGGGATAAATCACCACTCTTCTTCCTGTCTGGGAAGAAGTCAGAAATGAAAAGTTTGTGGGGAGAAACCAATATCTTGTTAAACTGTCACTGCACTTAATCCTGTCCACAGCCAGCCTGTGAAGAACAGAGGGGACCTTCTGTTACTCAGCAAGCTGGTTCCCAAGTACAGGAGCAAACCTGCCTTTTTACATGATATGGCACATTCCCTTCTGTGCTGTCATCACTATTAAATTCAAATACAGATAAAAGGATTTCATTTCAGGAGCAGGAAAGCAAGTGTGCTTCAGCCCTCTTAATCTCTGTGCAGTTCAGATTTCCTGGGACTTACACTGAATGTGTATATCAGATAAAGCCACACTAATTGTGTTCCTTTTTTTTTTTTTTGCCTCCCTCTCCCCATTTTCTTTCTGTTTATCTGGCACTGGATGTTTGGAAACTGCAGAACTCTGTTTGGAAACAAGATCAAGTCGGTGGCCAAGAAAGCGTTCTCAGGGTTGGAGGCTCTGGAGCACCTGTGAGTAACCCACCATGCCTCAGAGTTTGGGAAGGGGAGTCTGCCAAAAGGAGCTGCTTGAGAAATCTGCTAGCAATTTAATAGTGTCTTTGTAAACTGAGAAGCCAGTCCATTTGTGGGGGCCACCTGCTTCCTTCTCATTATAAGTCCGCCTCAACTTTGGCCTTTTTTTGTTACAGGAACAAAGTTATAGAACATATGGGAAATTTGCATGCTCTTAATTTTTTGAGAGTATCACCTTGACTTGCACATTACTGCTTTGCAGGCTGTTAGCAATGAAAAGAGGCTGGTGCAGGCACAGCACTCTCTCCTCCTTTGCCCCAGCTCCCTCCTAAACCCAGGCTCTGGCAGTGACACGTGTTACAGATGACTGGGTTTGATGCATCCCCACTCAACATCCCCATTCAGCACAACCCCCATTTGCAAGAAGTAAATTTTGGCTGCCTCTGTGTATTTTTTTTCTGTGTCCCAAGGCTGATGACTCCAGCAGTGATTCATGAATAACCTCCTTTCCTGGATTAAAACAAGTTAAAGTATATGTGACAGTGCTCTACATGTTTTATTGGCTGTTGATTGTATGAAATGTTATGGCCATCAAAAGCACACTGAAAGGTTTGGGCTGCCTGACTGGGAGTACATTCCCAAATAAAGATGCCCTTAATTCTCTACTGAGATTGCCCTCTTTAGGCAGTGCTTGTCTGACCTACATGTCACTTAGTAAACTTCAGCCCTAAACCTGACACTGCTTTTTCAGAGAACAAATTATTTTTTTAATTAGCAAGACTTGTGAGGGAAGGCTTTAACCCCTTCCTTTGGAAATACTGAGATTTTTTTTTAAACCCAGCAGTATCCTCTCCCAGTCATTTTCAAATAATTCCTCAGATGCTGCTTAGTGCAAGTATTTGCTTTCTTTTATGTTTGCTGAAGGTCTAGCCTGGGGTACCACATTCCTGACTGTCTTTGGTTATCGAGGGGGCTGAGGAATTTCTGAGCTATGGATGATGGAGGTAGCTCAGCCTGAGAAAATGCAGTGAGAAGATGGGATAGGGAATGACTTAATGATTCAGTAAAGTGTAATTTTTGTTGGCTGGATATTGTTCAGCAATGCTTTAATAATACAAAGGCGTTTTGAGGAACATTTCTATGTAAGTGCTGAAGGCCTTAACAAGGAGCTACCAAATCACCTTTTACTGGAGTCATTGCTTACATCAGTGTGAGAGGCTGTGTCCCAGCCATGGCATCTCTTCTGTTGACCCTGCCTGTGGTTGTGCCTGCAGGAACCTGGGGGACAATGCCATCCGCTCCATCCAAGCCGATGCCTTTGCCAGGATGAGGAGCCTGAAGCAGCTGTAAGTGATTGCTCTGCTCACAGCCACCCCAGGCAGGAGGGATCCTCCTGGCCCTGCACCTCAGCAGCAGCACTGCTGTTACCCACACCACCACTCAGGCATTTCCCCCTCCCCTGCATGCTCCTCTGGGGGGTATTTTTACACATCAGGAGCTGTCATTGCATGTAATAGTGAGTGAAATTAGATCATGGGGGCAGGTTCTTCCAGCAGGTTTGTGCCTGTGCAATTATTCACCTTCATTCAGGAAGTCCAGCCCTGCTCCTGTTAGCCAGCTCTCCTGCTCGCAGCACCATGGATTTATTTCCCAGTGGCCCATCTGCTCCCTTGCTGTTCCTGTGTTTAGGGTTCACACACAGGACTGATACTGCAGTGATAAGCACCATTTGAACTGCATCCACTTGTCATTCAGCCTTCTGGTGTAAAAATACAGATGTGTTATCAGAGCTGCTGCTTGTGCTCCAGGCTGGGGCTCTGCACTGTTATCAGACACTGTTTCTAGTCTTGCCTGGTTTCCTTTTCTCCTCTTCCCCATAAATATTTAATCCACTGTCAGTGTGTTGCTATGCCCCAGAGTAGTGCAGTGTCTGTGGAACACAAAATCATTTATTTGGTATTTGGGCAGGTACAGGTTCTTGCTCCTGACATTGGCAATGGGGATCAGATGGTCACTGCTGGCAGTGACACCTGATACCAGTGACTGGGAGTGAAGAAGATAAACACTGTGTGTGTGTTATGTGATTAAAAACTTTATCTTCTGCACTGGCACTTGAAACAAAATTGAGATGAAGGATTGATCTTATTAGGAAGAGATAGTGAGATCCCAGATATTGTGAAGGAATGTTTATAAAAGGGAGAAGTTCACATAGAGGACATTTACATGCAGAATGCATTGTGCTGAAGGATCTCCTGACCTGTCCCAAGTACACAGGAGGGTTTTATGCCATCATACGTGTTAGAGGCTACACATCTTTCTAGAACACGAAAGTGGACAGCTTTCAAAAATCAAATCCCTATTTTCCCTTCCTCTCCAGTCAATTTCTTTCTTTTTCCCTTCCCTGCTCATTTCAAACTTCAGGATTTCCTGAGGTATTGGGGAGAAAATTAGCAGGAGATTCACATCTTGTAGTGCAGTGCTGGAGCTGGGATTCTGCTGGGCTCTTGATACCCTGTTCTTGCACATCTTGTAGGATTGCAGGACAGGAGCTTCTCTGGGGCATTTCCCAGTCTCTGAGGCATCCTCACATTCAATTCCAAGGATCAGAATGAGTTTTACTAACCAGACCAAAGTATGAATGCCCTGTTCGTGTAAATGTACAGCTCTACACTGGCCTTAGGGCTATGCTGAGCCATTATTTGGCCCAGAATATTAAAAACAACCCACTTTAATCCCAAAGCTCCCTTTTTCTTTGCCCCCTTTTCACACCTCTTTTCCTAGTGTTGGACCAGAGAATTACAGATCTTACCATGGTGGGGTTGGAACTCAGGATGCTGAGAAATGTTTATGTGTTTTGTTTTCCAGATTACTTATTATTTCTTTGGGGTCTACACAAATATCTTTGGTAATTTCTCCTCTGCTGCTTCTTTTAATCAGTAAACACAACTCCAGGGTCACCTTAGGAAGGCAGGGCCTCTCTGCTTACTGCTCTGCCATGGAGGGAACTCAAAGCCTTTCTTTCAGTGGGAGCTGGGTGTCCCCTCTCTCTGGTCAGCAGCTGAATGCTGGATTTGGTCCCCACCAAGGGCTCAAACCCCAGAGGGGCAGAGCAGGAGCTCATTGATGTGTCTTGTGTGTTCCTGGGGATCACTCTGGGGGCTGGTTAATAATTACAAGGAGCTGCAGAGTGTCACTGCAGTACAGGAGGGGGTTTCTCTGTGTGGACATGAAATGCTGTCTAAACGTGTCATGCCTGTAACATCTTCAGTGCCTCCAGGACATCCCTGCAGTCCTTTTTCATCCTTCCACCCATGCTGGGGGGGCAGGAGGAGTGTGTTTAACATGAAAAGGCTGTGAGTTTCCCAGCCTTCCCTCCGTGCAGGACTCACAGCAGGCTGGTGTTGGTTTTGTTTCCCTGCAGCCACATTAACAGTGACAGCTTCCTCTGTGACTGCCAGCTGAAGTGGCTGCCCCAGTGGCTGGTGGAGAAGCAGCTGCAGTCCTTTGTGGTGGCCACCTGTGCCCATCCTGAGTCACTGAAGAGCAAGAGTATTTTTGCCATCCAGCCAGAGAGTTTTGTGTGTGGTAAGTCTTGCCTGCGTGTTTTGAGGTTGTGTGAAGGGTGGGAGTCACTTGGGAAACATTTTCTTTGAGTACCAGCATGTTATTATGAGAGGGTTTCTGTTTTGTTTTGTTATTCAGTGGGATCAAAGGAAGCCGAAGCCTGCATTTAAAAAATTTGTCATTGGCTACAATTTATTTCCCACTAAAACCACACAGTGCATTGCTTGCATCCAGAGTATTCCTTACAGGGCTCCCTGAGTATTAAATCAAAAGGGACTAAGGCCTGTTCCACTTCCAGATGGGGCTGCACAGACACTTCTCCAGTCCTCTCAGTTTGATAGGATCAAGCCTGCAGCTGTAATTTTTTTCCTTCTGCAGTGTTCTGAGCTCTTCTGTGGATTTGTGTTCTTCACCCATCTCTTCTCCCCCTTGGAGACAACAAAGAGTTAAAAACAAACCCCAGAGGAGAATCCCTCCATCACAGCTGCTCCTTTGGGGCCAGTGAGGCCCACCCAAGTACTGCAGCTCACTCTGCACCTGAGCTATGGTTTCAAAGCAGCTTTACTTAATACCAGCACACATAAACATCTACTACCTTTCTCATAAAGAAAAAGAAATTTAAATGATCAGAAGAGGCCAAATCAGTTCTGCTCAGGCATCCAGGTTTTGGGGAAAAGAAAGGCCTGGTTTGGGAGCCAAACCCCGTGCAGTGGAGCCAACCAGTGAGGATCCTGGGTGGAGCTGCACATGGCTGTTGGAAGGAAAAATGAGCTTTTGCAAACACTCTTGAACTGAGCTGAATGCATGACTTGCACTGAACAGGGAGCAGAAGCTTTGTTGCAGGGTCCCTCCTGATCCCCCAGTGACACCCTCTGCCTAGGTGGCCTCTGTCTGAGCAGGCTGGGAGGGAGCCTTGCTGTGCTCATCTGGAAGAAGGGATCCTGAAAGCTCCATCCCCACAGCAACATCACAAAGCAAAAGCAGCTTTGCTTCCCGCTGCCTGCCAAGTCCTCCAGGCACTATAGTCCTGGTTCCAGAGGCCTGGCTGTTTAATTAAACCTTAGTCAAATATTAAATTACACCATTTGTAGAAACCTAATAAATGAATCTGCTTGGATCCTTGCTAAAACCAACAGTCTTCAGGGCAGAGAGAGAGTGTGCAAAGCTTTCCACCCTGGTCGGGTGACAGGCAAATACAGCTGTTTCTGCTTTGAGAGTCATGGAGTCCTTTAGGCTGGAAAAGACCTCTAAGATCTTTTAACTTTAACTTACTATTAACTTCCTGCAGCCAAACACCACCACTAAACCAGGGCCCTGAGTGCCACACTGACACATGATTTAAATACCTCCAGGGATGGTGACTCCACCAACTCCCTGGTCCCTGGGCAGCCTGTTCTGGTGCCTGACAGCCTTTTTGGGGAAGAAGGGTTTCCTATTAGCTAATCTAAACCTCTCCTGGCACAACTTGAGGCCATTGCCTGGGAGAAGAGACCAATCCCCACCTCACTAAAACCTCCTGTGGGTGATTTTCCCTGGAGGTGACACCTGCAGCCCTTTAAGTGCCCTCTCCCCTCCACCTTTATGCCAATAGAGGTCTGGAGGTGAGGTTTTAAGTTCAGTCGTGCTCTTCATGCTTGGATTATACAAAGAAGGACAATCTGAATATGGTCTGAATATCTTCTTCAGACCATAGTATCTGTCTCAGATTCACTTGGTGAAGGAGCTGGGTGTCTTGTAGGTGTCTGAGGTCACTCAGTGACCATCTCAGCCCACTGAAGGAACCAGAGGAACAGCAATCCCTCGTAAACCAACGACTCAGTGGAGCTGTGTGTGGCACACCTGCTCTGCATAGCAGTCTTTATTTCTCATTTCACCTCTTGGCTTGCTCCAGCCTCCCCTCAGAGCCCAGCACTGACTATTTATTGCTGCTGTTTCCTCCCAGACGATTTCCCCAAGCCCCAGATCATCATCCAGCCTGAGACGACTGTGGCTGTCCTGGGCAAGGACATCCGCTTCACCTGCCTGGCTGCCAGCAGCAGCAGCTCCCCCATGGTGTTTGCCTGGAAGAAGGACAACGAGATGCTGCACAACGCCGAGATCGAGAACTTTGCGCACGTGCGCGCCAAGGACGGGGAGGTGATGGAGTGCACCACCATCCTGCACCTGCGGCACGTCACCTTCGCGCACGAGGGCCGCTACCAGTGCGTCATCACCAACCACTTCGGCTCCACCTACTCCAACAAGGCCAGGCTCACCGTGAATGGTGAGTGGGAGCTGCTTCCTCCTCTTCTTCTCCTCAGCCTGAGCTCCTGGTGAATTGTGGAACAATTCTGTTGTATTTGCGGGGTGCCCCGATGAAGGGAGGAAGGATGAATCAGACTCCATGTTCTTATTATTTTATGATGCTATAATATATTAAAGAATGCTATACTAAAGAATACAGAAAGGATACTTACACAATGCTAAAAAGATAATAATGAAAACTCGTGACTCTCGCCAGAGTCTCGACACAACTTGACCCTGATTGGCCAATGACCCAAAACAATTCATACCAGAATCCAATGAAACAATCTCCAAACACATTCCACACAAGTAAAACACAGGAGAAGCAAATGAGGTAAAAATTGTTTCCATTTTCTCTGAGGCTTCTCAGCTTTCCAGGAGAAAAATCCTGGGTGAAGGGATTTTTCCAGAGAATGTGAATGCCACGCAATTCCTTGCTCCCGAGGGTCCGTTCCTGATGGCGAGCTCTGAACCTCTGCACAGCAGCTGTTTGTATCTCAGTGGATGCTGGGAAATGCCCTGTGAGGAGCACACACCATTTTGTGTTGGCTGCCATCCAGCCAAGCACTTCAGCATGCATGTTCTTAGCAGCTTGAGCTGCTGCTCTTTGGCTGCTCAGGTAGATTCTTTGCCCATTGAAAACGAAAATACAAAGGGATGCAAAGAAGAGGGATGTAGCAGTTGGAAGTTTTCTGTAGGAGACATACAAGATTTTTTTCCCCAGGTTTTCACAGAAAATTAGCTGTGATCCCTGCTCTGATGGTGTGAGTTGGGGGTGTCATGGACTCTGCAGACAGGTGTGTTCTGTAGAAACACAGGGTCATTCCCCAGCAGTTCAGAGCCATCCTCTGCCCATGGGTAACTGTCACCTTGATCCCTCTGTGGGAAGGAAAACAGAACTGCTTAGAAGATGTTATTTTCCCACAGAACCACTCATGCCCTTTTCTTACTTTTCCTCTATCAGTGCTGCCATCGTTTATCAAAACCCCCACGACATCACGAGCCGGACAGGCACAACAGCACAGCTGGAGTGTGCTGTAGCCATGATATTTTCTGAAAAATCCTTTCTTTAGGATTTTTTCTCCTGAGAAGCTGAGAAACCTCAGGAACAAAATGTAAACAATGATTATCTGCTGTTGTAGAATGCAACAGGTGGATCTTTGATTGGCCCATGTTAGTTGTTTCTAGTTAATGGCAAATCACAGTCAGCTGGCTCAGACTCTGTCTGAGACACAAGCTTTTGTTATCATTCTTCTTCTTTTTCAATTCTTAGCTTGCCTTGTGATGAAATCTTTTCTTCTATTCTTTTAGTATAGTTTTAATATAATATATATCATAAAATAATAAATCAAGCCTTCTGAAACATGGAATCAGATCCTCATCTCTTCCCTCATCCTCGGACCCCTGTGAACACGGTCACAGTGCGTGGCCGAGGACCGCCTTAATCCCTCTTTGGGAAGGAAAACAGAACCACCCAGACGATGACGTTTCCCCACAGAACCACTCATACTTGTTTCTTGCTTTTCCTCTGTCAGTGCTGCCATCGTTTATCAAGACCCCCCACGACATCACGAGCCGGACGGGCACGACGGCGCGGCTGGAGTGCGCGGCCGAGGGCCACCCCGCGCCGCAGATCGCCTGGCAGAAGGACGGCGGCACCGACTTCCCCGCGGCCCGCGAGCGCCGCATGCACGTCATGCCCGACGACGACGTCTTCTTCATCACCGACGTCAAGGTGGAGGACATGGGCGTCTACAGCTGCACGGCTCAGAACTCGGCGGGCTCCGTGCTGGCCAACGCCACCCTCACCGTGCTGGGTAAGGATGCCTTTGGGCTTTTGTGTTTTTGTAATTTTTTCATGTGTTTGTAATCCTGCAGTTCTTTAGTGTATGGCTCTAAACTGCATCTAGAGTGTTAGATGCTGTTCTTCCATTTTGGTCAGATAAAGCAATTCCTCTCTAGGCCCAGGAATCAAGGACGCATCACTGTCTCAGGCCCTGAGAGATGGAAAGAAGAGTCAGTTGGGGGGGGGGGGGGAGCAAACTAGGGGTAAATGACTTCATTACCTGAAGCTGTAATTGGAAGATTGACCCCCAATATGCAAATGGACCAAACTAATAAAAGCGTGAAAACCTGTGACCCATCATCCATTTTTGGGTGTTGTCCCTGGGGGCACTTCATCTGCTCTAAATGAACCTGAAGGCCCTTCAATAAATATAACTGCTTTTATTCCCTTAATTTTGTCTGGCCTCTGTTTTTAGGTAGTCCCAAAAAGACATCACCAGTGCCCCAGGAGGCTGAGTGCAAGTGGGAACAGGGAGGGATGGCCATTCAAGCTCTTTCCCAGTTGGAGATAAAAGAGAGACAGAGTCAAGTGGTCTGCTTAGTCTTGTTTCATTCTTTTACACTGTAGTTCACTAATGAAAAATACCTGTAAGTTGCATCTCCTCTTGTGCTGAGGAAGCCCCTCCAACCAGCCTATTTTCTGTCTGGAAAATGACTTCAAAAGGAAATTGCACTTCATCTTTCTTGCTCTGTGAAATAATTCATGTTTCAGCTGTTGGCATATGTCCTCAGAAGTTTCTTGCTGGGAAAACTGAACACCAGTTGGTTGTGGGAAGTGAAACCTTGGCTGTGGTTGTTAGATCTGTTGTGGTGTGTTGTGTCTGCTGTATTCCTGAGCATGTGCTTGCTTCATGCCTTGCTATAGTCTGCAGGAACATGAAGAACTTTCAGTGCTGTTAAATCTGACAGGGATTTTAGGGACTGTTGTTACACCATTGTTGGGGAAGATGAAACAGGAAAGCCTTATAAATATGATTGTCTGGCAAAAGATTTTGAGAATATGGAAACTATAACCGAGATTGAAATGAAAGCAAGCTCTGAGATACCTCAGTTACTGAACAACTGGAAAACAATGGTATGGCCAGCTGAAGGTAATCCCCTTTTGATGAAACAATTCCCTCTGCTTGCAGACAGGTCCAAGGCTCAGAGCAGACCCTACTACCTTAGCAGAAGGGGTCCAAAGAGTAGTTTATAGGGTTTAAAATGTAACACAGTATGGTAATGTAATGATTCTTATAGGTTGTATGCAAATGCTATAGGATTTGTATATTGCAGTAGATTTGTTAGTGAGAGTTAGAATATTCAACACAGAAGACGATTTATTGTATTGTAACGGGAACCATACTCTCTTACGCTCTTACCCTCTCACTCTCTTACCCTCTCATCCTCTCTCCCCCTCTCTTCTCTCAGGCCTGCTCTGAGCTGTGGCTGGCAGCTCCCAGCAGGGCCCTGCACCCAGGCCCTTTGCAATAAACCCCAAGTTCCATGACCTGCCTTCAGAGATCTCTCATCTCCGTCCGTCCCAACCGTCCTACCCCGTGATGCTCCTACACACCATCCCTAAAAATCCATTTCTGTGCTTGTCCTCCCGCAGAGACACCATCCTTGCTCCATCCCCTGGAAGACCACGTGGTGTCCGTCGGCGAGACCGTGGCTCTCCAGTGCAAAGCCACGGGGAGCCCCCCGGCCCGCATCACCTGGCTGAAAGGTGACCAGCCCCTGGTGGTGACAGAAAGGCACCACTTCACCTCGGGCAACCAGCTGCTGATCATCAGGAACGTGGTGCTGGAGGACGCAGGCAAGTACACGTGTGAGATGTCCAACACGCTGGGCACGGAGCGCGCGCACAGCCACGTCAGCATCCTGCAGGCGCTGGGCTGCCGCAAGGACCGCACCACCGTGGGCATCATCACCATCGCCGTGGTCTGCAGCATTGTGCTCACCTCCCTCGTCTGGGTCTGCATCATCTACCAGACCAGGAAGAAGAGTGAGGAGTACAGTGTCACCAACACAGGTAGCGGCAGTGTCCTGAGGTCCCCTCTAACCTTTTGTGCTGGCAGGCATCCCACCGAGGCTGGGCCAGCTCGGCAGGGAGCCCCACAGTCCCCTGGAACTGCAGCTTCTCTTGGCTCCCAGGGCTGGAACCAGCTCTCACTTGCTGCTGAAGCATGTCCTGAGCTGCGTTTCTCCCCTTGGCTTGCTCTTCAGGAAGGTCTTTTCCACTTGGCTGTAGTTTCAGCTGTTGCTTTGCTACTTTGGTTTTCCGTGACCATAAATGATAACTTTTGAGACAGTCTGGATGATGTTCACGATGCTGGGAACCTGTCTTGGTTTTTGGAAATCTGTATTTTCAGACTTCGAAGTCAAAACTTGAAAAATTAGGCTTAGAAGCTGGAATCCCTTTTTCCATGTTGGCTCTAACAGATACCCCCCTGATGATGGGGGGGTATCTCTTACTTTTTAGAGGAAGAATTAGCATTTATTGCTTTCTCCTGATACTCAGAGGGGATAATTGGTGCTGAAAGAAGTGTTGCAGTGAGAATAAACTCTCCTGCCCTCCATATGCAGCCTCTGAACAAAACAGAACTATGGAAGAACCAGCTTAAGACTTTCCCAGCCTGCTTGGAATTTGCAGCCTTCCTTAGCTTTAGATAGAGTACAGAAGGATTTTTAAATACATGGGCCAGGTAGGAAGTCTTGGATAGCCTATTAGCAGTGTGATGTATTAGGGGGATTCTTTTATAACTCCTTTTTTTTAGTCCTCAAAATCCAGGGCTTTGTGCCCAATATAATTGAGTTTCACTTGGTTTTGTGTGGCAAGGAAAACTGAAATTGCCTGACAGAAAATGGAGAAAGCCAAGAGGTTTAAGACTTATTTCCTGCTTAAGAGAATCAAACACCCTGTTCTGCAGAATAGTTTTTACTCCTGACTTCAGGAAGCAGAAATAAAAGTCAAAGGAGGAACTGAATTTCAGGGGAAAGAGAAAGATTTACTTATTCTGAACAAATAGTTCTACTCCACCTACTATGTACTGACCATGCCACATGCAAACACTCAAAGTGCCTTTATCAGCACTCTCTCCCACAACTTTAAGCTTTGAAAAATCAGGAATGGGGCTTCTGAGGGGAAGGGAATATTTAGGCAGTTCAGTTTCTAATGCACCTACAGAAAATAACCAGTTCTAGATCTGGTCCCAAATCCCCCTTGAAAATGTGAATTTCCTTTGAAAAATCCTGCTGGGAGCTGACTTTTCCCTTCTGCCATTGCTCTAGATGAGACTATTGTGCCTCCTGATGTGCCAAGCTACTTGTCCTCGCAGGGGACTCTCTCGGAGCGCCAGGACGTGGCCATTGGAGTGGACACCCAGCAGCCTAACGGGCACATTGACAGCAATGGTGAGCAGTGGTTTCATTGTTCTGTAATGCTGGCTCTGAACTTGATTGGGGAGGTAGAAACCTCAGCCCAGAGTACTTCTGTGTTTGTGTTTGTTCTGAGTTATCTGAGAGATCTTTATAATGTAACTCCTGCATTTATGCAGAGCAGGGATCTGTGTTTGACTTCACAGAGCTCTCCTCTCCCAGAAGTAAGTGTTCCTACAAGCTGACTGCCTCAGAAACTGCTCAGTCAGGCCCTAAGGACTGGTTTTTTGCTAATTTTGGATTCTGTTTTTGGCAGCAGAGTTACCCACAGTCATACTAGAAAATGCATTAACATTGCCTGTCCCTGCCTTCAGGCTTTGAAATGAAATGTTGGGGTTTTACACTATTTAAACACAGCACATTAGGAAGGAGAAGTGAACAAAGATCCTTGTGAGATTGTGCAACATTTACTCTGTTAAATGTTTGCTGAAAATTATCTTTTATCTCCATTTCTATTTTTCTTCCCTTTTCCAGTGTAAGTAAGACCAGCAAGTCATTTAACTGTGAGCAGATGGCTGTGATCTTTACCCAGATGGTTTGTTTGTTACAGGGATGTGTCAGGCTGATGCTGGAAGGTGTCCAGATGTTGAAGCTCCTGCTGTAGGTTGTAGACAGCCCAAGCTGTGTATCAGCTATAACAAAGACACTTGGAAAACTGAGGACATGGCCGATGGAATGCTTGTTCCAGATAAGACAGGTACAAAACCCATTAATCTGGGAAGGCATTTCGTGTTTGTACAGATCACAAAACCCTCCAAGTCAGCATTAACACAAGAAATTGTTACCTTCAGAGAAAAAAAAAGCTCAGAATGATTCTCAGGTGCAAGCACAGAAACTTTACTTTCTCCTTCTTGCTTTGATTCTCTCTCAAGCTTGGATAGTTGGAATTTGAGCAACTGTCAGAAAGAGGCAGAGTAAAGCTCCCAGTTGCCATTCTGTGCAGCTGGCTGATGGGAATTTTGATTTGAAATATTCTTAAATTATGAGAGCACTTCCAAAACTGAGAGTGTTAAATTTTTTCATGCCCTTTTAAAAGGGCTGTTGACTTCAAAGCTCAGCTTTTTAATTTATTTTCAAAATTTAAAGGTTGTTTTGGGCACTACACCTGCCTCTGCTCTTTGCCAATTTCTATGGTGTTCCACTCATAGTTTTCTATTTTTAGGATGTGCTTTCTGTTCTCACACTGCATTGTGAAAGCCACAGAAAATCAGCCAACGAAACAAACTTTTTCTCTCAGAGAAACTAATGTAAAGTTTAATAATGGAAAGTTGTTGAGTGCACTAAGGAAATTAACTTTCAACATTTAGAAACGCCTTGCTGCTTTGAGTCCTGCTCATCTGTTGATAGCACTACCAATAATAACATATCTTGAGATAACAGTGCAAGCTGATGCTGCTCCCTGTAAAGCAGCAGCACAAAAATAAGAACGGTAACTTGGTATTTTAAAGCCGCTACAGCAAACTTCCACTTTGCACTTCTACCCTGATTGGAAAGTCTGGAAAAGGAAATAAATGCATAGTTTATTTAAAAAAAAAGTTACAAGTACTTGGAGTGCAAATTAATCCCTAAATAAAGCTGTTAATTGGAACTACCTTGAGTGATGGTGGGTGTGTAAGAGCCCTGTGTAAGACACAAAGTGTCCACACCATTTAGTGAGAGATTCCCCCAGTGAACTGCACAGAACTGCCCTTTCCTTCCATGATTTGTGTGCTCCAGTGCTGACCACTTCCAGCTGCTCCTCTCACCCTGTTGGTTTTCCCTTCCTCCCCCAAAGGCTATGGGCTGCCCGTGGTGTGCGCGGAGTGCAGCGGCAGCACGGACAGCGAGAGCGTCCACCCCTACCCCAGGGACTGCCAGGGCCTAAAGACTGTGGAGAACAGCCACCCCAATGCACTGAGCAGCAGGGAGCACCAGAGGAAGAGGGGTGCAGGCACCAGCCTTCTTCATGCCCAGCCCTGCAATGGCATTGCCAGTGGCAAGAGGGTGGAGACAGACGGGACCCTCTACCCCAGCAACCACGACAGGATACGGCCGGAGGGCGCGCATGGTACGTCCTTCCTCGGGTCACCTCTGATCCCCAGGGCCACCAGCAGGGCTGTAGCACAGCCCCACGTGCTCCCCTCAGCCTGGGGATGGCAGTGGTGGGCTTGGTTTGGGCAGAGAATAGAATTGCTAAGGTTGGGAAGGACCTCCAGGGCCATGGAGGGTGGGAGTGCTTGGCAGGCTGAGTGTCACCTAACCATGCTGTTCCTTTGGGGTCTTTTGCAGGCTCTTCACAAGCAGCAGCAAAGCCTTCAGAGCTTAACAACCTTAATTTGGTGAGAGCTTCGCCTGCAGGAGGGTCATTAAAGCAACTGAACGTGCTTCCTGAAATATCCCCAGCACTACTGGATCTGCAGGGGGAAGCAGAGGTGGAGCAGGCTCTCCTGCCCAGCAGCACAGCCCAGCCCCACGACTCCACTCACGAGCCCAAGCTGCCCAACAGGTCTCTGGACTGAGAGCACAGACTGACTGCCACGTGCAAATTAACAAACACACTATTACTTTTTAAATTTTTTTTTTTTGCACAGAGTATATAGGCTACTTACTTCTACCTCGAATCTCGAACTGATGGCCTGGCAAAGGCAACCAACTGAGGTATGAGAAACAAGCTTGTATGGGGAACAAACTCCTGTTCGAGCGTCATCTGATTGTACATAGTTTAAAACTTCCCTGAGAAGTATGAAGTGTTCAAAAGTCAACTTGCATATGAAGCACATAAATGCAAGGGATTATTGTGTAAAGAGAAAAAGTATTTGATACAATTGTACATAAGAGTTTTCATATATAAATATATATATAAATATATATATATATCTTTTACAGAGGCTATTTTAATCTTTAGTGCATGGAAAACTGAGTGAAATTTTACAGTTTTGGCAATATTGTTTTCAGTATCAGGTTGCTGTTAAACTTTGTGAGAGAAATAATTCTGGTGCCTTAAATGTATAAACAGAACTTTTAAAAGCCAGACTGTTCCAAAGGGATTGTCCTCTTTTCAGTGGAAGTTCCTTTACACCATGTACACCGGGGCTGGGGCAATCCCAGGTACTGGTTGGGTGGAAAAGTGACCAGGAACAGCCCTGTGGAAGAGGGATTTGGGGGTGTTGGTGGATCAGAGGCTGGACATGCCCTAGCCATGGGTGCTCACAGCCCAGAAATCCAACCCGGCCTGCATCCAGAGCATTGTGGGCAGCAGGTTCTCCTCCTCTGCTCCACTCAGGTGAGGCCCCACCTGGGGTTCTGCACATATTTCTGGTGCTCTCAATGTAAGGAGCAATGAGTTCAAACTGAAAAGGGGGAAATTTAGGCTAGATGCAGAAGTTGTTGAAATTCTTCCCTGTGAGGGTGGTGAGGCACTGGTACAGGTTGCCAGAGAAGCTGCAGATGTCCCATCTCTGTAGGTGTTCAGGCTGGATGCACCTCTGAGCAACCTGGACTAAGGAAAGGTCTCCCTGCCCATGGCAGGGGGTTGGAACAAGATCATCTTTAAGGTCGGGCCAGGCTGGATAGATGGGCTAAATCCAACAACGTAAAATTGAACAAGACCAAGTGCTGGGTCCTACACTTTGGCCACAACAACCCCTCTGTGTTACAGGCTGGGCACAGAGTGGCTGGACAGTGCCCAGATTTCAGGAAGGGACCGGGGGGCACTGGTTGACACCTGACTGGACATGAGCCAGCAGTGTGCCCAGGTGGCCAAGAAGGCCAATGGCTCCTGGCCTGTATCAGGAATGGTGTGGCCAGCAGGAGCAGGGAGGTCACTCTGCCCCTGTTCTCTGCACTGGCCACACCTCGCGTGCTGTGTCCAGTTCTGGCCCCTCAGTTTGGAATGGACCTTGAGATGCTGGAATGTGTCCAGAGGAGCTAAAGAGGCTGGAGGGGGCTGGGAACACAAATCCTGTGAGGAACCACTGAGGGAGCTGGGGGTGCTCAGCCTGGAGGAAAGGAGGCTGAGGTGACCTTATCACTCCCTACAACTCCCTGAAATGGAGCCAGGTGGGGATCAGGCTCTTCTCTCAGGGAACCACAGAGGATACAGCCTTAAGCTGTGCCAGGGGGAGTTTAGGCTGGACATTAGGAAAAAATTCCTCATAGAAAGTGACTGGACATTGGAATGGGCTGCCCAGGGAGATGGTGGAGTCCCCGTGCCTGGACGAGTTTAAAAAGAGACTGGATCTGGCACTTAGCCATGGTTTAGATGATAAGGTGGTGTTAGGTCATAGGTTGGACTTGATCATCTCAAAGGTTTCTTCCAGCCTAGTTAATCCTGTGATTCTGTCCTTTCCAACCCAAGACTTTCTGTGATTCAATTGGATTACTTGGCACAAATTTCCTTGCCCTTGGAAATTTATTGTACTTAACACATTTAATAACAGTGATCTTCAGTTGTGTCAAATGAAATTTATAAAGAAAAAAAGCAGTGAGCAATTACATAGCAACCTGATATTTTTCCTGTTGGTGGAAGAACTTGAATTCCATTATTTTTCAAAACTTCATAAAAATTAGTATTTGAACAGTGACTGTGTGAGATTTTAGAGTGGACCACACAGGAGGCACTAAATAACTCTTCAACAGTGTAGAGCCCCAAAACAACTAGAGGAAAAGGCTGTTTTGACTGGGAAGAAGTTGTTACCAAAATAAATAACTTGTGCAGTAAACCAGGGGTGGTCTCACAACAGTGCACCTCTCAAACACATCATCACAGAGGTTTTACCTGCCATGTGTGCACAGCTCTGAGCACCACAGCCCTCACCACAGGCCCTTCCCCTCCCAAAGGGACCCAGCTCTACCTGTCTGAGGTGTGTGCAGCAATCCAGCCTTGCCCTGCTTAGAATAAATAACCTGTGCCAGTGTAATGCATTTTCACACCCAAAACCCACATCTGTTCTGTGGGGGTTTGAAACCATAGAGCTGTTTTGACAACAAAACCAAACTGTACTCCTGAGGGGACAGCTGTATCACTAATTCATCCAATACTTTTTTTTCCCTGCAACACAATATTACACTTTGTAGTTGAACAGCCAGGACTCTATATGAAAACATCACGTTCAAGTGAGTTATGCTGCCTTGTGTAGCAACTCTGGGCTAGTTAGAAATACACTTGTTTCATAAGGAAAACTGTGGATTCATGGTTGAACAGACTTCTAAATGGAAATGTCCCAAACGTTTTTATGTGGTCTTTTAAGTTCATCCATTAATGGGGGGGGAATATAAAGAAATGCCCACCTCAGTCAAACAGATCTTGGTCACTTCTGACTTCACAATGACGCTCTTCATTTATAGGAAGGTTGCTTTCTCTTGGTGTCTGTTGGTACCTGTGGATGGAGGACTCCCAGTTCTTTGTGATTTGAGTTCTGCTAACATGAGGTTGCTGACTCTGGTGATGACTACTTTGGGGCAGGTTAATCATGGGTGGGAGGGGGTGTTGTTACCTTTTTTCCTTAGGAGCAACACAAATACCAGTTCCAGTGAGGCCCAGTCTGGGAACCCACCTTTGCCAGGACTGTGGTTCAGAACAAGCAGCAGAGATAAGGGCAGAAACACTTCATGGTCACTTTAGCTCCATCACTGAGGGACCTGCCCCAGTGCTGCTGCACCTGGGGGGTTTCAGGGAGTGAAAGCTGCAAGCTGCCCCTTGGTGTTATCATAAGCTGGTCCTGCCCAGCCTGAGTTCCTGTAAGGGAAGGACCTGGGGGTCAGGGGGAGCAGCAGCTGCCCCTGGATGAAGCCAGGCATAATTCAGCCAGTACCTGTCTGTCCCAGTCCCTAACTATTGACACGTTTGCACTTTGAGACAGGCGGCGAATTATGTTGAGTGCCAAGTTTATTCAGAGCAGAGGAAATGGATGTTAGAAAATTATAAACCGAGCAGAGTTTTCCCTTTGCTGAAGGGAAAAAGTGCTCCAGAACTAACTCATGGAACCAGGGACATGGGGGAGATGGGAATGATTCAATGGGCTCGTTTTGCTGGCAGAAATGTCATCACCAGTGCAGATACAAAAGCATATTTGCCATGTTAACATTGAAAATAATGGTTCTGAATAAAGTTAACTGCCTAATGTTATGACTTCCACTAAATATGTGAATTTGCTGCTTCTAAGAGGCAATGTGAAAGAGGAAGTATTACTTTTGTGTACAAATTTATTTATTTATTAGAGAATTTGGTACAATGTTGTACATTGAAAAACATGTAAGATATTGAAGTGTCTAACAAACGGCATTGAAGTGTCTTTAATAAAGGTTCATTTATAATATTACAGCTGATCTGTTGAGAGTGAGCTTTTGGGAGTTTCAGTTGGAAATTAAATAAAATTCTAATCCATTGCTATATCTCTTTTCTGGTTTTTTGTCATGAAAATGGAGATAAACTGCCAAAGTACCTGCTCTTGAAATTGGGCCATGAGATCCAGGAAAACAGCGTGAGGCTGTGACAGCCTGGCATGTGGATGGGGTGGAATTTGGGGCTGGATAGAAAAATACAATACAGAACTTGTAAGAAATACATTTCCAATATATCAGCTTGCTTTAGTATCTGACAAGTACCCCCCTATCTTGGCAGTGAGAACAGAACAGATGAGGGGGTGTGTGTGTGTGTGTGTTTGTGTGTGTGCAAGTAAAAACAGGGCCAGGACAGCACCAGACCCAGCTGCAGTTGTGAACACCTCTGGTGTTCCCAAACCCCAACCCCACCCTGGGTAGAAATTCCAGAGGTAGCTTTGGAGATAAGCCTGAATTCCTGCTTTAACTAAAAATCTCAATTCAGCTTCTGGAGATCTTTTAAAAATTAAAATTAATTCCCCCTTGAAATTATCACTTTGGGTATACAGCAGGTTGTCTGAGAATACTCAAAGTTCCTTAACACATCTAGGAGTTAAAATTTTTTAAAACTGAGAGAGGTTTTAAGAGGCTGATTCCTGGTGTAAAATTTAAGTTATTCTCCCACTTTATCCTAGTAACGGGCTACATTAAATTTAGGTAAACTTGAAATAAAACATTGCTAAAACTTAAAGCAAACAGTCATAGGGGAACCCATGCATTTTTTCGTCTATTTTTTCTCCCTGCAGTCCCAAAACTAAAAATGTCCTTTTCATCCATATTAGGCAAACTGGTGCATGCAGAACAGCCCTGGCCACCTGCTGGGGCTGTCAGTTGCCTGCTGCCATTCCCAGGTACCTTTGGCCTTTGGTGCAGAGCTGCTCCACTGGCACAGAGGAAGGGGAATCATTTTTTGGCTGGGTTTTTGTTGGGGTTTTTTATTGTAATTTAAAAAAAAGGCGATGACAAAAACTGATTCTGCAATAATAAATAAAAACAACAAAAAATGCACCGTTTGGACCCAATGACATAAAGATGATTATTTACAGCTCAAGTAATTAAATGCATCAACTGCACTGCTAACACCCTCACCATGTTTGAAGAGCTTCAATAGAAAATGTGATAGATTTTTGGTACAGAGTAATAAATCTCCTTCTCCCCCAGCCCCTAAAATTGAATGTGATACATGTATTTATAGAATGTCACAAAAGAGACAGCCCCAAAGTGGCAGGAAGCACAGCTACACCAAGCCATGCTAATGAGCAGTGTTACCAACCAGCCAATACAGGACTTGGCTGAATTCCCCATTTTAATTGAAGATTATTTTTAAGAATTATGTCCTTTGTTCTGTATGTTTTACTTGTCTGCCAATTATTTTCTAAGTTTTGGCCTCTAAAAAGTCTTACTGCTCTGTCATGGATAGCAGTGTAATAAAACATTCAGCCTGTGCTGTAGGCACTGGACAGGGGCTCTGGTGTCACTGGTGTCCCCTGCTCAGGACACTGACCTGGTCTGGCGTTTGTTCTCCCTCTACATCAGCAGAACTCTGATGTTCTCCCTGCCTTGCCCTCCCAGATTCCCTCCCAGGTTTCCATCCTCCTGCAGCTTCAGCAGCTGAGGGATGAAGACCAAAAGAAGGCAGAGCTCCGTGCCTTTGCACAAGCACAGCTGTAAAATAATACAAGCTTTTACTGGAGAAATATGAGTGTGATTAATAAAGCTGCACTGGCTCCCACACAGGAATGCTTGCTGAGCACCTGTAGGTATAAACAGGAATATAAACTTCCACAAATACAGCTCGAATGAGAAACAAATGGATGATTGTCTTTGACAAAGAGCTCTCCCAGGCCAGGATCCTTTCAGTGCTGTTGGAGGGCAGCAGGCTGTAACTCTATCAGCCCCTTCCCCTCCCCTGTTACGAGGCAGGTGCCACTGAATGATGAAAACTTGCTTTATTTCAGCCTCCCCACTCAGCCCCCAAGCCAGAGCTTTCCAAAACACTTTCCCTGCAGGAGTTCTAATAATGCCTTTTGCAGCCACCGTAATTAGCTGTTTACCCCCCAAACATCACTTTTTTGGCACAACTCTCCCAAATTACCTCACCCACTTTCCATGCAGGAAAATTTCATGTTTGGGAAACTGGATTATTGGAGGATTTACTTCTCTCTAGCAGGGAGAGTGGCTCTCAGCCTGCGGGACAGCTGCTGGGAGGGCTGTGGGAGGAAGGCTCCGCTCCCTGCCCGGCTCCTCCTCCGGCAGATCGGGCGGGCTGGCTCACAGCAGCAGCAGCCGAGTCTTCTCGTACGTGCCCAGGAAGATGAAGCCTCCCAGGCTGATGGCTGCCATCCGTGGGACAACACCTGCGAACAAGCTGAAGGCAGAGGGAAGGAGCTTTGAGAGATGAGCGGGGAGCGGATGCAGGGGCTGCTTCGGGAAGCAAAGCCAAGAACAACTCTCCCTTGCTGGTTTCTTAAATCCCACCCCACTACTCACTGCAGGGATCTGTCTGGACTTCCCTAACACAGCACTCCCAAGGCTTGTGGTTTTTAACCCCTCTCCACCCCTCGGGTGCAGAAGGACAAGGCAGAGGCCATTGTGGGCCACTGGGATGGGGAGCTCAGGCACATGGACACAAAGAGCTGCACACAGGTGGGAGCAGCCTGTCCCCAATGCCCCCACAGCCTCTCAGGGCTGCCCCTTGCACAGCCAGCCCTGCTCACTGCTGTGGCTCATTCCCAGGAACACACAACAGTGAGGGAGCAGAAATATTCCATTCGTGGCACCTTCAGCTGCCACCCTTTTAGGTGCCTGATCTTCATAGAAATTAACAGGGGAACTTGTGCAAAGCCAATTGCTTGACACATCCAAGCTCACAGCTGGTTTAACAACTTCAGGACAGGCCAGTGTATCCTCCCAGAGGATTACAGGCTTCCCTTGTGGCAAGCAAGGATTAAACACGAATCCATTTGGCATCCCACCCCCCCTTCCAGATCCATAGCACTCAGCCTGGCTGAGCTCCACTGGGATCCTGTCCCTTGCTGTCCCAGCACCCCATGGTCCCTGCTGAGGGGGTGTCCCCAGCGGGACAAGCTGCAATTCCTGGTGGGACCTGGCTGCTCAGGAGCTCCCTGCTCCCAATGCACAGGGAAACCTCTGGCAGTAATGAGCTCTGCTAAGGAGCCTGGAGCACACAGGCAGATGGAAACATTTTATGGCTTTACTAGACAGCAATTGGGCCTATTACCGTAATGACAGCTTTAAAACAGAGTAATTTGTACAAGGCATGTATGGACAGAGCACTGATAGGGCAAATCCTAGGGAGCAGCACACAGCATCCCTCTCCTGCTGAATTAGGGAGCCTCATTACGGGAGCAGGGGCAGACATTTGTTTCCAGAACAGCCCACTCGAGACACAGCTATTACACAAACAGGGGCCCATAACTGAGTTACCCAGAAGCTGCATCCCTGGCAACCCCCATTACCAACCATCACTTCCAAGAATCCTGGCCCTGCTTCTCCCAGTTTCCTGTTCCCACCTGCCAGTCCATGCTTCCCCCATGGGCTCCCTCTCTGTGTGAGGGCAGGGAGGTCCCAAATCCAAAGAGCAGAACTCTGTGGCAGGTCTGATCCAAACTGGTCCCTCCTGGACCACACCTGCCTCCATCAGCAGATGTGATAAATTGGGTTTAATTCTGCTGGCCCCATCAGAAATGGCTCTGGTGGGCAGAGGTCTGCTGTCTAGCTGGATTTGGTCTGTGTCTGCAGATTTCACCTGGCACCCTGCCACTCCTCAGCTCCTAACAGGACCCCTGCAGTTACCCTTTGGATCATTGAATCATTCAGGTTGGAAAAGGACAGGCCCAAAAAAACCCAGCACTACCAAGCCCACCACTAACCCATGTCCCCAAGCACCACAGTTGCACGTTTTGAATACTTCCAGGGATGCTGATTCTACCACTTCCCTGGGAAACAGGGCCTGGACACAGCACAGAGGGCCCAGTGCTGACAAAAGCACTGTGTGAAACTTGCAGCCCAGTGATGGAGGCTTTTCCCCCCTGCTTGGCTACCAGGTGAAATTCCCCCAGAGATGGGACCCTTCTCTACTCCCCAAAGAGACTTTTCCCTGCTTTCCTCCCCTTGAGGGGCTGCCCACCCACAGAAGCTTTCTCTGTGCATGTGCTGTTACTGCTGAGGCCTGTGCCCTTCTGGTATTTTTCCACTGAAATCCAGATTCATAGCCCACACTTCAACAAATAAAACTGAACGATGTCGAGGGATTGTTAGCTCAAAATTAAATCAGTACCTCACACGTGCCAATTCTACTCTGGCCGGGAAGCTCACGGGAGGAACAGGACACCTGGTGCAACACCACCACTCCACAGAGGCCACCTCACCAGCATCACCATTCAATAACCCTCGTGTTTCTCACCAATAAATTGTGAAGCTTCAGCCATGGCTTTCAAACACCACTATCTCCTTGGGAGAAAAGCCATCAGACAAGATGCAAACCCCCCTTCCTGTGAGTGATTCCTCCGCTCCTCTGGCAAGAGCAAAGAGCTTCACAGATCCACTCACCCCATCCCTATCCTAACCCCTGCCAGGCCTGGCTCTCCCTTGGCAGAAAGGGATGTGGAATTTCTTGGCACGGAGCAGAGGGATTTACTAGGTGCAGACCAGGAAGCTGAGCCCTGTGCTCTGGTTTTAATAAGGTGGCAATAAGCAATGCGTCTTTCTGCCCTCAGAATTCCTCCTCTTCAAGTACGAGATTTATTAGAGGAGCCATAAATCATGTCATGTTGGAACTGGCCAAAAAAGCCCGACATTTTTATTGGTTTTGATTAATAGATTTATAATTGGCAGCAGGCAAGGCAGCCTCTGCGTTTATTTTTCCCAAGACTTTCTTCCTTTTCCTCGCAGCTGACGCAGCTTGGCCTCCTTTGCACGTTACTTTTTCTCCAGATCTCTTATTGTTTTGATTTCAACTGAATTGTGTTCCCTTTGGTCCTAGTCCACTGGTGCTATCTTTGGGCAGAGTTTAATTCTGGGTTGTTTAGGAAAGGGCACTGCTGAAACAGCCTGGAAAGAACACAAACGCACATCTTTACTTTCTGCTGGTGGCTGGGGGAAATTTCCTTAGTATAATCCATGTTTCTTCACACCCTTCAGAGCTCAACTTCCACCAGCAGCAGACATGGCCTCACTTCTCCCAATCCCTTTCCAAACATGCCTTAAGAGTCCAGCAAGCCCTGCAGGACCCAAAACTCATCCCCTGCCACATCACCTTGTCCCCTCTGAGAGGTAAACCTGAGGCAGCTGAGTGCTGCTGGGGGGCACAGCTGGATGCCTTCCTGGAATCAGTGTTCAGGAACTTCCTGCAATTTGTTTTGAATTATTTCCCACATGTGTAGAAAGAGGTTTGAACTTTTATTAGCTGGGCAGGCAGAGATGAGATGTTCAGAGAAAGCTGTGCCCTGCAAAGTTGTGTTCTGCACAGTGCTCTGGGCAACAAAGGTTAGGACAGTGCCCTGAAAGAGTGAGAGGGCTAAAAATCTAGGGAAAACTACAGGGAAAAGCCCAAACCTTCCAAAAATCCCTCTGTTTCTCTTCCAGGCCAAAGACAGGTGAGACACAAGCCCTCCTGAAGGCAGCACAGGCTGAACTTCATGGCCTGGAGAAGTTAGGACATATATTCACTTCCAGAGGCCAACTACTGGTGTAAGACACACACTCAAAGAGGACAAGGGGGTGTAAGTGAAGCAGTGTCAGTAACAAACAATAATAATTTTCACACCTCCAAATGTTCTAGAAACACCAGCAGGAGACTCTGTGTTCCTACACTGCTCCAAGGTCAGGAGCAGAATTCTCTGTCTCAGGACTGGACAAAGTGAGGCACTTGAGAGACTGGATGGACATCACCTCAGACTTCCACAGCTGCTCAGAGGAAAGCCCGGAACATTTCTGCACTCTGGCTATGGCAGGAAAGCTCTGCAGAGCTGCTCTGAGGCTGCTCAGACCTACTCTTTGCACTCAGGCCTGGCTCAGGAAATTTGCACTTTTGCAATGGGTTCCACACTGCAAATAATCTGGGGGCATGAGCTAAAGGCCAGACCTAAGAGGAGATTGAGAGCTCACTGCTCCTCCCTGTGCTTCAGCTTGTCCCACTGCTGGCACCACACTGGCACTGCCTGCTCACATTGTGCTTCACAACAAGAATGGGGAATTGAACAGAGCAGACCTTGCTGGTGCTTTCAAATCTGCAAGAAATTGCCAGGAGGAGGAAAACCTGTCCATAAGGGGCTTGTGGGTCCTGTGCTGACCTTCCCTGGCTCCTCAGGAGAGGGGATTCACACCCTCAAATGAAACTGCTGAAACTGCCACGAGATGTGCCTGAATTTAAATGGACACAGATCACAAATGTTCACAGGGAAGAGTCCATCATGGGTTATTAACACAAAGCCACCCTCACCTCTGACACCTGGAGCTGGGCTCAGAGGTTGGATACACTCCCAACAAAGCCCCTTTTCTGTGCTCTTCCCTGGACACTGCCCCCAGCCAGGGCTAAGGTGAGGACACTCAGCCTCCCTGAGGGATTTGTTCTTGGCCACCCCACTGCTGCTCCCTGCCCAGGTGTGCAGCAATCAAAAAGCTTTTCTGTATGCCAGCATTTAAACAGAAACAGATCCCACCACATCCTCTCACACCCCCTAAACCACCCCCTAAACAACACAAGCCCTGAGGTGCAGCACGTCCTTACCCTGGCAGGCCTTGTGTCCTCCAGATGCCACCAAGGGCAGCCAGAACATTCCCCCTGGCATTGCTGGAACCAGCCTGCACCACAGAGAGAGAGATTGGAAATGTTGGCAGAGGTTTAGTTATGTACTGAGCTCCTGCCCCTGGTTAGTGCTACATGACAGGAATTACAGACATCCTCATAACCTCCTTACCCCAGGCACAGGCAAAAGCTCCTCGTCTCCAGGAATGAAAAAAAGGACAGAAAGTGAAGCAGAGGCACAGAAGAACAAAACAATCAAGGTCCCAGAGCTGGTTAGTGCAGAACTGGGCAGCCAGTCCCTTCTGCACTACACTCAGCTCTACATCCAGCAGTGACACTGCAGTAAGACCTTAATAAAAACACTCCCAAAGCACCAAGTGACTTTGCTGCTCCTTTAGATTTTAATGAACAAAAAAACCCCGAGTAGTGTATTGCATGTGAAAATTGTCTTGAGTGCAAAACAGAGGACAAACAGCAGGACTAGAGATATTTCAATTCCATGTGTGAATTCTTAATGTGAAATGACTGACAGAAAATGAATGGTCTCAAAGCACCCTCATTTCTTTCCCCTGTTGCTCAGGAGAGAGGCAGAGATAAATGAAACCCAGTTTTTACAGGTTTATCACCAACACTTTCCAAAGACAAAGAAGTTTTAGCGGACACAACCCAGCAGTGACAGATAACACAGCAGATGTGACCCAGCTGGGGAGGTGCATGGTAGCAACAAGAAACACCCCAAACTGAGAGATGTGAGCAACAGGGTAAAAAACACCCACAGAAACTCCAGCATGCCCATCCTTCACCAGCACAACAGATCTTTTCAGGGCTGGGAAAGGCTTTAGGAACATCCACCTGCTGAGGGCTCTTAGCTTGGTGGCTCTCAGCTCTGCCCTGGGTCAGTGAGATGATGATGGGAACATCAGACTCACCAGCAATTTCTAAACTTATTGACCTTACTGATCTTATAAGCAATCTTCCTTCTGCCCTGGTTGGCAGACGTTGGCCATCACAATCTCTATAGTTTAATGTTTTACAACAGAAAATCCAGTACCAAGCCCTCCTGAGAAAATACATGCAGACATATCAAAACAGCAGAATAAATCCCTGATGGGCAGTTTAACATTGAGTTAACTCTGACTCTGCAAGGCTTTTCTCCTAAAGACACTGCATGAGAGTCTGGAAGCTGAGCACGAGGCCAGGTCTGTTTCAGACAGCTCCCTTGGGAAGGGACCAGAGAAGCATCAAGGAAAGGAACACAACAATTTCATTAGTTCTGCATGCAGTGCCTGTTCATATCTACTCCTGCCTTCTAGGACAGGAGCAGAAATTATTATTAATAGGTGCTGGATTTCATTCTGTAAGGATCCTACAGAAACTCTGGAATGCCCAGGCCATTCCCTGGCCTGTCTGGTGGCCTCCATCCCTCCCTCTTACCTTTGCCAACATAATTCTTGTCTTTGCTACGTCCAGCGGTGTGGTGACTGCAGCTGCAAATCCACCTGAGAAAATTAAAACACCAAGCACAAGTGAGACATTGTTGTGTGAATATGAATGCCACACTGCCTATAATTCCCAGGGCTGTGGTCAACACTGCTCTGTTATTAATGCCTACAGCACGTTCCCTCACGTCAGAGCCCAGGTACGTGTGTCCAAGGTCTGGACACAGACCTTTTGTTACTGAGTATTGACTTTAGAAAACAGCTCTGTGCTGCTAAACTGTAAATCCAAACATCCCCAGGGACATTACTGTCTTTTTGTTCTGTACTCTGTGCATACATGAACATAGGAAGGTTGTAAGGATAACAGATTCCACTTCCAACATCTACGGCAAGTTTGGAAGGAAAAAACCTGCTTACTCATTTGCAGAGATGGGAAAATAAACCAGCCACACTGTGTTCTGCCTAGAGAATTAAAGTCTGACCATTCAAATGCTGGAAATACAGAATCTCTGTATCTGAAACACATATGCCTGAGCTACTCACTAGATACACACAGACTGGATCTGGGACTGTTCCAAGGAAAAAAGACAAGTCATTGTTTGGGATGGAGCTCATCTCCAGCAGATTAAATCAGCTCCACTTTGGATAACAACAACGTGAAGCTGCCCAAGGGTCTCAGGAAATTGTCAGAAGTCTGCTGTCACAAGTGCCACCTTACCCTCAGGGGCATTTTTATTCTCTACTCTCTCCCAAACTTCACCCTTGGAGCTCATTACTGTCACTTGCCACAGCCAGCTCAGCTGTGGCTTTCCTCCTGACAGCCAGAAATCTTCAGATTATCCATCTGCATGTCTCGCCCCCAAACGTGTGTGTCTGGCTCTGTATTTTAACCCTGTGACTACAGCCTGGCCTCTTGTGCTATCTAGGGACCAGCTCTGCTGCTTTTCCTCCCAGGATTTTATTCCTTTCTCTTATTTCCCCATCCTAAAATCAATTCTAATCTTTCCCTCATCTGTTCAAAATACTTCAAGAGAGTAATTCACGCTGAGGAAGAGCCAAAGTGAAGGAAACTTCTAAAATGCAGGAGCAGTAATAAGTGAAGAATGAAAGGGGAAGAAAGGGGGGAGAAAAGAGAGCAAGAGACTTGTTCTGAAATCTTTCTTCTTCCCCCTAATTTTTTCTTTTCTCTGGAGCTTGTATAAATCCTGTATCTGCTACAGTCGGGAACAAAGTGACTCCAAAGACTGAAGCCTACACAGTGCCCAGGGAATAAGCTAAAAATAATCTATTTTCTCTTCCAAGTTTTACGGAATGTAGAAAAATTGATCTCTCTTTTCTTGGGATGGGAGAAGGAAAAAGCATTTCTTCTAAAATCTTTAAAGTAATGAAAAAAAAATTTCCCTGCTGGCTTGTGTTTTTACCTGCATCTCTCTTTCTCAACCACCTTAACTTGAACATATTAAACCCCTGTTTTATGACGGAGCAGGCTGGGCCAGCTGGCACCCTACTTGACTTCTTACAGTTAATTAAGGAATGTCCCAGGACAGTTCAGGAGATGCAGTAAGGCACATGTGCAGCCCCCTGGATCTCCAACAAGAACAGCAGGAAAGTGGAGTTAGTGAGCAGCCCCAAATGCCCGGTTTTAGGAGCAGCTTCCACTCCCAGAGGGTTGGCCCATGTGGCTCACTCTGCCGGAAGCTTTCTAGCAGTGATACCTCACTAAAAAGCAGAAAAATGGGCTGTATTCAAGAAGTCAAAGCAGAAACTATGAGCAAGTTAAACTAAATTCCAGTCCATTCTTGGACCTTCTTTAAGGTCAGAAAATCTTTTTATTGTGAGCCAGTTTTTGCGTAAGTGACCGAAAGGCTTTGAGAATGGTCCGGATAGAAACTTTGGTACTCATGTCAGCAATGTATTTTTAGAATGGTAAAAATAAATCTCCATGGAAAATAGTGGCTTTACAAGTCTGGATGTAGAGCCCTTCCTTGCCCACAGATCAAGCTAAAATTAAACAGTGAACCACATGGCTGTCAGGCCTGTATCAAGCAAAAAAATCTCAAAGCATCACCCAGCTCTGATGGCAACACTTTAGTCAGACTTACTTACGTCCCTTATCAGATCCCTGTAACTTTTTAAATGCATTTACTCCTGAGAGTTTCTTATTGGCAGCAGCTTCAGTCTTGGCTGATAGAGTGGTTAGAACAAACACAATTTATCCTGACATGATGTTCCCAAATTCTTATCTGAAAAGTTTAATCAAGGCTGATTGGTTTTCATTTTTTCCCCAGCTGACATCTGGATCTTCCCTACTCTTTCATTATTAACATTTCAATGTTTCTTTTTCCATCACTGAGAAGTATTTGGTACAGATTTACCAATCAGTTCAGAATGGCAACAGCAACAATAAAATGCTTCATAAGCACAACAAGCAGCAGGATAGCGGCTAAATTAAAAGCAAGTTTGTATATGCTTGACAAAAACATGAGATTAAAGCTAGCATTTGCTGGGGACTGCTCTTTATTGAAGGCAGAGAGTCTGACAAAATGAATGCTCTCCAGCCTTAACTCTAAATGTCCAAGATAATTGTAGATTGACCTCTTAAACTTAGTACACAGGTATCCAGGAAGAGAATAAAGGAACTTAAAACTTGACTGCTTCCAATCACCAGATAGATACAACAGACACAAACTGTTAAAGCCAGTCTATTCATTGAAAATAGGAGGGCTGTGCACTGCACTAATCCACAATAGAGCCCAACAGATCTTTAAATCACTTAATTATTTAATAATCATTCAGTTCCTGCTGTCACTGAACTCACCAAGAGCTGCCACATGAGGCTGGAGACTGCTCCTCTAATCAGCAACCAGGAAAAGCATCAGAGTATCATGTGGACAAGAAAGGCCCAGACACATGGAGCCTCCCACTCCTGAATCACCCTGGTTTCTCTGCAGAGCTGATGGAGAAAAAGGCATCTTTGCAGGCAGTCTGTGTCCAGGCTCACTCACCAACTCAAGGCCACTCTCTCCCTTGCCCTAGACAGAGCTGAGGATGCCTTGGGCTCAGCAAGTAGGCTTAAAGATGGATTTTCACAGGAGAGAAGGCTCTTGGCTCATTAATACTTCTGGCAGAGCAAATTCCTCTATTGGGAAAATAAACCTTCATGCAGTAGTGGAAAATTCATCACCCATCTCCCAAGAAGTTACAATGGTCACTGTATATTCACACTTTACCAAGGCAGGGTGTTAAACAGAAAATCCCCCTGCTACTCACACTTTCCCAGTGACCAGTCCTTGATGGAAGTGCTGGTGACAGACATCTGCAGAGCATGATTTACCTTTATTTGGCAATAAGAATAAAAAGACTTGAAGACTTAAAAAATTCCCCTAGGTTGCTGCTGGTATTTTCTACCATTTTAGCTGTCATACACAAATAAAAGCATCCGAACTGAGGGAAATACTTCACCTGGGAACAATACATAACCTTAGGTTCTCACAGCCTGTAGAATTTGCTGCTACAGGAAAATGTTTCTCAGGTACTTAGACACAATCCTCAAATAAAACCCTATAAAGGGAGAAGGACAAATTCCCCTTCTGTTTTGGCATCTTGCTTTTCTGTACCACTTTAACTCCTCCTCACCTTTTCTGCAGGGTTCAGGGAATCCTTCTGGCCATTACAGGGGTTCTCCCTGAGTCTGAGTTCCTGTCATATGGCCAGACCTCTGCTCTCCCTTCTGTAATACCAGCCCTGATCTGTAGGTCAAGCTCATTTCAAGAGACAGGAATTTGTTCCTTGTTGGAATTAGCCCATCTTAGGAAAAGAAAAACTATTCAGGTCAAACTGTACTATTGGCTTTCTTCATTATTATTTTCTGTACTGACACCTGGGGGTTACCCAGGACCTTGCTTTTTGTTAATAAACAAGGGTTTTTTCACTTTCACCCTGGTATCCATTTCTCTCATTGGCAAAAAGGGATTATTGGAGTCTTTCTCTTTAGAGGAAATGTTCATTCCAAGGCATTTTCTCCTGAAATTTGTCACAATACCAAGACATGGGTTAAAAAACTGAGTGGCTCAGGTCCAACACTAAACCTCATAGCATCCTTTTACACTGACTGATCTCCAAGTTCACAAAAGGCATTTTTCAGAACTCTTCAATCGATAAGTTCTTATTTGAACTTTTATTTTACTGGTATCATGTTAAATTTTTTTAAGAGGAAGTTTATTCTGGTCCTTTATCAGTGTGGGAACGACACCTGCCTATAGTAGAGCAAAGTGACCCAAGAACCTCTTTGGATTTCAGCAGAAATGCCAAGACAAAGCACTGCTCCCTCCAGAGATTTAACCAATTCAGGGCTAGGAGCATGTTCCAAGCAGACTCTGCAGGGAAATCTTGAGAACTACTCAAAAATTTATGCAGAGCTATAGAGTTAAAGAGGCTTTTAGACACAGTGTGTAATCTTGTCAGAGCCGATTAGATCAAAACAAAAGTGATGGGAAATCCTCCCTGTTCATGTGCAAAAAGCTCCCCTTAGTGCATTATGACTCACTGGACTTGCACCTCCATTCCTGGTGACTTTGGCACCACAGAGCATTAATTATTAATGTTAAGCCACACTTTTCCTTATGGCAGTGAGAAAGAAGGCATCTTAACAGGGGCAATTTGCAGTCACATTAAATGGATATTCAGGTTCTTTGACAAGCTGGGGATCACCTCGCTGCTCCAGGGCAGTGCTTTCCTTTTCCAACAGCTAATACCCAATGGCAGGATCTCCTTGCCACTGTCCCTTGCATGGAGAACACAGGAAGCCCAGCAGCTCTCCTGGGACACCTGCCTTGGCACACTGCAGGACTGGGGTGGTACAGCCAGGCAGTCCAAGCCCAGAGGAAAGGTTTGGTTCAAACACAACCTCAGGCTTAAAATCTCATTTAGATCTACCCTTGGGTTCTTCTGCTCAGGTATCACCTTTTCCCACTCCCCAAATACTCCAAACATCTCTGCTAAGACACCAAAGATGACGATAAAGCTGGACAAGGCCTTGAGGGATTAAATTATTAACAGATGAGTCAGAGAGGATTCCAAATCTCTGATATTTATGTTCATGCCATTTACATTTCCATAAAAAGCCCATGGATCACATACATCCATTTTACATATGAGGGCTGAACTGCTGCCATTTCACAGGCACTGGGGATGGAATTCAACAGATTGTTGCTCTTGGTTCTGTCTTCACCAAATAGTTATAACCAGCTCATACAGACACACACACATGTGTGTATGCCATAAAGGGAAGCTAAACAGGACTTTTCTTTCAGTTTCTTTCAGCTTATTACCCTGCCCCTCAGGACCTCTAACATATTTTTAGAAAGTATTGAATTCAAGCAAAGAACACAGGAGAAAAGCCTGTCTGTGTGATTTCACCATCCCACCACCACCATGGTGGCATTTGAGGGCATATCTGTGTGCAAAGGTTGTTTTTTGGATAACATTCTCCTTTTAAGGATAATAACACAATGATTTAAAATCACTTCTATGCACACATCCGTCTTGTTTTATTCACAGAGTATTGGTGAGGTTTTAATTTTTTTTGTTTTGAGATGGAGAGAAAGGGATAAAGAGTTTGGTTGGCCTTTTCTTCCCTCACCTGAAGCTACATGTAGGTAGTTAATAATTTTTAACTCTGGAGTCCATTGTTCAGAATGCAGGAAATTATTTTTCCACTACCTCCCCTCAGCAAGAAGGATAAATATTTTCAGTGAAACAGAATGGATGCAGTACCAGAATAGATCAATATCAGAGCCAGCTTGTTAACATATCTCAGAGGAAGGCAGAGGGGAAGGTTCTGATCCAAAAAGAGCTCAACCTCCTGAGCCTTGAAGCAGCTCCTCAAAGGACACATGAGAAAGGAAGATTACAATATTGTTGGTGAAAAGGAAATAATAGGGAGACAAAGAACAGAGAAGGAAAAACTGGCTGGAGAAAGGGTAACCCAGAGAATATTTATCCTCACCAATTACAACATGAGCTACAAAATAAGATTCCTCTTATTTTGACTGGTCAGGATCAGGACATACAGAAAAAGAACTGGAGGCACTGGGCTAAATTCCCAACTGAGGCACCAAATTTGACCTCAGGAAATTACTCTGCAGGGCTCTGGGTAAATCAGATAACCTTTCCAGCTCTCTGAACATGCCTGAACACAGTTTTTGTATCAATCTAACTGTAAATAAATCAGCAGTGTTAAATTAATGAGCCCATCACACCTGCAGACATACAGATTGCATTTTAAAGCATTTTTAGTCTGTTAGTTTGATTTGTTTCAAAACAAAAATGAACTATCTGCTTCATTTGCTCTTACTTGGTTTGCACTGATTGATGAAGTCAGTGTAAAACCCAACAGCAGGATCTTAAGCAGAATAAAACTCCCTTCCCATCAGCATAAACAGAAAAAATACAGCTGGACAAGACTACAAGAGGTCACCTAAAATATTCCCTCGGCCCCAGAATGGAATCAGTTCTACCTCAACCATTCCCTCATTGCTCACACACCCGACCTCTTAACCCTGTGCAGCCACAGCCACGCTGCCTCCCCTCAGCTGTGCAGTTTCAGCGCCCTCCAAAACAATCCTGAGTCTCTGCTGGAATTCTGCTGCTATTAATACTTCATTTCCCCTAACAGAACTTATTTTTAAAAAACTACATACAATGTAATGGCTCCGAGTTGGTAAGTTATCAAAGAACAAGCTTTGCTTTTGATAATCTCTATTTCAAGAAGTGCTATAATTTCTCTTTAAACAGGATTTATTTTTTCCACATATTCTGTTACTAGTTTGGAATCTCAAAATGTATTTTAGCTCCTTGGGGAAAAAGCTCTGGCTATCCATCCCTTTACTATGAATCTGTTTTTTCTATTAAGACAGATGAATCTCTCCTCCCTCAAACTTGTCAGCTATACTGATGAGTCATTAATTGATTTTTCTTTTTCCTCTTTTTGTTTTTTTGGAAGCAAGTACAGTAGGCTAAAATCAAGCAAGAAGCCTACTGAAGAATCCAATTAACTTCTGGCTTGTTTGGTAACAAATAGTGCAGTATTGTATTCTGCCACCCTTTATTCTTGTTGTAGTGTCTGGAGATTGCCCAGATGTTTCATCCTCTGGGGTTTTTTTGCTGCAGAAGGCTTTTGCCTCCAGGCTGAGCAGTGCTGGCCCTCTGCTCTCCTGCCTCCAGTTAATCTAGGTGGCTGTCAGAGCTGTCACAGGAATGGTGAATCACGGCCTCTGCAATCACTTCAGCCCCTGGGGAAGCGCTCGGAGCGAACAGCTGCACAAACCCCCACCCAAACTGAGTTTCTTCTGGATGAGGATTTTACAAATCAACTTTGAAATAATCACAAAGCCTGACTGACAGGCCCACAGTTTTTAAATAACAGAAATTTGTCAAAAACAAATTGGTTGTCTTTCAAACAGACACCCTGGTTGAGTCTTTTTTTTTTCTTCTTCTCTTTCCTTTGCTGACTTTCCCATTTCCAAACAACAACTGGATCCGTTTTCTTCTAAACAAACTTGAATTACAAAGGAATGTTGTTCTGCTATACTTAATAGATTTGCACATTTTTCCCTTTCTTCTTTAGTCTTTCCCAGTATAACATATAATCCTTTGCACCTGCAAAAGCTCCACAGACTGCTGACTGCCAAGAATCCACCACGTGACCCTGCTTCCATGACCAGAGATCCTGTGTTTAAAGAGAAAGGAAAATAAAAAGTTATTAAATGTTTGAATCTATCTGATCCCCATGTGAGTTAACTCTGAGGATGGGAACTTAAGTGAAAAGCTATTTTTGTGGCATTTTTGAGTGATGTAATAAGTGATTTTTCCCAAGGAACTTGTGTACTTGAACAAGCAGATGGAGTGAGAAAGACGTCTGGAACTGAGGAGGGCTTGAAGCAAATTGCTTTCAGGGAATTCATATGTATGTATTTAAGCCTGTGGCCATGCAACTTTGCAAATATTTTGTGAATTTATTTTCTTTTTGGCAGATAAAACAGCACAAAGCAAAACACTGAGCGTGAGGGCGGCATGCAAGAACCAATATCAGCTCATCCCAGATGCACAAAAGGCTCCCATTTAAAATGAACAGCTTCCACGAGACACAAGTCCTGTTTGCTCCCCTACATTTCTTAAACCGACCCTTCCCCTCACACTCCTCAAAAAACCCCACCATTAAGAAATTGCTCTTATCACTCCCATTATACCCCAAAGCAGGTGTGTCTCTGTTTTTCACTTGGCGTCGTTAGGGACCACACACCCTCCTCTCCACACCCCCTGCTCCCTCCATTTCCTCACAGCAGCATTTAAACACACACACTGAAAGCCCCAACAAGAACAGTGCCTTCCAAAACCACCTCTCAAGTCACGTCACACAATTTGACGAGCCCTGTCAGTATCAGCAGCCAAGGCCAGTGTCTGCTGGGAGGGGTTTTCCCCGGCAGCTGCAGTCTCTGTGTTCTCCCCTCCCTGCACCCTGCTCCATCCTCTTCCTCATCTCCTGAAACACTTCACATTGAAAGCTCTGGAGGAGAAGTTTCTGGTTTATGATGTGAGGATCAGTACTGAGCAGGAAGGGATGGGATCCACGGCCCTTCTAAGGCCCACCACTGAGAAATCATCAATTTTATTTTATAGCTGTGGCATTCTCCTTCTTTTTAAAGTCATATTACTGCTGTACTATAAAATTTTCTTAGAAGCAACTGGATAGCAGAGCTAGGCTGAGATTATTGCTCTTGGGCTCCTGGTCTGCAGTGCAGCCACTTCCCACTGGAGCAGGAGAGCTCTGCTCTCGTTTGCTGACTCTTCATTTAACATGCTCTTCTCGTGACTCGCTTCTTCCAGCTTGGCTGGCGGTTATATTTCAGTTGAATGTTTTAAAAATCAAACTGTTCAAGCAACAATGGCCAGCCACAATGTTGTTTGGTACCCTGCCACAGCTAAATAGCTGCAGCTCTGCTGTACGAAAGCACTAGAGGGGCTCCAGCCTCTCTAATGCTAGCCATTCTTTTCCTGGTGTTTTTGGTATGGGCTGCTATTCTGCCATCACCCACAGCAGAAACTGATTTTCATTTCATAAATAAATAAATAGGGATTCATAATTCTTCAAAACCATGATATGCTTTTCTGGAATAACTTACAGTCTTTGGACATACAGTTCTCTTGCAACTCAGTCCTGATGGAAGAAGGACACACTCCCCTAGACAAACTACCTCCCAGAGTATCTGGGTACTGTGAAAGCATAAATCCCACCTTCAGCACCCATCTGCAAAACACTTCAGGTGCTTAAGAAACCTTGAATTGAAAGCCAGGGTTTAAAAACTGAGCTTCTGGAGCCACAGCTTTCTTTTGATAGAAGCAGAATTATTGTGTTGGGTTTTTTTCTACACATTCTCCAAACATCTGGACATCTACAGCTGAGCCCAAGAACTCAGAACAGTTACTGCTGCCATGTAAAAATGCACTGTGCAAGAGCTGCTGGAGGACTAAGAGGAAAACCAGCCCATTAATACATTTATGGCTTTGCCAGAAGCCCAGCCTATTCTCAGTCATGATGGGGTTTTATGTTAATGTCATTGTCCAAAGAAGAAGGAAAAGGTCGTTCTGATTTCTTGGCATGTAGCTCTAAAATCTAGTTTCTGATAGAGCCTGGCTGCCCAGGGCAGCTCTGCACAAAGAACCTCTGCCAAGCAAGGCAAACAGTGATGAATTCCCATCCATTACGCCTGCAAATTGACAACAGGTATTTGCAACAGTCATGCAATATGGAAAATGCTTTAAAAGGGTGGAGCCAGGAACAGTTCAATTAAATTAGGGAAAAGGAGAATTGAGGCTGGAGAACAGGAAGCAAATTCCCCAACAGTGAGGTCTACTGAACCACGGAGCCAGCCTCCCCAGGGAGGAGAGGAAAGCCCTCTCCTTTGAGTCATTTAAAAATAGACTGGAGAAGGCACTCAAGACTGAAATGTGGGGAATAATCCTGCACTGGCAAGGGCAGGATGAGATGACTTCATGCGTTTCTTTCCATCTCCAATTTCGGTGATTCACCCAGAGCTCCAAACCTGAACATGCAGAAGAGCAAGAAAGAGGGAAGCAGGGCACGAGGACATGATCCTGGAAGAAGCCAAGAGGAACAAGTGTCACAGGGCCAAGAGGACCTGGGCAGGACTCCTGTCCAAATTCTTTCTAACCACACGATGCTGTGGGCCAGGATGACGTGCTGGAGGTCACACATGTTTTCTCTCATAGCCCATGGACCAACTAATTGACAGGGCTGGTAAGTCAGGCCTGTAAGTTCTTCAAAAACTCGCCCTCTGAGCAGGTTTTAATACCATTAAGACAGGGCAAAGCACAGAAGCTGTTAGGGGTTTGTAGATTACTATAAAACCAGGGCCTTGTTCCTGGAAAGAAACAGAGGATCCATATACATATCTGCCTAAAACACTGACTTTGGACAAAATTGCTGGTTATTGCAGTGGTACAGTGCTTAGGGCACACTCTGCCATCCTGGATGCTGAACAGAAGAGCCTTCCATTCAGGGGGATTATGAGGAGAGATCAGGTCAGGCAGAGCTCAGGACCCAAGGGGCACAGCTCAGAGGCTCCAAAACAGGGCAGAAGTGCCCATGTAATGCCTGCAGAAGCCCCAAGAACACTGCTCTGTCTCCACGTGCTCCTGCAGGATGAAACAAGCCGGGAATTACGAGCAACACGACTGCAGCAGCTGGCTCAGCCTGGGTCCCCCACTGCCATCACCAAAAAGGCTCCTACCTGCTCACACTGTGCTCCTGCAGCAGAAGGCTGCAGGGGACAACCTGGCTTTTCCAGGGCAGTACCCATTCCCACTAGCACCCACAGCCTAGGGAAGCAGAATGACAAGGAGCACATTACATGAAAGGGCCGCCATGCCAAGCCTGTGTCATGTGTATTCTATTAAGCTGAAGGCTGAATAGAAGACTTTGTTTTCCACTTCAAAGGACCCCATCCCAATCTCTCTCTCTCTTCCCTTATGAATAACAAATTGGAAATAAATCTTCTGGCTGAAGTGCATGGAAACTCATACAGTTGGGGCCCTCTGCAGCTTCCCAGCTCAATCACATGGTAATTTTTTTTGTAAACACTTTTCTGTGATATATATGTAAATCTGGCTGTGCATTGCTGCACCGTGTAAAGCAATACAGCGGGTGTGGCCTCAGGGGATGGCACACAGCAGGAAGCCCGACTGCATATTTCCAATTATTCACAGGGATAATGTTCACAGAGAAGGGTCAAGTTTTATATGTGGGCAGAGCCCTACTTTTCTTCCTAGAGATCCCATTTCATCCTGCTCCATAGGCCAGTGTCCCCGAATTTTCACTATAAATGTTATTTAGCTCTTTTGATACTGAGAAAACAAGGACGTCCCATTTTGTTGGGCAGAGTGAGCATTGGAAAAGTCACTCTCAAGATATACCAAAGGCCCTTCAATCTAAATTAAAAAAAAAAAAAGGAAACTATTACCTCTGCTTTTAAATATTGGGGGGAAGTATTTGGTGCCCACAATATGGACTCCTGAGGACACCTGGCCTCCAGATGGCCAATAACCTTTGACCAGTGCACACAACTCTTACCTGTGCATGCCTGTCACCTTTGCCATGCATTTATAGTAAAGGTTTGTGCAAAAAATCAGCTGTCAGCTTTGTGTTCTCAGTGCAGCCAGGTCATGGTCTATATTCAGAAGATCTACACTTTGGTAATCCAAGAAAATGCAATGCCCACATCTCTCAAACCTGATGACCAGCCTAACACCACTGATGCTGCAGGAAGCATTGCACAGAATAAGACATCTCTGCCTTGGCCTTGCTATTCTTCAAGCAGAACTCATGGCATACACCACCCTTGAGGCCTGCAGCTGAATAAATATTACAATTCATTCCAATGATAAGTATCTATAGTATCTCTGTGTGCCCCTCTGTTCACAACAGTGTTCAACTTCATGGTAACAGGGGAGAAAAAAAATCAGAACAAATGAATCGCAAGGATCTGTGCGCATGTGAGGTCCTGCAGACTGAGGAAAGAAAAGCAATTTTCATGTTTGCCTTTCCTGCTAGGGATCTCACTCACAACGTGGCATTCTGCATGGTTGACCCTTACAGATGCATGGCACATTAGCTACAGGAGAAGCAAAAACTGCACAAGTTGATTGCTGTTTCTATACAGAAAGTCAACATGGAGCAAAGAGCCAAATGTCCTCCTCAGTGGATTTTTTATGTGCATATGTGCAGCATATGGGCAAGTACATGTGTATATTATCTTGCAGGAAACATGCAAGCCCAAACATAGGAAAAATTCAATGATCTAAGTTCACTGTTGACATAAATGCTGAGACTCCATTTGCACTAATGGAGTTGTGCTCACTTATGCCAGTACTGAATTCAGTCCTAGAATTAAACCCACCCAAATCCTAGATAAATTGAAAGAGAACAAAAGTTGGCCTATATGCAAGAGCATATTTTTCATGTTAAAAGCATTTCATTCCCTTTTTCTGCCCATATAATACTGCATTGATGTCTGTGACCCATTTGGATGTAAATCAAAATGGATGCGCTAAAAGCCTGGTTAAAGGAAATGTTCTTCGAAGCAGTGTTCCCATGGCAAGGCAGAACAGCTACACTCAGTTTCCACGGCACAAAGGGACATATAGGGAGGGAAAATGTACTTCTGAAAAATCACTTTAAAGCCAGCAGGGCTTTTCTTGAGCACCTGCACTGCTCTTACCTAATAGATCTGTGCTTTGTAGGTGTGTGTGAATGAATTACATGGAAGAAGTACATAAATCTGCTAAGGTTCTTCAGCAAATAACCAGTGTCCAAATCAAATCTTCGCTACTCAAACATCGCCAGATGTCACTGGCAAGCTTAGCAACTTCTAGAGAACCTCTTGTGGCCTGGGCATGGCCAAAAGGGCATCACAATCTGGCTCTGTATCTACACACTGTGTGAGCCTGTTTTCCTCTGCTCTGTTGAAATGCTGTATTGATGATCCAAGGCCATCTGACTTTTCCCAAACGTGCCTGCAGTGCTGTGAGCAAGGCCTGCATTTGTTTCTCTGCCTTTGGTGCAGATGGTGTGCAGCATTCCTCGGGCTGTGCCCCAGGATGGTGTGAATGACACTTATTGTGGCAGCAATAAAGCCAGGGCTGTTTGCTCAACAGCTGCTGGGTGCATTGTTCCTTTGTGAGAAAAATGCAGCAGCTCTGCTCATGGCATGGCCACGTTACATCGCCACGTTACATCCCACCCCCAGCACCCCATGCAAAGCTGTTCTCCTGATTCGGCACCTAAGCAAATGGCAGACAGTGCTGTTTAACCATGAGGACTTAATCCCAAAATCAGCCCAACTGTTACTAAAAGAGGGAGCAAGGCATGGTAGAACACTTTCTGCACTGCCTGTGAGGAAATGGCTTTAAAGCTGGGCCTGGCTTTCATTTGCTCCTATATGCAGCTGAGCACAGAGGAAAGAAATACTAGACTGCTTCTCCAGGAAAAAGGGAAAATGGTCACCTACCTGTAGAGCAGGGAAAGAGCCATTCAAGGCCCAATTTGGCTACATGACTCTATTTTCTACTTGCCCTGTTAAGCAGCAACAGATCTGACTGTAAATTTTAGGAGGGAAATAGCATTTGGTTTATGGATTCAATGGCAGAGTTATAAACACATATTACTGCTGAGAACCCCAGCTGCCCGGGCAGAAGTATTCTGTAAACCTTTCATTCTTATTAACTTTAAAAATCAGGTGCAATGAGCTTCAACCAAGGTTAGAGTGTTCACTCTCCACAGAAAGCCAGCAAGCAGTCTTTGCACAGCAAGCTTCAAGGTGTGACTCAAAATCTATCTGCACTGATGACCAAGAGCAAGGCTGAGCTAAATCAGCTAAATCAGCTAAAGCTGACCCTAAAATCAGTTCACACCCTCTGCTGCCTACCCCAGCCCCCAGCAGCTGAGCTCTCTGGAGAGGGAACCAAGAGAGCCAAGCAAATGAGCACATGTGCCTTTTCCCTCCAGATCTATGGTTCAGTTCACCAGCACATTCCCCTCCACACAAGTGCCTCCTGCCTACAGTCTCAGCTGCACCTGAACAGAAAACAAAGGACCTCATCCCAAACTTGTGTGGCCAGAAACCAGCTGAGAACCAGCCCATGGAACTCCTGTTCTGACCCAACAAATGTTCTGATCCTGCTCAGCCTCACAGGGGAACGGCTGGACTCTCTCCATTCTCTTTTTGTATAACACCTTTGAATTTGTGAGACCTACAGATTTGAGAAAATTATTTTATTGCAAAAACCAGTGACAAAAAAAAACTTGTGGGCTCACTAGAAGTGCAGAAAGTCTAAGAGCTCTAAACTTTGCTCAGCACTCAAAGAGGGAAATCCTGGCCCTACTGAATGCCAGAAGAGCCAGACATCACCTAGAGCATGGTCACTTGAAGATTTTTATCTTTCTCTGAAGCTCCTGGGCCAGCAGAGCAGCACAGTGTGTGCCTGCCCTCCCAGAGAGGTTGGGTTTGTAGGGGCAGGACTGGCTGACCCTGATGTTCCACAGTCTTAGCAATGTCCAAGTGTCTCCTCTTAAGAGTCAGACCTGTCTAATGAGAAAGACAAAAGGTTCCCAGGATAGCAGGTTTGTTTTCCTTAAAAAAATCCACCAACTAAACAAACAAAAACCCCCTTGTTTTTCAAGTCAACTCATTTGAGACCTGTGTCCTCCTGTCCTGCCTGCTCCTTCCCTCCTCCCTGGCTACCAAAGCCTTTTCTGCAGACATACAATACATTTGCTCTATAAAGAGACCATTCTCCCTGTGCAGCTGCATTTGAGTGACTCTCAGAGGCTCTGAAGCACAGCCAATATGCAGAAACATAAAACCCAAGAGGACTGAGTCTTGTTTCACCTGAGGAGGGTTTATCTTACAGCACTGTTCTCTGAGGGATCTGACCATTGCCACTGAGCCTTATGAAACAGGCTTTTTTGACAAGATGTTTCTGGACTCAAATGTTTCTGTAGGGTTTTAAAATGCTATTTTATTGAAAAAACCCCAAAACACTTGATGCCCTGTATGTCTGCAATAGCCCCCCAGCAGAATTGAAAGTTGTCTTTTTTCTCAGCTAGTTCTAAAAGAGAAGGATTAAAACATGAAACCAATGATAAATCACTACTGCCGCTGGTAGGAACTCGGATATGATGATTATAAGCGCTGAATAAAATGTCTGAACAGAAGAGAATAAAAGATGAGACAGAAGGGATGGGCTCCTCAGGGCCAGAGCCATCTGAGCAGAGACTGTACAGCCCTGGCAGCAGGGTGAGCACAGGAGCTGCACCAGGCTCCTGTAACCCACAACAATTTCATGCCAAACACACAGCCCACAATGTGAAATTCCCACAGTAAGGAACACACATACAGTATTTCCAAAGCAACTCACTGAGGCACCCTGGAAATTCCAGGACAGCAAACAATGGGGACTGTATCTTACAACATTAATTCCAAAACCTGAACTAATATGGAAGGCTCCGTGCTTGGCTGGTATTTGGGAAGCACACCACATCTATGCTCTGTTGCCTTTCTTCAGGGCCACCTGGCTTTGAGATGGGATCAGAAGCATTAACCCCACATAAAAGAACCTAAACCTGACCAAACTGTCACAGTAATATTCAACCATGGTGCTCTTCTAAGAACTGGTGTAGCAGAAAGTGAATAAAATTTGTAACACCCTTTCTTTCCCTGAACTCTGAGAAGAATTCAAGACTGTTTTACCTGTAAGGCTTGGACTAAAGAGACAGAAAAGAGCTACACTAACTCACCCTAGTTGGGGATTACAAGGTCCTGATATCTGATACACCATAGCAGTTTTCTTCTCTCTTTTGGTTGATAGCAATCATCCGTGCCTCAAACAAAATATGGAAAAATGGAGAATTGGGAAGAGAAAGGACATAAAGCATAACTTACAGCAGTGGATTCTACTTAAATAAAAATATTTTTAAAAAAATAAAATACTTTTTAAAATTGAAAGCACCATAATTACTGTTCTTTCTTGAGTCATTGTGAATAAGGAAGGAGTCTATTGCCTGTTCCTAAATTGTGTGTTCACCTGAGTCCCTATCAGTAATGCCAGATTTGAAGCAGTATCTGTTTCTTGCTAATTACTGCAATCCTCCCTTTGCCAGCACCCACAGCCAAGGTAACCTTATAGTTCAGTAATCTATACGATGTTCTCTCTTTTAACATAGCTCAGTGCATGGCATGCAGCTCTCACAGGGGACAGCTGGTGCACATTCACAGACAGGAGAAAACTGTGCATGTAAACTCTGTGACTAAAGCATAAGGAATAACCAGAGCAGCTTGGAGTAAAGCAGATAGAGAAAATGGGGTCTAGAAAAACACTATTTGCTACCTATGACAAGCCTTTAGTGGGCTTCTCTAAGCTTAACACCTTGCTGCTGGCTGCAGTCAGCACACATCTGAAGGAAAAGGAACCCCTCTTCTTCTTCCATGTGCCTCTCTAACTGTCCTTTCACACTGGAATGATTTTCCTTATTTTTATGGTGATTAGCTTGTTCAGGGAATCAGGACTGAGTCTCTTCCATCAGCTTATGTCACTTCACAGTAATGGTTTTAAATATGACACAGCCACAGCTCTTGTTCTACTCTCCTCAGTGAGATGGCCCACACACATCATACACAACTGCTCCCACAGTTACTTTCTCAAGTAATCCTATAAATCCAGTGCAGAACAGTCCCTCAGGCATCATCTCAATAACTCTTTTCTGTTCAGGCTTTGTGCCATTTTTCTCTTGTCCTTTGCATTACTATTTCTTTGCAATTACTGTCTGTCCATGCTCCCTTTGTGCACCCGTGAGAAGGTGAAGAGCCCAACACCCTCAGCCATTCTCCAGTGATGTTACTGGCCACATCCATCCTCTTGATGGGACCATAATGATTTTGTCCTTTGTTCTACTGTCAGGACAATTTTAAACAGCTTCCCTCAGTTAAACAAAATGTATTCTGCTTTCACTGCCTGGCTTTGATATGACAAACCCTGAGCTCTCTCCCTGTGCTGAGCCAAAGTGACTGAGTGTGCCAGACTAATTTTTGCAGTTTTCTACTCCTGACTTCACATCAGAAGAATATAATGCAACAGGTTTGTGGAACAAACTGACACAAGTTTTGTTTTTCTTCAGATCTGCACTGACCTCCTGAGATTAAACATGATGCCTCATCCTGAGTGACTCACTGCTGCAGTTAGCTAAATTCAAACTGTCTTCTTTAAAGCCTGTAATGTAAACAATACATTTTACTGTCACAGCTAGGTGGACATTAGTTAAAACAACTTTACATTCTGCAAACAGCTACATGATGGTGCTGGTTTATGTAGTTTTGGCATGGACACCACACTTTTCCCCTTTAAGCATTGCCACCTCTTGCTCCCACACATGCCTGCTGCACTAACCACCAGCAGGCTGGGCCAGCACCACTGCTGCAGAGTTTACAAAAAGCCATTCCTGGACACTGCCAGGGAAGCAGATTCCTAATAAGGCAGCCCCAGCTGCCCTGAGCAGTGGGATGAGACCCAGACCCCACAGCAGGCTGAGCTCATGGAGCACCCACAGAATCCTCACTTCTGCCAAAGCTCTCAATGATTTTCATGCTCCTCCTGCCTGAGGATTCACCTTTAAACTGAACTCCCTGCAGCCTCTACATGCAAATATTCACTCTGTGGGCTTGTCTCCCCCAAACAGCCCCAGCTACAGACACACAGCAAGAGGACAAACTGCTGTCCCAGTCCAACACACGAGGTCCCACTCTGGGTCTCTGTGCTGAGCTTGCTCAGGAGTCCAGCACTCCTACCAAGAAGGAAGTTTCTCTCTCCAGCTCCTCTTTTATAAATATATTTTACTACAATGTTTTTAATGATCTGCAATAATTCTCTGTGCTTCCACCCCATGACCTCCAAGGACTTGAAAAACCCTTCCTTTCATCTTTTGCAGTGAGTTCAAGGACATACAGAGGAGAAATTACATCTTCAAATCCAACCCTCCACTCAAAAATCTAGATCCTGTCTCTGACCATGGTAACAACTGCACTGTTAAAACATCATCATTGACACCTTCTTCAAATGACCTTAAAATAAAGTGCATGCAGCCAATCAAAATATCTTTTCAGGGATGTTTACAAAACTCAGGCTGAAACAGTTCTCATTTGCAATTTCCTTTTACCATGAAGACCAAAACACTAAAAAAATTAAAATAAAATAATTTTTTAAAAAAAGAAGTCACACAACACAAGGTGGTTCCCACTCTTTTAAAGCATTTAAAAATGTTAGAGCTGAAAATAAAATTTCTGGCATGCTGGGAGTAAAATCTAGCCTGCATGCCATAGATCAGTGGTTAGATATTCCCTGTTATTTTTCAGATATTCAGGCATATGATCTTCACATGCACAGGTAAGTTGGCACATAATTACTGATTCTTGAAAATACCCATAATCACAATAATGGAATTAGGTAAGTTACCATGGAAAACCTTTGCAAAATGTATAACTTATATTTCCATCACTAAAAGAGAACTTACCTTTAAGGACTCCCAGAGGGGAAACTGTACCAGAGAGAAAGGAATCTGGAGAGGTGGGAAAAGAAAAACAAAAAAAGAACAACAACATAATGTTACAAAAGTAAATTGGGTTGGCATGTTCCTCAACTGGCTAAATTAGGAACAGTTATTGTTCTGCCAGTGAACTGCAGCTTATTACACTTACAAATCTTTACGGACACTTTATGTATGCTGCCATTAAATGACTGGTTTCACTAAAGCAGTTTTACTTTGTTTATCACATTCCCTGCTGAGAGGTTAATGTATTGTTACCAGGGTGGCCTAGAAGTGCAATAAGCAGTGTGATCTAGTGCAGGGACATTCTGGGTTTGTCAGCCAGCCAAGAAAGCCATAAAGATGGTTCAAGAAACACGTTCCCAAGGCCAGGAACACAGCTTGGCAAAAAACATCCTCAGCAGTGCAGACTCTCACAGATGCTGAGCTCTTGTGCTGCAGCCAGGGCTCTGCCCTTGGGCATCAGCTGCAGAAACCTTCCAAACATGTCCCGTGATCTCCCATGAACCAGAACTAAAGGCAGGTTGTGAGGAGCTACCACAGCCCGGCTAAAAGGGAGAAGCCTGGTGGCTCTCACTGCCTGTGACACAGGTTCTCCTGTCCGGCAGCAGTATCTCTGCATCTCTGTCTAGGCTCATTCCTGCTGCCTCCTGTCCTTGGAGTGCCTGTGCATTTCCATGTCCTTCACAGATCCTGCCCTGATAAAAACCTCAGCTCATCACTCAGTTTGCACTGTGAACACACTGAAGCACTGTGCAACAAGAGACATCACTTTCCAAGGTTATGCCTTCTATTGTATTTCCTCCTTTGCAAAGCCCTCCACGAAATTCTTCCTTGTCCTTCACCACTCAGAGAAGTCCTGTCCAACACCTACCTCTGGTACCAACTCTGCCTTTGCAATCTCCAGGCTGAATATCTGTCCCAGGATATTTCACAGGATATTTCAGAGGAAAGGGTCTCCAGGAAAGCACTGACCTGTCCTAGGATCACCCTACAGCTGTACCTGCAGGTCTGCTTTGCCCCTTCCTAAAGCTGCATTATCTCTGCTTTGTTAGCCAGTCAACCCCAGGCTCAAATCTTCCTCCAACTATCTGTTTTCTTCTACTTTTATCTTTCTTCATTTCCCCCTTGTTTAGGCTGATTTGGCAGTTCATATATCAAATTATTTAGTCTCAGAAAGCACTTACACATTATTTACAATGAAAAGGAGTAGATACACAAAATGGATCATGCTTATTTAATGCAGATATCTTTGCTCTGAGTGATGTCAGGTTAAAAATGTTCACTAGAGATATGAATGGCTTATTAAACCCAAATTCAGGCTACACAAAGGAATCTGAAATGGAACAGCCATTCAACATCACAGGAGACAAAGAGTATTGTCTGCTTCTCTGTGCTCCAAGTAATGATTAATAAATGAGTCTATTAAGTTAATCTGCCAGGCAAAACTAAACTTGACAGACACCTGCCACAGAAAATTTGTTATCTATTCAGGCAGGAAATGGCAGTGAGAAGAAATCAATGTCACTGCTGTACATTGAGCTGACAAACTGAAATCTCAGAGGAAGTTTGTCATCTTGGACAACGAGCAATATCCCTGGTGGCATCTCAGAGCCCCAAATAAAGGTCAGACATGGCTCTTATTTATCAGGGTCTTGAAACTCTAGTGTAGCAATTAAATTTCATTTTTAATAGTGGGTGGAAAAGCCCAGCTCTTTGACAGTTATGTGTGGTAATGTATTTATGAGAAGATATATACACACCCACATGCTACTGCAGCATTGTTGAACTGAAATTATATGGAATGATTTCTTTGCAATGTAAAATGAAAAGCAACGTAATCTTCTATGATCTAGACCAAAAAAACAGAGAAAAATAAGCAACAATAACCAATACATTTGCTTCAAATTTGGTAAAAAAGAGAAAAGGAAATGCTCTGTATCCAGCTGTACACCAAACAAAACAAGCTTTCAAATACAGCCTCCAAGTTTTGCTTTTTTTATGCTTGTGAATGAGTGGTAAAATTAAGCAGCTGTTAATAAGACAAGGGAAGCTTGTGACATAATCCCCTTTATATCACTTAGCTAGAAGCATTTCAATCAAAGGGGAAACTTGTTCACAAGTGCTGTTTGATTTTCAGTGTTAGTGGTGTTTGCTTTCTGTGTCCTGCTCAGGGCTGGATGGAGATTATGGGTTCCCCTTTTCCCCAGGTGCCCCATGGGATGCAGATTTCAGATGTGGGCCAGGGTGACCTGCACAGCCACTGGGCTCCCTCCTCTCTATCAGGGCTGCAGGATAAGGCTCTAAACATTCAAACATTCATAAGTCACACTTTACTGGAGTTTAAAGACTTGCAAAACCCAAACAAAATAGGAAGCACCACCACCACCAAGCAGGGCAGCAGCATCTTTGCTGCACTAAGAAGATCCTAAGGAGATCTCCTACAGTTACTGCAGTCACCCATTGGACCCTGTCTGACATCCTGACTTAAAACAAAACCCACACAAGCAATTTCATGGGTATTGCAATGAAAGGGAGTCTGTCTTCCTGTGGATTTGGGTTTTGTCATCAGATTCTCTGAAGCCAAATCATTTCCAAGCCGCCTTCGGCAATCTTCCCATGACAGGGACCTCCATCACATTTCTTCTCCAGATCTATTCCACAGCCCTTGTTGAAAGTTCAGCTCCTATTGAAAGCCTTCCCTCAAACCCCTTAATCACCTTTATTTTCCCCTCAAGAAAGGTATCAGAACTCCTGTTTATCTTCGCAGCCTCTGCCCTCCCGCCACATTTCCGTGGTCAAGATGTGCAAGGGCTGTGCAGGCTGCTGTGTGTCCATGTGTGCAAACACCCTGCTTGCATAAGCCTCATCTCCCTAAGAGACCAGACTAAACAGCCCACACCCAAAAGTAGCATTAATATATGCAAAAAGAAATAGCTCTGTGAGGGTAGCTCACCCATGAAAAGCCTTTAGATGGCTTATTGCCCTTTATTCTTCCTCCACGGCAGACGTGACAAAATCCTGCAGTCTGGGGACACTTCTTAATTTGAACAGTTACAGCATTTCATTCCTTTTTGTATTTTGCTTCTTCTTAAAAGAAAAGCTCTTCAGCAATGAACAGAATCACACCCTGTTAGGCAGAGATATTTCTGCCTGAAATAGGCTAAGGCAACAATGAAAATGTGGTCCACACATGTGGGTAACTTGCTGCCAGCAAATATGAAACCCTGGCAAGTTCCAGCAACCTCTCATTTGACATTAATATAAAATAGACAGAGAGTACCAGTTCTCATGTCTGGCCTAGTGTTATATAACTATGCTGTTTGTTCATCAGAGTCAACCCTTAAACACACACAAAAGGCAAATTTAAAGCCTCCAGACAGCTGCAAATAATTATTCTAAAATGTTTTATAGGTTAGTGAAATTATCATTTACTCTGGTCTCTGTAGTCCTTAGCACCTGATGCCCAAGTTAAGGTAATGAACTTCGCAGATGCTTATTTCTACACATCTACTTAATTCCCCTGATACAAAGTATTTTAAATGATTATGTTTAACAAGTTACTTTTAGAAATAGCTGCACTTCCCCCCCAGAGCAGCAGACACATCTCGCTTCCAAAGAAAAATACCAACCTGTAAGTACTGAAGATTGATGACAGAGCAAAAGTCCTCCCACCAAATACTGTTTAATTAAATAAAAGAAATTTAAGGAGGAACTTAATCATGCTCTTTGTAACTAAAACAGAACACTTTAAAGTATTGTGTACATATAACACTGAAAATTCACCTAGTTGATGTCTGATGGTAAATTGCAAGCTGACATTGTCCCAAGGAAAACAGCAGCCACAGCAAGGGCAGCAAGCTGAAGGAGTGGCAAAGAATGGGGGAAAGAACGAAAAGAAAAAAAACCAAAACCTCATCAGCCCCTTCAGAACTGGGATTCCCTTCCAAATATGAGAATTCTTTCACACAAAGAGGAAACAGATGTCCATGGCTGGAATTTGCATGTGGCTTTATTCTCTTCTAGGATACAATAAAACTACTCTTCTTCTCATCCTCCGAGCTAGAAATTAAACAGTGGCATGTCATGCAGCGTCCAGCTGTGCTTCCTACCTCCAACCTTTATTAGCAATATATTTAAAAAGAAGAAGAAAAGAGAGAGACAGAAAGAAAGGGAGAAACTAGAAAAGCACAAGAATTGAAAAACTGTGGTATGTGTTCTCAAAACAATATAAAACCTACAGATGTTCTTACTAATCTGTGGCACATGTTTGTTTATTCAGGTTTTCCCTGTCCCCAGTTCAGCAGGCTTTGCTCTCCAGAAGACTTATCTATTTTTATAAACATTAAATACTGCAGGAGAGATTGGCATAAACAGCCAGAGGAGGAACAGGCTCACCTTATAAGAGTCCCTGAAAATGCACCTCCATCCCAGAAACTGCTCTCACCCACACCCCCACTGTTCCCTACATTAACAGCAGTGGGAGGAAAGCAAACACTTCTGAAGAGGATTTTTAGGGTGTGAATGTCACAAAGGCCAGCAGCAGGAACATCTGCTCACTTCAGGGAGAACCCATTTCATCCTTGAGGGGCAGCTCTCAAACTTGCACCCAACCTGTCACCTGCACTCACCAGGACAAGGACAGAGGGGCCATCACTGTCCAAGTCTGTATTTATGCGAAGTACTGAGCTGCTGTGCCAAACTGTGCCTTCTCCACTGTAATTGCAAAGAAAAGTCTAATAACCCACTTCTGTATAGCAAAAATACACTGTTTCCTAAGGATACAGCAAATTTCAGAACAATCTCCCCTTTACCTAAGTCCCCTTTACAATCCCTTTTTTTCTAGCTTCTTTATAAAGGATAGGAGGGTTTTTTAATAGGTTCAAGTTAAAGCAGAATAAAACAACCCTGTCAGCCCACTGGAGTTAAACATCTCTGTTAATAATCCCAGCAAATTTGGTTCAGTGTCTTGCCCTCCTAAAATTCTTCACACACTTGCCCAATACATATGGATTAGGATAAACTGATGCTCCAGCTATAAATTTACTTTCCCCAGGACGGGCTTTGAAAAGACAGCATGAAATGAGGCAAGGCTGGCCCCTGGTCACATCAGAGGTCACAGAAATAGCCACCACCAAGAAGATTTGGAGGTTTCACAGCTTTTCTGCTGACTGAAGGTGAACGTGTTTAAGACCCATCATCGATGGGATACCCTAGAGCTGACAAAGTAGACTCCTTTTCCTGCAAAACTTCAATTAATATTGTCCCCCAGGCCCTCCTTGAAAAACTGCAGACTCCACAAGGAACTGAATTATAAGAAGGTAATTTGTAACCTGAACATGAATGAAAGACTGTCAAAGGCATCAGCTGTGCTCCTGCAGCTCTGTGAGATGGAAGGTTGGGAGCGTGGTGAAAGAATGGACAAGTTTATGTGTTAAACAAATGATGGAGGGCTTTGTTAATAAACACTGATGCAAAAACAAACAAAGCTTTTCAGGCAGGTTTAACAACTCTGGCATAGCAATGACCAGGGAAGAGGTTTTGGCTTCACTCCTTAAGGAAAACAGTGAAGGACCAAGTTCACACACAGCACCTTCCTGTAAGGCTGCACGAAGCCGGAGAGGTGGAGGAGCCCCACGGGAAGCTCAGCCATCCCAGGGAAAACTATCGAGTTGCATTTGCAACAAACAACTTTTCACAGCCCTTCAGTGCTGAACACCAGCTCTGCAGCACTGCCAGAGGCAAAGGAATGGCGTTTAGGGTGGTAGAAACATCAATCTCAACAATGCCAAGAGTATAATTAAAACAAAGGTTTCAGATCATGCACCAGCAGCCACCTGAAGTAATCAGCAATTCCTTCATTTTCAAGCAAATAACATTAACCCCGTGTGAGCTGGGAGAAAACTGCAAGCTATAAATGGGAAGAAATACAAAATTCCTGAATTATAGTCATTTTTCCGGTTCAGGCATCTGCTAACTCTCAAATAAATATTTGCACCTTGCTTCCTACGTTTCCCCAGCTCTAACCCCAAAGTATTTCCACTTGTCACCTGGCATATGTGAATGGTTGGAACTAAATTCCTTTCCTAGACAAAACATTATGTGCCCCACAGGGTTGCTTAATTTGGTTACAAGCCATTCTCACAGATGTCCTGTGGACCTGTGTGGCAGAACTTCACATCCACATTTCCCCTTAAATAGCATCACGCACTCATTATAAAAGCAACTTATAGGGCATATTACGTAGTAAAGATAAGTAAAAGGAAAATTCAGTTTTTCCTCCATGAGAAAAAGGTTCTGTGATTAAAAAAGCAAAGAAAAATAAAGGAAAAAATGTTTTTCTGCAGGGGCAATATTGACCAGCGAAGGGGAAAGACATAGTAAGAGATCCAGCACGACTTCATGTTTCCAAAACATGGGAAAAAGAGAGGCAGTGAGGCAGATGCACAAACTCAATGCAGGCTGGATTGATTTAAGAGATCCTGATGATCACAGAGACCTAACTTTGCACACGCGTGAGACAGACCATCATTGAGCTATTGAAGGCTCTTTCCTCAAAGAAACAACATTAACAGCCTCACATTCCACCCCACACCCCTTCTTGAACCAGCCCCTTCTTACTCTGCTGGGAGAACAGAATAACTATTAGAGATTGTATACTGTCAGCCACAAAAGTCGATTTTATTGGATTTCAAACATGAACTGGACTGACCAGCCCCTAATTACACAAATAATATCCATTTCTCCCATTTCCCAACAAATAAGCATTAAAGGAGATGCCTGCTTTGCTATTAATTTTCAACTACATATTAAGAAAACCCCTCAGCAAGTAAATGAATATGCTGACACCGATTGGTACATGCTGTTTTCAGGGCTCAGATAAAAATCTTGTAGGATAAAAGATGAGTTTAGCAGCTCCAGAAGAATGAAGGTATTGTTTAACAGGAAGCAGATGTATGTCAGATGGCAAACTCATTAAAGTGTCCCATCGTTAAAGGAAACGGGATAACAACGAGCCATCTGAAAAAACCTGCAGTGATCAGGAAATGCACAAGCCGCAGCTAATCTCCCATTTATTGGTAGGTAATGCCTTTAAGTCATGCACATGCATTGAGTTTAGGAGCATGAAGGACTAATCTTTGTTCTCATGAAAGAAACAGGAGCAGAACCCAAGAGCATGGAGAGCAGCATTTCTGGAAGAAGTCTTCTGAGGGAAAACTCCCAACATTTGGAGGAGTTATTACATCGACCCGTGGGTGCACACACAGACAGCCTGGGCAGCATCAGTTCCCTGACTCTGAGAGCATTTGAACGGACATTCTACATACATGGGGCATTTTAAATGTAAATATGATTACAAAAATGCCTTATGGAAGGTACCTATCAAGGAATAGCCTCTAAATCCAAATTGGAAACTCTACTCAAAGAAAAAAACCATTCACTAGTGGGCATTGGAGTGATGGACTTGAAGTATCAGAGTTGAACAATTCCTCAAGTAAGAATTTTGCAGGCTATGTAAGGATCTAAGCACAAGGAATTAAACAAGCAGCATAGATTCACAAAATCATAGGATCATTTAGGTTGGGAAAGACCCCTATGATCATTGAGTCCAACTGTTAACCCAGCACTGCCAAGCACATCACTAAACCACATCCCCAAGTGCCACATCTACATGCTTTTAAATCCCTCCAGGGGTGGGAACTCAACCACTTCCCTGGGCAGCCTCTTCCAATGCTTGACAACTCTCCCAGTAAAGAAATTTTTCCTGCTGTCCAATCTGAACCTCCCCTGGTGCAGCTTTGACGCCTTTTATTCTCCCTCTGGCACTTGTCACCTGGGAGAAGAGACTGATCCCCACCTGGCTGCTCCTTTCAGGGAGTTGTAGAGAGTGAGGAGGTCCCACTTGAGCCTCCTTTTCTCCAGGCTGAGCACCCCCAGCTCCCTGAGCCACTCCTTGTGCTCCAGACCCTTCCCCAGCTCCTTTCCCTTCTCTGGACAAGCTCCAGACCCTCAATGTCTTTCTTGTAGTGAGGGGCCCAAAACTGAACCCAGAATTTGAATTAAAGACAGCATGTTTGATTCACAAGGCAGGTGGATCTGTGGAGAGGAGTGAGAGTATTGCTTCATCCAGCAAATATTCAGTCTAAGAAACTGGAAAACGGTGCAGCTGTAATTGCACTGACATCAGCAAAGGAACTCTTGTCCTCAGAGTAACAGCCACAAGAAGAAAAACAAAAAAAAAAACCCAGACTAGGAAGAAACATGTGTTTCTCCCATCTTGGATATATCGCAACCTATACCAGTTTTGTTACAAATGTCTTGTTACTACATTATGATTACAAATATCACATAGCAGCTCTCACCATAAAAATTAAAGACATCCTTTGCCAGGAGTTTTCTGAGTATCACTAAAAAAAATTTCCAAGAGGAAATCCATCTCTGCCTTTGGATATTGGCCTGGTCCAAAGGCATTGAAATCACTGGGAATTTTGCACATGTGGCTTTGACAGCTTCTGGATCAGGAGTGATGCTAAAGATGGAGAAAAGAGGAGAGGGTGGATGCAAAGGTTCTACAGCATTACACAAAAATCAACTAATCTGGATTCTACCATGTCTTTCCCAGGATGCACAGACCCCATTCATGGTGAGAGCAGGCTCTAGAATCTCCTTTTTAAAAACTTGTTTAATAGGAACTCCTGCAAATTCCTTGCTTTTACAGAAATACACAACAGCCTTAATTATATCTGAGCCCAAACCATTAACTTTTAAGTACAATTTTAAGTCCCAATACAGTTAATGTAAGCTAACCAAGTTTTTTTGAATGTTTTACCAAATACAGACTTTGGCATTTTGCTGCATTGCTACCCTTGGTTATTTGGTAAGGGTATTCCTGCTTCTTTGCCCTTGTGGAAGAAAAAAAGAAAAACCTAAACTGTACCAAAAAGAAAAATAAGCATTGTTTTAAACAAAACACTTCATGGATATTATTGAGAAAACTACTCCATCAGTGGTAGTGCAAAACCAACATTAATGGAACAAATACTATAAACCAAGCGGAAACTTCTGTCCCTGAAGTGTAAGGCCTGTGCAGTACTGTTTGTGTATCTTACACCATTATCTCCATCATGTGGCAGAGAGAAAGAATGCAGACTAATGTCAAATTCAGGAAATACTGCTCATGTAAAGGTATTTTACTTCAGATTCAGAATTTTGTATCTCACAAAATGGGGCTTTGCCAAGTTTCCTTCTGTGAGTGCCATTTTCAGCTGTTTTCATTAACAGTTGCATTGCTTTTGCCCAACCACAGGACATGATCTTGCAGAAGTGAAATTACCTACTACCTTAGGACAAAGATTTCCCTTAACTATTACCTATTAAGACTTTCCTGCACTGCAGCTACAATTCCACAAACTTTAATCTGATTCTACATCACAAAAGACCTAATCTAAAACTCATTACAGTGAACTGAAAAATCCCAGCAAGCATTTGGCTGATCCCAAAGGAGCAGTTAGACAATGCACATACAGATACAGGAAGGATGGTTCCTTTATTATTATTTTTTTTTTTTTACCCTCTATAACTCTTTTCTGACAGTTTAACCAATTCTGCAGGCTCTGTAACTATTTAAACAGGAAGCCCCCTGGACCCAGCAGACCTCCCTGCTGATGCAGCTGGAGAGTGACTCTGCTCCGAATGGAGCATTTCTTCCAGCCCCAGCCCAAGGTAGCAGCTGTAGGATGTGGGGTTGGACACTGCTGGGCCACCTGGGACTCTCTGCCCTCCCAGGTGTGCACGTGCAGCCTCGTCCATGGCAATCCAGCCCCTGGGAAAGGCTGCATCCCCCAACTTCCTGCCTGTCAGCAAGCTGGGAAAAAACTTCAGTGAGGCTGGCTGCACAAACCCAGAGTGCACAGAGCAGGGAGGGTCTTGCAGGCTGCCTCAAAGGAGCCTAAACCCTCCTTGTACAATGGCATCACAGTGTAAGAACTGTGGAAATAAAGCCACAGCTCTCAATGATTTGTTTTGATCCAGTTATGGAGAAGATGCTTTCATCACAAGCCTTTGAGCTCCTTTGCATGACTCTACACAGGCACCTCGTTTCTGTCTGCCTTGAGAATCTCTCATAGCCACAATGTTTAACCATAAAGCTAGACCAGAACAAATTCTCACACTTGGTTACCCAGCTCAGATGGGAGGAAAGTGTGTGAGGCTACAAAAGCCTGGGAATAAGATCAAGGGAAACAAGGGTGCTTTGGTGGGCAAGACAGCTAAACAGCTGGAACATCCCAGCACACACAAACCCTTATTTTGTTCTTTTGCTCATCCTGCAGCCCTGTTCACATAGCCCAGGAGTAGCTTTGGGCTATCAGCAGGGCCTGAGGGAACTGAACTGCAGAGCATGACAGCAGCTCAGACTTCTTCTGTGAAATCCTGCTTGGAGCTGTGATCACCAAAGTAGATGCTACCAAGTTTCCACTTTACCATATAAATCATCCCCTCCACATTTGGCAAAGCACTTAAGCACATGCTTAGCTGGGCTAGAGCTAATTTTCTTCCCAGCAGCCAGTATGGGGCTGTGTTTTGGATTTGTGCTGAAAATGGTGTTGATAACTCAGGGATGTTTCAGTTATTGCTGGGCAGGGCTCACACAGAGACAAGGCCCTTCCTGCTCCTAACCCCACCAGAGTGGGCTGGGGGTGCACAGGGAGTTAGGGGACACATAACAGGGACAGCTGAGCCCAACCACCCCAAGGGACATCCCAGACCATGTGGTGTCATGCTGGGGAAGAAGGAGGAAAGGGGAATGGATGTTCAGAGGACGGCATTTGTCTTCCAAGTGCCCATTAGGTGAGATGTCCCTGCTGTGCTGGGGATGGCTGACCACCTGCCTGTCCTCACAGTGAATGAATTCCTTGTGTAGCTTTGCTTGGCTTTTGCTTTACCTGTTCAACTGTCTGTATCCACTCACAAGTTTTCTCAATTCTCCCTTCCAATCCTTCCCCCACCCCATGTGGGGATGAGCTGCCAGCTGGGGTTAAACCATGACAACAGCCTTCACTATTGCTGAACGGCAGCAAGATTAACCTTTAAAGTGTTAAATACCAAACACAAGTTCTCAAAACTCCATGCTCTTCTTCACACTCCCAACTTCCCTTTAATCCAAAAGCTCTTCCAGAGCTGGAGCTGGGCCAAAGTGTTTTGTAGAGCTGAAGCCTGAACAAAGTGTTCTGCTAATTTGGGGCTGCAACCAACATGGTGACTGCTGAGAAAAGCCAGCTAACAGCCTAATCTTTTCTGTGTGTTCCTTTAGATACACAGTGAGGAGCTCAAAGTGACCTCAAGCAACCAAGAGAGGACAAGCCAAGGGAACAACATGACTGGAGCTCCACCAAGAAGCTCCAGCATCACAGCCAAGCAGGGCCTCGCCAGGGCCCCACGATGGGATCAGATCCCACCACTGCCTCTCTCTCTCTCACGCAGCAGGTCTGAGCACAGCATCTGCTGCACTGATGGTGCCTTTAAGGAACCTCCTTCTGTGGAAAACATTGACAGCAGAAGGAGAAAGCCGAGCTGCACGCCCACTGCAGCGCGGCCTCCAGAGGGAGCGGGATGGGAAATGCCACGGGATGGGAAATGCTGCTCTCACAGCTTCAGTCCATTTAAATTCTGCACCCAGAAGGTTTGACTGAGATGATTTCTTTTCCTCACTGGTTTTGCAGCCATTGTCAAATGCCCAGCACAGCAGATTTGCCAGTTCCCTGCTGTCACAGGTACGTTCACAAAACTCACAGTGCCATGGCCCAGGTTGTGTGGGTAGGTGCAGGATTTTGAATGCAATACACAGACAAAATCAATGGCATTTACATATATATGATTTGAACCACAGTCTCCCCAGTTATTTTCCAGCTGGGAAGCAGTCAGCAATTAAATAATTTTCATGCTAACAGGCATTACTTGCAAGGAAAGAAAATTGAACACAAAAATGTTGCTTGGAGAAATAGTCAGACATTCCCTAGCCATAAGGAATCTCCTGAAATTTCAACTTTTCACTGGACAGTAGGGTAGAAACTTGTTGGGAAACCTTCCCTTAGGTTTCTAGATTTGTTTCTATTCCTGCAGCCTCATGAATGGATTGGATGCCTTATTCTGGGTGTTACTCAATCTCCATAATGCACTGATAATGCTCCTTCCACCCTGAGCCTGGCTGGGATATATCTGCCTAAATTAGTTCAACCCAACTGTGAAGCAGCACCTGAAATAAAAAATATTCATCCTGATCAAAGACATGGTGTCCCAGAAGTAGCAACTTGGACTCAGGGAACTGGGCACCAGGCAGTGCAGTAAAGAAAAATTACCAAGCAAATTAAGAACAAAAGAGAAAAGGAAGGAAAGAAATGCTACTGCCTAATACACTTGCATTGCTGATGTCAGAGCAAGTGCCTTTTGCAGTATAATTTTATAACTTTTTGGGCTGAGAAGTGCAGGCTGGTGTTAGCAGCATATAATATAACCAGGTGACTTAAAGCAGGATTTTTTCTAATGAGATTAGCAAACTATACATTACAATTCCCGTAATGTTTCAGCCTCAAGGCATTTTAATTACACTTTTCATTTATTTTCCCTGGGATTTTCTGACTCATGCCAAAATCCTTTCTTCACTTAAAAAGCAATTTTTATCTCAGGGCAAGTGCTAATAGACCACTTCAGACAAAACAACCAAAATCTGCAGAACTCATACAAGAGCAAAAATCAACTGTGGCTTTCAATCAAAGGATATAATTCCATTAACACCTTTCTTTAAATAGTATCACCATGTGCTGGTAGTGGGCTTTGGGATCATGAAAAGAATTAAGAAACCTGCAGAACTGTGCAGATTCTGTGTTCTCACATGCAACTTTAAAAACTCAGCTGACCTGATGCCAGTGAATGACCTGAGTTTGTCTGGAAGTCATAGACCCACAGAATAGTTTGGGTTGGAAATGATCTTAAAGATCATCTCATTCCAATCCCCCTGCCATGGGCATGGAATTTCCATTATTGTCACAGGCCCAGGACTAATCTGGGGTGGAAAGGAGGTTCCCAAATTCATTCTGAAATGCTGATGGACATGGTGGAAACAGCCTGTTATGCTGGAAATTTCCTGTAGACACAAAAGACCGTGACATGATGGTTTGTGTCCACAGATCAGCTGAACACTGTGGAGATCCTACCCTGAACAAATGCCTTTACACGATGTGCTGATTAAAAAAACAACAAAAAAAGTAAAAAACTCGTGCTTTTGCTTTGCAACACAGAGCAACTCAGTAAGATAAATTCCAAAAGCCTTTACTGTGGTAGAATAGTTAAATAGGATCACAATAAAATTCCACCTGTCAGCTCCAAAAGCACCCCACATGTAGAATTTACACAAGCTGAACCAGAGCTGGTTCAGGGCATGTCATAACAGCCATTTCTGCACTGAGCTCTGTTAAAATTGGCCTCAAGATGAATTGAGTGCCTGGAAAGGGCAACCATATTTCAAGCAAACCAGGACATGCTCAGGGTGCTTGGGCTGCCCCTTCAGCTGCATTCCTGAACGTTTAATTTTTGCCACTTGGTTTGCATGAAAAATATTTCCAGCACACTTCCAAAACCCTCTGCAATACAGCACAAATACCTTGTGGTAAAACTTAAAAGAAGAAACATGTTAGTTTATACTGAAAGGATTTTGCAGAGCATTATTCCAGCTCACACCCCTAAGTGAAGAGTCAGCATCACAAGTGTTTTTTGCTCACGAGTTGTTTGCAATCTGTCATTTCTCACAGCTACAATATGGCATTGCCAATTTAATCACAGGGGCTTTTTCCGAATGGCACCCTGGTTTGTTTGTGTTTGTGATGCTTTTGCAGCAGAAGTCACTTGAGGTGCAGGAAATGGCACAACTAAAATGTAAATCAGAAGGGCACTGTAACTGATTGCACCCTTGCTCCATGTTTTTGTCAAGGGGTTTTAATTCAAGAAATCTCACTGTGTGCAGAACTTTTGCACCAAGCCAGTGATGCTGAGCACCCTCACCCCTTTTTCAAGTCAACTCAACTTCAAGCAAACAGGTCTGGGGGAAATAATGAGGCAGGGCCCTTCCCTGGAGCTGTGCATTAGAGAAGCCAGTCTGACACGAATGAGTAGAAATCCTCTTGGGCTTTTTCAGAAATAAATGCACCAATAATGCAAGATTAATATGTAATAAAGAGACAATTTTCTTCCATGTCCCACAGACTACATGCACTGTATGCCCTTTGAAGGCAGCCAATTACACTGTCAGCAACCAATACATTTCAGCTGGAGCAACTAGAACAGTTGTTAGTGGCAATTTTGCAGGGAAGGCTGCAGTGAAGCCCATGTCCCCTTTGCAAATCCAGCTAAAATAACTCTTCAGATGCTCTGGTGCACAGTCAAACACCTTGGTAACACATTTTTGAAAGGGTATTTTTGAAGGTAAATATTTTCGTAATCTATTTGGTTTTAAAATGTTACTGTTCTCACATTTAACTGGATTTTTTTAAATTGCTCTCTCTCAACCTACATCTTTAAACCTGTATCATAAAAAAAAATTGAGAGAGAGAATCAGATATCTTGGATTTCCTCTTATTCCAGGTAACTTATTCCATATGCAGTCCAGCCAACGAGTTAAAACTTCCTCCCTTTTTTATTTCCTGTTGCTACCAACATCCAACTCACAAAATCCACCATTTGGAGAGATAATGAGAAATCCAAATGGCCAGCTGGCCTGCACAAGTTCTGGTGAGGCCAGAGGCTCCTCAGTGGATAAGACATCCAGCAGGGATTGGATGGGGCAGCAAGAACTGATCACATATTAAAGAAAGAGAATTTTGGAAAGGCAGCTATAATATTGTCACGGGTCACTTTTGTACCAAACACTTCACAAACAACTAAAGATTTGCCCCAAGACCTGCAAATACAGGAAGGAAGGCAAATGTCATTGCTTAATTCACCTTAAAGAAATGCAGCACAGCCACTGCAAGCTAAGTGCCACTTTGGTGACAGTTTATAATTGATAAATAAATCATTTATACACCTGACACAGCTCATTTCTCTCTTTCGTGATAATTATAGTTTTAGAAGCCTCATTTAAGGGGTGCAAATTAATTTCCAAATTCCACCTACTGTCAAAGAATGTGTTTTATTAGGTGATTAATTACCTGCAGGAGCACTTCAGGAGACACCTTGGGGGCAAACAGGGATTGCTGTGACAGCTCCTTTAAGATATGGCTCTGCTCCTAAGGCCCGATGAGCTCAGAGATAAAATAACTGCATACAGGTGTTATCATCTGCAGCACCTTGGGATGTTTGTGCCTCAGAGAAGTGCATTTCCCTTCTGGAACATGCAAGTATTTGCCTGGATGCCACAGCCCTTGCTTTGTGAGAAGTCCCACAAACTGCCTGGGGTGGGATCCAGTTCCACAGTGGGGCAGAAAGCAGGAGCAGCTGTGGGAACTGCTCTTCCTCAGCTCAGTGTGCTCCTGAAACCTTCTGTACCCCCAAAAACACACACCACAGGGCCTTCCCCAGCTTAGATGCCTGGATGTTTCAAAATTCTGGGCCAAGAATACTTTTTGTAAGCTTTACTTAAGTCAGAAAATTATACCACAGTTTTTGTGCTGTCATTTCTAACCTCCACACTGAGCAGAGCTTCCAGCAGAGCTATACTCCTGTATCTCCTCTGTGCAAGCACGTTTGGGGCTCCAAGATGACTGGGAAGAAACTAAGGCAGCACAGCACAGCTTATATACACACACCTATGCACCAAGTTCAGGGACCTCCACGCTCACAGGGACTTTGACACTGAAGACAGTGAAAAAAACTCCCAGAGAAAAACAACTCTTCCAATAACTCAGCTGGAGAAACATGGAATTTAACAAACTCTAAAGGCTTTATCCACCTGTTTTACCTGAGTCTCTTATTCTACACAACACCTCAAGTACAGCTGCCAGAGGAATTGCTCTGCTCCTGGCATTTCTTTTTCTCTTACACCTGCACCTGCCTTTCACAGGAATTACACTGACAGAGAAAATAAGATCTGAAGGCCACTGACCAAGGGCAGGGCCTGTTCCCAGCCTGTCTAACCTGCACCAGCACCTGAGCTGATGGATGGGCTGCACAGATGATCAGCTCAGGTGCTGCTTTGTTGGATGGTTCCCCAGAGCAATTTAAGTCATTACTTCTTCACCTCCTCATCATGGGCATAGGAACAGATTTTTCTTCTCCTGCTTGCAGAAAATTTTCAAGAACTTGTCTTTATTTGTCATTTTACCTTCCTGTGGCTTTTCCATTGCTCTTCCCCCCCTTTCCTGCACAAGGACATCAAAGACTGCCAAAGGCAATTCTCACTGTGCTTTTCATCAGCAAGCTTAAGTCAGATTGTTAGAAAAAGCTGGTTAAGTCTAAACCAACATTAACCCTTCAAGTCTGGGAGCAAAAGAAAACAGAAATTCAGAGTAGTCTGAGAGATTCTCTTGTCCAAGGGCAACAAATTTCTTCTGATCTCAGGGCAGTGGGATGTAAATCTCCCTTCAGTAAAGCCTGGAAGAGGGAACATCACAGATGAACATGTCTGAGGTGGGAAAAGAGAACAGAAAAGCAGAGTTCAAAAATCTGAGAATTTATTTCACTCTAACAAAGTAATAACGAGGGACACAAAGTCTTTTCAGAAGCTTTTTGCAAATGAGGATACGTGGCAAAGGGAGGATTGCTCTGGACTCTGAGAAGACCACCTATAGCCATGATGGATCTACAACACTTGTAATTTTCAACTTGTGGAGGCATAAGCACTTGACATAACTCTCAGCTAAACACAATCAGAAAGCCACTTGCTGCACTTTCTTTCTTTTTCTCTCAAAAAGCCAAAACCCAAAACAAGCACCAACAACAGCAGCCAAACAAAAAAGCCGAAAAACCAACAACATGACACAAACTTCCCAGAAAAACAATCAGATCCCAGTAAAGATCAAGCTGGAGATTATTGCTCCAAAGCTGCCCTTAATTAAGCAAAGTCTTCCACCACTCAACAGTTGTTACAAGGTTAGAGAGAAACCTATCACCTAAAATATCATCTAACCCAAAGTAATTAACCAACTGACAAAACTGTACTACAAACCTACTTCAATTTTAACCCATTGTGTGTGCTGGAAACTTCCACAGTCAAACATTCTGTGTTTTCTCATTTGCCCACATACGCTTGTTATTAAAACCACATGCGGGCACTGAATCATTTCATGGTTCGTTTAGAGACAAACACGCAGAAAATTGTGGGAAACAAGTACAGCCCAAAGAGTCTGTGCAAGCCTCTGTAGTCTGAGGCACTCTGTGTGTGCAGCAGGAGCCTGAGCTGCAGGGCTTTGTTAATCTGGGGCTCAAAAGTGAGCAGGAGAGAAGTCCCCACACATGTACGCTGAATTTCAGAGAAGATCATCAGCAGAGTCAGCCAGGGTGACAGCTTCACCCTCAGCACCCTGCAAAATGCCACGCGTGTGCTCAACTGTTAGTCCACAACAAAAACCCTTAGGTGAGGCAGCAGGATGGTCTCTCACTTCTGAAACTGCTCTGGCAATGAGGAGACTTCCCCAACTGCATAGGAAGTTCACAGCATAACCTGAAGCAAAGCACTCAATCTCTCTGGATCTGACATCTGGGGAAAACGGCAGCCCTTCATCTTGCCCGTTGGACTGGGAGGTCACCAGCTCAAAGATGACCTTTTGCTGGGAGGACAGTCAGTTAACAGTAAGGCCTCGCTTTTGATGAGGTTTCTGTGGATTATTCATATTCCAGCAGTAGCTGAAGGACCCAAATGTGCCAGCTCAGATGTGCAATGAGCACACACATGAAGTCCACCTGAGAACACAACCCCCTTCTGTTCACAATTACTGCTGCACTCAGAGGCACTAATTCCCTGAAGGAAAAAGCCTTCTGGATAAGCATTTTCTTTAAGAATACATCTCACCTGTGGATCTTATTCACCAGCAACACGGGAACATTCATATTATGTCTGCAAATTTCCAGTTTGGTTTTGAAGCATAAAACAGCAAGTACATGGTCCAGGTTTCTTGCTGAGCCCTCTATCAGGATGGTAAAAGATCAGATTGTAGCACAAACATCTTTAATAGATGCAAGATCTCAGCTTTCCTCTTACAGGGGTGCATGTACACACATACCAGAGATTTTCCATGGAACCCAAATGCTCCAGGATACAATTAAACCATTAAATTATGACATCTGCCAGGAAGTTGTAGGGGAGACCTCACAAAGTCAACTCTGATCAAACAGCTCTCTACTGGAGAGCCCCACAAAGAAGTCATTTGTGAAGAAAGACAAGGAAGATGATAACTGATGAGTCTAAAGTTCTATAAACCTCCTGGCCAGATATGGGGCACACAGCTCTCCCAGGAACCCTGAAGCTTTACAAAGCCAGGAACAACACTCAAAACTACCAATGAAACCTCAGACCAATATGTTTCCACCTTGCTCCTGTTGATGTAATGCTGCAAAGCTGGACTTCTAGCTGGTATTAATGAGGCAGTAAAACATCCCCTTTCAGAAAAGGGTGATGTAGTTTCACACAGCTGCATATGTAAAACTCTATCTCCTTCTATATAGCTGGTTCCTGGAGAGGGAAAACAAAGAAAGCCCAGCCAGGTTCCCATAACTGGGATTTCGGATGCTTCTGATGGATGGTTGGAAAGGTGGAGGACAGCAGGGAGGGAAGGTCACAAGATTAACAAGCGTGTCACAAACACAGAGCAAGGCCGCAGTGATGTCAGAGCTATGGAGAGAGATGGCTTTAGTACCAAAGATCTAAAGCATAGACCAAATTTGGGGGGTTTTGACCAATCTTTTGGGTAATAGGAGCCTTTATTGGCTGCTCTTTATAGCTCTAGGAATAACTCTTCATTCCCACTCCACATGCTATGCCAGAGAGCTGCGGACATAAGACAGTCCTTTTCTCCTTGTGTTTCTGAACAGAAACAAAGCTTTTTCCATGAGGAAAATCCATATCTTTGAAGGCAAGAACTTTATAGTGCAATCGAAATATTCATCAAAGCCCTGCTTGTAACAGCAGGAACTTTGCACATGGAAGCAGGTGGGGTGAATAAGAATTTATGGGATGTCTGTAGCCATATTAAATATCTGAAGTTCTTCAAAGCACAGGTAACACTGAATGGAGTTTACAGACACAGTTGGTTTAAAATATGCACAGTCTCAATCCATACTCATATTAAAACACAGTCAGGAGATACCATCTGCTCTTTATAGGCACTGGTAATCAAAGGTTTTCTGTTAGTCTGAGCACAGGCATTAAAGGATATATTGGGGTAAAGCTCAGGCTAAAAAGGAAGCAATGCTCAGTGCTGCATTCTTTCATCCAAAAATACACCTGCATCCTTGATCAAAAAGTTTATTCAAGCTCTGGCATCTGGGCATTTGCACTATCTCCATATTCATCATACTTTATTCCTAAAACCTGAAAAATACTTTTGGTCAACAGGATTTTCTAAGGCTGTAATTTCTTTTAAATGGTCAAAGGACTATTTAATAATTTCTGTGCTAAGCAGCAAACTTCTTTTATCTCCTGATTATTCTCATGGAAAAATACAAGAAGGAGAGAGACAAGGTACTGGTAGCTTCCTGATAATTCAACATGCTGCATCAAGTAAGGAAACCAGGATATCTTCCATCTCCTGGCCTGGAAGCAGCTTGACCCTGCAAACATCTCAGTCAAGCAGTTCACACTGAAGTTAACAGGAGCTTGTAGAGCAGAACAGCTCTTGATACTCAGAAATGCCAACAGTTCTGTTTCATGGTGATTTTTTTCTCTCAATGTGTTAAAACACTTCCCAACCTACTTGTACAAAAATCTTTTCCAACCCAGTGACATGAAATGTCAAGGTGTGATTGAACAGAAAAACTTTAGGGTCTCAAAACACTATCCAATTTTACTGTCTCTGATCCAAGCTCTAGCCTGGGTATCCATTTTCAAATAGAACTAAAACACATTGGGAGCTTTATGTTCTCTGAACTGTTATTAAGCTTCACTATAAATTTAATTACAGAAACACCTTTGACAGACTTAAATAGTAATGCTTGCAGTCAGAAATAAGATTACCAGTGGTAAAAATGACATTGACAGATTTACATAAAACCCCATTGACTGTGCTAGAGCTTAAAAGCAGCAAAGTACCAGATATGTCTTAAAAAAAAAGATTTCTAATCCCATTTAAGTACCTGTGACCGTTATCTGGCATGGATACAATTAATTGTAAATAAACCAACAATGGAAAAACTCCACCTCTGCGAGCACACAGCATTTGCAAGTCTGATTCTCACCGGTTAAAGGCAACAACCCAATGCTCACACAACACCATGCAATTCTAATATCTTGGTTTTAGACTTCCTGATCCTCCTTTATAGGCTTTTTTTCTTTATTTTTTTGCTATTTCAGGCATTTCACTATAATAAACGATGGAATTCTGCTCATACAGACAAAATTCCATAACTAAATCTTCAATTAAAGTCTCATATTTAGCAGGAAAAGGAAAGTGGTGCCTCAGATGTGCATCGTGGTTTGGTCACAGACTATCTGTACCAACTCCTGAAAGGACATCTGCACTGATCACTGATGAAGTCTGAGGACATTTTGCACCAACAAGTGTTCCTCATTTTTCATATCTCAGAGGTTCCAGGAGTGCCCTGAACTAAACTTCAACTTGTTAATCTCCACAGGTATTGGGACTGCAGCCCATGTATTTTCAATGGATACCTGACACACAATAAATGGTAATATTTGGTTCATACAGTAAAACCCAATGCCTTTGCCAATTAGTAATAGTATTATTATTACATGGTCCTGATACAAATTTCACTGGCATTGTTGGGTTTTGCTTTCCATCAGCAGCAACTACACAATGTCTGGATGGTAAACTTTTAGTTAATCACTGGGATAATAATACTTGATCAGTACTAAGGTTTCCATCTCTACTATAGGCTTATAATCTCACTCTAAAATTAATTTCACTTCTGTACCAGTAAGTAATGGAACATGAGCCATTCAGTGGGATATTTATTGACATCTTTGAGTGTACAGAGCTCCATTTTTAGATTGCTTTGCTATTGAAGTGGTGCAAGAATTCCCCTCTTTTCCCCTACTCCTCAGCTTTTGAACTCATCGTCTGATTTTAGGCAAACAGGACAGCAGCAAACACAGAGCTCCTAAAACTCATGTGAACATCAAAGAAATGCCTCAAACCCATCTGTAGGCATCTTGGTTGAGCCAAGAGACTCAATTTGGGAACCTCATTTTGCAGGAAAGATTGCAGAAGGAACCAACAGGCAACCAGTGGGCTGGGAAGTGCCCAGCATCTGGCACCATCTGCTCCACCAAGAGCTCAGGGCTGGAGGAGGGAGTTTTGGGGCCACAAAAGCAGAGCCTGAGCCAGCACAAAGGGAAGCAGAGGTGCTGTGGGTACAGATGCATGGGAAGCTGTGGCTGTGCTGTTTGCAGAGCTGCATCAGTAAGGAAAAGGGAGCATGGCTTTGGGAGCAGGATGCTGGCCCTGCACTGCCGCACATGCAGAGGTGATGAGCTGGGGGCACAGGGAGGCTGCATGCATGCAGCTGGGCACAATTCCAGAATATCCTACAAATTTCCTAAACAAAATCCCAGAATACAGAACCATCCAAAACACAGCAGAGGGGGAAAACCACAGATGAAACAGCAAAGAAAACAAAAAGCTGCTGCAGACCTGTGTAAATAAATGCTGAAGCTGCTTAAACCTTGAGGATTTCTGGTTTGTGGTGCTGGATTAAAGAGCAAAGCAAGAGCAGAAGAGATTCTGCCTGCATTCTGCTCTCAGAGGAAGCATAATGCACAAAAGCAAGATTGGCAGCAGACAGAAGGTGCAGTGTTTGGGGATCAGTGTACAACTGCTGAGGCTGAAGTGCCCTTTAGCAAGGCTCTCTAACACACAGCCTCTGTGGGGAAGCCCTGGGGACCATTTACAGAGTGCTTTCCTGAGCTCAGGGCACCACTGAGTCGTTCTTGGCCACAAAATGTTATCTCTGGCTGTTTAGGATGTTCAGAGTCCCCAGTCCTCCCAAGGAGATGGGGAAATCTGTGAGGCCAAGAGGCCATGAGACATCTGAGGAACAGCTGCTGAGAACTTCAGAGGTTCCAGGGACCTTAAAGTTGATTAAAAATAGAAATAATTTAATTAAGGTCACATTTCTCCTCAAAAAGAAGGAATTCTCTTTAAATACACAGTATTTTGTTACAGTAAAAGTACTCCCTATGTTGGCAATTCACGGGCCTTTGGAAAATAAATACATCAAGTCATTCTAGGCCATTTTCTTTCAATGAAGACCATCAGTTCCAAGGGGACTGAGAGGACAAACATGAACCTCAGCAAGAAGTCCCATGGATCAGTGTCTGCCCCATAACCCATGAAGGATCTTCCAGCTGGCTTCTTAGGACAAAGTTCCTATGGGATCCTTGATTGGCTTCTTCCTACCACTGCTACTCAGCTCTGCTCCCCTTCTAAATTCAAAATAGGGGGAGAAATCCAGAGAAATGAAATTCTTTTGTTAGGAAAAGAAATGAGTATTTCCCTAACACACACAAGATCCATTTCCAGCTCATATACTTGAGCTTTATTTGTTTCTGGAAGTGCTAAGCTCCTTCCTTACTCTTAGTGGGAGCTCTGTGTGTCTGATGGGGTTTGGGAAAGCATGAAGGTAAAATAAAATCACAGATGAGAGGACACATTCTTTTCAGGTCACTTAGTAATGCACAAAGATTCCTGTGGCCTGAATTAGTTAATTCCTAAACAGCTGGGACTGTCAAGAAAACCATGATTTTGCACTCCCTTCCTTATGCTCCTTTCTGCTGAAATACATTAACAAAAGAGGTTAATTTGTCAAACCACTGATATTCATATGCTGAGCTGAGATTCATCACACTTGGTGGTCTGCAAATCTTTTATAGGACACAGAACTGAACACAGGCTGGACAAAACAAGGAGAGGTACCTAGAGTCACTCTGAGCACAAATGCACAGATTGAATTTTCCTGGCATTAGCCACAATAAATACATCCCAGGGCATGAGGGGTGAGGGAACAGTGCAACAAGGACATATTCTTGGCTGATTTTGAAGGTTTTGTTTGTGCCCAATGGCTTAGGAAATTTGTTCATGCTTCCTTGAAGGCTACATTTGTAATGCTGTACCACTGCTGGGGTGAGTCAGAGGTTAACTTAATGCCCAGATAAATTCCAACTGCACAATTTCTGTTCACCTGACCCGTGGATCTGTGCCACACATTGACTCAAATATTAGAGCAAAACAAAGAACTAAAGATCTTTTGCATCTTGCCTTCCACCCCTCTGAACAAGGCACTGCCCAGTGGGCAGAATTCTCTCCCTATGGTTTGCCAAGCTGAAGAATTTAGATTTAACTGTCTTCAAAATTCTTCTCTAATTGTTGTTTTTCCTAATTTATTTTCTCTCACAGGCATCTGGACTACTAAGGCAAGGTGAGTTTGCCCTCAGTCACAGAGGCCATGGTGGTTCAGCAGCCTCTTAAGTCACACAACTACACTGCCTGCTTCAAACACCCTCCTAAAATTCTGAATCAAGCATCAACAGTCATGAAACAGGCTCTGAAAAGCACAGGAATGAAAACAAACACATCAGGGCTCTTTTGTTGGCTGGTGTTTGAAACTTCACCACAGCATCCAGCTCATGCCTCAGACATTTTTTCCATGGTTGTCAGATGTATACACAATCCTGTTTGTTCAAAGCAGCTCATACTTCACATATTCCCATCAGTCTGAGAGATGTGGATCATAAAAGGTGAGAAGAAACAGGAACATCCAAGTGTACCCAGAGAACATTTACCCACCAGGCACATTCATATTGTCTCTCAACAGAGTGTATGACCTGTATCATAACATCAGGGAAGGGGATGCTTCAGTGATCTGCAGAGGCACTGTGAGCTTTATTCTCCTTCCAGTCAATGACAGCTGAGGCCAGAAGTGCCTGACCTGCCACAGAAATTCCTGGGCTTAGTTTCTAATTGCATTCCTTCAGACACTACATGCCCTCAAAATAACAGTTAGTACCATTAAATATTCAGAATAAGCATCTCTCAGCCATGTGAAATTCAAAATTAACAAATTAAACACACATCTAGACTTATGAGCATTGGTGACAGAGCTGTGAATCCAAAATGGAATTTCTACTCATCACTTCAGGATGGAGTGGAAGCGCTCAGAAAACATGCATATTTTTCAGAGCACTAAAAAGGTAAATACTCTGGGGAATATCACTCTGTACCTACATAACTCAGGGGCTTTTGGATGTGTACAGCTTTTTTACCTGCCCTGACACAAAAGTGAAAACCTCTGCCACAAGCAGGACAGCTTTGGGATGAAGCTGTGCCAAAGCTGCCAATGGTGAGAATTTCTGAAACATCTTCTCTGCCCACACCTTTGTTAGAGGTTCTTCTGGTTATTATTTCTGGACAATGAGCTGCAATTTCCTTTGCTACCAAGAAATGACAGAGCTCTTTTATAACCGGCTGAAAAGCCCAGGGTAGTGCAGATACCCAACTATACAAGGCAGTGGCTGAATGAATGGGCAGCACCTGTGTGCATCTTTAAGGAGCAGCAAATAGAGCCAGCCTGGTCATCTCCAGCCACTTGTCTGCTGGCTGCCACAGCACAGTTCAAGCCCCAAAAAAGGTCAGAACTAGCAAAAACACTGGTCTGTACAAGATACAGCAGGGAAATGAGATTACCACATGGCACAGGGAAAATAAACCCTTGCCTCACTTGTTTTAGCTGAAAGAGGAGAGGAAGACACACATTGCCAGCAGGCTGCAGAGGATCTGCACCACAGGACATGGTCACTTCTGGCTTCACAAAGCAGCTGTTGATGGAGTCTGGGGTGCACATCACAGCAGAGAAGTCTTTGCTGCTTTTCTTAAAATATAAAGAATGAGAAGAGCTCTCTTTGGTAGCTTTCTCTAGGAAATCTCAAAACATGAAGAGTTTTATAGTTATGATCCAAAACTGGAACTAGAAGTCAGATTTACATGTAAAAGCAAAAGTCATGCATGTGTTTGATGTATTTTAAGCAAGACACTGAACCACAGTTGTTATTTACAGATCAAAGAAGCTCCAGCAGTGTCCTGAAACAATCTAAGTGAGAAATGCCAAAATCTGATTTCATCCATGTCCATGTGTTGCTTTGAACTCGTAATTCACAGAATTGGTCACTATATTGAACTAATTATCAAGCTTAATGCGTGCCAAATTTGATGGCTGTGCTCCCTTATAAGAAAGTCAGGTTTGAAGGGAAGTGGAATGATATACTGGAAGATGTGAAGCCTTTATTGAAATCTGGGGAGGAAAAACAACCAATGTACCAGAAACATCCCTTCTTGCCAAAGCCCAAACATAATTTACTTTTCTAATTAGTTACTGCGACACAGATTAGCAAAATAAATAGTTTGTATTAACCAATACATTAAAAAAAATAAAGTGGCTAATTTCTCCTCCCTCACAGGAAAAGTTTCTTGTAATGCTTAAGTGAAAAAATATCTACACAATCGAAAAATCTAATGAAGCCACATATTGTATGTGGAAGTAAAACAATAATTTCACAGCACAGCCTAATACATTTAAATTGAAATACTAGCAGCAGTGAAAAGAAACACTGAAAAAGTATTTCTGGAGGCAGGAATAGAGAAGCAAAGTCTGTTCAGATATCAGTGAAGACTTAAAAACTACTTTTTTTGGCAATTACTTACTGTGGTTGGAAATTATCACAAACACTGGTTTGCCAAAGAAGTGATTTCAGGAATCACACAGCTTAGGCTATAATTAAAAAGCAATCTTTGGGAAATAGGTTATTACCAGTATTTAGTAGCTAATTTGTTCGTTAATGCCTTAACAAAGCTCTCCTCTGATTGCAGCAGAGGGGGAACAACTTCAAGAGGATTATTTGCTATTAAGACTTGTACTCAATTATTGAGAGTGCTGCTGTGCTGCAATTGCAATGGCAGAGCAGTCATCAGGAAAGCTGGATGGATCCAGCCTGAGCTGCAGCCAGCAATTCCCACATGCAGGGGCTCTGAATTTTAAGGATAACTTGCAGAATACCCTCACAAATTTAAATGCTTGCTGATTGACAGAGAGGTGCAAGCTCAGTCTGCCTCAATACCAATCACACATTTTATTTTATGGGGATTTTTCCCCCTATATTAATTTAATTTGTGAAGGAGCAGTTGTGTAACTGCTGGAGTCTCTAGGTTACATTTTTCACCAAGATAATATGATACTAGTTTGGTTTTCCTTCTGACAATACTTCAGAAAGCATCTTCTGTCAAATTCTATGAACACCATATTTAAGTCACATTATGGGAGATAAACACGGCAGTAACTGAGAAATATATGCCAAGTATTGACAGGTTATAATTGACTCAAAGCTGCCACCACTTGTCACTGTCTCCTGCAATAGTTCCTGTCCTGCTGATCAGGACAAGGAATTCTACACCTCACTAACCCCAGATTTAATTCTGTATTGGGAACCATAACAAACAAACCTCTAGGTAACAGGACTGAGTTAAGAAATCCAAACTCACCCATATTTATGAACTGCTTTCCCTGCCAATAATACATCTTCAGTCTCTTATTACTGTATTTCAATAGCAAAGACAAAATCAGGGAAATCAGGGAATACTTTTAACAACATAATTGAACCTGAGACACAGAGAGACAATTGAACCTTTCTGTGTAAAGGTTGGTTTGGGGAGCTGCTGCCCAGCTGACACAGGAGCTCAGGAAGCCTTCAGCTGCAGAGCAAAGCAGAGAGGCCCATTAATCATATTTATCAAGATTGTCTACCCTGGATTTCATGCAGTTAGGGGAAATGTGCTATTCTACTTCAGCAACAAGGAGTGAGGCTAAAACAAACTGACCTGACTGCATGGGTCACTTCCAGAAATAGAAAGGATATCAGCAGCACAGCTGCACAGGCCAGGAGGCAAAATGCTGGGGTAAGAAACATCCACCCAAAACTTCTGAGGTATGTAGCCGGTGGCAAAACTAATAATGGGCTAAATTTTGCTTTAATTGGCATTCAGTACATTAAAGTCAGCAAGACAAGATTCAGTTAAGTGCCTTATGGTCTTGTATTTCATGAGCCTCCTAAAATGTTTTATTGCACTTCAGGATTTCCTATCAGCAAAAGCAAGAAGGGAGCAGATAACCTCCCACTGAGATATGAGCATATTATTTATTCTGATGCTCATGGAACTTTCTTTATTTGCCCCTCTCTTTTACATTAAGAGACTGCAGAATGCCAAATGCAACCACAGAACACAATGTACTGGCTGTTCTCCCATGGGAGAGCAGGGGTAGTATCCTGGCTTATGATTCCCTCTCTTTTTGAGGCTTTGCTCTGTCTGAAAGAGCACTGAGATGCCTCAGTCTCCTCAGGACAGAAATCTACCCATGTCACATATTGTGCATCACCAGCAGCCTTTAACTGGGAAAGATTCAAACCTGGGACAGCCAGATCTGGCACAGGGACCCCAGAACTGCAGTCATGCCAAAACACTCAGGGCAAGCTCTAGGCCTGCTGGCTTTGAAAAGCAAGAACACAATTTTCACATATTCAACCAACATAACAAGAAAATGTGCAGAGCTTATGCTTTATTGGCTTCCATAAAATTAGCAGAAAAATAAAAGCGAGATAAGAGCCTGGTTTAATAGCACTATTTCCATCTGCAGTACACACACCAGGCCTGCTTTACCTAAGTTTCTATAAAAATTATGAAAATCATGTTACTACCCTGCTCCACCTCCCACAATATGCAATGCAATATAGTTGCATTTCCAACTACATTACCACTAAGGAGTGACGTGAGATTTTCATATTAAGGCGCACACCACATTATCCCAAAGATTATAAATTTAGTTGTATTTTTCTTAGAAATAGATAAGCTAAAGAAATGCAGAATATGAACATAAAGTGATGCTGAGAAAAAATTGGAAAATTTTGAAATAGATGATTTGAAATATCAAAATTTGAAAATTTGAAATAGATGATTACACAGCCCATGAAGTCTCAGCACAGATACTGCCAGGGGTTGGGATCAGGCATTCTCCTTTCTCTTTTTCATAGCACATGGGCATTATTCCATGGGGCAAGAATACATGGAGAATGCTACAGACCTCATATAACCTATGTATATCAAATGAAAACCTCGCCAAAGCTAAAAAATAGGAGCCCATAAAATCATTCCCTAGCTAAACCTCACACAAGTGAAACTCAACAGGGCTGGTTCCCAGCATCAAATAGACAATTTCACATTTCAGGTGTTGAGTTTACTTTGCAGGCAGGGTGAGGGGCGGGATGAAAGCATCACCCCCTGAATCCCCGGGATGAAAGCATCACTCACTGAATCACCGGGATGAAAGCATTACTCCCTGGATCCCCGGGATGAAGGGGTCACTCCCTGGGATGAAGGGGTCACGCCCCAAATCCGCGAATTTCACCCCAAACTCCGCCCGGGGTGCCGCAGGCTCTGCTGCCCTCTGCTGGCCGAGCGCGGGCAGTGCCACGGCCAGGGAGCCTCGGGAATTCTCTGATTTCCCTTTTCCTGCCCCAAATGTTTAATGCAAGGATGAATTCCTCCCGCACTCCCGAGATTTCCCTTTGGCCAAGCTAAGAAAGCTGTTTCATTTATTCCATCCGCTAAAACCAGCCCTTAAAACATCCTGAAGCAAGTTATGGCTTTCGGTATTTTCTCTTTTGAGGGACACTTCTCCAGCAATCAAAACAGTGGGATCAATTCCTATTTCCTGCTAGATAATAAGCAGGTAGTGTTTCAAAATAATTGAAGTATGATGTGTCTTAAACACTTGAGAGAATTTTCCTTGTGGCACTCTTTCACAAGTGCTTCTCTAGCCATTCTTCCAATCCTTAGCATAATTGAAAAATTATGTAAGCTCTCTGCCATTGATCTGGCTTCTTTTTCACTCTTTTACCATAATCTTTGGGTACAGATTCAATTATTGGATTGCTGATTCTTTTAACTGTGCTTCTGTTTTTAGCAGGTGCAGAGAAACCAGAAAATAGTACCTTAAGTATGAAAAACCAGGTATGTGCTATTAAAATTGACAGCAGCGTGATCCTGCAAGTAGAAGTCTTCCACTGTAAAATCATGTTTTGGTCTACTTCAGGCAAGAATTTCATCCTTGAAAAACAGTCCTGTACTTTCAGGAAATTGCTAAATTGCTTGCTGTTCCAGACCAATCACACACATTTACAGGACTAGTTGCTTCAGGGAGTCCAAGACCCTTGACAAGAAATTATTAAAAGCTATACCATATTTTACATCTAGAAGTATCCATGTGTATATTTGTACATATTTTATATAAACATATGCACTACACATATATATCCTTTTGGGTTTAGAGAATTACCCACATCAGCAGACACATGCAGAAGTTGCTTCACCCACCAACAAAATGTGGCCTTCACCAAAAACGTCAGCAGGATTACTCTACAACTTAGCAAAACAGGATTTGAGACCTACAGAAACTATTTACACAGACAAAATACAGTTGTCCATGTTGGAATGCATCTGAGGAATTAAAACTAAAAGCCACCACTCAGCCAAAAATTCAAACCATTCTGAAATATGTAGAAATCAAAGCAATCAGTGTAGCAAACAAGAGTTCCTAGGTTATTTAAAAGACAAAAACAAATCATCAAAAAAAACAACAAAAGAAACAAAAATATCACAGCACAAAGAAAAACAGAACTTTTTCTTCATACTATTATTTTCTTCCCAACTTATTACTGCCTACAGTGCTGCTACCCACCCACAAAACACATTCCTACACCATGAATGCTGCATTTGCAGAAACACTTTAGCAAGCTGCTTTGAGAATGTATGGAAATGGTATCTTTGTTGGAAGCCTGGAGCAGGACACGCTTCCTGCAAGACTCTGCTTGCACCCACACTGAGCTGGAAAGAATCTGCATTATCAAATCACAGCCTGTGCTCTGAGTGCACATGGCTTTCCAAATGGTTTTCTCTTCAAAGACCCCAGCTGCAAGGCTGCAGCTTTCAAAATACAGGAATACTCTGCATATATGGAATTCTTTTCATCTGAATATGCCCACTGATGTCAGAGAGGTGCAGTGACTGTGTGCTCCATTGGTAAACAGCACATCCAGGCCACCAAGGATGGCTGAATTCTGCTTCTGGCCAGGCTGAATGGACACTGCACATGGCACCAAGAGAGTGTTCAACCAGAACATCTTGGTTGTAAACATGATTAACCAAAAAAGCCAAAAGAAACCTCATTCCTTCTTCCCAAACGTCAAGGAGTTTGCTTTAGGATTCTGTCCACCATTCAGGCGTGTCACAAAACCTATTTCCCACAACTGGTAAATTAGGAAAACCGGGGTTATTTTGTAGTCTGTAAAAGTCATTTACAACTGCTTTGTGAGATCTCCATTTTCATCTCCAAGTACTATTCCAGCTTTTCCAGGGAGAAGGCAATGAGCACAACCTACAGCAGCAGAATTGTTCATTTTACCCATTTACTGCTGTTCCAGGTCACAAACCAGGGTGTGCCTGAGGCCTTATCCCAGACTTGTCTCTGCTCCCACCCCTCAAGAATCCCCTTTAACCCTCACAGCCCCCTCAAAATGAAAATCCCTTGAGTATTGATACCTAGCATGATACAAGGGATACAGGAGCTGATACAACTCCAGTGATGGACTTTCCAAGACAAAGTGATGTTGGAGTGGGAAGCAGGGACTTATTTTTCAACTTCCTCCCATTAATCCTGAAGTCACACAAGCTCTGCACAATTTTCCACAAAGCTCTTTAATCCATTTTACAGCCCCTATCCCTTTCATGAGACTGCTGATGCTCTATATGGAAACACCCAAGCCAAAGAAATACAGGCTGCTCAGTAAAAGTCAAAAACCAGCGTTCCAGCTCCTGCCTGGCAAATTCCTGGTTAAACCCAACCTATCTAGAGTAACAAAATAACATAAAGCCAGCCTGGTTTTCCAGAAGGTAACAAAAGACAGATACTGCACATATTTCACTAAGGAGGATGTTTATTTTTCCAAATATTGTACTAAGATAGTGTCCTGTTTGCCTATTTCTATCGACATCTGTTCTGTAATACACAGAGAACGACAAAAGATCAAAGTTTTAATTGTGCAAGTGAAGGAATGTATTAATAACATTCTTTCTGTCCTACAGCAACAGAGATAAACTTAAAAAAAAATATCTCTAACAGCTCAGAGAACAGGATATTTATATAAAGATGTCCTAACAAAAGAAAAGCATGCACAACTACCTTAAATGGATAAACAAACTCTCTGTTTGCAGTGTGGCCTATTGAGCTCAGCCCTCAGAAATCCCCTCCAACCCTCAGTCAACAGGGTCAACATATCTCAGCTGGGTTTTACATTTTTATACAAACCCCCCTCAGCATCCTTTGTTCACCAATCCTTTAAAATTAGAAAACCTCAAGCAGGTGTGCCTTTAAGGCCCATTTTGCTGCTAGTTGCTTTAGTTTTCGTCTGCTAGGCAGTAAGTTGTTTAAGAGAGTTTTTGGTTGTGTTTTTGTTTGTTTGTTTGTGGGGTTTTGGGGGGGGGTTGTTTGTTTGTTTGTTGGGTTTTTTTATTCTAGCTCCTTCCTCATCTGCAAAGGCTGCACTGCAGGTCCTCCTCAGCCCTTTTGAGACACACCTTGTAAAAGGACAGCAGTTCTGTGGAACACATACAGCAAGCAGAACCTCCTCCTCCTCAGGAGATGTTATTTCTGCTTGGCTCTCTGGAATTTGCTGCTGTTTGTCACACTGCTGCCACAGCACACTTTGAACTGGCTGTTCCTCTCCTCCCAAAGTTATTCTACCATTGCCTCCCTCCCAAGACAGCAGCAGTGCCTTTATCCACTCAGGGCTCTGCCTTGCATTTACTGAAGGGAAAAAATACAAACCCACAAAGCCCAAACCAAGCCACAGCTGCTCTGTCTTAAAGAACTGGGACTGCCCAAGGTGACAGCTGGGCTACCTCACCTAAACCAAAGCCAGGAGCACGTGGTTCCCAAGTGGGGTCAGGTTTGTCAGGGGTTTCCTTCCAAACTCAGAGCTCTGAGATCTGAAACAACATCAACAAGTAAAGCATCACTGCCACCTCCACCTGCATGGAGGCCAACACAAGCAGAGCTTGAATTGTCTCAGAAAAGTCTAAGAGCACAAGCGTGGTATTCACATTCTCTGAACAGAGAGAGACATAATTCTCTCTCCCAGGATTTTTCTGGGGGAAGGTGGTGAGAAGCTCAGAGAAGAAGAGAAAGCAATTCTTATCTCTACTTGCTGCTCCTGTTGTTTTGCACATGTAGAATGTTCACCCAAAGTAAATTGTTAATTGGACACGAGTGAAGGTTGCTTTGATTACTTGGCCAGTTGGGTCAAAGCTGTGTCCTGGCTGTCTGCAGTCACAGGTTTTTCTTTAGTACCTTTGTAGTACAGTATTCCTTAGTGCAGTATCTCTTTAGTATGTAATTTAGCATAGTATTAGTGTAACGTAGTGTAGCTTAATAAAGCAATTGTTCACCCTTCTGAACCATGGAGTCAGAGCACATTATTCCCCCGTTTCTACAACAGACAAGCTCCGCCAGGGCTACCTGCACAGCAAAGACTGACATTTGAAAGTGACTCTCAGTCTCTTCCCAAGACATCTGTGACTTACAGACAGACAGACATTCTCCATCCCCTTTGTCTTAAAGAAAGTTTAATATTAATTCAGCTCTTTTTGAATCTACTTCCAAGCTAAATGCCAGCTCATCTGCAGTGTTTTTACAAGTGACAAACTGGATTAAAAGCACACAGAACATCCACTCTGGACTAGCTCACTTCTTCCAAACCATGGTAATTCAGGACAGAAGGGACACCAGATTTACTGAGAAGCTGCAACCTGCACACATGCCAGTGAAGTAACTCACTGCACACAGGGAAAGGGACAAAGCACTTCCTTTTCTTTTGTGCTGTCCCCTCATTTACAAGAACGTCCTCTAAGACATCTGCTGGAGTCCTGTAACAGGAAAGGAAATGGAAGAGCTCCAGTGGGAACTCAGGGGTTTCTTTCTTTTTCCCATGAACTGAACATTATGGAATTTTAACAGATGTTCTACTTGGTCATAGTTAATAAAATGAATTATGCAGGAATTAAAAATCTGGCTCCATTTGCCTATATAAGATCTCAGCAGCAGAACTCCATTCCCATTTAGGAATTCTAAAGGATTTGCAGTGGATTTATAGTCTGCTCCTGCCTTATTATGAGATGGCTGGAAATTTTGCCAGTTAACTTTTCTCTGTTGTGGAAGATGTGAATAAATTTACCTGTTCATTGACTGATCTTAGTAGCATGATCCAGTTTCCACAGTGCTGCACACTGGTACACTACAGCCATAGGAAGGGGCAATTCTCACTTGGATTTGCTTTGGAAATGACATCATGGGAATTCCACATCATTTCACAGCCTCTGATTTCTGCCATTTATTCAAAGTCTCATTGAGCAACCTAATAAGCATACTCCCACTTTGAGCTTTATTACAAAAGCCTTCCTCTTGGAGCACAGATGTCTCTGTCAGGCTTCTGCTGCCAACAGAATGATGCACTGCACCTCACCTCCCTTTCCATTTTAGGATTAGTTCAGTGTAACTCCATCAAAGGAAGATGTAAAGACCAAAATGTAATAGAGATGTGAGAGAAGAGGCACCAAAAAGGTGAAAAGAGTCACAACCAAAACTTCCAAGCCCAGAGGTTCACTCAAAGTTATTTCCAAAAGCATTATGTATTTAGCCATCTTCTTTCTCTTCTAATATCCATCTGCTCAGAAAGCATTCTGAGAAGATAAAGGGGATAAGACAGAGTGAGAATCAAAACTGAAGGATGAAACCTTGCACCAGCAGAGCAGCTAAAGCCAATTACATGGAGCAGAGTAAGGCTGTCCTGAAAAGTATCTTCTATACTAAAGCAAGAAGAGGCTTCCACACCACACTCCATTTATAAACAGATTTATTTTCACTGAAATTCAATCAACTGGCAAGCATATCCCTGTCCAGAAGTCTTATTGATATAATACAAAAAATTTAATCCCAATACAACAGCTAAAATGAACCTTTCTTAAACTCCAGCTCAAGAACTTTGCCAACACAAGAATATAATCATCTGAAAAGCATCAATATTCCCAGCCTCTTCTAATTTTTTTAAATGAAAAATAATGTATTGAAGACTCTCTATCCAAAAATTCCCATTCCATTATAACTAAACAAAGGGGTTTGTGTAGACAGAGCACCAAAGCATGTAAACAAACCTTGTAAGTATAAAGTCAGCTGGAATTAAGTACCACCTGATACATGCTATGTAGCGACCAGGATGTGTCTAATAGGTGTATAGATTTTTATCTGAAAATAAAGACCCTAAAGGATGACGTGTACTCAAAGAGAAGGAAAAATACCAAGATTAAATGTCAGGCTTACAGCAGCTCCAGCTGAAGGTGCAAAAAGCTGTTACTCAAGTGGACATTGCTTAACAAAATTTAGTGTCAGAAAAATGCAACAGTCTTAACAGTGTTAAATTCAAAGACCTTTTTTTTCTTTTTAAGCATCACCTATGATTTGCTTCATTTTCAAGAGAAAGCACATTTCATTTAGTAATCATTTATTTCTCATTCTATTGGACAGATTCTTCCAAAAAGCAATACTTCAACTGAAATCACTTCTGAAGGATCTTTTATGAATATACATAATGAAGACGACTCCCATTAAATTCCCAACAAAGTGTTGCCATTTTGAGTAAACAAAGTTATCTCAGCAGGGTCACACACTGTGCCATGAATATGGTCTGCAAATTAATTACCACCCTGACATATGTCAAAACAAATTTTAAGGAGAACAGCACACAGTAGCAACCATGTGCTTTATCTACCTGTTAGTATGCAAAATCTGTACTCAATGGGATCTAAATTTATTCATTTATTCAGAACTCCTCTGAGAAATCAAAATGATTCGCGTTCATTCGCCTTTTTTGCCCGTCAGCAAATGAAATCTGAGTGAATAACACGTTTAGTGAGCCAGAAAATAAGTGCAGGACAAAGCTATGGTGGGGGTTACATTTCAGAAAAGCAGGTGTCATCTTTGCCCAAATAACTAGTTTTTTAAACTCTTAAAACTGCTACAATAAACTGCAGTGCATTGCAATTTGTCAGCATTTTAAGGAACACTAAGTTTGGTGTTTCTTATTTTAGATAATACTCATCTTTATTCTGTGCTTGTAACAAGAGCTGGCCAACAGAACTGTCCTGAGAACAGTTTTCAGCATGAAGAAAGGCTTTAAAAAGCAGAGCTACTGAATGAAGATTAAAAAGCCTCTGCAACTGGTCTTATTATCAATGGCAACACAGACAAGAGAGCTGAGCCTGTGTTTAAAACAGAAGAGGGAAGATCCAAACCTACCTTTAGGTATCCAAACCTAACCTTTATCCGCTCGAAGAGGAGACAAACCCACCCAGTACATCCAAAATGTCCCATGGAGAGCCCCAGAATGTCCCTGGTGCCCTTCCTGCACCCCAGGCTGTGTCCAGCCACATGCCAGGAAAGAATTCCTCCCTGAGAGGGTGGGGAGCCCCTGGCACAGGGTGCCCAGAGCAGCTGTGGCTGCCCCATCCCCAGTCCAGAACCAGGCTGGATGGGACTTGGAGAAACCTGGGATAGTGGAAGGTGGGGGATGAAACAAGATGGGTTTTATGGTCCCTTCCAACCCAAACCTTTCTGTGATTTTATGTTTTCCTAGGAACCAACTGATTTATTTCAGGTACACATACATCATGCAACTTCTGTTTTGTCAGAAGATGACCTCCTGGGATCTGATATTGAAACAATTTTAGACAGGGAGTTTATCAGTAGGTTTTTCTACTTCTTTTATAAACTACCTTCAGTTCACACAGCATATCAAGCACTTCCATGACACTAATCCTGGAATTCACAGTACATTTATAAAAGATTTTAGTTTAGGAACTATTTTCTTCTGAGTGGACCAAAATATTTTTAGCCCTATTTTTTTTTTCTAACAGTGAAATACTTCTGATTTAGAGTTAAGTAATGCCATATCAAATCTACAGACTGGGTGACTAAATGCATTTCTTTCACACATTAAAAAAAAAAAAAAGAAAAAATTAGAGAGAGCACAATCCTCTCTATATACAGATGACAAATAATCCCTTGGCATCTGCTGACGAATATATTTAAAGAAAGCCTAAATCTGTCTGTGCTAAACTTGGCCTGATGCCACCAGTTCACCATTGTTGGCATATATAGTTCACATGATGCAATCACAAGACTTGAGAAAGTTTCCAGTACTTTAGTTTATGGTTTTCTCATGTTAACATATACCTTTCCACCCTTTTTCAATTCAGCAGCAACAGAACTGGGAGACAGGATGGCAAATGAATTTTTGCACGTATCAAAGGTTTTCTTAGTGCTCATTATCAGTATTCTATATAATTACAGGCTGGTAACTTACCTAGAATGAAATATGCTGGGATTTAGAGCTTAAAGTTAGAGCAACTGATCTCAATTGTATTATTATCTCTTGTTAGAAAACCGAGGCAAAGGAAGCAATTGAGGAAAAAAGAAAAAGAGAAAAAGACAAGTGTTTTACCTCTCTTAATACAGTGCTTTTATAACCCCGATACAGGCCTTGAATACCCTGTAAAGCAACAAAAGAAAGCATCATCCAGGGGGAATGAGTTTGTCAAAGATCTCAATTTATTGGTGATTATGAGGCAAACATTACAGCCCTAAAGTGTCACACCTCAGCTTCAAATTGACTGTATTGATTATAACACTGTATACTGTATTCCATTATTTACAGAGCCAGAGGGTTTTATTTTCACCTCCTTAGCCTTGATTCAGAGCCTTTATCAAGACAAATGTTTTGTATTTTTAACCAGCTGAAAATACTCAAAACAATTAAAAGTTATTTTATAAGCGTATATAAAATTATGTTGTTTATTATTATAGGGCACTTAATTCAAGTGTTTGGCAAGGCTTATGGTTCTCTAGCCAGCTATAGGGAAAGGGAAAAACATATGGTTTTGACAGAATCAGCTTTTAAAGCAGAATCCAGTCACAGAAAGAAGGGTGCAGGGTTATCACAACAGTTTCCATTTAAAAGCAAATAAAAATCAAGTGGATCATTTGAAGGTCATATTTATGTCTTCCTTTCCCTGGGTTTTACACTTAGAAAATGTATTATACTATTTTTCTCCACACTGTTTTTAGAAGCCGCTTTCTCTTATGGAACACAGCTTGAAAATCCCCCCTTGTGAAACTCTGCTAAAACAGACATGAACAGGTTTTCACAGGAGGGATCAGCAGAACTCCTGAAAAGAAGACAAAGGCCCTTATTTTTCAGAAATAACTAATACTGGATGAGCACTCATTTCCAGAACTCCTCCTGGCTCCTCCAGAGCCTCTCTGAAATGGTGCCTTTTGGTCACCCCCTCCAAATCCAGCTTCAAAAACTGGGAACCATTCAGCAAACTGCACACAGAGACTCCATGTCCTGCCCCAGACAGGGACTATTTGCATAAATACAAGAAGAGCTTTGGAAACTGGCAGCTAAATCTTTTTTTTTTTCCCATCATCTTCAAATGTAGGTATCCCACATAAAAAGAAGAGAAAGAAGAGTTGCTTGGAGCACGACCCAGGGAGAGGTGGGGGTTTGGTTTCCTCAATCAAATCACTTTTAAGAGCAGAAGAATAGATGGAAAAGTGCTGGGAAGGCACAGAACTGGGATAAAGTTGTAGGAATGCTTCTGGACGTGTATGACACTGAGTGGGAAGGATGAAAATGTTGAGGAATTTTGCTCTGGACTCACCTCATGGTACAAGGTGTGGGAGAGGATCCGGAGAGTGCTGGAGGAAGGAGAAACCTGGGCCCTCTGCTTGACAACCTCGGATGGAACCCGGATGAGACAGGCAACCTGCAAAAGAACCTGGGGTCAGGCAGCAAGGGCTGGCTTCTCCTCATACAGCAAACACTCCTTCCAAGAACAGAAACCTGACAAATGAGGAAATCACGTTTGGCATTATAGGGCTTAAAAGGTGTCCATGAGCAGCTTATGTATTTGTTCTGGGAGCCATGTACTTTCTGATCACAAAGTTATACTAATAGGAGCATGGAAGCACCCTTGGAATTTTTAACTTCAAAAGCAGCAGTAGAATTGATTTGAGAAAATCACTGATAAAACCAAAATTTGAATCCATCCTGTCTTTTGGCAGTCACAGGAACTGAGTGCTCCCATTCCACAGGACTGTTCCCCCCACTTTCACAGATTTAAAGTGGAGATTCAGGACTATAAGACCAACAAACTTCTTTCTTTGGTAATTCCTTTGTGCCCTCTAGTGACTGATAGCAGGAGCCATTCTGGTCAGCTTTAGACATGACATATCACAAGGTTTACCTTAAAATACACACCATGCTTCATTCAAGGTAAAGCATTGGATTGATCCCTTCCTGCAGAATGAATTTACTGCACTCTGCAGCTGGATGTAATAATGTGGCTGCTGCCACAAAGCTCCAGCTTTGCTGAAAAAGCCAAGCTTGGATTTTAAATATTCACCTGCCACTTTGGCTTCAGGCAGGGGTTAAATTAGGCTTGTGTGCACCATCATTTCACAGAATGAGGATCCTGAAGTGTGGGAATTACAAGCCTCTCATCTCTCTAGAAAATTCCTATTCATCAGCACTTAAAATTTGAATCAGAGTTTGTCTTCAGTTGGCTCCAGGGATATTTAAAGCAGTTATGGGACTGGTGGCAAAACACTGCAAACCCCACAGGGCTTTGCCAGATTTTTAGCCTGCCTTGAGACCATCCTGTGCTGAGCTCAGGAATAAATTGTGGGTCCTAGACACAAAGGTGATCACAGAACACTTCAAGTGCAGAGCAGCCCAGGTGAAAGCTGTCAGTCTGTGGTGGCAAACCAAGCAGCTAACTGGGAAATCCATGTGTGCCAAAGAAAGTACAGGAATTCACTGGAGATTGCACAGACACAGTAACTTGAGTGGTCATTTGTGGGTAACACAGTACAAGGTTTAGGTTTCATTTTCACAAAGACACCAAGAAAAAAATCTGTTATCCTGTTACATTCCTACAAGTTTACTGGACAACAATATCCAAAAGTCATTACAAACAGATCTAACTCCATGTGCTCTTCAATTCTCAGGGTCAAAATAACAAGTGACCCCAATCTGTCAAGAAAATAAGAACTGTCAAGTTTTTTTGATAGTTCAGCATAAATATTTATAGAACTTCATGCTTCATAACACTCCGTGTCCTTATATTAGCTTTTTATTCCTTAAAAATACGGAGGCAGGAGGAAAGCTTTAAAAAGTCTGGGATGAAAACAATCTAGTCAATCAAGACCAGACAAAGAGCTCAGCGTGGCTTCCTGACATCTGGGGTGCTGCAGTTTTGGCAGGAGAAGGGTGGCTACAAAGTAATGTCTCCATTTCCCCCTGACTACTTGGGGTGCATTTCATTTCAAATTAACTTTGATGTTCCTTCCATTTGAATCTGTGCTTACAAAGGAATCTGTGGCTGCACAAGAACAAAAACAATGATTACACTGCGCTGTTCTGAAAGGAAATAAAGGCTCATGTCACCTGGGCAGCGCTGTCAGATTGCTTCCATAGGGCACTTCTGGAATTCAAAAAGCCACGAGTTGCTGCTGCCAACATCAGACTGCAGGGTGACATTTTCACTGTGCTCCTGAACTTACAGCCTTGTTTGTTCCTACACATGCACCTTCCTGTCAACAACAGCCCCTGCAGGCTTTTGATGTGGAGAACAGGGCTCTGAAGGGAAGTATGCAAGATTAAGTTCACAAGTATCTTATTAAAAAAGGAACAGCCTGGCTGGTGGGTGCAGAACAATCTCAACTCTATCTCGCTCTGATCCCAATCACTGCAGCACCTCCAGGTAATCCTGCCAGAGGTAAGGGAACACAGTGCACCTCTCCAGGCTTTGCTTTCTTGGACAAAGGTGTTCAAGCAGCACCAGCATGGTAGCACTGCACCAAGAGAGCCCACACTTCCGTTTTCAGATGTGAAAGCCACGAGCAAAGGCCCAGGGAGGGTGAGGGATGCAGTGTGCAGCTGTCCCACACTTTTACCTGCACCCACCATGGGATTAACACAGACATGGCCTCCCACAGGGGGCCCAATCAGCTCCCCAACCACCCAGCAAGAAATTGCTTTTTAATCTCTTGCTGTTCACACAGCCTGTTGCTTGACACAGAGAAGCACAATAGAGCCCACCAAGCTCAGGCCATTCCTGGTGCATCCTGCTGGATTTGGGGATGACCTGGTGACAAATCAGCTCTGTGCTGAACAGAGCCAGCCATGGAGAGGGTCCAGCAGTGGGGACTCAGCCACCCCAGCTGACATTAGGGCATCAGACAACAACACCCCATTGATAGGGACCATACTCATTTTGCCAAGCAAGCTCTGGAGCCAGAGGCCATTCCCATCTTTTGATGGGAGCAAAAAGACAGAATCAAGATCCTGGGAAAGTTCAGGTGCTGCCCTGTAAGCCCCTCCTTATTTACCAGGTCAGGTAGCACAATGTCAATGCACATGTATATATACCACAAGGGCAGGAAGGCAATAATACTGAAACAAAAGGCTCAAGAATTTCCAAATTTAAGCTATAGGAAAACCTGATTTTACAGCTAAAAGCAAAGCTATTAAAAGTTTACAGAGCAGGTGTGCAGAAATGACAATATTAGCACCTATTACCTGTCCAGCTTTTTTAATGCTATGACCACTTCTGAGCAAGAGGGTCCTGAATTTCAAAAATCCCTGTCTCAAATCATTACTGGGTCAGAGGGTGACTCCAGTATTTAGACAAAAACCTACATGCATTTTTAATTTAATTTTAATTTACTCACTTGCATTAGCCGGCCAGGAACAAAAGCTAAAAACAGGTGTATTTCATTAACATTTATCTATGTATTGCTAAGACCGAGTATGTTCTAATTAAATTAAGGTAATTCCTTTCCTCTGTCAGTGAGGGAAAAACGTTCTAACTCTCGGGTACTCCTTGCACGAACCAACGCTGCCATCTCCTGGTGGATTTATGCTGGAACCAGACTGTCCTGGCTACTGTGAAGAATGACCAGAGCAAATAAAGTCTCCAAAGTGCCATGAAACTTTATATATACACCAATATAAACAGTTTGTTTAGTATAAATGTGGCTGTAGCAAAAAGAAAATAAGACCTGCTGTAAATAGCACCAGGAAAAAAAAAAATAGCACCTCCCAAAGCCGTTCCTATGGGCTCACCTAAGTTTACTGGGAACACCTGATCTTAAAACTGGAACTTCTGCATAGGGGCCAATCCCACCTAAAGCTGGAGCAGCTGTTCAGATTCAGGCAGATTCATCTAATTCAGCACAGGGGTACCCAGGACTTTTCTTTGTATAATAAAAATGAACAAAGGGGGCATAGTGCTGCTTACACAGAGGCTCGGTGCAAAGGGACAATGCCAACATCTTCAGAAAAGAACACAACTCCTGGTCTTCTGTGCTATATTATTTTCCAAATATTAACATATCTTATTTGGATTAACAGCCTTTTCCTTCCACCCTTTGTGCTCCAGGAAAAGTGTTTTCCCCCTGGCTGGATTTGAAGGGTTTGGTAGAGAATCAAAGATAACACAGAGATTTGTTTTTAGGCACCTCCACTACAGTTTAACCACTAACCCTGTGAGCTGGGCACGAGGTGTGTCCAGGAGCATTTGGAAGAGGACAGAGCAGGTGCCATAATGGCTGATAAGGGCTTAGGCTGGGCATTTAAGCTGGGCTGGTGCACAGGTTTAAGCACAGGTTTCCTCAGAAGCAGGGACACAGCTGGTACAACACTTTCAGCTCTGCAGCTCTAGGGAGAGCAGCTTGAGGAAGCATTTATCTCATTTATCTGCTCCTGCAGCACCCTGAACAGCTGATGATCTGACTCACACACTCCCAAAAGCTCCCACAGCCACCGAGTCTGAGCACTTGTTATCTTTAATAAGAGACAGACATTAGCCCTGCTGCAAACCCACTGAAGCAAGAGCTTCATTTGTGGCACCTGATGAGCTCCTGGCTAATGAGCTGGACTCTCTGCACTGGCCTTAGGTGAGCATCAAGACCAAATATTTTTCCACTTATTAATTAGCCAGCCATTCTGCTCCACGGCAGGAGAAGGGCAGTGTGAGGACAAAGACCTGCTGTGGAATTTGTGAGTGGCTGGTGATTTAGGAACCTGCACTCAGTGACTCTGAGCAAATCTCTGGCTTGCATAGCTGAGCCTACTCAAAAATTTAGTACAGAAACATGGAGTAAGCTCCAGAAATCTTTTCTTTTGTTGTAGTTTTAAACCTTTTAGAACCCTTTCTAAAGGATTTTAATATTTAAAGTTCTCAACAGGATGTTAGTTTTAAGGACTTTTTCTGTCTGAGTAGGCTGGGAAGCTTTAATTGATATTCACCATATCAGCTCAATACTTAACAAAAACTAAAGGAATATACCTGGGGACAGTTTCTCTTAAATTTCATTTGCATAAGTTTATTCTTAAATAAAAATATAATTTATAACACTATAAAATTTTGCATCCAGAGAGCAGAAACTTTAGGCTAAACCTCACAATACCTGCGCAAGATAATCACTAACCCATTAGGGAGGAAAAGCTGCTGCACAAAAATGACAACAACAAAGATGCTATGATTTATCAAAGGACATATGTTTAGGCTGCAGTCAATCTGCTAACAAAATCCTAATCTCTCACCCCATTTCTGAAGGTCAGAAGGTTTGCCTGCTGAACAGAATGCAAAATAAGCAAGAAAAATAGAACAACTCTACGATCCTGTTCAAAGAGAAGCAGCAATAAATTGGGATTTTTGGGGTTTTTAAGTGTAACCTGCATTAGCCCTGACTATACTGCTGCAGACAAAAGCTACCTTGGAGTTCAAGTTTGCTTTGTTGTTGCTTTTCTGTGTGTTTTGTTTCTGGAGTTTTTTTACTACAAAAACAAATGCTGCTTACCGAATAGATTAATATGTCATAAACTGAATGTCTCAGTTTCTGTGTCAGATGCTCCCTTCCAAGTAGGAAGTTACTATTTTTTAATCTGAAACATGAAAAATGTCCTTTTCCCTTTCTCAGATAAATGAATTGTTAAAATAATAGGCAAATTTAAAATTGAAAGGTCTTAAATTGCACTGATTTCCTTTGGATCTGGAGAATAAAGGAGAAATTTCCCTCTTGGTTCATGTCAAAGGCTCTCAGCAAAACTTGAATTCAGCACTGCAGCTTTCCATGCCTCTTTAAACCCTGTAAATTTATGCTTGGTTCTTCAGCTCTCCCTGGGATGCCCCTCTTCAACAGAAGGGAAAAAAGACTGCAATATTATGAGATTAGCAAAGTATTTCATCTTCCAAATAAATGCTTCTAACTGGTCACAGCTCTTGGGTTGCAAACATTAGCTAGCAGGGAGCACGAGCTGTGAGCTGCAGATGGAAGATGAACTGCCTCACCCTTCCCGCCACCAGAAAAATGAGCAGAAAAGAGGAGGAACATGAAATATCCTCGTATTCATATATATGGTTTCATATATTCCTTGGACAGAGCACCTGAACTGCTGCAATCACAGACCCAAAACATTTCAACCACCAATAAACCTTCATCTAAATAACTGCTGCCCTTTTGACCAAGACAGAACAAAAATACAAGTTTCTCTGGTCAGGAATTCACTGTGGGTCACAACTGCAGCTGTGAACAAATCCTTCCACACGTGCTTGTCAGCAGGCTGTGCCAGCTGCCAGAGCACAGAGAATACAGAATGGAAGAGTTAACTCCTGTTTTAATGAGGGAATTGTCTCCAGGGATGACAGAAAGTGCCCCCTACATGTACTGTCCACTGTCTTTAAATGCCAGCCCCAGGGAAAGTGTTCACCTTCAGCACAAAGCCTCAGAATATGCTAAATCTTATTTTCCCCCACACAGCACAGAGTGCCCTTCCTGCACAGTGCAATTCAGTCCTGGGTAAAGCTGCTGGGGTCATCAACAGGTGACTCCACTCCTAATTTAAACCCCATGGAGAGAACAAGTTTTGACTAATGGGCTCTGGATGGGAAAGTTTAGACAATGCCAAGCTCTTTGTCCAGTCTTTTCCTCTGACTGACACAACAAGGTCTTCATTAATTTAACTGCAGTTCCCCTGTATGCTGGCAGGAAACATTTCTTCAAAGAACAATCTCACCCAGCAAGATCCCTCAGATCTCAGCACCTCCCAGAGCTTAACAACATATTATTTCAGAGATGAGACCATTCACAGGGACCAAATGTCACAAGCATTTGGAAAATTGGAGTTTCTGCACAAACACTTTCAACTTCCTCCACGTTCCCACCTTAGATGACTTTACCTGGAATCTGCAGAGCTGTTTTGCAGATTTATTTCATCCTGTCATTTTCAAATCTATGACAGCTCTGGTTTATTCCTTCCCAGAGCTGCCTCCTTCCTGCTTCAGAGCATCATCTGCAGCACCACACACTTGTTCCTCCACAATGGCCATCTTGGCTGAGCCTTTTCACCTCAGCTGCCTGAAATCCCCATCTGGCTCCTAATCCATCATTTCAGGAGCCCTGTCAGGGCTACTGGGCTCCTGCCCCTCTCAGATTTCCTTCCCCACACATGGCTCTTCAATTACCCAGATCCATTCCCAGCAAATCCTGCTGTGGGTTCCCTGCCTACCTTTCCTTTAGCCATGTCAGATACACCTCAGAAAACTTCTGTCCTCCAGCAGTGGGAATTTGTGCCAAGCTCTGTTCACAGCAAGGAGAAACTCTTACTCCAGTTACATCAGCTGACAGGCAGAGAACAGGGAAAGTCTGTGAAGCTGACAAGGCTGACACTAAAAACTTCTTTGCAGAAGTACTTCTCGCTGCAGATGTTTTTAAAGTTTCTGTGCTTTGCATAAATCAATTGGTCTTTTAACATTTAAGCAATGTAGAGCTTTGTTTCCTTCTTAAAACTAGACCTAAAACTTACCAAAAGTAGCCTGATGTTACACACCTCTTGTACTCCAGCACAAACTGTGTCCCAGGGATTTTGAAGTTCCTCACTACAATCACAAGCAGTTGGTTTAAACTCAAGCACCAAAATCAGGCAGCTGAATAACTTGAAAAAAAAAATCTTCCTTAACCTGGTGGATGCTTGAGTCATAAATTACTACCACATTTAAAGACAGAAATCCTTAAAACCTAAGAAAAATAGACCCTTTAAGTCAATGTACAGAAGCATCTGCATGATCCAATCTATTCCAGCAACACTTTCACCATGAAAGTCTGTTAAATTTCTTTTAAAAGGCTTAAGACACTCATTAAATCCAGCAGCCAAACCATTCTTTCAGCAAAAGTGGTGTGGTGCATCCCATCCAGCATAAAACTGTTGCCAAGCAGCCAAGTGGGGTCAGGCTGAGTTACAGGAGGACAGACAGTAATGAGATTCCAGGCAAGAGAACACAGGCAGTATTTTCTGAAAACACATTAAGTCTCCTGTTGAAAGAAGACTAGTATTTTGCAATTTGCTCACTCTCTTGGGGTTACATTGGCCCAGAATATGGAAATTTCAACTACATTGTATTTTATTAAGTATTTTTCCTTTAATTGATACCTTACTCTTTCCTTCAGCCTTTTCACTTAAAGAATTATGGGCTTGTCCACATATGGAGCTATTCAGAGTTATTCCTGACAAACTCTCTATAGAACATTCGTTAAGGTAAGTTTATTCCAAAGTGTCTCAAACATTTCCAAAGCTGACTGGTACAGCAAGTCAGGAAATCCATCAGGAAATACTTTACACTTATAACTTTTTAATCCAAATTTGCTTTCCTCTGAAGAGACTCTGAGCTGCAAATACTTCTGAATCAACTGATTATCAGCCCTGTGATCAAAAGACATGAAACCATCAAGCTGTACTGCAGAGCAGCATATTCTCTAAGCCCTGAACTGAGCAGGTAACACAAAGCAGTGTGGGGAGAGCAGCTGAAGAGGATGCACTACGTGCAGTTAGCATGGAGCACACAAGAGAAGATCAGTGTGGGTGGCTGGCTAAGTATTTGACAGTTCTTAATTTGCTGTTTCAGCCTCTAATTGCATGATGAATTTGTTGGCAGCATTCGTGGATTCATGCTCCCATTCATCTTTATTTACAACCAATTCCCAACCGCTGCTCCGAGTTTCCATCCATACTCTGCTCTTTCTCCACTACCTCTCAAAGGCAGCAGTCTCACCTTCCCAACCATCTCCTAACCACTGCTTCTGCATAAGGATTTGGCAAAAATCCTACAGCATCTGTATTGCAGACCTGACCTCACATAGCTTCATGTATGAATATTTCAAACCCCACCACGATTAATTCAGAAGACCACCAACGTTGCTGCACTGCTCATCTTGCCAGGGTTGGAGTGTTCCCTTTCTCAAAGCCTGTGTGCAGCCAGATTTGCACAGCAAAAAAGGCACAGTCACAGCTAAAATCACAGGTACTGATCAATGAAAATAAAAAAAAAAAAGTTTCAGTATTGTGGAAAAGGCCCCATCACACTTTGACTGCTGTCATTTGCACACTGTTCATGAATACTATGATCTGCCAGCACATGCCACACTGGTTGAGAGGAGATAGGATGTAAAGCACAAAATGCAGAACAGTTTTGTCCTTTTATTAGTTCAGCTTTTAGAAAAGGGATAGTTAAAATATTCAAAGCCATTATCCCAAAGTCTAGACACAAGTACTTTATCTCTTCTTTGCTGAACTAAAATCAGCTCTCCCTAAAGTGTCCAGCTTTCCTGTTGAACTGAAAAAGTCACATCTTCCAACACTGCAAGTTTTAGAGTTTGAAATACCTAAAATCTTCACTTCCTGTCTGATGTGAGTGGCTGTCTTGTCTCTGTTAGATTGGGCTCTTGCAAGCTGATCTTCCAGAGCTTACCATGCTGTAAAGCCCTGGCCAATTATCCTGCTGGAGATTTTCATTCCATTACTCTGCGGATTTGTCTGACTCATGCTTCTGCCTTCTCCTCAGAACAGGCATTAATAACAACTTTCTTCTCTGACCTAGCCAGTTACTCTCCTGGAATGCACACCAATACCCTTTTGGAGTTCCCACTCTTCTCTTAAACTGAAACTAGTTAACTGTTTCACACAATGCAGCCAGGGCAGCATTGGGATGAAGTGGCTGATTTGTGGACAGAGACAGACAACAGTGTTGTCCATCATGTCTAGAATGCTTCTTTTTATGCATTAAAAAACCCCCACAAGCATAAAATAAAGCAAAACATACACTTGGCTCTTTTATTTGAATTAAAAGCACACTTAAAATGTCATTCTACAGAATCGTGATTTGTAAATCTGTAAACTTGCTTGCATTTGAGCTTGCTTCTTCTAAGAAACAAGTTCATACTGGAAGAGAAGAGTAAATGAATTCCCCAGAAAGATAACTCCTGCATTAAGAAGTTTTCCTATTTGATACATCCCAACAGCAGATAAAAAATTCCAAAGTTATTAATATGAAGGGTCAGATGCTAATCACAGATGAACCACACACTTTGCTCTTATCACAGAAGTACCTGAAGTGGTAACACACTGGAATTCCAAGTGAGCTTGGAATTTCACCTTGAAATACCTGTCCTCACCTTGCCCTGTGGAGTCACGTGATCCCTTCTCCCCACTGAAGTGACAAATTTTGACCTTTTCAAATCTCCAGACTTTTAATCCCAAAGTACTCTAGAAACTTGCACAAGGACAAGAGCAGCTCCATGACCTCAGCTGGTGAAGATCCAGAGCAGGGTCACTGCCACCAGCTGCCAACAGAACAGGACATCTCCCTCCCATTCTGGTCCTCAGTCCTCCCCCTCACTTCCTTTCTGAAAGTCAAGGTGGTTTGCTGTCTTGCAAAGTAGGGGAAAAAAAAGAAAGACAATGTCATCAAAAATAGCCAATCAAGAACAAAAGGTCAGAAAGATAAGAGTAAACCCACAATTTACAGGCAACAACCCAAAACTTTCACTAATACCTTGCAAAGCCCATATTGTAACCATAACAATATCTAAATATTAGATGGGAAAGGGCTGTTGTCAGCTCCCTTCTCTGGAATGTGAGCCAAACAACTTTATTCTCACCTCCATGGTAAAGCCAGTGGGATGTAAAATTATCTGTGCTGAATCCAAATTAGCTGTGCTGAATTCAGCACTCCTGAGGGAAATCTCATTGGTCAAACAGGGACAATCTTAAACTTGTCCCATAAAACCACATTTGCAGGAGCTTGGTGGGAGAGACTCAGAGGGGGAACTTCTATTCAGCAAAGTTTCTTGTAATTAAAACACACACTCCTATTAAACTGACATTAAAAAATATGTACAGTTAACTCTGGCCTGCAAGACACACATGGTAACTACTGAAAATGGGCACTAGGAGCTTAAAATGCTACTCCTTCTCAGAGTTACTTATACCACCTTAGAATATTAAAAGTAACATTTCAGAACATCTGGTTTTCCTTTCCACTCCCTATGATATCACGTTTTCCAAGCACATTTGGCAGCTCACTGTAAAGATACAGGCAGACTAAACATACAGGGCAAAGCAAGAGTCAAGATGAAAAATTCCAAATTCCTGGATGCAGTCAGTGTGTTTTCTATCTCCAGATTTCAGTTACACAAGTGGCATAATAAGAGCTTTTCCCCCATTGCCAACTCATGTATCCTTCAACCTTCTCCTTTCTTGATGAGATGATACACCATGTATCTGCCCTCTAGAGTTTTGGATGTGCCTTTGTAAGCAGTTTTTAATATATTATGGGATATTCAGAGTCCCTATACAGCGAGATTCAGTTGTAGGAAAAAATAATTATGCTGAGCAGGGTGAGATTTTGTATGTACTTTTCTTTATCTCACTCTGGGAGATGAGATTAGTTCTCTATATTCCTCCTGCCTAAAAGGAAAAAACAAAAATCCAACAAAACACTGCTACAACCCCTGCCTTTTTATTGCTTGGCTTTGTCTCTCCCAGCCTGGAACTGGAAAAATGGACCAAACCAGTTCCAGAGGACTGTTTCTCCTGTAAATTTCCACAGCCTGTAAACAATACAGTACAGTGGCTGTTATAAAAACTAAAAGTTCCCATTTGACCGATTTCTCACATATATTTTATCATATCTTGAAGCAACCTTTGTATCTCTTCCTCTTTACCTATTTTATTATTTTTAACAGGTCACATTCAAAACACAGATTAGTCACCACAAACACACATTTAAGATTTGCACAGACTCACATTTTATTGGTGCACAAGAAGGTATCTGACTCATTTATACTCACCAGTGAAGGAACAGCAAACCTAGAAATCCATCAACACTTTCTTGCTCTAAATTCTGATTTCTCTGTTTTGCAAGAAACCAGTGTGGAAATACAAAGACATGACTTAAGAATCCTAACATGACAGTCTTTGGCTTAATGCTTCACATTGAAATCATGAAGTATAAAATGGAAGAAAAGTACATATTATCAAAAAAGCTACTGACAAAATAATAGTCCCAGTGGTTATGCCCTGATAGAAACTTAATGACTAGTCAATAAAACTGTAATTATAGCTTTCAGCCTGATGCAATTTGGACTAGTTTATATATTTCTATTGCTCAACTAAGACTTTACATAAAACATACATGAGAAGGTCTTGCTTTGTGCTATTTTATTACTGATTTGTTGTAGCAAATCTCTAAATATCTATCTCAGTTATTTTAGAGCTTAGTCCTCTCCTCACACTCATTACTCCAAGAGGAGAAGAAAAGCCAGCAAAAACAGGAAAATGATGTGGAAAATGTTTGTTACAACACTGTAGTTCCCACACCATAAAGCCACTCTACCATTTCAGTGGCTACCATTACACATTTCTGTATAATGGTATATAGAGTGGTCAGAGCCAAGCACGTGGGACAGCCCTGAGCAGCTCATTTACCTGTGCTGCACCATCCCTGCCAGCCCCAACATGAAAGCAGCAAGTGCCTGAGCTGTAAAGGTCACAGACCAGCACAGGGAACAAATGGCAACAGGCTTTGTTGGAAGGAGTCATCTGTAGCCAGCTGGGCTTTGGCTGCTGCTGATCCAATTACTGGGTTGTGATTTTCTCACAGGATTCTCAGAGGCACAGGGAGTGCACCATGAATAACCTATTCCACAAAGAAGAGACTTTTTCTTCTGGTGGATTTTATTGCATAGCACTGGCACCTCTTCATGAGTCCCATTGGCATTTTGCTTGATTCTGCAGTAGCACCTGAGAAGCTCTAAACACCTCCTGGCTCTGCTGTTCCATGACACATCAGGCAAACAAGGAGTTTTAGGGCTGTGCATTGGTGGTAAATAACCTCCTGCTGATTTCTAACAGCCTTTAGAGGATCCTCATGGAAATAAGTTCTGTGCATTGCCTTAAGTTAGAAGTTACAACCTGACAGCACAGGCTCTAACCAAGCTCAGAAAGAATCCACCTGAGGCAGCAACACAAACAAATCCCACCCAGCCCTACCTCTATCACCTTCTATCTACCCCTACCAGAGAGGTTATAGGTGCTGCACTCATCTATCTTCATGCACTTGGTATGTTAAATTAAGCTTCCTGGCTAAATCTCATTCAATCTAATCAGTAACATTTCCAGAGAAGAATAAAAATTACTTGGGTGCCAAAGCTGATCCCACAGAGAGCAGGGAGAGCTGAGCTGCTTCCCATGGGAAACAGCCAGGCTGTGCTGCTGTAGCTGTGAGGCACCTGGTGTTCAGCTGAAATAAATGGCATCTCCACACTCCTGGTAGCTTGGGACCAACATACACCTAAGCTAAGCCCCCATGGGAAACAAAAGAAAAAAGTGTTAATAAAAGCAGAATATGGAACCACAGACACAACAGATTTTTCTGCACTGTGCCATTGGCTAAGTTTGAGTTGCAAAAGAGCCAGAAAAGCCTGTTTGTTTCCATACAGCCCACTTCCTTACCTCAAACCTGCAGAGACCATCTGCTCCCCATTTTATCAGGATACACTGTGCCAAAAACAGGAGAGCAGAGGTGGCCAGGGCTGGCAGGAGGAGCCTGGGGTATTCAGAGCTCAACACCCAGCCCCAGACACTGTGCCAACACTGAGAAACCAGGCTGCTGCAAGAACTGTCACAAGATACGACACCAAACCTGAGTTTCCATAACTGAACGGTTTCCTCCCCTCCCCTGGACACACAAAAGATCAATTTCCTTCTTACCACTTCCCCAAGGGAGGCAGCCACCATGTGTGTTGCAGGGGACAAGTAAGATGAAGATCCATGGGGCAGCACAGATTTCACATTCTCGTAGGTGATAAAAAAAGCAGCAGCTGAAATTCAAGAATACATGCAATCATTGCACTGTTCCTGCATCACAGGGCTGTAGCTAAAATCAGGATATTTTACACTAAAGCAATACAACAGTATCAACAGAATCTGTGAGAGAATTCCTTCAGAAGTTGATGCTTCTGGCTACCCCTGGCAAACCTCCCATTAATATCAAAGGTGTCAGGACTCCAGGCCACATTTAGTAGGGAGCTACAGAAAGAGGTGTTAATTAGCCATGGATGTCCAGCACATTTTGAAAAACTGGTATCTTCCATATCCATAAACAGAGTAGAGGGATCATCTCTTGATTGAATTGAATGAATGGTCCTTTTTTGATGGGGGGAGGAAGGAAAAAAAAACAAATCAGTTGATTATTGAAATTAAAAACAAACCCAAAAAAACATAAATTGATACAATTCTGTTATCCTGCAATGTGCAAAACTGTTTCAGTAGCAGTTTATTAATAACTTCTTCCTAGCTATCGTCAGTTAAATATTTTTAATTTAGCTCCATAAAATTTTTTCCAAGCTGCTGAATGATTTGTAAAAGTTCTGTGCAGTGAACAAGAAATGCACAAAACTAAAGTGAGCCCAGCAACTTGAGCTGCTTATTCACTGCAACAGTCAACTACAAAGGCACTTATACCTTAAGGGTTATTCCTTTTCCTAAAGATAATTTCAGTTCTCAGTCATACGTTGGAAAGATAAAACTACAGTGCAGATTTGGAGATGTAAATACTGAAAAAATGACATGTCTTGAGGGGGAACAGATTTTAATTGTAGAGAAGGGCCATGTGAATTGCCTTCTACTAATCAAAAGATGCTTATCACCTCAAAAGGAGATAACAGAACAGCCAAGATAAAGAACTGATTTTTTTTTAATATCACCTTATGAAGGACATCAAACATCTGAAGGTGTCAGTGGATTTGTCAGCAAAGTTCTCCTAACATTTACAGCACAGATTGCTGTTTTTTCATCCCTCCCTACAAAGACAAAATGGACAAAGGCATCAGGAATTTCAGATGTCTTCTCTGCAGGGACTAAAAGTATCTACTTTTGTAAAGCCTTAGATTCAAAAGTCTTCCTGATGTCTTTACAATTTAAGCGTTGCTGTTTCAGGGACATGGGCAGAGCATCCCCAGGGCAATTAATTCAAACACCTGCAGTGCTCAAGCACTTTGAAATTCCATTTATTTCCAGTGCCAAGAAAGAGTGGGTCATGACAAAAATGTCCAGGACAAGCAAGACTCAAGCCCCACTCAGCACCCAGAAATGCTTTAGTGTGCTCCTGTAAGTAAGGACAGGCTTATATCCAGAAATGCTTCCAAGGAATCAGGGTTGCAAACCTGCAGCAGCCTTCACTCCAGTCTTGCTCAAGTTTGCTCAATCCTGGAATTCTAGAAACTGCTCTTCACATCTGGACATGGACTCACAGAATCCAGGCACCCACAGGAGAGGAAGCCACAGACATGAATGTTCTATGTGACATAAATTACTACTTAAAGAAGACAAAGCATAATCCAAAGAGAATTTACCATTTGGAAAGGATCCTATTGCAGTGGAAGGAACACCAGCATAGATGCCACGAAAACCACCAGCTTTCCTAAATCCTTGAGGACTCTGAAGTCTTGTTTTTACAGTATCCAGGGGGAAAAGGATCAAGTCAACACACACACCAGCAACTCCACCAGCCTACAAGACAAAACCATGGAGAAAAATGAATTAATATTCTCACATAAGTGGTCCTTATGTGAGAAACTAAAGCATGTGAAACCCAAAGCACTGCTGACTGTATCCTTGCTGAGATCAGTTTATAAACTGATAGTCTTACACACAACTCAACAGCTTCCCCAGCTGTAACAAGGAGAATTCAACAAAAGAAAGTAACAGATATTAAAACTTTTAAACCCTTTTTAAGGTATTTTTAAAACTATCTCGGTGTTTTGAATAGTGCAAGCAAAGCAATGCAACACTTCCCCATCCACAGAAAAGCCAGACAGTGGATGTCACTTATGAAGAGACAGCACAGAATGACCAACACCTCCAGCAGTCGTGTGATAAAATCAGGGAAAAACTGAAGCAAGTCTGCTCCCCCCTTTGGCATCTCTAGAAAGCACATTGACATTTTCCCAGCAAATGTTTTAATTTAAAATGCTCACACTCCCCCACTGCCTTTGTCAAACAAAGCCTAAAGTATGCCTTCTTTTTCAATTTCTTTTGTGATAAGAGCCTATAGAAGGGAAAAATGATCAAATCATTGAAAGGTTTAGATTGGAAGGGACCTTAAAGATCTAGTTCCAGCCCCCTGCCATGGGCAGGGACACCTTCCACAATCCCAGGCTGTCCCCAGCCCCATCCAACCTGGCCTTGAACATTTCCAGGGATGGGGCAGCCACAGCTTCCCTGGGCACCCCATGCCAGGGCCTCACCACCCTCAGAGTCAATAATTTATCTCTAATATCTAATCTAAACCTACCCTCTCTCAGTTTGAAGACATTCCCCCTTGTCCTGTAACCATGTGCTCTCTCCACCTTGCTTGTTGACTCCCTTAAGGTACTGGAAATCATATTAAACAAAGGTGTTTTCAAAGTTATAAAGAAAAGGGGAAGGGTTTTATCCAAAGAATTCATAAAATAAAAGCCTAAAAACTTGATTCAACTAGGGCTCAATCACTGTGTTCCTAGATGACTGGGTTTTTTTTTTTTTTTTTAATTACCCCATGACATGGTTGATTGTAGAAAATAATTATTTCACAAAAACATGAGGAAAAGGCTGAAGTAAACAGAAAAACTGATTCAAAAGAAAACACCATCAATAGTTAACATCAATCTATTATGAGACATTATTTAGCTGCAGTGCTATTCAGAAAACACAGTTTGAAGGCAACCTCATATAGATCCCAAGAAACAGCTGCAGAGATTTTTAACTCTGCCTGAAAACAAATCATATGTGTGTTACTCCAATGATTTTTTTTCAGGGGAACAGAGGATTCAGAGAGGTGTTCACTATCTACCACTAAAGGTTTAATCAATAAGTTAATTACTCTTTTCATCTAGTTGGCTATTTTGAATGCATTGATTCTTCTTCACTCTTTTTCATCAAAATCCTTATCTGCTCAAAATAGCATTGATCAGATTTAATCAGATTTAATCTGGCCATCTGTTAAAACATGAATCAAAAGTTACTAATTGCTTCTTTAAGTTCTCAAAGTATCTTAAATGTCATTTAAATTCATGAGGTAGCTAACAGAGCACCTGCCAGGGGGTGACAATAGCTGTGTGTTTGCAATAACTGCAGAAAAGAGAAATAAATGCCTTTTGGTTCATAAGGCACCTGGAGCACATCTCCTCCTGTCAGCAGCAGCAGGGTTATCAAAAGAACCTTCACCAGGAGATGGAGCAGGATCAGAGCTCACAGGGTTCTGCAGCTTCCTCCCAAGAGAAGTGGAGGGGCAGCTCCAAGCCCTGCTCCCTGACCAGGGACAGGACCCAGGGAGCAGCTGGAGCTGTGCAGGGGAGGTTGGGCTTGGGATCAGGGAAAGGTTCTACCCCAGAGGGTGCTGGGCACAGCCCCGAGGCTGCCAGAGCTCCAGGAGCGTTTGGACAATGCTCCAGGGCACAGGGTGGGATTGCTGGGGTGTCCTGGGCAGGGCCAGGAGCTGGGATGGATGATCCTTGTGGGTCCTTTCAACTGAGGAGATGCAATGACCCTATAAACTCCATCACAATGATTAAGCAAAACCAGGACCTAATTCCAGCTCATGGAGGCACGACCTCACTGCTCAATGCATCTGCCTCAGAGCATTTGGGGCAGGCAGCTGAACTCTCCTCTGCTGCAGCTTTCCCAAGGCACCACATCCCTGATTTTCCACACAGAACCCACTGGGTGTTTCCAGTGGAGCTGTGGTGACTGGGCTTCACCCCCTTGCTGAGCCCACACATGGAAAAGCAGTTTTTAGGGTCAGGGGCTCCCTGTGGCTCTGGAGAGGCTGCTGAAGACACAAACTGTGGCCATCCCTCAGCTCAGCACCTTGGCAATGCTCAGGCAGGACATCTGCAAAACGTGGAATATGTAACATTTTTCCTAAGTCAGGATGTTCCTTGATTTTAGAGCCTTGTAACTTTCCAGCCTGATCAACAACAAAGGAGATTTAATTGTTGAAACAGAGGACCCAACAGGCTCTGTGTGATGTCATGTGCTAGAAAGCCCAAATACTTGTCAGTAGAATTGCTAATTTCAGGGCTGCATGTGTTTCAATAATGTCAGACCTAGAGGGAGGTTAACAAATGCTGGGCAGAAGGATGTACCACTGATGGTGGAGACAAAGGATGCAGAATTTATGGGCCACAAGGACATTTGGCAGAACCCCAAAGAAAAGGAAGAAATGAATAAAGACAGCTCCTCAACTGAGCAGAATCAGCTCCCATTGGGTAACAGGGAATTCCAGCATGGGCACATCACAGGAAACCCACTGACCCAAAGGCAGAGAAAGCCTGAGGCTGTGGAATAATGGCAAGCCAGAGACTCATTAACCAACAGAAGATACAATACTAATTAATAAGAGAACCTGTGTAATTTGTAGCAAATGAACATTAATGCTTTTATTCATTAAAGGACAGAAATGCTGAAAAGTTTTGGTGGTGGCAGTGCTGGATTTTTATGGATTTCCCGGGCAGTGACCCTTTCTATGCAAAGAAAATATATATATACACACACATGTATATATATGTGTGTGTATGTATATATATATATATATAAGATATATATGTGAATATGTGTGCATATATATGTGCATATATACATATTATGTAGTATATATTATATAGTATATACATAATATATACATAATCCATATTATATTAAAATATATGTATACATATTATATTATAATATATATAATATATTTAATATATAAAAATATTGAAACATATTATATATACACATATAATTTATATTCCCTAAAAATATCTCTACACTTGCACACCGGGTATAACAACACATTTCGAACGAGTCCGTCCGTCCACTCACTCACTCACTCACTCACTCACTCACTCACTCACTCACTCACTCACTCACTCACTCACTCACTCACTCACTCACTCACTCACTCACTCACTCACTCACCGCCAAGGCCGCCCAGGACTCCCGCGGCTCCATGCAGGGCTGGCGGGCCGGGATCAGCGGGGCCCGTCCCGGCGCTCCGGGCCTGCCCCGTGCGCGCAAATGGGCGCAGCCATATTGCCGCCCCGGCCCGCGGTCACGTGGGCGCGGCTCTCTCTGCGCCTGCGCAGAACCTGGGGCACCCTTCCTGCCCTGCACCCTTCCTGCTGCTGTCACATGTCTGTGCGGGCAGGTTTGGCAGGGTGCACCCCCTTTCCTTCACTGCCCTGGCTCTTTGTGTGGGACAAAGTGCAAATCTGGGCTCTGGGGGTGCGGGGCACGAGCCAGAGTCCAGGCTGGTGGCAAGGGCAGGGACGGGCACTGGCCCCACAGGCAGCACGGCAAAGGCTCTGTGGGTAGCCCAGTGAGTGCTGGGGGAGTCACGGCTGTCCTGGGCTGTTTGGGAGCAGGGGACACTGCACATCCTCCCGCAGCCTCCGAGCTGGGGGTGATGGTTTATTTCTAGAAATGCTGGCTCAGCTCCTCTCCCTGCAGAGGGGACGGGGTGTTTGTCTCAGGAGTTTATCCCCCTGGTTCAGCCTGGATGGCTTTGTTTCAGCTCACATTCCAAAAAGATTGAAGAAAACAGCTCTAAGGCATTTCTAAAATAAAAAGATGTCAGCAAATTAACAGTGGTTTGAAGGCCCTTGTATTTCTGGGAGGATGAAACCTCTGTGTTCAACCCTCTGGGATCATCACTTGGGTTTCCTATGTTTTTCAGTCTCTCAAGGTAAAATTGACCCACCAAACTCATATTTGTCTCAATCCTAATCCCTGCATCATCCTTCAGGTGCATTTCCTCACAATGAAATTGGAGTAGAAAATTCTTTAGGAAATGCTTTGCAGTCCCTTCTTCCCCAAAGGCCCAAACTGCTTTAATTAGGAATGCTCTTCAAGCACAAGGTTTGGATGCAGCCAGTGAGAGTCACATTTCAGAAGGACCATCAATGGTCTGATAAAGACACAGCACTTTCAAGCAGGCTGCTGGGACTGAGGAGGATATTTGAAACCTGTTGACGTGCAGTTCTAGCAGAAGTGCAAAATGAAATGTAATGTAGTAGAACTGGAAAATGAAATGCTGTTAGACAAGGCTGCTCCCCAAATTGGCTCTGCCTGGATCCAGCTGCCCTGCAGCACAGCCTTCTCCCCTTCTCCTCACTGCCCTCTGCTCAGCACCAACCCAAACCTGGGGCATTTAAACTCCTGTCAGACACAGAGCAGCTGCTGGGCAGCAAATGCAGCCTTCCCACAGTGGCTGCCCATGGCCCGGCCTGCAGGGCAGAGCTCAGGGAGGAGGTGGCAGCTTCCTCAGTGGCTTTTCCTGTCCCCTCTCTGCCATGCAGACACTGGCATGCATGGCACGGCTCTGGTTTGGCAGCCAGTCCCTTGGCAGGGCTGGGTGAGCACAGGGTGAGCACAGGGTGAGCTCTCTCCTCCTCGCTGTGACACCTGGCCTGGCAGGGATGACACGGTGACCTGGCCAGCCGATGCTGCCTGTGCCATCACCTGACATGTTTGATGAAAATCCTTTCGCTGGGATTTTTCTCCTGAGAAGCCTCAGAAAAGAAATGAAAACAATAACAATCTGCTGGCTGTGGAGTGTGCTCTGGAGATGGTTTAGCAACAGGGGCATCTTGGATTGGTCTCCTGTGGATTGTTTCTACTTGATGACCAATCATGGTCCAGCTGTACGAGGCTGTGAGCAGTCATGGGTTTTTATGATTCATTCCTTTCCAGCTTTCTGATATCTCCTTGCTCTTTCTTTAGTATAGTTCTAATGTCTCATTTTCTTTTAATAGAATAGATATCATAAAATAATAAATCAGCCTTCTGAAAGGTGGAGCCAAGATTCTCATCTCTTCCCTCGTCCTGGGGACCCTCAAACAGCACCACAATCACTGGCTTGAGCTGGTCTGGGCAGTACCAAATAAAATAAAATAAAAAATTTTAAAAAGAGAAAAATTTAAAATAAAAATGAAATTAAAAAATAACTTAAAAATTAAAAAATAAAATTAATTAAAAATAAATAAAAAACAAAATAAAGTAAAAACTGTCAAGTGGCGTAAAAGTATTGTAAAGTGTCACAAAGCAAAACTGTTGTAAAGTGCCATAAAGCAGAAGTATCATAAAAGGTGCCATAAAGCACGGCTGTCATAAAAGAGACTTTCGGGATACAGCGGGATTGAGGGTCTCTAATAGTGTCTTTCGCCGGGATATTGCTGCCGTGGAGCTGGTCCCAGCTTCCAGGGCGCTGCTTTAGCTCTCCGCTGCAAGGGGGATGCCCGCAGCAGTTGCCCCCGTTAGCTCTGCTCCTGCCGCGAGTCTAGATCGGGACGCGAGCCCACCTCCCCGTCGGAGCGCAGGGCCCCAGAACCCGCAGCCGTGCTCAGCCCTGCCGCCCCGCTCCCCGCCCTCTCGGTGCCGACAGCCGTCCCCGCGGCCCCAGCCACCGCCGCGGACCTCGCGGCCCCTCGCAGCGCTGCCGCCATCTCCGCCTTTGCCGTCCCGTTGGTGCCGGCTGTCCCGGCTACCGCGGTTCCCGGCCCTGGTTTCGCCATCCTCGCGGCCCCGCCCCTCAATTCCGCCTCTCCGAGCCCGCCCAGCAGCGTCACCGCGGCCCCGCCGCTTCCCCCCCCGCTACCCGCGGGTCCGGCCGCACCTCCGGCCCCTCAAGTTCCCCTCGCCCCGCCGACACAGCGGCGGCGATGGCCGAAGTTCCGTCCGCGTGCGTCGCTGCCTCGCCGCGCGGCCGCCGCTCACCCGCCCGCCGCGACCGGCACGCGACTGCCACGCGACTGCCACGTGACCGGCACGCGCCATCCACGCACCCGGTGCCGTAAAGCGCGACTGTCGTAAAGTTGGCCATAAAGCGCGGCTGTCGTAAAAGGTGCCGCAAAGCGCGACTGTCGTAAAACCGGCCGTAAAGTGCGACTGCCGTAAAGTTGGCCGTAAAAGCGCGGCTGTCGTAAAAGGTGTCGTAAAGCGTGACAGTTGTAAAATTGGCCGTAAAGCGCAGCTGTCGTGAAACCAGCCATAAAGAGCAGCTGTCGTAAAAGGTGCCGTAAAGCGCAGCTGTCGTAAAAGGTGCCGTAAAGCGCAACTGTCATAAAGTTGGCCATAAAGCGCGGCTGTCGTAAAATCGGCCTGCTCCCCTGCCTCCCCCGCCACAGCCCGCAGCCGACCCAAGCAGCACTGGATCACGTCCTCGAGCACGCAACCGCGTTTTCCCCTTCCACTCTCCCAGCACCGAGTGGGACTACTTTTCATCTCCAGGTCTAAAGGTCCTGAAGAACACGCAGGCTGAATTTGAATCTGATGCTGCAGCTTATTTCTCAGCCATGCTTATCTCTAGCTCAGACACTGTATATTGCAATGGCATTACTCATTGGTACAAAGGCTGGTTTTCCCTCCGAGTACAGAGTAATGATTATTTGATTATTAGACAGCAGCATCATTCCCTCATTACTGTTTTTGAAAGCAGCAGGAGAGAGACATGGATACCGCAGAGTGGCTGACAGAATGGGCTGTAAGACCTCCAGGGAAGGGAATCTTTCACTGTTTAGGCTGCCAGAGTCCATACCTTAACTCTTCCTGGGCCTCAGCAGGGAGACCTAAGATCTGGATCACGTCTTTTGATATGAGCCTTAAGACTTAAAAAACTCCTTTTTGCACACCGCCCGTGGGGTGTTCCCCCAGGGATGTTGCAACCAGGAATGTTCAGGAATTCCAACCAGGAATGAGCTGCCAGAAAAAGTCAATGAATGCACAGCAAAAGCAATAAACCCTCCTGGCCAGGGGCATTGCCCCTGCCTCTTCCCAAAGCTCTGCCTGCTCTCCTGGAATGGAAAATGCCATTTTTCACCCCTATCCCAAAGGCTTTTACATTCTGTGTTTGTGTCCCGCTGGCTCTCCCCCTTTCTACAAAAAGCATTCAATTAATCAGTGGTTCCAAAAGCTGCAGAGAGGATTTTGGGACAGAGTCCTCACACAAGCCTCACCCAGCAGGAAACTACACTTGGAATTACTGGAAATGTGATTCTAGAGGAGGAAGAAAGGGTGAATGTTGGACAGCACTGCAGTGTGTGCAGAACCAGAAAATTCAGGCAGGCTCCAATTCCAAGATTTCCTTGGCTGCAGGCACGTCTCTTGGGATGAGTTTTGGATGAGGAATTTTGGAGTTTTGGATGCTGGGAGTGTGATGATGCCTCACATCCAGCTCGGCTGCTCTCCATCAGGCTGCTCAGGGTGTTTGCAGGTGGGAAGCACTGTGCAGAACTGGGCTGTAACATCTGCCCACAGCCAGCACAGAGACTGCCATTAAAGTGCCATTGCCAACTCCAGCAAATTCCTTACAGCTCTCCTACAACACTGATTTTTTTTTCTGAGCTGCCTCAGTCCCTGGAGACAGGTGATGTTAGAGCAGTCTTCATTTCATTTAGTCTTCATTTTCATTTTGAGTGAAAAGCTCAAAGCTCTACAGGCAAAAATATAAAGAACCCAAGCGTGTTGCATTTCTCAACCTCCTTAGATTTTTAAGGCAGCTCCTTGGTTTTTTGTCTCTAACTTACAATTTTTATGGTAGTCTGGTGGGTTATCACTACTTTGCTTTAGTTTGGGCTGTATTGTGCTTATTAAGAAACACTTTTTTGTTTCATACCAGGAATGATCAAACAAGTGGGCTCCTTTGGCATTCCTACCACACCTGTCCCCAGTATGGGTGTCTGAGCACCTGAAGTCTAAGGCAGGCTGGTTTGCTATCCTAAGAATTAATTCCTGAAAATTCCCATGGCACAGGGGTTAGAACTAGATATTTAAGGTCTCTTCCAACCCAAACCATTCTGTGATTCTACAAAAACTTTGATCTTGGTTTCTGGAAGAAGCAAGAGCCGCAGTTCCACGTTCCAGCTGTAATATAGGGATGGCTGGACTGTAAGCAGTTATTACAGTAACACCCATCAGAGCACCTGGCTCTCTGGAAGAGCCCTGCTATTTACACAGAAATAAAAAGAACCTGAATTCTACCATTTCCAGATGGTTTTCTCTTGAGTGGCTAAATAAACTCAAAAGCTGAAAGTTCCTCTCTTTCCAGGTCCGTGTCTGTCATTAAATAAAGCACATTGGAGCCATATTGAGGGAAAAAATCAGACATCTGCAGTAAATGAAGCAGGCTTTTGGACTCACTGCTATCCCCAGAACCCAGCCATGGCAGCACTTAAAACAAGACCTTTTTACCCCCACGTGCCCAGGAGGTTTCTTGATGTAAAGGTTCTTGGGGTCACAGCAAGCATTCTTCACCTTGCTCAGTGCAAAGCTTTCAGATACACTCTGTGGCACTGACTCCTTTATTTATCACCTTCTGTCAGGAGAACTGCTGCTGCATCAGAGAGGTCACAACCTTCTATTCTTCCAAGCCACTGTCCTGTCTTAAATGAACAAGTCCTGCTTAATGCCATAGGCCAGACATCAATCTTTGTGCCAAGTCCTTCAGTGCGGTCCCCCCGGACTTGAAAAGTAAATTGAGTGAAGAAGGAGATCTGGTTTCTCACATCCTTCCGTCCCTGCAAGAAAATGCTGTGGGTGCTCTCCAGCATTACTCCGCTGTGAGGGAGGGAGATGGGCCCAGCAGAACCTTGCACAGGTAGTGCCTGACTGCACCTGAACTGCAGATGTTCATGTTCAACTCTATTTTCAGCTTCTCCAGGCCTGAGTCCAGCTGTGGCTGGAGCTCAGGGCTGGAGGGCAAGCTGGGGAGGCTGAGGAGCATCCATGGGGCTTGTCCCAGGCACTGCAGGGCAATACCCTGAAGCAGAGGAGAGAACAAACACTTGTGTTCATCCTGCTGCAAGTGTAAATTCTGCCAGCACCACAGCCAAAATTTTTTTGCTCAGCCCCTTCTTTCATCTTCTTTTTTTGTTCCCTGCTTTTCTTTCTCTGCCCAACGCGGCTGCAGGTTGGTAAGAATGCTTTTAAAAATGGCCATTATGCCTACACCACCTCACCTGCTTCCCTCAGCTTTTGCAGCACATAAAAACCTTGGTAAGAGACAAAAAGCCTTTTTAAACATTGTGGTAGGATAAGGAACATACTGCACCTCTGGATGCACTGAGTGGAATATGAGCTGCCAGCAACACAGCAACCCTCTAGCTTATGTTCTGCAGAAAAAGAGATTTTAGGGAGTGAGTATCAACCACTCATGGCTCCTCTTTATCAGGGCTACTTAAACACTTATTTTGCATTGATTTCACATTAATCCTTCCACTAATACAACAATGCACCTGCACAGAAATGCCTGTATGTGTGGATCAGTGAATATGTAAGCATGTTATATTCTTTGTGTGTATTTCCTCCCCCCTCTCTGGCTGCTGTTGGATATCTGACACCAGCAGCAGAAGATTTATTGATCTGGTCATAACGTATTAAGGCTGCTGAAGAGCAGATGTTAAAAACAGACTTCTTGGCCTATATCAGCCCCCGGTGGTATTGGTCTCACACATATTCCAGTTTATTTATTGAAGCAATTTCTCTTCTCATTCTCTTCATTATCTTCCTTCTGGGCAATTCAGGCACATCAGAGTCAACCGCTTCCAATCAGTCAGTCCTTCTTGGATCATCGTTTTTGCTTTAGCTTTGGGCAACACCCGAAAACTTTTTCCTTCCTGAGAAGGAAAAGCCCATCCCACTGTTCATAAAAGCAGATGGAAATTTATCAGCTGCAAAAATTTATCCTGGCATAAATACAGTGAAAATAAAGACTCAGGGATCCTCCTAATTTGATAATAAGCAGGTGCATAATGGGTCCAGAGAAGTCATCTGAAAGGGGGACTTCAGTGATATGACCACATAACAGCACCCAAGAGGCTGTGATGCCCCACAGTAGCATATCATGGCAGATGAAGAACCAAACACAGCCCTTAGACCATAAAAATGTTGTTTGTCCCATTTTATTACAAACAGCCACAGACCTGTGAAATTCATGCAGAGCAAAATGTTCTTCCTGTGCAGGAGGGCAGCACGGCTCTGTGCACCAGAAAGGTGTGACCCTGGTCCTTCTCCAGGAGACAGCCTTGTCACCAGCCTCCTTAAACACCTGGTGTGCACACTCTGAGGTGAGGGCTCCCTCCAGAATCCTGCAGCAGCACAGGTTTTTATTCTGCAGCTTATTTCTGCCAGGAATAGGGAAGCAATGCTCCTGGCCACAGCTTTGGTGTAGTAAAATCCCGAGGCCCCCTGACACCAGGGCTCTGGCACGAGGAAGCAGAGTCCTGTTCCCAGAAATTCCTCCCAGGACTGGTTCTATCCTCCAGCTGCCACCCCAGTGCCCCGTGGCCCCCCTCTGTGTGCTCAAACCTCTGCCCACATGCTTCTGGAGCTGCCTGCTTCAGAAAAATGAAAATCAACTAAATATTTTCCTAATACCTAGCCAGCAGTGGACAGCTGGACCTGGATGGGCAGGAATTTTTCCAGCTCTCCTAATTTTGTCAGTCTTCCTTTTCTTGCCTTAACCCTCCTGCAGACTACAAGCAAGGCTGTTTTAATCTGGATTTTAGGTGATTTTTTGTCACTCATATGCCATTTGCTCCCCCTCATGCTTACAGTAGCATTCCCTGTTCTTAAGTCTGGCAAGGTTTAGAAATTCTGCTGAAATAATAATTGCAGTAAATTTTTATGGAAACAGATGGGGGAACCAGACAGCCATAAATTTGATAATTCCTTTGAGTACTTAGCAGCAGAAACACGAGTCCCCAAATTCATTAAGAAAAGAAGTGATTAATGATGATATAGATTTTGCATAATGATAGAAAGCCTTAAAATGTACAACTTTTGAATGCTCCTCATTTATTCTGCCTTATTGGCTGCCTGGACAATTGAAGATGAAAGGCCTGGGAAAGACAGAAAACACACATTTAAACTACTGGGTAAAGTGAGTAAAATGATGATCCACTGGCAATGCTGTGACCTTTACACATGAACGTGTCTTTCAGATCCTCTGCTGTTAGTCTTACAGCACAGCTGAGTTAATCTAATATTTCCATTTTAGCTCATAAGAGAAATGAAGGAAAATCTTAATTATGCCTGTGGTTGTGGTTATAATCCAACCCCCTGACACAGGAATGACTCACATCTGTTCTCAACTCATTTTATGGGCCAATGCAATGACTTAGTTGACTCAGGAAGCAGAGCTAAGAAAAAGTTTACTGCAGAATGGCCCAAAGCTCCTCAAATAATTGTGCATTTCCAAATTGTCCCTGAGAAGCCCCCTGATATTCCCATAGAGTATGGCTGGAACCAGGAAACATGTTTTCTTCAGCCACTGCTTTGCTTCAGTCATTCTGGTGATTTAGGTCTTCTTTTTTAAAAAAGAGTATTAACAGACCTGGTCTTTTCCAAAAGTCTGGAGTTAGTGAAACTTGAGGTGGGTTGTCCCTCCTAGGAGAGGTGTGGATGCAACATTAGTGCTGGACCTGCTTTCCCTCCCCTCCCAGCCAGTCTGGACCAGCACAAGGTCAAGGCCACCCTGGTGCAAGTTCAGCATGACCCTTGGGCTATTTGGATGGGCCTTTGTAAGAAAAGGCTCAAGTAGAAGAGGATTTTCTTGACTTTCATGGGTTTGGAGAGCTGGACTCCTCCCTTTTCCATGGAGCTGGAGGAGTCCCCCATGCCAATGATGTGGCCCAGCAGTGCTTTGCTGTCACTGTGATATTTTCTGAAAAATCCCTTTGCCAGGATTTCTTCTCCTGGCAAGATGAGAAGCCTCAGCTTCCCCATGTTTTGCTGCTTTGGAATGTGATTTGGGGAATTGTTTTAATTTAATGACCAATCATAGCCAGCTGTGTCTGACTCTCTGAGTCTGTCACGGGTTTTTATTATCATTCTTCTCTAGCCTTCTGTCTGTATCCTTTCTCTTTCTTTAGTATAGTTCTAGTATATAATTTCTTTTAGTATAATATATCATAATATAATAAATCAGCCTTCTGAGAACTTGGAGTCAAATTCTCATCTCTCACCTTGTCCTGGGGACCTCACATCACCACACTTTGCAGAGATGGTGGCCCTGACTCCTGGGACAGGTCTGTGGCTCCAGCTCAAGGGTGACCCTCACCTCCCCTGCTCAGCTCCATCAGCCTCCTGGCAGAAACAAACTACAATTGTTTCTGGACACACAAGGAACAGTATTTTAAAGATTAGTTCATTGACAGATATTTGCTCAGCTAGAGTTTTTATTAGCTAAATTCCATCTCCAGCTCCCAGGGAAAGTGCTTGGAGTGACATATAGAACAGCCACCATAGCTGAAACAATCCCCCTACTGGGAGATGTCACTGAAAAAAGGAGCTAAGGGGTTTATTTGAACAGCTGAACATTGGCATGGAAACTACAGCTATCTTTTTAACATAAACTGTAAAAATAATACAGTTTGCTTTAAGAAAAATGAGCTGTGTGATTGGCACTCTGCACTTGATATAATTCATTTTTAGTATCATCTAATTCAAAGAAAAGAGTTTTTCAATCTGCTTAGGCTACTCAGAGAAAGACAAACCAAAGGACACAGGTGACAGGGTAGGGACAGGGAGCAGAGGGCTGGAGGGAGCACAGACCCTCACAGCTGTTGAGGCACATGCTGACTGTTCCAGAATTCCTGCACATCCCTTTTTGCCATCACCCCACGCTGCTGTCCTGTAAGACCACCGAAATCCTGCTCCAAATTCCCTTTTAAAGAGCTGGGGACAGGAGTGCGTTGGATGGGGATGACAGAGGAGGTCAGCAGTGGGGAGGATGGTTGTCTTTCAGTTTTTTCCCTTTCCTGTTAACTGCAAGTCAAACCCAAAGCAAAGCCCCTGGAAAGATGTGAAACAGCAGCTCCAGAAGATCAGAGGGTGGATCTTTGTCCACACCCAGCTGCATCAGTCAGGCAGTCCATTCACCACCATCAAACCCAAACTAAACAGCTTTATTGGTACAGGTGAGTGGCTGTTACAGCTCCTCTAACTCTTTCCAGAAGACTCACTTTCCAGTGTCTCCAGCAGGCTGGGATCTCAAAGGGAGAGCCCTGACCCCCTTGTTTTGTTTGACATTGTGAGCACAGCCCTTTGGTGAGAGGCAGCTGAGAGGCCCTTCCCAGGACCAGCGGAAGGAGCCTGGTGACAAGAAGTTTTTATTCACCTTCCTGTGACTTTCCAGGGCCCTTTTCCTTTTCCTTCTGTTTTGTAGAGAGAAACTTGCCAGTTCTTCTCCTCTCAGCAGGATTATCAGAACTGGCTTCCGATGGGAAGTTTCCCATTGCTGGAAGTTTCTGAGGGTCCCTGCCTGTGGTGCCATTGGGAGAGGAGTGTCCATTTCCAGCTGATAACCTCTCAAACATTGTTATCTAAGGGAAACAAAAAGCTCTGGGAACAGGGGCTCAGTGCATGGGCAAGGAGCAGCACATGACATGTGAATTTGCCAGATGTTACCACTCTGAATGTTACTAAAACATGCCCTGACCACAGCTGCTTTATCTGCGTGGAAGGAGTTGGGAGATAAGAGGTGATTTTACTGACAGTGCTGGAATGGCCTGACCAGGCAGCCTGGGAGCAGCTCCCTGACATAGCATCACAATTCCTTGCAAATGTGCCAAATGTTGGGTTTTGTGTGGTCCTGACCACTGCTTCATTTGACAGTATCCTCCCTTCGTGCTTATTCAGACTGAGATTGTTTTCCAGAAAATTACATCATCTTCCAGTGTGTACATTTGGTTTCTAAAGGGCCTTCACTTTTTCTGCAGCTCAGTTGATGCCTCAAGGCTTGCTTTAATGCTCTTCTGACAGTGTCTTGTGTTTGTCTGATTGGAAATATTCCAGGTAATTAAAAAAATTGCGCACCAACTGCTGCTTAAAAATCTATTGTGTGTATATTGATTTTGCACATTTTGGCTTTGGAGGAGGCTGTTTCAATGCTCCATCCCCCCTTTCTGAATCTCCCATGTCAAGACTGGAACCCAAGCTCTTCTGAAGCCTGCAAAGCCAGAGAGTGCCCTTAAGTGAAACCTGTTTATTCCTTATTGCCTTTTATTCTTTACAGGAAACAATATGGGGAGGCTGTGCCAGAAACACAGATACTGTAATTATTATTTTTATTATTCCAGCGTATGCACAGGAACTTATTATTTTTAAGCCTGGTCATCCCTGTACCCTGCAGTGCCTTAATTTGGAGGTTCACACTTGAAAGGAGAGAGAATTGCATCCGTGCTCATTGTCTGTCCTTGTCACAGGCGTGGGGCTGCACTGATGAGCTCTAATCACACACGTGAGTCCAGAGCAGGGAGAGGAGGCATTTCTCTGTGCGCAGAATAATCAACTCTGAGTTAAATGCAGTGCTTGAAAGTGATTTGTATCCATCCTCACCCCCACCTCCTCAGTCTAATTAACTCCTCTAATAGAATTAATCAGCACACTAAATACAAGACTCACTAGCGACTGAAAAAACCACACCACTATCTATTCCAAAATACAATTACACTGACAAACTCAATTACATGCCTCAGTCACTTCTGAAATTACTCACCAGTATTGGACTGTGCACAGTTTAAGTTTCATTGTTGAAAGAAATCATAAACACTTTCTAAATTGTACAATGTTTACAGAAATACGCAGAAGCACAGCTTTTATTACCCATGTGGCAAAATTAATTTGACACATTGAAAGCAAATGAATAGAGCTGGAGGACTTTATTCAGGCAGTATTCTTCCCACTGATAGAATTTACACTGGGGGAACATCTAACACATTAACCTTATTAAACTCTGATGTAGGTAAACAGCATTTCAAAGGGAATGAGAAAGGATCCAAAATCAAAATCCTTATTGCATTTGAATGAGAAACATCCAATTCTGCATTTCTAACTGTTCTTTTAGTTTACAGCCACCTTTCACCAAAGTAAGCTTTTGCTCTGGAAGCTTTTGCAGCAGAAGCAGTCCACAATATGCAGTTTTGATTCTGGGTTTAGTCTTTTAAATCTGTGATGAACTCTACAGCTGAACATAAACTCCCATCAGATTTAGTTATATGAGTTTAGGTTAATTTGCAAGTCAAAAGAGGAAGATAAATGTTGCTTGTGTTTTTAATAACCCAAGTTTATCTAAGTTCATCTTGATCTGAAGATACAGAAAGTCTTCCTGAACTTTTTATTTGTCTGGTCATATGCAGCCCCTGCTTCTCAATTTAGTTTATTTTCAAACCGTGATACCAGCCAAACAGGAAGGGAAAGAGCTGCTCTTGCTCACAACTGGGCACAAGCAGATAAAACTTTGAGCTCCAGGCTAACAAAGTCTGTGTTGAACTTGAAATACACTGACTGATAGAAACATCTCCTATCCTTAGCAAGAGCCCACATCCATGCAGATTCGGTACAACAAACTGGTTTTGAGCCTAAAAATTACAGTGGCACTTGCCTAGTAGGAAATTCTCAGGTCAGTAGAGTAGACTCAAAATTCCTTTGAAAAAAGAGAGTCCAGCACTTTGAAGAGTTCTTCAAGAAGGCAAGGAACATCCTGCTGGGTCTCACTTCCTGCTGAACCTGAGAGAGACGCAGGTCCTGCCAAGGGAAGAGGGATCAGAAATTCCTATTTCAATCAAAACACTGGAAGAGTTGAGCAGATGTGTTCAGAGCCCCAACACCTGCTGCACAGGGATGGGATGGCACTGGGAAATTGTGCTTTTATGGATGGATCACACATGGTGTGCTCTGCCAGTGTCCTTCCTATGGGCTCCCCCATCCACCCATTCCATCCCCTGCTCTAAACCAGGAGAGAAATCAAAACAAAGGAAAGGAAGATTGTTCAGTGCAAAATTATGATTAGCCTGTGTTAGTGAGAAACCCTTTCTCCTTCCACTTTCCTTAAAAATTATGAATTCTTATCATATGCTGAGACAGTAACATTCAAGGACCAGGACAACAGAACAGAAAGAATCTCCAGAAAAACTAATCTCATATCTCTGGATGTATATAAAAATATTCTGGGGAATATTTGTTATATTTTGGCTTTTTGCCATGCCCATTTATTTCACAGCATGCCAGGCATCCCTTTCCATAGTCCCCTTCCCACTGGAGTTCCTTTTATGTGCAGCCAGGCAATTCACACCCCTACTCCTTTCCTCTCCTTCAGGTGTTTAAAGGTTGTTTAAAGCAGAGTATTAAACCAGATTTTATTCTAATCCACATGTTTTCAGCTCCATAGCCATTCCTGTTAGAAGTGCTGTGACACAAGCACACAGTTTCACAGCTGAAGATGCATGTTGGGATAAATTCCTGGTATGAAACTGGGGCCTCAAACAAAGGGTTCTTTTGCTGAACTCAAGAATAAGACTCACTTTGTGAATTAATAGATTTTGTACTTTCATCAGTGGAATATCATCCATCAAACTAAAACCTTTCAGAAAGGCTGGAGCTATTTCACATCCAGGCATCTTCTTTATTAATTCTGCACATTTCTGCAGTCATCAATGCTGCATTGGATGACACTTGCAAAGGATTACAGACCTGATACGATATTAGATAAAAATTACAAGTGAGAAGCTATTTTATTGCTATTTATTTTCATCAGCAGAGCATCCCTCTCCCAAATGCCATTCTAGTTTGGTTGATATTGACTTTTCAGGCTGCTGAGAAGTTTTGTAATTCTTTTTTGTTCATAGTTTATGTATAGAAATCAATACTAGTTTGCAATTTGTTGAAACTGAAATGGTCACAGTAGGAGTAACATGTACCTGATTTACCCTTGCATTCTATTCCCAGTCAGAATTGGATTCATTTTGCAGTCAATCTATGATATCTAATAATTAAAAATGGTGATTTCCACATCTCACATGCACTTTGTATTAATCTCACAGTAAAACATTACTGAAAAATGCAAGCAGGATCACGGCTGTGAATTTTCCTTAACATCACTGATGTCAGCCATTGAGATATCAGGGGTCTGGGTTTCTTTTTTGATCAGAATTTGTTCTCATACCACCAGAAATAGAGATTTCACTGGTTTTCAGGTAGTGCAGTAATGATTAACTGCAAAATTATCAGACTCAAGATCTTTTCTGGAAAACAGCTGGAATTTTTTTACAGCTTTCAAATCTAACTGCAAAAAGTTTGGGTCAGAATAACGTCACCACCTCACCTCAAACATTCACCTCAAATTTCGTGTTGCAGGGAGCAAACCCCAGTGAAACAGCCGTGATTTGGTGTCAAGGCATTGTCAGACATCTCTGGAATGTTCCTGGTCTGACACTACCATCTAGTGTCCCCACCACAGACTGCAGCTTCTCTGCAGGGGAAAATTCACAATGCACGTGTTTGTTCACTTCCATAATTACATTATCATAAATAATTCCTCTCCTGAGACTCGTGTACAAATAGAAGAGAGGCTGAAGGCCACACAATGCCAGCCTCCTTTTCCTCTTGTATTGTAATAGAAAAGCCAGCTAGGCACACAATCCTGGGGAAAAAAATCATGAGCTGATTTGGTAATAGCTCTCACAAGACTAAGCGATGTGTTTGGTTTCCATACTTTCCAGTAAAATTGAAAACCACATTAATGCTCTTGTAGCACACCTGGGATATTCAGCAAAACTGGCACAGATGAAGTGTGGAGCCTCAGTGCCACACATGGCATCTCTTACTGCCTTAGGAACATCTTTAGCTTTCCTGGCAGAGGCTCATGAGAGCTCTGCTGGACCAGCCACACTTGAGGACACTTCACATTTCCTGGGGGGGCAGTGAATTCTAAATATGCTTATTTAGAACCTCTCCAGGATGCCAGAAGAGGTAGCTTTCCTCTAAAATAGAAAGGTTTCCTGCATCCAAAGCTTCCTTGGAGTCCCAGCCCCACAGTTTTCTGCCTTGTCTCCTTCAGCAATATCAGCCTAATTAAGCCACAGTCTTTGTCTGCTGCGTCCACCCTGGAGAAGTGAGTCCAAAGAGCTATCAAGTGAATTGCAAACCCTACAAAACTGCCTGAAGGGGAAGAGGACTCTGTTCTGGCCAGGTTGCTGCAGGGAGACTGGAAAACACGCTGGAAGCCATGAAACCCTGAATGCTTTTTTTTTTTTTAATAAAAAACCTTTTCCAGCTTTTGACTTTTACTACACTTTCCAAAATAATTTCAAGAAGTTCCCCCTCTGACCTATGAAAACTCCTGTGCCTAAATATGCTTTACAATCGTCTCATTCCCCCACTTACAGTTTCAATGTGCTGTAACAGTATTTTCAGCCAGAAAAATCCTGCACTGGGGACTGCTGAGGCAGCTCTGCTTTACTGCAGACGCTGAGTGAGCTGTGACAGACTGCACCAGCCCAGGCTCATTATACACATCCTCCACTGAAACACTGCAGTTCAGAGCAAGCCCTTAACCTGCTGATTGCAAAGAACAGCCATTACATTGCTTTTGATACTGCAGCCATAATGGCACCTTATTTCTTCAAATTATTGACACAATTTCACAACGTTGTCTTGACATCCTCAGGCTGAAGGTGTCAGTGCTCTTGAACCCTGTTTAGAGCACTAGCCTTTCATTTTCAGCACACTTAAAACATGCTTTCTAGTGGAGTGGGAAGAAATCTCAAACTTCTCCTGCAGCTCAGACATCACAGCTGTAATCCCCAGCACATCTAATGGTCCTTCTCTGATAAAGCCATTTGAAAATTAAAACTACTCAGTTATTTGGGCCAAAGTGCATTTTGTTACTCCAGGATGAAAGCTAAACAGTTCCTGCTATGGAGATGCAGGGGTAGAGCAAAGGGACTGGATTGCAGAGCCCTCTGCAGTGAGGAACAGGATGGAGACTTTCTACTGAATTTCCCAGTAGAAATTCCCTGTACTGGAGCCAGGGACAGACACTTGGGCAGGAAACTGGGGCAGATTTCTGTGTCTCCCCACAGGCCTGAGGGTGCCAATTGCCAGCCCAAGACTGCAGCAGTGTCAGAGAGCAGCAAAACTCCCACATCAGCCAGCACTGAAGAGACTTTCCCCAGCAAACAGGGACACAATCATGGCACACCTCACTCTGGGCTTGCCAGAAATGTGATCAGGACTGACATGGAAGCAAGTCCTTCCCCCTAACATTAAAATGACATTGTTGACATCTAAACCTGATGGCCCTTTTCTCTCTCAATGTGAACTGTGTGGCAGCAGCCAAGGAGTCCCTTTCAAAGGAAAGTAGTTGTATTGATTTAAGAGAAAACCTTATTTGAGAGATTTGCCACCAGCTTTCTCCCTTGCCACAGATACCCACCAACCAGAAGATGAGTGGCCATTCACAGACTGTTTTAATCAGCATGGGAATGATATCAGTGGATGTCATCATGTTCTTTCTCTCTCCTGACACCTGTTAGTGCCCTTATTAATTACACAGACACGAACAAACCTCCCCTTCTGTGGTTCCCAAAGTCCCCAGAAGCCACATAGCTACTCAGGTTAGGCATGCCAGGAGATTATTTCAGAGCTTAAAACCAACAGGAGATCTCAGGCTGATTGATTAAGGAAATTGATACAAAGAAGAGATACAGCACTACTGCACCTGTGACAGCAGAACCCCTCTGTGGAACAAAGGGGGGCAGAATATATTCACTATAGTAAGGGGAAACTATTTCCCTGGGCATAGGAAAATGTGCTAGATGGGTTTTTTCTTTTCAAGAGTCTTGAACACCTTGCAGAATGTCTGGGATATCCAATGTTCAGGGTGACTCCAACGCCCCTAGGATCCGTATTTGTGTTTGTGTTTAGGCATCCCTGAAAATTAGGAAACAAAGTTGTCTTATATAAACAACAAAACACAAGTCAGAACTTAAATTATGGGCTTGGCTGGTAGCAGCAGATTAGAACTAAGGAAAATACTCAGGAAGGGCTTAAGATCAACTTCCCTGTGCAAGAAGAAAAATCAGTGCACCAGCTCCTTCATCCTGAAGGCTAATCACTGCAAGATTAGCAGTGATTTTACAGAGCTTTGCTGTACCTTGATCTTTGAGAGTAAAAATAAAGTGAAAAGTCAGCTATTTCTTTCCAGCCCATCCTATTGCTGTGCTCCAAGAGCAGCATACAGCAGCACTCCTCAACTGAGAAACCTTTCGTTCTGGAGCAGAACCTGCTGTAGCCCAGCCTGGTGAACCCTCTTTGGGTAACTGCTCAGTTTTACCTTTGATGGATCAGTGATCTCTCCCTTCCTCAGCTGATGCCTGAATCATCTGGGAATCAGTCAATCACTGACATGGCTGGGAGTGACAATCCCTTTAAAAGGCAGATGGGAGAGTGTTACAGAGGAGGGGTTGGGTCTTTTTCCTTTTTCAGAGGCTGGGATAGGAGAGAAGAAAGCACCTCCAAAGTCAGCTGGTTATCAGGCAGTGAGTTAGAACAGTCTGACCCAGGTGGAAGGGAAGGGAAAGCTGGGGAGGGCCCTATGAGAAAACAGGCTGAATAGCTAGAGCAGGATGGTTGGAGGGTTTTTTGCTTCATGGTCAAATTTGTCTTATTTGAGAAATGCTACGGGACATTAACCAATCTCTGCTTGGTTAGCAGCCTGCTCACATAGGAGTATTATATTTAAGACCATAGATATTGTTCTTGCACTCTGTCCTGTGTCACATCCCTCTAGGCTGTGCCCCCCAAAATTGACCCTGCTGTCAGTCAAGGGCAATTTACTGAGAGTTTTGCAGCAGGTGGTGTCCAGGTCTTGGTCTTTGAACTCACTGAGTACTCTAAGAAAGCCCTTCAGTGATATTATTCAAGTTTCAGATTACTTGCTGTGCTTTAAATGCTTAAATAGATGCTGGATCCAGTCTTCAATTTGTTTAAAATTGTATCTGAGCTGGAGAGATTGCTTTAACTTTCATAGCTAAGACTTTGGACAGATAAAAAGAGCAATAATATGTTCCAAGAGTCAGAACTAGGTGTTTTGACAGTATTTCTCCTGTCATTTTATTTAATAATCCATTGCCCCTCGGTTAATAGCTTTCTGCTTGATTAGCCTGTATAAATCAAAACTTCACAGCTTTATCCCTGACAAGTTGTACATTCTGAGCTGAGGGTAATGAATCGTGCCACGGCTTGATGTACTCTGCCTTCCCTTCAGAGGAAGTCCTGTGTCAAGGAAGCACCTTGGCTTTCAAATTGAGTTATCAGTACTCTGTCAAAATCCAGGGGAGGAAATGCAGAGGATCCTAACGCTGTGCATCAGGGATTGCACAGCCCTGAGCAGAATGTGAAGCTGCAGGGACTGGCTTAGATTATGCTGGCAGCTCTTGGGAACTTCACTAAGGTATGAAACTGCCTGCTCTGCATTTCCTGCCTTTCTGCTCCAGTCTCCTGCCCACACTGCCCTGTTCGGTGGTGCAGCAGCACCAGCCTGGTTTCATTGCAGCTGATCCCACAGGGGTCCCCTCCAGGCTCTGAGGGCTGCTGCAAACCTGGGTCGGGAGGCACCTGTGGCACCTCCAGAACGGGTGTAGCTCAAACTGCTGAGCTGTCATTCAGCGTGAGCTGCTGCTTTTCCTCAGGGAGGAGAGTTGCTGTTGGGTCCCACTGGGAGCAGCAAGGACAGAAGCATTAGCTCCACTCCTGGTGCTGGCTGCTACTTTTCCTACCAGGCTGATTTTCCACCTGAACCCCTGGGCTGAGCAGCAGGGGAAGTGGAAGGAGTAAGCATCCACACCAAAGCACATCTTCAAGAGGAAGCATATTTAAGCAGAGGATTAATTGGAACATTTGTTGTAACTCTGGAAAACCTGCTCGGAGGCAGTGCTAGGGCAGGTGAGGGGGTCTCTCACTGTGGCCCTGTGTTCCCACAGCTTTCCAGGACAAAGCAGGCTTTTCACAGCACCAGTCAGCCTTTCCCCAGCACCCCTGCCCCTGCAAAAGCCCAGCACTGCTGTCCTTGGCCACTAGATGCAGCTCATGCTGCACTGCAGTTTGCTTCACATCATTCCAGTTTTCTGATGTTAAAAATTATTTCCCTTGTGTTTCTGGGTGTGTGTGGTTTGAGGAGGTTGAAGCTTTATCTTAAAATCTTCCTGCTTTACTTCTAAGTCTCTTTCCCCCAAACTTCTTGCTTGCTGCATCAACTGTACCCATTTTGAATGCCCAGTCCTGCTTCCTCACATCTCCAAAGAGAACCCTGCTCAGCTGCACTGCTTTGAGGGAGCTGTCAGGGTAATGGGGAGGGAAGAAATCAGGTGAGTTCATAGAGAACACCCTGATTTTCAGCCTCAAGCTGAGCATAGAATTTTACACTGAACTTCCCACCTCCTGCCATTTCATTTTCCCAAATAGTTTTTAAGCTGCAGGTGCTGCACATCAGTGCTGCCTCTCATCAAACATCCAGGGTAAGGAGTCTCCCACCTCTAATGTGAGGAAAAGCTCAGCACAGAGCCCAGGAGCACACGAGGGCATGGATCAGGAGCTCTGCTCTGCTTTTAGTGCCCACCCTGCCTGGCACAGCAGGATGAGAGTGAATCCCTTGGAGAAACAGGGAGTCTGCAGGCAGCAGCTGCAGCAGTTAGAGATCTGATTAAGAGCTATTTGAAGCAGTATTGAGAAGAGCAGAAATTGGGATGCCATTACAAAAATCAGAATTGCTGAAAGCTGGGGCTGGACATCAGAAAGACAAAAGGGCTGGGGAAGCAGAGGAGTGGCCCTGTGGCTGTCTCTGCCCTTCCAGTAGTGCTCAGCTCAGGAGTCACACGTGGGGCAGGTGTGCTGGGGAAAGGCTGACTGGTGCTGTGAAAAACCTGCTTTGCTCTGGAAAGCTGTGGGAACACAGGGCCACAGTGAGAGACCCCCTCACCTGCCCTAGCATGCCTCTGAGCAGGTTTTCCAGAGTTACATCAAATGTTCCAATTAATCCTCTGCTTAAATGTGCTTCCTCTTGAAGATGTGCTTTGGTCTGGATGCTTACTCCTTCCACTCCCCCTGCTGCTCAGCCCAGGGGTTCAGGTGGAAAAACAAAAAACAACACCTGAGGAACCCTGAGCTCTCTCCCCTTGCATGTTTGATCCCTGCTGGCTGTGCTTGCTGGGCTTTCAGCAGAAAGGAACCTGCACGAAAGGAGCCCATCACCTCCAGGTGGGTGCCAGCCCTGGCTGCCACTGAGGCTGGATCAGCTCTGATTCTCCTGGAACACAGAACCTGCAGCTCTTCACCATGGAATCAACTCCAGCTTAGTACAGACTGTTTTCTTACACAATGAGGCTGCTTGTGGAGATGATATTCTTGTACTGTGCATAAAAGGAGCCAGGGTGCTGGAAATTACTGGCAGCAGCTGTGGGTACTTGTAGGTAACAGCTGGGGAGAAGACCTAAAGGGCCTGGTTATTCTATTTTTCTTTCACACAGTGAGATATTCCTATTAAGCAATTACCTCCTGGGAGAAGCAGCAAGGTAGCTGCACCATCATTCCTGGTTTGTTTGGTTTTTTGTTTGGGTTTTTTTTTTTTTTAAGAAAATCTAAAATAATTTTTTCATAATGCACCAGATGAGATGGCTCAGACCTGCTGTGAAGGAAGCAGAAAGTAATGCTCACAGTTTGTAATATTTCCTTGAGCTTCTGCTTTCGCACTGAAAAATGAGCTTCCTCCCATTAAAATGCTTTTAAATTACAAACCCACAGCTGTTCTCTCCAGCTTGCTTGAACACAGTAAACTCAAAGTGATCTGTGTGATGGCTGTGGGCTGGCCAGCATGTTCTTCCCTTGCTAGGGGCATGGGGGTGGTGTGGGCAGCTCCTTGGGCTCTCCAGGGCCACACTGCCATCCATCAAGCTCTCCTTTCCATCAGAGATGGAGCTGAACCAAAGGAAAAGCTCCCTGGGACTGAGCTTTGGGAAGCAGCAGGCATGTACAAAGAATTCTCCATGCAGCCCTTCAGGAGAGGCTGGGGAGCTGAGCTCCAGCCAGGAGCTGGAGAAGCAACTGCAGCCACGCTGGGCGCCTGGAGCTGGAGATCCAATCCTGCAGTCCGGGGACGCATGGGCTGGCTTTGGGAAACCCAGCACTGATGGATCCAATCCCCCAGATCACAGAGGGGAAGCACAGCCTGGCTTTGGGAAACCCAGCACTGCTGGATCCAATCCCCCAGATCACAGAGGGAGGCACAGCCTGGCTTTGGGAAACCCAGCACTGCTGGATCCAATCCCCAGATCACAGAGGGAGGCACAGCCTGGCTTTAGCAAACCCAGCACTGCTGGTGTGTGCAGGTGCCACCAAGCCCTGCCAGGAGAGGCAATCCCAGCCCAGAACTCTGGCTGTCAGCACAGGACCATCCTGCCTCCCCTCCAGAACAAGAACTTGATTGGTTTCATTTTGCATCGAGGAAAAATACAGCAGAAAAGGAGAAGCAGATGTTTTTAGAAAATGTCTACAATTCCTGGAGCTTCAAAGAGCTTTTTGATTGCAGAGACTTTTAAAAACATACAAAAGAGAGATTTTCACTGTATTTTCACTAGGGTAAAACCCTCACTGAAATTTGGACAAGAAGTTTTTGGACTGAGCCTATGTGGGAAAGTCTTATTGCTCACAAACCATGTTTAAAATCCTTTTCACTGATGGTTGGTTATTTTTTCTCTCGTGTGCTGCCTTGGAGGCACGTCCAGCTCCTGCCTGTGCTGGGCATTATGGACAAAGCAAGGCAGGCTTGCAGGTGGCAGAGGGTTTGTTCCCCTCCAAGGGTCACTGCCTGGTGCCCCCAGGAGCTGCATCACTCCCCCTTGGGAGAATGAAGCAGAGAAATTGCAGCTCTACCAAGTACAGCATTGCTGCTTCCATCCGCTCTTCTTTACCCATCTCCTTCATCTCACAGGAAATAACAGTGACCAGGAGAAGGCCAAGTTCTTCCAGATGGGAGTGCACTTTTCATCCTAAATACAATTTCTGGAGCAGCAGCATTTTGGGAGGCTGGATGTGTCTCTCTAAGAGCTGGAGGACTGTTACTGCAGGGAGGACATGGAGATTTGCATTTCTTCATGCTGAAGGAGTCTAGGAGATCTCTCAGGGTTTTAATTGAAAAATCCCCTTCTCTGGTCATTTTGAGAACTTTTCTCCTACCCATATGAGGAGCTGAAACAATTCTGAATGTCACAAAGCAGGCACAGGGCTGCCAAGTAAAAGCAGAGCTGCATGACTGTCAGAAAATCCTGTCATCAACTTCAGGTCCCTCCTGCATGAGTCCCACCTGCAGCTCCACACATCCTACATGTTGCAGGATCCTTCCCAGAAGTTACTTTAAATGCCTGGATTTCTGTTCCCTTGCCTGATAAAGGAGGAAGAATTTCTACTTTGATTGCCTTAAGCTTCTATTTCTCAGAACAAATCCTCCAGGAAATCATAACTTTTTGCAAAGTTACCTTCTGAGTGAATTTTTAATAACAGAAATTCAGTTTAAACTGGACATCCTTAATTCTTATCTAGAGGCTTTGGACCATGTTCTCTGCCTTCTCAAAGGCTCCTGAGAATGATGCTGCTGGAAAAGGTAACACACAGGGGTGTGAAGTGGGGGTAGGTGCCAGCACTGGGCCTCCTTTTGCCATCTTTGAACTGGAAATGTTCACCTGCACAATTCCTTACCCAGATTTGGGGCCCTGTAATGATCCCTATGCCAAGAGACATTTCAGCAGAGGGAAACAAGTGACTCTGCTGTCTCCTGGTTACCTTCATTTCTCATCATTTCTCACTGGACTTCATCCCCCAGCCCCTGGTACGAGGAGGAGCCTTTCCTGGGGAGGAGGTCACATCCCTGGGCAGCCCCCAAGGGGTAGTTCTGTGTTTGGGACACTTCACTGCCATGGGCCTCTCTCCTCTGCAGAGGCTTGTGAGCACCGTGATGCAGGGCTTTTGCTCAAGCTCCTTATCAATGAGTTAATGAGTAAATGAGCTAATGAATAAAGCGCTGTAAGCCCTGCTGAGAGCCCTGTGTGCTTAGCAAGCTGGCCAGGGTATCAGGGTTGAAAAGTTCAGGTCAGGTCCAGGATGGCCTTTCTTTCCATGGCTACCCCAGGAACATCCAACACAGCAACTCAGGTGCCAAAAGCTGCTTTTCCACCCACTCTGGTTCTCCCAGGGGCTTCTCCTGCTTGGGGTAAGGCTGCATTTCATCCAGGGGTCTCCCAGATGGGGCTGGCACATGGCAGGGGTGTGCTTGGCCATGCATCTCCTCTCAGCATTATTGTTTCTGTGCATCCCATGCAGAGGAAATGGGAGCTGGCTGCTCAGGCAAGCTGGATTTGACACTGGGATAAGGTTTTGAGATTGCCTCATCCCACTGGGAACCTGTCCCTCAGGTCCAGGGGAGCTCCACACACATGTTGGCTTCAATGAGCCAAGAAAATGGACAAATATCTGCCCTGCAGCAAGGCTGAGGTTCCAAAAGCCCCCCAGTTTATAAAAATCACACGTTTCTGGGGCCAGCTAAAGGCAGATAATGTATAAATGCTCCCATATGTCTCACAGGGCTTTCCATAACTTTGCAGAGCCACCTGACCCTGCTCTCCCACAGCTCCAGGGGTCCTGTGAGACCACAAGCCTTCAACAGCAGATTGCAGCACAAGTGATAGTTTGGAGCTTTTTCACTCTCAGCAGAATCTCTCACAAGCACAGTTTTTAATTTGATTTCTTCTTGGCTTGTTTCCTCCTGTGGTGTACACACATCTTGCAAGCAATGAGGAATTTGGATGTCACTTCTCATTTCCCCTCAGCCTTCCGGATCCAAGTCCTGGTTATCCTTTTCCCCCTCAATGTGGAGAAACAGAGCAGCATGTTGGGAACCAGCTGTGAAGCTCTCAGCCAAAAGCTGAGTAGGAAATATCTTAGGATGAGCACTGGGTACTACGTGTCAGCTCTTCCCCCACCACCAATAAATGCACCACAAGAGGACTTTGGGTGCCTAGGGAAAAGAAGCTGGCTCTGTTGGCTGCCCTTCCCCTTCTTTGCACTCCTGGGAAGAGCCAGAAAAGTTTTCTGTTCCTTCTTGCAAGGACAGCAGCATGCATGACTTCCTGAAGAGGAAGAGCTGCTGATCCCCATGTTGAGAATATGTCCCTGTCTTCACTCTCTAGCTGTGTTTCCTTTGCCCTGCACACTCACCATTTTGCACTGGAAGAAGCTGGTAGGAAGCCATTGTACCTGTGCAAAACCAGCCCTGGCTGCAGGGAATGCTTTGCCAGGAGCAGAGGAGCAGCTGATGCAAACCATTGCTCAAGACTGCAGATAAGCTCCATGCTGCCAGGCTTGAATGGGCTTACACTGCTGAGCATGAGGATCATTCCTGTTCCTGCATGAAACATTGCAAAGAAAGAGGAATCTGTGTCAGACATGAAGTCAAAACTCCCAGAAACTTATTTGAGCTCCTAGGAATGAGCACTGGCTCCTGGTGTTCCTCTTGCAGATCTCTGCTAGGATCTGCTCTCTGGGCCATCCTCATCATGTGGCTCCCTCTGGGATGCCTGAGGAAGGTGTGCTGGTATTTCTCAGTCCCAAGATTTCATATTTTGGGGTTATAGCAAGTTGCACAGCCTTGGCTGGCAGGAATGTCAGGCCCTGGCACAGGGTGCCCAGAAAAGCTGTGGCTGCCCCATCCCTGGAAGTGTCCAAGGCCAGGTTGGACAGGGCTTGGAGCACTCTGGGATAGGGGAAGGTGTCCCTACCCATGGCAGGAGGTGCAATGAGATGGGCTTTAAGGTCCTTTCCAGCCCAGATCATTCTATGATTGTCCTTCCAGTGCCATGTTGGTGCTGTCTGTGTTTTGGCAGGTCCAGGGGTGCTCAGCAGTGGGGATGAGAAGCACTGAGTGTGACCGTGTTCACAGGGGTCTGAGGATGAGGGAAGAGACAAGAATGTTGACTCCATGTTTCAGAAAGCTTGATTTATTATTTTATGATATATATTATATTAAAACTATACTAAAAGAACAGAAGAAAGGATTTCATCGGAAGGCTGGCTAAGAATAGAAAAAGAAAGGATGATAACAAAAGCTTCTGTCTCGGACAGAGAGCCTGAGCCAGCTGGACTGTGATTGGCCATTAGTTAGAAACAACCACACGAGACCAATCACAGATGCACCTGTTGCATTCCACAGCAGCAGATAACCATTGTTTACATTTTGTTCCTGAGGCCTCTCGGCTTCTCAAGAGAAAAAAAATCCTAAGGAAAGGATTTTTCATAAAATGTGTCTGTGACAACTGAGGGCTGAGATGAGCACTGTGCCCATGCCATGCACATGCCTGGCTTTCCCTGCTGCCAGGAGCAAGTTGTGCACACAGATATTCACCATAAGAACTCTCCACCACAAACTTAAAGAGGAGGGATGTACAAGGAGTTATATTTACAGTAACTAAGTGCTGGTACAGGGTGTGCATAAGGTGATTAAAAAATTCTCCTCTTTGCCTTGCTTAATAATCTGGAAAAAAAACTGGCATACTCTCAGGGACTGCAGAGTTTAATATCTGGCTGATGATGCTAATTTAATTACGTGCCAGCAGGTGGTGCCCAAGTAGAAAAAGGAGACAATTTAATCCAGAATTCTCACAATTTAATATCATATTCTCACTCCAAGTGAGGTTACGAGTGGCGTTTCATTTTGGAGCCATGATCCAGCCCTTCAGACAACATTTAACAACTCAGTGTTGGTGTTTCCATCTTTTCTGCTTCATCCCAGCTCCCCAGACTGCTCCCAGATCTTCAAGGCTTGTGAGAGGGCTGGGAAGTACCAGCTGATAGCGAGGAGAGCAGTTCCAAATGCACACCCAGTCTGAAGGGGGTGCTTGGTCCCACTGCAGCTGAGGCTGTGGGAGGGGACACGTCAATCCAAATGTGTCTCAGGGCTGGAAAGATGCAGTTTTCCCCAGGTGCACTCATTGCTTCTTGAGATTTATACAAAAAATGTGCCAAATAATGGGCACTGTTGAATGTTTTATGCAGGAGAGAGAAGTGGTTTCTCTTGGCCTCCTTTTAAAAACACAAGGAGAGGGATTTTGTGTCATCTGCTTTCTCCTGCAGAAATGACATGAACCTACTCAGCTGGTTCCCACTAACAGCCCATACTAAACAGATGCAAAAATACCAGGTTTATGTATTCTGTAGCTCTGGCAAGTTGCTGATCTGAGTGGTTTTTGCAGGTGCTAAAACACAGAACACAGGCACTGCCTCTGCAGGGCTTGCAAGCTCTTTAAAGGAAAGTACAAACCCCTGCAATTCCATAACTTCGGTGAACAATGAGAGCAATTTCTCACTGGATTAGGACAGGAAACCTGTAAAGAGCATTTTCATGATCCTCCTTCCCTGCACTGAGAATAGGGGAGCTCTGCCACTCTGCTGTGGGTACACTGGCTGGTGTCACATGAAGATTGTCACAGCCCAGCCTGGGCGATGGCAGAAGCAGGACAACATCCAGGCATCTCCCAGCTGAAAATCAGCCTTGTTAAAATACAAGCTGGAGGGAGTTGGGGTCTTGTTACAGCTGAAAGCAAAGGCCAAAGTAAGTGGGTAATGCCTTGGAGTGACTTTTCCCTCTGATCAATGAAAGGAAAGGGCCTGAGCCTCCGGGGAGCAATCTCTGCTGCAGGAGGCTTTCTGCTGGTTGGGAGGCAGAAATCTCCTCTCCTTCTTGTTGAAATTCCCGACACGAGCAGACAAGCCTGATTAGAGTCAGTATATACTGGTCCTTTAGGAGCTGAGCACACAGGGAAGAATGTCAGGGAAGAGATTGCTTCCAGTGGTAATTTATGCAGTTATTCTCCTTTTTTTTTCCCCTATGGAAAATATAAAACACTTCTGCTGGGGAGGAGATGAGCCACTTCAGCCATCTGCAGACATCACCAAACACGGATTGCTCGGAGGCCTGAGAGTGGCTGGGCCCTTTGCAGTGGCACTACCTGTGATTTAGCCACAGGTATCTCACTGCAGTGGGGATCTCAGATATTTCAGAATAAAATAAAAGCTAGAACCTTACAGTGTCCAGATATACATATCCTGGGAAGGAGTGGAAAGATGAGGGTACTGAATGATGAGCTCTTTTGCTTTACTCCTTGGTAAGCTGGTTTTCTGATCCTTGCTGAAAACATGCAGTGCTCTCATGGATCAAGCCTGGCTTCTGTCAGTGCTGCAGATGGTTGTGCAGTTTCTTCTGCTGTATTAATGCTGACAGCCATGCATCACTGAGAGGCTTGCAGAAAAGGTCCCACATGTTTTGTGTTTGTGTTTGCCCTGGGAAAGCAGTGCAGGAACAGCAGAGAAAGCACGTGGAGGGCTCATGGGCAATGATTTGTGCTGCTTTACTGGCACACATATACCAAGAACATAATTTCAAACCTTGGTGAGCCTCAGCTTCCCTCATGATGTGCTCTGGACTGCACCAAAACCCCGGGTGCTCCCACTGCTGGGATATTGGGTGAGCCCAAATGTAGTGGCAAAGTGCTGCAGAAAGGCAGAGCGGTTGGGTGGCCCAGAGAGCACCAAATCCTCCCAAATCACAAGAATATCAGGTATGGAGGGGTTCTGTCATTGCAGCATGACCCTCCCCAGCTGGTGTTTGCTCTCCCAGCCCAGAACAGCTCTCTGTTCAGCCAGGCCTGCTGCTGTCCCTTGCACAGCTGCTGGGGCAGGACACTGCACATTTGCTCCCCAGCAGGAAAGGGGACACCCAGACACATCTCAGGTGCTCCTCTTCAAATCCCCTCTCAGACACCAGTGCTTGTGGTGGTGGTGCAGGGGCAGTGCCTCCAAGGAGGTGATTTAATCAGGTACCCTCTCCACTATTTCCCACAGAGGCAGAGGCCAAGGGCTACTGCACAAGCCCAGACAACCAGGCAGTGTGTTCAGCTTATCTGGGAGATAATGTTTTATCAACATGCCAAGAGCTACAGCTAATGAGGCACAGAGCAGAGGAAGCAGTGCAGTAACTGGTGTGCAGCCTCTCTCCAAACTCTGATAGCAGTGCCTTGCAGGGCAGAGCACACAAAGAGCTAATGAGTGAACACCCAGGATCCAGGCACAGCCAGCAGCATCCTCAGAGATTTGCTTTATTCTTAACAGAGCCTAAAAATTGCTGCTGTGCAGCCAGCAAGAGCTTACAGGGTATCTCTCTCACCTGTTTTAATTTGTACATAAAATTTAAGGTTTTCTGAACAAAGGCTGGACCTTGAGGGTCCCCAGTCACAAAGAAAGCTGCTGGTGGGGCCATGAGTAAATTTCTGCACTCAGTCTGTATTGTTTTCTTGACACCCTTTCCTTGGCCTTGCCAGAGGGTGCCAGGGGGTCCCTTTGTTTGTGGAAATTCTCATGACAGAGCAAACAGCCAAAGCATTTACAGGGAGCCAAGTCAGTCCCTGATACAGGGGGATTAACACATCCCAGGGCAGCCGTGCTGTACTTGGGAGCAGACAGACAGCAAAAGCTCCAGGAAACCTCTGTTCCCTGCAGACTCTCCTCCCAGGGCTGCTCAGGGGTGCAGGGATTTCCTGGGGGAGAAAGGGAGCTCCAGAGGGGAGCATGGCTCACCCATTGGGCTGGGAGCAGCAGCAAGCAGAAAGCCTCAGCCCAAGAGCAGTGTGTCCTTGACAGGCAAGAGGGAAACATCTGTTTCTGTGGGAGACTCTGCCCGTGCCAAGAGCAGGAGGCTCAAGCAAGAGGGAAGAAAGTGTGATGTGGGCAGAGAGCTGAAATCTCTTCTGCAATGCATGCCTGAGAGAGAATAGGCTTGAGGTTTAAACATCAGATGGCAGAGTCTAGAAAAACCTGCTCTGGTGCACCAATAAACTCCTGGGTGGACATTGACTTCTTAAAGCTCCTGTTTTCTTGTTGGTGATGTTATCTGAGACAAAAGAAGAAAGCCTGATTGCTCAGCTATGGCTCTTTTTTTCCCCACTGGTTTTCTGGTTAAGAAAGAAATTCTTTATCACCATTGACTAAACGCTGCACTTCATTACTGGCTGCTGTTTCTCACAAGGAAATAAAGCTGAACATTAGCCATAATTTAGCAAAGTGCTGCAGATTGCAGTGCTGAGGGCAATTAAACAATGCAGAGCAGTCAATGCCTGTGCCATCCCCTCCTGCAGCAGGGCTGGGCCTGGTGTTAGAGACAAAATCTCTGCCCAACCTCCCAGGGCCAGGAACTCAGTGCAATCCACACTCTGTACCTGCTCTGAGGAGAGGTTTAGCTCCAACTTTAAAGCAATTGAAAGGAGAGCTGTCTGTATTTTGGAGCATGTTTTACCTTGTCAGTGACTAAAGCTTTAACACTGGCAGCTTCCCAAGCCCTTTCCCCTTTCCAATTGAAATAAAACCAGAAAAACAGTGATGCTGGAATGAGAGGCCGCTGCTGTCAGTCTCACTGGATCACACTCTTCTGCCAGGGGTCAGGTAACCATCAAATCACAGCCCTCCACCAGCCCTAGGCCTCAGGTCACATTTTTGGAAAAATCCAAGCAAGGCTTTGCACAATCAATCACACCTGGACTCAGACTTTTTTGTAAGTAATATATTTTGTATTAATATAACACATTTTTCGGGATTTCTTGCCCCCAGGAATTCTGATGGAGGCCAAGAATGTACTAAAGAGTTTAAAAAAAAAGAGATATTTATACCCAAAGGAAGGATATGCAGGAGAATAGTTAGCATACACAAGGCTGCAGACTTTCAGAAAGGATATAAACTCAGTCAAACATTAATGAACAATAAGCTGTTTTCAATCTTTGCTGTTTCTTTCCCACCATACCTACTGATAAGAGGTAAAAGCTTTCATACAGGGAGTTGGGACAGATGATTATTGCTCCTGAAAGAAAAGAGTGAACACCACTTTCTGGTAGAAATTCTGAAAATCTCAGAAACATTTGCAGACCAGATTTACCCTGCTGAAAGTAATGGAAGTGATTTGCCTTAGAGATATCAAAAATCACAGAATCAGTGAGTGGTTGAGGCTGGAGCAGCTCTGGAGCTGGTCCCTGCTCCAAGCAGGGTCACCTACAGCAGCTTCCCAGCAATGTCCCACTGGGCTTTGAACACCTGCAAGGAGGGAGAAGCCACAGCCCCTCTGGACAACCAGTTTGAGTGCTCAGCCCTGCTCACAGTAAGAAAATTGTTATGTTTAAGTAGAATTTCCTGTATTTCAGTGTATTTCATTGTTCTTCCACAGAGGAGAGTCTGGTTGTGTCTTTTTTACTTCCTCCATCAGATATTTGCATACACTGACAGGATTCCAGGCTCCTCTTCTCCAGGCTGAGTAGCCCCAGCTCTCTCAGCCTCTCCCCATCAATGAGATGCTCCAGCCCCTTCATTGTCTCCGTGGCCCGTCACAGGATGCATCTCTCCTGCACTGGGGAACCCAGATGGGTCCAGATGTGTCTCACCAGAGGGAACTGGGAGGCAGGAGCACCCTCTTTGACCTGCTGACAGCCCAGGAGAGCTGTGGACTGTCTTCTTTGTCTTTGGTCCCTGTGGTGCCTCAGGGACAGCTCAGGGTCCATCAGGACACTCAGGATCTCCCTGCAGAGCTGCTCTCCAGCCCAGCAGCACCAGCCTGTCCTGCTTCAGGGGTTATTCCTCCCCAGGCACAGGACTTGGCATTTGTTAGCCCATTTCTCCAGCCTGCCAAGGTCTCTCTGAAGGACAGCACAACCATCTGGCACACCACCAGTCCTCCCAGTTTTGTGTGGACCATGAAATGTCCATCCCCTCTCATCCCTTAAGCTCCCAGCTTCCTGAACACCCCCATTTCTCATCAAGGGGGGACATTTTAATGTGGCTGCAATTGAAAGAAGCTTTTGACAAAGCATTTCTCAGGTGCTGCAGCCCTTGATCCTCCTACAGACTCATCAGTGTTGCCACGTTTCATCACCCCAGGTCCTCTGAGCTCTGAGGTACCGGTCTGACAGACAAGGAACAGGGAAAACAGAAAGGCTGAGGGCTGCATAAGCAGAGAGGGAATCTGGAGAGAACCTCTAATTAAGTTATTAGTGAACAAAGCCAAACACCTTTACAAAATGAAAAGATCATCTGTGCAGCTGGCACTGAATCCAGCTTCTAAAATTAGTCCAGAGAGGAAAGACTGATAGATAAAACACCAGCCAAGGAAAAGCCATTAATGGCCAGGACAGGCTGCTGCTCTCTCTGCACTGCAGGCATTAACTGTGGTTAGAGGCAGGAAGAGTTGGATTAAGGGTAGCAGAGATGACAGGAACCACCTTCCTTGGACTGAGATCCCAGGAGAACCAAAGACCTGGAGGTGAATTAATAGTTACAAAAGGTCCTTCAGCCTGCTTGGCCACCCAGTGCTTTGATGAGGCTGAGGGAAACCAAGGACACTGACAATTAAGGGAATAGACACAGCTCATCAAGAGATGAGCTCTTTCACACAGCATTTGGCCAAGCACCTCTTGGACCATGAGTCCCAGCCCAGGGCTGTGAGATAAATTCACCTCTCCCTTTAGGATTTGGCAGTGCAGCTGCTTCCAGCACAAAAAGCAGCAGATTAAGTGGCTTTATGTCAAACCCAACCCTCCCAGAGCCCCTGGCTGGCCAACGCCTTGGTTGTGCTGCAGGAGGGCTCAGCAGGAGCTGTGCTTCAGGAGGAGGAGTGAGACTGCAAACCAGCCCAGTGAATTCTCCCATTTACAGCAGCCAAAGGATGAAACCTATTTAAGAACCTTCCTACAGGTCATTAACTGAAGATAAATGCCATGCAATTATGAATATATCTGATATTTATTATAATGGTACCGATCATAGTGAATGAAGACAGTGTTTAGGTGAGTTATTCCTATAGGTAATTAAAAGTAACTTAAATTTTCCTTTATCACATCTTATAACTTTAAAGCTTATAACTTTATCTTTAATGCATGATCAATCACTTAATGACAGCTTTTGGCTGTGCATTAGTGAACTCCAGCCGATGCAAGTATTTCTTCCAGATAATTTTTCTAGTAAAGGAAGTACAGAATTTTTATGCATTTTCAGACAGATCTTGAAAGAAGGGCTGAGAGTGAAAGTACAGATACATATTTCTCTGCAATGGAAGTGAAGATTAATATTTTGAGAACCTTTAGAGGAATTCTACAACCTCAGTTTGCATGTGGTCAAGGATCAGTGGATTAAGGACCATGGCTGCAAAACTGGACTGATAATTCTCCATCAATGTCAGGGATAGTGGTGCTCATGGGTTCTTTTCTGAAATTCAACCAGCACAGAGTGCAACCCATGAGGAGGATCTTATTTCTAACAGAGTTTAGGAGAGGATGAGAGAAGGACAGGATTATGTGACCTTCAGAAAACTGAATTAATTCAAGATGAGGAACCTTATTCACAGCTAAATTTCAGTGTAATTAAACTGTGATCAAAAGGCACATCAGGAAGTGATATAATACCTAAAGTATATAGTTGAAAAAATAACCTTTCCTGGTGGCTGCTGAACTTTGGCAAGACAGGCCACAAACACCAGCTATGAGCCAGAAATGGCATGGAATTGAAAATTAAACCATAAAACTGAGAGCCTTCAAATAATAATGAAGAGGGCATTTGGGCTACAGAAGCACACAATAGGTGCAGAGCAAGGTCTTAAAAAGGGCTTGGAGGCCTTTTCTTGAACCTCATAGAAAAGAAAAGGTACTTTTTCTGTATTCTGTGCACCAATATTTAAGACTACTGATTTGGTTGAACATTTTCTAATGTACTTCAATTTCTTTCTTATCAAGAAAGTAATATAGTTTAAAAGGACTGCTGAGCTGCAAATGTCTTCTTACAAAGAAGTTTAAAATTTAATCTTTTCAGAGGAAGAAAAAAATTAAGCTTTTTACCCTCTGAAGCTACTTTCTAAATCAGTGTGCTGGACCTCCAAATGAAGTTTGTGGAGCTCAGATTTGTACTTTGCTGCTGAGCAGCAAATGCCAGCAAGGCAATGCATTTGGTTAGGCCCTGATGACAAGAACAGTCTATGAGGAGAGCTGGGAGGGTCAGATGCGGCACAGTGAGGCCTCCCAGCATATCATCTTTGAGCAGCCGCAGTGCTGTGATGCAGGGATCACACCGTGCTGTGCCCAGGGGATGGAGGCATGGCATGGGGCTCAGGGACTCTGTTCAGAAATGATGTTGGCCAATCTCCCCTCCCCAGGGAGCTGCAAGCTCCCACCCGTTATGTCTAATGAATAATTAGATATAATAATAAAATAAAAAACTGTTTCCAAGTTGGATCACAGCCACGCTCTGCACTCAGGGGGCAGCCCAGGGTCGGGTTCAGCTGTTTCACCTGCTGGGCTGACTGCCAGCACACTGTCCCCTGACGCTCCCTGCCTCACACAGGTGGAGTGCTGCTCTGAATTTTGTGCCTCTGAGCTGCCTCTTCTCCCCTGTACTTGGGCATTTCGAAATATCTTGAACTTTTTTCTAAAGGAAATTACAGATTCTTGCCATTGGCTTGTGTAAGTTCATACAAAGCTCCTGATACCACAAAGCCTTTTTGGAGTTATGGAACCATAGAATGTTTGGGTTGAAATGAGTGTTAAAGACCACCTAATTCCAACCCCTCTGCCATGGGCAGGGATAGCACCCACAGATTGCTCAGAGCCCTGTCCAGCCTGTCCTTGAACACTTCCAGGCATGGGGCATCCACAGCTTCTCTGGGCAACCTGTGCCAGGGCCTCACCACCCTCACAGGTCTTACACAGAAAGGTTGTTCCACTAAAACCACCAAGTAAGCAAAGACACAAAGACCTTCTACATGGTTTTGTTCTGCTTTGGCTCTTCAGCAGAACCACAGCCTCAGTACAGCCCTGATTAGGGCTGGGCTATAGGCTCAGCAGCACATCATGATGTGGCTACACTTCCCATATGAGGTCAGACCCAGATTATTACCGAACTCCATTAGCTGGGCTGTTTATTGGAGACCTGTACTCAAACCAGATTCTATTTCAGCACAAAGAGCTCCAGTCATGGTGGGTCTGTGGATCTGTGGTCCTTCTCAGCAAAGTGGTTCACAGGTGACATTGTTACAGAAATCTCCCTGCCTCCTTACCTGCAGCCTTCTCTCTCAAACTTCAAGAAGGTTCTTACACTGTGGCTCACCATCCTGCTCAGGCTCTTTCCAGGAGTCCTGATTGGCTTTGGGTGTAAAAAAATAGGATGTCTGGACATTAAAACAAATGAACAGCTTTAAACAGTGTAAAACATTTTGTGCTTGCTGCCAGCCAGAGCTCAGCATGTTTAATTAAGGTGTGTGAGCTTGAAAGAGGCTAATCTTTGCTGCTGAGGCTAATTTCTGCTGGTTTATTAGATAATACAGTAAAAGACAGATTGAAGCTCCTTTTTTTTCCCCATTTTCTTTTGCTTGTCACCACCAGTGAGCAAGGGGGGAGATAAAATCCCTTCACATGAAATCATTTTAGTGAAGGACCAGAACCAGGACAATTAAGCAGAGGCACAGCTGTACACCTCGCTGTGCACGCCAGGTCCCATTCCCCATTTCCCCCGTGAGGATATTTCCAGAATGACTGCTTGGGCTAAAGTTCATAATTAAAGCTGTAAATCCTGGCTCACTGCTAAATTTGCCTGCCCACAGAGAGAGAGAGAGTGGGAGGGAAAAGGAGGAGAGTCTATCTCCCTCCTGGGAAGCCTTGTTTACTAGTGCTTTGTAGGTTTTCTTATGCTGGTGGTGCTTATCAGGTATGAGAAGAGCTGGGTACTGAGAGCACCCCAATATGGAGATTTTGGGATCCTGACAACCATCAGCAGTGCTGGCTGGTTTCCCTTTTGCAGCAGTGACAGATCAGTGGAGCCAGATGTCTTCACACAGGGTTCCCACACTGGCAGTGAGATTTGGGGGTGATCAGGGACATCCTCATGCCATGAAGAACAGCTGAAAGCCTCAAAGTAAAGATTTGGGAGTTGGTGAGGGATGTCCTCATGCCATGAAGAACAGCTGAAAGCCTCAAAGTAAAGATTTGGGGGTGATCAGGGATGTCCTCATGCCATGAAGAGCAGCTGAAAGCCTCAAAGTAAAGATTTGGGGGTGATCAGGGATGTCCTCATGCCATGAAGAACAGCTGAAAGCCTCAAAGTAAAGATTTACCATATTTAACACACTTTCTGATAGACCACCTGAATTTCAAACTTTTTTCCCCCACAGGAAATGGCATATCTAATTTACCAGAAACTATGATCCTCTCTCATACACTTCTGATGGGGCTGCTTATATGCAAATCCCTCCTTATCGTTTGTCCATAATCTGTCTAAATGTGGCAGAATAAGGTTTTATTAATAATATATTTGCATGCCCATGGCACAGGGCTGAGTCATTGCTTGCAGTACACAAAGCAAGACAAAGCAGTGGAGCATGTCTATTAATAAACATGATAAGTTCACACCTTTGTGAGTAAAAGTTGCACGTCTCTGCTGAAGAGACAGCCCTTTGTTGAAATAGTGATTTATTGCTATTAAAATTGTGTGATTAGACAAGCTTGCAAAGCAGACCCAGAAAATCTCATGGCTGCCTACTCACATGATGAGTTTCACCAAGCATGGAAATGCAGGAACATTTTATCAAGTCAGAACTTCAGAGGAAAACATTGAATTCCAAGGTCAGCTCCTGATGATATGGTTGTAGCTTTTCAGTCACAAAATTACGACATGATTTATAATGAAGTTTATATTTGAAATGCTAAAAGATTCACACACAGACCCCAAAAAAAGTCAGGAGAAAGGCTGTGATAAAGCTAAATTACATGGCGTCAATCAGCCATCTGGTGTGCACTGTGGTTTCTAATGATCAAGGTGAAAAACTTCAGTAGGCTGCAAAAATAGAGAATTACAACATCCACCCTCCCTGCAGTCAGTGCTTCCAGCATTTCAACAGGATAAAATGTGCTCTGGAATTTTCACCAGCTTCAGTCCTGTCATGCACACACCTGAGCACCCGATGGCCAAGGTGGGACATCCAGCCAGGACACACTGTCAGCTGGGGACACAAAAAGGAGGGCTCTGCTGTGAAGGTCTGAGCTTTGGAAAGGAAGGGAGAATCCCTGAGGTCAGTGTGAAAATCATCCCTTTCCAAATGACCCCCAGAGCCCTGGATTGTGCCATGTGCTCTCTGCTAATCTTTATGTAATCAGTAAATGAACTTTCATTTGGAGACTGTCCTTTATGTGCCCCCCTTTGCTGGCTCATTTTATTTATCTCAAATATCTCAATAACAGAATAATATGAACCCATCAAAATCCTCATCTAATTAATATTCAATGAAACCCTTTTGGTGGCTACCTTCATGCACTCATTTTAGAAGCTTCCAAAGGCAATGTTTTCTTTACTTTTCCTCCTTCAGGATATCTTTCTTGTCACCTTTGTGCCAAATTGGAAGAAAATGTCTCTTTTTTTACAGAAATGGTTGCTCTTGCTGTGTCTTCTCACTGGGGTTGAGCTCATCATGGTGGTTTGTCCTTCTGAAGTGATCATGGAGTCAATTTGGCCATGGAGGGGTAAGGCCCCTCAGACTTCAGAGAAAGTTTGTTGGTTCATAATGAACAACTCATTGTGGATATGGGAGCAGGGAGACACAAACTCTGCAGTAATTATACAAATACATGCCCAGGAGGAGATATTTTGTGGAAAAATGCAGCTATGTTTCATTTGTCTCATACATGGATGATCTTTTTCTCTTTATTTGACGCTTTCTCTGTGGATATCTGATACATACAAGTGGGAATTCGTGTGCTGATTCCATGAAGATCATTAAGATGCAATGCAGGGATGGATTACCAGCTCTTAGAAAAATATAGTGATGGATCTGTGAGCCTGAGTTCATTTGACTTGTTGCAAGTTTTGGGCCAAGGTCAGCAGGTGTAGGCTGGGTCAGATTTCATGAACATAACTGATTAAATGCTGCCAGGCAGCTGCCAGCCAGAACCCTGCAAGAGCATGCTCCTCATGCCAACTTCTCTGCTTGAAAGCACATTGCAAAGCATAAATCGGAGTCTGTGATAGAGTCAGCCCATTTCGTGGGGTTTGGCTGCAGCTGCTGGAAGAGGCTGCAGTCGTGGGGTGCTGGGCTCAGCATCTGCTCCATCACCTGGGAAATAAGAGACTGCTGCTAGAGGAGCCTGTGATATTGCAAAAGCTCCACAGCATCCATAACTTAATGTGGGAGCCTCATCTGCAGCTGGTGAAGGCAGAAACCAAGATAGAGGGGACTACTTACTGTGTGTCCCTCCCCAGGCCCTGCTGGACCCTCTGGACAGCATCAGCCAAGCTGAGGAGACCTCAGTGGGGGCACAGAACGTAGTCTCAGGCTGAGCAGAGTGACCCAGATTAGCCCAACAGGAGCCACCACAGCAGCAGGTCAGCAATTCTGCTTCACTGGGCTGGGGCACACGTGAACAAGGGTGGGCAGCTGGCCAGGCAGGGGGGCACAGCTGCTGGGGCTGCTCCAGCCTGGCCCAGGGGAAGAAGATGAGGAAGAGGAGGGAATTGAAGGTTTCCAGGCTGCTGGGCAGAGGCTGTAGTGGTCCCATTGCTCATGGGCTGATGAACTCTGGGGTGAGGCCTGTGCCAACACGCCCAGTGTGCAACAGGGTGATCCCAAAACTCTGCACAGAGGAGCAGCTGAGGAAGGATGCAGTGCTGGAAGAAAGAGAGAGGCAGTTGCTGTTTGATCAGTGTGATGCCCCAGGCTCTCATCCCTGCAGAGTGCTTTGATCTCACCCTTGTTTCTCCCAGTACCCTCCTACACGGGCAAAACTGGATTGAGGCCATCAAGCAGAGCAGCATCACTGTTTGGCTCCCTGCTCTGATCACTTCTGTCGTGCTCCTCAGCCTGCCCTGTGTCCTTCATTCCAGACAAATGGCACCAAAAAGTCCAGTCTGACCCCAAAATGTGATGAGCTATGGACAGGGACAGTTTCTGTTGGTGTGGCAGAGCATCCTCAGAGTGCAGCATCCTGGCAGCTCAGCACCACAGAGCCAGGCACTGGAAAGCCTGCAAGGTCTTAGATTAAAGGCAGATGCTCCAGGAACAAAGAGAGAGGAGAACAATTATATTTCTACTTTAAAAGGAGCTGATTCTGCAACTAATTAAACGTTTTTTCAGGTGAAAGCTGATTTTAAATTTTTTTTTTTCATGTACTCGTGAAAGTGTTGCATTCAAAAGGCCCTGGCAGAAGGAAAGGCTGCACAAGGTGGGGTTTGCTGGTGAATGGTGCAGCACAAGCACTGCACAGAAATGCAGCAGGGCCCTGCACTGCCCTGTGCTGGGTCACAGGAAGGGCTTTGAGCTTGGAGCAGTGCTCAGACCCCTCTGTGTGCCCTGACCTGCTCTTGGCTGTGATGGGGTCACATTCAGTGGCAGCCCACCAGCTGTCTGGCCAGCCATCAGCTTCTGACCAGAGGCCATGGTAGGTGCCTGCAGGAAGGCAGAGATGATTGTGCTGTTTTCTAGTGAACTGTTGATTTGGAGAGAGAAGATCCCCCCTGAAATCCAGCCATTCTTGCTGGAATCCATCCAGTTTGCTGCCAAGCTGTGGAGCCCAGAGCAGCTCCATGCAGCCTTGCAGAGCAGCCCTCCCTGCAGAATAACACCACAAAGAGTGTCCCAACCAACAGCCTTAATGATGGAGCTGTTTTCTTAATGGTCCCCTGCACAGCCATTAGTTCTTAAAGAAGATTTACATTACAGCCAGCTGCTATGAAGATATTTTATTGGTATAGTAAATACAGAGAGAGAAATTGTGGCTTTTAGTCTCTGATTGCTTGTGCTTTCCTGCCCTGTAATTCACAACCCTTGGTGTCAGAGGCTAAAATCTGTCTGGGTGTGCACAGCAAGTGTGCCAGGAGTGCTGCCTGCCTGTGTCAAATGGCCATGAGGGCACTGACAGCACTGCAGCAGCGTGTGGGCTCTTCACCCTGCCCAGCTCCATGGGCACCATTTGGCACCTCGGGCAGGGAGCTTGGCCCAGGGTGTTTATCAGCATGGGGTGGGAAGCTGAGGCAGGGTTTGAAGTTGTTCCCATTCCCCCAATGCACACAAAGCTCTGGGATAACTGCAGAGGGTCAGTGCCACGTCTGCAGCTCAGAGCAGCATCAGAAGACTTCACAAAATGACCCCCAGACACTCCACAGATGAGGGAAGGCTGAGAGCAGAAGCAGAGCTGCAGAAAAATGTCTTCTGTGTCTGCCCGCTGAGGTGTGAGCCATTAGAATCACACAGGATGTTGTTTTCCCTCTTGCAAGTCATGCCTGAAATCTGGTCTCATAAATGAGCTTGTTTTCATTAGAGGGAACTTGCCTTCACTGGGTTATAAATCTGAATGTAAATGCTAATTTTATAACCCTGCACCTAGAGAATAGCAGAAACAGAAACATTACAATCCAGATAGCATGGCCAAAAGCACAGACACCACACGTGAGTGTGTTCCTGAGGAATTTCAAGCAGGACATGAGCTCTGCCTCCTCCCTCCCTCTCTGCTTGGCTGCTCCAGATCTGCTGGAGGTGAGCAGGACCTGCCTGGCAGAGCTCAAAGCACACATCAAGCAGTTCTGAAGAATCAGCAGAATTAGGTGCTGTTATCCCGTTGTTTGGGTGTTTTTTGGAGAAAACACCTGCTGCAGCTGCTGAGTTTGGGCACAGGGTGCTGTGGCTGGACCTGCACTGAGCACTGCCCTCTGTGGGGAATGTCTCTGGCGTGGCTGATGCCATTTCCTGCCTCTCAGCTCTCCAACAAGTGTTCTCCTCATGCACAAACAAAGTGGCCCCTCTCCTAAATTATTCGCTTGGTGCGGGATTCACATTCTCTGAACCTGAGAGAAGCAGTGAGAGAAGCAGAGAACAGAATGATCAAAACAATTCTTATCTCATTCGCTGCTCCTGTGTTGAGCCAAAGTAGAATGCAGTGTGGAGATTGTTTACCCACAGTGATGGTGTTTTTTTTGCTTGGCCTATCAGGGCCAAGTGTGTGTGCAGATTGTGGGTCAGCAGACACTCACAAGATTCTGGGCAGTGGAGTTGGGTTGGGTGCTTGTGCACATTCAGTTTATATGTAGTGTAATATAATACAGAATAATATAGTATAATGAAGTAATTAATTAGCCTTCTGATATCCATGGATTCCTCCTCATCATTCCTCCTGGAAGTCAGATAGCTTGGAAGATAGCTTGGAAGATTTTCTTTGATGCAGAGATGCTCTGGCTATATAAACCAAGAAGAAAATTACATGATGTTAGGGCACTGCAAATAGCAGAATAAAACCTCTGGGAGGTACCTTGCCTACCTTGCTAAGAGAAGGGATTTCAAATGTACTGGATTACCCTGTCCCCAGTGCTCAAATTACAGCTGAGTCTATGCTAGAAGCTTCTCCTGGGAAAGCAATAAGAGTTAAGGATTTAAATTTTTTGGCCAACACTTCTTTGCTGGCAAAAGAAGTTTTATGCTGGCATAGCTGCCTTCACATGGCTTGTGCTGGCTTGATGTCATGAAAAAATGGTATCCCTAAGGAGCATTGCTGTGCTGGTGGAACTTTTATCTATAACTCAGTCCAGGAGATAATTTGTGACTGTAACTAGAGTCAGTGTATTTCTTGCTGTAGTTTATGTCATTTCTTTGAATAAACGAAGCCATCATTTCAGTGTTACCTTGGCAAAGCTTTCCAGTGCAGACAGAACCTGTGTGTTGATTGAGAGCAGATCCAGGGGCACACAGCACTCACTAGAAAGGTATTTGTGTGATGAATGCTAGGGACCTGACTAACTCCTCTGGCAAGTGTTAAAGCTGTGAAGTGCACTGGTCCTGAGGCAAGCAGGGACCTCAGCAGATGCTGCAGATCAAAGGGAGGAGCAGAGCTTTCAGTGGTTTCATTACTGACCGTGGCAGGCAGCAAAGTGCTGCCTTGTCCCATATGGAAAGTGGCTCAGCCATTAAGATTTGCAGTTGTGCTGTCTCTTGGTAATTATTTCCAAGGCTGATTTAAAGTAATAAACAGCTTCTTGAAGTGGCGTTGGTTCTTTTGAGATTAACTTGGGGAAAGTAAAATTTGATGCAATCACTGCAGCCACGAGCTAAGACAGAAATGACTTTAACCAAGGGCCAAACCTGTGACTGACACAGGGGGTGCTGACCAGTCCAGCTGCAAGACCTCAGCTGGACTTGTAGGGAACTTTGTTTTTCCCTCTGAAGACCTGTGTGAAGGTGCTGAACTGAGCTGGGAGAGAAGGATCTGGATGTCCTGGAGACCTGTCTACCAGTGTGATTATGTAACTCACCTCAGGAGCCCAGGATAAATGATTTACACTTCCATTTAGAGCCTATTTGTAGCTTCTCATCCAGAGGCCGCCTGAGCCGCCTCCTTCCCCATCTGCACTTCAAATGTCTCAGAATGGGAAAGTGTGTGGAGCAGGATCTTCCTCCCAAGACAGCCCTGAAAGCCATCTTAAATTATGGTTCTTGTGTGAAAAATGAGTCATTAGGAACCACAACATAATCTGCCTTCTTTGAGTAGTTTCAAGGCAAATTTTCATAGTATTCTCTTTTTATTTTACCTGGATAAGTGCTTGACATGCACTTATTAAAAACATTTCCCTTTAAAACACTGTTTGTGTTCATCACCAGACTTTAAATATGTTTAAGGGGAGAGGGCTGGAACAGATAATTATGATCTGAACACCTCACAATGCCGAGTACTTGGTTTCCTGATGGCATTTGCTTCCAAACCCTGCAGTCAAACCAGGGTTCCACTGTCCAGGGCACACATCACATTGGTCCTGGAGAGCCACAGGGCTGAATGACCACCACCATCCTCTTGTTCCTTCTCCTTGCTGGGGAGGGGGAACAGCATTCCAGCAGCTCCAGACTTGGCTGTTGAACTGATATGTGTCATGTTCTTATCCTGCTCACCCTTCCCAAGGAGATACCAGATCTCTGTAGATTGGGAAGGATCTGCCTTTGCCTCTGCAGGTGCCAGTTTAGCCCAGTGCTGCCAACTTGTGCCTGAGGGGAAGATCTACAGAGACCTAAAGATTTGGAGCCCACCAGAGCTAGGGCAGGGCACAGGTCAAGTAATTCCTCCAGACTCATCGGAAGGGAGAGTTTTGGTCCAGAAATATCTCCTGCTGGCCTGCTCCACGTGCAGCCACTGGGCCACACAATCCATGCATCCAACACTCTTCCTTGGGGGAGGATGCTTCTCCAGGTTCAGTTTCCAGTCTGTTCTCAGCCCCTGTTGGCATAGAAACACCCTTTCCAATTAACCTTCTGCAAAGCACACACACACAGAAACATTCTGCAAACAAATGATCTTCTCTTTCCTTTCTGTCTCTCTCTTTCCCTTTCTTTTTTGCCTTTTGGTCTGTGAGAATGTGGAGTCAGGAGGTGTGAATCTGGGTCTTTTTAATTTTAGAGCATTTCAGACTCTCTGCAGGCTGTTGCCAGGCTGTGTTGCTGCTCCCCACCGATAGTAACAGGCAGACAAAATACTGAGCAGCCAAATTTTCCCTCTCATTCATCCCTGTCCTCCTCATGTTTTTACAGAAGAGAATGAGAGCTGGGCCTGATAACTATGCAAATTGCTCAAAGCAGGAAACAAGGGAGGACCAGTAAACCCAGGGCTTTGGAACAGGACAGATCCAATACAAAGGGAGCTGAATTGCTGCCAAATGCTCCATCCTTCTGGAAAGAGTGTGTCCTGCATACCTGTCATGGCCCATCAGCACCAGGCTCTTGATGGGTCGTGCTGCCTTTGCCAAAGCTGGAGGAGATGGTGTCCAGGGCCTGCCTCATCTCTTGCTAAAACTGTTGGATTCACAAGTCAGGAGAGCAATCCCCTGGATTACCCATCTTCTCTGCTCCTCTTCAAGGCCCATGTCCAAGGAGCAACCTTGATATTCCCCTGGACAGAAAGGGAATATGGTTCACCTCCACTTAGTGTGGAAAGGAAAAGTTCTCATCTCCAGAGGACTGTCCTGAAATCCAACAAGGGATGGGCTCCCACTGATGAGCAAAGTTGGTTTTCTGGAGGGAAAGGAGCAGGTGAACACTTTATCCTTCACCCCAGGACCACACTGCCTCATTTGTTCCTGCATAGCATTAATCACACAGCTCTTCTTTCAGGTCAAGGCTGTTCCTCCTCCCAGGATGGATTTGGGCACAAGCAATGTCTTCAAAATCCACAAAAAGTTGTACCAGCAGAGCTGAAGTCTAAACCAACTTTTCCTAGGTTGTTCCTAAGATAACAGCATCTTAACTGTGTAGTATCCAGCTGTGTCTTTGTCTTGAAAAAAGGAAATAGTAAGATTTGCCCAGGGGATACAGAAAGCAAGAACACTCATATTTTTTGCTCCTTTGAAAGTTCAGGGAGGATTGTGGTGTCCTAAAAGCTGGAACAGAGGAAAAGGTCAGTGAAGAACATGCCTGCAGCATGACAGCTGAAGATGTGTGCAATGAATTTCATTTCAATACATTTTTTTTTTAAATCTGGTCTTGCACAGAAAAAAATACATCCTTCAAATGTGCCTGGTTACTGACTCTGAGGAAAAAACCACACTGCACTTGGTGTCTCTGCCCAATTAACTCTTAGAAAAGAGGATGTGTGATAAAATTTTTGTGGTGTGAGGGGCTTGAAATACCATCTAGGTGATGGCAAGATGCAGCACATGGAGAGAGTGACAGGCATTTTTAACCCAAATACCTGCAGGCAGACTGCTGACTGCTTGCAGTGCCCATGGAAGGGGCTGAAATTCCTCCCATCATGGGGCTACAGTGGCATTCCAGCCTGCTGCCATTTTCATTACAGCCTTTGTCAAAAAGATGGATACAGGTTCTGTGCAGTGTTCTTGGTATTAAAATAAGAAAGAGATCTTTTTTTTTTCATCTTCTGTTCTCATCTTAGATCAGCTCTCAGAGTGAGCCATCAGTCAGATGGCAGTGCTGATAGATCTTCATTTTCACTGCATGCTTTCCCTCACTTTTGTGACAAAGATTGCCAGACTAGAAAAGAGTGTGCCATTAATTCATTGCACTGTCAGTATTGGGACTGAAATGGAAGGGGGGACATGGCACAAGATGTGCCTTTGCAATGAGCAAAGATAGCAGCATGAAAGAATGAAATGACTGGAAAGGAAGCAAAGTTTGGCCAGAAGATAAAATCCCAGCCATGCTCCCATGCTGTGTTACCTGTAGCTCTGCCATTTGGGTCCATCTCTTCAAGCCTTGGCTCCCTGGTCCTTGTTCCACATCCAGTGCGGTGGGGCACCAACCCAGGCTGTGCCCAAGTATCAAAATGTGCTGAAAATAGATCCTGGGTAATACATCTGAGCAGATATGCCTGTGTCTCCGTGGGTCTGGAGGACCTGTACAGCATGTGGCTGTAAATGTCTCATGGCAGGGTTTGAAGAATGTGTGAGCTCAGATGGTGTCCTTCTGTCCTTCCCTCCCTCATTCCACCAGGGACCTTCTCTGCTGATTTTAGCAAGCTTATCTGGGTTTCCTCACTTCCAGGGCATCATTAGACAGGAAAGCACAGCCTGAAAGTGCAGCAGAGCACCAGAAGCATTTCAGCCAGCAGCTCCAGTGGGGTGCCACACCAGCCTGGTGTGTTAGAGGCATGTGCATGAAAGAGACAGAAGCTACATGGCAGTGTTCTCAGCAAATGTGAGATTCCTCTGCCTCACACTCCTCCAGAAAGGTCAGGAGCATGTTCAGCAGGACTGGCTGTTGCCATGGGCTGGGACAGGGCTCAGGCAGAGCAGGACACATCAGCTGTTGTCAGCACTCCCTCCCGCTGGGAAATCTGCAGCAAAGGGTCTCTGGATTATAAAATGTCATTCTGCTGTTACCAGCCTGTCACTTTACCTTCCCGATGGCGCCCTGCTCTTCTCCCACAGGGAGGCGCGGAGTGATACCGCTGGGGGTAGCAATTGCGCATGCGTGGCTTCTGTCACTAGGTCGGCGTGGAGAGAGTGGATGGCGGCCGGTCGCGTGCCGGTCGCGTGCGGGTCGCGTGTCCTGGCGGCGTGCGGGCGCGTGCCAGTCGCGTAGCGGCCGCGTGCCGGGCGTGCGTCGCGTGCGTCGCGGGCAGTCGCGTGCCGGGCGCTGCGGCGTCGCGTGGCAGTCGCGTCGGGCGCGTGCGTCGTCGTGGCAGTCGCGTGCGGCGCGCGCCGGTCGCGTGCGGACGCGGGCGGGCGAAAGTGGCGGGGCGCGGCGTCGTGGCGGTCGCGTGCGGTCGCGTGCGTCGCTGCGGTCGCGTGCGGCGGGCGCGGTTGCGCGTGGCTGTCGCGCGTGGCTGTCGCGTGCCGGGCGCGTGGCCGTCGCGTGCCGGTCGCGTGCCAGTCGCGTGGCAGTCGTAGTCGCGGCGGCGGCGGGCGGGCGAGCGGCGGCCGCGCGGCGAGGCAGTGACGCACGGGGACGGAACTTCGGCCACCGCCGGCGCTGTGTCGGCGGGAGCGAGGGGAACTTGAGGGGCCGGAGGAGCCGCCGCACTCGCAGGTAGCGAGGGGGGAAGCGGCGGGGCCGCGGTGACGCCGCTGGGCGGGCTCGGAGAGGCGGAATTGAGGGGCGGGGCCGCGAGGATGGCGAAACCAGGGCCGGGAACCGCGGTAGCCGGGACAGCCGGCACCAACGGGACGGCAAAGGCGGAGATGGCGGCAGCGCTGCGAGGGGCCGCGAGGTCCGCGGCGGTGGCTGGGGCCGCGGGGACGGCTGTCGGCACCGAGAGGGCGGGGAGCGGGGCGGCAGGGCTGAGCACGGCTGCGGGTACTGTTGTCAGCACTCCCTCCCCCTGGGAAATCTGCAGCAAAGGGTCTCTGGATTATAAAATGTCATTCTGCTGTTACCAGCCTGTCAGTTTACCTTCCTGATGGCACCCTGCTCTTCTCTCACAGGTCACTTCTCCCCAGTCATTCTCTAAATGAATTAAATATTTATTCTAATACAGAAGGGGGCTGTAAACTTTCAAAAAGGAGTTTTTTAAGTCTTAAGGCTCATATCAAAAGACACGTGATCCAGATCTTAGGTCTCCCTGCTGAGGCCCAGGAAGAGTTAAGGTATGGACTCTGACAGCCTAAACAGTGAAAGATTCCCTTCCCTGGAGGTCTTACAGCCCATTCTGGCAGCCACTCTGTGGTATCCATGTCTCTCTCCTGCTGCTTTCAAAAACAGTAATGAGGGAATGATGCTGCTGTCTAATAATCAAATAATCATTACTCTGTACTCGGAGGGAAAACCAGCCTTTGTACCAATGAGTAATGCCATTGCAATATACAGTGTCTGAGCTAGAGATAAGCATGGCTGAGAAATAAGCTGCAGCATCAGATTCAAATTCAGCCTGCGTGTTCTTCAGGACCTTTAGACCTGGAGATGAAAAGTCCTCCAGCTCTGGGGACAGTGGCTGTTGATCTTGCTTCCCTCCTGCTTTCTGGGTTTTGCTGCCTTCTTTCACCAAGTCCACTGAATTCAGTGAGAAAACACTTGGAAAGCTGAGTAAGACTTCCTTTTGACTTGCCCATCTGGCCATCTCCCTTGCTATCTGCTGAAATGTAAATGAAGGTGGTTTATGGCTTGTGTTGCCATCTGCAGCTGCAGATCCCCACCCACCTTACAGTGCACATTGCCCACCCTGTCTCTAGCCAGCCCTAGCCTTGCCCTGCTGGGATTTGCTGTGATCTTGTGTGGGGCCATTCCCACCATGCCTGCCCCAGGGAAGGAGATGCCCCAGTGTCCTTCACACATTTCCTTTTCTGGATCACTGGGAACTGCCTCAGGAGCTGGAGCGACATCCAGAGCTGCAAATGGGCAAGGTGCTCTCTAACCCAGTTACTCAGTGCAAAAGCTGAGATGGCTGGCTCAAGCTTGGACATCTGTCATGTCCATCTTCCCCTTGCCGCTCCATTTCCCTGCGCTGCAGGAGGACCAGGGGTACACAAACAGGAAGGGAGCTTTTGGCAAAGGCTGCAGAGCCAAAGTTTTGGGTTTTTTCTTCAAAAGATAGGCAGGCCAGCCCAGAAACAGGTGGAAAATATGTGTATTTTCCTATTTCTAGCTGCCTTAATATCAAAACCCAGCTCACGAAGCCAGCCAGCAGACACCTTTCTCATTTGCAGATCCTTCCTCCAAAGGTAAATCTCTATATACTCATGGCTATGGCTGTGTCCTTCCCTCCAAGCCTCTGCCTTTTTGCATTTTGGCTCTTTACCCACTGGACTCCAGTTCTGAAGGCAATAAATTTCTTTCTATCAGTGGCCTTCAAATCAACCTCCAGGATAGTACATTCTCAGGGGAACAAGCTGGAGATTCATTCTTTATTTTAATGGATGTAAACCCTAGCAAATTTCTAAACTTTGCTTTTTTAAAACACACAGGCTGATAAGAAAGGTTCTTAATGGAGACTTACCCATGTGCCTTGCTTACACAAAATCACCCATTATGATCCATTAGTATGTTACCAGAGTGAGGACTGAAGATCTTGATCTTCTGTCACTTCTCATTCCCAGACTGACCTATAGGCTTCTCTGGAGATAATTTTGTAAACATACATGACAGATTGCTGAGAATGTGTATTCCTTGCTTAAATCAGTCCATCCAGGAAGCAATCCCAAGCACAGAGCAGGGAAAGGCTGGCAGGTTATGCTGCTGAAAGCCTTGCGGGATTTCTCCAAGCTCCATACACTTTATGTCATGTAATTGGTATGCTGGTAGTGGATCTGTTATAAAGAAATGGGCTTAAACATTTTCAGGCAGAATTTCTGTATGTAAATCTTTGCCAGCAATTATCACATGTAACCAAGGAGTTTTGCTAATGATCAAATAAAATAAACAATCCTGTTTATTCCTTTCACTCTGTTCATTATAATGTCTTGGCCTCAAAATCTAATTACAGATAGTTTGACTGTGTGCTAAGTTTTGCTTCCAGCCTCTTTTGTAGGTCCATTCTCCAACCATATTTCAGTACTCTGCTGACAATGCTGCAGTTTCTTCTGGACCACGAATTTATAGGCAAGGAAACAAATGGCTCTTGCAGACAGTGCAAGCAGAAGAGTAAGCAAATCAAAAAAGCAGATGGTAAGTGAAACACTTAGTGTAATTCAGGTTCTTAAAGAGAGTAAGTTCACTGCATTGAGCAATTCCAGTATCTTATGAGAGGCATCTATCCTGAGCAGAACGCTGGCAGCGCACAGTAATGATACCTGATTGAAATTCAGAGGGAAACAGCAATGCAGGCTGTTAGAGCAAAGGCTGGGAATCACTGGAGACTGAGCACAGGTTAGTTTGATGACTAACAACCCAGCTGAAACAAACAGAGTGTGTTTGGGTTCCTTCTTTCATAAATCAAAAGTCCGTATCCAAGGCTACTTTTTCCCCATTAAGAGAGGAGGAGGCCAACCCCCAGGAACTCTTTCATCTTCATTCTCCTGTGCAGAACTCTCAGCTTCTTCAGCCCCAGGCTTAGTGAGGGCAGGTGCTGGGATGAAATAGCAAAGCACCGGGCTGGTACAGCTGAAGAGCAGAGGTCATGCTTGCTGTTTCTCCAGAGCATCCCAGTCATCTGTTTATCCCAAGCTCTTTGCTGCTCCAAGCACTCCTGCAATTACCCCTGCTCCTCCTGAACAGCTCTGTGCTTAAGTAGCCAGGGAGTGAGATGGCAAAGGTGAGCTACCAAATATTCCCTGCAAACAACTCCATCCTCTCCTCCCCTTCTGTGCTGAAGGCAGACAGGAGAGAGGCAGCAGTGAAATACAGGTGTTAGAAGGAAAACAAAAGTGTTGATTGTAGAGAAAGAAGTGAAGTAAGTGATGGAGAAATGCACACAGTGGAAAATGCTAGAGGGTAGAAAAAGTGGAGGAGGATGTGAACAGTTTCCAGCTTCAGTGTGTCCCAGGCATCAACACTTGCAGTCAGCACATTTCTGTGCATTACAGAATCTTCTTCAAGTCACTGGAGGTATTCCAGCATTCTGGTCATTATCATTTTCCTTCCTGAACTGGATGTGGCTGGACTCTGAAATGAGGGAGCCTGGCTTCTCATCACAGAGTGCTGAGTGCCAACAGGCAGAGGTGGGTAGGAACCTCTCACTGCCTCTCATTTGGGATGTGCACAGTCAAGGTGTCACCGTCACATTTTCTGGAAAAATCCCTTTGCCCAGGATTCTTCTCCTGGGAAGCTGAGAAGCCTCAGAGAAAAAGGAAAACAATAAATATCTGATTGCTTCTCCTGTTTTTTGCTGCTTTGGAATGTGTTAGGACATTGTTTATCCACAGGTGACTGTTTCTTTGGTTTCATGTGAATTGTTTTGACCCATTGGCCAATCAGGGTCTCTCTGGAGAGAGTCACGAGTTTTCATTATTATCTTTTTAGCCTTTCTGTATTCTTTAGTATAGTTTAGTTTAGTATTCATTAATATAATATAGTATCATAAAATTATATAAATAATATTTTATTATTATTTACTATAATATAGTATAATAAAATAATAAATTAGCCTTCTAAGAACATGGAGTCAGATTCATTTTTCCTTCCACAAATACAATATCAAGGATGGGGAATCTCTGCTGGAGCCTACTCACCTTTCCAGCTCCATGCCAGCTTGTGGCTCTCCCTGCACCACCCACCCCAGGCCAGGCACAGCCCCAGGGCCTTTAGGAGGTCCTGTGAAGGTCACCTGCCCTTGCAATGCCTGCTAAAGAAGAATTTTCATCCAGCCAGAAGAGCAAGAGGTGGGACAGCTACAGCTCTTTAACTCTTCTAATGGAAGAGGATCCACATCCTGCTGCTGCTGAGGTTACCCACAAAATAAGCCTTGGCAGTAAGGAAGGCATGAGGTATCATATTTGACCCAGACTCACTTCACTTTAAATAAGGTTGATGCCAGTTTTCTTCTGCCTTTCTTTAAGGCAGTGAAGGGAAAATTGAAGTCTTCCTATCCAGAGAAACTTCATGAAGCAAAAGAACTATAAATTAGAGGGATAGAAGAGTTTCTCCTCCTTTCTAGCCCCATTTTATCTCTGCAATACTGCACAAAAGCTCAACAGCAGTTCTGGCAGTCAGAATCACTGCCCTTGGTGCTGGGCTGCTCAGGACATCCCTTTTTCCTGCTTGTCTGCAGCTCAGGCCTCTCTGTGATTATTGATTTTTTTCCCATTCTCTTCTTTCTCAAGCTCTCCCAAGGCAGATGATTTAAACATTGTTTTTAAAAGTTTATGGTGAGACAATTTAAAAATGTCGTTGAAGGCTCTGATCTCTTGGCAGGGATGGGAGAACTTGCTTATGGCTTCTGCAGAGGGAAAATATTGGTGTGCTAATCCCCTGAAGGACTCCTTTCACCACAGCAGTTGTTACCCCACAACGACCACCCTGACTGCAAAGCACTGCTGTGGGCAGGGCCTGGGCTCCTCGGGGCTCTGAGGTAAAGCTGGAGGATATGGAGCAGTATTAAAGCTGTTCTGTTGTTATTACTTAGCCAGTTCCTGTGCAGCCACATTTCCTTGAGCATTTTAGCAGCAAATTCATCAAGTTTAGAGGATCTCGAGGGGCCCCAATGGTTTGGCTGTGGAAGCAGTGGTGGAGAAAATGCTCAAGAACCTGGTTAGGTCCCACTGAATCAAACCCTGTTGGGACATATCCACAGGCTTCTCCATCTATCCTGAAGTTCTTTCTAGAACATGAGTCTGTCCACTGTGCTGACCTTGTGCACATATGTCTAGTAATTAAAAATTAGGCATTCAGCATATCCATATCATCCATATCCACCCTGGGTACTCCAACCACGTTAGGAATTTCAGAGGTGGCCACCAAGGTGTTTTACAGTAATTTATTCCAGCTAAAACTGAGCCATACCTGGTCATGGCTCTGTGCTACCCTCAGTCCTGGCCACATGCTCTTGCAGAAGAGGAAGAGAGTGCTGCTTTCAAATATCTTCAAAGTATTGAATTATTGCAGGATTTAATGTTCAGTAGATGAAATTACCCTTTCAAGTGACCTCAAATGTAATAAAGAACCAAGACTAGTCAGTGCAATGGTTTTATTGCAGAAAATTACAAAATGATGTACTGGAGCAGCATAAACTTGTAATAAATTACCTTGAGTAATGAACCATGAAAAATACCAAAGGCATGTAAACTGTGTATTTCTGAAGGAGGATGCCTGTGCTGGGTGAAATACATACACAGATCCCATAAGAAAATTAGTAGGTGTGATTTAGTTGGATTTGTTACTTCCTGCTTAGACCTGATCATGCTGGGTTGACTGCAGTGATGTTTGTGGTAAAACTCCTCTGAGTGCAGAGTGTCATTGTTATAAATTAATGGAAATGAGCTGACAGCATCAAAAGGTATAAGAACCATAAAGGGAGATGTTTTCTTTGGTTCATGCTTTCTGTATCCTCTATATTTTGGGGTTTTGTTCCAGTTCTTTCATTTAGAGCATGTTTCCTTTTCTGAAGTCCTGCTGTTTCTCTAGAAATATATTAAGGCTAGCTCCACAATATAAATATGGAGAGTTCCATCACTTCAGTGGAGCTACACTGATTCCCATCACAGCCAGGAGATTCTTGGTGAGATTCATTGGTGTAACTGCTTCACAATAACTGGTACAAGGGAGGATAAAATGCACAGGGACTTTACCTTCACTGTGAATCACTGTTTTCAGGCAGTGGAGCTTCTCGCTGAGAGACACGTTCTGCATTAGGAGTACATTTAGTCATTTTTTAGGGCTCTCTTTGGCAAGGTCAGACTGTCCCTTGTGTGAGGGGATTTAATCCCTCCTCAAAGGGACAGGCAATGGTGCAGGGGCTCTCTTGGGTTGATGTGCACAAGCATCATGTAGCAGGTAGCCTCACCTGCACAACACTGCAAAGCCTAATAGGCTGTGAGAGAAGGAAGAGGGGGAGAGGATAACATCCTATTTGTACCTTAAATACAGCTCCAGGCATGGACAAAGTTCCCTGCTGAGCAGGAGGGGCAGAGAGCAGAAAAAGGAGATGTTCTCACCAGCCAGGGTGTTCTGGCTGTGCAGGAGGGCAGGGTGAGGACATCTGTGCAGCCTGGACCCTCAGGTGTGGGGTCTGGCTCCCCATCTCCAGCTGTGTCCTACAAGCTGTAATGAAATTCTCTGCACCCACGGGAGCAGCTGAGCAATGGGTGTCTGGTTTGGAAAGGCCTGCAGGTCCCCTCCTCTCTGTGCCACCACTCACCACAGGGCACAGTGCCCTGAACCTGGGGCTGTGTGAGAGCCCAGCTGCAGGGCGAGCCCTGGGCAGAGCCCTGGGTGCAGGCAGGAGCACACAGAAAATGCCCTGAGGGGCTGCAGAGGAGTTATTTATTTTCCCATGCCATGGTTGCGTATTTTGGTGTAAATGATGGGCAAAATGGGAGCTCAGACATGCTGGCTGTGCTTATGTGAAGTGCCCATATGACTCCTGCTCTTACCATTACCCACTGGGAAAGTGCCAGTGAGTGTTTTTGTAGAGCTAATGGGGCTCACAGCCACCTCCCAGCCCTTGCAGAGGATGTGCAATAATACTCAGAGGGCTGGCTCTTGAATTAAAATGAATTAATTCAATTCCCTTCATTGGAATGAGAATAATTTTAAATGCAAACATATTATAATTGATATATTATTTCTATTTGTAAAAGATGAAGAAATAGTTCTGAACTAACACATCAAATTTGAGTTATCTCACAGCTGGGTGGATTTGATCCAGCCTGTTGGGGAGATTAAGTCCAGCATCAAGTCCAGCATTTAAATTGCTATTAAATATTTGTACAGCAACTAGAAGTCATGGTTGACAGCAAATTGCTAGCATGTGAGTGCCATGTATCTGCAGGAGAATCCTTAGCTGGAAGAGAGATATGATGGAAGCAGACAGGGCAGACAAAGGATGTGCTGTTGGGGCAGATGGCAGCAGTGGGAGGGAGTTATTTGCCCAAGGTGACAGAGGATGGCTGGGGCAGAGCTGGGGATTGAAATCAGACCTTAAGGACAGCAAGGGTGCTCAACTGAACAAAGCTTGGCCTAAAATAAGTCTGATTTTTTAGTCAACCACTCAAACCCTTTTGAATGGATGTGGTAAATTAACATTTAACTAAGCTTGGGACAGTTTATGAAGGGATGTGGAAAATTCTGTGCTCATTGTAGTCTCTGAGTTGATGTGGGTTTCTTTCTCTTATACATCTTCCCCACCAAGCACAAATTCCTGGATTAAATCTGTGCAGTGCTGGGTACATTTCAGAGGTCTTGGTGCTTCAGAGGCTGAGCTGGGTGACAGTGATGGTCCCTTGGGAACTCTAGATGTAGGAACTGGAGAATCTTCTCAGTCCTGAGCAAGGCCCCAAGCATGGGCTGTCTGAACTTCCATTTTTCAGATCTTTGGTTTCAGCTTAGGGCTGGTTGCTAACAGTAATAAAACCTAAATGGATATAAATTCCCATTTTCCAATTATAAATCACTGAAATATTAAAGAAAGCTGAAACTTGCCAAGATTTCGTCTCTTTTGAGAACCAGGCAAAAGAATGTAGAATTTATTTCCAGTTTTATTTACTGTGAAACAATTACTGTGAGTTCTCAAGAACAGGCAGCAGAGTTTTGGGCTTGCTGTATCTTTGAGCTTCCCCTCACATCTCTGAGGATGAAGCATGGGAGCAGAGATTGGGATATGGACCAGGCACATCACTGCTGCCTGCTATGAAAAGTATTCTTGCTGGATTCTCTAATCCCCACAGCACATGATGAATTACTGGCATTTATCTATCTGGCCATAACAGCGTCAGAGCTCACAAATCATATGTTCATGCCACTGCCTTTTGTAAGCATGTATTTTAAATATGCATTGATTGGGTGTGCACTGTTTTTATCCATCAAAATATTCTCATCTCTTAACATTTAATAACAATAATAAAGATTAATGCCAAGCTCCAATATGGATAAAGGCTGCATGACTATGTATTTATTTTGCTAGTTTAATTAAAGCTGTTTATTACAATAAAAATTAATGTTATTGTCTTTCAAGTGCAGTACAGCCAATATGAAATAACTGATTTCACACTGCAGCTCTTTGAAATGGCACTGGGCTGGAATCAGTCAAAGGAGATGATACTGTGCATGTGGTTGTGTTTATATCTTTTTGATGAATGATAAGAAAACAGAATTCCTGCAGTTTCCTTTTGGTGGGGGTATGTGGTTGGTCTCAACCACTCTGTTTCTGTGGGAGTGCCACTGTGGGTGACCTCTGATAATCCATTTACCCTCCTCAGACCCTCTTTACCCTTCAGAAACTTGTTGGATTGGAACCAAAATTAAGGGAGGGCTTTTAAACTGTAAATGAAAAAGATTAAATAGTTGATGGCTATATTGTGAATAGTGCTTGATGCTATTAGAAGCAGGAACCTGGTGTTTTGATGAGCTGCAAACTGCCAGGTGGTTTCAGTGCACTTCTCTTTCCTCTGGGGGTATCCTGGAGAGAAGGATCAGTCAGATCCATGTGAGGGATGGACACACAGGGGATTTGCTACAACCAGGGCAGGCAGCCCTCCCCTGCAAATCCAGCCAAAAGCACCTGGGAGGCTTGACCAACACGTTCAAGGAGAAGGAGAATGCTCCTGCCTCTGGGAGTTATCTCCCATCCAAAACTCCTTCTGAAACTCCCAGTGCTGGTCCCAGGCACTGGGGAATCCTCCTATGGTTCCCCAAACACTGGCACAACCTGGAATGGCCACTGTCCTTGTCTGTGGTCTCCTGCCAGCTCAGGAGATTCCATGGATTCTATGCCAGCTCCAGCTGTGACCAAGAGCATCAGAGGGTGCTTGAGCAAATTGTGCCAGGAGGGTGCTGAGTAACTAACTGACAGAAGTCCTTGTTCCAATCCTAAATTGTCAGGGATCATCCCACTCTGCTCAGCATGGATTTTGATCCTTTCTAAAGCTCCTTGCAGAAAGTGTTGCTAAAAGTGATTCCTTCCTCAAGTCTGTTGAGTTCTTGGCTCAGAAAATGAGATAATTTTTATCTGGTGGCCAAGCCCCCACGTGGTTTCAGACAGCCCTGGCACGCTGTCCCCAATGCCCACCCTCAGCCAGGGCCAGCCAGTGAGGGCTGGCACACAGGAGCTCCCAGCTCCTCATCCCCCAAGGGATTTTGATGGCCTCTGCTCCTGAAGCTTCATATCTAAAAATGAATAAACCCTTCACATTTCCCATATGTCTCTAGAGCTGAAGTCTCTGCCCTGCACCATTGCAAGAAGCAGATGGCACATCCTGCTACTGCAAATAGGCTTCAAAGTAAGACGTATTTGAGTTGCTTTATTTGAATCAATAACTCAAATATACTTTGGATTTGCCATGTTGATAGGCTCACTTGAAACTGGTGTGAGTATTTAGGTTGCAAAGAAACAAGGACGGTCACAATAAAGAGTAGCAGACACAGCCTGACAGGGTTTTGTTGTTGTTGTTAGGGTTTTTTTGGGTTTTGGGGTTTATTTTTTTTTTGATATTGTGCAATGCAGTGTCAGTGTCCCCCACTCCCTTAACTCTATCAGTGCTTACAGACCCACTCCTTCCCAGCCTATTCAGGCCGTGAATGCAAATCTGCAGCTGCCTCAGCAGAGTAAGGTGGTAGGACTGAAAATACTCATTGGGGCTGAACTGCTTTGTAAATGCGATGTTCCCCTTAGCGAAAAGATCTGCTATCAGGAGAAAATCAGCAGGTCTGGCTTTATCCAGCAGAGGGCAAAGCCACCCGCAGGCTGCCCGGGCTGGCACCAGACCCTTCCCGGCTTCTTCCCTCCAAAGCAAAATCGCAGAATAACCCAGGTGAGAAAAGACCTGTGAGATCATCGAGCCCCACCGTTAATGAAACGTGCCCAGAGTCCAAGGATGGCATATGAAAAATGCAGTTTGGGGGCCCCTCTCGCAGGTGTGTCCCTGCAGATGGGGTGGGAAGCACCCTCAGTACACCAGGGGGTGTTTTCATCATCTGTCATTTATTAGCCTTTCCTCTGTGGGCTGCTTTCTGTAAAAGGTGACATTAAGGAGCCTTTCTGCTGGAAACTGAGACAGCTTTTGCTGGAAGGAGCTGCAAGCAGAGCAGGGAGAGAAAGAGGGGAGCACAAGGGGGGAGCACAGGGCAGAGACAAGGGTGCACCCAAAGAGGGGCTGGGTGTTTCAGCCCTTCTGCCTTAACCTGCCAGCCTGAAATACCTCTCTTTGTTGCTTATTGCCCCTACCCCAGTCACCATTATATGGTTGAATATTTATATATAATATATAATATATAATATATAATATATAATATATAATATATTATGTAGTATATATTATATATTATAGATTATAGATTATATATGCTAAATAATATGTAATATGTATTTTGTAATATATATGTTATATGTAATAAAAGATATAATAATATATAATGTATAATATATAATATGTAATGTATAATGTGTAATATATAATATATAATATAACATATATATTATACATTATATATACTATATACTATATATATACTATATACTGTATAATGTATATGTATAATATATTACATATATTATATTTATGTATTAGATTTTAGATTATAGATTATAGATTATATTTCTTTTAAATATTATATGTTATATGTTATATGTTATGCATTGTGTTCACTGTCTGCTCATTGCAAGGGGGGTTTCAGGGTGGAACTTTCTAGGGCCAGGCTGACCTACTGCTGCCACTGAGATCCACAGGAACAAGGGCTGTCCTGCTCACCATAAAAGTGTAGATTTATCTACCATCCCTCTGCATTATCAGCATTTGGACAGGCACATGGTGTGATTCTGGAGCTTGCTCTGTGCTGGGCCAGGAGCTTGACTTTGTAATCCTTGTGGGTCCCTTCCAGCTCAGGAGATTCCATGGATTCCATGCCAGCTCCAGCTGTGACCAAGAGCATCAGAGGGTGCCAGGAGGGTGCTGAGTAATTAACTGACAGAAGTCCTTGTTCCAATCCTAAATTGTCAGGGATCGTCCCACTCTGCTCAGCATGGATTTTGATCCTTTCTAAAGCTTCTTGCAGAAAGTGTTGCTAAAAGTTATTCCTTCCTGAAGTCTGCTGAGTTCTTGGCTCAGAAAATGAGATCATTTTTATCTGTGTTTTATAAAGTTATGATCATATTCTAATCAAAACACTAATCCCAAGGCATTTCCAGACGCCTTGCCAATAACTAACAGAGACAGTAAATATGATTTGATACCTTAGAGCTCCTCCGAGTCTGATTCTCATTGAGATGAAAGCCTTCAGGCAACTGAGAATTTGGCTCCTACTCTGCTGATGAAAACCTAATCAGAAATAGGGGTGGGATTCCCAGCAGTTCCCAAGAGATCCTTGCCTGGCTCTGAAACGAGCATTTGGGGTTTCATTTCTGGCAGTTGTCTTTTGGAAAAATAAAGCCTGACATTTTAATGCAGGCCCTTCATACAAAGGGAGATTTTAAAAAGCAGAGAGATCTGCAAAGCCACACACAAAAAGAAGAGAAAGGGGGAAAATTAGATGGAGGAAACATCTGCTAAAGTTTTTCTGCTATTTCAGGAATGTTTGTATAACTCAAGCATTCCCTACCTCCTTTTGTATCACAGACAACATCTTTGCTAAAGATTATCTCCCCAGCACACAGCCTCTCTCCCTGCTTGCTTTTGCTTACACAGAAAAGCAATATTGGGAATGTTCTAAATGCATCTGAGTTCTGTTTTAATGGAGCAGCTGGGGACGAGAAGGGCACTGCAGCTTGCTCAGCTTGCAGAGACCCTGCATCTCCTCCTGCAGCTGTTAAAGCACATGGAATTGTGTGGTATTCCATAACCTGTGACTCTGCATTCAGTGTAGAGCAAACACCCCAAACCTGAGGCAACCTTGTGTTTCTTGTTATGCAGTTAATGCAAAAGGCTGGTCTCGTTAAAATTTTAGTAGCAATTGGGCTCAGATCTGTGCATAAAAAGTGCTGAATACTGATGTGATTGTTGAATTTGCTCAGCCCTTGCTGAAACTGGAATGCACAGAGCCCATTACATTGAGGATAAAAGGTAAAAACTCACTTGGATTGTCCTGGTGCCGTCATAAATGAATCATCACTTAGCTATTAAGAACCATGCTTGATCATGCAGTTTAGAGCACACCAAAAAGAAGCACTGGCTGATTCATGGAGCAGTATCAGAGCACAGCACATTTCCCTGTGAAATGTCTGTGAGGCTGGGCAGAGTCAGATGCACTTCAGTTGCAAAGCTGGAAGAGCGTTCCTGATGGATATATCTACTTACCTGCAGGCAGACTGAAAATCTGTCTTCTGTCCAACCAGAAGGGGAAAAAGAAGTAAGGAAAGCTTTAGTTGTACACTCTGGGGTAGGCTGTCCCTCTGGGTGACCTGGTACCTGTCATCATCTCCAGCTCTGCCTTCTTCACTGCTGCTGTCACCTGCAATGTGGCCACCTGCCCGCAGGAATACGGACAGAAACACCAAATTGTCTCAGTTTTAAGGGCAGCTTTCTGAAAAAACTCCTCTAGCTGGGTTTTACACAGTAACATGGGGTCTTGGTCCTGATCCTAATCCTCTAAGGGTTTTCCCCTCCTCCATGCCTGTACAAGAGACAAGAGACATAACAAAATCTACCCTGTAAGGAAATAGGTTTTTTTTCCTTGCTCAATCAGAAACATATGATATTAACCTGTGGAGAAAAAGACATCAAGTTTTATGTTTGCTCCTACAGTAACATTAGGAATTGATTTCAGGACAGACTAAAGCAGTACTAGTTAGTACTTTAGCAGGACTGTAAAAATAGGTATCAAGTTCCTTGTATGAGAATCATTGCCTGGATACCAGAACAGCAGCAATATGGGAAAACCCTAAATAGACAGTGATTATGTATGTAAGGGAGAGTGTGTAATTTAGTGTGGGGATGGCTGGGCTTAACACCTGTATTTAGTCCTTAAGTTCAGCAAACTAATTTCCAGAAGCCTAAATTAATAAACTGTATGGTGTTTTCTTCTCATTAGAGAGACTTTAGTCCTTGTGTCCATTACCTTTACATGCCAAGTAAGGCACTTCTCTCCCTCAGGACCATGGGCTGAGTGAGAATTTCATGTATAAAGCCCTGTCCAAAAGCTGTCTTTCCTCTCCAGGGGGAGAGGAGTGGGGTGAAGGTCTCATCCAGAGCTGCTCTTCTGATCATGGGCAGTACAGAGGCTGTGGGCATCAGGCTGTCTGGACAAGGAAGCGTGCCAAATATCATGCTTATATATGTCTATTAATGCAGACTTAACGCCTCCCTTAACTCCCACATGTTTCAAACACCAGAAAACACTATCTGCTAGTAGTTGTAAGCCTCTTTCTAGCACAGACACTGCTCAAACCTTCCATCTTTACATGTTTTCCCAGCCGTCATGTGACCTGCATGCTCTCTCAGGTGCAGATGAGATACCTGGCAGATCTCCTCTGCTCAGAGTTGCCTTCCTTCCTCACGCGTAAACTTTGGGCATTGGTTCCTGTCCCAGCTCCATAAGGAGCTAAATGTTCTTATATCTATCCTGAAGTAGTTTGCCATGCCACCAGTTTCAAGGAAACTTTCCACAAATCTCAGTGATACCACAATGTGCCGGTCGCGTGGGGGGGGTAGCAAATGCGCATGCGTGGCTTCTGTCACTAGGTCGGCGTGGAGAGACTGGATGGCGGCCGGTCGCGTGGCGGTCGCGTGCGGGTCGCGTGCCGGTCGCGTGCGGGTCGCGTGGCAGTCGCGTGCCGGGCGCGTGGCAGTCGCGTGGCAGTCGCGTGCGGGTCGCGTGCCGGCGCGTGCCGGTCGCGTGGCAGCGTGCGCCGGCGGCGGGCGGGTGAGCGGCGGCCGCGCGGCGAGGCAGCGACGCACGCGGACGGAACTTCGGCCACCGCCGGCGCTGTGTCGGCGGGAGCGAGGGGAACTTGAGGGGCCGGAGGAGCCGCCGCACTCGCAGGTAGCGAGGGGGGAAGCGGCGGGGCCGCGGTGACGCTGGGAAGGCTGCATTTGCTGCCCAGCAGCTGCTCTGTGTCTGACAGGAGTTTAAATGCCCCAGGTTTGGGTTGGTGCTGAGCAGAGGGCAGTGAGGAGAAGGGGAGAAGGCTGTGCTGCAGGGCAGCTGGATCCAGGCAGAGCCAATTTGGGGAGCAGCCTTGTCTAACAGCATTTCATTTTCCAGTTCTACTACGTTTCATTTCATTTTGCACTTCTGCTAGAACTGCATGTCAACAGGTTTCAAATATCCTCCTCAGTCCCAGCAGCCTGCTTGAAAGTGCTGTGTCTTTATCAGACCATTGATGTTCCTTCTGAAATGTGACTCTCACTGGCTGCATCCAAACCTTGTGCTTGAAGAGCATTCCTAATTAAAGCAGTTTGGGCCTTTGGGGAAGAAGGGACTGCAAAGCATTTCCTAAAGAATTTTCTACTCTAATTCCATTGTGAGGAAATGCACCTGAAGGATGATGCAGGGATTAGGATTGAGACAAATATGAGTTTGGTGGGTCAATTTTACCTTGAGAGATTGAAAAACACAGGGAGCCCAAGTGATGATCCCAGAGGGTTGAACACAGAGGTTTCATCCTCCCAGAAATACAAGGGCCTTCAAACCACTGTTAATTTGCTGACATCTTTTTATTTTAGAAATGCCTTAGGGCTGTTTTCTCCAATCTTTTTGGAATGTGAGCTGAAACAAAGCCATCCAGGCTGAACCAGGGGGATAAACTCCTGCGACAAACACCCCGTCCCCTCTGCAGGGAGAGGAGCTGAGCCAGCATTTCTAGAAATAAACCATCACCCCCAGCTCGGAGGCTGCGGGAGGATGTGCAGTGTCCCCTGCTCCCAAACAGCCCAGGACAGCCGTGACTCCCCCAGCACTCACTGGGCTACCCACAGAGCCTTTGCCGTGCTGCCTGTGGGGCCAGTGCCCGTCCCTGCCCTTGCCACCAGCCTGGACTCTGGCTCGTGCCCCGCACCCCCAGAGCCCAGATTTGCACTTTGTCCCACACAAAGAGCCAGGGCAGTGAAGGAAAGGGGGTGCACCCTGCCAAACCTGCCCGCACAGACATGTGACAGCAGCAGGAAGGGTGCAGGGCAGGAAGGGTGCAGGGCAGGAAGGGTGCAGAGCAGCAGTGCTCTCAGGGGCTGCACACCTGAGAGAGGGGTAAGGAGCAGGGAGCTGTGTTCTGTTGGATACCCAGTGCCAAGGATGCCATGGGACACTCATGAAAAGGAGGGTTGGGTGGCCACAGCAGGATGTGGAGCCACAGTGTGAGATAAGGACTGAACAACTGGATTTTGAAAAACCTGCTGAGTCAAACCTCCACCCAGCAGCTTGGTAGACATTCCCAAAGCAAACCCTTGGTCTAAAAAGGGCTCAGGAGCTGGAGGCACTCGGAGAATGGAAGTTTACTTTAGCTGTGACAGGTACAGCAACAACAAGCTGAAGAAGCTCCAAGGTCAAACAATGCCAGTGAGATCCTACATCGTGTTCAGGAGCCACATGTCACACCTCTGCCTGTTACTGAGAGCCCTGGTGGGAGCTTCAGCCAGCTCCTGCCATCAGCAGAGGTTTGTGACTGCAGACCCAGATATGGGCATGGGATTGCTTTGGGTGGAACTGTCCGTGCTGCTTGTCTTGCATTAATTCATATTAAATGCATCAGATATCACACCAGGTTCTCAGTCTAACTCTTCAGGCCCAACAGCCATAGTTCCTTTGCTTTATTGACTGTACATGTTATTTTTTGTCCATGTGCCTCCTACAAGTAAATGGTTTTGATCTTGCTCTCAGTGTGTGCCCTTTGCTTCCTCCCATGCTTAGTGAAAGGCATAAATCAGCAAAATTAATTAAGGATTCTTTGAGAGGTCTAACGCTTCCAAGTCTTTCAATGACTTTATTTAAACAGTCAAGGATGTGAAATGCTTTTCAAACCCTCTGAAGAGATGGTGGTGTGTGCATTGTTTATGTGGGGGATGGCAGGTTGCTGCCATCAGTTTTACTCAGTCTTCAGGCATTTACTGCAGGCCAGAAGCTGTAATGACAAGGAAAAAATTTACTCTGTTGCAGACAGAGCTATTAAAAGAAAATCCTTGTCAAAGTAATTCTTATCTCATGACAGGAATGCTGAATTACTGCTTATTACGGGAAAGGGAATTGAAAATGTGTTGGCTCTTCTACCCATTAGAACTTTTGTTTTATTACAATTGCCATAAGCCCACATACACTTTTTTTACAAAATCTTTTAAAATATGAAATCATCCTGCATTAGGTACTGAACATAAGATAATGTTATCAAAATTAAAGAGCAGATTGCTCAGATAGGTTGGCAGAGTGAGCAATTCCTTTTTTTGGCAGTGTAAGTGCATGTCCCATACAAAAGCAAGAGTGGGGCACTGAGGAGTAACTCCCCCATTCCTCTGGGACACCAGAGAGGTAATTCTTCCTAGGAGAGACAGCTCAAACAGTCCCTTGCACTGACCCCTCTCCTCATCCCATCCCCATGTCAGCAGGGTGCAAATCCATGAGCACAGAGCTGTCTGCAGTGGGACTCTGCAGGCCAGCCCCACAAGCTCATCAGGTGAGAGCTCTGTCTCCAGTTAAGGTTCCTATAGGAAAAGGGATGACAGTGCTCAAGGTTTTATGTGGCCCCACAGGGTTGTTTTGTATTTGTGTTCCAGCCCAGTGCCTGCCTCTCACCATTCAGCCCCTCACTTTTCTTCCCTTGCCCATGTGGCCTCAGTGGATGTGGCAGCCCCATTTGCAGATCTGCAGTGCAACAGAGCAGCATAAGAAACCATTTTCACTTACCTCTGGTTTTAGACCAAAATACTAAATCTAATTTTGCTTCAATTTCTATCACAAATGTCCAAGGCAATGGTGTGGAAATAATCTGTAGCTTAAAAAAGAAATCAGAACAAATACTGTTCTCAGCCCCTTGCATAATGCAGAACATTAGTCCACTGACACCTTCCTGCAGAAGTTGTGCAGGCTGAGCTTTTTGGTATCGTTCCCAAAGTGTGCCCCAAAGGTGCACACACATCCAAAGGTGCTTGGGGTGTACCAGAGGAGGAGTGGGTCCTTGTCACCCTTCCAGGTGTGGGCAGCAGCACAGCCTGTGCTCCCCAGGGGTTGCTGACCCTGAGTCTGCAGCAGCCATGACACTGAAACCTTTTCCTGTTCACCAAGGGCATCGTCTTCTCTTCTCCCACCTTCAGCTCCATCTCCTAAAGCTTCTGCAGGATAACAGGACACAAATGTGAAATGAGGAAACTGCCTGATACACCCTGGCTGACCAGTAAATCACTGGTCCTTGTGCCTGTGGTGACAGGCCCTGATAAACAGCAGTGCCACTAACCCTTCCCTTCCAACTGCTGATGTTTCCCAAAATGCCCTCTCCATGAGCTCACCCTCCCCTTCCCAGCACAGCACCACACTCCAGCAGCAGCCAGCCCAAGGACACAGCCTGGAGTGTCTCCCCAGAGGTCCCTCTGCTAAGGCAATGGGCCATTCTCTTACTATAATGTGCATTTTTGTCCCTGAACAAGCAACCCCCCTGCTAAATCTGTATGTGCAGCTGCCTGTTACCAGCTGGGGTGGGGTCCCCTCCAGCCCTGGGAGGCAGAGACCCGATGAAGTCAAGTGTGCACCAACCCCTTGGTCATGTCCTGATCTCCTCCTGGGATGAGGACAAGGACCCAGCTGGGTACCAAGCCTTTTTGCCAACCTGGCCCCTCCTGTAAATGGTGTAGGAATAGGAAACCATTTTCCTCCTCTTTAAAGTTTTGGTGTAACTTGAGAGTCAAGCTTTATGCAGATCGGAACATGTTAGTAATGTCTGGAAAGTAATTACAGCATGTATTATTATTTTAATATTTACCAAGTGCTGACAGAGTAATGCTTTTATTAAATCTTTAGGGAGGGTGAAATACATACCACAAGGCATGGTGAGATGAAGATAGTCTTCTGAAATCATTCATTTAAAATTCAATTTTACAGTCACTTCCCTGTGATCTACTTTTAATCATATATTGGTTTCTTTGCATCTTAAATTACATAAGGTGGCTAATGATTCTAACTTAAAGTTCTTTATGGAAGAATGCAAATAATATTTCTGCCTAGTCAAGGCATGCCATGAACTTTTTGCTGAAAAACAATTTATCATTATATTGAAGTGCAATGGAACTTTGCTGCAAGCTTGAAGTCTTTCTTTTCACTTATTGCAGTTGTGCAAGAGCAATATGGCAAGGGTTATCAGCAGATCTCTGTGTTTTAAAATGGAGACTATGAAATTAACTTTTGGCCTCTGAATTATTTTTTTCTACAATGAGGAGAATCTATTAAAGTAATCTTGCAAAATCAAAGAGCAGAATTTCAATATTCCTCACGTCTAATACTTTGGATAATCCAATCCAGATTTTCAACTGACTTTTTTTTTGCTCAAAGAATATTTATCATAACCAAGCATCAGGGTTAGACTTTTTAATCCAACTTGCATACTCCTCAGAGAATGTACAGTCTTCTGTGACTTGTCACCTAAGGGAATGCATTTCTTTATGAAAAAGCATTGAGTTTAACACATTAATTGGCTGTCAAAGTGATTGTAAGAATTAGTGAACTTGATTTAGATGCTCAATGAAGGCTTGAGTCACAATGTTGGTGAACCACTGAGGTTGGGTCCTGGAATAAATGTTTGTGATGTGTCCAGTCCAGTCTTCACTGTAACATTTGGTAACTCAAGCAATTGGCCCTTAACTGTTTTAATTTAAAACATGTTCACAGACTTGAGAGAAAAATCTATAGCAACATAATTATATGAATATATGAACTTCAAGACAGCTGAGGGACATAAAATGACTGAGAAGCCCACAGTCTAAAAGAAATGAGTAGCTGATAGGTGGGGTTCCCTGACATCTGGATTTCACTACAGCAAGCCATTGTGGAAACCTGACTGGGTTTCATTTGCTCATATCCCATGGCTTTAGCTAAAACTCTTAGGTTTTATACTTTGTTTTAATTCCCAGGTTATTAATTGCCCATACAGATAGATGTCTTAATGTGCACGCTCTCCTTCCATTGCATTTCATTAGGAAGAGATCATTCCATTTCAGCCACACATCATTAAACATTTCAAAGCATATCCAGAAAGGCAGTTGTATATATGAGACACATTATTACAGGTAATATATTTTGCTGAGCCCTGCAGATAAAGAGGCAGCTCTGCCCTGGCCGCTGGCACCGGTGTGCTCATGGCACACGCAGCATTCATCGCTGTACAACACAAACTCTATTCCTTTCTCCACTTCTTTTTCTTTGCCTCTCCCCTCCCACCCTTCAGACACCAAGGCTGTGTGCCTGCCTTTACAGGGGAAGAGAATAGACTGCAGCCTGAAAGCTCAAATCTGCAGTCAATACAAGGATGAATGCTTCACACCAGACCCCTCGTGTAGTTATTTGTGTGAGAGTAAAGTTCAAAGGCAGCGAGCTACAAAACACTGCCAGCCCCCTCGGTGTGAGAGGATGGGGAAACTGAGCCCTTAATCCATGCTGGGCTGTCTGGGAGCCCTGGTATGGATGGATTTCAGCTTTCTCCAGAATTGATTAGCGCTGCAGCGCTGCCTCGCTGCCTGCCTGGGTTTGAGCGAGCCCTGTGTCTGTTTCCAGCCTCTCTTATCCTCAGAGAACCTCTCTCCAAGTTCAGCACACTGAGCTGCCCACAAGGAAGCATTATTCTTGTCAATACAAATATAATAAAAGCCAGCAGGAGAGCGGGCAGGCTCCTTACACTGGACAAAGGCTCAGGAGAGATGTGATTTCTTAGAATAAGCAGCAAATACACAACTGCCCTCAGATATAAAAATCACCAGGCAGTCAGTACCACATTGAAGGTATTTTGTTTACTTTTTTTCCCAGATGCACTTGTGCATCTGGTCTTCCTCAGAGACCTTTTCTGCAGCTGTATGTCAGATTATACTTAACACCATTATCATGGTGAAGGCAAGAAGTCTCTATTAAGAGACTCCTAGCTGGGCACACAAGCTGGCATATTAATTTCCCAGACACAACTGCACTAATCCACTGATTAGGAGCTGGCTCAGATATATAAGGTCTTCCACAAGTCAGAAGATGCTCTCAGGTGCTTCCCCCTGCATGGTGCAGCCCCACAGGGGTCAAGGCTCAGTGATGCAGAGCTGGGTAATCACAGCAGCAGCTGTGGTGAATCTGTGCTGGCCTGGAGTGCACCTTCATACAGCCATAGGATACAAAAGGGACAGAGCACAGGATTATTGGGAATAACTGAGCAAACTGGCTTTTTAAAAAATATTATTCTTTGAGGGAAGGTAAAGAGAAATTTAAACTTGACTCATTTCTCCCAGTCTCCTTTGCTGTGTGGTGAAGTAAGCACTGTGTGCTATTGTGAGCTTTATTAAATGGCTTCTCACACACTTAAACGTAATCCTTCAGCCAGGAGATGTCTACAAATCCTATTCTTTAAACAAGCTTTGTCTCCTGGTGATTTGCTCTTTGTCAGCCGTCCATGCACCTATTTTTCATATTTATCCACTTTAAATTGCATTAGCACCAACTCTGCACCAGTGTGCAGCTCCTGGTCTGGCTGTGCCCCACTCATCCTGCTGGCTGCCTGCAGCAAGGCATTGGGATTTAAGGGAGGTTTTTCTTGAGCCAGTTACTGTAGCTGGATTAAAGAACTGACACAATTATCACTGCTTATTCTGGACAGATAGATTTACTGTGATTCTTTCTCTAAAAGTCACCTTTAGAAGGAGCCTGGTGGGGTGTCTTTGCACATGTCTAGAACTGCAGCTGGTACAGAAACACAGGGTGCTTAAACGTGGTGCTCTGGGTGTAACCAGGGTTGGCACAGTTCTGGGAGGAATTTTCTCCCCTTTCCAACACACAGTCTGTTACAGAACTCTCCTTCACCCCGTGGGCCATTCACCTGCATCTGATGGACTGAACATCGACTATCTCTGAGTCAGAAAACAGGACTTTGATGAGAATTATTTGAATGGGGACTATCAAATCCTGCTCCCTCTGCCTTTAAAAGCTCTCTCCGTGTCTGCATTACTTCCTTTCCATTTGCAAGTACAAAAGAGCAGCAACAAGAAACTCTCAAACCAAAAGGAAAAGGAATAGCATTGACATGAGACAAAGTGTTCACAACCCAGCCCTGCTCCATGCAGAGCAAGGTCTCCCCTCAGCACACAGCCTGGCCAGGATTAGAGAAAACCCCAGGATTTTCTTTTTTAATCCTAAAAGCTGTTACTTGTATTTGATAAATAAACAGTTGCTTTTATATGCCATTGAATGGTGTAAATGATAGCAGTAACACCCCAAGGTGCTGGCAAACAAATTGTGTATTTCAAACGGTGGGTAATGGGGAATTGGGGAGGAGCTTAATTAACTCTGCCACTAGGCAGCAGCTGAGTTTTGTCAGTCCAAGACAGAGCAGAGAAAGAAATGCATGTTCCCAAGGGGGCCACAGGATGGTAACAGTGATGGGACAATTTGTGTGGCTTCACACCCTGGGCATCATCACCCACCCGGGAACACAGAGGGATGGGAGGAAGGAAAGGGACCATGGAGCAAGCAGGAGTGGAAGGGAAAATGTGATCCTCTGAGAGCTCTTGGAGGCAGCAGAGGGAAGAGGAGTATCCTGGAAATGTCTGAACGTGGCAGGAGTAGGAGTGGGTTACATTTCACTCCTGGTTTGATCACACAGGAAGGATTGCTTTGGCACCAGTGTCTGTATGGGCAAAGGTACCAACCCACGGTATCAACCCCTGGCCACAGGCAGCAAGGAGTAAAAGGGGAGACACTGGCTTGCCAGAAATTTGGGGTACATACCTGAGTGTAGTTTACTGCTGGCAGCACCCCATGAAGGCAGCACAAATATACAGTTTTCAATGGAGCTTCATAATTAAGACTGAATATTGAAAAAAATCCCCCAATTCCTCCATGAAGTCAGATAACTGCAAACACAAATTTTCCTCTCTCCTGGAGCAGCTGCTTCATTTAGGGAATTCAGACACCTCCATTCCTGCTCTGTAGGATGCTAATGGATGGAGATGCTTTGCAGAGGGGCTGAGTCCCAGCACATGCTGAGTCCCACCTGCGCCAGCTCCCCTGCAGGTATCGACTGTGGGCAACTGCCTGGGGAGGGAGATCTGGGGAGCCCAGAAACCTCCCTGCTCTTCATTTGCTCTTCATTTCTGTGCATGCTGCTGCAGAGGGAAAAGCCATCAAGCCTTTCAGAGGGAGCAGGGATCGATGTCACACAGATCAAACCAGCAGTTGGGAAACTTTGGGTGAAAGTGTAATACTGTGAGTGCTTCCAGCCAGGTTTCATTCAAGTCCTGATACTGAGGTTTTAGTACGATGCCAGTTTTAGCTTGAATTGCCTGACAGCTCCTCTTTGTGAACAGAAGCAATATTGACAGAATGGTACTTTTTGAAAGGTGAGTGATTTCTTTTTTTCCCCAGAGGAAACACACTCCATGTGTAATGGGATGACGCTGTTTCTTTTCCTTCTGAACTGAGGCTGCTTAAAATGAAAGTCTGAGAGCTGGCTTTCATTACAGTCATGGCTTTGTGTTTTCTGGGAAAATAGGTATTAGCTATAGGATCTGAGGCCTTGCTATTTTAGCGAGGTTCCCCTTGGAGTTACTGTTCAGGTGCCTTCTCTGGGAAGCTCCATGGAACACCTGCCCTGGGCAACTCCTGGCTAAATCCCAAGGGTCCTGGGGTGAGGAAGGATAAAAATCATTGCATTTTAATGGGGCTCTCCTAATTATTCTCTTGAGCTGAAGGGACCATGGTGTATTAAGTGCTATCAGTACCATAAAGCAGAATGTGACCTCGAGGGCGAGGAAAAAACCCTTCACATGTGCAAAGGCATTCCCATTTCTTGGGTTCTCAAACCCTGCATCCTAAATCCCATTTTGCTGTCCCCCAGACAGAGAAAACTGTTTATGCTGGGAAAAAACAATCTGGCAACTGTACATTTCTCTGCTAGGCTCCTTTTTCCTTCATCATATCATTTTTTTCACATCTTGTCATTCATGTCATGCCACGAGGAGAAGCAGCAAGGAATGAGCAGCTATGAATGAGTCCTGAAATCCCAGTACAGTGGTAAATCACAAAGGCAGTGTGGCTGTGTCACCTCTGCAGCTTGGAAAGGGTGGGGGGGGGGTCAGTGGACATTCAATTTCCACTCACCTCTGCTGCCTGTGACCTGCCTGCTGCAGGGAGCTGCTTCCCTGGTGAGGGGTAGATAATGGCAATACTCAACACTCTGTTACACAATGCTCTGACATGTTCTGCCTAAGCTCAACGAGACCCAGAGATAGAAAAGCCGGTGTCATAACAAAAATTGTAATTAAAGTTTTGGTCAGATTGAATCCATTACATCTCTCCCAAGTACCCAGTATTGATTTCAGCCCCAGCCCGGGGGATATGTAGTCTGATACCTCTGTAATCCTGCTAGCAGAGTCCTAAGCCCATTGCACATGCCATTTGTGTGGCTTAAGCCCAAGAAAATGCTTCCAACCAACTCCAGCTCTGTGGGATTCCTGTTTTATTGACTCTGAGCAAACGCAGGCCAGCGGAAGCTGCCACAAGGAAGATGGCTTTTGAGACACCAGCTGTAAATAGAAGGGAAGGGGCTGTTTTGGCTATATTTTTGTGTTGGCATAAAACTGCAGCAGATTGCATTATTCAGTGGGTAATGTAATGTTAATGCAGCCCTGTAGCTGGGGGCGAGAGAACTTAAGGTTTAATCATTTTGTAATGCACTTACATTGCCCGTTTTAGATTTGTCAGCTGTCATAAATGAACTGCAGTTTTATCCCGGGACTATATATAGAATTACTATTTATATATTTTTTCATCTGCAGCTTATGCAGTTTAAATGGGAAAAAAAAAAAACCCAAAAAAGAAAGGAAAGGAAAGAGCCAGCATGGAGCAAGGGGGATGCACCATTGGCTGTGCTCTGCTCAGAGAATTCCTCAGTGCCTCCCTGCAGGAAAGTGCTGCCTTCACCTAAGCCTTGGCTTAGGTAGTTGACATTTTCAGTAAAACAGCACCCATTTTCAGCAGACTTTTAATGTTATGGGGAGTGAGGAACAGAAAAGTTGCATGTGAAAATGCAGCCACATAGAAATGGCAGCTGGTGAACTGCTCTGTGTCTCATGTATCTACCATTCATAAGAACCTAGCTCCAGGAAATCCCCTCCCATGGCATCACTCCTCACCAGTTTTTATTGAAAAACCATATTAGCCTTCTGCATTCTAAATTCTGACTAAAAGCCACCCACGTTACTGCCTTTTGTATACATATTTTTAGCAGTTCTCAAACAAAGACAATTCCTCCTTGGACTGCCATGTCCTGCTGCTTTCCCTGCTGTGGTTCCTCACAGCATCACTGGAGATCTCAAGGCGTGTTGCAGACTGCCCAAGTGCTGATTAATGTCCTTGCCAAGAAAAGAAAGAAGGGGTTTGCAAATGGATTTGCCTCTCCTATCAGCTCAAAGTGCTTGAACGTGTTTGCTTTATTGGGGCAGCCACTTGGAAAGAAATCCAAGGGAAACTTGAGAAAGTAGAACGTCCTGCTGGTCTTAAATTCCAAATATTCCCATTGTCTCCTCTTTTAATAGAATTCTTACTCTGAAAGTGATTTCTGTAGGGAGTTTTGCCTTGACTGTTCTCTGTACTGCTACATCCTACAGGCCTACAGGAATTCTTTTCTCCAGCAATAATAGTTGATGTTTTTTAAGAAGCAAGAATACCCCTGTTTTCATCCATAGCATTTACCTACAAAGAACATGATAATTTATACAGCAAATGCAGCCTGTGCTTCCTGCTGGACAGCCTGGTTTATCGACTGTGCATCTGTTTCATATAAAGTGCCCTGAGCAGAACAAAAACCTCCATTCTAGAAAAACCAGGACAGTTTCTCCAGTTTTCAATAAATCATGCTCTACCTGTGGGATACCTTGTTAATGACTATACACTAAATCCAGAGGGGGTTTTCCTTTTTCTTTTTTTTTTCCTCTTTCCTTTTTTTTTATTTTTAACTATCCATCCCAAATATTCTGAGTTTCTGGGGCCATTTTAATGCCCTTGTTGCCCAGACAAAACTCCTTCTCATTTCTGAGGGAGTTTGGCATTAGTAAACTGGCTACATCAAATATCTCATTAGCAACACACATCTCATAAACCAGCCTCGTAAAACCACGAGGCAAAATCTTCCTTCATTCTGCTTGTAGTTTACATCTTTGCCTTTACCCAGCCAACATTTTTTTCTGCACAGGATGGAGATGAATTTCCATTAAGGAGCCTGATTTCTATATCCAGGGAAAATACCTGGATCCGCTGTATGGAAAAAGCCTCCTTAGAATCATAGGATGGTTTGTGTTGGAAGAGAAGCAGAGGACAGTTGCCTAAGCAGGACAGTGAAGGGACTGACCGTTATGGAGCAGTGGGATGAAGTTGCAGCAGAAAATGCTGTTTCCCCTTTGAGCCCATTCCTTCTTGGAGGAGATCCCAGCCCCACTTGTCCCCTCCCTGAGCACAGCCAGCACAGCCCTGCCACAGGGAATGCTCCCCACTTCTGCTGCCAAGCTCTCGCTTTGAGCCTTCAGCATCAACTTTCCCCAAAACCACCTGAGGTTTTGGGAAACTGAAGGATGGGAGAAAATCCATGTTCCCAGTGCTGCTCCACTGAAAATGTGTAAGTGCAGCCAAACCAGGCCCAGGGGCCCTGTGTCTATCAAAGGCGCTGATACAAAGCCAAAATCATCGTTTGAAGATTTAAATTGATGTAACTGGGAGTAGAAATTGTTTTTTTACTGAGGGCATAATTCATGCAGGAGGATGCTTATGGCATCCAAAAGGCTTTAAGCTAGTGTTACAGTACTGACAGTGAAGAACAGAGGTGTCTAGGGGAAAGGGAGTACATTCCTGCAAAACACCACCACAGGGAGCTGTGACAGAGCTGGATCTCATTTTCTACCCTGTGGGCTGGAGCCTCACTGCATCTGCACCCCCCTTATCCCCCTTATTGTCTGCTGAGCCCCAGCCAGGCCAGCACTTCCTCAGCAGAGCTGGAGGGTCTCTGCAGCACCAGATCCACCTCAGATCCACAATATCCACTGAGTGTACTTCCCTGGAGAGGACTCTGGGGAGCTGACCTGGAGCACATGGCTCTGAGGCATACACTGCCTCTCATCTGGGGCTTTTCCTGGGGACAATGGGAAAAGCTTCTTCCCCACTGTAATACAAATTGTCTTGTGAAAACATCGCAGATGGGATGAGTGAAGCCCTTGACCTTGTTTCTTTGCTGCACAAAGCCAGGTGGTGCTTCTGCCAGTTCCTCTATTGCCAGTCAGGAGTCAAACAGCTCCCTGTCATTAAATTGCCAGTCCTTTGTCCCTGGGCATAGTGCACAATAAAGTCACCTTTCCAACAGTTTGCCGGCTCTTGAGACGTGTTGCTATTTCCGTGTTATCTGCAGGGTTATTTGCTTTGCCCAGGTGATGTTGTCACCAGGCTGCTGGGCCAGACCTTGGGGACAAACCAGGCAGCCTGCATGTGACCTGCTCTGCAGGGGACACAGAGAAGCCCTTGGGCTTGAGGACACCTTGCTCTGCCTGTTCCTCTTCTCCTGCCATCAGCTCCCAGGACACCTGGCAGCAGCACAGGGTGCCCACGGTGCCATTCTGGGCTTCTTCCTCCAAGGAATTCTTTCCAAAACACTTTGGTCTGTGGTGACTGTGGCTATCCAGTGTTTTATAAGGACAGTTTCTGTTTCAGCCTTTTTTCAGCTGTTTTGTCCGTCTTTCTGATGCCTTTGCCAGTCTGGCCAGGACTGAATTTGGCCCCTGATAGAAACTTCTCCATTAATCAGAGATTTGCCTCAGTGGCAGGGTTGTTCTGACTTCTAATTAAGTTTACAGTTTCTAATTAAATTGATTTGAGACCCTGGGGTGGAAGGCCTTTTAAGAGAAATCATATATTAAAAATTTAAGATTTCTTGCTCCAACAACCTTTTCGTGTAAGACTAATTTTAACATCTAGACGTGAAGGATGAGTAATCCTTTCTCAGGCTTTGGCAATGTTAGCTGAAGCTTTTTCTCATTCACCTTTATCAGAGAAGCAATAAAAATTTGCTAATCACCTTGACAAAGTTACTCATGTGAGGGTGAAATATTTTGCAACTATACACAGCCAGGATTAAAAAGAATAAAGTTGCTGGACTGAGGAGGTGTGTGAGACCCAGGCTGCAAGTGTTTTGCCCCTTTTCCTGTGGTGGTCTTTAATCCCAACACTTATTAATTATGATTAATAAGTGATGTTTGAGAGGGTATCTCATATCCCACTCCTGAGCCAGTCACTTTGAACAGGCTGTGGCTGTGAGCTGCACATCGTCCTCAGCCAGATAAACTTTACAACTTCATTTCTTGAGACTCAATCAACCAAATCAAATATTTCCCATGGAAGATTTGATTAAATGTCAATAAGATGTGGCAGAGAAACTTTCAAAATGATGAAAATTGACCAACACACTCTCCTTGCTTTTGTATGTCAAAGTTATCTTAAATCTTAATAAACCCTAATCAATGCCTACTTTATACTCATACATAAAACAACCCTTCAAGGGCCTCCCTTGGGAGACTTTAAAGGGTGTTTGGGGTCAGAGCAGGTCCTTACATGGTGTTTCCTCCAGGGCCAGCAGCACATTTGTTCACTTTTAGTCCTGGAGAGCAGGGAGCCCCATTGCCTTCATGCCCTGCTTGTGTTACAGCTTTTTGTGATGGGAACTGAGCCATCCCTTTGTCATTTTGGGGGTCCACTGAAACATTATCTGCCCAGTCCTGTTTTTGGAGAAATGCTGAGGGTTTGACTGATGCCTCATTTGGGATCACTAAGATAATGAGAAGAAGAGCTGTGGATTGAGATGTAAGAGATGCAGAACTGTGATGCTCCTGTCCTGCTTCACTTGGTTGTGCTCTGTTCCCAATGCCTGGACAATTAATAAATGCTGTTTGATGGGTTGTATCATTTAAGGTAACTGAGAAAACTTGACCCCCTCCAAGGCTTTTGCCTTTAGAGATAAGAAATATGCAACAGATAAAGGACTGAGAGGCTCATGGATTTTTAACAGGGAGATTTTTCTGCCTCCCAAAGTAATGATGACTTCTTGAAAATGCTTTTTTCACCTTGAAAAGAGATGTTTTGATAAAGCTTTTTTTAATACTCTGAAATGTTTTTGATGTTTAAAATGAAATTGCTTTCCAGATATGTAATCTGAACCATGTTCTTGATGTTGAAAGATAAAATAATTATAAAATAGAATTATAATAAGGCCAGAGAGGAAACAAGAAACATTTCAAACTAATGTAAGCACATTCAGGATGGACCTTGTCTGAATTTTCTTTCACTTTTCAGCTTTTATTTCTTTTCTCCTAAGCTAAAACAGAGAAATATTTCAGAATCTGCCACATGCAAAAACATTTCCTTGCCCAGCTCTAATTGCTCAATTGAATTATTTGCAGACAGATCACAACTCCCTTCAATTAATCAGTTCCATGAATGCTGTTTTCCCCCAGTCCCTGACCCATGGCTCATTCATGGACCCCGTGCTTGTGCTGATTTAATTTAGCTCACGTGGCCTGGGAGGTTTTCCTGTTTGCACAGGCCCTCACTTAAACTCAGGATTTGCATACAGCTTCTGATTCTCCCTTAAAATTCACCCTCGCAAAACCTTTTCTGCCTCTGACCTCCCATGCTGGGATGGAGCCCTGTGGGAAGCTGATGCACGAGGAGCACAAACCCAGCTGGAATGAATTTGTTTAAAAAGCTGGGAGGACTTTCACTGAGGTTTTTTTGGAATTGCTCAGCCAGTCCTAATTGCTTTATAAATTTAATGGAGTTAATTCTGGCCACTGGGTGCTGGATCAGGGGTATAAAGGCAGCACAGAGTCACAAAACCTCGTTTCTTGGCACAGGGAAAGTGCTGAGGAGGAAAATGAGGAGAAAGGGAGAGACCTCATGCAAGGGAGACTTCAGGCTCCTCTGCAAGAAGTTGGAGACCAAGGTGATGTTCCTGGAAATTCTTGAATTTCAACTCCCATAAGCCACAAGGGTGGTAAGGAACTGGGTTTTTTTTGTTGTTGCTGTTTTGGTTTACTCCCTTGTTCACAAGAGCTGGTTACTGGAAACTACAAGAAAATCAGGGCTGCCAAGATATCTCAGTGGCTCATGAAAAACTGCTGACTTTGGTTGTTTTGTGAGTTTTTTGTCTGTGTGTTTCTTGTTTACTTGCTTTTGTAGGGTTGCCATAAATTCCAGTTTAGGGTAAATCTGTAGTTCTCCTGTTCCTTTGTCAGTGGAAGAAATCTCTAAGTATGTTAAACCTTTCTGCTGCTGATTATTGTAGGGATTTTTACTGCAAGGTTAATCTGCATTTTACAAACAGGAATGCTGTCCAGGTGGATGTTTCTAATATGCATCAAAGGCTATATCTGATAATGTTCTCCTCAATTGAAGGTGACAATAATGATAGGAAAGAAATTGGTCTACTTCTGTGCATATCCCAGAACATTAATTCTCTGGTCAAACCAAGATTCTGAAGAACACAATACTAAAATTGCTTGAGATGAGTCTTAACACTCAATCAGCCAAATTCCCTTTGTGTCTCTTACCTGCTCACCCAGGAATAGATTGCAATCTGCTTTTGTATGTGGATAAGAAGAGTGAGGAGTGGGGTAATTCACAGAAAGAAAAATATATTTGCAAAATACCTTTTCTTGGAGCATTGCCCACAGAGTCATGCAAAGTTTAGCTGCTAAAGAATCCCTCCAGAGCCTGGCCTGGTGCAAAGGAAGGCTGCTCTGCTGTTGTGCTGCCCCAGGCCACGCACAGGCTCTGCCTCTGCTTTGTCCCCTGCTCTGGTCTCAGTTACTGCAAGCAAAGCCCCAGCAGCCAAGTCACAAAATTAACTTTGGGGAGCTCTGTCTTTATTTCTAGTTCTTCAGCACCAGGGCTGTTTTTTGACAGAGCTTGTGGTGGATCAGCTCAGACTGGACTGGGCAGTCCTTGGCCACACCAGGGCAGCTGCAGAGAATAAAGAGCCCAAGCATAGCTCAGAGTGTCAAGGGGAGCAATAAAACCTTATCAAGAAGGCATCACAAGCACCTAATGAGAATCAGATGCAGCATAAAGAGGCCACAGGCATGCTCTTATCCAGATGCACAGGGAATTATGTACATAAACAGTGGATAATTTGGTTTTACATCTTATTTTTCATCCAAAACTTCAGGGAGAAGCGACTTGGTTACTGGAAGTGGGAGGCTTTTCCTACTGTGTAGGAAATCTGCTGTTACAAGCACTCAGGGATTGCTCCCACAGAGCTTGGGGTGATGGAGCTGCCCTGGGGGGACCTGACACCTCCACTCAGGGTGGTCTGGAGCAAACATGAGCGAAGTGCCCAGCTCTAGGTGGGACCCTGCAATTGAGAAGCCTCTGGGTCAGGAGAGGTGAGCCAGAGTCCCCCGTGGCTGGGGCAGACAGTGGTGCTGTGGGGCTGGGGTCCCTCTCGCAGAAGGTCCTGCTGCTGCAGCTGGGCCATGGACCATGGGCAGAGGTGGCTTTGGGTTCAGTCCAAGGGCTGAAGGAGGGCTCTGCCTGCTGGGCCTCCTGCTCCTGATGGTCCTGTTTCCAGGCTGGAGGGTCAGAAGGCTGCAGTGCATTAGAGGGAGATTTGTTTCCCACATGAAAAGGAAGGTGCTGCCAGCTTTACTGCCTTGTGCTGGTTGTGGTTGCAGATATGGCTGCACTTGTTGTGATAAATGCAGGGAACCTGGACTGAAATGCAAAGGGAAGGGTGGCTGTCAGTCAGCCCAGGAGGGATGGAAGGCAGGTGATCTTGGTGTTAAGTCTTGCTTGGCCCTGGTGAGGTGCATAAAGCTGGTAAAATGCAGAAAGCCCTTGCCTTTAAAATGAAACATGCCTTGGGCTTCAAGGTACCATAAAGGGGACTGGTTTGATGTAATGGAATTATGTCTCTTCTGAAGCTGTTTGAGGTTGCCTGACTTGTTCCCAGCATTGACATTCCCAATCTGCTTTAAGAGGGCTCAGTCCAACCCCTGCACTGCAGAAGTCGTTTCAGGGGGCCTGGTAACAATGGCACTCGTTCTCCCCATGGATCCAAACCTGCCTGACAGCCTCACTCCTCCCCACCCCAGAGCTGACTTCACAGAACCCCTCTCTGGCATGGACCACAGAGCAGGCAACTGCTCTGAGCCAGCCCAGAGCTGTGTGTCACCACCAGCCCCCTTGCCAGGAAGGCTTTTTACCCTGTGCTGGTGTCTGTACTGCTTGGAGAGCAGAATAGTGTGCTCAGGGCACATCTGCAGGAGCGTAAGTGCTGCTGCTTCCCACTGGGAAAGTGATGCCCTCAGGGATTTGGCCCTCTGTTTCCCATGTATTTTGGTGTGAAATCCTTTTCCAAGGATGCCTTTTCCCAGGAGCACCCCAGGATAACCAGCCCCTGCTGCTGTTACCCAGAGGGGAGCCCAGCACCCAGCAGAACCAGCTCCATTACTGCCAGAGCTGTGTAGCTGAACCAGAATTGTGTTAATTACCTACTTACCTGTGAAAACCTTAAGGTTCAGCATTAAGGGCAAAGAAATTATTACTCGGGGGATGTTTTAATGAGCAGAAAAACCCATACTTTGTTTCACAAGTCACTTTTTTTACATTAAAACTTCCTGGGCTTATAATTAGAAATTTAATGTTTTGTGAACTGCAGTTGTTCAGAAACTATGGGGGAAATGGTTTATTTCCCAGCTCTCCTCTTGTTTAATGAATCCTCTCAGCTTTTTTTTTCCAGTGGTTAATAACATAGCACTCATGCCCACCCTGTCTCACAGAGGAATTTTAAATCTATGGGGCACTTCTGATTATTTTATATAAATATATAAAAATTCAGGCAGTCAGTGAACCATCACCAATGCAAGTGTTTGGCTGTTTGGGAGCAGAGGAGAGAGTGAAGGAAAGGCAGGCAGTGTGGGGACCATGGGTCCCCAAGGACTGTCACCCCCTGGCTCCTGGGAGCCAGCCTGACAGGCAGGGTGGCCTGGGGGGAGATTCTCAGGGCAAGGACTGTCTCTTCCAGAGGCCTTGGCACCATGCAAAACACTTAATAAATGGCACAGTTTAGAGGCAATTAGGTAATTGTACCTCTCTGCTGTTGCTCCTGAGCTCAGCACACACTCCAAGCTCTGGGCTTAGGCAGGTGTTACCTTGATCTCTGCAAAGCTGAGTTTTTGGAAGGGTCTCTTTGTTATGTGTTTTTTTTTTCCTCTTTAAGGCCAAAAGCTGTGGCAGGAGAGCTGGTGGCTGTTTCCTGCTCCTCCTGAGGGCACCCAGCTACCCTGCCCTTCCTAACATCTGCAGGCACAGCCCATGCCATGCCAGGGTGGTATTTTAATGCACAGCACTCCCCATTTCAGGGGTAAATGAAATGGTGATGAGGCCTGGGGCGTGCAGAGGCACCTCCCTTGCAGTGCTGTGGCAGACACCACCACTGAAAGAAGCTGCACAGGGAGGAGAGAGCCAGAAATAGCAACCAAGAGGTTGGGTACAGCTTGAGACTGCCTCCTCATTAATCTCAGAGCAAAGTCACTTAAAATAATCCTGACCTTCCCTTCCCCATCCATGTGCAAGAGGCTGTCCAATTGTTCCATGGCAAAGGACCATGCCTGGCTCTCCAGTGGGCTGGGCTCATAAGAAGAAAGGCTGACAGGGCTTGGACTTGGCACTTTGGAGCCCTGATGAGTGTTTGGCAGGGAAAAGTGCTTATCTGAGCTGGGAGGATTGCAGGAGGGCACATTTCTGGGTCTGGCTGTGCACACTTTTCCCCCTTGAGGGAAGCAGGTGTCAGGGAGAGGTGTCTAGCAAGAAGGCAGCAGCACAATGAGCCTGAGGGATGCCTGGCTGCAGGAGGAGGCTTGCAGCCAGAGAAGCAGGTTTCTCCAATGTGGAAGCTGGGTTTTTAAGTGCAGAAGCTGGCTCCTCAGTGGGAACATTTGGGGAACAGCTGGTATCAGCTATCACTGCTCCTCCTTGTCCATGGGGATGGATTGCACTGCTGTAAATCACTGCCTTGGCAGCAGTCCCTGTTCACACCCCATGCCTTGGTAAAACCGTGGGCTGGGAGTGGAAGTTGTGGAGAATCAGTCCTGGCTCTCTGCCACCTGGGAGTGAAGGCAATCCTTGGGTACCATTGGGTGAACTTTCTAGGAGGTTTTTACTGCCTGAGAAGTGGTTGTGAGGGACAAGCAAATTTAGATCTAACCCACATGATCTACATATAGCAAAAATCCAGATACGCCCAGAAGGAAAGAAGGGAAATTAGGACAACAGAAGTTGATGGGCTGAAAACTTAATTAACATGTTGAAAAATTTGACCTTTCCCTTTTCCTTGGTTGCTATTGGTTTGGTTTTTAATATTACTGCTTAGGATAAATTTTAGTCTGAAATTAGGAATAAATTATATCAGCAACATGTCAAGCTAATGTGTTAATTCTGTTGCAACACAGTGGAAGCATAATATAACAGAATTCCCCCCATGTACCTTCCTCTGGTTTACTCTGGGGCTCAGCTAATAATCATGCAGCCCTGTAGCTTCAAGAAAGCAAATAACAATTTAAAAGTTTTCTCTTTATTGCATTCATCTGTTGTGCTGGGATGAGGAGCAGCTCCTTGTGATACACTTGGAATAACACATCTGCTGCTGTGTTATTCTATTCTGTGTTACACCCCAGCCCCTTCCCTTGCTTTCCATGGCAAACAAGCAACAGAATGACAAATAAAGCCACGGCTGCCATTGTCAGTGCCAGCTCCTTGTGCTGCAGGCTGGATGAAATATCCACACAATCATGGCACCAGCCCATATTTATTTAAAAATATTAAACTATTTATAATGGAGGGGTCATCAGCATGCTGCATTCATTAGCCAGGGCTCCAGGGAAGAGATGGCAGCACACAAAGAGCACAAACAGGCTCTACACAAAAAGAGCAAAGAAGCATCCTTTGGAAATGTCAGTGCTGAGCAGCAATTAAAGCCAGCAAAAGTTAAAACACAGGGAATTCCAACAGTCTGAGCACAGCAGCCAGTCCTGACTGTCAGGGAACCTGTGGTGGGACTCCCATGGGTGTGAGGATGGATGGTGAGGTCTGTGCTGCTGCCCAGTAAAACATGAATGGATTTTCTTTATGAAAAGAAGAATTAAATTGCTGCTTATGTGGAGAACCAGCAGTGCTGGAGGCAGGCAGGTGTGCTGCAGGTCGGGGAGGGAGACAGGGCTGGGTTTGTGCCAGGGCTGCATGCTGCAGGATGCTGAGCAGCTTCTCTCTGAACTGTGGGGAGGCTGCCAAGCTGCACACAGGTGAGTGCGGGGTTTCTGCCAGGAGCAGGCTGGAAAACATCTCTTGAGGGGAAGAGACTGCTCTGCATGAGGTGGTGCGAGTCCAGCATTGGCTCAGGCTGCTCAGAAATGGCCACTTGACCTTGCAAAGCACTTCTGGGCATCTCAGGGCAAGTGGTGTTAGAGCCAATGGATGAAAGGAAGGAGTGGGGGTTGTGCTCTCTGGTGGAAAGTGTTTCTGAGCAAACAGAGTTTGTTCAGTAACCCCATTTGAAGTTACTCTGTGCTATTGCAGTGATTTTATAGCTCTTAGTCCACTCCATCTCCCACTGGAATCTGTTCAGGAGTGTTGTTACTCCTTGTGCCATTCCATCCCTGCTGATTTTGCATGCAGAGAAATGCTACTGTGGTCTTGAAGCTCACAATTAGGATAATGAACTGAAAGAGGTCAGAAGAGATGAAATATTCATTTTTGGCTTGCCATGCCCTTTCAGGAATTAATTTACATTGGGCAGTTACGTGGTACTTTTCCTTTTATATTTTCTTTTCTCATTCTTTTTTAAAATAGACATGGATCACATCCAAAACCCAAAGTGCTCAGATGGGCTTTGGAGCTGTCCCTGGCTCTTTATACTTCCCATTTTCCAGGCTGCCTTCTGAAAATGTGTTTTTAGAGGTTTCTCACTCCAATTTTCCCATTACCTGCCCACAGGATTTTCATGTTTTTAGTGACAACAAAGTTGCTGCTGGTGCAAAGTGGCCAAAACAAAACCAGGAACTGTATTTCTCTTCCTTCTCCACCTCAGAGTCTTCAACCTCCTTGATTTCTGCCTTTGCTCTTTCTTCCCTCCTGCTCTGAAACTCCACTAAAAATTTTCCAGCTTTTAGCAGTCCCTGCAGGCACAGAAGGAATGATCCTTAATTCCCAATTTCTATTCTGCTGCTGGTCTCAGGGCTTTTTATTTCAATGCAGAATTATACAGAAATTCCTTCGGGGACTTTTCACATCCATATTTCCTTGTACCTCTGCTGCTGAATCATCTAGGAACTGAAACTTGCTTGGCTGGAGAGCAACGTGTTTTTATAAATTATCGACATGCTGAAACTGGCCCTGGTCCAAGGCAAGCCTTCCACTTTGCTAATGTGCCTTGGGTCTAATCCCCACCACACTGAGGAGGATGAGGATGATTCATCTCCAGCCGGAAAGGCTGGATCCAGGACCTAGTGACACATATGGGAGGTGGAAACTGGGAACAGATATGCCAGGAGTGGATTTGTAGCCAGCACAGAGCTGCAAACACAACTGTTGGTTCAGATGTTGTCTCCAAAGACTCACTGGGGAGCAACAGCTCCCAAGAGCCAGTAATTCACTGCAGGAGCTCTTGTTTTTCCCAGTTCTGGATCTCTGCTGGTCAGTGGACCGTGTCTGTCATTGTACAACACAATTCTCTTTCCATGGATCTGGATCTTCACCTAAAAGCTCATTTGATTCAAGTCAGGAGTTTTAAGACTTTATTCTACAGCAATAAAGAAAAGAAATGAGCCTGGCAGTAAAAGGGTGTTGAGGGATGTATGGAGAGATGGTGTCCATCCATACATGGTGCTGCTGGGATGGATTTATTGCCCAGGCTTCTCTGCAGTGGTCCTGGGGCTGTGGAAAGCCTCCATGACGTCATGCTGAGGACTGGGAGTTGAGCTGTTCCTGCTGTGTGATGGGAGCAATATCCTGATTTATCCCTGCTGCGGCGGCTGCCTGTGACAGGTCTGGCAGGGCTGTGCAGTGGATGCCGTGACCTCTGTGGGCAGAGCAGGAAGGTGGAGCTGCTTCCTCTCCGAGCCTGCCTGCCAGGGACATGATTCAGATTTTACAGCTAATTGACTGCACTCATCTTGCTGCCAGAAAGGGATAATATTCAATGACTTGCTTGTCTTTCAATAGCTGCTGTCCAAAACTCTGCATGCACCTTATAAAACCAGTCCTGTGACTTGGCTGGCTGCTTGCTCAGGGGCACAGACTCTCCCACGACCCCCTCTTTATCTTCTCCCTGCTGCTCTGTGCCCTGCAAGCAGTCCCTCACCTGGGCTATGTGCTGTGTGACCCAAAGACAGGATTTGATGTGATTCCCCGGCATGTTTCTGTTTGAAGCCTTGCTCCAGAGAGCCTAATGAGCCTAGTGGAAATTAATGCCATCAGCCCCTGCTAGCAGGAGGAGATGGACTCTAAGCCAACCAAAACTGCTGGGGGCACTGGTTTGAAACCCCGTTAGCCCCAGTCCCTTGTGCTGAGAGCTGGGTGTTTTTGTGGACAGCCCCGATCTTGTGGCTGGAGGGCACAAGAAGCTCGTGTGGCAGACAAAAACCCATCAGCCCATCCACACTGAATGCAGCACTGGGAAGGAAATTTGGGGAACTTGTAAATACCACTCTGAGGAGGCTGGCATGTGCTGCTGCTTTCTCCTTGGCCTGCTCATTTGCCACCAGAGCTCATTTGTTAACATTTCTTCCCCAAGCTGGTTCCCAGCAGAGCTGATTTTCATCCCTGTCTGCGCTGGGGAGCGATGCCAGCTCCAGGATACAGCCCATCATACTTTGGTGATGATGCTTGGAAAACACGGAGCAAACAACGCTGCAGGAACTACTGAGCCCACATAGACTCAGTGAGAGCTGTTCCCAGGATGTTTGCTGAGCCCCTGAGTGGTTTAGCACTCGGGATGGGCTGGCAGAGGATGCAGTGAGACGCGCTAATTCGGGCTGCGGTTCGTGTGAAAGAGCGGCGAGATGGGCTGGGAGACAATGCCAGCTAATATTAGACAGCAGGCAGGGAGTCAGGAATCCCAATCCCAGCTGACCTGCTCCCAGGCCCCAAATCCCTCTTTGGAGCTGTCTGGAGAAAAGGAGCATCTCCCTTTATGCTCGGCCGGGTTAGCCCTGGGAGCCGCTTGTCCCAGCCAAGGCTGCTGGCTGTTATTCTCTATAAATAGCAATGATGATGAGAATCTTTCCACAGGGGGCAAGGCATGGTGGGGCAGTGCCTCACATCAAAGCTGCTGCTTTTGTTGGACCCAGCTCAGATGTGCAGTAGAGGCTGCTTTAACATCAAGAATTTCTTGTGGGACCAGGGAGGAGGAAGTTGATCGGGGATGTCTCTGCATCAGACACCGCCACGAATTCTTCTGCTTCGCTGCTTCAAAAAGCAAGATGGGGTTTGTGTATCTTCCAAATCACAGAGTGATGTCTCGTGGTGTGCTAATTGGCTCTGCCCTGAGAATATTTGTGTGTGCTCAGCCTTACACATGTGGCTTGTCTGATGCCTGTAAATTACTCTCAGGAGCAGAGTACAGCCAGGCCCTAGATGGCTGCAGGATCAGGCTGTGCTGTCTGTTGCTGCCTTGTCTCTTCTGCCTTTTGCCAGGATTGTAATTCTGACCCAGAGAGGGATCTCCTAGATACTCTTCACCATGAAGGAACAGCATATCAATACTGCTCCAAAGGACTCCTTTTCCAAACCTTCAGCTTGTCCCATCATTTGCCTTACTACTACCTTTTTATTTCTTTTAATCTTGCTGAAAGTACTTGGACAAACCTTTTGTGAGGATGAAATCAATTCTCTATTACAGAAATCTTTTCTCAACTCAGTGTTTTTATGAGGGAAAAGGTATTTTTGCTGTTTATTCCTTATACAGAATTACTATTGATATTCTGTGTATTGATTCTTTACTTTCGAGAAAAACAAACCCCTTCAAGGTGGAGCTGGTGGACAAGATACTGCACTGATGTGCCAGTTAGTTTTGGGAAGCTGAGCCTTTGAGGCTAGTTTTATTTTCAAATCAAATCATGAAATTGACAACTCCACTCAAGTTGTTTGGACCAGACTTTGCTATAGGGAGAGATGGGTTATTCCTAGTTTTTTCTTCCTGATCTTTTTCCATATTTAAGCCATTAGACTTTAATACACATCCACCTCAAGGGACTACCAACTTACTCAGCATGCAGCATGTTTGAAAAGGGAAGACTTTACCTCTTCTTTATGGCTCCATAAAGACTTAAAGCAGAAATCTTTCCTGATGCAGCTTTAGTTCTCAGGATTTTTAGGGGGAATGAACAGCAAGTTTTGTGTTGAAAATACATAGAGAAAATAGAAAGAAGAGGACTGGAGAGGTGAGGCAACAGGGGAAGGACAGGGAGCAGCATCTCCATGAGCCTCAGCAGAGCAGGGATGGAGTTTTAGGATACAGTGAGGCTCGCTCTGTATCTGCAGAGGGAACAAGGATGATAAGAAAGGAGGAGAGAATGAGGCTCTCGAGCTGAAGTGAGTTTGGGTGAGTGTTGGTGCCTTGGGCAGCTGGGCTGAGCTCTTGCAGCACAAATCAGAGGTGAGCCCTTTTCTTTTTCAGCCAGCAGAAGCAGAGAAGTGGAGGTTTATCAGCTGAGACAGGTGAGTTGGGATAGCTTACCTTAGCAGGACACAGCTCGTGCCTATTGGTAACTCATGTGGAGACATTAAAATAGCAAAGCAAAATTCCTGGGGAAGAACGTGACTTAGTGAGACCCAATACCCACCAGACTAGGAGGAGGAATTTGCTTCCTCTATAGCTTGATCATGGTCAAGAAAGGATAGGAAAATTTTTTATTTTGTTTTTTTTTTTTTTTTTTTTTTTTTTATTTTTTTTTTTTATTTTTTTTTTTTTAATTTTGTTTTTTTTTATTTTGTTTTTTTTTTTTTTTTTTTGGTTTTTTTTTTTTTTTTGTTTTTTTTTTTTTTTTTTTTTTTTTTTTTTTTTTGGTTTTTTTTTTTGTTTTTGGTTTTATTTTGGTTTTTTTATTTTTTTTTTTTTTATTTTTGTTTTTTTTATTTTGGTTTTTTTATTTTGGTTTTTTTATTTTGTTTTTTTTTTTTTTTTTTTTTTTTATTTTGGTTTTTTTATTTTGGTTTTTTTATTTTGGTTTTTTTATTTTGTTTTTTTTTTTTTTTTGTTTTTTTATTTTTGTTTTTTTTATTTTGGTTTTGTGGTTTTTTATTTTGTGGTTTTTATTTTTTGGTTTTTTTTTTTTTTTTTTTTTTTTTTTTTTTTTTTTTTTGTTTTTTTTTTTTTTTTGTTTTTTTATTTTGTTTTTTTTTTTTTTTTTTTTTTATTTTGTTTTTGTTTTATTTTGTTTTTTTTTTTGTTTTTTATTTTGTTTTTCATTTTTTTTCATTTTGTTTTTTTTTTCATTTTGTTTTTCATTTTGTTTTTCATTTTGTTTTTCATTTTTTTTTTTTTTTTTTTTCATTTTTTTTTTCATTTTGTTTTTTTCATTTTGTTTTTTTCATTTTGGTTTTTTTCATTTTGTTTTTTTCATTTTGGTTTTTTCATTTTGGTTTTTTCATTTTGTTTTTTTCATTTTGTTTTTTCATTTTGGTTTTTGGGGGTTTTTTTTGTTTTTTTGGGGTTTTTTATTTTTTTTTTTGGTTTTTTTTTTGTTTTTTTTGGTTTTTTTTAAATTTTTTTTTGGGGGGTTTTATTTTGTTTTTTTGGTTTTTTTTAAATTTTGTTTTTTTGGGTTTTTTAAATTTTGTTTTTTGGGGTTTTTTTATTTTGGTTTTTTGGGGGTTTTTATTTTGTTTTTTAAATTTGTTTTTTTATTTTGTTTTGTTTTTTTAATTTTATTTTGTTTTTGTGGGTTTTTATTTTTTTTTTTTTTTTTTTTATTTTTTTTTTAAATTTTTAGTTTTTTTTTATTTATCTGTTTTTTTTTTTTTTTGGAAATACTCCTGTGGGTATGGGGGACCTCCACCCCAATAAAATCTGTCCCTAATGGACACTGCATTGACATTTCCTTCAAGTTTCTTTCAGAAAGTGGAAACATATGGCAGGCTTAGCTTCCCCTGCAAAGCCAGTGTGATCCCTGCTCTAACCAAGAGGCTTTGCCTGCTCTGTGCCAGACCTCAGAGCTTTCCAAGCCTGGCTCCCTCCATGCCAAACAGCCCCACCCACAACAATCCTACCCTGGAACAGAGCAGATTCTGCAGGGAAGAGATGCCTGAATGAAATTAATAAACCTGGGAATACAAGTGCAAATGAAAGTTAATGAAATCTACAATTTGTAATTGATTCTCTAGAATCTTGCTTTTTAAAAATGACTGGGCCCCCTGAGGCTGGCATCCTCACTTCCAGGTGGTCACTCTGACCCTTTGCTTCCACCCAATAAGCTCAACCACATCCCAGCATCCCCAGCCTATTGTGTGTTATTTAAGCCATAGGATATGACAGAGCATGTTTTATGGAGCCATTAATTTATGCTGTGGGTGACTTTAACCACCCAAGAAGTATATTAATGGTGCTATAAAATACACCCCAGAGTGTCTTAATATGGTTATGAGATTGATCTTCAGCTTTATATTCCACTATGTGTGATATTATTGAAATAAATTGTACAGGAAGGTGACATGAAGTCCCACTAAGGGGCGAGTTTCCTTTTTCTCCCCAGCATCCTGTGGTCACAGGCTCACTCTGAGCCAGCCCTGGATGGCTGCAGGAGGCTGGAACTGTCCTGCACAAGGGGCTGCCTTTTGGGATGGAGTTTGCTGGCCCAGCCCTGTCCCTGAGCTTAGGCAGGACCTGTCTGTGCTGGCTGGTCAGTGGCTTTAACCAGAGCTTCTCATGTCCTGACGCTTGGAAGGTTTGCTGTAAATACAGATTTTGTTCAGCACCTGGAGTTGGGTCTTCTGTTGAAATGTTTGCCAGGACTCAAAGCAGCACCAGCCCATCTCCTCCTTGCTACCAGGGAGCAGCACCAGCCTGGATGCTGCACAGAAAATTCTCCTCCAATAAGAGTTAAGTGGGATTGCTATAAAAACAATTCTTGTTTGGGAAGTAACCACAATGCATGGCTTTCCTACTGACAGATTCTGGTAGTGTGAGTGTGCCCACAGGGAACTTCAATGTCTGAGAAACTGGATCTTGTTTAAAGTCTTTCTTCTTTTTTTCCCAGGTTCTATGTTCTCAGGCTTTCAAAGCCTTGAGGCCCATGATAGCAAAGGTTTGGGGTTTATCTGGAAACTAAGAATAAATTCTGCTGTATTAAATAAGCTGTACTTTCATTTGTAGTCTTAATCATTGTCATCTTTCTTTATGCTCTCTGGTGGGAGTACATGGCTGTGAACTGCCATAAACCCACAACATTCTCAGTGACTAGACATGGTTTTCCATTCCAAAAAAAGTCAAACTGTGGTTTCCTCAAATTTCAGCAGAAAACCTGAGAGAATGAGTTGATGCTTGGGGGAGCTTTGACCCATTTTAGAATCCAGGACACAGCACGAAATTTCAGAGATGTTTGAGACCAAGATCATGGGTCAATATTCTATTTGAAAGAACCATTTGAGCTGTTGTGTGTTTGTAGCAGGGCCTAAAGCATGCAGAGCACCTTCTGAAGGAGGAAGAAAGATCGGCCTTCTCATCCTGACAAATTAGCAGCTGCCAATGCATGAGCCAGAGCGACTGCAGGAAAAAGAGCAATGGAATCAGGCTCTGCTTAAAGGTCTGAGCCCACCTAAATCAGTTTTCACAGGGCTGTCATGGGCTGTGAGCTGGTAAAGAGCACACAGACCTGCAGGAGATGAGGCTGGAGCAGTTGCTGCAGGTGAGGTAGGATGGCTGCAGTGAGGCATCCTCAGGTGAGGAGTGTGCCCTGAGCTTCTCCCTGCCCTGTGTTAATGTCCAGCTGCTCCCCAGGTTGGTGCCCTCTGAAGATTCCTTAATTGCTATTTGTTAAGCACTTGGAGACCCTCACAAAAAGGAGAGTGTCATTATTAGAACTGCAGTTGTCAGAGATGAGGACAGTCTGTTAATCATTAAATCCATCCCCTGCAAAGGCAGGACCACTGTCCCTGGGAGAGAGGCCAGGCTCTGCAATGAACTGCAATGCCAGGTTGGTATGGAGTAATCACCCAATAACCCACCAGCTGGTGTCAGGGACCCTTCTGGGCAGGAGCAGCCCGGCCGTGGGTCAAGGGCTCAGCACTGTTAGAGCCTGACCAAGAGCTCCCTCTAATAGAGGTGGTTGGAGCAGCTGTGCCCTGGAATAATCTCCTTGCAGCAGTGAGGTGCTGGGCAGTCACAGAGTCAGCAATCAGGACAACAAAAAACCTTGGCTGTATTTGAGCTGTTAAAAGTGGTGCCAGCTTCCAGGATCTGCGGTAATCCAGATTGACCACCTGGATGCAATGAGGCAATAAAGTGGTAGGAAATTGGTCCAGGACAAAAATGGAAGTGAAAATCTGAAAATCAAGATAAAGTTCTGGTTGAGATTTGCTGGTTTTGTTAGTTATCAGCAAGAACAATTTTGGGAACACAGTGGCCCAGACATGAGCACAGCATTAGGATTACAATGGGGACAGCTCACACATTCAGCACAGTTGCAGTGTTTGTAAGCAAACTGAAAAGGGCCCTTGGAAGTCTGTCATCTCATAAATTTTACTATCAAAACTCATTTTTCTAAATAGTCTTTTCCAAAAAATTTTTCCATGAGGCATGAGTAGTTCTGTAAGATCTATTCAGGGCAACCACAGCTCATGTGATGTTCACATGGATCCCAGATGATTTTTAACTTAGCAGGGCTGTCACATAAGGCATCCTGCAAAATGATGGTGATGAAAATACGTCACACCCAGCGCTGGGCTGTGAACAAGGGGCTCCCTGCACCATGAGCTCACGTGTGTGACACAACTATCAGTCAGTGCACAGATGAGAGAGAAACCTTCCCTATAAGCCACACTGCTGTTCTGTAGGGTCTACAGGAGCATTTATTGCCCAGAGGATCCAGCCTGATGACCTATCCTCTCTTTACTGGTGAAGGCCCAATAAAAAGTGTGCTGTCATCCTGAAAGTGACAAATGGGGCAGCTGGTTACTGAGCCAGGAAAAGCAGATGTGAGGCAGTTATTGCTGCTCAAACATAAGGGATCAACACAGCTTTAAGGATGAAAACAAATATGAAAATAAGAAACTTCTTGGGAGCAAATGGGTGCTAGACACAGCAGGTACACTGAACTTCATGAGTCCACTTCTACCCAGGAGGGCAGGCTCTGCCCCTCTGTTGGAAGGACTTTCCTGAGCTCTGGTAATCCCATCTGCTCCCCATGGAGACCTGGAGAGAGGTGCCTGAGGCACAGGGGATGGAGCTGACTCACTGCTGTGCTATGTGACATTGGCCAAGCCTTTCTCGTGCCTGGCTGTGGCTGTGCCACTCGGGCTGGGGACTGCAGCTCCTGGCAGTGTCTGCAGCGATGGGAGCTTTGCAAGACAGCCAGATGAGAGATTGCAGCTGGGGAAAGGAGGATGGAATGCAGGGGGTAAGAGAAGGACATCTCTGCTGCTTGCAGGACAGATGCGAGGGTAGGGAGAGGACCCTGGCCACCTCGCAGGTCTGTGAGCTAAGCCTGCTGACCAGCTGGGCCGGCAGCAGACGATGTTTGGCTGAGCTCCTTCCCCGAGCAGCGATTCTTGCCGAGCTGCCGTCTCTCTTGCATCGCGCATCACCGCGGGACACGCTCGGCTGGGGAGAGGAGAGATGGAAAAGCAACGCGGGCAGCAGTGAAAGTCTGCGGGCAGCAGCGTCTGAGCACACATTAGGGCAGCACAGGCAGCCAGACCCGACTCTTTTGTTTCCCTGTGTCACTTCTCAGTCCCGATTAGCAGCAAAATAGGGCACGCACACATCTGACAAGCGAATTCCTTGCTGGAAGGGGTTCGGTCATGCATAAGACTGCTCAAAATGAGGCCTGGCTTTCAGGTTTGGAAGCATGGAGCATGACCTGGAAGGGACAGCTGGTACGTGCACTCTTACTTATTTTCCCCTTTTGAGTTTTGCACCAGTTCTGGGTAACTTTGAAGAGTTTTGGCCAAGGACAAACAAATGGATGACTGTCCCTTTCCCCAGCAGCCAGACCTCGCTATTAGTCTATCCAGCTTCTAATAAACAATTATGCGAGGACAGGACAATGTGAAAACATTATTAATGTCTCAAATTCGAGCACTCAGTCAAAAACCGGAATGGAGAACGAAAAGTAGGAGCGCGGCTTTCACTCAGCCTTGCACAAGTACTTTGATACCATTTTAATGACGAACTTGCGCAAGTTTTTCCTCAGGACTTTTACTTTGTGTCCTCTCCTGTAACAACCATCTGGAAAGCGCAAGGTAAGAAGTGATCGCAGCGGTTCGCAACTGGGAAAATCGTAGAAATCCTCGCGGGAAAGCAAAGATCTGCCGCCCCCCGTCCCCTGGAGCATCTCCGGTGCCGCGGGGCAGAGCAAAGACGATTCCAACCGGGGGGTTCACCCTCTCCACGGCCCGGGGGGCGCGGGCACGGACTCCTCCCTTGGGGAAAGTTGTCGGTGGGCGCGGGGAGGAGCCGGGGCCGCACGTGGGTTGGGGGGGCCGCGCCGGCCGGGCCGGGCCGTGCCGGGGGCGGGGAGCGGGCGGGGGCCGGGCCGTGCCGGGGCGGGCCGTGCCAGGGCGCCTGCGCCGGCGGCGCGGAGCGCGGCGGAGCGGGACGGACCGAACTGGAACAAAACAAACGGCGCTTTGTATCGCCCGAAAGGCTCCGCGCCCCGCGCAGCGCCCGCGGAGAGAGGCGGCAACACCGCGCGGCTGCTGGATTTGCTTTTTCAGCGCTTTTAAATTATTTTTAATTTTATTGAATTTTTTCTTAATAAGAGGGGAGAAGGGACGGCGCGGAGGGGCGGGCGGGAGGCGGTGCGCGCCCCTCCCGCGGGCGCGGGGCCGTGCGGGCGGTGATGGCCTGAGCGGGCGGCGGGTCCGCGCCCCCTGCGCACCTGCCGAGCGCGCTCCGCGGGCGCGGAGGGACGCGCAGCGCCATGTCGCGGGTGGTGCAGAAGAAGAACCACTGGTCCAGCCGGGTGCGGCAGTGCGCGCTGACCCGCGGGCCCGGCGGGCAGCTGGGCTTCGCCCTGCTCGGCGGCGCGGAGCACGGCGAGTTCCCGTACGCGGGCGCGGCGGCGGGGGACGGCGAGGCGGCGCTGAGCGAGGGCGAGCTGCTGCTGGAGGTGCAGGGGGTCCGCGTGTCGGGGCTGCCGCGCTACGACGTGCTGGAAGTGATCCGGAGCTGCAAGGACCCCATCGTGGTGAAAGCCGTCCGACAAGGTGCGAGGGGAACGTGGCGGGACGGGGGGAACTCGCTCCGCGCGGGGCCCGACAGAGGCAGCCACGCGTGTGCGCACCTTCGGCGAGGGCACTGATGATGCACGGGCACATCCTGGGCCGGAGCCGGCTGCAGCCGCCCCGCAGTCCCTGCCCTGCGCTAAGCGCAGCGAGCAATTGCGTGAGACTTTCCCAAAGGCACCGCGGAGCCGCCAGCGCTCCCTGCGGGGAACCCGCGCTTGTTCGGGGCAGCTCGGTGTCCGATTGACCCTCGGAGAGGCTGAGGTAGCTTCGCTGCTGGGGGACTGGGGCAGGGATCCCCTCCTCCAGCAGCTGAGCATCCTTTGGAGCTGCTGAGTGATGAGTGGAGTCTTGTTCTGAAAGTGCAGCGTGTGTTTGCCGGCTGCCAGCGTGGGAAGAAAAAGCTTGGACCCTCCTGCATCTTCCCTCTCTGTCTGAAAGGCTGCTCAGATTTACCTTTCTTCCCCCTGGTTTGCCCTAGGTGAGGGCACATCCGTGCTGCCAGCCCTGCAGCGCACAGGTGAAGGAACACACAGGTAGCTCTCCTGTTTGGCTGAGGAAGAGGATGGGAAGAGTCCTCCTATGCTGGATTAAAAAGACGCCACTTCACATTCGTGTACACTCCACAGTCGCTCAACAGGTTAGCTAACAGGCCTGGCTAATGGGCTTGTGATTTCCAGGACAGGACTTGAATTTAGTGCCAAGGAGCTGTTGGTGCTGCCGCAGCCACCGAGGCTGGTTGGACGGGCAGGAGGAGCAGGGCTGCAGCTGGACAGCCGGAGGTGTGAGAGGTGGAGGAGCTCCCCGAGGTCAGCTCCAAGTGCAGGAAGGAAGGGAAGTTTTCCTCGTGTTGCCCAAGAGATTCCTTAGGGGAAGATTTATTTGTCATCCAGACGTGTGGATCCTAAAAGCGGGGGTTTTGCTCTGGCTTGTGGTGCGAGGGTTTTTTTCCCTGTACTTCGTTCAGCCCAGCTGGTAGCTGCAGACAGAATTTCTGGCCAGCTGGCAGGACTGTCACCTGAAGTCTTGTCCCTGGGCTCGCTGATGAGCTGAGATGAAGGGCTGCAGGCACTTGTTTCATCCTTGGAAGCTCCGGAGCCAGAGCAGATGCCAGCGATGGTGTCGGAGTGGAGCGGAGCCTGTGCACTGCCCCTCCATCCCCTGCCCCACAGCTGAGCCACCAGAGCACAGTGACTTGTTAGTCCCTTCCAGGACTCAGTAGCAATATTCCAGCAAACACTGTCAAACTCCCAAAATACCCAGTTTTTGTTAAACAAATGCCTGTTTTCCCTGCTGCCTTCAATTCACTGGGAAGTGGTGAGGGAAACTCAGCCTGCTGGTTTCCCTGCCCAAGTGGGAGGGGGAGAAAAGCATGAAGAAAAGTATGAGGAAATTAGGCAGAGGGTTTTTTTACATACTGATTGTTTTAGCAGAAGTATTAAAATACAGCTTGTGGTGTTGCAATGTGATCAGTGTTGGTGGGTGAAGGAAGGTGTGTATAAAACCCTTCCCAACCAAACAATTTGTGATCAAACTTTTTGTTGTTTTGGAAACATGAGTTAGTATAAATAAAACATGTGCTGGGAATAAACTGCACATGACAGAACTTGGTGGTAAATGTGTCTCAGCTCCAGGATATGGTCAAAAGAACGGGCAGAGAGCTGAGTTTTAGCGTGTTGGTTGGGCTTACCTGGAAAGTGGGAGAAAAGGGTTCAAAACCCTTTTCTGTGAGTCAGGCACTTAAACCTTGCACTGTTCCCATCTAGAGCTGAGAACCAAGCCCTTGCTTACTGTGGGGTTGTAGTTTCTTTTTTTTTTTTTTTCCTTTCTCCATATTTTTAAGAAATGCTTTATTAGCCAAGAATGTGGAATAGAAATAAATATTTGGTTTTTAAAATCACTAAGTATTTTTGTGGTCTGGAAAGCCTGTCAATGGTAGCCTGGCATCTGCATGCTGCTCTTTGCAAAGCACAGCTCTCCCTCATGTATCAGAATCAGAAGCATGAAAAAGAAGAGTATTTTAATTAAAATTCATTACTTCTGTGTTGATTAAAAATCTGATGATGGGAATGGCAACTGTCATTCAACAGGAAAAGTGTGGCACTAGAGCAGACAGCCGAGGAGTGTGCAGATAAGATTGCAAACATGTTTTTACATAGTTACCCAGATTTTTTTTTAACGTAATAGCTTTTTACAAAGTTCCCCAGATTTTCCTCCTCCTCACAGTTCGTAGTTTCTAACTGATTGGTGCTGAAGTGCTGGGGCAATATTAGCCTGGAAATGTATACATTTTATTGCCTGTCTGTTTTGTATGACATTTACAAGGCTGGAAAAACAGGAAATTTACTATAAGTCAGTCATCTGCAAGCATGAGCGGGAAAATAACGGTTCTGACCTTGCCCTTGGTGAAAGAGACGAGGATGGAAATGTAGGTGGAATGGGCCATGCATGGGCTTTGTCATTCAACCAGAGTTTGTAAATTTACAGTTTTGCTTGCAATGGTTTTTTGTTTTTGTTTGCAATGGGTTTTTGTTTGTGTTTTGGGGTTTTTTTTTGTTTGTTTTGGGGTTTTTTTTGGGTTTTTTGGTTTTTTTTCTTGCTTTTGTGAGTGGTAAGTTTGAAAAGTACATACCAAAAGGAGGAGCCTCTATGAAATCTCCTAATAGAAATACTGGCATTTAATACTGGTCATATGGGATTTCTTGGTCCTCTGCTTACCCTGGGAGGAAGAGTGAAGAAGGCTAAAGAACTTGTATGGAGCTTTCCTTTCCTTTTCCCCTTATGCCCCCTTTTTTGTCATTCCAAAAAAGGGGGCATAAGGGGAAAAGGAAAGGAAAGCTCCATCCATTTTACTTTTGAGAATAAAGCTGTGCCATTGTAGTTGCCTGTTTTGGGGGAGACAGAGGAAGAATCTTGCTGCCATGTGTCTTTGTAACTTTCAGAACTGTCAAATGTGTGAAAAAACCTCAGTTAACATGTAGTGCTTTTGTGACTGACTGTTTCCATCTTACATCTGTGCCGAAGTTCTGATGAAATTGGCAATTAACTTCTGTGGAGTTAATAAATGCATTTTTATTATTACTTGGTCAGAGAGTATGGAATTAATAGATTGAATTATAGGAGCAGTGGTCACATATTCTAGTGTAAAGCTGGCATTGCCTTAACATAGTTATTTCCCAGCTGTACTGTGAATATTGTAGCTTCCTTGAATATATTTCACCTTTGTGAAAATAGCTCACTTTGATAAATTGATAATTGATTGCGTTGGATAGATCAGGTATAAACCAGGCACACCATTGCTTCTCATGGATCTTGGTTAACAGATTCCAGCACAATAGAAGTTTGTTGTGCCATCCTCCAAAAGAGAAGAATTAAGACTGTATCTGTAAAAAATAGACCATGTTTGTTTGAGGAAGGGTATCTGGGTTTTCATTCTCCCTCAGTGAGAGATTTCCAGGTTTTTTGCTCCTCAGTTTGATGACCTGTGCCAAACCACACCAAGCCAGATGCTTGGTATGGGAAACTGTCAAAGTTAATATGCTTGTAAATTAAATTGGTTTTTGCAGTTCTCATTTCAATGCTTTGCTTCCCTAAAAAAGTCTCAGAATCCCAAGCTCCTAATGACCTATTGCTTTGAAACCAGGAGGTGCTGAGAGCAGTTTATGCAATTAATAATTTTGATAGGACCTTGCAGCTGGGATGATCCCATGGAAGGGAGGAGTTGTGTGCTTGTGGGGTTTTTTTAGCCCTGTACAGGGCAGACAGGAGCAGGCATGATCCCAAGCAGAAACAGTCACTGTTTACCCAGTGCTATCGGCTGCATTTGTTTCTTTTCAAACATTAACTCGACCCTAAGATAAATCCTGAAATACAGTGCAGTGACTCAATGCTTCAATGTCAGGCTGGCATCTGCTATACATGAGATGTTAAACTCAGTTACATAAATTCATGTGAACAAAACCAGCTTCTTTCAAAAAGTTTCCGTGAGCTGGTATTTGAGTATTTTTCCTTTATTTTCCTGAGAGAGCTTGTGAGACAATTTCTGTTTGTTATTTTGGGATTTTTTGGTAAAACATTTATTAAGAAAAAGAAGGAAGAGTTGATGCATCTGTAGATTCCTGTGTGTTTGGTGGTTTAGCACACACAGGGAAGCAGAGTGTCGCTTTGTGAGTGGTGATGCTGAACATCCCACACTCAGTGCCCAAGCCTGGTTCTGCAGAATCCCAGCAGTGAGTGTGGAGCAGGGCTTGGGGGTGATGTTCTGGGCCAGGGAAGGGAGAGGCTGTTTAGAGAGTGAGCTCTTGCTGTTCCTAGTTTACCTCTGCAGCATCACACACAAGCTCCAGAAAGTGTTTTCCTCCAGTCTCTGCTAGCTCAGTGCCAGTGAATTCTCTCAGTCATTTTTCCATCTGACCCAAATTCTTTTTGGACCCAGGTGGGTTTCAAGTGGAGAGAAAGAAGTGTTGCCATCTGAACACCTCAGAGATGTTCTTGTATTTGGGATTTATAAGGCCTGTTTTCAACTCTGACAATTGGAGTAGTCATGAACGAAATGTAAAATAAAAAAAGCAGAATATCTTCTTGTCACTTGGAGCATATTTTGCTACAAATCAGTACAGCTGATTTTTCTTTAAAGCAGTACTTAAAGAACTGCACTTAGTAGTCATGAAATGTGTATATCTTGTATTAAAATACTGCCTTGAGCAAGACCTTATCTTGACTGTGCCTGAATTTACAGTGCAGAACTTGCCAGCATTTAGAAGTTGATCCTGCTTGTGGCAGAGCAGTCATCCGTCCTCTCCAGCCATGGAGTAGCACCCCAGAGATGGGCCAGAGAGCCCAAAAGCCACATTGTGCCTGTTACATAAATTTCCAGGAGTTAATGTGATACTTCTCATGGCATGAAAGGGGGCTATGCTTTCCAAAATGAAGTTAATCTTTCCACCCATTGAGATGGGACTCCTGGCTCCCTCTTTATGGCCAGTCAGAACACAGAGCAATTAAATCACAATTATGGTCTAATTATGAGCAGTCATTCAACATCACTGCAAAATAAGATGTTAACACCATCCTGCGTGTTGTTCCACGTTTTTAAGACCGAGTTACAACTCCTGCATGAGTGAATTATTGACCTGCTATCATGAAATTTAAGATTCATCTTCCATGTTAGAAATGTAAGATTTTTTTTTTAACAGGTTTGAAAGCCAAACCTGCAGTAGCTCCTTGCATTCCTGGGTTTGGGATTGTCATTTTCTCCTGGTTCAGCTCAGGCTGTGATCATTCATGCATCTCTTCTGGCTGTTCCTGTATCTCTTGATCTGATGCCTGAGAAACACACTTGCTCCTTTGGCACAGGGAAACATTTGCCCCAGGGCAGCTGCATTAAGGTGTAAAGATATTCAGAGCAGCACTTTTGTGGCTGTGCAGAACTGATGATTTGAGCCCTCTCTCATTAGATTTCAGCATGGCTCAGTTTGAAGTAATGTGGAAGCTGAGAAGATGCTGCTGCCTCAAGGGCTTTTTTCTATTGCATTAGCAGGGTCTGGGCTGTGGGCAAGGACAGGATCTTTGGGACCTCTCCTGAGGTTTTTAAAAATAATTGGCCAAGTTTTTTATTTGCATTCCTTTGCTTAGCTCCAGACACGAGCTATGCCTGCTAGTTATTTCAGGTGTTTGTATTTTTCTTTTTTCACACTTCCTCTGACTTTGACTGGAACTTGTAAATCAAAGCATTTGGTTTTGATCTTTGTGTGCTGCAAGTGACATAAATTTCTTGGTGAAAAGCACAGAGTAGTGGTTCTGTAAGAGCAAGTGCCATGAATTTATAGAAGGACTATGAAGAATTTGAGGTAAAATGTTAGCTGAAGGTGTAGGGATCCTTGCTGTGAGCACTCAGTGGTACTTGGAGGGCTGGTACTCAAATTCTGCATCCTGTCTGAGCTCCTTCCACCTCCCTGTCCCAATTCCTGCAGCAGCAAAATGCAGATCCTCCTGGTCCATATTTCTCCAGAGTTTTTCTCTAGCTCAGCTGTGGAAAAGATTTATTTTTGCCTTTTAGAAAGCGAGTATGAAGTGACCTTTTTGCACCAAGGGCACGGGGCTGGGTCACCCCCCCTGTGATCCCTGGAGATCCTCTCTGCTCCCTTGCCCTGTCACCGGGGGCATCTCCTGCAGGATGGGGACAGCAGCAGCTCCTGAGTGACAGCACTGCTGAGCCTGCAGGACCAGACACACCATTTTCACCACTAGCATCACTTCCTCTGTGTCTCTGGACACTTGGTGTTTTGTTTGCTCAGTCTGTGGTTTGGTCTCTGCCTCAGTGTAGCTGTGGTGTGACAGGCAGGGGCTCAGAGCTGGCAGCACAGGAGACCCACAGCATCAGATGGCTGAAGGTTGGGGCTTCCTGCAAGGATCTGGTGTTGGGAAACAGACACAAACCTAGGCTGGCATCCAGATTCTGTTATCTGCTGATCTGAGAGAGAGCTGTGGAAGAGGCTGCTGCTTCCAGAGCAGTTTGGCAGCTTTTGCATTGCACTGGTATGTTGGCAGATTGGGATGTTTATTTTTTTTTTCCTCTTAATGGTAATTTTTTGCATTTCCTTCTGAACCAAATAGGTGGGCCAGCATCTCCCTTGGCCCTGCAGGAGCAGTATGGCTCAGGGCAAATGGGATATTTTTGTTGAGATCCACCCTTCAGTTTCCAAAGGTCACACACTCCATCCACGCTTCCTCCTGTGACATTTTAAATGGTTTCCAGAACTATTCCACCGCTACAAGCAGGAATGATGGCATCATGATTCTGTCAGTCCTGACTCTGGCATCATTTTGTGTTAGGAATATTATTTTATTTCAATATTGTTTATTTTGTGTTTGTAATATTATTTAAACCTTTTTTAGTAATATTATTTTAGTAGTATTTAATTACTAATTAAATTACTAATTTTTAATAATATTATTTAAACCTTAATTGGTTTTTTGTGTTAGTAATATTATTTAAACCTGCAGATTTTTTTTTTATCTGCCCCTAGTAGACCTTGGAGAAACAAAACAGTTTTTCCTTCAGGTCCTGATGTTTTGGGTTACATTTTTACACACTTGGCTTTTGGCTAAAGACAGTTCCAGTTTTTATGGTTGTGAGGGTTTGTGTCATGACTTAAAAGAAAAATAAGGTTTTAAAAATATTTATTGAATTTCATTAACAGTCCCTTATTAGACTAAACAATAATGCTTACTACACGGTGTGAAAATAATGCAAAGTGCCCTGTCTTCATAATGGAACAGGAAATCAAAACAAACAAAGCCTTTGGGATGACTTGCAAAGTGGAACAGATGCCCTTACAATTGCAAGGCATTTGAATAAGGAATCAGTTTTGCATGGTTTGCTAATCCCTCAGTAAAGAGTTCATTGTCTTGGATTACACGTCTGTAATTTTGGAGCCCTCAAGTCAGTGTCTCGGTACAATTAGAGTGGGAAGAGACTGACTTCTTCATATCCTTAATCTCTGGCTTGTGTTTTAAGAGGAAAACCTCAACTCTGGGGTTTTCATTTAGTTATTAACAAAAAGCCTTTGAAAAAGAAGCTGCCTAAAATCCAACCACTCCCTCAACACAAACAAAGCTGGGCAGATATTGTGTGCTTTAAAAAAAAACCCAACTTTGATGTTCAACCTGTCTTATTGCAGTGGTACAGATCCTGCACCAAGTGGGTGTTAGACCAAGCTGATGACAGCCTCAGATGTCTCAGAGGCTGTTGGATGAATAAGAGAGGAGAGTGCCCAAACAGGCTGAACCGGACAGGTGGGGACCTGGGCTGCAGAATAACTGCAAAATGGCTTTTCTTAAAAATAGCAGGAACATGCCCATCCTCCTCCTTTCCCAAAGGCTCAGCTACAGCTCCCAGTTAGCAATGTAAGCATCAGGGATACAGGTGGAGGTTCCTGAGCCTTGGAGCAATTCCCTGCAGCCCGGTGGGAAGCCAGGGGTGGCTGGAGCAGAGGTGGAGAGAGCAGCAGGAGATACACAAATGATACCAAAAGCTTTGGGCTGGGGAAGGGTTCCCCTGTTCTCTAGTGGAGTTGTTCATGCTGAGGCTGTCTCTAAAAACATCATCCTGAGTGTTTTCTGCAGTCCCACAGGAGCCCATCATCTTGTTCTGGCCCTTACAGGAGAGCTGGAGAGGGACTTTTTTACAAAGGTGGGCAGTGATAAGATAGGGGAGAATGACTTCAATGCCCCTGGAAAAGTGCACGGTTAGGTAAGACACAAAGAAGAAATTCTTTGCTGAGTGGGTGAGGGTGGGCAGGCCCTGGCACAGGGTGCCCAGAGAAGCTGTGGCTGCCCCTGGATCCCTGGCAGTGCCCAAGGCCAGGTTGGATGGGGTGTGGAGCAGCCTGGGACAGTGGGAGGTGTCCCTGCCATGAATGATCTTTAAGGTCCCTTCCAACTAAAACCATTCTGTGACTCAGTGGTGCAGCTTTGCTGTTGAATATTCCATTAGGATGTGGTGCCTACAACATCTCCTGCTGCTCCAGGACAGCGTGTGGCCCCCCTGTGTGGCACAGGGACAGTGGGGGACGTGTGGCAGAGCACGGCCCTGGGGGAGCTGATCCCAGGGATCTGGGGATGAGAAATCTGCAGTTTGGCTGAATCTAGGGACACTGCTGTCTCCAAGCTGAGTCCCCTCTTTGCAGTGCTGCTGCCTGGGGGACAGCACTGAAGACAGGACACCTGATGGGGCTTTGGCAGCCACTGGTCCAGCCCAGGCTTTGCTCTCTCCCTGTCCTGTGGGCAAAAGAGGGATTGGTCTGGTGCAAAACAAAGAATCACGTTCTTCTCTTTTCCCTGGTATGCATTTTTCCTTAAACAATGAAGTGACTAATATAGAATATCTTCTCCATGTGCTCTGGTGGTGGTTTAGAGGAGCAGCAATAGCCTGACTGCATGAGCAAGTCCAGAGGTTCTGCTGCCTGCTCAGCAGGGACTCTGAGGATCACAGAATCTGCTGTTTCTGAATAAAATCAGTAAGTTGTTTACTTAGTGGGAGGGGATGGCTTGCTTTGTTGTTGTTAGATTGTCTTTGCTGGTACCCCAGCAAAGGCTGTGTATTTGTTTGATGTGCAAATAGCAAACTTGCTTAGCAATGGTATATAGTGTTTTGTTACCTTGTGTATAGCCTGTGTGCACTGTGGGGTCCTCCCTGTCACCTACTGTCTGCTTTTATTAATCAGACTGGTTCCAAGTGGAGATCTGAGCTGCCAAATGCTTTTATACATGTCCTGTAGCTTTCTTTCTATTTTTTTTTTTTAATCAAGAGATATGGGCATGCTGAGATTGTTCCCCCAATCTCATGTGGAGCTATTTTTGTCTGGACTAAGCTACAGTCTGTAAATCCCTCCTGGTGCAGGAAGCTTTGTTTGCTCCAGGTGGAGTGAGGCAATTAAACCCCCACTGTCTGTCTCTGGCTTTCTGTGGGAGGTGTGGAACTGCTCTGGGCAAAATCCAGATGGGCACTGAGGATATCAGGGCTGTGCTGGTCCAAGGGTTGGCTGCTCAGCGAGGTTACATAGAGGGCAAAATTTTATATCTACACACAACCTGTGCAAGAGGAGGAGCTTGTGAAAATATTGTGTCACCCATCAAAATAGTTTGAATTCTTGGGTGAGACTCTGAGAATATGTGGTGCTGTGTATTTATGAACATAAATATATTTAACTTTTTCACTTTAGCATCCCTATTGTCAAATGCTGCTTCAGTGAAAAGTTCCAGAATATCCTTTTCTTCACTCTTAATTTTCCTTTATAATGGAAACTAATCCCATGATTTCAGCAGCCCAGGTTGCTGAACAGCAGTGCCATGGGTTTCACCACAAGTGCTAAAATTCGTTGTTGGCACAGCTATTTGGAAGCTGAAAAGGAAGAGTATGAAACCACCTCCATTCTGGCTGAGAGCAGTTCCCATGCCCATGATCTCATCACGAGATGCAGGAGCAGCCTCTGCTCCTGTAGAAACAGAGAAAATCACTATTGTGGTGATGCTGTGGTGAAACTGTTTTGGTGATACTTGTCCTGTAAATCATCTGCAGGAACATGTTGGTTTTGAGAGATGGTTTTGAGAGATGGTTTGCTCATGAGACCTCAGTGGCTTTCAGGTTACATGATGCAGCTGCTGAAGAAGAGCCAGATTCCTTTTCCTGACCAGCACTGGGGGCAGCTGCTACCCAGACCTTGGTCTGGCCCCTGTGAGTCACTCCAGGCGTGCAGGAGGGAATTCCAGAGTACAGCTGTAAACTGCACCTCGGAAAGGTGCCCAGTTTCACTGTGCACAGAGGCCTCTGGCACGTTCAAGGCCATAAAATGGCATTTAGCTCCCTCATTCCAGGGGCAGGGGGCAGTTACACTTTAACACAGGGTCATTCCTTTGTGAGGATGGGGAATGTGGTGAATACCTGGATGCATGATGTCAGTCTGTCAGGAGTGATGGGTTTGGGGTTCTCTTGTGCCAGGCAGGGCATGGACCTGAGAGTTGTCCCTGCCTGGGTGTTTACAGGAGAAGCATGAGGGCTGTGGAGAATTCAGTGATGAGGGGAGAAAGCCAAGCACAAAGGCTGTGTGGCTCAGTTGCGATGTTTGAGACAAGGGCATGGACCCACAAGTCTTGGCTCCCTCTTGCTGTGCTGTGGGGCTCTGCTGCTTCCCAGATCCTCATTAAAACAGGGGAAAAGGGTGAATTGCCTCAGCTAGGGAACAGCTCCCTTGTTGCATTGCCAGGTTGTCCTGCTCAGGTGGAGCTTTGCCACAACAGTGTTTCCATAAAATACCCTATAGTTTGTTGGTTTTATTTTTTTTAAATTTGTGCTTATAAAACCTGTCAAAAGCTAAAATTTTTATCTGCAAAAGAGATGGATTAGGGACTAGCCAAAGCTACTTTTCCATTTATTTTTATTTTCTGTTGCCAATTTTCCAGTTGTATTAGTTGATGCTAGAAATACCCACGTATCAGTTTTTCCAGGAGCTGAACACAAAGAGGGTTTTTTTACATAGTTCTGTGCTGGGATAGGCTATCTTGGTCATATTGCAGACTGGCAAATTCGGATGTGCTGAAGTTGTTGTGCATGAGAAAAGCCCCAGTAAAAATGAGAGTGGTTAAATTTAAGCATGTGCTAACGTAACACATTGCAGAGGGCTTTTTGTATCTTGTCTGTAAAAGATGCTATAATCAGCACTGAGGCTTGCCTAAACCAGTGTGGAAATTGCTGTTTGCCTAAAAAGCCGGGCAAGTTGTCACAATCCCAACATTAAAAGGCTGCAGAGGATTAACCAAAACCTATTTCCAATTGATTTAGTGCAGCTGATGTGCAGCTCAGCCTGCTCAGCTGTGTCCTTCCAGGACCGTGGTGCTTTGAGCTGCTCTGAGTCCCCAGACCAAGTGGGTGAGCTGGCACTGCATCCTGCTGTGATGGCTCTGCCTGCTGTCCCCCGGGGGATGCTGAGGAAACAGGGGAGCCCTGGCTGCCAGCTCTCGGGTTTTGTGTTGCTGGAATGGCTCCTGAGGTATTAAAAAGTCTTTTTTCCCAGCCCATGCTCAAAGAAGAAGTTGGGATTTCTCAGCTCTGGTTCTCAAGGTTGTTTCTTTTTTCTGACCTGCTGAGATCTGTCCAGCAGGTTGGGTTGAGGCACACACTGACCCCCTCTTGGGGTGGTGTTAGTTTTTTATACTAAGAAGTACATGTACTTTATTTACAATAATTTTCCTATATCTATCACCTATGTTAGACAGTCTGTCTCTACCCTAAACCAATCCAGAAGTGTCACCTCCCAGCAGAAGATGAAAGACAAGAAGAAGAAGAAGGACAGGACATGCCCAGATTCCTCCATCTTGCCTCTTGAACGCCCGTTCTAAAATCCCCAAAATTCTACTTTTTCACCCTGTGATAAATTAACTATCATTCTACTCAAACCCTTGTGGCTTGTAACTCTTGGCACAAAGTTGGTAATTGTTTCCATGGGTTAAATCGAAGGCACAGGTGTCTTTGACTCCATGCCAAGGTGTCTGAGCCCCTTGCCAGGGTCTGGAGTCCTCCAGGGCAGCCAGAGGAATATCCTGGGTTCTGACACCCAGGCTGGCTCTTCACAGTTTGCTTTTATTTGCTGTATTCTCCTCACAGTTTGCTTTTATTTGCTGTATTCTCCTCACAGTTTGCTTTTATTTGCTGTGTCCTTTTCCCCGTGGGCAGCCCGGATGGGATCTCACCCCTGGCAGGGAGCACCAGCATTTTTTTCCACGGTGCACTTGAGTTGGCAGGGAAGCTTCCATCAGCTGCCTGGCTGGAGCCTGGCTCAGGATGTGCTGGATACAGTAATTCCTCGGTGGATTTCTGACAAAAGAGTGTTTCTGCTGCCTGCAGCACCTCCTGCCCTCCAGGCCCTGGGTGTGTGCTCAACAGGAAGGTTCCAAACTTTCCTTCAAAAAGCTAGGGGCTTTTTTAACAGACTTAATTAAAGCTGGTGTTCCTCTTTTCCTGTATTAGTTGCAGGTGGAGGTAGGTTTTACAGATAATAGGTGGCTTTTGATGCTGTTCTGCTCTGGCTACTCCATTTTTTTAAGCCTGTGGACTTTGTGAAGCACAGCCAGCTCCTCCCTGAGCTCTGGCTGAGGAAAGGCTTCCCAACTGATAGCAAGACCAATTGATAAACCAAACTTCATCAAGGCCTCCTGAGGACAGAGCTTTCAAGTACTGGGACACAGCAGCAGCACTGCTGAATGCTGATAGCTGTGTGAGCTGGTGGCAGAAAAAGCAGTGAATATTTATTGTGTGCTTATTTCTCCTCAGAGTCCCTGATGTAGAAGAGACTTCAGCATTATGGTCCATTGTAGTGGGTCACTTTAGGGCTTTTTGCCATAAAAACATTGTTTCTAGCTCAGGTGTAGCTAAAAGGTGCTCTCAGCCTCAGTTCTCCTTCAGCTGGTTTTGCACTTTGATACCTTGTTATATCCAGGTGAGCTTTAAGTTGTAACATTTACAGGAAACGTGGCTGAAGCTTCCCCCTCTTGGAGGTGAAGATGCAATATTTGCAATATTTGCATTTCTTAGCACTGGCTCACATCGCTGCCTTGGAATCAAGTTTAAAAAATGACAGAATGGTAAATGCATTGTTTTCCCCTTCTCTCAACTCTGCATTTCCTCTGCACTGGTCAAATCAAACAGCAGTGACATTTCAAAGTCTTCCTGAATGGCAGAATTAGAAATACTCCTTTTCTAAGGAGTCTGTGAGAGGAGGTTTAAACATTGCATGCAGGCGTTCCAGTAGGAAGTTGTTTGACTTGTCGAAATCTCTCTTTTACTGCACAACCTCGATTGAAAATGACAAATTGCTTAAAGCAGTTTCCATGTTAGACTTTAAAAAATTCAGTTTCTTTCCACCCAGAACACGTGGAAAGCATTTGTGCACTTGCCTGACTGTTTCTCTGTCCTAAGGCTCACACTCTGTGGCTTTGGACTTCATGTAATTTTCACATGCAGCTGCTCGGGTTTGTTTTCCTCAGCTTTCTATGGAATGGGATTTTCTCCTGCCTCAGCTTAGCTGTGAAAACTGAAATATCTGCCTGGTTCAGACTTTGGGGACCATGGAGTGAGCAGAGGAGAGACACTCCAAAGTCTGTGCTTTTTAGAAGTGATGTTCAGAGCATTATAAAATCCATAATTTAAGCAGGAGAGTCTGGATCCACAGCCAAGTTGCTGTAATGTCCTTTAAAAAGCGTTGAGAGGTGTTAATGCTTCACAAAATGACAAAGCATCTTTTGCTTAAACATCCTCAACTGCTTCCCTGTAGCTGTCACTGTAGCAAAGGACATTTGTGGCAGGTACCAGATACTGAGCCAGGCAGTTGGCTGTAACTGCTGTAAAAATAAAAATTGCTCAGTTGAAAAGGTTTTTTCTCTATCTTTTTTTAAAGAAATATTTCAAGTTGTCCTTGTGCTCAGGTGGCCCTGCAGAGAGCAGCACTCTGTGTAGCGTGCATCCCATGAGGATGCATTGCCAGCCTTGCATCTGGGCTTGTGAAAGGAGAGAGGGTGCAGAAGAGAAGTGGGTCCCCTTAGCAGTGTTCAGTAAATGGCAGGCTCCAGAAATAAAGTGGAAATTATATTTCTGCAGCCTGGACAGGCTGAGATGGGGCTTTCTGTGCTCTTCCTTTTGCCTGGAGTGAGTTGCAGCAGTGTATGAATTTGCAGAGCTGATTTTGGTGGCTCTGATGCAGTTCCTGTGGATGGAGCTTGGTCCTTCCCCAGGGCCACGAGCAGAAGGTCGTGTGTGTGTTTGTGTGTGTGTGTGTGTGTGTGTCCCCTCGTGTCCCCTGGGCTGGAGGGCAGGCCCAGGGCTGCACCCAGCTCTGTGCAGCTGAGGGCACAAACTGTTCCTGCCTGGCTGGGAAGGTGCCTTGCCCCAAATGGCCTCAGATGAAAAGAGGCTAGCACTGCCCCATTGCTCTGCTTGAGACAGCCCCGTTGCTCAAGAGGGATGGTTACCGACTTAGACAGCAGTCAGGAGGGGATCTGAGGACAATCCAGATGCTTTTTCTATAACTCCCAGGCATGTCACATCCTGGCATTTCTATTTTTACCCACTTTTCCTCCAATACTTTCTTTTATCTGTTATGATTCCTTCAGTTTTGGCAGGTTTGGGCTGATGTAATATTTTAACTTTCTTTTTGTAGCTATGCCTTTATTTGCCATTTAACGTTTTGCTGCTGTGTTTTTTTTTTCCTCGTAGTGGTAGTTAAAAAAGTAACAGTTACAAATTTTCTGGGTTCTGTTGTTGTTGTTCTCTTTGTGAGTGGTTTTACAATTACAGTGTTGCTGATGCTGTTTAGTTTGGAGTAGGATGTTTCACAGCAGGCTCAGGTGAGCTGTCCTCTCAGCTGCTTTCCTGATGCAAATACTGGTTGATATAATCTGTTTTAGAAGATAGCTTTAGAAACAGGTGCCCTCTGGGCAGAATAACCCATTCCTGGTGGAGTGTCCTGGTCTCTCTAGGCAGAGGGCAGCTTGTGCCTGCAAGCTGGAGCCTTTATGTACCTTGTTTATAGTGTTTGTTGCCTTTTGTGCAGTATCAGATGCTGCCTTCGGCTCGTCTTGTTATGGGAAGAAATGTCTGATCCATTTCTGAGCCCTGCAGAGCTCCCTGATACCAGGCATAAAATATTTTTTTAATGGGCATTAAGCCTGCCTTGCTGATCATGGTGTCTCTGGCTAATAAAGCCATTGCACCCCAAATAGCCTGCAGACACAGATATCTCTTTCAGAACCAGCTTTTTTAGTTATGTAACAGCGTGAGAGCTTTAATCCCTTTCCTCTTGGAAGCAGTCTGGATCCCTTTCTGTTTGTCCAGCAGCCAGCATCATCACCAGCAGGACTGGGCTGCTGCTGTGTTTCCACAGTTTCATACCCCTGGTTGATAATTAACCAACTTCTTTACTCATGGTGCCATGTTTGCTCTGACCTTTTTTCTTCCCCGCTCTCCAATTGCAATCCAGATTAAACTCAGCCTCTTCCCAGCAAAACACTGGAGTTAATATTCCACCAGAGGTGTGCTGATAAACCCCTTTGTTACCTGGAACAAACTTAGCTCAGTGTGCACAATTTAATATCTCGGGTCAAAAGAATGCACAAAATATAGGTGCAAGTGCCTTTAAAATGCAAGCTGAGCTTACAGGTTCAGTCTCCTGATCAGCAGTGTTTGTCAAAACTGACATACCAGCAAGTTTTTCTCTTTGAGGGGGGTGTTTGATTTTCAGAGAATCCAGACCCACACTCTGTGTGAACTTGCACAAGCTGGGAGTGGGGACAGGCTCTGGCTTTGTTCCCTGTCCCTGACAGGGTGGTGGCTTTCAGAGGGTGGGTGGCACCAGGGTGCCTGGCTGGGGATGTGTCCTGGGCAGCTGTGGAGCTTGGCAAGGTCAGGTCTGGAGGCACCAAAGGCAGAGAGCTGCTGCAGCCCACTTGTGGAGCAGGGCTGAGTGAGCAGGGCCCGTCCCTCTGCCAATGGGCAAATGGTTCCAGGGTTTGGTGCATTCCCAGGTGTGGCCATGGCAAATCACACAGCATTACAATTAATGAACCCTCACGCAGTTTTAACTAGAATGAAAGCTGTTGCAAAACTTACGTACTGAATTACACCAAAGCCTGTTTCACTGGGAAGAGATGGGTGTTTGTCAAGCCACTGAGGCTTAGCTCCTGCATTGCTCCCCTTTCAAAGATGACATGTTTTGATTTATCTTCCTTTCCCAGAACCTTCTTTCAGCCTTAGAAAAGCAGTGCTTATCATCACTGCTGTTGGGAGCCTGTGCAGCAGTTTGAATTACTGCCTTTCCCTTTCTGGTGCCATGTAAGCCAGCATAAATCTGTACATTACACCAATTTACATTTGGTGGGATTTGTCCTGACACGTCCAAAGCTTCTGACTCTTGATTCCTTGTATGAGCAACTCCTTTAATATGGAGCCCTGGGGACAAGACCCAATTTAAAATAAAGTTGTGCAGGTAAAAGCAGGAAGGCATGGACTGTACTTCTGTGGTCTGCAGCTGAACTAACTGAGGAGTTGAAATCCTGCTCTGCATTTCATCTCCTAAAGGCAGTGCCTGCTTCTGGGCCAAGACAGAAGCTGCTGGGTGTGGGCACCCAGGATCTCACAGCAGGAGGAGGCTGGGAACAGCAATTCCTCAGCTGCTTGCAGAATGAATCTGTGTTGCTCTTCTCATATGTATTCCTTTTATTTAGGTTAGCCTTGCTTTTTGAATTAAAATATGTATGCACAAACCACTTCAGGTTCTGGTTGATGTGGGTTTTGGGTTGTTTAATTATTCTTTATATATTTTTTACCCTGCCTAATGTGCATTTCTCTGTTTGAGAAAAAGGTAGTTTTAAGTAAAGTGCAAACTATAAAACTTCCATTAACTCCATCAAGGGGATAGGATAGCAATGAGCCCCAGCAACCTCTGTGAAATACCTTTTGCTTGAAAGTTTACTACACTGGCTTTAAAAGATTGAAAGCTTTTTGCCCCAGATGAAAGGAAGGCTTTGCTGTAAAACCCTGTTCCTTACTAATCTGGCTGTTCTGGAGTTAGATGCAAACTAACTTGCTGTGTGCTTTGTAAACCTCTAAGGGAGAAGCTGGACATGTGTGAATAGCTGAGTGATGTATTAAATAAATGAAGCAAGGAAATGTGCCATCATCACTTGATAGAGACTTCTGTCACTTGGGACTGATTTTTTCAAAGGATCTAATTTCTAATTCTAATAATGAGATTTTTAAATATGTACCAAGCCTCTTAAAATCAGTATCTCTAAAGGGCCAGATTTTAAATGACACCTAAAATATACAGGTTTCTTATAGAGAATGTTATATATATGCACATAGAAATTCATCCCTATAGAGTCTACAACTAGAAACTTTTGGGGAAAAAACTTACTCTATTGCCAGTTCTGGGCTAACACTTTATTTTTCTTAGATACTTTTGTAATTCTTTTTATGGGTACTGAATCACTTGTGTGATACACCACGTTGCAAACAAGGGCAAAAGTTTAGCAATCTGCTGTGCAGAAGGGCTGATTTCATTGCCAGCTGCTGATTCTGGCTGTGCAGCTCTTGTACCAGCCAATTAAACCACACTCATTACAGCCTTTGTGGTTTGGAAGTGAAGTGTTCCTGCCTTTAACTCGTAGTTTTACAGGATGTTGGTTTAGGCTGGAGGTTTGCAAAGCTTGAAATCTTATATTTTCCTCTGCTGTGTGCTCCAGGGGTAGGGGAGGTGAAGAAGGAGAGCTCCATGGAGAGTGGAGTGGGAAGGTGAGGCTCTGTCTTAGAGCACTGTGAACCTGCAGGCACCTCCTAAAATTTTCATGAAATACCTTGGTGTCTGTGTGCCAGGCTGCCACAGACACGAATGGTCTTGGCTGCAATGTTGGTCCTGGAAAAAAAGTGTCCAGTGCTGTAGGAAGTGCTGAGCATCCCTTCCTAAGCAGGTTCCTTCAGCTCCCCAGCCATGGAGTTTTGCCTGCCACCCTCGTGGGGAAATCCTGCCCTGCTTGGAGGCCAGTCTGGGAAAACTGCTGGGCAAAGATGGGAGGAGGCAGAGATAGAAGAGGAATGTGACCCTCTGAGCTGCGACTGGTGACTGAGCTATTTTAAAGTCAAACTTAATTTTTAGCTCTCCATAAACAAATCTCTGTGCCAGCTTCTTGTGTAGCTCTGAAATCACTTGTGCCTGCTGTGCCTTCTGTGGGTGCCACAGGGAGCAGAGCTGACCTCTCCTTCCCCAAATGCCTCTTGGCACTCAAGAGGACCTTTGAAGAGGTGCTTTGCAGAGGGATAAACCCTTCAGGCTCCTCTGAAAGTTGCATGACAGCTTCTTTATCTGGGGGTAAACAGATCTGATGGGTTGAGTAGGATGCAGGTTGCTGTGGGAGCTGCTGTCCTTCACCCATCCATCCAAGGGACTGCCTTTGCCCCCTGTACTCTCCTATTGACCTAGAAATGCAGTATTTTCCTTGGAAACACCACGTGCAGCATGGGCAGGGAAGCAGCAGGGATCCTGTCCCTCAGGAGGGTCAGTGATGTTTAGTTTCCTTCTGACATTACTGCCCTGTTGATTTTAACTTGGAGACTTCAGTGAAAACCACACACACTGCTGTGAAAATTCATACTCAGTAACGAGTAAACAAGTGATCCAGCAGTCTGACTGAGTCAGGAAATTCCCTCCAGACCTTGTGGGGAGGAGGAGCTCTGCATTTTTCTTGTCCCTCGTTTATTTTTAGTCTTGCCTCTAACATTGCTGATAGTGCCATTACAGCCCTGCAGATTAAAGCCCCAGCATGGGGTGGAGTTGAAAGAGCCATGCTGCAAAGCAGTCAAAACCTCCAGGATTTTCCAGCAGTGTCATGCTACAGGCAATTAATTTAGTCCATTATTTGCCTGCCTGGGCATAGCTCAGTGCCACAATTCTGTGAAAGTCTTTGATTTCCTTGTGCACCTCTTGTCAGAAGCCACATCTTCAGTGACTCTATCCTTGTGACTTGAAAGGGATGTGATGCTAATATTTTGGGTGTAACAGCTGTATTTTTAGGCTTCTTTCTCCCTCAAATATATTTTGCCTTTGCTCTGAGGGTGTGTTGTGTTTCAGAGTGGAAAGACAAGAGTTTCAAGTCCTGTACAGCTCCCATCACTGATAACCTTGGTCTGAAGATGTCAGTAATCCCCACAGGGTTTGGGTGTCTTGGAGGAGCCACTCTTGGCAGGAGCACCCATCTGCAGGAACAGATGATTTATCCAAGAGCTCTTGGCATTTCAAGGAGGCCCTTTTCTTGCCATGGCTGGCTGTGTTAGTCTGAGTCAGCAGGAGGGTGTTTAGGTCAAGGAATGATTGTTGGGTTTTCTGAGTCTTCATTTGCTGACCCGTTAGTCAAAGCCCTCAGATGTGGCAGAGGATGTTGCTCAGGACTGCCTAGAGCTTGAAAACTCTTAGAAATAGCAATTTCTGTAAAGAGCTGGTGTGCAGTCTTGGTTCTATTGCATCCATTTCATTGGAAACAGTTTTACCCAAAGGATGAATCTAAGGTCATTTATCTCCTCCAGCAGTGGAATCTGTACCTGGTCTGTGATGAGAGAGGTGATGGAACAGACAAAATTTCACTGTGCAGGTGGGGAAGTGTCGCTGATATTTTCGCAGGACAAGGCTTGGGGAGCACACAGAGCAACACTGGCAGTGCAGGACCCAGAAACAGCATCCAAAGCTGGGTTTGGGCTTTGGGCCTTTGGCGGCTTGGCTTGGAGGGCTCTCATCACCAGCAGCCTGTCTGTCTGCTCCCCTGGACAGAGCCCTGCCCTCTGGGAGGGCTGGAATGGGAAGGTGACTGCTTAGCCCTCTCCAGCACCTTGTGGATTTACCTTAAGGCATGTCCTCAAATAGTGACTGGGGAGCTGATTGTGGAATAAGGACCTGGCTGTGCTCAGGTGCGGCTCTGCTGCTGCTTGGGTTTGGCCAAAATGTCCCAAATCTGCTGGGTTTTGGAGAAGGAGGCTGGTCTGTCCTGGGGAACCTGAAGAACGTGTTTGAAGACAAGACCTGCTGCTTTGCTGTTTGGGGTTTTTGTTGTAGACTTCTGCCAAGCATCTGCAGGCTCTGATCAGCCTCTTTGTACCTGAGCAGCTTTAACAAAACCTTTTTGTTTTCAGTTGAACTGGCTGTTGGGTTTGCTTTATTTTTAAACTAAGCAAGATCTCTGGGGGCTGGTGCCAGTGGAAGTCTCTCTGTGATAACATAGAAAGGTTCTCAGTTAAAATGCAGCTGAAAAATAATTTAAAAATACAACAATGTGTGCAGGGGTGGTTACAGAAACTGAGGAGATCTGTTTCTTTGCTTGGGAATCTCGGATTAAAGTCTGTTGTTACACGAAAATCCAAATGACAAGTTTTATTCAGTCTCCATTATTCATGCAGTGAATACCTCTTAGGGCTCCCCATAAATATGTCCTTTTCTAGACTTACAATGAGTAGGCAAACACTGTGTGTTTATACCAAATGCTGGAGGATTTACAAGTAACTACTATGTAGTTTGAAGTAACAATATACACAGTGTATTGTGTATTTTTGTATTTGGCCTATGTTCAATATAAGATTAAATGCATGGGCTTTAAAAAAAAACAAAACCAAAGACTTTCCAATGCTGAAAGCAAAAAAGCGTGATCTATAATGAGGCTTTACAGTATATAGACTTTTTAAGGGCAATTTTAAATTTCCTTAATATATTTTCCATGTAGAAGCATGTATTTTGCACTTCAAGTAAGATTCTGTTGGTTGCACTTAGCAGCAAACAGCTGGGGATTCTAGGGCCTTAACCACACAGCAGCTGCTAATTAAAAATATATAATTCTACCCTGATTAGCTTATAATGATTATAATCCCCTTAAATTTGATTATTACCACAGCGTGGTAACCTCAGCCACCCCCTGTTTCATTGTGGGGCCTGGGAGGAACAAAACTAGTAATTTAGAGCTGATATCTGGCTCCTGAAGGATTTCTTCCCAGAGAGCAGCACAGGGGAATAAAGGCACCCTGTTCCTGTGTGGCTTTGGACATGCCTCTTTGGAGTTTGGATTTTTTTGTTCATCTACAACAGGCAAGCAGTGCACTTAGTTCTAGGCAGGAGTGAATTTTCTTCAATGCTACTTTGGCTCTGATGAATTTATTCAGTTTATTCTTGTTTTCTGATCTGAATTTTCTCTTTTCTTCTTTCCTTCGTTCCTTTCCTTCTTTCCTTCTTCTTTCCTTCTTTCCTTCTTTTTTTTGTTTAAACCGCCTGGTCAACTTTGCAAAACAAAAAAGCTTTACAAAACATAAAAGTCATGCTTTCAGCCCTAGGATTGCTTTGCTTTCATCTCGTGCCCATCTGCTTATCCTTTGCCAGTTTTTTCTCAAAATATTTTGTAACTCTCGATAGCAGGGAATGGCCTCCTTCTTTCCTCTGCAGCACCTGGGTGACATGGTAGGGCAGAGCAGTAATAAATAACTGCTGCTGGAGAGCAGCTTGGAAACCCTGAGTTCTGGGCAGTTTTTTCCCCTCTTGCTGCAGCCCCAAGACATGAAAAGAGGCTGTGTCAGAAGCCTGTCAGAGAGATGCCCTAATCTGAAAGTGTCAGAGTCACTTAGAGTTCACCTCTGACTTCAGTGTCTGGTATTAATGGAAGAGCTGAAAGGCCAGTTTTAATATATACAGGAGATAACAGAACCTGTCATTAAAAAAAAAGAAATAACATCTCCCAGAGCACACAGAAGGGGCTGCATCAGTGTGTTCATTAAGAGAGGGCTTGGGCAGGGGAAGGCTGGAGCTTGTCCCAAAGGTTTGGTCACCAGGGCTGTGCTAGCCAGTGTGAGCTGAGTTTCTCCCAAGTTTCTCTGTGTTGGTGGGACAACTAGATAGGTCTAAAAATTAATTATTAATTATGCTGTATCTTGAATAACAGAGCCTGGATGTCTTACTGTGTGGCTGTTGTACTTCAGACATCAGGGCAAGCCTAGGTGCCTCATGCAAGAGATTAAGGAAAGAGTTTTATTTATTTTTTTTTCCTTAACATCATTCTGCTTATTCTCCTTAGCTTTTTTAAATTGCTTGCTTTGTTGGTTGTGGTGTTTTGGATTTCTATAAATTTATTTATTGAGATTGACACAAGCATTTTAGTGCATTTTTTAAAAAAAGTATATAATTTATGCAAGATTTTGATGCCCACATGTTCCCTTCCAGTTTCATTCCACCACATATGGGCATTTGCATACAAATAAAAGGAAATGTCTTCTGTGTGTGTGGATAATTGATAGCCATTCCTTAGGTAAAGTCAGCTAATATAATGCTTGTTAATTTTAAAGCTCTCCTGTGGTTGGCAGGGAGTTGAAGGAATCGATCAGGCCCTGAGAGATGCAGTTCCTTGCAGCTCTGAAGGATGATCTCTCTGAGAGTCACGAGTCCACAGTCAACTTCTTCTTGGGTAAAACAGAAAATTTCAGTGATTTCTAACTTTGCTTTCCACTGTGCCTGGGATGTGAGATGTCTGTGCAGAAACAGAGCAACAGAGATTTATGGTTCTCCCGGTGAAGAGGCAACGTGCACTGCCGTGACATCTTGTATCTCAGAAGTTAATCACAGCTTTTCTCTGTGTTGCTGGGTTACACTGCTTTGAGAAAAAACAGAAACTGCTATGAACAGTATGAATAGCTGAAACCACAAGTCCCACTGAGATTACAGCCAGCTCCTCCTAAAGGAAACGGATTCAACCACCAACATAGTTTTTCATTAGAGGATTTTTTTTCTGAGCGAACAAAATACCCCTATTGTGGCATAATTGTTTAGTTTTTGGAGATGTAGGCAGAGTTGCAACTACATGACTGGTTGAAATAATAATTCAACTAGATGAGGGGGGAGGGCACAGAGACATTTGGCTTTTTATTACATTTTGTAGCATGTTGCAGACTAATGCAGAAGGTTTTAATTTTCTTGGTTTCTGTGCGTTTTGGCTCTGCAAAGGGGGGAAGGAGGAAAGTCTGTCTTGCATTTCAGGACAAATCTAAATCTGATGGACAAAAGTTTTTGCGATCTGATTGAAACCTTTTGTTGCTGAGACTGAGTGACTCTACCAGGCTGGCATGGCTGAAGTGATTTCTGTCTTGGATCCAATGTTTTGAACTGGTAAAATGTATTTACTTGTGGTTAATGGGAAAGTTAATACTTTCATTGTAGCAATATGATAATGGCAAAAAACCAAGCTCAGTTATAAGTGGGGAAATGAAGTATAGAAAAACCATGGAAGCAGAGTTTGGGCCCACAGATATAATTTAATGTAAGCAATTTTTGATTTCTGGTACCTTGACCTTTCATACCAGAAACACCCAGAGCTGTACCCAGTCCTTCAAGATGTGCAAAATGATGGTGATGTGATAAACCTAATTAAACAGAAGATGGTGAAGTTTACGATACTAATACTTGTCATCTGAATTTACTTCTGTGTCTTAGTTGAAGGCCCAGAAATTGCTTTGGTCCATTCTTTTCCTGCCCTTGTATTGACAAACTACATCACTCATCAGCAGAAGATGTTGCTGTTTCATCCAGATGGGCTCATCAGAAAGCAACATTTATTTAGGGGTTTAGGAGGTGCAGACAGTTAGGAATTTAAAAATATGATCAAAGAGTGGGGGATCTTGGATGTGTGGTTGTTTGTGAGAAGAAAAGACAACAGTTTCCAGAAAGCGTTTGAATATCTACCCACTGGAAGCTGGATGATTTAAACAGCACCACTTTGGGATCTCTCCATCAGTTATAATTTTACAAATCGCCGTGGTGTTCCTGTACTGTCTAGGCTAAATGTAGCAACCATACTTGAGGAAATTTTTAAATACAGGGTTGGCCAGCCTCTGCTTCTTTGTAGACTTTTCTCATGGGAATTGTCTGGCTGGTTACACCATGACCACCAAACATCAGACAATGCAAGGAACTTCTTCCCCTTGCCCCACTTTATTTCCATCTCTCTTCCCAAAGGCAGTCCCTTGGAGTGGAGGCTGTGGTTTGCTTGTTTTTTTTTTTCTCTAGGAATTTTGTGAGGAAACTCTTGGACTTACTCATAAAGGCCTTTCTAGCATCTGATCTTTGCTAGAAAGTTTTCCAGAGAAAAGCTGTGTACGTGTTTGTTCAGAATTCCCTTGGGAATTAATAACAAGTAAGGGAGTAAAATTATTTTGTTGATGTTCAAAAGCTGCTGAGCACCTCATGATTGTTTCCATGGCCATTGTTGGGTGGCTGTTAAAATGACTGCAAACTGTTGGGCTTGAAAGCTGCACTGTGAGCCTGCCCATGTTTAGGGCCTCTTTTTAGGCAGGCTCTCACCAGAGCTTTGGAAAGCCAGTGGCATGCAGTAGGCACTCTGGAAAGTAAATAATGTCTTTTCATAACTCTGGATTTAAATACTCTCATTTATTTGGTCTTTAATGTTTTATTAACCATCTAAACCAGTTTAGATTGCAGCTAGAGATTCAGCAGCAAAACCAGATAAACCAGTATGTTTTGCTCCCCTGAACATTTGTTGATAGGAAGATACTCCAAGCACTCCTGCGTGCCCTTGCAGAGAGCTGGGCTGGAGAGGAGCAAGCACAGAGCCCTGGCAAGCCAGGCAGAAGGTGAAACTCCAAAAGAGGTGGAAAACATCCAGAGAAGACATGTACTTCAAAAGGAGTTTTTCTAATGAAAATAATCCATTGTGAGGAAATGAATATGCTTGAGGCTCATTCAGTGAGTGGGAATACAGCTCGAGAGAAACTGATACAAGTAAACTCTGAATTGAAGGGGAAGTTAATACAGATAGTTGATTAAAAATAGGACAGAACTTTAAACTTCATAAAAAGAACAAATGAAATGTTTCCATAAGCAAAGACAAACCTGTGAAAGACAAATCAGAATGGGAAATAGCAAGGTACTCATTTAAAAAACAAACAATCAAACCCCTCAAACCTATTAAAAGCAATGAAGAAAAGGGAAATTGCTTTTAGACCGTATGAGATGGCTTGTGACTGTTGGTGCAGTGTCCTGTGACCACGTGAGATGTTGGAAATTCAGTCTGCTGTGCTTCTGGTCACTGCTGTCATCTGGAGCACGGGGATGTGCATGACCCCAGGTGATTTGAGAGCAGCTGTCATCCCTAAGCCTCTGACTCCTGCATTGCATGATTTCCTGGAGGGGGGTTGGAGTGAAAATTCAGGGCTACAAAAAACCCCAAATGTACAATTAGATGGAAAAGTACCTACACAGCCAGTTTAGGGCCTGCCTGGCCCTTAGGTGTGGATTCACTGGGTGCAGGGATGCCCAAAGTGAGGAGCAGCCCTTCTGGAGCACAGTCCAGCTGTGCTGCACACAGGGACACTTGGATTTCTGCCTTTTCCCTGCAGTGTCAGCAGTTCAGAAGCAGGCACTGAGGAGGAATCTGAGCAAGGCTGTAAAACACTGCTGCCAAGGGCCTCTGGAGAAGCTCAGCCCTCCTCAGTGCTGCCTGGATTGGGAAAGCTGTGCTGGGCAAGTGGGCATGTTTGTCTCAAGGACAGAGGCAGTGAGCAGAGACAGCTCCCATCCCTGCACCTGCAGCAGGACAGTGAGGGGTTTATCCAGAGCTCCCTGCAGCTGTGCAAAATTGAGAACACTGCCCCTAAGGCTGCTTGGGGCCTGGAGGCCTCTGGGCTGTGTCAGGGCTTGGAAGAACCTCTGATTTATTTGATTTAACTTGCATAATTATGTGAGAGTGCTTGTGTGGGGTGTATTAACCATTGCAAAGCAAACAAAGTTGGTTTAGAATCATAGAATCATTAACGTTGGAAAAATCCTCCACGATGATCAAGGCCAACCTTCAAACAAATGTCACCATGGCCACCAAGTTTGTCATGAAGTGCCATGTCTCCTCCTTTTTTAACACTTTCAGGGGTGGTGACTCCACAACTTCCCTGGGGAGCCTGTTCCAATGCTTGACCATTCTTTCAGTGAAGAAATTTTTTTCTGATATATAACCTGAGCTTCCCCTGGCATACCTTGAGGCCATTTCCCCTTGTCCTAAAGGGGAAATGTTTTATCATCTCATGCAGCTTTTAACACAGGGGATGAGCATAACATTGTTTTATTTCTATGGTTTTTGAGGCAGAAGATTTTTAACCTGCAAACTGATCCCCCATATCTGCAGCAAGATCACCCTTCTATGCAAGGGGCCTGTTGGGCACAGCAGCAGCAGAATGTGGAGTGGACAATCATTGATGGCCCTGGGCTACCAGAGCCAGGTCAGAGCAGAGGCTCAAGAATTAACCTAGAAAAAGCCTGGGGTTTGCAGTGGTGAAGTGCATTTACCTGAGTGTCAGGGTGGTCTGGGTGTGAGACTCCTCACAGCCCCAGCTCCCAGCACTCCCATCAGCATGTAGCCTCAGGGAGTGGCAGGGCAGGGCTGTTTGCATGGATAAGGAAATGTCAGCTGGTGTCATATGGAAATGCATTCTTGTTTTTATACACACACACACAGATACTGTATGAAATCTCTATCCTGTTCCTCAGGAGCCAGCTTTATGAGGAAATGTTTGTCAAAGTGAAGGTAGCTGTGATGCAAGTCCCCAAAGCAATAAAAGAAGGTTCAACGTGCACGGCTGCTCCAAATGTAATAAATTGTGTCTCAGGGCTGCAGGTGTGTAGCAGTATCTGGGGTTTGGTTTTGGTATTTTTTGTTTTATCCAGTTGCTTCACTAGATCTTTAAAATGAGTGTGTGTTCTTGTCAATGTGCAATGCTTTTTGTAGGTACATGCTCTAGAGGGAAGATGAAGGTGTCTTACAGATCCTAGGTTTGTTCTTTCATGTTGCAGAGGCCATTTAAAAGTCTGGAGGGGTGCTCCAGGGACAGCACCCAAAACCTGGAGAAAACTATGTTATCACATGGGAGTGGGCACCTCATCAGCTGCATTCCTGGGAAATCTGGGGGAGAAGAGAGGTCACCTACCTGTAAATGGCAGCAGGCTTTGGTTTGGAGAAGGCTAATTGCCATTTAGAAGATAAGATATATATATATATATAGAGAGAGAGAGAGAGAGATAGATAGATAGATAGATAGATGGATGATAGATATTTTTCTATTGAAATATAAAAATATAAAAAATAAATTAAAAAATAAATAAGATAAAAAATATATTTTTAGAAATATAAAAATAAAAATATTTTAAAAATAAAAATATTAAAAATATTTTTAAAATGGATTTTCTACAGAAATCTCTGTAGTCTTCATATTTTTTCTGGTGTGTAAGAACAGCTGAACCTTAGGCAAAATGCTTGCTGACCTGGGAGCAGTCTGGTATCTCAGCTCCTGATTGATCAGGGGAGCTGCAAAATCCTCCCTGGACAGGGACATTTTGGAATCTTATCCCAGAAATACGTAGTGCTGATTTTCTGAAGTCATAACAACATGACAAAATTTTGCCAAAGTTTTTCCTTTACCAAAACTCAGTGAAGAAAAACAATAAACCAGGCTATTCCCAAATACATGTGTGATGGTCTTCCAGCAGAGTTTCCATTTGCAGCAGTCTTCAAAGATTTTTTTTTGGTATCCCATCAGCACACATGGCCCTGGCTCAGAGCAAGTGTTGATATTATCAGTCCCTCCCCAGCTTAGGAGCTGTTTGTTACATTTAAAATTTTATTTGACTCCAAAATTAGCAATTTTGCTACAGAACTTTTCACTAGGTCTGCATTTTTTTTTCTTTTCTTTGCTATCCTTCTTCCCCTGCTGCATTTTCTTTGTTGCCAAACTGGATTCTCACAAGGTGCTGTTCCTCCATCTCACCTGAGGACTATATTGGGTTAGGTTGGGCATCTGTCAGCATTGGAGGTAGCTGGGTTAGTCCCAAGCAATCCATTGCAATTTGCATACTGATGAAGGTGGGGCACTGTCTCTCATTTAATGTTGTGAAGCGAAATAATTATTTTCCCACCCAGTGACCCGACGTGGCTTTATAATTAATTTTTGTAATTGGTGGAACACATGTTTTCTAATGATAGCAGTCAGTTGTCTGCCAGGACAAGGTGATGTATTTACCACCAGATTGCTGCCTTTGACTAAATCACCAGTTCTACTCTTTGAGCACCGGATGATCCATGGCTCTGTGTCAGAGCAGCATTTAATTGACTTACAGGCTTTACTCAGAAGTTCTTGGCTAGCCTTGTAAACACCACTTCTCTGAAAAGTCATTTGTAGTAGCTGGCAAGCTCGGTATAAATTTTGTGTGAAATATTTTTTTTCAATGTTTGCAGGTGTTTCTTTGCCTCCCTCCCAGGGGAAAATCTTGTTCTTGTAGTGTTTGTGAAGCAGGGTTGTTTCTGCTGTGGGGCACCCTTATGTGCAGGAAGGACTGTTAATGGAGTTCAGTGTGTGTAAGTATGAATATATTTGTATTTTACATCTCCATCTCTGCCAAGGAGAGGTGCTTCTGGTGCCAAGAGCTGCCGAGGGGTCACCAGTAGCTCCTCAGGGCAATGTTTAGCTCAGCTCTGGGCATAAAACAGCTGAGCAGAGTGTGGTCATCCTTGAGATGGGCATGAGAAATTAGCACTGATTTGTTGGATAAAGATTGCTTATCCAACAGTTCAAATCTGATAGGGATGAAAAGTTGATTTCCTCAGGTGATTTCCAGGTTTTCTGCTTTGTTGGGAGCTTCTGTTCAAAACTGTTCTTATTTCTAGTGTTCATTATCTTTCCCAACAGGGAAACCACTTTGTGTTTAGCAAAAGGGTGAGGCAGAATCACCTTTGATGAAAATGTTGGTTCAAAGCCATTTCATTACAAATCAGTGCAAGTTCCAGCAGCCCTTCAGCATTTTGCTTGCAAATGTCAGCAGACAGCCCGAGTGATGTGCACAAACCCCTGGAATCAAGCTACAGAATGCTTAAATAATTAAATATTACCTTGCAGGTGAGGACCTTGTGTGGTGGGAAGTAAATGAGGATGATAGAGCTGTAGGGTCTCCTGGTCAGATGGTATTTTACAATGTGAAAAACCATCTTTTGGGGACTGGGCCCATGTGTACTAGGTCAGAGGTCTGTGGTGGCTGGAGATGTCCCTTTCCAGGCCACCAGGTCCATGGGAAGATGAAGGGAGGGTGTCCTGGCGTGACAATTTGTCCACATCAGTGGGTCAGGCCAGTCTGTGGGGTGGGGATTGGTGCAGGTTGAGTTTAGGGGCGGTTTTTTGTTTTGTCCCAATAAGCTGATGGGGTTTACATCATCTTGAGCCCTGGGGGAAGCTGTGTGGGTCTGGTTTTGTGCCCAAGCAGCCCTGTGTAAATTCTGAGGGGTATTTGAGCATCCTGCACAGACAGCAAGAGATGACAGTTCCTGACCTGGGTTGTGGTGGAGGGAGGCTTCAATCAGAGGGCTTGGTTTGTGTTTTTGCTTTTCCCAGCTGATGTGGCTGAAAACACCTGCCTGCTGCGTCCACACTGAGATCTCTCTCCCATGGATGTACCTGAGTGAGCCTTGGGAAAGGCCCTACAGACATGACAGGGAGAGCTGTAATTAATGCCCTGCTCTGAGCAGTCCTGAGTCATTCCCTGCTCCCTCCTGCTCCCAGCAGGGAAGGGATGAGAGGGAATTGCCCCCAAGCAATGGGTTTGGGGCTTGCCATGAGAAAGAAGGGTTTATGTGCTTCCCTAGAGGTGTGATCCCCTCTCATGCTATCCCTGGTGCTTGCTGCCCTGGTGTTGCACACCCCAGTTTGCTGAGCTGCCTTCCCTGCCTGCTCTGCACCTTGCCTTTGTGTGTGGCTGCACAAACATTTGATAGATCACAAACAGCAACAGGAACTGGTCAGACAGAGCCAGGATTGCTGCCTCCACCCCCCCGTGACAATTTTGGTCTCAGTGCACATCAGACTGCCACCAAAGGGAAGGGGAACAGAGCTGAGAGCTTAAATACTGGCCAGAGACTCTCACCAGGAGGAAATGTACTGACTGCTGAAGCTGACTGTGGGAAAAATTGCTGCTATTTCAGATTTCAAGGTGTGAGGAAATTCTTACTTTGCCTAGTGCTAATTTGTAAATTGTAACCACATGAGTGTGGCTGTTGCAATTCAGGAATGGCATATACAACACTCTTGATGGATGCTGTGCATTTCATTTCAACCACATAACCTGCCTTGGGCTGGTTTTTAACATATCCCTTTTGAGCTGAAATTTTTTCTGGAGGTCTCTTTAATTTTGGGTGGCCTGCATGGATTGTAGGAACCCAGCACAGTAGAGATGAGTAAGAGGAGAGACAGTGTTATTTCTGAATTTCCTGTTCTTTGAAGACTGAGGTTAGATACTTTGTTCTTCTGGCTGAAGTGGAAGCCTATGGTTTAATTTTTCTTGAATATGTACATGTATTTCAAGTCTGTGCTTTCCCATAAGTGGTTTGCTGGCCTTTTAGAGGTTTCATTTCTAAAAAAACAAAAAAAGTTTAAAAAGAAAAGTTGGAAGCTTATTTTAGGCTCCAGTGGAATGGGTTGAAGAAGAGCTGTGGTGCTGCATAACATGGGAATCCCATCTCAATTGTGTGCTCAGGGCAGCTTTTGCTCCAGCAAAGTGCTCTGTTCCAGTGGTCTGGCAGAAACCCAACAATAATGGGTATTTTACTGTCAAGCAAATGTAAAATACAAACAGTTTTTGTGCAAGGGGGCCCCAGTAATGCCAGTCACTCCAAACCTTGCTTTTTTGAAGAATGCTTGGCCCAGACAAGAAGATTTTACCAAGCAGATTGAGCCCACCTTCTGTCGAGACAGGGCTCTGCTGTGGGCGCTCTGGGAGCAGCTGCAAAGTGCTTGTTGGAAAACTGGAGCAGTTTTCTTATAGACTAATGCTAAAATGTAAAAAATGGACATGTGAGGTGTCTGCAGCAAGAGGGTGCAGGGGATGAGATGTCTGTGTGTGTCTGGTGGTCTGGGCAGAAATGCTGGGAGGTGAATCGTGTTCTCACCTTTTTTTGAGGTTTTTCAATTCTCTTCCATGTTCATTGCTCTTTACCCCATCCCTCTGCTAAAAAGACACAGAAATTCAAGACCATCACACCAGCATCTGCTTGAGTATTGCCTGGGCATCTGTGTCACCCTTGAGAAATCTTGTTCTGAGTTGAACATGTTTGTACAAACTCTCACAGCTCTGGACCAGCTGTCTGCTGCTGCCAGACAACCTCAGCCATTCTGCATCTGTCCTTGCCTTGTGTCAGGAGAGCTCCTTTGGAACTAAATGAAATTGAAGGGGGTTGTTTCATTTTGTGTGACAGCTCTTAAATGGGAAATTTCCTTTCTCCTTTCACTTTTTTTAACAGTGCATAAGGTATGTTTCCTGCTCCTCTGGCAACTTCAGCTGAGGCTGCCCAGCACTTTGCTGCATCTCAGAGTGGGGAATTGAATTTTTTGTGAGTCAGTTTCAGGAGAGATGAACCTGTTGGTTTGCAGTCCCCAACTTCTTGGAAATGTCTTAATTGCCAAGATTTAAGGAAAGATCTGGGGGAAGAAGTTTCTTACAGAACGTGATTTTGTTTATCATTTTGCTGCAGTTACATGGCCTTTGATTCTTTTCTATTAAGGAATGAAAGTGAGTAAAATTTAGTTATATTTCCTTGGCATTTCCTCTGCAACAGTTCATTTATTATGTATAAATGCAGTGTTATGTATTCCAGGTAATTTATATAATTACTGTGCCATTAAGTGTGTCTAGTTAGAATCAACAAAATTAGAAAATGTGAAATTTCAGTGTCTGCAGTAGTGGTTGCCTGGTTATACCCTGGATGGGATTCCCATGTGAGATACTTCCTTTCTCTTTTTTTTGTGTCTGTGAACCTTTAACACCAGCATGAGTTGCATTAACACTAAATGATTAAACAGGAAAAATATTTCATTGGAATGACATATATGTAAAACATGACTTCTTTGGTGATGTTATTAGAATATTTAATGTTTTCATTTCCTGGCCTCTGGGAATTTAGTTATGCAGCTTTAACATTGCACTCCAAAGGAAACAGGGAATGGTTTCCCCCTTGTTAATTCACAGAGCTGCTTGCCATGGGGTGTTACTGAGGGCCAAAATTCAGTGTCTGAGACGATGCCAGTAATTAAATATACATGAACTGTTGGAGCAACAGAGATTTAAGGCAAAAATCCACCCGAAACAAAACCCAGCCCTCTGAAAGTAAGAATATTGGATGGGATATGTCTTCATGCTTCAGGATATAAATCAATATTAAGTTTGGCTTTGGGGAGAAGAAGGTTTTTCTGAAGCACATCAGGAGGAATTGCTGTCACTGCTCCACCCTGAGCCTCCCCTGCTCCATCAGGATGCTCTCCCTGCCAGCAGAGATGTTTAGCATGAAACATCAGAGCATCAAAGGCTTGTAAAAGGAAGGGATATATAAAAAGGGGATTCCTCCTTCATTTCCCCACTGTTTCTGGAGCTGTTTGCAGCTCCATTCTGGGTGCTGCTGTAACACCAAGAGCTGCTTGGTCAATTGTTGGAACCAAATAATCTTTCAGGTCTGTTCCAGCCCAGGCCTTTCTGTGATTCTGTAATTGTTATCCATCTGTGTTCAGGCCATGGTTTCCACCTAGCCAAAAGGACATAATTAAGGACTGCAGGAGTGCTGGGGGATGTCTGTTCCTGGGTGGGAAGCTCTGCTGAACAGTTTAAAAAATAATAATCTGTAATATTTAAAATATCTTTGTCTTTATGGGTTTTATGTGGCCATCAATCCTCATACTGCTGTGCTTCTGCATGAAATCACTGCCCTGGGAATATTCAGTGTTTTCAGCCAAGGATTATCAGGCAGCCCATGGATGTCCTGAATTCTCCCACACTTCCCTATCAGCAGCTGTCCAAGGCTTGATGGCTCTTCTTTCATTTATAAAGATTGGAAACATTGTCAAGCCAGGCTTTCCTGGGGTTTAAACATGCTTTTGGACTGTGTTTTCTTTGGAGTTTTTTGTAGCATTAGATTATAAAAACTTGGTGGATGAAAGTGGGTTGAATTCCAGCTGGCACCAAAAAAAAAAAAAGGCAAAGCAAGAGCTGTGATTTTTTTTTCTTTCATCCAGGATCCTCCCCAGGTACTGTACTGTTCTTGGTTTTAGAAAACAGTGTTTTTCTGCAGGGGTTAGAATTGGTTCATTCAGCCCTTAGGCCTTCCTTTGCTCCACAGTGGTTTTTATCAGTTCCAGTCTGAGAGCACAGTGCCCTTTTCCTTGTGAGAAAATGTGAAGCTGTAGAGGGAGGGGAAGGAAGAAAAAGAGCAGCAATGTTATTTCCTCTCTGAAGTCATCACCTACAGAGCTGGTACCAATGGCATTTTAATAGATGAGGTGCTCCCCATCCAACACTGTAATAGAAATTCAATGTGTGGAGGATCAGGGAATTTGGGAAATAAAAAGCACAAAAAAGAAACAAGAAAATACTGATTTGAGCTGGGAAGAGGGGGAATGGCAAAATGTAATAAATGGGATAGTTAATATTCAGTGATTTAATGGGGTCCTGTCAACCTTGTCTAAGAGCTTTTGGATCCTAATAAAAGAATTCAGAAATGTTGGGTATAAACCAGCTGCTCTTCATAAAGCTCCTGTCCAGCCAAATTGTAGTCAAGGGTTTTTTAGATGTTTGCTTGATTGTACATTCAGTTTTTCTATTTGTTTTTAGAGACAGGTTTGGCTGCTATGGGATTGATCTCAGGAAATTAGGGTGACACATCAGTTTTGGGGCGCCAATTTGCTTTTCTATGTGGGTGCTTTGCTTCTGTGGAGAATAATAGATCAGGCTTCAGCATCTGAGCAATTGCCTGAGCTTATTATTTAGCTGTGCTGGTTTCTGTGTGTGAAATCTCCATTTTCCCACAGATTCAGCTTGTGGAGGCAGCTTTGGGGAAAGAAATTACTTCAGAGCTTTGAAGAAACAAAAAGTGCAACTTTAACAAATTTCATCTTGGCCAAAAGCATTTAATACCAAGAATATTATAAATGCTTTCTGTTGGAATTGCTCCCTCTGGGCTGCTAATCTGGGAGCAATTCAGGCATTTGCTTCTGACCTTACCCCCTTCCTGGAGATCTGAGCACTTTGCTCATGAGAGTGCAGGACAAGGGAAGGAGGGGCTGGCAGAGCTGTTGTTTTCCAAAGGAAATGAAGTCATGTCACTTTTGGTTGGAATTGCAGCCTCTGCGATGTCTTCAGAAAAGGTGACACTCCTCAGAAAGGAAAAACAGCTGATGGGAGGTCCTTGAAGGTGCCTTGAACATTTGTGTGCTTTCTTCTCTGCCAGCAGGGCAGGCTGGCTGTAGCCTTATGTGAGTTGGTAGTTGGTAATTTTATCACTTCATCTGTTTGTTTTCTGATGGATGGCAAATACATTCCTTGGGATTAATTCCCCAAGGTTACACCTGCAGGAGCAGAACACAGAGCTGTGAAATCCCCAGGGCATGGGAAAGGTGGCCCTTGGTGTCCCTACAAACTGTGGTGTGTGATGTGGTCCCACGTCACCTTATCCTGCACAATCTGCATTTTCATGTTATTCTTTGTGAGGATTGTGGTCCTGGCAGAGAGGGACTGAGGCTGCACACCCAGGGACCTGCATGGGCCTGTGGGATGGGTTTCCACCTGCAGGGCCCTGTTGTTTCTGCACTGTTTTAAGTCATGAGAGGGTTTAAAAACCTTTCAGCCTCGGCAGAAATGTGCAAACAGTGCTGGAGCCAAGCCTGGCCTCTTGCAAATGGCAGCTTTGGGAGCTGTCAGGAGGTTTTGGTATCCAAAATGCTCCTTGGAACTGTTCTGGAGGCTGGGACTCACTGGGGAGAGCTTTTGTTCTGCTGGAGATAAGCACACTGCTGTGCCCCCAGCCTATTTTAGTGATCAGCTGCCTTTTGTTGTTGTTATTTTCTCCTTTTTCTTCCCCCATATGGAAAGTTTCAGTGCTAGTGGAGCACGGCAGTTTTATATACTTGTTTTTTGGAACTAATAAAAACTTCTAATGTTCCTCTCCTGAGCCCACAGCAGCCAGGCAGAGCGGTGCAGCTCCTGGAAGGGGCTGAGTGTGGGATGGTGCATCTGGGATGCTGGAGTTTGGATGTTTGGGTCTGTTAGTCCTCAATTTGCTCCACATACACCAGGCTTCATTTGCATTCTCAATGAGCCCTTGGCCTTTTGATGCCAAGCCTCTGCACACCCCGTGACCTGTGCAGGGGGCACCTTCTGCAGCTCACCCCTTGTGAAGGCTCAGGAAAGGTTAACAGAACTGTTTATCCACTTTTTGCTCAATTTTTTACTTCTTCCTGCCTTTCCTGTTCTTACCCAACCACTCAGCCTATGGGGGAGGAAAAAAAACACAACAGGTTTCCTTGCAATATTGGTTTGAATGTTCTGGAAAACAGGAATCGTGAGTCACTGGTCCTAAATTAACGTTTGTGTGCGAGGCTGAAATGACATGAAGAGATGGGTCACCTCTGGAGACAGGAAGAGTGTGGTAACATGCTCCCAACTCTCAAGGCTACAGTTGAGCTCTTCCGTTTATAAAATCCTCATTGGGAGCCTTGTAAACACCTCTGTGTACATTAGCCTCACTCTTGAATCCACAGCTTCAGCCTGGGAACAGCTTTTAAAAACAAACACCCCTCTTCTGTGGCTCTCCCACTTTAAAGTTTCTTTACATATCCTTGGAGCTTGCAGAGATCAGCAGTTTCTGGAGGAATTAGTCCAGCCAGGTTTCTTTTGCAAAGTGTAAACACAAGATTTCTGGATTTTGAGTCTTTCTGGTCTGGTTCTGAGCTACTTGCTGGCAGTAGGAAAATGGGTTTATCTGCATCTCACAGGGAATTTTTATCACTTGAAAGATACTGGGGTTTCTTTTTTTTTTTTTTCTCTCCCTTCTTCATTTCCACCTTTGCTAGACTCTGCCTTGCTGTTGTAGCTGGACCTCCTCCTTTCCAGTCACCTGGACTGGAGCACACCCGGGCTAAATGCTCCTTTAATCCTCTAGTGGCACAACCATCTGTGTAAATGTCCTCATCTGCACATGCTGTGGAGCCAGAAGAGATTATTCCAGCCAGCCTTAATTGCCTCCCATGGCAAGGAGGTCTGTGAGGATCCCCTCCTGACTTCTGAAGGGATATTTTGGCCAGGCAAGGTCTCCCTCACTAATTCAGTCCTCCCTTTGCTCAGGTACTGTGTTCTATTTTTGGGCACTGCTGGCTTTGGCTTTCTTTTTTCTCTTTGACAGAACAAAAACAGAACAATATTTATGCATCATTTGTGTCCGTGCTGAGGTGTGTTGTTGTTGGTTTTTGTGGTGTTTGGTTTATTGGTTTTTTGTTTTTTTTTTCTTTTGTAGTCCTTGATCTTTGTCATTTTGGTAATCAGCATTAACCTGAAGGGTGCTGATTTGATCAAGCCCTGGAGTTCTAATTGGTTGATATTGTTTAAGAAGCCAAAAAAAAAAGCCCCAGAACCTACCTAGGTTAAAAACAAATATCCTAAGTCAGGATGAAATTCCTCCTTCACTGAAATGTGGTTTAGAAAAATATTTCACCACTATAATGCCTTTCAAGAGCTTGACCTTGGATTGTTAATCTTAAAACTATGCAGTGCAGATGAACTTTTTCTTTTTTAGAGAGGGAAGAAATGCCATGTTTCTCAAAAGACCTCCCTAGAATTAAAGGAAACAAAACCAAAACCCAGAGTGGATGATAAATGGAGCACAAACTAATCTAGGAGTTACAATGGAATTTCATGCCATCAGAATCAGCTTTATTTTGTTAATTTGCCTTTTTTTTTCCTTGCTGTCCCATTATTCTTGCTGCAATTTGCTATCTGTCAGTGTACACATGCTAGTAAGTGCTTTAATTCTGTGCGAGAAGCTGCAGCCTTGCAAGTTGAAATGCTCCATATTTAGCCTTGCTCCTGTGCCTTGTACCCAGATTTCATCCAGGCTGCTCAGCTTGGGTGGGCTCTGAGCATTTGGGCCAGTCCAGTTTCTGCTGTCTCAGAAAATAACTGCTGAGGTGCCAATTTCACACCTGCTGCCCCACAGACCTGTGTTTGGGTCAGGTTGGATCCCTTTGGACAAAGAGCTCAGCCCAGCCTCTCAGGAGCAGAGATGGTCACTCGCTCAGGCCATTCAAGGGACAGGAAAATGCCACTTTGGGTGCTGGAGCTGCCTTTGAGGGTTCAGCTGGATCACAGCAGGAGCTGCCTCAGCTGCTCTGAGCTGGGTGTGCCACTGGCTGGCCACGTGCAGGGCACAGTTCTGCATCCAAAATGCATTTGTGGTGGGTGGTTTCAGCCATCCAAGGAAAGCCAGACAGCTCTGTAGTGGTGTTCACAGGGGTCTTAGGAAGAGGGAAGAGAAGAGGATCTGACTCCATGTTTCAGAAGGCTTGATTTATTATTTTATGATATATATTATATTAAAACTATACTAAAAGAATAGAAGAAATTATTTCATTAGAAGATTTGCTAGGAAAGCAGAGAGAATGGAATGATAACACAATTTTGTGACTGACTGAGACAGTCCAGACAGCTGGACTGTGATTGGCCATTAATTAGAAACAACCACACGAGACCAATCACAGATCCACCTGCTGTATTCTACAGCAGCAGATAATCAATGTTTACATTTTGTTCTTGAGGTTTCTCAGCTTCTCAGGAGAAAAAATCTCAAGGAAAAGGTTTTTCATAAAACATGTCTGTGACAGAGCTCTTGGTCAGGCCAGGGTGCCCTCCCTGCTTTGCCTCTGGACACTCAGCATTGCTGCAGGCTGTTGGCAGCACAAACCCACTTCCATCTCTCCTGCTGTTCTTGTTTTGATAATCTGCTCTTCCTAAATACACTTTCTATAATTATATTTTTGCTGCCCAGCTCTCTTGACACTAGAGGAGTAAGACAGGGGCTGCCTGCACTCCTGGGCACAGGGTGGTGGTGAACAGGGTGTGTGGGATATCTGTGTCTTAAACAGGGGGTTAATGCAGAAATGGAGCTGAAACCAGCCACGAGCAGACTGGCAGGAGGAGGGAGATCAGTAGGAAAAACAAAAGGTTTTGAAGGCAGGGCATGCAATGGAGGAGAGCTGGCTGCCATGGCATGGCTGTGCATTTGGGAGAAGGAAGATGCTCTGTTCCTAATCCACCTTGGGAGGGTGGTGTGGGGCTGGGGGGCCTTGGAGGGGCCCAAGGAGAAGCATGTGGGTCACCCTGGCAGGGGTCTGAGCAGTGTGAGTAGGGTCTGCAATCCCCAAAGACCTGCCAGCCACCTGAAATGTCCTTCTTGGGGCTGGCAAGGAGAGAGGTTTGAGCAGTATTGTTCTGGGTTTTAATTAAAAAGACCGACGTTTCTGTAAATGCTTTTTTTCAGGGGGGTCAGTATTTGTTAAGGCTCTTGCTGATGGTGAAAATTGGAGGTGACTTATTTCTAGGGCATTTAGTCTTCTACTGGCCAAAACTAAGGCAGGAAGCAGTGTGTCACAGCATTTGCCACTGGCAGTTCCCAGATTTTACCCTGTTAAACTGCACATCATTTCCAGTTACTCTTTACAAAAGGATGAGGAAATTTCTGTGTATTTATCAAGGAGTTTTATCCTCCAGTTTTTCTTCCTTCGTTTTGAGAGCTATTTTGCAGGACTGAGTTTCTGTGGAAAAATGTGCTGGGTTTTTAGTAGCTAACAAAACACAAATGGTGTGACACCAGAATTGTGGTGTGTGACACCAGGGGTGGCTTGATGCTCTTGCCTTTGTGTAGGGATGTCATGGGAATATGACACTTGGCTATGAGAAGGTTGATGTGTAACAGGGAAGAGTTAATTTCTAATGAAGGGGAAGACTTTGAGGGAAAGGGAAGAGAATTCCTATAACAGAACAAGTGGTAGAATTTCAGCTCCTGCAGAAAGCAGGCAACAAATAGAGAGATAAAGAGGAGAGGTTAAAACATTGCAACTGCAATTGGAAAAGCTGTGTTTGCTGGGGAGTCTGGGGCTAGAAGATGCCATAAAAAATAAATGAGAAACAGAAAAAGGAAACCTAAAAAAAATGTACTTTTCTTCCCATCTATCCTGTACCAGATCCCAGTTTGATTTCTGTGTGCACCTGCAACCCAACTCAGACTGAGCAAGATCTGAGTAGGCAAAGGTCTGCTGGAATGGAAACATTAAGAAATTAGAATTTTTATATTATACAGAATTATTTGAAAGATTGGTTTTAAGTTTTTTAATGTGCAAATGCAGTTCTGAATATATATGAGGTGTTGTACATCTATATTAACTGTTTCCAGTTTGTTATTTCCTGTTGGTAATGCTCAAGGCCTTGTTAAAATGGGGTTTATTGCAATGCTTGTTCACACATTTATAGAAAAAGGGCATGTGTATAATCATCCATTTCAAAACGAAGCATCAAATGGCAGTTTCACATTAGAGTGTAACAGAATCTATGTTTGAAGGCTTTTCTGTGGTTTACTGGGATTTTTTCCCCTCTACTCTGAGCCCAGTGCAGCCTCTGCCTTTGTTCTCCTGGCTTGCTCACTCATTACTGCTTGCATCTCCAGCTTATAACAAAACAGTCAAATGCTGTGGTCATTCCTCTCTGAAACCTTTAATGAGCTTATCAGGAAAGAACTATAAATATGTGTCTTGTACTTCTTGTATTGGGAGATGCTTCCTCAGGCCATGAATAATAAGGTTGAACCACCTAAGCTAATTACAGACTGTCTCACTATTCAAAATACTCTCTAGGTCACATTGCTAGGACTCTCTCTCCAGGTTAATGGTTTCTCTATAGCCTGAATATTGCCTTGGCCTTTACTGCCCTGATCAAAAGTGCAATGTATGGGACCTTTTGCCGTGCCAATTTGGTTTTTTTTTTTCTGCCAAAAGCATCATCTTTCCTCCTCCTTGAATGGTGAATCAGAGGGACAGGGCAGAGCTTGTCTGGATCAGGCTCTTTGGAGTCCATCCCTCAGTTCAGCAGTGCAGCTGTAAATGCTTCTGCTGAGTGGCAAGGTGGAAGACAGCAAGTCCTAAATGTCCCTAGTAAATCTGATCATTTGTGCTGCTGCCATGATTACCTTTCAAATCTGTTCAGTGTTGTCTAGCAAACTTAACTCACCCTCTCATCTTCAGGAAAACAAATGTACCAGTTATTGCCTACTAGAAAGTGTGAGCTGAGCTGTGTGGTTTTTGTTTTTTTTTCTTTTCAGTGGGCTTGCTGTGATTTTGTTTTGACAGATTGAGCTGTGTTTCACTTTGCTTTCATTTTTCACCCTGTCAGAAGAATTTTTAGTGCATTTTTTTTTCCCTTCCCCAGCCTCTTGCTGTCTGTATGGATCAGTGCACTGAAGCAGTGACTCCCTCTCCTCTGCATTGCTGGCTTGCAGCCTCTCGTGCCACAGAGGCCTGAGCTGAACCTTCCCCATGGGAACCTTGGGTCAAACCTTGGCCATCTCAGTGGGCAGGAGAGCTGCTAGGGGCAGGTGAGCTTCCAAGTGGGGATGGCTCAGGCAGTCTGAAAGTTTTCTTTATTTTTCACTTGTGCTGTGTTTCCCCTGACCCACCCCGAGGTGCAACGTGCCCTGGGCTGGATCAGCTCCTCTGCTTGGGGTCAGCTGTGCCCACTTGGTGTGGGGAGGATGTAGGGCTGTTCCCAGCTGCACAGGGTGGTTTGCTGAAGTTGTGTGTGAAGGTTTAGGGGTTCAGCTTCCCCTGCTGCCCACAGCTGAGGGACACCCCTTCATGAGCCCCTTGCAGTCACTGTGGTGATCTCTGGAAGCTTCATGCCCATGTCCCATGAAGTGCTGCCATGTTAGAAGAATTCTGCTGTGCAATAACCAGAAGAATTAGAAAATGGGAGGGCTCGCCCCAAACTCACCTGACTACTGCCAGGCCTAAAGTGAGCTGGTGCTGAGAAGTTTAGTGTGAGTGAGTGACTGAGCAACACTGACTGAAGCCAGGGGAAGCTGAAGTCAGGTTTAACTGTGCCATCTTCATGGTGGCAGCCTCTGAACAGAGCCCTGCAGAATGGACTGTGACCAATGGGGTAAATCTCTTGGTGATGCTGCAGCCCCTGCCCTGGGGACCCTCTGCTCCAAGGGGAGCAGCACAGGAACTGCACTGCCAGCTCTGCAGCCTGTGTGCTGCTGGAAAACGAGGGGCCAGATCCCTCCTGCACTGAGGGCAGTCTGGTGTCATAACCACCTCAGACACATCTTGGTTTGTTCTTTTTTGTGCTTGTGCAGGGTGTGCACGTGGAGCTTTCCCTCCCCAGGCTCCAGGTCCCTGTGCTGCCCACAGCAGCAGGTATGGCTGGTTCCTGTGGGTCCCTGCAATGACACTTTGCTCCCGTGGCTCTCACTGCCTTGGGATGTGTTCTCCAGGGACCAGATACTGCTGCTCTGCCTGCAGGGAGCTGAAGTGATCATGATCATCTATCAAATTCTTAAGTACTTTTTCCTTTTTTTCTCTTCTGAGCTTGGATTTCTTTTTTTTGGCTGCAGTTTCCCTTGTTTTATGGGCCGTATGTGCCACTCTTTCCTGCTTAATACTTCATTTCTTGAGAAGTTCAGTCGCAATGCAGTGATCAGCAGGTCTGGCGTTATTGTGAATTCTCCCAGATTCTCCCTCAGTGTCTAGCAGTGTACTTAGGACAAGCAGAGATTTATTTGCATAACTGGTCAAGCAGAGGTTAGTGTGAAATAAAATACATGCATGTGCTTCTCTGGGCCTCCCCCAGTGCAAGGTCAAGGCTGGATTATTTTTCCTGAGTCCTCCCATTGTCAGAACCTCTCAGGGATCTGGGCTCTGGTCCACTTGCTGTCAGTAGTAGTTTACTTTGCTTCTCAGTAAATTGTCCAAGTTTGCAAACCTCCCCCAAGGCTATCGTATGACAGCATCCCTCGCGTGATGGATCTGGTAGCAGGGAAAAAAAAAATCTACTTTCTTGTAGTCCAGACATACAGCCCTTCCAGTTATGTATGAGTGAAGTGCTCAAAGGATGCAAAACACTTGAAGTTGGCTCAGGTGTCTCTTCTCCCCCCATTCTCCACCCTCCCTGGTGCTTTATCATGGTGCTGGGATGAATTTGCCATTCACTGGGTGAAACAGAGGGAGAGAATGATCTGGAGAAACATTACCAGGGTTACACCAACATAACATTTCTGGCTGTGCTGGTCCTGGAGGCACAGCCTCTCTGGTGGAATGTTTGGGGAAGTGCTGCCATGCACTTGTCCTGCTCTGGGATTCCACCTGAAGCAATTCCTGCTGCTGTTCCTTGGGATAGAGCTGTGGAATGGGAGGACACAGGTTCTGACAACCTCTGGCCTTTCCTCATGGACAGAATGAAGCCTTGAAGCAAGACAGCTCAGTGCCCAAGTGATACAGAGCTCTCTGAATGGCTGTGGGCCAGTTCAGGTGTTGCCTCAAGTCCTGACCCTGGGGTGAGCCCAAGCAATTCCCCTCTCAGATATCCCTAAAATACACCTGGATCTGCTGCATGAGGTGCTTTGGGCAGGGCCTGAGGACAGGCTGAAGGGAGCAACTCACCTCCTAGAAGGTCTGTCCCTTCAGAAGGTGGATGATTATTGGCACGTGCCTCTCATGCCCTTTCTGGTTCACTCCTGCCTCCAGAAGAAATAACCAGAACTGTCCTCGGGCAGTGGGGTGATGCTGGACAAGGGACTTGCCAACTACATGCAAGGGCCAGTGTTCACAGTCAGTGTGTCCACAGCTTTCCAGTCCCAAATCTCTCCGAGTCATTGTTTGAGAGATTTGCTGCTGGAATTCCCTTCCCTGATGGCCGGAGAGGGATCTGAGATGAAAGGAAGGTAGTGGTAACAGTGGAAAATGGTTTTTCCACTCCTTCCCTTTGAATGCAGAATGCTTCATTCTGCCTGGAGTTTAGCTACAGGTTACATCTAAAATGTTTGTTGAAGCTGGAAGTGGTTAGACTGGTAGCTTAAAATAAATAAAGGCAGTGACTTGAGACAGTGAGATAGGAGACAGCAGCAGCAGGGTTGTAACTGATTTATTTATTGCAGCCTTGAGAGCAAGAAATATTACAGAGGACAAAATTCCTGTAATGTTTATATAAGGCTGTAAGAAATTGATTACAGCTCAGGTATGTTTTGTTGCATGCTGCTGGGAGGAATCATAAAAGCCATGCAACAAAGTTTTGAACATCATGTTATTGCTGTTCTGCTCAAAAACCCCATTTGCCACAATGGAAACCTTTCATTTGTTCTTTTTGCTAATTCCAGCTGTGTTGGCTTCCAGCTTCTGTGTGTTGCTGCTTGCAGGATTCAGCTCTTTCAGGCTGCAGTCCTCTGGGGGCGAATTGTTTCTTCTATTCTCAGCCATTTAAAACAAACAAACAAACAAAAAACTCAGGATTTTGAGGAAGTGTTTCCCTACGGATGTGTTTGCTTTTAGTTCTTATTTGTAAGTTATTATTTGTAACTTGTATTATTTGTCCTCTTCTGTCATACTAAGAACTTTGGAAAGGCTTTCCTAATGTTCTCCCCAGTTTATCCCACCTAATCCCATTCTCCCACTGAACCATGCAGGACTTGATGCACCAGCACAGGGTGCCCAGCACAGCTCTGGGAGAGGGCAGCTTTCCTGCAGCCCTCTGCCCTGCTGGGACCAAGCCCTTCACTTGCATCCTTGTCCTGGAGGATCTTGGGGGTCCTCAGCAATGGCTTGAACCCCTGGCCACCCCCTTCCTGCAGCTTCAGAGCGAGTCTAAGCAATAGATCTTGTAAAGACTCATTTGGGGTTTGGCATTTATGATGCTCTACAGCCAGAAATCCATCTCTCCTCTCGCTGTCCTTCCACTTGCCCAAGGCAGTGTGCAATAAATCTCTGTCTCTGAGCATCCATAAGCCTCCCCTGGTAAATGAAGTTACTTTCACCTGTTTATGTTCTGATATTCTTCCAGGGAATGTGCATTAAATTGTTTTTCAGGTGGATCTCCTCTAAGTAAATGGCATCTTGTGTCGCTTCAGGAACTGCAAGGGGCAGTGGAATGAAAGCCATAAAAATAAAATAAATGCATTGCTGGTGTCCAGCAAGACTAGAGACTAAAGCTGCCAATAAAAGAGACACAGGAGTGCTGTCACAGGGTCTGTGCTCTCTGCAGGTCTGGTGGAGCAGCCTGGATTGCTCACGGTGATGCTGAGTGATTTGGGGCAGGGATTTCCTCGCAGTTACCCCAGATTTGAGTTCATCCCTGAAAACACACTGCACACAGTTCCTTGCCCTTGTTTTGTTGATCATTTGGAGCTGCCTGTGGATGCTGGTTTGGCCTTTGCTCGGCAGAGGTTTGTGTGCAGAGCAGACAAGGTGGTTTGAGGTTGTGAAGCCCACCTGCTGTTTGGCAGTGCTGTTGGAGGTGAGGGAGGGTGAGTGGGGGCTGACTGTGCTGACAGACTGTTCCAGCACAGGTAAAACAGGTTTAATCCAAACTTGTTAGTCAGTAGCTGAGTTCATGTGTTGCTGCAGCTGTTCTTAGCACACCTCTGCCCATGTCCTCATGTTGCTTCAAGGAGAAAAGTCTGGTAAGCTGGACACAGGATTCCTGAGCTGCACAAAAGCAGCTCTAAAATTGTTAACCTGCTAATTTGAAGCCATTGCATTACTCTGTCACTGCCATCAATGAAAGCAGCACTTGCCACTTATCTCCTGGCATATGCCTATGATTGAGCAGCAGAGAGAGGGATTTAAATTGTCATTTCTAGCTTCACTGATGATCTGACACTCTCTGAGCAATCATCCCACCAGATCTCAGAAGATGGAAGTGCAAATCCCACTCAGTCTGTTTGAACCAAGAAGGAAAGTCAATGGAAGCACATCTGAAATAGCTGCAACCACGAGGAGAGGATTAAATAACACAGCCCTCAGACAAAAGGATTCAGTTGTGTTTATTTTGACGTGAAGAGAATGGGGTTTAATGGGAACATGTGTGGCATTGTTGTCAGCATGTCCAGCATTTTGAGGTGTTGTTTTGTGTGAAAGTGAAGTTCAGTCTCTGGTTGCAGAATCTTAAATATGATGATACTTTATTTGAAACTTCTCAAACAGTAGAGGTGGTACTTTTGGGACGACTGAAGTGTTCACAAATGGCTGTCTATGAAGCTGGATTTCATTTCCATACTAGAAAAAGTGCCTTGACATTTTTTATTATTGTTATTGCTTTTATTATTATTTTACTGTTAAGTGCTGAGTGTCTTTGGGCCTTCACTGACTAGAGGGAACTGTAAGAGACTGAGTACATCTGATACTTCCTATGTACAAGATCCAAGTGTGGATTTGAGTGCCTGGCTTCTCTAGTAAGGATCTTGATTCATGTAATGTAAACTTAGAACAACAAAATTAGATTCAGATGCTCCCTTTTTTTTTTTTTTTCCCTCCCTGTTGCAGTCCTAAGCCAAATGATTTACTGTGGAATATAGTTGAATTGCTTGTTTTATCTCATAAAACAAATACGCCTTTGTTGCTCTTTTGGGCTGATGTTTTCCTTAGCTTGCACTTGTGACTTAGCTATACCCTTCCTTCCCTCTTGGACTTTTTAATTTTTCTCACACCATGCACAGAGCTTGAGTTTGGCCTTCTCTGCTGGCTGATGAGATTCTCTTTGCCATGCCACAGGAGCCTGCTGCCTAGGCAGTGGAGATACACTGATAAACCCTTTGCTTTTGTGTTAGAATTGGTGTTTTGTTTTCATACAGTGTGTATCATTTCCCATTTGAAACCGCTGTTATTGTATGCTTGGAAAAACCCTCTTACTTGGCATTGGCAAAGGAAGCAGAGTTTAAAAAGAAAAAAAAAACCACTTTAATTTAATAAGCAGTATTTCAGGGTTCCTTTTGTTACGTGCTACCTTTTGAACTCTGCAGAGCAGCATGCAGATCTAATCCTCGCTAGCGTCACGGCCTGGGCTGCACAAGTAAACACTTTAAATGGGAGGAAGCACCTGCGCATCGCTATTGTCTCTCTTCTCCCATTAGCAAAGCCTCGGGGCTGACTCTGCTCCAGCCAAACCCTCCAGGCAGTTGGAATCCACAGGCAGAGAGCAAAGCTCCCTGCCCTGGGCTGGAGCAGTGGGAGCAGCTCCTGGGGGACAGCTGGCCATGGAGGGGCTGCGTGCGGACACCCGCGCACGGCTGGGCTACCGCGCACTCGCCCATCGCCTCGGCAGCACGGGATGCATGGACCACAGGGATCACAGGAGCCTCCAAGGTGGGTCTGGGCAAGGTGTGCTCTGCCTGGCACTGTTCTGGGGCTGGGGAGGCTGGTGGACCTTGAGAACAACACTGCTCTCAATATAATGTTCTGGAATTATCGCTTCGTCCCACTCGTTTGTGTAGCCGAGTGCTTGACGTGATTGCTTTCCCATGGAGTTTGTGTTTTTACACGATTCCTTACTGAGGAGCTGGTGAAGTGTGTTATGGGCAAAGATATAACCTGCAGCAAGTTTACAAGACAAGATTTAAAGCTGAAAGAGCTGGTTTGAATAGAAGAGCGCTAAAGGCCAAAATCTCTTTAATTTACCCAAGAGAGGTCGGGAAGTGATTTACCATGGCCCAAAAGTATCTGCAAACAGAAATACTGGTATAGAACATCTTTTGAGCTAGGAAACCAAATCGTTTAAAAGTTCATTGATTTGAAGCTAAATTTGGTTAAATTCATAGCCAAATGAATTTAACAAAATCTAGCTTCAATTTATTACGTATTCGTAATTCATTAAAAAATACTAGGACGGGTCTTCTGTTTCCATTGCTGCGTTAATGTTTTGGTTTGTGCCTAGTGAGAAATAGTGGGGAAGCATAGGATTCACAGGATAAAGTGCTTAGTGTGATATAGGAAATCTTGTTAGAGCAGCATCACTTTGGGATTTTTAGGTTTTCAGTCTCTGTGAGGCATTTTGTGGTGGTGTAGTACCTGGGGAGCTGGAACTACATCTTAATTTATTGAGTGTTCATTTATTGGCATTTGAAATGCCTTTGAAGAGATGTTAGTAATTATTTTATTAATCCTTCTAACATCAGTTTCTATTTAGGAGAAATTGTCTTTGTGCCCTCTAGTGGAAAAACTATTTACTAGAAAGCTTCTAAATTGGGTGAAGTTTTTGCAAAGAAAGGTGGAATGTGTGAGAAAAGACACAGAGGAGTAGAACAAGGTTGGAGAGATGAAGGGTTGCAAGGGGTGGATGTGCTCTGTGCTTCCTCTGCTTCAGTCCTCCCAAAACTGTAATGGTGATGACATGCACAGACTTTGTCAAATACAGAAGATATTATCCAATATTCACATCAGCTGGACTTGGTGAAATTATTCTAGGTATAATTATGAGGAAAATCCAGTCTCAGCAAGCTCTGAACACTGGCCAGTCATTGGTGATTGCCGTCAATGTTCTCCAGGGATGTCATGGAGAGGGAAGAGCAAAGCCAAGCCCACTGGCTGCAGATAAAATAAATGGAAAATCCCTTCCTGCTGCACTAAGAGGAGCTGGGCAGTGCAGGGCAGGGGGAGAATGATCATGGTGGCAAGTCTGGAGATGAACCACAGAGGTGGGAGGCTCAGCAGATGAGGCAGGAGAGGGAATGCTGAAGGAGCTGTATTTGGAAATATGAGCCTGAGTGCAAGCAACACATTTTCTGATGCATAAAAGATTTCTGTAAAAAGCATGATCATTAGCTCATAGTTGCCACTGGAGAAAAATACCTTGATTTGCCTGAAAAAAAATATTCAAAGTGCAAATTGGAGAAGAGTTTCTCACTAGGAGGTAATGAAGCAAGAGCAAAAGAAATTGTGAATCTGCTTGACTGGAGGATTTACAGAGCAGTTAAAGCAGTGCCTCTTGCTGATGGTGTGATTTCTCCCCCTCTGTTGCCCTCTGTCCATCCACCCACTACACAGGGTCTATTTCACTCATTACCCTTGCAAGCTGGATTTTTTATTTCTGTTGCTAGAGTTGGTTTCAGGGGCCAGGGGTCAAAACCAGTAGCAGTGTAGTAGGCTATTGCATGGCTTTGGGATATAAATTCTGCTCTCAGTGCAGTCATGAAAACTTCAAGCAGGGATGTAGATCACAAGAAGCTGCTGCTGTCCCATTTATCTTCCCTTCTCTGTTTCATTCTGGAGCTGCTCATTCGGGATGCTGTGAGAGCAACAGATGTGAACGTGATGGAGTCCCCACACCCCCCTCCCATCGCTGTCATCCTCCCTTTCCTCGTACTGGACTGCCATTCTTGTTTATTTTGGTTTAAATTACAATTGCAGACTGCCTCTTGCAGTGTTGTTTGTGTGCTGTGTGAGTCACTGTTTGTGTTTGCTGCCGCTCGCTCGTGTTGCGGATCCTCTCCCTCGTCTCACACTTGCAGCCACAATTCCCCTCCCAGGATCCTGGAGCCTCTTCTGTTCTGAGTCTTCAGCACTCCTGTGAGTGCGGGGAAAAGCAAGCTGTCAGAGAAGAACCAGGATTAGCCTTTTTTTATTATTATTTTCCTTTGTTTTAGCTTTCTTCTGGCATTTTGTAAGGGTCCTTGTTCAAATAAAAAGATTCCTTGGAGATTCCTTCCCTGAGATCTCTGTGCTCAATTAGTCTCTTCTCGTATTTCTACCAGGCAAGTGAGATCAATACAGTATTTTCTGGCTTGCAGATTTCAGGAAGGAGGGGGAAATCCTGTTAAAACAACCTTTTTTGAATTTACTGAGGTGCTCATGTGCAATTCCAGAACCTGCCTTCATAGTGGAGGTGTTAATCCCTTCATGTGCTTTATCACTGGGGTGGGGACTTCAGCATCCTGCTCAAGATCATAAGTTTGGACCAATAGGGGCTGACCACATTGGCCTCTGAGAGGGGCTGTGGGTGCTCTGAGTGGATGGGAAGAGACTCTCCATGCCCTCATGGCCTTGGGTGATCCCTTGTGCTTCTTCTTGCTCCCGGTAAAGTGCCATCATTGCCAGCCAAGAAAATCCTGCATCTCTGTGCCTGGGAAATCTGAGTGGTAATGGCTTGCAAGTCACTCTGTGGATTTATCAAGGAGAAACAGAAAATTTCTTTGTGTCACCTTAATGGAGCTTCAGCTCACAGAGCTCCATGTGGGAGAATCCACAGTGGGTCTTGAGTCTCTCTCAGGTTGTCCAGAAGCTCAGCATATGTTTGGTTGTGAATCTACTGTAAAATAGCTGCAAGATTCCTGTGCCTCAATTAGCAGCCTTGGTAGAGAGCAGGCAGATTTTCAGGTAAAAAATGTCCATTTTGACTCTTTAAGTGTTCTCAGGTGGCCTATGGAATGTAAATGTTTTACTCTATTTGTAATGCAAAACCTTTTAATTATCTCCAATTCATAAATCCTTAGTTTGTTACTTGACTGCTTGTAAGAGAATGCTCATCTTTTAGTGGGTAGTAATCAGTGTCAGAGGAAATGGGGAATAAATGGTGTGTTTTAAATGGTGTCAGTTCCAGAACAGGAATGTATAATTTAAGTCACTTAGATTTAATCATCCTTTAAACACTGAATCCCAGCCTCTGCTGCTTGTCTCCCAGGAAGCTGACAGCTTTTTAATGCCACTATGGCAACACTGGAAAGTTCCTTCAGCTGCTCTAGGCTGTGATGTGGTGCATCCATGGCTGCTTCTCTGGATGCAGCTGGATGCAGGGGTTGGTTGGGCTCTGCTTCACCCCCTCCCAGCCCCAGTTTTGGAAGTCTCAACTGTTTTACCTTTTTACGGAGCTGTAACAGCTGTTGTAAGTACCACAGCAAATGTAACAGCTGCTGAGGGTGGGATTATGGATCTGGGGTGTGTGTATAACAGCTAAACACATTCTAGTCATTCAGCAGGTTGAAAAATGAAGCAGAGCAAGCTGTGTTCATCGTGCTCTGGAGCTGTGTGGTGGGGATGTTTCCTGATGGGGTGGAATTGTGCTGGTTCAGCCTGGATTCCAGTTCCTGGAAGTGTGAGGCTTTGACCTCATGCATTTCAGCAAGGAGACAGGGCAATGTGGGGCGCAGCAGGGCCTGATCCTGCCTGGGGAGCAGAGCAGCAGTGCCCTCAGTGCTTGTGGGACCCCAGCAGTTGTGACCATTGTGTATGGGGCTGCTGACATGCATACAAGACACTTGCTATTCACTTCAGTGCCAATGTGCATGATTTCCACCTGCACATGTAGATGCATATAATAAATACATGTGCGCATATATAAAGGAGATTGCAGGCACTTTAAAAAAGCAGCTGAGAAACCCTGTTTGGGATTATGTGTGCTTCTGGCCCCTGTGGGATTCTGCCTGCTCCCTTGGCCGTCTGGCTGCAGATAAAATAATTTAATGCAATTCTTGCTCCTAGCAACTGGTTGATGGCATTAATGGAGTGAGTGGAATTTCACCCATAAAAAAAATACATCTGGGCTTGCTGGGGAGTGAGTCCCACAGTCAAAAAGGGTCAGTGGGTTCAGAACTGGTCACCTTTATTGCAATTGCCCCTTGAGATGGCATTAGAGCTGACTGGCCATCTACGTGGGCAATAGGTAGCTTTTGTTGTGCCTGGCGGTCAAATGGTACAGTCTTAAATTAGAATAGTCTTAAATTAGAAGCTGCCACTTCTACTTAGACTAAAACGTGCATTTCTCTGTCTGTATGTAAACGGGAGCGTTCGGAGCTCGGCGGAACGCGCAGCGGATTTGCCAAGGAGCCCATTAGCGCTTGCTGAGAGCGAGGAGGGGCAGTGGGAAGGAACATCTTAATGAGGGGGGTGAGGAGGTGATGTGGGGACACGGAGAGCTCAGGGGACATGGGGACATGGAGTGCTGGGAGCCACCTTCTGCTGCGGGAGCATCCGGCTGTGGCTGCAGGAGCGGCAAACTCGGGGAGCAGCGCTCCGTGCTGCTGGCACCCAGGGGGGAGGAGGAGGAGGAGGGGTATTGGAATATGACCAACAGAGCTGGATGGGACATGCCTGAGCTTGTCTGGCCCTTGGTGTTGAACCAAATAGTGGCACTGTGGTGTTTCACCCCAGAGACACCTTTGGCTGGCTGGGTGTGTGGTGTTTCACCCCAGAGACACTTTTGGCTGGCTGGGTGTGTGGTGTTTCACCCCACAGACACTTTTGGCTGGCTGGGTGTGTGGTGTTTCACCCCACAGACACTTTTGGCTGGCTGGGTGCTGCAGCTGAGCCTGTGCAGACAAGTCCAGGCCTGCAGAAGCTCTGGTGGCTGCAGGATGGAGCTTCCCCCATAACAGGGTCTGCTCCTCAGGTTTCCCTCTGTGGAGAAGCTTTAAGGTGATGGTGAAGGAAAGGAGTTGGTTCTGATGGAGGGTTTGGATCCAGAGCTTTATTCTGGCCCTCAGGCCTCTGAATCCAGCACCAGCTCCAACAGAACTCCCTGAGCCCGTGGTTGCTGTTCCTTTTAACCCTGGAGAGGGGCAGGGAAGGGGTAGGGAGCCACCAAGCAGGTACAGGAGGGGAGGTCTCAAGGGACAAAGGACACCTGGATGGCCCAGTGTCCCCCAGGGGTAGAGGGCATCCTTTGAATCTGCCAATCACTCGATGCCCTTCTGGAATGTCAGGACTGACAGACAGCGCTGGGCAGGGGTCAGAGAGGGGAAGGGAGAGGGGATTGACACACCTGGCAGGGAATCTTCAGGGGAGGGACCCAGGTTTTGGGGTAAATCTTTGAATCACACCACAACAGAGGAGGTCTCCAAATCACCTCTCCCAGAGTGTCCTGCAGCGCTGGAGGTGGTTCAAGTGTGGAGCAGGAGATGGTGGAGGAGCTTGGGTCCTTCCCTGCCCGCAGCCACCAAGTGAATCAGCCACAAGGAGGGAAGAGCTGCTGCTGAGCCCTCTGGCCAGTTTGGCACTGGTGTCTTGCATGGAGAGCACATTTATGAGGAGTTGGCAGGTTTAGGATTTTCACCTGGGGTGCAGCATGGACGTGTTGTGGGGATTTTGCTGTGCAGTGGGCACAGAGATCCCTGCACCTGGGAGAGCAGAGGCTGCTCAGCCAGCTGTGGGTTTGTGTGCTGCTGACATAAGGAGGCTGTGTGGAAACTGGATCAGATTCTGATGCAAGATTTCTGGCAGCCTTCAACTCAGCAGTGCCTGAATCAAATGTGCACTTCCAGCTGTGGCGAAGCAGCCTGCCTCGTTCCTCCTTCTGCCCATTTTCCTTTCTGATCTGTAGGGTTGCACATCTCCACTCCAGCAGCTTTGGTTCTATTGCTGGCACTGTTTGGATACTAGAGGAGACTTTTTTGGCAGTCACTTGAGAGCTGCTCCTTATTTGCCTGGGTTCTGGGTTTACAGTGATGCAAGCAACGTGATACCATTTAGCAGCTCTAATAGAGGTCAAGGTGCTGTTGTCTTAGGTATTGTAAAAATGCCTTGTAAAAGGCTGTGCATTATCCAAATGGGCTGCAGGGAGGGCAAGCAAAAGAAGGAATAAACCAGCCTCTCACAGCTGCTCCTTATGGATGTGAAGATGAAGCACAACCAAACGTGCAGGTGTGTTTTGTCAGCACCTGAAATGGGACCCAGCTCTCCTGAGTTCTGCTCTAAATGACTTTTTGCCCATGTGGGTTGATTCAGTGTTAGTTGCTAAAACAAGCTAAGGCTGAGTGCTCGTTGCTCGTTGCTTTATCCCCCTTTGAGTTTAAATGCTTTGAAAGGGAACCTGGGTAAAGCCCATCCACTGCTGGGACATCCCTAATCGACTTTCAGGGAAGCTTTTTTCCCCCTGAAACCTGGCCAGGGAGGAGGTGGGAGCATGCTCAGTGTCCCAGGTATGAGGCAGAGGCCGCACCCTCTGCCAGCAGCTCTTCACTCTCTGCCTGGGGATCCCAAAACTGAGCGAGGCAGGGGCAGGAGGCAGCAGGTAAGGAATGCTGAGCGCTGCTTGCGCTGAGCCTGGGCAGGTCTTGTCTTCTCCCTAAGAAGCAAGGAAGGGGCTTGAGTAAGTGTTAGTGAGTTTGGGAAGAGTTTCAGAAGGTGCATCCCCCGGGCAGCTTCTGCAGCTCTTTGTTTGCTCCTTCTCCCCATCCTTTGGAGCCATGTTGAGAGCTGGGGTGATTTGGTTTGTTTCTGGTGAAATTTCTGATGAAGTTCCTGCTCTGTGGGCTGTCAGGGCACAGCTTGGCCCATGTCTGCATGCTCAATACCATTGTCAGCTTTGGCTTCTGCTAATATTTTTGGAAATTAGGTTAACAGGCTGCAAATTTTATTTTAAAAAATCTGTTGAATTTTTTTTTAAATTTTTTAAGGAAAAAAAAACCTCAATTTCTTGCTTCTCTGAAAACAGTAAAATTCTTGCCCTGGCTGTAGTGAGGTGGCTGCCAGAAAGGGAGGTGCTCTGATCCTGTCCTGGTGTAGCTAAGAACTTGTGTGTGTTCTTTGCTGCATTGAAAACCTAAATATTTATGTTACAGTTCTGGTTCCTTGCCATGATCTTTACTTATGTATCATTGTGGTTATAGTTCCTAAATGATTTGAGCTCTAATAAATAGTTTATTCTGTTTCACATCAACAAGCCAAAATAATAATTGATCTTTCAGGATATAAACTCCTTTTATTACTTGAGGTATTGTTTGCTTTTACGGTTCAAGTTGTTTACAAGGAATTGTTTTTATGCAATATATTGTTCACTTGTGTATTCAAAAGAATAACAATAAAACATCATTGTGCTCCTGGTTTCCCTTTGAAAAGGCAAAGCAACCCTCCAAGCATGGTTGCTTTCCGTGCTGTAATGGTTCTGTGCTCTTTTACCATTGTGTTCCTTAAATAAAAAGCACAAGATGATCCTGCAGCACAGCAACACAATTGTTCCTGTAAACAGTGTGTGCTCTGGTATCTGTGGCAAGTCACTAGTTTCTTGTTTATTATTTTATCTCCTTAATGAGAAATCAAGTTGCTGATACTTCCTTGCTTTTTGGAACTAATTGTTCCGTGATTTTAAAAAGCACTTAATATAATTGGGAGTCATTAACTTTTGATACAATGTGATGTAAATGGAGGAAGTCTCTATCTGAAGGGCTCTCATGGCACAGATATCCCAGCAAGGATTGCTCTGGGTGTGTGTTCAGTGAATTCCTTAAATCCACAGCCTCCTTTGCTTGCTGCAGGAGCTGAGGCAGGGACCAGCCTATCCATGGGCATTCAGGCTCATGAAATTGGGAAATCTTGTGTTTGCCAGAGCTAAGCAGGGGCTCAGATAGCTGACATAGCTCAGCTGTGACCTGTTCTGTGTTACTGCCTTGTGCCTGCATGTCCTGGAGATCACCAAGGGGCCGTGGTGGGGGTGGCTGGGAGAATTTGTTCTTTGCCTGGAAGGGCTGGTGATAAATGTCAGTCCCCACCCCCTCAAGTCATCTTGGTGGGCAAGGGAATGATTCCTGAGTGACTGGTGGGTTGTGGGGCAGCTTCCCTGGGACTGAGGGACCAGGGCAGTGCCAGCCAAGGGCCCAGCTCTGGGGAGAGGAGGGCCATGTCCAACAGGTGCCAGGGCTGAGTAAGGGCTGGAAATCCTTCTGGAACATTCACAGGTGCTGGAAGGTGCTGTAGACACTTGAGCTGCACAGCACAGGTGGGATGCAAAGGGTTTGGGGCTGAGCTGTGTTAGTGCTGCTGAGCTGTGTTAGTGCTGCTGGCCTGCCTGCCCCTTGCCTGGGCAGGAATGCAGCAGGCAAGTTGGTTTTTCTTCATCAGACAGAAGGAGCTGATGTATTTTCACATCCAAATCTCACTACTAGGTGTGCTGCTCAGTTTGGTAAGCATTACCCCAGCCTAGAAATACTGACTGCTCTCACTTGCTGATGTGCTCTTTGCAGCAGCAGCTTTGTCACAGTCTGTTGGTGACAAAAGCACCTGAGGAGGGCCTGGGCTGGTTTCCCTGTGAGGATCCCTGGGTGCTCTGCTGTTCCCAGCACTGCTGGCAGCTCTCCTGAGTTCCTGCACCATTCAGGGCAAACTTTGGGTTATCTCACCATCTATCCTAATTAGGTGCTTTTTAAGGCAGAATGTTTCTTTGGTTTTCTGTTTTTCCTTCTCCTTTTCTGTCTTGCAGTAGCACTACTGCAGCCCAGAGGCTTTGTGTTCCCTCTGCAGAATCTTCTGACGGCAAAGCTTGAGTGTTGTGTCCCTGCTGTAAAACACCCTCAGATCACTTGCAGAAAAGAGAGATTACAATCCCTGCTATGTTTTGCATGCCACAGCTTGAAACCTTCAAGCCTGGAAGGTGGGCTGCCCAGCTCCTGTCTTCCAGAGACAGCCTTGGAGGGGAGAAAGCTGCTGCCTCTTGCTGCTTCCTATCTCCATCTCCAAAACTGTGAATGAGTGTACTGGTAAAACAAAGCCTGGCAATAAGTGGCCTTCCAAAACTGTGCATTTTCAGTCTTCTGATCTCGCTGCCTTTTGTCTCTGGGCCGTTCTGACCATTCATGTCAAGAGAGCAAAGAATCTGTGAGACTCTGATAAATTTGTACAGCCCCTGCATAGTCTAGGAGAAGGTTTAATTTGATCTGACACTTACTAATCTGCCAAGACTTTCAGTGATTTGTTTTCATCCCAAGTTGAGTTTTATATCCCATAGAGAAATGGGTAAACATAGTACACTGGTAACAACAGCAAGTGTGTGAAGCCAAAAATTTGTATTCATGCACTTGAAAATTCCTTTCTGCTTGCTTTTTATGGGGATTTATTCCTCTTGCTAATTGTCAGGTTGCTAATTTCATTCACCTGGCAAAGTGCTGGCAGAGTCTTAGCTGTGAATTATGTGAGCCATTTTGTTTGGTTTAGTCTTGCATTGCATTCATATTTTCCTAAGGCTGTTGCCTTAACACACTGGCTGTAAAAGTGATTCCAAACATCAGATCGTTTTTCTACCCACCACACGTGACTGGTCTGACAGCAGCTTGTGTATAGATATTCTTGAATTTATGTCCTTAAATGGCTCTCATGCTACAGTGGGAAATTCCTTGATTATTTATGTGTTCCTCGCACTTTGTGAGTAAATTAATGGAACAATGGAATTCTCCAGTGCATTTTTTTGTGTGTTTTGTTGGTTTGTGTGTTGTTGGTTGGAGGGTTTTTTTTCCCTCTATCAACTTCTTTTAAATTTCTATTTCTTCTTTTGTATATTTTAGGATACCCTGATTAGGTACTAGTAGAAAAAAATTTGTGTTTAGATCTGGAATCCGCATTCAATGAAGTCATAGTAGAAGTTTACTTGAACCCTTGGATTAAAAAAAATAATTTCACAGTTGTAATTGTTGTGTCTGAAGCCTAGAGGATGATGATCCCTTTTTTGTAAATATGGACAAAAATCCATAGTGATGGCATAAATGTGGCATTGGAAGTTAATGCATGAGGAAAATCAGTTGAAAATCGGAGAAAAAGTTTTCCCTCTAAAGCAAAAAAGAAAAACCAAACCAAGAATGTGCACCCTGTCCTTACTCTGCTAATTTTGTCTTCAAGCCTGAGCAATGCCACAAAGTAAAGCATAGTGATAGATCTGACTATAGAGATTCCTGTGCCTGGGACACCACAGTAGAATCAGCCTTATGCCACTCTGCTCTCCTAACTCCAGTAACATCCCCTTTCTGTGGGGAAAGGGCTCCAGCCAGCGTAGCCAGCTCCAGGGCCTTGTGGCAAGTCATCAGAGTCCTTGTTTTATTTCCTCAGATTGCATTGCATTAACCTTTATCTTGATTGCTCACTGCAAACTGATTTCTGACAAGCACCCGAGCGAGTTTGGGGTTTCTGGCCTCCTCCACCCCTCTGTGCTCACCATCAGGGCACTCCACCTTTCAGTGGGTGCCTGGAAGTGCTGGCTGAGCTCCTCAGCATCCTCCTCCTCCTCACCTGCTGCAGCATCCCTGCCCAGAGCCAGGGAGGGATGCCTGCTTTAGAGCACTAGGGAATGGTTTCCAGCCTGGTAAACCCAACAGCAATCAGGAAGGTGATAATTCTTTCTGGAATTAGTGAAATGTTAATTGGCTGCCAGTAAACCTGAGTCAGGCACAGCTGCCTGTGGGTTTGGTTTGGTTTAAAAACTATTCAGGATGAAATCTGTTGACAGCTTAATGCTGTGTAGTGCTCTTTAATTTGTTTAAATTTCCATATTCTCACCCTGAGTAAGTTGGCAGAAGGTCTGGGATGCTCACCAACCATATTACTCAGGTTTTGGTGGCAGCTTATTAACTGCACACTTGGCACTTTACAATTGCAGTGGCTTCGTGTTAAGCAATTCTTTTGATAATAATCAGAGGGATTCTGATGAATTAAGAGATTAATTAATCATGTCTGGGTTCTTTCTTAGGGTTTAAAAATTAATACCAAGTTTTGAAGACAAAAGGTTTTTTAGGCAGCTTGATTTTTAGAGGGATTTCTAATAGCTAACAGTATTGAACGTGTAGGGAAAGTCTGAACCACTCTTTACAGTAAATCCTCATTCTTCATTATGATTTTTGCTATGTATAACTCATACTTAAAAAAAAATCACTGCTTTTTATTTTCTCTCCTGCCAAGGAGAGATTATTGTCCATTTTGTCAAATGCTGTGAAAGTGGGTAGGAAAGGTGTTTCTGAGTAGAACTCTCTGCTCTTACCAGTGGTTCTGCTGGCTGTCCACAGTGACAGAGGAGAAGTTTGTCTGTCCATTTTGGGGAACACATCTTACTTTGCCCAAATGTAATGTAATTGTGAGTGTGGCATCAGTGGGGAATGGTGCTGAAAGGCAGGGTGCTCTGCAGTCAGGTGGGGCAGGCTTTGCAAGACTCTCTCACAAAGCCAGTGTTAGTAAATACACTTAAATACATTAATTGTCAGTATTTTGGACTGTAAATGAGAAAAGATGGTGAACTAAAGGGGAATCCTCCCTTAATTTCAGCTACTGCTGCTCTTTGGTTTTATGGTCCCTGAAACACATTCCTCCCCTTAACTCCTCTTATTTGCTGAGGCTGTGGCACATCCAGAGAGTGCAGAGGCATCAGTAGAGAACTGTTTAACATAGTAAAGATTCTTTTCCCTCCCTTTCTTTTTATCTCCATCTCCTTTTTTTTTTTAATGACCTGGCCAGTGCACCTAAAGAGTTTGATTCTGAAAGCCTTAAAAATGCTGGTTCAGGCCCAATTGCCTTTATATGCCAAGGTTAAGTATGATGTAGGCTTTAAATGTGTCAGAAGAAGCTTATGCATGCATAGCTTGCTTTATGTCTTCAAATATTTGACATGTGCAAGAAAAAAAGCTGTAACTCTTTGCTCACTGAGATGCTTTTAAAAGAAGCTTAAAAAGAGAGATTCTTCAGTTGCTTTTGCCATGCTAAATGTTACCTCATTCATTCAACTTGATATTCATCATTAGACAGTGCAGTTGGCAAAGTTCATCCCCTCTTCACCCAGACAGGATGGACCTGGGCAATTAATGCCAAAGTGGAGATGTTTGAGTGGTTTTTGGAGAAGGCCTTTTGCAAAGGAGGAGGTTTTCCACATGAAATATCATCTTGTTATCCTGACCAGGAGGCTGTTTGTTTAAAGGCCAAGAGCATCACAGGGTTCTTGGTTCTCCTGCCCAGAGTTCATTGTCCAGGGATTTAGCATCTTTGTTAACTGTCTGCTGAACAAAGGTGATTTTAATGCTGTATATTGAGATAGGATTTCACTGCAGACTGGCACAGCTGGGAGAGTGATCTGGGACATGTTGCTGTCTGTTATTGTGGAAAGTCTCTTTAAACATCTCTTACTCATCTTTGCTATACAGAAGTACCTTCTTTTGTGTTCTTTTTGTTCAAGCAATTGGGAGATTATGTACTTATTAGTCCACTCTTAAACAGCTACAGATTAAAAAAGGCTTTTTTATTAAAGCTCTGTTGTAATTTTGCAAGTAACGCATTGTCAGGAAATCGAATATGCTTTTTTTTACCAGAGTGGATAATTAACCACTGAAGCAATTTATCAAATGTTACCCAGTGGGTTCCCTGTCATGGAAGGTGTTAAATCAAGGATTGATGTATAGGGAAATGCTCTAGTTAGAGCAGAAGCCAGGGAGGAATTGATGGATATGATGTGGCCTGTGTTACATGGGGAGATGGGAATAGATCATCTTGGGGTCCCTTGGGGCTATAAATCCATATGAATTTGTTACCTATAAATACTGATAGGAGGTTAGATCTGGATGTGTAAAATGTCTCTAATTTCTCTGAGTGACAATGGTGCCATATTGAGGCATTGTCCTGCTCCCAGCACGGTGTCACCTTGTGAATTAGTGGGTGATTTAATGAGCACTCCCGGCTGGCTGCCTCTGTGTGTGCTTACCAAAGGGAGCCTGCCTTAGCTGGACAGAGGGGAGGTCAGGTGCTCAGAGACCAGGATGTCACTGCAGAAAAGATTTCACAGTGAGAACTGTCTTCCTCCACTGTTGGCAAAAAACCCCTCCAAACTGAAATAAGGAATACCTGTTTGTTTTATGCTTTTTTCCCTAAGGAAAAGCATCAGTGTTGAGGAATTTTATATGCATGTATAAACTAATTTATCAAATATATATATAAAAACATATCTAACATATATATATAAAGATATCTAACATATATATATTAAAACATATCTAAAATATATATGTAAATAGTACCTAAACATATAATATATATATATATTATATATTATAAACATATAATATATATATATATATATATATGTCATATATATTAAAAGACTAAATTGATTTTTTTTGAATGCATTTATTTGCTCACTTTCCTTAATAGGAGAAAACCCTGGAGGCTTTCAGGTTTTAATAAGCCCTGGCTTTGAATTCCATCCAGTTCTGGTTGTAAAATGAATCCCCCCATTTTACAGCTGAGTAACTTTGGGAAGTGTTAGAAACCTGCAACCTGGTTCACCCTTCAGCATCAGGATATTCCATGTGTTTTGTAGGATTACTGGGAGTGTGCTTAAGAAAATGTTTTTCTATTTGTGCTTCTCTGCTAGCCATTGGATTCATACTAATGGTTATCTTTACTTTGTATTAGCATTTATATAATCACAGATTTATTTGAGCTGCAGCCTGTTTTGAAAGCAATTGCTGGCTGAGTGATGGTGTGGCTGTGGTTGGTGCACGAGGAGCCTGCCCATGAATACTAAATGCTCCTGGAGTGGTACTTTATATATTGGGGATTAATGGAAGGGCTGTCTTTGATCCAGTCACTTTGTTATTAAGTGTTGAGAGGCCATGTAGAGTTGAATGAGGGGGTGAGAACTTGGATTTTAGAATCAAGGTGCTTAGATGTAAAAACAGATTTATAAAAGCCCAGAGCTGATTGTTTACAACCAACTGCTGGTTGGTTTATTGTGAGTGGTTTGTTTTCCAGCAGTGACTCTATATTTACTTCTCGGTGCTGATGGGACTCTGCACATCCCAGTCCTCCCCAGTGAATGTGGATGCTGGGATTTGGGTTCTGTCCCTGTGCTCTGCACATGGGAAATGCTGCTGGAGCCTCGGGGGGCCCAGCTCTGCTTTCATAAATCCAGGGCAGCAGAGGTGCCCTTAACTGGACTGCTAAGGGCAGTGATGAAAAACTGTCCCAGTTTTTTTTGGTTTTTTTTAAGGAATTTTTATGGAATTTTTAAGGAATTTTTTTATGTCCCTCCCTGAGCACTGAGTCAGAGCCTTCCTGGGCTTTCAGCTGCCCCCCTCTCCCCATGTCCAGGCAGGGTGATGCTGCCTGGCAGGGATGGGGAGCAGGGTGCTGCAGGGAGCCTCCAGCACTGGGGATCTGCTGCAGGCTCCTGAGCAGGTCCCACACGCAGATCTGCACCCTGTCTTTGAGGTAGCAATTCTCTTGACCAATGGATTCAAAGGTCTGTCTGTCTCTGCTTTATTATTACTATTTATTGCCTCAGTGTTTGTTTGGCAGAAGGTTTTTGTGTTTAATACCAGCCCTGCTGCCCATTGCCAGGAAATTTAGAACCTGTGAGTGATTTCAAAGGCCATCTGACTCCAAAGCTTCCAGCAGGATTTATGTTTCTGCTGGTGCAGAGTTACAGTGTCATAAGCTTTTTATTTGTTCTTATTATATCATGGGCATCTGCAGACTGTTGAGTCCAGTTTTCTTCAGCTGTTTATGTGCAAATACATCTCTGATCTTGTGAAAGGAGGTCATTCATTATTTCCACTGACTGCTGCTCCAAGGAAAAGGCTCCCCCCCAAAAAGTCATTAAAAGAAAATGGGATTAGTTGTGCCAAAACCGATGGCTACAAAATGCATATGACTCCACTGTTCATATGAAGGCTCTTGGTTATTTGGAGTATGCTCCTGATTCAGTGTCTGATCAGGTTTTATTCTGCTAAATCTGGCTGGCTGGCTGCAGTTTAGCTGGCAATGGAACGTGGGGTGTGCTGCCAGGGCTGCAGTGGGATCCCTGAAAGGCTTAATTTAGTTTCAAATTGTTGTAAACAATCATTTATTAAACTCCTACTCTGTTTCCCGCCTGGCCAAAACAGTAGCAAGGTCCCTTCCAAGATTATTTCTAAAATTTTGACTTTTGGTGGAATCCAAAGGTTGCAGAGTGCAAGGCTTGGGGTCTAGTCCTTCCTCCTTCTGGTCCTTGCAAATGACTTATGAATTCTGAGTCAGGGCTTACTGCTTAAGCCCATTCCTGTCTATTTTCAAAATAATTTGTTTATTAATGCAGTGTGATTTGAACAGCTGCCAAATGTAACAATAACTAGGTTTAGTTGTTAAAGTGCTTTTCTGGAAATCTTCACTTCTTGCTTTCTGATATTTCTTTCCTTTTTTCCTTCCTAAAAAAGGAGGTTTTGCTGACTGACATGATGTGTAATCCATCAGGGGAAAAGAGACACATTTTCTAGGTACTGGCTGGTGTCTGTGTGGGGGTATGTGGTGGGTGCTGGGTCACTGTGGGATGGAGCAATGCAGTCATGGCATGACCAATACTGACCCTTTGTTTCTGCTTAAAGCTTTAATACATTCTGTCTAAGGATATGATGCATCCAAATAAAGCACATTTCTGTGCCACTAACAAACGGTCTGTAACAGGCTTCAGATCACTGAGTGATAAAAATCCACTTTTACTCCTCCCCCAGATTTTAGCCATGTCTTCCAAATGTCATCTGGAGGTGTTGTCATTATCTGTATCTGCTTGTTGTGCCTTGGACAGGCAACAGAGATTTGTGTGGGAAAGCAATATCCTATACAAGGTGATGTAGATGAATGACTCTTTAGCTTTTTAATGCTTCTGCAGAAAAGATGGATATAACTCCTGAGTCCTGGGCTGACAGCACTGTTGGAGTGTGTGCCACACTGGCAGTGTGATTTGTCTTCCTAGCATTTCATCTAGTACACATTTGCTTATCCAAATATTACTTTGTTATTTTTATAGCTGTCACTTGCAATTCAGCTCAGAACAGCAAATGTCAGAAAATAGTTACAAACAGCACCAGCATTTTTTGTGCTGTATTTGTTTGATGGTTCCTCCATGTAACTGTTGGAAAGGGGAAGTGTGGAACAGTGCAATGATTCTGTGAGGGCAGTCAAGGATTTCTGTTTTTTTTTCACCCTAGGCATCCCTAGCAGGTGGCAAAGATTACAAGTCTTGTCCTGCAGAGCTCCATTTTTGTATATCAATGTGTATTTTTACCCTGGTATTGATCCTTCTTTGTACAAGGGTTTCCAGCAGGGCAGGGAGGGAAGGGGAGCCTGTGTTGAGCCCAGCTCCAGCTGGTCTGGAGGCACAGTCACAACCTGCTCTGATATTCTGAGGCGCCAGTCCAAGCAGTTCTCCAGTGTGGCCTTAAGGCAGAATTCCTGGAAATCTCTCTTCTGGATCTTTTCCCAAATATTTCAGATGGGGCGTTTGGAAAAATAATCTATATTATCATCTTTGTAAGGAAAGGCAGTTGTTCCGAAATGCATATTTCTCATGTAGTCATCTTGCTCCCTGAGAAGGTTCTCTTGAAAATGAGCCCTGCTGTGCTTCACTGCTAGAATGATGTCATCTGGAACCTTATCTGTGAATTTTGGACGTGTTCTTGTTGTTGGAAAGAGCACTGGTGTTGATTCTGCTGATATATTCCCAGATATGCTGCTGGCTTTTCTAGCAGGCAGATTGAAAAGGAGCACTGTGGTCTCAATTGATGCTCCATGTTGTGCAGTAATGATTTGTAGCATGAAACTGCACATCTTAGCATGGATGCAGATGTGTAATGACAATTCTTGAACACACTGAGGTGGTTCTTTTGAAATCAGCATTATTTCAGTTTTCTGGCAGGCACTGGGATAGATAGGGGATCTTGCATATTTTTCTTGAAGTCAGTGGACTGTTGGCATGGCATTTGAAGGTGTTTGAGGCTGGGAAGAAGTTTTATGAAATCTTCAGGAATCCTTCAGTTGTGGTGAGGAGCTGTTGGGCAAACAGGGTGGTCTGGTGGGAGGGAAACTCCAGGCATTGGCCTCCAAGGTGGTCTCAGCAGATTGTCCCTGTGAAAGGATGATAATGGCAGCTGATTTCTTTGAGCTTGGCTTGGGAAATGGCTATTTCCATAAAACCTAGGCTTACAAAAAGCAAGTTTTGTTCTCATTGTTGTCATTGCTATGAAAGTTGTTTTGATGCTGTTGCTCCATTTCTGGGCTTATCCAAAAGCAGAAGTTTCCAGCTTGGTTGTGTGATCTGTACACGCAGAGGTGCCATCCCAAGGTCAGGAGCTGGGGTGGTCATGAGATGGTATTTGTCTCTGGGGCTGTAGGAAGAACTCTGGAGAACCTGAGACTAATTTCAGCCTTTTTGTTATTATTTTTTTTCCTCCCTTCTTTCCCCACAATGCAATCTGGCTATTTGTGGAAGCTTAATAAAACCCAAAATAAATGTGGACTATTTCATTTTGCTTCCCCTGTAATTGCCAGCCCATATCTCCCTCCATTATCCTTTCATCTTCTTTTCAGACTGGCTAATAGTTGCTTAGTGATTACATTTAATGGTGTGAGAGCCTTTTAGTTTGGCTACCCTGCTTTTCCGTCCCTCTTGCTTATAGAGATGTTTACATTTTTAGCCAGAGCTATGATTTGTCTCCTATATAATTGTGTGGAAAGCAACAGTTCACATTCCTAGACGGGCATCCTGAATTTATTTTGAAATCATTCTAATGCCTTTCCCACGCTCAGCTCACCCTGTAGAGTCTCTTGATTAGTTCAACTAACTGTTCCCCTTCCCATAGATTTATTTCTTTGCAGTGAACTGCACATTTTAGCCTGTCTGGTGTGGTCTGTAGGGCTTTGGCAAATTCACAGTAAGCAGGTTGAGGTGGGGTAGGAAAGGTAAAGGAAATGTTTCACCAGGCTGTGCTTCATGTAGCTGGAATCTTTGGGGTCACTGGGATGCTCTCCTTGCCCGGGGCAGCTGATGCTTGGAGGGCTTTGCCAGAGAAGGTGCCTCACTTGGAGCAAAGCAAACGCTGGCAGAAGCTCTTTGCTGTGGGCTAATGACCATGCTTGGACAGTGTGGAGGTGTCATTTAAAAATTATCCACTTCTTCAGTGTTATTGGTGAAAATTACGTGGATGGAGCTCATCCAGGGAGAGGGGCTGACCTTCCACCTCAGCTGTGTGGCTGCTGGGGAAGGAGTGGCCCCGAGCATCCTGACTGTGCCAGCGCAGCTCTGAGAGCTTGGGCTCATCCTTGAGCTGCTCCACGTGTGAGATGGGAAGAGGGGATGGTGTGAACACACAAGGCACAAAGCATCACCTCTGGGATGAGGGTGCAGTGCTGTTTCTTCAGGAGAAACCTGCTGTGCAGTACAGAGTTAGAGAGGCTGAAGCACTGCAAGCCCTGTAATTCTTCACTCCCCCCATCTCTTAAGGCTTTTATCTGTCTGTGTATCTCCTGTTCTGGCACCAAGAAATTTGGAAACTTGAGGAAGAATGTCTACTCCTAGTCTTTGATGTAGCAGCATGGCTGACTCATGGTCACTAAAGCCTTTGTTAGGGAGGGAGGAATTTTTGCTTTTTGTTAAAGAGCCAGGAGCTGTCTATTTTCATCACTGAGTTTGCAATCCCAGCAGTTGGAATGAAGCAAAATTCAAAGCTTTGGAGAAGTGGCTGGGGGTGTGTGGAATGAGTAATGATCCAATATGAGGCCTCAGCAGGGTGAAAAATGTAAAACTAGCATCTCTTCTGCTGTCGGGGTTTTTTTTAAGATAAATTCACTAGCAATGAGAAGTGTTTTAAACGTTGCTGCTGTTGCTGATAGAAACAGGCCATTAAATTGCTACAGTCAACATTCCTTTGGGTCCTGGTCATAAGCCAAGCTGCCAACTATTTGTAAATTTACTGACAGTTAGTAAGCAGGATACAATATTTAAACTGTCAGAAAACTAATATTCGCTCCTTTCAGGGAAACATAGCTGTGTTTCTCTCAGGCTCTGGCTTTTTGCAGTGTTTGGTTAGTGCTTTTATTTTCTGCTTCTCTGAACTCCAACACTGACCCAGGAAAAAGCAGTGAGGAGATGAAGAAGAGGCTGCTGCCTCCCCTTTCCCTGTGCACCCTGTTATCATCATCCTTAACAATATCCCAGTCCTTTTTGGCAGAGATGCTCCAGATTGCAGCCAAATTCCTGGGCTCCCAGGGCCAGGGTTCTCAGTCTTGCCGTGGCTTGCAATAGCTGCTGTTCCATCCCAGCGAGCTGTAAATATGAAGACAGACATTCACAAGTGCTAACTATAAATGCCTGGTGGCTTCCTGGGGTGTGCACTCAGAGATAGTGCAAAGCAGCTTGAGGGAGCCTAGAAAATACTTTGAACTTATTTATCATACTACTAAAATGTTGTGGGAAAAATGGCAGAATCAATTGTTTGCTGCTTGCTGTTGAAATGTGGGCCTGGTATGAATTACCCATGCAAAGAGAGCTCTCTGTTGTGAGCCAGCATTGCTGGGAGAAATCTGCTTTTCTTTACTGTACAGCAGCATTAGGGGTTTGCCCTGTTGTGGACCTTGATCTGAAACAGCTTTTTGTGTAACTACCTATGTGGACATTCATAAATATGAATTCAGGTGGATTTTCCCTGGGCCCTGCTGAGCAGTAACTCTCCTGTCCCATCAGAAGGATGAGGAGCTGAGCTGTTTGCAGGGGTGGACCTCTCTCACCATGGCAATCCTCCCCTTGCTGTGCCTTGCTGAGGGACAGTGTGTTATTTGCCTCTGAGAAGTGATAATTTCACTGGGCACTCTAGGCTGTGGCCTTGATAAAGCCAGGAGGATGAGTTTGAATGGACTGCTGTGGTGATTAGATTACAGGCAACAGCAAAATATTTACTTCTTTTTTTGTGGTTTAATTTAGAGAAGTCTTTTTTTTCCAAACCTCAGGAAAGCCCCTGTTCCATGTCAGGATTATGCCAAGCCTGGAATGTTTGGACCAAGAGGGGATAAAGGGCACAACTTGCAGAGCAGTGGGTGATCCTTGCTGACGGTTCACCAGCACTGCCAAACCTCTGGGCTTGAGTTCTCAGTTTCAGCTGGGTGCTGCAGAGCTGGATCCTTTCCCCTTGCATGCCAGAGGAGCAAGCATGCCTCTATCCTGCTGGTTTTGTCAGGATTTTTCCCCTGAAAATAAGGAGCTTTCCTCCTCAAAAGCAGCGTTCTGCCCCGAGCAGTCCTGGCCTGGGTGAATCATTGTGCTCGCAGAAGAAATGTGTTGTAACTCGCTTGCATTCCCCACTGTCTGTGCTCCTGGGGCACAAAGTGTGTGGGAAAGCTCTGAATCTCCACCATCACCTCTGAAGTTTGGCCCAGCCAAAAGATGTAAGAAATTGGTGGGTGTTGTGTGATCTGCAGTATCCTCCAGCTACAGCTGACATTACCTGGGCATGGAGAGGCCACTTGTGTGTGCTGTTGCTGCTCAAGTGCAAATAAATATCATATTTATCACTGTGTGCTGTCAGGGTGCTAGAAATTAAGCCCAGAGCCAGCTATAGCAAGAAGTGTTTTCACCAATCATTATAGCATTTGTCAACATTATGGGCTGCAGCCTGGCAGTAATAAATGCGTGGTGCTCCTGCTAGAGCAAATGGCTTTTCCAAGGAGAGGTGTATTTAATGAAGAATGAACAGCACAAGCTGTAAAAGGAGCAAGATCAGTGATTTTTACAAAATGGTTGTAAATGGCACAAAGCAAGGTGGAACGGGCTATGGAGTCCCCAAGGGTGCCCTGGAGTCAGCTGGGTTGGGCACCTCCACTATTTTTGAAGATGCATTGAAATTAAGAAAAAGATGCATTAAATTAAGGAAAAAAGGGCAAGCAAGTGGTTGCTGGCACTGCTTGCAGGGCTGGGAGTCAGGAGCCAGCCTGGTTTGTGTTGGGAGCCCCTGGGGGAGCCTCCTCCCTGGGAGAGATGCTGGGGCAGAATTTCACCTCCCACCTGCACTGGGGCAGGGATAACAGGGTGGGCTCCTCACACTGAGGGGATGGGTGCTCAGAAATGGCTTTAGAAAGGAGGAGGGAGCTGCCAAGGCTGTTCTTCCCTCCCTCTGGCTGGAACTGCACAGCTTGACTTTTGGTTTCTGCTCCTTTTATTTCAAAAGGGCAGTTTTGATGTGTGTTCAGCTTGCCAGATGGTGGAGTGCAAAAAAAGGCCTGAAAGCATGAGGGAGGGAGGAGGAGGGAGAAGCATGTCCCTGCCTGGGACCTGGGGAAACCTAAATTCTGAAATTGCTGTCAGCTGCTGCAGAACCAGAGGGTGTAGCCTGGACTACGGAAATTGGGATTGTGGTATTCATGAACAACACATCTCCATCCTAGTACAGGTGGTGAGGCTTTGATATATGGGGTTTATACCAACTTTTTTTCTATTTTTTTAGCCCTGTGCATGAACTGTCATGTGAGAAGTGACTGTCATTTAGTTCCAGGACTGTTGTGCTCTGTGTGTTGAGGGGGTTTGTCTTCCCTTGTGCAAAATCCTTCTTATCCACAAAGGAACACGTTTGTCTTTTTTTTTTTTTTCTCCCTAATAGTATGTGGCAGGTAAAGGTGGTATAAAAGCAATGGCATCAGTTGAGATCCAGAAGGTATTTTCATCTGCTGGGGGGGAAGGAAGGACAAGATGTGGTGAATCTTTTCTGGCTCCATATCCACATTGCTGAGGAGCACTGGAGCGGGACATCCAGGGCTGCTGTAGCACAGTGGTGCTGAAACCATTTCGAAAAAGTTACAATATCAAAATACCAGGAGAGAGGAGAAATGAAACCCCGAGTCCATTTGTTGGAAAGACAGTGTGATTAAAGATTCAACTGAAGTAACAAAGCTGTTGGATTTCAAATTAACTTAACACATCAACTTTTCTTCAGGAAACAAACATTACATTATCTCCTTAACAAATAGCTCATGCTGCAAAAGTGAAGCATGGCACCTTCTACAAATCAGACTGTTTGACTTTTATGAATGGCAGTGTCACCTATCACTGTGTCAGCAAGATTCAGGGATGATTTTTCAAATGGTTTGAAACCATCTATTTTTCATTGTGTTTTCCCTATGGTGAACATTCCACTTGTACCCAAAACGTTACTGAAATAGACTTTCTCTGTCATCACTGCTTAGAAGTAAATACAAGAAATGGCAATAGATATGTATGCATGCTATTGTCTATAGTGTGTATATATATCCAGTATATCCATCTATAAAAGCTATATATCTATATTTACATTTAAAATAAGGTAGCTCTAGTAAACACCTAATGGAAAGATTATTCCTGAGAGGGTACCAGACATGGTGGTTACTTTGTTAATTCATGCCTATCAGCTACAAGTCAAAACTCAACTGGAGTAAGCTTGAGACCTTAATGCAAAGGTGTCCAGAGGTGCAGTTGCACCATCTGTGTCAGAAATGGCTCTTTTCCTCCTCTTCTGTACCTCATCCCTCCTGCAGTGAGGTACTTAAGACCTTAAGGCTTAATAACAATTCTGCTTCACATCTGTCTTTCACAAATGTAGTTCTAAAAATATTTATTATTCCCTCTAGGAAAGAACTTTCAAGTCAGGGTTCAGAAGATCCTCTGTTACAGCTCCGTGCATATGTTTAATTTATAAAATCTTCCTTAGTTAAGGTGGTTTATCAGCTCTAGGTCAGGGAGACTGTTGGATCATCAAGCCTGACCTGTGTCAAGCCATTGGTTCCTGCATTCAGCTGCAACACTGACCCCAGGGTCTGAGCAGAGCACTGGGAAATGTGGTTGTCCTTCTCCACCCAGCTTGTTTTTTATCCTAAGAGGATTTTTTTTTTCCATTTTGAGATCTGGCTGCTGAGCTTGTGTTTCCTGAGTGTGCTCTGGAAGATCACAGGAGCGCTTCGTTAGGCAGAGCATCTCTGCTCTCGTGTGAAACAGCAGCATCACAAGGAAGGGGGCACAGCCTGGGCTGCCATCCTGCATTGATCAGCCTCTCTGGGTGACCTTGTAGGACTTGCACACAGGGAGTGTAAGAACAGGTGTCACTGTTACAAAAGCAGTGGCAGGAAGGGGAATTTCCATCTGACATGGATTACACATCCCAGCGCCTCAGCTCGCTGATTCAGCCCTATGGGAAACGGGAACTGTGATACCTGTCAGAAATCTGAGCTTCAGCCTTGCAGGGAATCTCATGAAGTGGCAGGCACAAGACTTCATCATCATCATCACCTTGGGGAAGGGAGGGAAAGGCAGTCCAAGGCAGTATTTACTTCTTGGCAGTGATGAGGTCAGGTTTCCAAAGCATCAGTGCTGTGAGTGGTGATGCCTTTTAACTGTGGAGTTGAAAGGATGATGCAACTTCTGAGTGTTGTGCCAAAAAAGGCAAAGTGTGTCAAGAGATGACCGTTGGCAGCGTCTAAAGGGAAGAAGGTTGATATTTTTAATTATTTTTTTTTTTAATCTGGCTGAGGAGCTGGTCTGGGAAGGGTTGCAGCATGATAGGACTGAGTTCTGAGCAGCTCCTGGCAAACCCAAGTGAATGAGCTTCAGTTCAGTTAGAGCAGGGGAAGGGATTATCCTTATCCTTTATACAGAGGTGCTCCAAATTTATGAAGGAAAGCACTAATTTTTTTTTTTTTGCTGTGGGCAACCGTGCTGCCTTAAGTACTTTTGCAATCCCCTTTAATTAAAGGGTGTCTGTCAGCCTTTCTCAAGTTTTCTGTTATCATAAGCAGCACAGTAATGGGTACCTGGAGAGAACACCAAATACCTTTTGGTGCTAAATGAGCTTTTCAATCTGCAGTTTAGCTGAAACATTTTAATACCACCCAAGTGTTGCAGTGACAGCGCATTCCAACTATTCTAGAGGCTTTGCCCATCTTGTTTTCACCATGTCCTGTACCTTGTCTACCCTCATCCCATTTCAGATACTAAGTTTGGAGCTACTGTCAAGGTCAGTTACAAAATCTCTGGATTTTAATACTTTTTAACCATGGCGACCACACTGAAAGGTATAAAAGATCTGCCTGCAGGAAACTTGGTCAGTAATTCTTTACTGCATATAAAAATATATAATTCTTGGTCAGTAATTCTTTACTTGTATATAAAAATAAGTTAACTTTTTGTAGGTTAAGAGTCTGAAAGTTTTGGGTTTTTTTTTAAAGCATTGCTTTGAACCAAGCGTTGATGACTGTGGCATCACTGAGGAGAAAGTGTTTCATGTTTCTCAAGTGTGTGCGTGTGGTTTTGTACGTGCCTGGCTGCCTGCCTGGTGTTACAAACTAAAACAGTGCTGCTTCATGGTGTTAAAAAAAAAAAAATAGTCTTAGAGGTCTTGTCACTGAGCTCTTTGTTTGCATAGGGAAACATCTGTCTGAGATTTAATGTGCTGTTCGTAACACTGCTGTTAGAGAGCTGTAAATCCTTCCCACTTCTTCTCCAGGGATTTGATCATTGTGTTTTTCCTCTCTTCCTAATCAAAGTGCTGTAGTTGAGTGTTGTAATTAGTACATATTAATTTATTGATTGTCACTGGTTGTAGTAATATGTGATAATAACATGACAGAATTTTATTAGTTCTATAATAAGATGTTTAAATATTGTCACTTTAAATAACATTAAAATAGAGCTTTCATATGTTGTTTTTTATTATCAGTTCGTTATGATTGACTAATTGCACTTGTTTGCATTGACACCATTCATTCCTGCAAACACAAGCTGTTTAAAGGTTTAATTCTCATTTTTAAACTTGTTCTCAGGCAATTGGAGGAGAGGAGGGGGAAGGGATCTTGGGCAGAGCTGTATGCACTAGGTGTGTGACATAGGAAAATAAATTGTGTTTTCTGCTACTTACTCAGTTGGTTTGGACACAAAATGAAGCATGAGTTTTCTCCTCCCCAACTGACAGCATGCTTTTAAAACATGAAGTTGTCATCTCACTTTGTTACCTCACCCGCACCTCCAGCTTGGCAATTTTCATGGATTGCAGTTCAATTTAAATTCCTGGTCAAAGTGTTAGATAAAACCAGTGCTCCACATCAGTAACTATTACCTGGAACATGAATGTGGGTGTTTTTGCAGGATGGATTGGCATGTTGGGTGTTACCTCTTTTAGCGCTCTTGTCTGATCTCCAGCAGCTTGTTTCAATAAAGTGCTGTGAAATTCCCCTCCCCAGAAGGGAGTTTGTGTGGGGAGTGGGACACCAAACCCTCTATGGGCTCTTGGAGGCTGTCTTTGGAGACTCCACAGGGAAAGGACTGTCATGTGGGCAGGGAAGGGAGTTTGGGTGCCTGCTGTTCACCTCTGGGGGCAGCTCAGCCCCTCTCATCTTGGCTCCCTGTGCCTTTTCTGGGAGATTAAACAAGATTTTTGTCTGTGGGCAATGCTGAGGGTGTCAGAAGTCACTTGCTATTTCTTGTGACAGTAGCTTGGGAAACCTTTGAGCAGTAGCCAAGATAGCAGGTCTGCTCCCATGGGTGAAGTGGTCCAAGGGCCACTGGTGACAGGACATGCAGAGATGCTGCAGAGCCCTGCTGCAGGGCATGGCTGGGACTGTGTGTGCACTTCTGCAGGCTGCTAGGCTAAAACACCATGCAGAACTCAACCTGAGACAGGGAGGCAGCAGGAAAGGAAGAAAGGTCAGGAGGCACCACTAATTCTTTGCTACATGTCCCAAAATGTTTGTGCTCAACGGCAAGGTGAGCTTGTGTGGGAGAACAGCTCCAGGTGTAAAGAAGGAGGAATTGGTGATCTACTCTGGGAGCCTTCAGGGAAGAAGGGGAGAAGATGAAGGGAGTGTTTTCTACTGTGACCTGAATATTTGTCAAGTGTAAAACCTTCACAGCTCGAAGCTGAGTGTTTTGGCTGGATCTGCAAGGTGCTCTCCAAATGTGTTAGTGTCTCTCCCCGGAGGCATCTGTGCCCAAAGTGCTGCCAGTCCTTAAACAGAGCACTTGCCATGGGCTGCTGTCTAATAAAGCAGACTGGGAGGTACAAGCAGTGAATTTTCCTTCTGAATAAGCACGTTTTCCCTGCCTCTTCTAGGAGCACACTTAATGCTACTATAAAATGCGTAAACCTAATAAATGTCACCTCTGTGGATGGATTTGGTGTTTGGTGGTTTTTTTTCCCAGATTGTGTGTTGGCCCCTCCCGAGGTCTTGTTCCATAAATCAGGGAGTAATGAGTTGTGTTGCTGTCAGGGGTATCATCTTGCAGTTTGGCAGTGGCTGTGGTCTAACAAATGGTCCCAGAGTGGCAGAGCCCATTTGAAGAGAGCAGAAGGTAGGCTTGAACAGAAGTTTTGCCAGCAACATCCATCAGCAATTTCATCTCTCTCTTATGTCTTTATTATTTTTTTTCTGGTGTTATGTTTGCTTTGTGTTTTCAGGAGACAGATTGCTCTGATTTCTAGGGAGAAATAAAAACCACCAAAGTTTGGTCAGAAAGCTTTCGCAAATCACTGGGAACTCTGAAGTGTGCTGGTCAGCCCTCTGGGCTGTGTCTAATTGCTCTGTCTCCCTGCTACCATGGGAAATTTACAGTGATTACTCTGTTCTTTAAAATAATGAAACTTTTGCCAGACTATTTTGCCTGTAGATAGCAAAATGTCTTTTGTTTACAGCTGCAGTGCTACGGCTGCTGTTTGCTCAGACAGGGAGGGATGATTTAACTGCAGATGCAAAGTGTGGTGCCACTGGGGGAGTTCAAGGCCAAGGCTTCCTACATTTTTGCATGTTTTCCTTCTATATATACAGACTTTAGTTTCTTTAGAGCAGCAACAATAGCAATGGCTATTTGGTATAAGAAGGGAAGTGAAATGAGTTTTGAAGTTTGAGTGGTATTGAGGAAAGGCAGAGATAAGGAAGGGAAATTTAAATGAACTGTAACATCACACATTTAAAAATATGATAAGGACTGCAGTTTATCAGAGACTACCTTTCCCTGGAATTAAGCAAGCAATCCAACATAAAAGCAATTATTTCTGTACCCAGGAGTTTGACCATCTCATTTTTCATTTTCATGGGATCTTCCAAGTAATCACGCCTAATGATATATCTGCAAACCCAGGGCAGTGCATTGCTGCAAAACTCTGAATCCAAACTTTAATTATAAGAGGAATACTTCCTTCCTTCGGAGGGACTATTTTTCTGCCTTCAGGAAATGAAAAGGAAATTATTTCACTTTTGTATACAGGAATGCAAATGTCAATTTTCTGATGTAATGGGAAAGATTTCAGGTGGGATTTAGCGTTTCTGGCTCAAGGCTCTGGTGTGAAAAATGGTGCCTGCCTGTTAGACCCTTCTTGGCCATGAATCTGAAGTTCTTCATTGTATAGAACCTGTCTTACTCATAAGGAGATGGTTTATGTTATGGGGGAGGAATTAAGCTTTTAGTCATGCTTCACCCTGTCTTATTTATCAATTGCAACATAAAGCACAAAGTTAAGACTTAAGTTAAAACAAAGAGCTTGTGTATAGCAAACTCTTTGCTGGGAATCCAAATACGACCCAGTGCCTGGGATTTTCTGTCTGTGTTTATGAAGGGTCAGTATTTAAGATTTAAAGATTTAGTATATGTATTTCAGATATCACTATTGCCTTACCAAGTGCCACAAACATCTGGGTGACACCAGTGTGTCTGTGTGTGAAATGACTGTGTGTGTATGCAGGGTAAGGCTTGCCCATGAATTTAGCCTAGGCTCTAGGGACCTGTTAGTAGATGCAGTTTTATTACCAGATTTATTGTATTTTCTGAAGATTAAATGGCATTTGGAGCATGTCAATTTAGTCAACTGATGCTTTTGTTAATAATGTGCTTTACTGAAGCAGTGTGGTCTGAAGGGGGGACAGAATTGGTACTTAGTTATGTATAGCAAACATGGGGGCATTGACTATGTGAAATACATGTAAAACCAAAAAAAAAAATCCCAACTCCTTTTTCTCTACACGTAACATCTGTAAATTCAGGGTTACTGCAATAAGCAAGAGATTAAAGGCAGTAGGAGCTTGGAAGGGATTTGGTTTGTGTTTGCAGTTGGCTTGTGCCTTGACTCCGTACACTGGGGAGTGGAGCGTGGAGCCAGCTGGACAGCAGCTAAAGCCAAGCTCTGGGCTGGGACTGTGTGCTTTGAAACTCTAGACCAAGGATATGAGGCTTACTCAGTGAGAGGGTGTGCAGGATGGGAAAGCCCTGAGACACGGCTTGGGATGTGTGGCAAAAATAGAGCTTTCCCTGTGGGGGAAAAATGCGCTTCCAGCCCTGCTCCTGCCCAGTGGCCCATGAAGGAATCCTGGAGACCTGTTTGGGTGCTGTGGATCCCGAGTTTTGCAGAAGTATGTGGAGTCCCAGCCAAGTTTCTGAAAGTCAGAAAGATCTTTCACGTTCTGGTAGCTGACAATCAACCATATTGCTAGTATAAAATTTAATTGCCAGCATATGGGCCATTTGTCTGACCACAAAAGCTTTTATTCACATGCTTTAAATTTTTAAAGGCTTGTTATCAGCAGAAATATCACACAGCATGAAGGGGTTTCTTCTTTTGCAGCCACTGAGCTGTGTGGCTCAGCGACAGAGTGGCAGGAGTGTGTCACCCCTGCCACTTTGGCTGTGGGCTGGAGTGTTTGGGGTGGGGAGCACGTGCTGGTGGGCTCCACTGGGTGAGTAATCAGTAAGGGATTATTATCCATGTTTGCCTGTGAGGAGAGGAGGAGCTGGGCTCAGAGAAGCTGTAATCCTTTGTCAGAGACCCTGGTGGGTCATGCAGTGCACTCAGGTATTCAGATCACTCCTTTAGAGTGGCTTGTGGCATTCTTACAGGTAGTAAATTAGTGTCTGTTAGACAAAATGTCATTTTGTTGTCTCTTAGCAGCTTCATTTGTGTGTAGAATTGCCACCATGGTGTGGTACCTCCTGGTCTCATCTATTCATAGCCTTCTCCTGTTGTTTGTGCCAATCTTCTGGAGGAGAGGCTTCTGAATATTTTGTAAGACTATGGAAATGTGACTGTGAAAGCACTTGAAAGCACTTATGACTTCTCTCCAAATGATTAGATTCCAAATTAGCAATGTCCTTAACAGCAAAAACATGTACTGTCCTGAATTATGAACAAGGTGAAACACATCACGCCATCAGCATTAGGTAACTAAAGACAAAGTGTTGTTCTTTTATACAAAGCACTTAGAGTTCATAACTTTGTCAATCAAAACCATTATATTTTCAAATCTACTATTTATTTAAAAGCTGTCTGGACTGCAAAAGAAATGTTATCTGGTTGAGCTACTGAGGTGTTGCCCTGGTGAAGGATAAAGATAGATCTTGGTGCTTCATTAGCTGCTGTGTGGAAGATTCCTCTTTTGCATGCTTGAAATATAAAACTGCAGGAGACCTGTGGGTCATTTCTTCAGACCCCTACATCTCAGGAGGCATCATGTCTTGTATAATAATTTCAGAGAATTTAATGACGTAATTCTCCTTTTCTTGCCTCAGATGTTCCAAACCTCATTGGCTCGGTGGTCAAAAGCCTTCGCAGGGAGCCTTCAAAAGCCTTCACAGGGAGCCTTCTCCTGTGCCACTGTGGGCAGGTGGGCACAGCAGTGTCCAAAGCCACCTGATGGTTCACAGAGAGTGGCGTTAAAGTGCCAGAGATTGCCTCATGCTTTACATCTTCTCTTTTTATAAAGATGGTTTTCCAGCAAATGTGGTTTTATCTATACCCAGCCCAAGCCTGCCCTGTCCTGTGTTGGAGAGGGCTGGTGTGGGATGCAGGCTTTGCTGGCAGTGCTCCTGGGGCAGATGTGTGCTCGTGCATTTCTGGGGAATATCTGCTGGTCTGGCCTCAGCTCTGATTTGTCTTGGCATGGCATTACCTATTTAGCACTGTACAAAAATAGAACATATTCTCCTGTTCTCTACAGGCTGTCACTTTTTAATTGCTATAGAGGCAGCACTTCAAAGAGTTTCTGTAAATTTTTTTTCCCCCTTAAATACAAAATTTTTCTCACTTGAAATATCATTAGTGGATCAAAGAAGCCTTTATCATTTCCTTGGGATAACTGCTAGAAGCTGGTGGTTACGTTGTTGCAGTGACCAGTTTCTTGGATTATTGTGTAATTAATCATCTTATTGAAGGAGAGAAAGCTCAACTGGAAGTTAAATCATAACTAACTTCTTTGCATCATCCATCAAAATCCATCAAGGCCTTTTCAGAGCTTCTTGACTCTTTTCCAGGTTATGAGTCTCTCTCCCTCAGCTGTTTCCAGATGAGTTCTTCTCTGTAGGTTGGTGCCTGAGACAGGGCATTGGTCCCTATGGTAAATGTCACTATAAAGTATTATAAAACATCTTCTGAAGGGATCTTGGGAATTGAAGTCTTTTGTTACCAGACAGGATCAACTTTGCTTCAACCTGCCTGAGCAGATATTTATTTAATGTGCCCATTAAAAGACCTTCTGATGGAGACATCCTCCCAGCTCTGTCAGGTCACTTATTTCCATGCCCCATCTCCATCAGAGATGAGAAGCAACAGCCAGAATCTGGAATCTGGGGAAATTTGGGCTTGCTATACTTAAAATTTCATTCTGCATGCTGCATGCTTCTCCCTTAATTGTCTTGGGTGTGTTTCCTTGTGATTCTGGTTGCTAATTAACATGGTAAAGATTATTCCTGTGAGTACAGTCAGGTTGTTTTTTTTTTAAAAGTTTTATCTGCTGATATCTGTGCACAGACTGCCTGAAAGATTGAGTAATTTAATTAAAGAAAGAACAAACAAGAGGATTAATGTAATCTGTGGGATGGGGCAGGAGCCTGGAAAGGGTTGGGCAAGAGCTACACAGGGCCCACTCCAGTGCCTGGTGAAAAGCACACATGGGTCACTGCCTGCTGAAATTGGTAAATAGAAATCCTTTAATACTTCTGGCAAATAGTGAATGGCAAAATCTTGGTGTCAAATATGACCGTTCTCATTTACATTTAAATAGTTTAGGTTTCCTTGTGTGTGCCACACATAGGATAAAACAGTGCTCTGTTATTGCAAATATTACTTGTAGTGAAAGTAAATATCATTGTCGCCAGTGTTAATCTGCTGCACTCAGGAGTCTGTTTCCAAATATTGATTTCTGGTAAATGACCTTTATCAGTGTCGCAAGATTTTATTTGGAAAATGTTTTGTGTCAAAGCCTGGGTACATTCACTGGTGACCTGGTTACATTTGTTAGAAGCCATCAACATCAATTTGCCCCATGTCTTACAGACCCTTGGAGGATAGAGCATCCTCCCTCTCAAAAATTTAGGGGCTCTGATGAGTTTGGGGCTGGTTGGGACTTGCAAGATGGAGAGATCAGCAGATCTCAAAGCTACAGGATGACCACTTCCAGAACATCAACTGGGTGTGATTTTTGATTCGAGTGTGGCACAGATGTTTAAGGAACCATTCTGGCCTGCAAAGCTGGATGCTGGTCCTCATTTCCCAGCTTGGATTCAAAGCTAGGGACTGACTGAACCTCTTCTACCAAGGGATTTTCTGTTTTTAAAATAATTGCAGTTTATCAGGTCTGACTTGGAAATAGTTTGCTCATCTACATAATTAAGCCATAAATAGCAGAGTAAATTAACTTGCTTTTCAACTTTTCAATGAGGTTGTTATTTCTTCTTGAAGCTCAGGAGACTTATTGCCCAGAATGTGAGTGATTTTTCCTAAACCCTTGTCTTTGCCAAAATGATGGTTATTCATCCTGGGTTCTACAGAGTCAGGTGCTATTTGGGAGTAATTAAACAATCACTTTGAGTTATGGGAGCCTGAGTGACAACAGGAGTTAGGAAAACCTCTCCCATTTTTGAATTCTTCTGTGTAAATGATGAAACTGGAAGCTAGAGAGGGACAGGACAAACAGACGTGGTTTTCTGTAGGCATTTTCACTGCCTCTGAAATAAAAATGAGATTACTGAGGTCACCAGCTGGCTCTAAGTCAGCGAGTTTGTGTTGGAAGCAGTTATGCCCTTTGGCCAATGTTATTGATAAACCAGATAACAGCTTCTGCCATTGAAGCTTGCACTTAATTTATTGCAGAGAAAGTTGTGCTGTGTCTCTGGATGGTTTTTCCCTGTTGGGATATGCTCTGACTTGGAGCCAGGATGCTGGCATGGATGCTGCAGTGCCAGCCCTTGTGCCAGCTCTGGGTGCCACAGGGCAGCGAGCCAGGAGCAGCTGATACAGGGGATTGGGTTACCAGGCTGAAAACTTTGTTTGCTGCCTGTTGGGAAGTGCTTGTCCAAAAAAAGATGAGAAACTCATGCTTAGTTTTTAGATGGAAATCAGCCATGCACAACAAGAAACAGCTTAAAGTGGCTTGGAACTCAGTCTCTTGTGGTGCCAGAGCAGCAGATGGCTCGTTGTCACTGCCGATGAAAATTATGTTAATTAATATATTACAAAACTGACTCTGGTTGAACATTTGTTTCTTATGAGCATGTGATTATCAGCTTTTTCTGGAAGATAAATTTTGGGAATGTTTCAACTGTTATATTTCTCTGAAATAGCTTTCTGGAGGTTTAATGAGCTGTTTGGTTTCGGTGCTGTAATGCTAAATGGATATCAGTCATTCTGCTGGTGTTAAAGAACTTGGAGATTGTGGCAAGCAGAGTTAGAAAGCCCAGAAAATACTTTAGAGTGTGCACTCTCACCTGCTGCACACATGGGTGCCCCAGGGATGGCCACACCATGGCCCTGTCTCGAGCAGCAGCTGTTTCCCATATTTACAGCAGTGATTTTATGGAGGGATGGATTGAGTGAAGATCTGGATTCTTTCCTATTCGTGGGCCAAGACCTTTTATGCACCTTTTTTTTGCTCTAAAGGAAAGCTGTAGAAATCCAGGATGTTTTCAGGGAACTCTTTGCCCACCATGTAGATTTTCTGGCTTTTATTAAACACCAGGCTTGAGAATGGATGTTTCCTTTGGTAAATTTCCCAAGTCAGGGCCAAGTCCATGTTTTTACAAATAAAAATTAACTTCTACATGGCCTGATACAATCAAGATTCCATTTCTGTTCTTCTAATTTACTGAAAAGTCTTACATGCTGCCACTGAGGACCTTTGCACACAACCTGGAAAGCTTTGCATTCCTTGCCTGTAGAAGCTGCTGGCTCAGGCTGAAGAATGGTTTTGACAATAGCAGGCACAGATGCTTCAGAAGGTGTAAATCCTCCCCAGTGGCAGATGCAGATAATCTGTCCCCTACTGTTAGCCACATCCTGATCTCTAACAGATAAAGACTGACTTAATCCCCAAAGCATGAGCTTTAATATCCTTTACAAAAGCCACCTCCTAATTCTCAAGGCCCTGGTATGGTTTTCTCCCCCATGGAGTCTGAGAGCTGCTCAGGGCTGTCTGAAATGCAAGGAGGTGCTTGCTGGCAGGGCTGTCACTGCCCCAGAGCTGCCACCAGCTTCCCTTCTGCAATTTGCAGAAGCTGCTGACTTTTATTTACTGTTTATTAATTGTTTAAAATAAAAAAAAAATTATTGTCCCCTCTTTGACTTGCTCTCTTTCTTATGAAAAGAGTTGATTTTTGGTGATGCAGCCCTTGCTCCAGTGTGATACATCCCCATTCCTTCACCTCTGCAGGGAAATGGAGAGATGGGGCTGCTGGCCAGGAGAAGGCACCCAGCATTGCTTTTTGTGACCAAACCAGCCCTGTCAGGGAGCCCTTTCCCATCCCAAAAGGCTGGGATTTGCCTTCCTGCAGGTCGGAGCTGGCAGGCGTGGGCAGGAGGGGGGTGGCTGGGTGGGATCAGGAGCCTCTGTGGCTGTGCAGCTCCCAGTGCAGCAAGTGGAACCCAGCCTGACACTGGTGCCAGTGTGAAGGACAGTTTTGTGCCACAGTGGTGCTTTCAGCTCAGGAAAGCATCTTGGATGGGTTGTGAGAAAAGGCAGTGTTGGTCTGTGCAGAGAGCTCTGTGCCCTCTCTAAGCACCTGCCCTGTTCTGTCTCTGCAAATTCTGAGCAAATCTGACTTTTGCCCTCAGTGAAACCACGTGTGATGCTGCTCCACCCCAGTGTGTGTTCCCTGGGAGGCAGCAATCACCTGGAACATCTCCATGTGCCCAACTCTGTGTAAGCACAAGGCTGACCCTTCCCTGCTCTACTGAACATTTGTGAAGCATTCGAGATCCTGTATGGAAATTACAGGGAATATTTTGGTTGTATTTCCCCAGTCACTGTAAAAGCACAGTGCAAGTGCTTGTTTTGGAAGAATCTGGAGGGAGTAATGAGCTTGTGTTGAAGGTTGAGGGGTTTTGATTTTTTTTTTCTTTTTAGGGAAACATGTTTGTTTTAAGTAAATTGAAAAGGACTCTGAACACTCATGAGAGCAGCTTTTAATTGCTTTGTAGCAAGTGTTATTTTTCTTCACAATCTCACAATTAACCTACTCCCTGTGGCTTCCCAGTGTAAGTTCTGCTGTTGGTACAAATTGATTTTGCCTCTGCTTTTTGTATTGGGAAGAGAGGGGAAATTAATTCCCAGTGCCCTTGGCTCACTGGAAATCTTTTCCTGCCAGGTCTCTGAACCTAAACGGTGTTCTGGGATTATTTAAGGGCTGAGCATCTTTGTATTGTCCTGAGTGCTGTTTCATTTCCTTCCACCACCCCTCCAGTCTTTATTTTTGCTGGAATTTAAATTGCAGCTCGTATTAGAGATGAGCAGGATTATGCAGGTGTGAGTGACTCAGGGATAAACCTTGTGTTTCAGTGGCTTGTTAAATTTGCAGAAGGAGTGGGGAAAACATCCTCTGTCATTTTGAGCTGAAAATGTGAATGCCTGAACTAAACCAGCAATTCATTATATTTGAAGGAAAGTTTGGACAGGGATTTGCTTGCCTAATTTGAAATTGTCTTTGAATTAGTCTGTGACAGTCTTTATATGAAAACTCTAAGAGTTTTATTTTGCTGTCAGTGCCTAATCAGTGCATAATGGCAGCTTGAGTTAGTGAAGAGGTAGCTAATGCATGTACTTTGCACAGCTTCCAGGGCCATAAATAGTCTCTGGCACACATTTCTTTTAAAACCTTGATCTGAGCAGCAAACAAGCATGTGTGTAAGCATCTCACCAATTCCTGCATGGCTCTGGAAGTGATAAGAAGGACAGTAAAATCCCAGTGGGTTTGTGTGCAAGTGTGGCAGTGTGGACACACAGCTGTCTGTGCATGTGGTGCTGGTGTCTAAATCTGTTTTTCTTTAAAGTGGAGAGGTGTGGGAAAATAGTGACATTAGATACTGCTGGCAAGTGCTGTCTGAGCTGGCAAGCCCTGTGTCTGTGCTCTGTGCAGACGTGGAAGGGTTGCTGGAGGCTGTGGGTCATTGTTTCCTGGGCAGGGTGAATCAGGCTGACCTCACTGGTGGGGAAATGGTGCACAGGCACACCCCAGCTGGGAGCCTGGGCTGAGAGGGTCTGGGTGTGTTCTGGATGTGTCCTCAGCTACGTCCAGAACGAGCAGATATCACTGCAGAGGGGAAAACACATCTTACAGTCTGAGAGTGCTCAGGAGAACGAGAAATGATGGCCAGAGGATGTCAGAAATCAGCCAGGAAGGATTTCCTAGAACATGCCCCCGAGCACTGAGAGCAGCTTCCACTGCCAAGAGGCTGCTCCTGACAAGTGAAAAGAGACTCTGGGTGGGGGTTTGGAGCAATGCTTCAGTCAGTGAACCAAAGATTTGCAGCCACAACCAACTATTAGTAACAGATGGTTTGATCCTAGAACTGGAGGTCAAAACCAAAAGGCTGGTGGTGTTGAGCCATGTTTGTCTTGTCTTGCTCAGCAGCCTGGAATGGTAGTCTGGGGAGTGTCAAATAAAACATCCAGACTGCTCCTTGGTTTCAGCCCATGTTGCCCCTAGGGGGAGGACAGAGGGGTTCCCAATGACCCTGACCAGACCATGCATAATACATCACTGCCATGCCACACAGTGCTACTCCTTTCTGTGGATCATGGGTAAGTCTTACCAGTGCCCTAAATGCCTGTGGTCACTGTCTGTCTCACTTTAGGATAGGATTTAATGTATGTCTGCTTTTTAGTTGTTGTTAGTGTGCTTTACTCCATAATTTTTGACCCCTTCACTTGACAAATGGATCTCGGGTCTGTGCTTTTATTGCTTTGCCCTCTTGTGTAAGTGATGAAAAAGATGTGCTGAGGATGTCAGCCTCACTCATCCCTTGTACTTCTGTTGCTAGCAGGGTTTCTAAAAGCAGAAAAATCAGTGATCTCATTCTGTTGCGAAGATTTGTAGACAGAATTGCCTTTATCATCTCTTTCTCTCTGTCTCTCTGTATGTGGATGTTCTTCCCTTCACTGTCTTTTCTCAAATACATCTTGACATAGAACATGTCCATACAGGGATCTTCAGGAAAGCTGAATTAAATTAACTAGAGGTGTGAATTTAAAAAGGATTATTTAAACCTCATTAAACCTCTGTGTTTGCACACTTTTCAAAATTAAAGTTGCTTTAATTTGATTTCAGTTCACTCCACTTCCTAAGTGGAGTAATCTCAATTTAATTAAGGCAAATTAATTGAGTAAATGTCCAAAGAGAGATTTAATGTCAGGTAGAAGAGGAACATTCAAGGAAAATGAGTAAAAGGGAAGTTGAGCTTATTCAAAATTAATAAAAGCAGAAACTCTTTCCATCTGAGATGTTGCAAGAATTAGATGTGATCTGTGGCAAACACTGCAATTGTTATCTTGTAAAGGATACTATCAACAAGTGAGAGCCATTTCTTTTGGCTCATATGAGCAAACTCTCATCACTCCTTCAATTCTGGGCACCAGCCCAATATTGTGAAAGGAGAAAGCTACGTGTATTGAATGTCTTCTCTTTTTACTTTATTCATTCCTTCAGGAACCAGAGTAGATTTATACCAAATTATAACCTGTTTGTTTTTATTTTACCTGCCTGTCTCCTCCATCTGTTTCTTGCACAATATTTTTCTCGTGCTTTTTTTCTTGAGGAGAAAAGAGACTGGGAGGAAGAGGGGTGAAAACACATCCCTTCTTTCATGTGAAGGTGCTTATCTCCACCTGTGCAGGAGGTGCTTGGCCAAATCTCATTTCTATCTTGTTTCCAAAGGAATTCAGTATCTGTCAGTTCTGCAGAAGGTTCAACAGCAGCAATGGTGAGGAAAGTGAAGGGGTGACACTGATGGCATGAGGAGGGTGGAAGGCAAAGGCAGGATGTTACGTGGTGCTGGAGGTGCTCAGCGTGACCTTCAGTCTGATTTTCATCACCTGAGAAATGCAGTAATTAATGAAGAACCTTCTCTGCTGCAGAGGCAGGATTTGAGCAGCATTAAACATCATAAAAGCCGGGAAAAAGGTGTGATTTACAGTCTTAAGACCTGCTTCCTCTTTGGACAGGGTGAAGCACCAGGGGTGTTAGCTTTGTTCATGCTTTTTCTCTCATTGTTGGGTTAGCAAATCCAAGCATATGGATCAGGAGTTCTGTAAGTATTTTCCACTTTCCTTGCTTTGCCTCTGTGACAGAACAAATATTTAGTGAACTGAAGCTCATCCTGGGATAAGCTAGGCCAGCAGTTTGTATTTTTTATCCTCTTATGTTGTATTTTTAACGCTGGAAATGAGCTGCTTCTTCCCTTTGCTCCCTGGCTTGCAATTGGGGGATTTTTTTGGTGTGGGGATTTTGGGTTATTCCCCATCTCTTGTTTTATGGAGCTCCTTGCAAAGGGCTCTTCTAAAGGGAACAGAACTTGTGTCCTCTTCCAGCACTTCCTCCATGCCTGGAGATGTTTATGAGCCTGCCCCCACCAGCTTCAGGGGCATCTCAGAGTCATTCAGAAGCCGAGTTCTGCCCGCTGGTCTCACAGCAGGGCAGTTCACAAGTACAGACTGGATGGTCAGAGGGAGAAAATGTAGGTTCCTGCTGTTTCCTCTGTGTAGTGTTTATTCATTAGGACCATACTGTATCAAAATGTTTGTATCTGACACTGGTTCTTCTTTCTACTTTGTTAAACCCAAACCCCAGGTTTCAGACATCTCATGGTCATGCAGTGCAAGAGGTTGGTTCAAGACATGTGCAAGATATCAAGCTTATGAGGTTTTTTCCCTTTTCTTGGTATTTTTTCTGCTATCTGCAAGGCCAGGCTGTAGGAAAGGAATGACTGGGCTGGTTTATTATATGGCATTAGGAAATGGATGTGGTTTTCTTTCCCCTCTGCAGCATCTTGCCTTTTAGAGGAAAGAAGCAGTCAATAGGAAACAGGTGGTGATTGGTGTAAGAGTTTCTGTAAGCTGTATCTGCTTATTTGAACTTCAGGTCTTGACATGGTTTCTGGTCTTGCCCAGACTGTGCTGACAGTTGCAGCTCTTTTGAGAAAGCTGGAATGAGCAGACAGTGAAGCCTTTCAAAATAGGAGTTACTTTATCCTTCCATTTCCCATTGTGAAGCCTTCTCATTAGGGTGAATTTCTTACCCCCTGCAAATCAGGCACTGAAAGGATGGAGGCTCTGCCTTCAAAGCCCGTTTGCCATATTTTAAAAGCAGAGAATGTCTTCCCTGTGAAGAACAGAGATCAAAACGTTTCACACGCAGTCAGTGCCCAAGTACAAATCCAGCTTGCCCCATGAGCCCTCTTGGAAGCCACAGTTCCTGTTCCCAAAGGATGCAGCCAAGCATCTCTGTCAGTGGGGCTGGGTGGGAAGGCAGTGTGAGGGTGTCAGGAGCCTGGGTACCTCCCTGGGAAGCTCAGCTGCTGGAACAGAGTGGGAATTGCATTGTTGTTCTGTGGGGCTGGCTGACCTTGGGCTGAGCTCTGGCAGAAGCTCAGTGATGTGTTGCTGCTTTTCCATCCTGTGCCAAAGCTTTAATGAAAAACATTTAAGGAAATATTAAGGAAATAGTTGCAATATTTGTGTCTGCTCTCCATGGCATAAACTGCATTTTGCAAATTCCACAGTGTAGCAAAGCAAAGAGAAGGTTTTCTCATCTTTAGTTTTGAACTGTGGTACAGCTTATGAATGAGCTTCTAGCAAAATTAACAGACAAATGTTAATATTTAGAGCAAATAACCTTTCTTTTTTTTTTCCCCCACAACTTTCTTCTGCTTCATTGTGTAAACTAATTAACAATAAAGCCTTAAACAAGCACTGTAGCAATGTAACTGCTGTCTTTACATATATAATTGTAATTAAAAGGCATTTCCTTATGGTCTTTCAAATCTAAATCCTTATACAATAGGGTCTCTACTGCAATGATTTTCAGAGGTTTCATTAGTTCTCAGTGTACCAGCATTTATCGCTTTCTGCTCTCTCTCCTGAAAACTTAGTGGCTGTTAAGATTGAGAATTGCATTGCACTGCTGTCTACGCTAATTAGGTTTTTTTCCAGCCTTGGTTTATGCCTCAGATGTGCTGCAGAAAAAAAAATCCCAGTTAGATAAAGAAAGCTGTTACAGAGCTAATGAATCAGTGCAGCTTGGCTGAGAGGTGGCGTGAGCTGATGGCAGAAGCTCTGGGGCTGGGAACGCTTTGGGGACCAACAGTCCATGAAGACCCTGAACTCACCCAAGTGAAACATGACCCCTGTGCCTCGGTTCTTTGATTGTAGAACCAGATCAGGGCAACCCTGTTAGCAAATCAGAAATATGCTGCCAAGAGTGCTTTGTACTCTGTTTCGTGAAATGCTTTGCTGCCTTCCACCAGAGGTGGGATTGAAGTGTTGCAAGATATTTCCCTGAAAATGTAGCTGGGGGAGAGGTAAGGACTGAGTGGTCATTCTGTGGCTTCCTTCAGAAAGTTGCCTGCTGCAAGCACAAAGTCCTGTCATGCTCCTTTGTTCTCCAAGGTTGGATGTGTGTGGAAACCTCATGAGCAAAGAAAATGCTGATTAGGATGCCCTGGCCAGCCTAAATTGCAATTCAAAACTCTTCCTTAGAAATGCAGTAGCAGGCTCCAGTTTTCCCCCAGCATGGGCAGTTATGGGCAAAGGAGAGGGTGGGAACCTTGGAGCCATCCTGCTGGACCCAGTGCCAGAGCATGCAGTCATTATGGTTAAAAACAGTCCTGTTCTTCTGAATCTTCTTTTTATGCTTACTGGTGTCTCCTTTGTTTAAGCAAAATGTTGGTGCCAGGATTTTTATGTGTAAAGTGTTTAATGGCCAGGTCTGCTGTGGTTCTTGGTGCCTCTGAGATGGACCCAGATGAGCAATGTAATTCCCTCTGGCATGGAGCACTGGTCAGAAACCTGCTGCTGTAGTGGGATCATTGACAGGGAACACAAAAGTGAGAGGTGTTTTGAGTGGGTTCCTTTTTTCCCATCCCCTCCCTTTAATTTATTGACTTTTTTTTTTAGCCTATGGCTTTCAATCAACCAAAAATAGTGTTCAGCTGTAGCCAGCATTTCTCCCTCTGACATTATTGATGGAAAGGTTCAAATTGAAGATTCCCTGCAGCAGCCTGTCATTTTGCAAGTGCCAGTAGCCAGGCTTGAGACTCAGTCCTGGCAGTGAGGACTTATCCTGCTTAGCTCCAGGATGGGCTCTTCAGGGTATGAGCAAGTCCTAAATCTGCCACATAACAGTCAGCTGCAGTGATTCTGCACAGTCAAAGAAATACTGTCTTATCTCTTTCATGTAGTATTGGCATCGTGTGCTGGGGGTTGCTGTGTGTTTTAGTTTGCACAGGGTAGCTCTGGGCAGATAGCTGCCATAATGAGGCTTTCGAGAGCATTAACCCTTGGAACATGGAGCTAATTTGGCTCTAAATCAAGAGATGAAAATGCACAGGACTGTCACAGGGAGAGGGAAAGATTAATCAGAAGCTGTTTTGATAAAAACATCGTGCTTTTGGCAGAAGTCTTGCTGAGCATGCTGCATCCAGGACACACAGCTTTGTTGTAGTCTCTTCTTTTTCTCTCCAATTGACATTAAACACAATAATTAAAGCAACAGAGATTAACATGTCAAGCCAAGCTTTTCGTTTGTCATCCTTTATTTTTCCTTTTTCTGTGAGCTACTCAATTTTCCCTTAATTCAGCAGATCATGTATTTTAAGGAGGGTTGACTCTACAGCATGTTGGTGGCAGAGGGAGGTAAAAAGTCTTGCTCTCCATCTGGAGTTTCTTCATATAAATACTTTGTGGTATGTTAATGAAAGGCTGCTAACAAAGATAATTTTCTTTCTTCTGGCAATAAGCTTGACATAGCAGGGGTTTTGAGGCATTAAGAATAGAGATTTATTTCCAAATGACCATCTAGACTGTTCAAAAGGATTTTGATTTTCATAATTAGTTTTTTCTGCTTGTATTTTTTACTGTCTTTATCTTCTTTGCTTGAGCAATGCAAAGCTTTTCATTTAAACACATGTACTTGCATTTCTTTGATTGTATTCTGCCTGATATAGTAAATGCATTAACAGTGTTATAAATCTTCTTCTATGGAATTTCTGCCCAAAATGCTCATTATGGTGTAATGAGTGTTAGAACCTCTGTGTAAATGGTGTTATATCACAACAGCATTCTGATATGAGGAAAGATCAAGCAATTGATCTGTTCCAGAGCAAAAGAATGTTTGGGGCTGTGGTGCCCCACCTCATTATCCTGCAGAGAGGGGACCCAGGAATTCTGCAGTGAAAGGAGCCATAGCTCACCACGTGCTTTTTTCTGCTCCCTCCTTAGAGAGTAGATCTTTACCTGTGAGCAGACTACATGCAATGCTGAAACAGCCATTAAGTACCTGGGGGAAGCTTTTCATGGCAGAGCACAAAGCTGGGCTGCTGCACCTGAGGGGTGCCAGTGGTCAGCCAGGCTCCCTGTGCAGAGCACACCTCCTGGTAAGTTGTTTCTGCTCCCTCAGGACAATAAATGGTCCAGTTTTGCTCTTTTTCCAATTCACCTGCTCAAGCTGGTGAAGAGACAGACATCAGAGAAGTTGTGGAGCTGCCTGTGAGCTGTGCTTGCCCTGTGGGGTGTCCAGGGGAAGGGGTGAGCATCCCTTGGCTGGCAGGCTGGCACATGCTCCTGTCCTGTTCTGCTTGGGGCTCTAAAGGTGGAGAGTGAAGCTCTGAACCTGCTCAAAGGGCAGAACAGAGCTGGGAGCCAGCACCTTGCACCTTTAGAGGTCTGTGTGGTTTATTAGGTTCCTGGTGTGGTTTATTAGATTCTTGGTGTGGTTTATTAGATTCCTGCTGTGCTTGGCTGCTCTCACCTGGATGGCCAGGCTAGAACCAGCTCCTGGTGGATGCTCTCCTGCTGGGAGGGGCTGATGTAGACAGGGTAGAGGAGGCTGAATTGTCACATGCACCACATTTGCTGGAAGTGAATGCCTGGGAGCCTCTCCTGCTGCTCTGGGCAGCCTTGGTCCATTGTGCAGCAGGGAAAGGGAGTGCTCATTTGGCTAAGTCCTTGTTAGTGAGAGGTTAAACTTAAGCCCATTAGTCTTCCAGGGAATGAGCTGTAGCACAGATGCATATCTTACATTTTTTAATGGCATGCAGCAGGTAGAGCTAAACCAGCCTCTCTAACTTGTGTCTTGTTGCTTTTTCTATCTGCAAAATGTGCTCTCCTGCTTTGCTGGAAGCCAGAGTGTTTGCCAGCCTGGCTCTTGTGTGTCTCTGGAATTTAGTTTCCACTCACAAAGGCTGACTGCTGCTATGCAGACAGAAAACCACAAAACTTTGATTTTAGCTGGCAGTCATACTTGGACCACTGTAAAAGAGAAAATGATCTGGGCTATGTCTGCCCATAACTCGCCCACCCCTCCACACTTTGACTTCTTAGGCGAGATCAAGGCAAATGCTCTGCTCTGGATTAGTGTTGATACAGCTTTGAGATACACCATTCCCACCATAGAGAAAGGGTAATGAATCTGGGGAAGCTTTGGGAAGGTATAGGACCCTGAATGTGTCTCCAAGTTACTGCAAGTTATGGTGATAAAATTGATGGACTTGAAAGTGAAACTGTTTTGGGTGCTGATCAACCCCTGCTTTTAGAGCTTAATACTGGCACTAGCACCTTCTGGGGGTCTTGGTGGCCCCTTCAGCAAGCTGCCTTGGGTATACCTCAAAAGAATCAGTGAGATTCTTCCCTGCAGTGAGGATGTTCTTGCCCTCTTGAGGACCTGCTCCCCTGGGAAGCAGTGAACCTCTGTCTTTGCTCTTGGCTGTGTGTTCTGTCCATGTCAAAGTATGCTGACTGGCCTTTCTGACCTTCCCAATCTGCTCATCTCTCATCTGCTCTGTATGACCACAGTGATGAGAAGCTGTCCAGCTGAGCACAGTCCAAGGTTAGCACAGTTCAAGCAATTACAAAAGGAGTCCTTGTTCTGTTGTTTAACAAGGCAAAAACAACTCTACAGGTGTTTGGGAGGAGTTGCATGGAAGATGCTCTTACATCTTTTCAACAGAATGCTTTTTGCTCTTCTTCTCAATTACCTTTTGGTTTGCTCTTCTGTGGGCTCTTCTCTCAAGGGTGTTTCAAACCCAGAGCATGTTTTTGAGTGCAAGCTGCTCTTTTCCTCTGCTGCACACACGTATGGGTGCACCCACGCTCGCTCTCGTCTGGCAGCACTCAACTGTTTGTGTTCTTTATAAAACAATCTGCTTTGTTTCAGTCCAACAGCACAATGCACACGATCGCTGTCACTGATTGTGGGGACAGCAGCTTTGTCCCATACTCATCGTGCAATGCAGGAGAGACTCCCCCTGTAGCCTGTCTGCTTTTGCCCTGCAAAGCCTTTGTGGTGGTTCAGCTGCTGCTGCTTTTCTGTGTGCTGGCCTCTGGCTGCCACTGCAAAAGCGAGGCAGTGGCTCCCTCTGGAGCCAGCACCGCTGAGCTCCAGGGACTGTGTCTTGCTGAAGCTGTCACGATTTTCAGCTAAATATTTCAAGCAGTCTTTAGTTTTACCATTAGGAAAGTCTGTTTCCTGCCCAGTGGTATTCTTAGAAAACAGTAATTAGCTCAAAAGTTCAATCAAAAGCTGTACAAAGAGGGACATAGGCTTGATGCTCTGTAATTATTTTAGACCTCCATTTAGCTGTCACCTTCCATCCCAGATGTTTCTATAGAGGTTCACATGGTATCATATCTTTGAAATAATATCTGTGCAATATTTCTATGGATAAATTTCACTGAATTTGCCTGGCTGTAAGTGGAATTACCCCTTGTCAGGATAGACCAGTACAGCAGCCAGCATGCAGTGAGGGCAGTGCTGTGGTTACTGTGAATGCTCCTGGGTAAACTGATGGTCCTAAACAGTGAATACCATTTGCACTGCTGGGTTTTTTTAATTCATTATTTGGATAAAGTAGCAATTGTTTGCAGAGTATTACTTTGGTTTCAGGAGAGTGGGCAGTTGTACAGGGTTGTACAGCTTAAATTCAGCATAGCTGGGTGTTGCTGCACTGTACAGGCTCCTTACCTGGGCTTCTAACATCAAGGTTGTTTTACAGACAAGAGAGTAGGTGACAGTCCTGCCTTGGACAGGCAACATAAACATTTGTGGCCTGTGAGCTCAGCCTGTGAGCAGAAGCTGGCTCAGAGGATGCCCACTGAAGAGGATGACTGGCATTTTGGCTGGCTGGGGTGGGCCCAATGGAAGTTTCCTGGATTTGGGCTCCCTGCATGGCTGCTCCTGCAGCACATGGTGCCAAACATGTCAGAGTGGAGGTGGCTGAGGGATGTCAGCCCTGTCCTGACGTCATCCCTGCCAGTTTAGGGCTGAACCAAGGCTGGGTTCAAAGCTCTGGTTTGTATGGGTGCAGTGAAGCAGTGCTTCTGCCTGGTCTGCTGCAGAGCTGGAGTCTGTAGGATTGGTGCTGGCATAGTTTGTGATCAGTTAAGCCTGAAATGATGCTGGAGAGGAACTGGGGAGAGGTGTGTCTGAGGGATGTCTGGAGTGTGTAGGTTAAGACTCATCTCTGGGCTTGCTGGATGCTAGCAAGGTCTTGAGCTTGTAACCTGTGCTGGGGAGGAGGTGTGGTCATCCTGGTGAGTGTTTGTGTGCCTGAGAGGTTCCTGGAGCAGCTGGGGCAGCAGTGCACTGCCTCTGCTATGGACAGTCCTGTACCCAGCCATCATTTCCCTTCTCATGTGCTAGTCTCTGAAGTGTCACCTGTCAGATGTCACCTGTGCTACGTGCTAGGAAGATGGCAACCTCTAAACTAGGGCACCATCTTCTAGAGGGTGGATAAGCTATGATGGGGGGATTTTGCTTAATTGTTCTGTTTATATTCTCTTAGAATCAAAACTATTTAGTATTTCTATTAGTATAGTTTCTGACCTCACAAAACTAAGGAAAACGTTCATCCCTCCTTTTGAGACTCAGCATCCACTAATTTTGATGCATCCCAGCTCCTGAAGAGCCCTCCTTAGCTGCTAAATGCTTTCCAGAGGTGTCTGTTGGTATAAGGATGACCCACAGAGATGTGCAGGTTGGGGTACAGTTGAGTTCCCGGGGCTCACTTGTGATATTTTTCATTGTGCCTCTGGAGCTGGTGTGAAATCAAATGTCCTTCAGCAGCCTTAATTTAAGAAATAACTGAGCATCAACCCTCTGCCTTTGCCAGACAGATGTTGCTTCTCATGCCCCTTTGCAGCTAGAAAATTTTAGCATAAATTGGGCTGTAAAGAATTTTGGCTTTCGTTGATTGTTCTGCCAATCCGTGTTTGAATGACTGCTCTGCTGCAGGAAGTCCCACTGAATTCATCAGATTTTCTTGCAAGCTGAATTATCATGTTTTCCTTAGCCTTGTACATGGCTATATTTCAACGTAAAGAAAGTTTTGACACAAATGCTGAGCTTTTATTATCAACAGGCTTTGTGGTGTCAAGGAGTAGAAAAGAGTCATTGTTAATTGTTTCATTATACAGAGCCCTGATCTCAGGCTTGTAGAAATCTGAGAGCAAATGAGGAGAGCAAGTTTCCTTTGAAATGTTTTGAAAAGGTTTATTAGCAGGGAAATTGATGTGGAAAGCCCTGAATGGGATGGCACAGAGTAAGGTATTGGAGCCAGTATTGGCTACTCCCCTTCTGAACAAGTGTTTGCCAAGGAAAAGTATCACTGGTTTGCCTCTAATCAGAAAGGAATAATAACTGGACCTGTGAATGAACTGTGTGTTTTTCAAATAGTTGAATTAAAATGTATTTTTTTTTCTTTTAGGTTGAATGTACTTGCTGTATTTCCCAGCAATTTGTTAAATTAACATGTAATTTTATTTTGTATTGTAAAGGGATATTTCGTTTGTAGTGCTTTTTATAACGTTTTGGGGAAATGGTAATATTCATATTTGTGATAAATTCTATGGTGAATAAAGGAAAATATATATCCTTATAGCAACTGCATTCTAATGCATTGTTAACTAAAGCAGGCAATGGTTATCTCCTCTGTTTAAAATAATTGTAGCAGAAGAGGTCTGAATCTGTACAAGATGCCCCTACAAACCTGTAAAATGAAATAATGACCTTGCTGCAGATCTGCATAGCTCCCGGGCACCATTTGGAACAGAACAGTGCTGCTGCTCTGTCTGCAGCAGGTTTTCTGACAAATGCAGCCCAGAAATAAAGCTGGCAGGGCAGTGTGTGCTATTCTGCAGCTTGAAGGAGAGATGAGTGCTTCCTTTCATAGAATATTTGAATATCAGCACTTCTGAGTGCAGTTTAACTACATAAATCATTTGCTTACTAGAAGAGAAGTGCAGCATTGACTTTGTGGGCATTCTGAAATCACAGCTGACATTTTGAGGTGACAGCAGAAGTGCAAAGTACCTTTGGTGTCCACACAGCACTGGTGTCAGCAAAGAAAGGCTCAGCCTGTCACATGAATGTTTGTCCTGCATCAAGCCTGAGTGTGCTTATTGACGTTTCACATTTTCAATCTTTGTGCTGCCTTTTCCCCGAGCACTTTCCCACCTCGTGCCCCAAGCCTTTATTCCCTCACTGGAATAACATCTGCTCCCAAGTAGGAGTTTTCTGCTTTAGGTTTTTAAAACGTGCCCTCTCGTGGTGAGCAGCAGTTTGTGCACTCTGAGTTTATTTATTAATTTATTTGTGAAAATGCTGTCGCAGAACAGGATGTCATGGTTGTCTCTCAGTCCTGTGGGTAAAAATCTTAAGATAAATATTCCTCTTTGACTCTTGTGTCATTACAAATCTGGTTTTGCTGGGGCTGGAGGATGTGTCCTGTAGGGCCCAGGGATGGTGTGAAATCCTTGGGAATTTGGGATTGTGAGTTTCAGCAGCTTTGAAACTTATGGCTGTGGCCATTCACCTTGATTTTGTGGGATATATTGTAATTAAATGTAGGTACTGCAAAGACTGAATCATTGATTTGTTTGATGGTTCACATCAGGTACTGTCTGTCTATTTAGTCTATCCACTGGATTGCAAAGAAACATTGATTTATTTTGAAAAGAGAAAAGAGAAACCTGGAATGTGATATTTTTTGTGCAGACTGTGACCCTACCACCTCTGAACCTGTGACTGGTACTATTCCACATGGCTTGGATCCCAGCTTTTAGGAAATGGGGGCATTTTTCTTTATGAAAGACAAGTTGCATCTTCCTAAGTCTTTATTGCTATGCTTACCAGACAGTAATTCAGTCGAAGATATGAATACAAATAGGATTTTGGGGGCAAAGGAGCATCAGTGTGACTAAAATCTGTGATTTTTGTGTAATACTTAGTTAAAAAGTTTTGTTGGGGTTCAAAACCCCAAATTATTTTAAATGATAAAGTAATTATTGTTCTTAAAAGCTTTTTTTAAATGAAACATGTAACCCATTCAGTGCGGAAAATTTCTTCAGAATTATGCTAGAGGTTTGAACTTCTCAAACTTCTCCTCCAATGTCTTGTTGATTTGTGCCCAAAGCCTGTAACTTGACTGACTCATCAGAGAAGATGCTAATCTAGGATAAGACTCTGTTTGCACAGGCTGAGCAGTGAATCACCAATATCTGAGCTATCAAACTTGAAGCACAAATGCTAGATGGGACAAATATTGATTATTTCAGTCTAGGACAGCTAAAAAATTAGAGCTTTCTCTAAACTTTTCTGGAGCCTGGCTGGGACCCTGCAAAGTCAATTTGAGACGAGTTGAATTAATTTGCTCACACGTAGCTGTAGAGCAAGGCTGTTTGCATTAATAGTGGCAGTGTGGCTGGTTGGTGATGGAAGAGGTCATATCTGCAGTAATGTGTGCTGGAGCATAAATTGAGTGGTTGAGATGAAAGGGAGGCTCAGTAACTTGCTACTGTTGTGGAATTTAAGAAATTTGCCCTGCTTCCAGCTATCTATTTAAAAGTCAATGACTGGAAACCAAATTACTCCTTGGCCTTAAAGGCACCTTTGAGTAATTTTTCATGAAGTGATTAGATAAGGGAAGGGGGTGAGCAAGAGATGATGATTATTTTTCTGCTTTATCTCATGAATTGTACTTGCAAGGTGTAATACAACCAGAAGTTCCCTTTTAAGAGGAAGTATTTAAATGCAAGTATTACAAATCGTCCATTGTTATAATGAAGGCTTCTCTCAGAAGTGAAGAACAGTGTGAAAGCCAGGAGCCAAACCCATCTGGAGACTCAAATTAGTGATCACATGCTGCCTGTTTAATTGTGACAAGGCTATTATCATAAAGGGTGCTTGGCAAGGCAAAACCTGTTAATAACACCCAAAAACATTGAAGAAAGTGTTGCACAGCACATAACTTGATGAACATGGTTGTGCCTCTCTTGGCCCATATGTGTTTTTTAAACATGTGATTACATCCTGTGTGCTGTGCTCTCTTGAAGAGCTGCCCACATTTAAACTCTTACTTCAGGGGAAAAAAGGAGGTAAAAGTAACTTCTTGATCTTTGAAAACAAGATGAGCTGTCTGATGTTTACTGTGTAAGGACATGGAACAAGTAATATGGAGATTTGTGGTGAATTTCTGTCTTAATGCAAAATTTTCCAGCATCTGTATCCTGGAGCCACTCAGGTTAGGGATTTGGGCGAGGTGAATCATGTACTTCCCATGTACTGGAAGCCTCTTGTATTAAGGACTTTTTCCTGAAGCATGAATCTAAGATCATATTTGTATTAAATTCATGAGGAGCAGAAGAAAATACAGTTGGGAGTCGGTAAAGTTCTTTACTGGCAAAAGTGGGGGGATCTGTGCTCTTTGTAGGAATGCAGACCTCGATCTGTGCACAGCTGAAGGAGGCATTCAAACGTGGAGTGGAAACAGGAGAAGCTGCCATTGAAAGGAGGGTTTGTCAGGGGATTAAACGGCCACTTGTTAACTAATCGCACAAGTGTCTTTCATCTGCTCCTGGCTGTAGGCAGCACAGGAACATGCTTTCTATTAAATCTGTGGTTCCACTGAGGGGCACCAGCTTTCATTGTTATCTTCCTTTTTTTTTTTTCCCCTTTTTGTTTTTTTCCCCCCCGTTCTAATGGGTGAAACTGGATTTCATTATTTTAGTGGTGTGCATGCCCAAAGTTCTTATGTCCATGCCAACAAAATGAAATCTCCTTTCAATCTGATAAAATTGCAATATATGTGGGGGTTTATATATTGGTTATTTTTTTATAATAACTTCTTTTTATACCTTTTTGAAAAGAAAGGAAAATTTAGTTCTGTGGAACTGCTTCATTTGCAGTTTCTTGAGTGGTATATTTATTTGTTCTAAATGAAGAAATTGGCCAATAAAATGGGTTGTCTCAGTTATATTTAAATCTATTCTGCAGATCTCTCATCTTTATGGTCTTTATTACTTCTATTACTATCATATGACCAATGCAATAATGTGTATTTATGTTATATGGTATTGGGACTTTTTGTCTTTTCAACTTGATCTCCCATGGCTCAAATGACAAACCTAAATAATATTTTGATTTCCTTTTCTGGTCCTAGTCATCTGTAATAGGTTTTCCTGGACTTCTGCTCTCAGATTTCATGCTTTGGCCATCCTGTTTGCAACCAAATGAAGGGAGCACCTGATTTTAATGGACAAGATAAGCCTATGGAATACTCAGTCAGATTAAATGTTAAAATCTTTGGTTGTTTCTTGCATTGGGGAACAAGTGATGATCTCTGTGTTGCAGGCGCTGGTCAGTGCCCTGTGCAGTGTGCTCCTCTCTATGTTCCCTCATCTCTTGAGAGACAATGGGAACATCTTTTTCACTTTTCTGTGATTTTTCTATTTGTGACACAAAGTACAAGATGAACTCAACTGAAAGCCCAGTGAGAAAGGGGCAGATATTTGCTGAATTAAAAGGACTGCTGCATGTGATGGTAGGGAACTTTCCCTAAGGTGTGTTTCTTTACATGATGGAGTCCCAACATTAGCTCAGCAAAATAGGTCTTGTTTGCCTTAGGTGCCAGTTCATCAAACTATATTAAGTAAGTATTTACACTTCTCCCAGCTGAGAAAGGCATTCAAGCATGTAATTAAGTCCTATCTAAATCTTTGGAATTTAAGTACAAGCCTCAAGTTAAACACGTTGAAATGCCCTGCTGAACAGGGAGGGGTTGCTGGCTGGAGGGGCAAGGCCCATCTGTGTTTTCCATTTTGGGCAGGCAAGTGTGATGTGAGAAGCCAGGTGTAGAAGCAGCTCCTTGCCAACACCCTCCTGCTGTGCTCTCTGCTCTTGGAGCATTCCCATTCCTGCCAAAACAGCTGTTTATCTGGGGGAGGAGGAGGAGGGCTTGTGGTTTAGTTTTGGGTTTTTTTCCTTGGCCCTTTATCCCTTGTGCTTTGGTGAAACACAATCCTGCAACAGGAGTGGAGCCAGCCCAGCAAAGGTTTCAGCTGGCACCACCCTGGTACCCTGGAGCCCAGCCTGGGGCTGTGCTGTGCCACCCAAGGCTTCCCTAACGTGGGGCTGGCAGTCAGTTTGCTGCCATGCTGAGGAGCAAAAACCTAACTCTAGAGCATTTTGGCTCCATCCAAAATAATGGTACCGTTATTATAAATACAGCCCTGCTGCGGCCCAGGACAGGAGGAGCTGCAGGGTGACACTGTGGTTGTACAGCTGGTCCCAGGGGAGATAAAGAATGGACTATTAGCAGTACAAGGCATCTTCCTCCCACTGTCCCTGTGTTTGCATTAGTACTTATAACCAGTGTAATTGTATTGATTTAAAAAACACCACATTAAAGTCATCCCTCCCGTTGGTATAATTATGCACCTCTTTATGGAGGCCTTTAAATCAAGGTAAATCTTAAAACTAAAAGAGCGGGCATGATCTTTCATTATGGTTAAAAATAGTGAAATAAACTCTTAGGTAGGGGAGTGGGGTGGAGCCTGAAAGTAACTGTGGGAAATCAGAATCAGTGTTTTGGATTTTTTTTATTTTTAGCTGTGATTTAACCCTTCACTGGACGTCCATGTCCTGGTTTCTGACTCTGTTAATAGACTTAGTTTGCTATTGCTTTTTAGGCTCCAAAGGCTGAGAAAAGGTGAGTAAGCACCATTGCTTTTCACTTTACAACGAGTAAGCACTCATTGCTTTTCAGCAGAGAAAAACTCGAGATGGCAGAATTTATAGCAGGAGCTGGCATTTCCCCTCAGCCTTGTGATATGGTGACCTTGTCCCTCTGCCACCTGCCCACCCTTTGTCTGCCTCCTGAACAGGACAAGTGGAGAAAATAAGATCAAAAAGCTTCTTGGTCAAGGTGAAGACAGGGAGATTGCTTACCAGTGACTGACACAGGCAAAGCAGGTTCAGCTTGGTGAAAAGTTCATACAGAGCCAGTTAAGCCAGGCTTGGATAGTGAGAAACTCAGCTGAATTTGAACTGTTTTTCCCCAGGTTCAGCTTCACGCCATCATTCCCCACTCCTCTAAGCCCTGCTCTCCCCAGAGGGATGCCCAGTCCATTCCTTGGTTTTCCTCCCTCCCCAGCTCTGGAGGCTCCTCATGGGCTGCAGTCCCACAGGGCTGCTCCAGCACTGGTTTGTCACAGACATCTTTTATGAAAAATCCTTTCCCTAGGATTTTTTCCTCCTGAGAAGCTGAGGCACCTCAGGAACAAAATGTAAACAATGATATCTGCTGCTGTGGAATGCAACAGGTGCATCTGTGATTGGTCCATGTTTGTTGTTTCTAATTAATGGCCAGTCACAGTCAGCTGGCTCAGACTCTGTCCAAGCCACAAGCCTTTGTTATTCATTCTTTCTTTTTCTATTCTTAGCCAGCCTTCTGATGAAATCCTTTCTTCTATTCTTTTAGTATAGTTTTAATATAATATATATCATAAAATAATAAATCAAGCCTTCTGAAACATGGAGTCAGGTCCTTGTCTCTTCCCTCACCCTCGGACCCCTGTGAACACAGTCACAAGGGTTCATTGCAGTGAGCTTGTTTTTGGAGTCAGACTCACCGTGCACCCTGTACCTAATGAATGTCTCCCTCCAGGTCAAGTGGATTCTCATTTTGGGGGCTGAAGCCATCTGCCAGATTTGCTGTTGAGCTTGGCATTGCTGTTGGGCCACTGCAGTCCTCATTATCTGCATCCCTGCGGCATTAAGAGCAAACAAAATAAGCTGGAACATTTCAAATCATATGTTTGAAATAGTTTAAATTTTACCCTACATGCAGATATTAAAATGCTTTGGTATTTTTTTTTAATAACAGTTTCTTCCCAGGGTTTCAGCACTTTTCTTTTATCTCCTTTATTCTCATTTTCACCTGTCTTTTGTGCAACCCTTCCACTCATCAGAGCCTTAATGAGATTTAAAAGTGAGACTGGTTAGCAGGGAATGAAGTAAGTGTTACAGGGGTCATTTGTGAGTGGCTGAATAGGTTTGACTTCAGATTTCTCTAGCAACTATTTTGAATTACAAATTCAAAGAAGAGGAAGAATTAAAAAAAAAAAAGAAGAAGAGAGGCTACAGGAGCAGAGCAGCTGCCTGATCCCTGAACTGAATCTGCCCATGTGCTGTTAGCCTGGCTCAGCCAAGGGATTGCTCTTCATGCCTGATCTGTTCTGGACTAACATCCTGTTATAAAAATATAGATTATACCCTCCCCAGTTAAGCAGAACAGTAAAAAGAAATTGTACATTTATCTGCTGCCAGTGACTTAGGTATTTTTTTATTCCCAGCTAACTAGTGTGGAGGTACCTTTTTTTTCTCTAGAAGATTCTGTGTGGCACAAGACCTTTGAGATCTAGAAATGCTTAATAACCTCACTCAGCCTACAGTACTGCCTTTTAGTTGAATTTAACTTGGAGCATAAGGTTTTAAACTAGTTTGTGAATATTTCAGTAAGAAAATATAGCTCTGTAGTAATTTCAGTTGCTGGAGAATGCCCTACCAAGGAGGGCCCCTGAATGATGAGGTGATGATTTTACCCCCCTTGTTGAAGGAACATTTCCTCTGTTTAATATGGTGCAGCTTCACTTTGCACCAGAGATGAGGAGAAATCAGTGACTCCACAGAGTCTCACCTCAGTCACGGGCCTGTCCTGGTTGGGGGAGGTAAGCTCTGGGGACATCAGAGCCACAGCAGTCCTCTTGAAATAGCATCTTCTCTGTGCTGGGTCCTGGGGATTCTTCCAGAGCTGCAAAGAAGCATTTGCCACTTTTTTTTTTTTGTTTCTTCCCTCAAACACCGCCAGTTGCTCCTGACAACAGAGATTCAGCTGCAGAGACAGGCAGAGACTGGGCACTGCCTTGGCTGGCAGCTTGGGACTGCAGCTTTTCCTCTGGTGATTAAAATTCATTTTACTGGCACTTTCATTGGGCAGGACATTTCCTGGGTGTTATGGGAGGGAACAGGTGGTGCTTGCCAGACAGTAAAGGTGTTTCAGATACCTGTGCACTGACCTCTCCAAGCCTTTTCTTTAGTTATACTAACAGCAGGTCTGGCTCTTCCATGTACTTCCAGATGCACCCTGTGTATTCTTTTTATTGTGCCTGTTTATGTACTGTTCAGATTTTTGGTTTGAGTTAATGCTCCCTTTTACCCATAGGTCCTTTCTTTTGCATTTAATGACATGGTTTTGTGCTGGGTTTCTTCTGAATTGTGCTTGCTGATGCTTGAGGGGGCGGGGGTAAGTCATATGGATGGTTAGGCTCAGATTCTGTTTGTGTAAATTTCTTTTAAAATAAGCTGAAGTTGAAGCAAGTGCAGAAAAACTTTGCCTTTTCATCAGCTACATGAGCAGCTGTGTCTTGAGGAACTGGGTTCTGCTGATGTGTCCACTCCTGCCTTTCAGGATGAATGATGAGTGGTGTATAACTGAAGGCAACAGCATAAACTCTTTATATTTGGTTGCACTCAATCCCCCTCTATTTTTTTTGCATTTTGCTGACAGCTCTTGGTAATGATGTCAGTAGGAAGTGAAGGTGCAAACGCTGCATATCTTTAGAATTATATAGAATGAAAGGCAGTGTTGTTTATGAGCAAATAATGTTGTTCCACTTTTATTTCGTGACTTCACCAAATCATCCAAATGGGAGAGACTTTGTATGAACTGTCTTGGGCTGTTATTGACATGAACTAGTGGATTACAACCATGAACCATCAACAATTTTAGTTACTTTTGACAATGTGGAAAAAAAAAGTTTGCTGGTATTACATTACAAGATGCAGTGATTAGGAGTAATAGCCTTGCCATAATTTCATCAGTGTTACCCATGACTAAAAACACAAAAATATCCCTGGTGTTGAAATGTGGGCATGCTGAAAGTGTGGCAGTGTGCTGGGATCTACCCCAGGGTCCTTTTTGTGTACCCACAGCTGTCAAGAGATTGGGGAAAAAAAAGAGAATTTGGCTGATTTTCCTCTGTGTTGCTGCCATGGAATTTCCTCTGGGTCATGTGTGCATCAGAGGGATGTCTGGCAAGAAGACTCAGACCTTCTCCTGCCCATAGCCACGTTTTGTTCCTTCCTGGCTGCAGTTCTCTGCTCTCACAGTGTTGGTGATGCCTCTTCAACCCGTCCCATAATAACCCCAGGAGGAGCTGCTGGCTCAGAGCAAATGTAATAAAGTGTTCACCTAAAGGTGGGGACCCCCGTGCAGAGAAGGGGCTGTGTTGAGGGAGCAGCCCAGGGTCTGCAAGGGAGGTGGGGGGAGAGGGAAGCTGGGAGGTGGAGGAGCTGCTGGGACCCTCAGCTTTCCCAGGGTGGCAGGAAAAGCCACATCCAGAGTCTCGACACCACAGCTTGGTGGCTGGATGCTCTTGTTCTTCTATTTGTGTTGGCCCCATCTCACTGAAAATATGGGAAGTTAAAAATCCATTAGCTGATGCTGCCATAAACCCAGGCTTTTCCTGTTCCTTGCTGAATCTTACACTAGGGAGGCAAGAAAAAGCTGCCTGAAGTCGGTAAATATCACTTTAATAACACAGTAATAACAAATAACACTATAATTTCATATCGACAATTTATGCTTCTTATATTTTTTAGACTCTGGACCAAGAAAGTGTAGTAATAACCGGTGTCAATTTAAATAAAGGAAGGACATAATCATAACCTTTGAAATAACTGGAACTTTTTATGTACTTTGCAAATATATTCTCTGAAAGGTTATGCTAGTGCTTTAGCTAGACACAGAAATTTTAGTGTCTTTCTCCTCATAATTTCTTCAGTAGCGTTTTCTTTTTATTAGTATAATTATTGCAGGTTAGCACTGCTATCATTTTCTCTTTTCATGGCTCTGTAGCATGCTATTATTTTCAGGAAGCAAAAAATAGGTGTCTTTTATAGTGCCATTACTGTTCTTCAGCCTTTAAATTTCCTATAAAAAGCTAGTTAAGGGGTATGATCCTAGTGTTAAAATTGGTCTCCATGGAATGCCATAAGATGATTTATAACATAAATATAAACCCTTAATAGGCACCCAAAATGGCAACCCTCAGAGATTTAGTAGCACCGGTACTAAGCTTTTGATCACTTTAAAAGTACATTCCTAGAATTTTTATGCAGAGAAGGAAAATTTATTTCCTTAGCAATGGATCTCTGGGCATCATTGGCTTGTCCAGGTTTCATTCTGTTGCCCTGGAGTTCAGTTAATTTATTGACAGTATTGAGATGTAGTGAAGGCAGTCCTGGGGGTTTAGGATGTTGGCAGTGAAAATTCAGATCAGTTTAAAAGGGACTGAAGCTTTTCATGCACAAAATGATTTGATGTGTGTTATCCACACCTGGGAATTTGTTGCTGTGAATGGCACCAGTTGGCAATTCAGTAGCTGGAGCTCTTGGAGCTATGATGGAGATAATGAGGCAGCCTGGAGCTTTGGGGCTGTGATTTTTTGTGGCCAACCAAAGGTTCCTGACTCATTGGTCATGTTTTTCCAATAGTTTTTAGTGGTTGTGCTCACCTCATCCTGCACCACAGTGCAGCTGCTAGCTCTGCATGACTTCACCTGTCATCTGCCAGGGCAGCATTTCTGTTCCCTCCTCTCCTGTGCAGAAAGGTATCTGCAAGTTCATTGCTTTCCCTGCCAGGGGAGGGTGTATTTATTTTAAGTTATTTGGGTTAGCTGACCTTTGTCTGAGGCCCCATTTGGCTGCAGTAAGGTCAGGGCAGAAGGCCCTTGGCAGCAGAGCAGTTGCTCTGTTATCATCCACCTACAAGTCATGAAGTTTGCACTGTTCAGAGTTGGGTAATAATTAGTTCCCAAACTCCCTTTCTCTGCGTCCTCTCTCAAGTTTCAATGCAGCAACACAGAGCTGAGTCTTTGGTCTGAATCTGAATCACCTCATTATTTTGAATGCTGGGGAATGTGTTAGTGCTACCTGTTGTGCCTTTGCCCTGTCCATCTCCCCCCTGGTCCTCTGCAATATGCAGGGCTGGACACTCATCCCCCAGGAACTTGGCAGCCAGTAGTTGGGGAAAAAACCCCACAAAGATATGGTTTCACAAAATGTGTGGCAGTATTTAATATGGGTACATTTCAATACCAAACATTTCCAGATTTCCTCAGAAATTCAGGTAACTGACCTCATTTGCTGTCAATATTTACTCAAACAGCTGAGAAACTACTTGCTCTCTAAGCTGCTGGAATATTAATTTGGCTGCAGATAATGTTCAGTTTTGCTGTTTCCCTTTGGCATTTCTTTATTTGCTACCAGTAAACCCCCAACTTCCCACCCTTAGCCAGGGCTTAGTACTGAGATGAGTGTTGGTCTATACCTAAGGTTGCAGTCATGACTTTTTTAGCCATGACATTTTTTAGCCTTTGGAAGAAGCAAATGTTAGGAAACTAATTTTCTCCCCACGCAGCTGTGTTCAGAAAGCTGCTAGTGAAAGCTATTGATGCTAAAATAACACTGAATTTTTAAACAAGTGCCTCATCCTGTTATACACAATATGGTGTTCTTTTAAAGTTATGAAATAATGTAAAGATTCTCTTTCAGCTTTTATTGCTTGCATACCATGAAACCATAGAGATGTATAAGCTTGTTTGGCTGTGCCATAATCTTCAAGCTAATTGCTAAGATAACATAACTGCAATGTAGAACCTGCAGCAGTTCTGCAAGCAAGCCTAATTGTTTGATATTTTAGTTCTCCATCCCATTTTAATTGCTGGTGTTTGTTTCTGCAAGTCTGTGTGTCATATTCATAAAGCCATATCAGAATATTTTCAGTTTTCTTTTAAGAACTTTGTTTTTATTACTGTATTTCTGGTATAAACAGTGCATTCATCACCAGGATATTCTCATATGCCAACTCAAGAAATTAAAAGCATCTGGGAAAGATCAGCTAAATGTTCTGACCTGTCCCTTTCAATTACTTTACATTTTATATTTTCCAGTATAACCGAGGCCAGAGTCACATGTATTCAATGTCTAAACGTTTGTTTTACTCTGAAATGAGGAGAGGGAAGTATTTTTTAAAGACCCACCATTTAACAGTCAAAGCTGGCTTTGTTATTCCTTCTCTACATGCTGGAAGTGCCTCAGGTGGTATTAGGAGGTCAATGCTGTGCCCTGAGAGTCCTGACCTCCCAAAATCAGATGTCTCTGGGACAGGCAGGGTGCAGAGGGAGGGCTGAGGTGTGGAGTGAGCTGTCCAGGACTACCTGGCACGTCAGGGTCAGGATTGTCATCACTTTGTCTCAGCTGAGGGTGAATGTTGTGTGTCAGGTGCAGTGCCCAGGGAGCCCAGTTTGTGGGGCTGATGTCACCAGGACTGGCATTCTGCCCCAAATTTCTCAGGGATGGTCAAGTGGCAAGCTGAGAAAGAATACAACCATTAAAAATCTCTCTGAAAAACTTTTCAGAAATGGTGGCAAACATGAAGGAAATGCCAGTGCAAGGTTTATTTGAAGCTGTCTCTGGAAAACATTTAGATAATTCCAGTGTGGCTATGAGCAGTTCTGCCAGCCCAACACCAAGCAGAAAAGCCACTCTGTTCCTTGTCCCAAATGTGTGCATTTTAAATGGGAATGTCACACTTCAAATCCAAGTCCCCAAACTCTATCAGGTTTCCTGTGACATTGAAGTGTTGCTGTGCAAACAGAGCCGTGTGTCACCATCATGTGTTAATGACGCCTCTCAGTGCAGTTGGTGACTTCAGACACAGCAGCTCAGTGTGTGGGTTAGCAGAGCTCTGCAGGAAGGAATGATCCCCTGTACTTAGGGGGGAATGAGGCAAAATCTCCCCTCTGCAGGGGACCCAAGAGGTGCTGCTGAGAATTAACAACTAGGCTCGTGTTGTTTCCGAACATCGGAGCCTGTAACGTTGGAATAAATTTTGCTTTTCTTTCTGTGTAATGTTGAGCTGAGCCAACAACATCTGTGCCAAATTTCTATCAAATATGGTTAAAACCTGTCAGTTTTGAGCCCTCCTCCATCACACATCTGTAACAGGAAGGGGTGTTTGAGCTGAACTGAGCCAGGCAAGCAGTGTGATCTGTCATTATACTGAAATGGATAAAGGGGACACTTTGTTCTCCTCATGCTTTGGGGCACTGCTGAATCCATATCTGATAAACCTTTGCTCATTGTTGTGGGGTTGCCTGATATCCTGCTTTTTGGGAGAGAGTGGCCAGTCATTTGGGGATAGACAATTCTGCTCTGATATTATCTCATGCTGCAAACCCGTGGGGAAAATAAAATGGATCAGCTCTGACCAAGCAAGTTCAAGAATGTCCCTTGAAGTTGGGAAAACTCTGGAAAGCCTTGCAAATGCAGCTTTGTCAGAAAACCTGTTGAAATATGGTCTGGTTATCTCTTGCATTCTTAACCACAGCAGAGAACTTTGTCTCTGAAGTGCCTTACTTGCAGATAGAGGAACTTTAAGAAAATCATATTAAAAGATATGAGGTGCAGGGAACTCTCCCAAATTTCTGTGCAGTAAAGCTGAACTTCCTTCAGTTTATTAATTAAATGCAAGAAATAAAAGAGAAGCATAAATACTGCAGAACTGAGTGTTTTGCAGATACTGTAATTAGATTGATGGATACCTATTCCTTTCAGCTAAAGCCAATGCTCTACCCCAAAAACCCATGGCATAATTAAAATGTAATTAAGAACTTCCAGGAGAAGAAATTTCATAGAGCTTTACATGAGAAACCCAGGGAGCCAGAATAGGTTGTTTGGACATATTAGATATTTTTCCTTGTATCTTCATGAATTTTTATTCATGTACATTAAGAGTTCAACCCTAGGCTTACTAAACTTTTCTTCCATTGCCTCCAGTAGTAGGATTGGAGTACATTTTGAGGAGGAAGAGGGGAGGAAAAAGAGGGCACAGTTTTGTGGCATGAAATGTGGCCATTCTTAGTTCTCATAGTTTCCTGGGCATTTGTACTTTGTCTGTTTGATTTGGATGGATTCCCATTGCTGCTTGAAGATGTCAGTAAAGAGCTGTAGTGTTTTACTGATGCTTTCTTTTTAGTGTTGTGGGTTTTGTCCCTTGAGGAAGCTTTATACATTAATACCTTTTTTAAATGAGTATAATCCATCTATGACTGCAGCTGAGGACCTCATGGCAGCTGTATGGATTCTGCCTCGATCCCTGTGGAATTCAGATGATTCCTGGCTTATAGGTTTGTTCCTATTTACTGCAGAGACTTGCACCAAAAACATTTAATACCTGAGCAGAGCCTCATGGGTCTGTTCACATCTAACACAAATTGATCCAGATGGGAAGGAACTGCGGATCTGATGTGAGTGCAACACGGGAAAATGGAAATGCTCTCTGAAGTTTCCCCTGAATGTCAGTCTGGGATTCAGACCAGAGCCAAGCCACACTCAATGCTTGAGGCTTTCCTGTGCACATCTCCCACCTGTGCACAGTCTTAGATCTGTGTGAGAGACCCCAGAGAAGGGGAAGGTGCTCCAGGACCATCTGCCATGCTCCTGTCCCAGAGAGCTTCCCCTGGGTGAAGGAGGACCCTTAGGGTTTGTGTGGTGGTCGTGTTTTGGGTGGTAGTTCCCTCCTCCTGCTGCCTGGGGGATCAAACAACTCCAGTCCTTGTGCAGGGGGTAATTATGGGAAGTGTTGTACTCCAGTGAGCTTGTATCTGGTAAGAATGTTAATCACGTTGCTGTATTTGGTATAAATATTTACATCTCAACTGTTTTAATTGGAAACTACTGTTGATTTTAAAAACATTCTACACAAGTGATGTAGCATCTTTGCATGCTTAATAGGAGGAACTGGTTTCGTGTGTGATTTAGGGTACTAAATAACAGATTAAGTTATGCAGAGCAAAATGTAAATGTGTGTTTCTTATTTATGTTTTTCAGGTAAGAAATTGCATTCCGTTAAGCAAGGCTGCCTGAGGGAGTTGACAGATGCTGGCTCTGTGCATTCATTTGTAAGCTACCAAATCATGCAAAGTATTCTAGCATTAATCCTGTTTGATATTTTGGCAGCTTTCTGAATTAAATTATTGCTTTTAAAATATCCAAACAAAGTATTTCCTCAAAATTTTGTTGTTCTTTTCCTCCCCTTTGCAAAACTGCTTATCTAAATTAAAGAATAGTTTCTGGTCCTTCCATAAACCTGCATGTTTTTCAGTGAATAATATGCAAATTTTGCCTGATTACTCTAGACCTTTCTGATATCTCTCACATAATCAGTTGCATGGATTTTTTTTTAAATAAGTGTCGTAAGAGGCAGTTTGCATCTCTAGTTCAGTTGTATAGGTATTCCCAGACAGTATTTTATCTCCCTATTGATATATTCTCCCCCAGGATCAAAGCTTAATTTTGCCTCCCCCCCCTTTTTTTTTTCTTCTTTTTTTTGGGTCCCTCTCAGCAGTAAGCAATATAAAAGGCATAAAAGTGTTGCTTCCAGTCTCTTACAGCTAGGAAGTCTACCAACTACAATCAATAACTCTGAATTTCTAGGGTAAATTAAATGAAAGCAATATACATGATTCTCTCTCATTACACAGGAGAGGAACAGAAAGCTAGAAATGTGATCTGGTTCTTGTAGATACTTGATGAAAAATAATACAGCTTTGCAGGAAGATAGCCACCAGGAGTCTAAAATTGATTTTCTTCATTATAGCTGCTTGAGATTTGCATTTTTCATATCAAGAAACTTTTACAGTGGGAGGCATTTTTCCTTCAGAAATAGTTTCTTTGGTAAGACAGGAAGAGAAAAGATCTTATGTAGACAAAAAACCCTTAAGTGTTACTTTAAGAAGGCAAAGCTACTGTCCATCTTTGCCATGGATACAGTGAGGCACAGGTGCAAGAGAGTTAATTCAAGTCATTAATCCTAATATGACCACATTTCCTTGCCTTTCAGCACCAAAAGGGTTGTTTGAAGGAGATCACCATTTTATCTACGGAAGTAGATGGAGAAACTTGCCTTAAAATTGCAGTGTGGGCCCCTGGTTCTGCATGGGCTCCAATAATGTTTAAATATTGCTTTTAATGGTGATTATTTTCATCAGGCCTTATCTAGAGTGTGGCTCATCACATGGGAGTTAAAGGGGATTTCAGCTGGTGGGACCAGGGAGCCTGATGAGCCTGGGGCAGCTCCTGGGGCTCCATCCCAGTGCCACCCTGCATTCCCTGTGCTGAAACTGCTCTTCCAAGCTCTCACTGCAGGTGTGTCTAGGCCAGTATGGCTGTAATAAAGGGAGCAGCTACATTGGCTTTTAGACAGAAGGAGCTGTGGGTTGGACACAAGTGAAACCCTCAGCTGCCCATCTACTTGGCTGCAATCTGTTCCCCTGCAAACAGAGGCTTCTGTTGGGTGATAGATGACAGCGTGTTGAGAATGGCTACCAGTCTTTTGGATTACATGGGCAAGCCTTATTATTCTTAGCTGAACATAAGGCTGGAAAAATATTTGGCAGGAAGATGCCTTTGCATTTTAATTAATCAGTGTTTTGGTTTGGTTTTTTTTTTTTTTTTTCCTGGAAACAAACTGAGCCCTGTGCACTTGGTTGGCTTTGACAGTGGAGACCAATTTCTCAGCAGAACCCACAATTTACGCCTTAGTTTCAAAATAGAACCCTGGACCTGGGCAAAGAAGGTTATGTGGGGGTTATGCTGGTTTAGAATTTGCCCTGCACCTTCATTTTGATTCCCTGCATGATGCTTTCAGCCAACAGAGATGTCCCTATAGCATAATAAAAGGGATGGATGTGAATGTTTTTGTTGCAGAAGTTAAACCCAGATTTATATATCTGGAAAATTGGCTCTGCTATCCAACTGATGCTGTGTGTGAATTTTCAAACACCAGGCTCTGCTGCAGAGATTCCTCTTTCCCCTTTCAAACTGTTTCCTCAGAAGCAGAAGTGCCAGCATAATTTGAATATGCATAAACTGTGGAGGAAATGATGATAATTAACAGCAGGGTGGCCAATTTTGAAATCCTGTATTTATCATTCTTTATAGGTCTTTTTTTATCGTTCTCACTTTTCATCAGTCTGTAAAATATTTCTCTTAGACGATGGCTGAGGAAAAAAAAAATTCTCTGAGGTTTTCTTGCAGAAAAGAGAGAAGGTGATCCAGGGAAGCCAGAGCCTAGTCCTGGTATTTGTTAAGTCAGTTCCAAGGCTGTTATTTATTTTACCAGTACTAAGGCTGAACCTACAGAGTGTAGCTCATCCAGCAATACTCCAGGCTTCTGTAGGACAAAATCAGTAAAATAGAAATAGGTTCCTCTTCTTTCATTGTCCATGCTGCTGCCTTTAGATTTAACACAGGATTTAATTCCTGTGCTGGTTCATATGGAATATTATCATCATTAATTCATTTTTGCCATCATGTAGAATTTGAATCAGCTGGGAACTTCAGTCTTCCAATTCAAAACATAACTTAAATCCATAAGGAATTGCAGTTGTTGTTAATGACTCTCACATAATTAATTTCTTCATGAAACAGAATGAATGCATAAGTGTCTCAGGTACTAAATTATCTGTATTCTTAAAATGCAATTTCAATTTTAATTTAATTAAACTGTGGGATATCTCGTTGAGAAACATTATATGTGAAAAAGAACTTACTTAATGTGAAAGGCAAAGTGCTATTATTCTTGCAGTGATAAAACCTAAATCAGATGGAAGTGGAAATCTCAATCAAGTGGAAGACTAGTGCAGAGCCAGTAATCTCTGTTTAAAAAGAGACACTTTGCAGTTAATAATTTAATCTCATTTGTTTTCAGACCAGTCTTATTTTAAAAGTGGCTTTTCTTTCATTGCTTTGTGTTCCTCTGCAGAGCAGGTCATGGCATCTGAGGTGGCTTGCAGGAGGCACCTGATTTTACTCATTTATTGCACTTCTGTACAACTAAATCTACTCAATAAACACTCACTGGCCATTAATGTCTTAAACTCAATAGATGGCAGTGGTTTACACAGTTCTTGCCTGTTGTTTTTGCCAAGGTGATTACTGTTCTGCAAAGGCTTGTGAGAAAATACGTGAGCTTTTGTCTAAGCAATGGCCTCTATGTTGTGGGTTACTGTGGTTTTTGGGGGTTGTTTATTTTAACACATGCACTGTAATTTAGTGTTTTCAGAATGTATTGTCTTTATAAGCATATGTCCTGTGTACTGCTTGTGTTTGTGACAAATACCATCAAATTATTTGGATTGGAAAGATTCCTGGGAGATTGTATAGTTCAGCCTCTTGCTTAAAGCTGGGACAGCACTGACTTTATACCAGCTTGCTCAGGGCTGTCACATTCATATTTTCTGAAAAATCCCTTCACCCAGGATTCTTCTCCTGGGAAGATGAGAAGCCTCAGAGAAAAAAGAGAACATTATCTGATTTGCTTCTCCGGTGTTTTGCTGCTTTGGAATGTGGTTGGAGATTGTTTACCAACAGGTGATTGTTTAATTGGTTTAATGTGAATTGTTTTGTCTCAATGACCAATCAGTGCCAAGCTGTGTCAGGGCTCTGGAAAGAGTCACGAGTTTTCATGATTATCTTTTTAGCCTTCTGTGAGTATCCTTTCTGTGTTCTTTAGTATAGTTTAGTATAGCATTCTTCAATATAGTATCATAAAATAATAATTTAGCCTTCTGAGAACATGGAGTCAGATTCACCATTCCTTCCTGCCATGGGGTACCCCACAAATACAATACAGGGCTTGGTCTACACCTTCAAGGACAAAGATTGTTCAGCTCCTCTGGGCTCCTGTACCAATCCCTAATCCTACCCAGGAAGTGCATCCAGTATTTCCAGTCCAGACAGTCTCATTGTCCTTCCTCAATGAAGAGCATGGCTGTTCTCTGTAAGCCCTGCCTTGGTACTTGATGGCTCCTGTAGCCCCACTGAAGCCTCATCCTTTCCAGGTCAGCCTAACTCAGCCTCTCCTCACAGCTTGCATGCTCCAGTGCTGACCATCCTGGTGGCCTCAGGTGGATGCCCCCAAGCTGATCAACATCTTTCTTACATTAGAGGGGCCTCAAGATTGCAGGCACAATTCCAGCTGTGTCTGAACGAGCTGAGAAAGGGGAATAATGACTTTCCTTGATCAAGTGCCTTATGCACTTGTTGCAGCCTTTGGATCCTGGCACCCTTCGCTGCTGTTAGGGCTCCCATGCTGCCAAGTGCCCACCTGGATCCCAGGTCCCCAGGCAGGGTTTGTACAGATGTGGTCTTAGACAAAAGTTTGCAGAGCACTGTTTTTTACGAAGCAAGGTAAACACTGCATTGACATCTTAAAACTTAAACTCGCATCTACCCTTGCCAAAAGAGCGAGCCACCTGCTATTAATTAAAACCAGCCTACTACAGCTAATGGCTAAAACCCAATTCAGGCCTATACATCTTCTCTTTTAACCATTCATGTGACTCTCCTGGCATCCTGTTTCTTTTAAAGGCCAAATTCAATGCTTTCTCTTGACTCCCACAGGCTTTGAGCTGTGCCTAAACCATTTCCTTTCAGTCAAAGCGGTCCAACTACTGCTTTCTAGACTGCCCACACACGCAATGAAAGAGCCATGTGGAGGCATTAGAGTGAATTAGAATGAATTAGAGGAGCCAGGTTTTATAAAGGCTGGAGGAAATGCAATGTAAATGGTAGTGACAGAGAGGAACTGCCAGTTCCTTCAAGCTGAAATCTTGTTTACGTCTTTGTGTGCGTGCTTTTTCCTTTTTCACAGAACGAGCTGCCTCTCTGCCCTTCCTCACAGCTCATTGCTGTCTTTGTCTAGCAAGTCACTTGTCTTCACTTGTGCACTATATTTATCTTCATCCAAGTCACCTTTCTCAGTTAATACCAGATTTTCCGCTGCTGACATTAGTGGGACCCTTTTCCCTGTCCTCTCTCATTCCCAATTTGCACAGCCTTTCTTGCCAGCACAGACCTTAGACCCCAGGCACCATTTGCTTTTCCCATCAGGTACAGTTTAAAAAAAGAAGCTGTCATTTAAACCCTTGGCTTTTAAATTAACTTTCTGCTAGAGCTGAGGTCCAGCTGCTTTCTAGCACTTACCTTTTCTTAATATAATTAGAAGTTTAGACACAGGTTTATTTCACAAACCCAAACCCAGATTTTTACAAAAAGGAAGCCCAGGACTGGTAGAAATGCTGCTGCTTGTGGCAGCCAAACTTTAAATTTATCTTCTAACAGTGCTGCAGTAAGAACTGAACCTTTTAAATGGTGCTTTACTATTTTCAAAGTACTCTGAAGTACTTTCTGAAAAAGCTGAGTCCATAGGGGTTGGCATGGTGGCTGCAGGCAAAACTAAAAGCAGTTCAAATGCCACTAGAAATGGCAGAATGTGGGGTGATTTTGTACAAAGGGTCGTTGGGCCAGCACCCTCTCCTTGGCTGTAGCCATTCTGTTGAGTTTCACATGGGCAACAGTGCAGAGCTGTTGCCACTTGTTTTCCCCTGCACCTAGGGAATATTTAACTGTAGGATGTGTGGGTTGATCTCCTCCTGCACATTTTTTATGTTCTGGGAATTATTTTATTCCCAGGAGAGCGAGTGTGCCAGTGCATCCTGTGCTGTGGCCTGCCTGAGTGCTTTCAACACCCCTGAGAGTCACCTTTTCTCCATTCATCCTCACACTCCTGGGATCTGAAGGCTGTGATGGGTCAGACTTGACCGGGTGCAATTTGCACCATGTTCTGTGTAGAACTTGTAAAATGTGCCCCAGGAATTTGAATGAGGTGTCTCATGAGCTGAAGTGGTGATGGCTGCCTGGAATGCAGTGAATGTGGATCTGGAAGGGAATTGTCCTGGGGAGGTGCAGCTCCGGGGTTTGTAGTGCTGAGGAAACCTCTCCTCCCACTGACCCCCAGCACATACTGGTTTGCCAAGCTGCAGCAGGAGAGGGAGGTCTGTGGGTGCACAGCTCAGTGCCTTAGGATGTGTTTAGGTGTTTGTCTTTGGGCACAGGGGGGTATCTGACCCTGCCTAAAGCCTTTTGCTTTGTTTGAGCAGAGATGTTTGGGGCTGCAGTGTCCCTCCAAAGGTGTTCTGGTGCTGGGGTGGCTCTTGGACCTGGGAACTGTCTCTGCTGTCAAGTCACTGTATAGCCTTGGGGCAGACTGTTTAATCTCAGCTTGATCTCCTCTGAAGATCTGACCTTATTTCCCTACTGTGTAATTTTTACAGCCACATGAGGATTGAGGATTAATTAGTTAATGTGTGTGAAGTGTTTTGAGTGTGTTAGTTAAGGGTGAAGTATTATCATAAGTCTCTAGGGAAATGTCATCGTGTTTAACATGGCTACTGGTGTCTGTCCTTCCTAGAAACTTGTGACAGATAAATCCTGTTCCAGATCCTTTGATTTCCATGTCTTCATTCTTCATGTTGCCCTATTTTGGAATGCATTTTTCATTTTATTTGAATTAGAAATATACCTTCTATGTGGCAGTAGCATGTAAAGTTAATTTCAGGTTTTGGACATGCTATTAGTTTTAGCAGAATGTTTCCTTGGAGAGCTAGCCATTACAATAGGAGATGGAAAAGCTGGCATTCTTGCCTCTGCCTCTAAGATAAACTGCTTTATAGATTTTGATTTCAAGTTTTCTGTCTTCCTCTGTGTGAAGTTTATCCTGTGACTTTTGCTGTGCTTCTTATCCCTTAATTCCTTGCTCCTTCCCATCTCTAATGCTGTCATCAACTGTTGTTTAGTGGAAAGCTTGTAAATGTGCAAACTAATCATCTTTCCTTCTGCCTGAAGTCTTCTCCCTAGGGATCTTTAGAAGGTAATTTCTTTTCTCTGTATCGAGGTGGCAGAAATCACAGACTCTTTGCTTTGCTGATTTGGTATTTTTGAGCTCTTCCCCTTCTTGTTAATAATCTGTCCTACCCTCCAAATGTGTATTTTGTGCCTCCAATGAGTTGTTATATGTCTTGCTTTCAGAAGAAACCCTGTAGATGCTGTCAAGTATGTGGTTTTTTAGACAGTTCAGGAATCCTGAGGTGATATCTGGGCAAATTTCTCTACAGTCCAAGGCAACCCTTTCTGTGGCACAGGGCAGGGGACAATGCCAGACTGGCATCCTCCCAGAGGATGTGTTCAGGGAGGATGGGATTACCTGGTAGTGCAACCAGCAGCACCTGAGCTGTTGCTGGGGTTGCTGGAGGGCACGGGGCTGTGCCTGGATGCAGTGGTGTTTCCCCATCTGCTGTCTGCAGGCTGCTGTGGAAGGCCCCCAAGGGAAGAATTGCAAGTTCTACACTTGCTCTTGCTCTTTTGGCCTTGGCACCAACACAGGGGACTGTATTTGGCATGAAAACTGCTTTTCTACTGCAGCTTGTCACATAAATGGTGCCTTAGGTCTAGAATGGGTTAAATAGGACTCCACTCCAGTCTCTGTATATTGTGTTTATAGATAACTATTTGTTCATCCATAGGGGAATTGCTTTCCATTTTTAGCATCTGTATAAAAATCCACACTATATATAAATATATATAAAGACCTGAAACTTCTTCCTGCAATGCTGTTACTTTTAGAGAATTGGGGGGTTACAACAACCAAAACAAAATCCAATATTTGGCATCCAGAAGATCTGCCTTCTGACACAAAGTGCAGTCATTCTCACATGGGCCAATTTTCTACTCTGCCAATACATTTTTGAATACTTGGGGAGGTCAGTGACCTGGCAATAGAGGTAACTCATGGCTGGAAGTAATGGGAAGGCACCATTGCAGAATGGTCAATAGAGAGCCATTTGTCTGTCTTGCTCACTCTGAGCTTAGTGCTTACAAAATCACGGTTTAATTTCATTCAGTAGTGTTGAGGGAACACCTTGTGTTGGGGAATGGCTTTCCAGTGCTGTTCTGGGAGATCTGTGCCAGCCCTTTTTTCCTGTCTCCTCTTTAGTAAGGTAGCTCACGACCTGGCCAAGGGAGCCAAAGCGTGCTGGGCTCGGAACTGCAAACCCTGGCTTGCACTTGCTCAGACTTCTGGAAATCATTCCTGTGCTCTGATTTGTAACAGGCATGAACTATAACTTTGTATAACACTTAATCTTGCTTTCTTTTTTGTGTGTTTGTGTAAAATACAAATATCTTGAGGTAAGAATAAGTGGTTTGGTCTAATCAGTTTTTATAAATATTTCATTGGTGTGATTACCTGCTATTTAAACTTATTTTCTTGCATGGCTTGTGCCTGATTAAAATACAAAATCTAACTCATTTTTGTAGTGTCAGTTTGAAATAAATGTGTGGATGTATTTGTAAAACCTGTTAGAGGAAAGAGGGGAAAAAAGAGTCATGCAGAGGAAAAATATCCAATTGCTTTCAGCAATGTGAGATGAAATAAAAAAATACCCTGCAAAATTTGTGAAAATCACTTGATTAAAAAAGTATTTTGAAATGTAGGTTGTAGGAACATATAGAAAAAGAACAAATCAGGTCTGAATACATTTCCCTTTTTTCCCCTTTCTCATTTTAAACACTTGTGCTAGAGAGGTCATATGTAATACTGCAGCAAGTCTGAAAACTGTGTCTTAATCACCTATAAAAATTACTATGATCCTTTTGGATTTAGGGACTAGTTTTTCTTTTTTCCTCATTTTGTTTTTGCGTTTTTCCCCATCAACTAATTTTCTTTATGGCATGCTCTATTATTTACTGCAAAAGTAGTCAAGGTTTTTCTAAATTATTTTAATGACATAAATGATATCAGAGAGATTTCTTTAGAGTATTTTGCTTCTTTCTGGAAGACTGAACTGCAGCATATACAGGAGTTCTTCCTCCTTTGTCCAATTTTTTGAGGTCTTTTTCCCTTTAATTAGATTATGTTTATTGTTCTTAAATCCACACCAAAAAAACCCCAGCTGATGTCAGCAGGCTCAGATCACCATGGAGATCTTCCTAAAGTAAAACCTGCTATTAGTTACTATTGGCCAGCAACAAAAACCATTATGGATCCACAAAAGCAAGCTCCCCAAAACCCCAAATCTTCTTGGGCATTTCATACCTCACAGAAAGGAGCTGCAAGTTCATGGCCTGACCCCTGATAAACCCCAGCCCTGCAGCTCCTCTGGAATTGCAAGGGTGTGTTTTCCCAGGATGCCCATGCCTGCACTCTGGGAATAAGCCACTGCAGAGGATGGGGCAGTGTATCATGAATAAACTTCCATGAAAACAAGAGATTCCTATGTTGACACAGGACAGCGAGTCTGAGTTTATCAACCTTGAGTTTCACCAGGGCAGTCTGGGCCCTGTGAGCAAATCCTGCCCTGTGAGGAGAGACTAATTGGTGCCAAAAATGCACATATTTGGGTCTGAATGCAGGCACTGCAGTGAGAGAGTCTTTGCTTACACTGAGCAGGGCTGCTTTGTGCTTGGAGGCTCCCTAACGCCAGTACCCAGTGGGTGGCACTGCACACAGTCAAGCTTTGCATGACTCTGTAGGCTTTCAGGCTTTTTAATTTTTTTTTTAATTCTCCAGCTAGTTTCCATGGTGATGACTGCAGCTTTGATGCCTGTGCAGAAGTGGAGAGGGAAAGAGAAATAAGAGGGCGATATTGCATTAAACTAGGACTTGAGTAACCCATGGAAGTCACAGTGGTCACAGCCAAGTGCAAGTCCTGCCAACGAGGCAGTAGTGGGCACAGAAATTGTGGATTCCTGAAGAGCAGCTTCCAACAATCTGTTCTGATGGGATGGTCTAAAGGTGACAATAAACCTGAAAGATTGAGAGGGGACAAACCAAGGCAAATGTGATGTATTTACCTTAAGTGAACTAAACTCACTTCTGGAGATTTTAGGGGATTTCTGCATTATATGGGTAAAGCTGTGATAAAAATTACAATGCACAATAAAACTGAACATGGATTCTCCTGAGAGTGGTTTAAAGGGATGCATCTAATTAACACTGTGGATTTAAATACCAGGTCAGAAAAGCTTTTTTTTTAATGAACTCATTCAAATTTTTGCACTGATTTAATTTTATTTTCTGGTACAAGATATGGTTGTCAGGCTTGAAATTTGGATTTGTTAAAACTATCAAAAATTCTCTTTTGAACTCAAGGAGCCTTCTCTGCAGCACTGTAACCTCCAAATTACACAGCAGAGGCCTTGGCATTCAGGCACTGCAGTAATTGTCAATACTGTTGACTTTGCACCATAATCTTCTGTGACTGCTATGAGACGTGGCTGAATTTAATGCCCACAATCTACAGCTTATCAGCATAGATTGATCCAGGCATGTTTTGTGTAAAAGCTGCTGATCAAGGAGTGCTACAGGTTTGTTTCTCAGACCTGCTTCTTCCCTGCTGCTTCAATTCAATCAACTTTTCTCCTTTATCTTGAACAGAACCTGTCAGGTGGAGGGGGATCTACCAGCCCTGGTGAGGGGGCAAAGTCCAAACGTGCATTTCTCCATCTGGAACTCCAAAACCACACTATTTGCTGGAAATTTAGCTGTGTGTCAAAGTTTTTCTTGGTTTGTTTGAGCTCTTTTGGGTTTTGTTTCAAAGAGGAAAAGAAAGGGATGTTCAGAGGGATGCTTTACTGGTGCAGCTTGTGGAGAGAGATGTGGATCATGGTGGTCCTTCTCCAAACCTCCCCTCTAGTGAGACTGCAGCCCCAATTCATCATTGGTGATGTTCTGGCTTCTCCCAGTTTTTCTCTATCTTTCCTACATCTCTCGTTGCTCCTGGATCAGCAACCAGACACCAACACAAGTCTCCCTATTTGAGAGACTGCCTTGCTGAGGATCTCACCCACCCCTGAAGTGATTCTTCCCTCATATTGCTAAGCTCACTGTCAGACTCCTGCCTTCCACAGCAGATCTTGTGTTTTTCTCCCAAAATGTGCTTCATGTACAGCCACAGGTGCAGCAAGGCTTGAGCCTGCATCACCTCTGGAGGAGCTGAATTTAAAGCTTCATGTCTGATGTTGATTCTTTGGTTCTGAGGTGAAGATACACGTAGTAGGATCTGGGAAAGTGTTGTTGGAAAAACAGATTGTTTCTTTGACTGCTTGAAGGGAAACAAGGATGACAAACCTTGTTCACAGAAATTGCAGTGTGTGTTAGTGCTTCTCAGTTTTCTGAAGGATCAAACAGGAGGAAAATCAGCCTTTTGTCAGCTCTGGGTACCTGGGTGTGCACAGGAGGTACGCTGGAGTCGCAGGGTTGGACAAGAGATGAGAAGAAAGTAGACGAAGAGATTGCTGGGCCTTTTTTTTTTCTTTTCTGTAGTTGCTTTGCTGTGGATGTACCTTCTTTTTCTCATTCTCAGTGTGAACATTTTTCTAATGAATGATGATCAGCTGCATTAGTCAGATGATTCCTGATCCTCAAAGGAGCTCTTCTGTATGGGGGGATATCTGGGCATTGCCTACTATGAGTCTTCAACAAGTGATCTTTATAACAAAGGATGACCAGAGAAGATTAAATAGAATTTCCCACTGTGTTTAATACAGAATATCTAAGGCTATTTTTCCTCTATAGAGTTAAGTTACATTTCAGGGAGGTGACTTGGTTAAATTGACTTAACGGGCATGAAACCTTTGCTGTCATTGTGGAAAATCAGCTTACTCAGAGGGGTTGTTTTCTGGACTTGCACAGGTTCTTGCAAGCTGTTTAAGCAATGCTAAATATATTGCAGCCAAGAAAAGCTGACAAGGATCGTAGCTGCCAAATTTCTAATAGCAACTTTGTAATTTCATTGCTTTTTCAGCAACAACAACAAAAGAGAAAAATACTGTTAACTTGGCAAAATCTGTTTTCTGTTTCTTAGGGTGCGGTAACAAACCTCACTAAAATAACTGAATATAAGTCAGCAAAAATATAACCTGCTTTCAAGAAAAATTGGAGCTTTGTAACCCTACTAGTACCTAAAATGTACTAGTATGCCTTCCCTTGTTGAAATTCATCACCTTCTGCAAACGAATTAGGCAGTCTGAAACTCCAGATGTGAGGATTAGTAGAGGGCTTAATTAAAACATCATCAGTGTTGTCCCTGCAGAATCAAAATCCTGACACTCTGGTTACTGAACTATATTTGAGCCTTAATTTTAAGTGACTGCCTTTTGCTTTAAAGGGATCATCACTTAGAAACTTTAATGTGGATTTCTGTTCAGGATTGTTACCTTACATGTGCTTGCAGACCAAAAATAATTCTCAGTATTTTATTAGTGATATGATACCATTTTCAGGTGCTGCAATGTGCATCTAGAGTTTTGCCAAGTTAATGATGGTCTTGACTATCAAAATACAGTATTTATAGTTGGGTAAAATCTTTCAGATTTACAGTGTTCATCCTCCCCAGAGGTCCATGTTTCCCAGAAGACTGATATCAGTTTGGATTAGCCTGTCAAATAAGCCCAAGATATGCATGCCAATTTCAAATCCTAATCTTCAGCAAAAAAGTCTTATTTTTCAGTCTTGGCAAGGAACACTGAAGTCAATAAAAATTTAAAATTAAAAATACTGAAGCAGTCCAGCAAGTTCAGGCATTTGGTAGTAAAGAAAAGAGAGCTCATATGTCTAAGGTTATGATCAGGAATCCAAGCTGGGGACTAGAAGCTAGGAGTTCTGTTTATATTTTGGTTTTTTGGACTTTCTTTGTTATATGTCTATGTAACAGAAGATACCCCAGCAATTGGTGCAGCTTTTGGCACTCTGAGGTGGAGCTCACCTGCCTGTAGCTAAACCAGGGCTTTGTACATGCTGTGCAAGAGGACTGGGGAAAAGACCTCTGTAAGACTTTTTGGTAAGTCAGATGCATGAAAAGGAGTGTGCATTAAATGATAGAAAATACTTGATTTTCAAAAGGCTGTGATGAATTACCAAGTTTAAGTTTGCATATTTTAAGGTTCAAGGAGAACTTAGTTCTTGATTTTCTTTCTGAGTTGAGACTGTGCATGTTGCTGCAGCAGGTGGTGAAAACCTGTTTTTCTAGGAGCTTTAAAATCAATTTTGTTGTTTAACCAACTCAGCTTCCCAAAATTGTAGGAACCCTGACTCTGCCTTTGACCTTTCCATGTTTTTCATTTGGCACATTAAACAGTTTGTGGCCAGCTCTGTGCTGCTGGATGCATGACATTTGTTAGAGGCTTTGCTGTGGTGAGTAATAGTGCAGGGAGAATATATTTTGTGGACCTTTGCAGATTAAATGCCTTAATTCCTGGGTACCTGCAATTTCAGGAGACCGGATCTGACATTGATGGTGGCCTTCAGCCTGATGTTCCTCAGGTGGTTGGGTGGAGATGTGACTGTCTTGACTTGCATTCTAATGGGCTGGGATCACAAATGTTACTTTCACAGAGTTCTGTAATTACCTGGGCATATTCTGTGTCTGCAGTCTGAAATCACATGTTAAAAAAAATTGTTAAATTTCAAACATATTTGAAGTAGCTTTTCTCTTTGTGACTTGTGGTTTAGGCTCCTTTGTGAGCTGTGCCAGTGTAATGATTGTCATAGAATGGCTTTAAGGAAATTGTGACCATGCTGTATCCTAGGATTGAATGGCTGAAACTTGAAAGTGATGAATTCCCTACAAAACTACTCTGTTTGCCTCTCACTCAGATGTGAGTAAATTAGCTGTAGTGCCTCAAGTCAGGGCTTCAGGAGGAATGTAAATGGTAGGAGTATGTGATCTGATATTTCAGAATATGCCAATTTAAGAGGTTCAGATAATTTGCCTAGTTTTAGGTTCAGATCTCTGAATGTCACTTCAAGGTTCTCCCATCTTTTGGATATAACACCTCCTAGGCTCTTGCAATTTAAGCAGAACTCCTGAGCACAGACTGCTAAGCCAAAATGACCTATCCCTGACTTTTAGAAAACTCAAAAGGGCAGATCTTCTGTGTTATCTCTAAATGTTAACATTGAATCTACTTGATTTTCGGCAATAAAAGCAGGCACAGATGTAAACGAAATGCGCATCAGATTAAAGTCTTCAAGAAATTTCAAATAGCTCTTGGCCACTAAGGATTTTCTCCACTTGTAGTCTGAGTTTCTCTCTGGGGAGGCATACGACCACTTTGATGGCTGCATGTTTAAATTATTTACTGAGCATTGGTCTTAGTTTTTTTGTGTGGCATCGGCCTGAAGCCACCCAAACAATGGAGCAGCACCAGCACTGGAGACCAGCTGTGTAAAGCAACATCTTAGCTGGCTGTTTTAGTCCCCCAGGCCTGCTAACCACAAGTGAAAAAGCAGAAACCCTGCCTTTGCTTACGTCCTGGCTACGAATGCAAGCACAAGATTTCCTCGTGGCTTTAACATTAATGTGCTCTAAACTGCTAAGTCAGAGCTCTTATTTTCCCCTTGAGCTGGCAGCTCAGGCCAGCTCCCTTTAATCCACACATTAAGCACACATTTTAAAGTGTGTTGTTTTTGGAAAGATGTTCAGCGACTTCCCTTTTGAATGCAGACGCAGAGGTCTCTTTCCAGAACTGATGGTCTGTACTCGAGTGAACCTCTCTGTCTCTGGGCTTTGTGAAACACCCAGTCTGTGAGTTCAGGGATCACCTTTCTAAATGGGGCCTCATAAAAGCCAAGGTGAAAGGAAGGGCAGCTAGAAGGAGAAAAAAAAATAGATGAACCTCAAGAGTTTGGTTTGGCAAGAAACAGTGCAAGTTCATTTTGCCTTAAAACTTTTACTGGACTCTCCTCTGGTTTAATTATCCCTTTTTTTATTACTTTCATCATGCATTAGTATATAAAGCATATGGATGTGGTGCTGTGCAAGTGTGACTTAGTTCCTTGAGCCTTAATTTCTCTCCTGCAGCCAGTGATATTCAGGGGAATGATGTCCTGGTGGTTTTCCTGACCCTGCCCTGGCAGGCTGATGGTGGTACCCAGCACAGAGAGCTCCATACTCACCATGCAGGGTGCAGAATTAACAGAGCAAACCCCCAACTTAAACCCACAACTTAACTCTCCTGAATACTTAAATTCAATGCAACTATCCAGCCAGTGCTCTCACCTCTCATTAATGACTTATGTCTTGTGAAGAGGATGGGCTGGGGGTGGCAAGGTGGGACTCCATCTCTTCTTCAAACAGCAGGCAATAAAACTAGAGAAAACTGCCTCAAGTTTCACAGGGAAAGACTTAGATTGGATTGTAGGAAAAATTTCTTCACTGCAAATGGTGGTCAGGCATTGGAACAGGCTGCCAGGGGAAATGGTAAAATAGCCAACTCTGGAAGTGTTAAAAAAAAGTGGATGTGGCATTTAAGGGGCATGGTTTAGTGGTGAACATGGCAGTGCTGGGTTAATGATGGGACTCGAGGACCTAAAGAGGCCTTTTCCAACCTAAAGGGTTTTAGGATTTTATGATTCTGTGATTCCGAGGCTGCTGCACTTGCTGTGTGCTGGCAGTCATCCTTTTTCACTTGTGACCCATGTAATTAAGGCTGCAGCAGGATCTGCTGCTACATCTCATTACTGTGTTCCTGGGAACATTTCTCAGTGAGGCAGTTTATTTCATTTTGTGTATCTAGAAAAAATGCCTCTTTCTTTAGTATTCCTGTAGTCTGTCAGAGGACTTAGCATTTCTTGAAGGCCTTACCTTTTGGGGTCAGCAGTTGCTATAAACAAGTCTCATTCCTAAACATTTTGGATATTTCATATAAAGGCTTCCTATATTTGCAGTTAAAAAAAAAATTCTTGGCGTAGGCAAGACAAATGCTAAGACATTTTGCTTGCAGTCTGCGGATGTCTTTTGCAAACATTAAAAGTATTGCTGTTTCCACTTGATCGATCAAGTGAGTTGCAATGAAATTTAATTTTGCTATGTCATTTAAAATAGTTCAGTAGAGTTAGAATACCTATTATGATGAAGCCCTGCTGTGCATATTTTTGTGCTTTTGGGTAGATTCAATATCTCAGACTCATCTTTAGTGCTGAGAGGCTGGTGCTTGGCTGTAGACAGTACCTGGAAGGCTGCATCTACTCTATTTGTGGCATATTTTCTTTTTTATTGTTAATTGGTCATTTTTCAAGGCATAAATAACTTACCTTCATCCAGGGCAGGCACGTGAAATCAGAGCACCCCTTCCAACCTTTCAATTATTATTAAAATAAAGACAACTTTAATTTGTATCCAGGTGTCTGAAGATATGCTCAGACACAAGAGATATGTGGGAGAAAACTTGTATAGGCCACTGTGTTATTAATAAGCCAGGGGAATACAGCTAGAATCACTTTGATTCCAGAAGGGAGACATTTAGTTTCAAATGGAATGTTTTTCTCCAGGCCTCACTCCTTTCTTGAGCCAATGCCAAGAGTCTGAATTTAAAATTCAGTGTTATCCTAGAAGTTATGTCAGACTTGCTTTTATCAATGTATAGGTGAATGAGGAAAACACAAAAATAAATGCAGTGTTACTCCTTTTAATGTGTGTAGATAGACAAAAATCAGGGGTTTCTAACATTTTACACTCATGAGAACAAATTGCTGATGGAGTCAGATTTTAACTCATTTTATTTACAAGTGTGTTATACTTTCTGCATGCATTTTTACCTGTGTTAATCTCAGGAACTCATCAAAATTATGCTGGATAGCTAAAGGTATGAGTTCTAGAAGATAAATATTGGGGCATCTAATTGCTAGTGATCAGGTTACTTTTAAAATTTCTAAATTTGTTCTACAAGTGCAAAACATGTCTTGATTTTGGAGGAGTGAATGTGGATGCTGTAGCAATGCTTTGTTCCTGTCCCCCTGAAGCAGCCAAAATTTCATTCCCTCATAAAAGGGCTGGAAAGTGCCAGCTCTCAGTGTTTGCTTGTCTCTTCCCTCTACCTTACTTTCTCCATCAGCAGCTGGAGGTTCTGGCCAGGCAGGTTTATAATCAACACTGCCCTCTGCATTTCCAGCTTCTTGCAGTGGTGTTTTAGTCTCTTTTGATAGTATATAATGACCACCCAATTTTCTCCCATCGCTCAGTGTGGGCTTTTCAATGGCAGAGCTTGTAGGGCTGGAGCAGAGGCTGCTGGAAATGGTGCAGCCCAGTTTTTCTGGGGTGCTTGGAATGGTCATGCTGAAACTCTGGGGATTGCTTTATACTCTTGTCTGTTTTGCTGCAGATCTGCTGTCAAGAATTAAACTTCCTATGGGGAGCCACAACCCTGCCTGTATTGATTTTTCTGAACAGTTGCTCTGTTTTAGTGCCCTCGAAGGGACTATACATCTTTTTAATTAAAAATAAAGTAAATGTCAAACGAGTGATGAGGGGTGCAGTGGGCAGAAAACCAACTGCATATTGACTTTTTGTTCTGGAGATGAATTCATAGAAACAGCTTACAAGGGACTCCAGAACAAGGAAGTGTTTTACCCTTACTGGTTATCTCACATGGGGACCTCGTGGGAAACATTCTGGCATAGCTGGGAAATACAGCTGATCATTTACTTGAGACTCTGGAAGATTCAAGAAGTTAAATTCACACAACAGATTTTTCTAAAGGTCTCTAGATTGGTCTTCCCTGATGCTGTGGTTTCATCCCTGAAATCGCCACATTTCCTCAGCTGAGCATTTGGCTGCATCCTCGTGGGGTGTGGTGTTCCATCTCACCAGGGAGATGTGTGTGGTCCCTCTGAGGGGATTGTGAGTTTAAGGCTCTGGGCAATCCCAGCATGAGATAGGTTCTGAGGAAAACTTTGTGGAAGTGTTACATTAGATTTCTGTTAGTGTAGTTATTGCTAGTTTTTCATCCTTATTCAAAAGACTTCTTAAGGGTATGTTTATCTACTGGTAGATACTTTAAAAATAGTGCTAGAAAAACCCTGGAGTTTAAATTTCTGGCACATTAGGAAACTGGCATGCTTTATTATTTATATCCAAGTTAGGTGATGTCTCATACAGGATATCTCATGTGCAATTAATTCACAGCTGTCTTCTAGGTCATTCAGTTCCATACCAGCAAGGCCAGCTAAAGCAACTGAATCAAGTTTCTAACACCTCTAAAATGCTAGTTCATTACTTATCATAAACTTTTTTTGCAGGTGTTTTAAGTTTCCATTTGCACAAAAACTTCCCAACAACCACCTCCAACACAGAAATCTTTGCTGGCATCTGTGTAGAGATTTGGAGGCATGAAGGGGGTGGGAAGAAGAAGAATTCCTCTGATTCATTCTGAATGCCTTGTGTTTGGTTCATCATGGGCATCAGTGATATAATATAAGGAAAAAGGGAAATAAATCAAACAAATAATTGGTAAATCTGAGCATGTCCAGGACAGTGTCATTATTTCAGGAATTTAAGGGTGTAGAAACAGTGATTTTTTTCGGGATCCCCCAGGTGGCCTGGGCAGAGCTGGCAGTAATTATCTGCTCTTGCATGCTGTTCACTGGACCACCCTGCAAAAGAAAAGAGAAAAGTGGAATTTCACTTTTAAAATTTTCATAGTAAGCATTGATTAGAATTGCTCCTACAATTGGATGGTGATAAATCTTATTTGACAGTTCTGTTGTATTGTAGTGGGAGATGGATGGGAAGGAGGGTGCAAACAATTGATTATGCATCTAACTGGGCAAGAGCAAGACAGGAGTTTACAGGAGGAACAGTGGAGCTGTTTGGGCCAAGTAAAGTTTTTAGAAAACAAGCTCAGAATTTTCATGTAGAGATGATGTCTGGCTGTTGGTGCAGAGGAGAGCTGACAACACCACAGGGTGCCTGCCTGGGCGGTCAGTGTGATGGCTGCAGTAACTCAGCTGCTCTCTGGGCTGGAGATAAATTGCAGAGACAAAGGAAATCTTCATTTCTGTGGTTTAAATAGTGGTTTAAAGGCATGTTCTTAGAGTGGATCAATAAAGTAATCTGTGTCAGGTAGAGGTGAACAAAAGCATCCAGGGAAGTAAATCTCTCAGTGCCCTGAACATCTTGGTGGGCAGACTGAACATGCTTTGTGCTAGCTGAGACTGGGCTGTATTTTCTCTTTGATGCTCTTTGTTTGCAGACAGTTTCCTTTAAGGCTGATTTGCCAGAGCAACAGTGCATCGATGCACACATAAGCTTGTTTGATAAGAGTAGGAACTCGAAATCTCAGATTACAAGGAAAAGGGGAAAATTTTGAAATCCTTCTGCTTCTCTAGCCTCCCCAGCCTTGTAGAAGACCAGGAAGCTTTGTAATGGTCTCCTAAGAATTCTGGTTCTAATTCTGGTTCTGGATCTAATTACTGAATTGAGGCAGCATTGTTGTCTGTGCTGTGTGCAGTCTCCTACTTCTCCACAGGCTTATGGTCCAGTGGATGCCCACGCAGAACTGAAGTGAGTAATAATTTTTTTTTTCCTAAGATATGCTGCTGGATTGTCCACAGCCACATGCATGCAAATTCTAAGAGGAATGGTGGAGAAAAATGTCCCTTATTGTTGATAACACTAAATTATTATTTTTTATCTGATGGCTACTGTCCTGTGGTGTTTAATGCTATCATGGACTTTTTCCTTATTAATACTGGCTTGTGGAGTAGCCCTATTTATCACAAAATAATGAAGCAGAGCCTTCATGGATGAGGGGTTTTTTTTGCAAGATTCTTGGCAGCAGTCTGATAGGGAACTGGCCTTCCTAAAACTCAGATTATGACAGAATATTCTCTTTGAAGCATAGCTACTCTAGCATTTGGTATTCAGTGGCTCTGGGCACAGCACATCTAAAGGAGTTCATCCAATATTGATGGTCTTCCAGCAAAATCAGGAAGGGGAAAAGAAAATCCTATTTCTTAAAGCTCTTATATTTAACTTCTTGTTGCCTGATCTTGGTCTGAAAGGTCACAAGGGTGAAGCTGTAGCAGGGTAAACCAAAATTAAAGAACTGTGCTTTGTTTTCTGTAGATGCTTCTTAATGCTTTCTCAAACTTGCAGCTTTATGGAGAGCAGAATGAGCCTGCTTCTGAGAGCACTGCTCTGTATTGTAGCTCAGTATATTACTACAGTGTTCTAGATCAGAATGTTGGCACCCAAAAACATGACTGTGCTGCAGTGTTTGAATGGGATTTTAAAAGCAGCAGTCCTGCCCCTCATTTGGCCACAGAGGAAATGGGTTTGGTCTCCTGAGCTGACTTAAGAGAACTAATCTCTTTGGTTTACTGCTGTTGTCTCCTGCACCGCTGCCTTGGCATCCCCACGCAGCTGCAAGGGCCAAGGCAGTGAGGGACCACAGGAAGGTGCAGGGAAGGGACTGAGGCAGCTGTGCTGTCCAGGTCACTTTAGGCTGGTGGAGATGTCCACCCTGAAGCTGTGTTTACATATCCATAGAGGATGAAACTGGTGCTTCTAAAGGAGCTGCTGAGCCCAGGTGTGCCCCTGTGACTGGCTGTGTGGGGCAGTGCCCAACTGCAGCAGAGGAGGTGCTGCTTAAACTGAGCTGATTATTTTGATTTTTCAAGAAGCTGTAACTTCTTGAGCTGCAATCCCTTGCTGAACAGACTTCACCTTGTGTGAGCAAAAGCAGTTCCTGGAGGTGTTGGCAGAGCTGCCAGGATTTGCTGATGCAGAACAGCTGCCTGGGCAGCAGAAGAGCCTTACCCAGTGTTGCTGTCTGGTGTGAAGGTCTGGGGTGTGATCCTGGCCTGGAGAGGTTCCCTGACACCACTAACTTTAAACATGCAGCTCTGAGCTCCATCATAATCTCCCTCATGTGGTACCAGCTATGCTCTGTGTTCTGTGTGCATCTCTGTGTTTAACTTTAAACCTATCAGACAGGATTTTGCATGGTGTGTCTGGGCAAGCCTCACACTTTTTTCCGTGTACATACTCATCTTGGATATATCCAAGAGAACAGGTTTACCATAAGGAACCACTGGAGCCATTCTTTGGCTTTAGAGATTCATTCAGGGTTCATTGAGGGGAACAACAACAAGGTTGTAACATGGCAATCCAAACAAATATGGAAAAAAGGCTTTCGTTTACTTAAAATTCGCATATGCCACAGAGAGAATGAGTAAATTTGATTTAATTTCTGATATTCTTTATTAGCTATTCATATGCAGTGTGGTGTAGAAACATTTGTATTTCAATTTATTTTAAAGAAAAAACCTTTTTTCTTAATCGCTGTCAGCTCATTGTGAATAGCAACCTCTGATCACAGAAGGCTATTAATTCTTAATTATCTGCTGGTAATTTACTTGTGCACGAGTTTAGCAATCCATTAGGTGGTGATTTATTTTTGAGAGAAATATGTAATGCAAAGTTTTAGGATTTGCTTTCCCTCACCCCCCTTTTGGCTTGCACTGGAATTAGCTGATTGATTAGATTACAGGATTTATCCAAACCACACTCTGTGTGTTAGAGATTGTAGTTAAGTACATTAAGGAAATCTGAAGCAAGACACAGATAAATGTAATAGTGTTTTTGATGGCAGTCTCTGAATGAGGCTACTGGCTGAGAAATTTGAAGTTAAATTAACAAACACTAGAGTATTGGTCTAATTCAGGGATTTTTTTTTTTCTTCTAGCCTCTCTTGATTTATGGATATCTAAAAGTTTTTGAGTGGAAACATAAATCCCTCACAGCAGAGGAGCTCAGTAGCAGTGAGCTGGTTTTGTGCCATGCTGTGGGACTTCAGGGAATATGGGCTAAAAACTTTGACTTAATGCTGCTTTTTGACACAACAAGGAGGGATGGAAAGCAAGGCCTGGACCTAAAATGCCAGTTTAGCTCAACTGTTGTGTGAGGCTGTGTCCTGCCATCTTGGCTTGTGCTGAATGCAAACAGAGAAAAACTTAACTTGCTGTAGAAATAATTTTCCAGAAGTGTGGGATTTCTCTATAGCACTCACCTCTGTCCCCGCTCCTTCTGTGGGGTGTGAGGCTATCTCAGTTTGGAAAATCAGCCTTTTAGTTGCTTTCTCCTCCAGCAGAAGCTCAGCATTTAATGGTGGGTGTCACCTTGCTGACTTGGTACTGGTCTTACATTTGTGACTGTGGCTGAGCTGTTGTAGCTGTCTGGGGAGGCAGCTTTTGGTAATTTCACTTACTGTCACTTGAGGGGCACAGGGTGGGAAGTTAAATCCAGTTACTTCTGTTGTTTTTCCACACCACTCTGTGACTCAAAGGCATAACATCACCATTTGTACTTGGGATACTGAAATATATTGGGCCTACTGATTTTGTGTATTTTTTTTTCCTGGTAGTTTCACATGCACCAAATCAGATCCCTTTGCTGAACTGCTTAGCTGAGAAGTTAATTAGTCATTAAAAGAGTTAGTTCTTTTATTAGCTCAAGTTACCTTTAGTGTGTTGTCTGGAAAGTGATTTTTGCAGAGTGAGTGGTTGGTGTTCCTGACAGCACAGAACTGAGAGCAAGGGCTGCTTTTCCTGCCCAATGCCCTCTCCTTGCATGCTGGCTTTCCACTTTTAGCTCTACTTGAAGCTGTGACAGAGTCTATGGTACTTTTGTTACGTCAAAGATTTTGTTAGTAATTGGCCCCAAGTCTGACAAGATAAATTACTTGGAGGAAGAAGATGATGTCATGAAATAAGGACTGCTCAGAGTCTTATGCTGTGTTGGTCTCCATCCCTGAGCAGAGCACAGGGTGTAGCACAACCTCACCGATGGCTGGAAATGGCATAAGATACTATATAAGATATATATATTTTTAAGATATATACAGTATATATATATAAATGTGTATGTATATATATATCTCTATATATATTTATATACAGGATATCCCCTGAATATCCTTCTATACAGCAGATGAACACCTCGGGGTCTGCACCTCAGCCTGGCTGGTACAGGGTGGAATGGGGTGCGCAAAGAGGCAGAAACAGAGATCTGAAAAAAGAGCAAGGCAGATCCATATAATGTCTCTTGAGCCATCTAAGTGGGGTGTCTTCTGTTTTAGCAGCATTTCTGAGAGTGGGGCAGAAGAGCTGCTGTGAGCCTGAGGCAGCACTGCTGGTCTGCTCCTCTTAACCTGAGCTTGATGGTGTCTTGTACCAGATTTGGGAAAGGGAGAGCAATGCTGGCAGAGGGTTTTTGGACCATTGCCCATGGTTTTTCTGTCCCACCAGTGCTGCCAGAAATGTTAGCCAGCCCCACTGATGGCAGCTTGCATGTACCTTAGAGAAGAGTTTCCAGGTGTCTGGCCAGAAAGACAGGGTTGAGAGGCAGAAATTACATTTTCACATAAGCTGTGTGCATTCTCCATCAGATGTTGTGCTCTGTCTTGTGTTTAACCTGCAAATGAACAGTGCAGTTTGGGCAGCTTTTACCCTCTCCTCACACCAAGCTCTGTGGCAGGACACCAGGGGCTGTGCCAAGTCTTGGCTTCCTTGAGTGTGAGGAGCAGAGAGGGCAGCCAGGAGAGGGTCCAGAGGTGCCAGCAGAGTGCTGAGCCCAGCCTGGCAGGAGCTGGGCACTGGAAGTGCAGCTGGCTTGTTTTTCCCTCCATGGAGAGGCTGTTTATCAAGATAAATAATGGCATGCTCGTTTGGGAGAGGGCACTTAATCAGCTATTTCCCTGTAGTGAGAGATGTCTTTCCTTCCAAGCATAGAGCCCACGTGGCTGAAATAGCCGCAGAACTGCCATTCCCATTGATCACAAGGCTCCCAAAGCATCATTTGTTTCCAGAGACTGAGGAAAATACTCAGTGAAAACCTGATGGCAGTGCATTAAAAATTGCTGTTTGTCTTTTAAGCATGCCTAAGGTTGCACATTAGCCCTACATGCAACCCACAAGCAGAGAACAGCAGCAATTCTGTGTCACCCATCATGTTCAGTAACTGCAAATAGCCTATCTTATTCTGACAAAGGAAGGAACCTGACTGTGGATCAGAACACTTAATAGCATCATATATCCTAATAAAACTCATAATAAAGTAACTGAAGATATATGACAATCTTGTCTTCTCTCAGGACTCTATGAAACAACCTGATGATTACTCTGCATTTTCCCATGAGCATACCATGAAGGAGAGCTGGGACTTTAATGAGACTGAATTGTCATTTGGTTTAGTGAGAATTTCTGCAAAGTTCTGAAAGAGTTGGGACTGTTTAAAAAGTTTGGAAATAGTTCAGGTACAAACAACAGTAGTAAGAGAAGAGAATTTCAGTGGCAGCTTCCTAGCATGACAAACCCAATTTGAGGTCAAATATTGCCCTCTGAATGTCCAGCAGTCTTTGGCTGTACATTTTCCAAGGTAATTAACTCAAAATCCTTGGGATGACGTTGGACTCCACTGTTTGCAAATGAATTAAAAGAGTTTTTTAAGAATGTGGATGAATCCTAAAATTTAGCCTGAACTACTTTGCATATGTTGGCCTTTTAGTTAATAAATTCAAGTTGGGAAAAGATTAAATTTCATTAACAAAGATGTAACTAATCTGAGTTTGAAAAGTTCCAGTGCAACATCCTAACTTTAGAGTTTAAGGTCTGAAATGCAGAATTTGCTTTTCTAGGCAAATTAATTTCCCTTCCAGATTTAGACTCAGGATGATTTACAGTCTGGTTTTGAAGGTGCTTAGCACAGGCCTAAGCAAAGTCTGTAAGCTGGCAATGAGCACTGCTGAGCCCTACAGCTCTGTAAAGCAGTAAAGGAGAGAGGGATAAAGCTTTTTTTTCCTTTTTTCCTGAGAAACAGAAATAAATGGTGGAGTGAAATACTTCTGTTGATTAATATTTCACTTTGAAATGGATTAGGAAGAAACTGTGAATTATGTATTTTGATTCAGTCCACTGCTGCTTAAAATATAACCTTGGTACAGTTTGCAGTTAGCACTGTGCATTTGAATTTTGCCTTTTTGGATTTCCAGAACCCAGACTTAATTGCATCCACGTACATGTAAATTCTGTCTCTGTGTTGCATGTTTTGGTACAGACCCTGAAATGTTTAACCATCTTTGTAGCTTATTTATCTATTTAATGTCGCTTAAGTTTCTGGGGCTGCTTTAGATTTTTTTTTGAGGTGTCACCCTCCCTTCCAACCACACAATCAACATGTCAGTGTCAGCCAGGCAAAATCAGCAGCATTCCTGATCTTGGAGTTTGCAGGTAAGTTCTCTGTATGTTGAAAGCATCTGCAGGAGCTGGTGGGGCAGAGCTCCCAAGCAAATAGACCTTCACTTTGGGCAGAAGTGCACCAGGAGTGAGTAAATCTGCCTCAGCTCAGACAGGCAGGATCTGCAGGAAACAGTATTATCTCCATTTTACTAAAGCTGAAGGAGATTAACTCTACATGACAAGTCTGAGGCAGAACTGACTATTGAATCTGGATGTCCTGGTTCATTTATCCAGTTCCTCTAGGAAGAAATTATCCTCTGGTAAGGTGTGTTGGTTTGACATGGACTGGTTTTTGGTATTGGGGGGCACAGAGGTGGCTTCTGTGAGAACTGCTGGAAGCTGCCACCATGCCCAGCAGAACCAGCTCCTGATGGCTCTGAGGATGGACATGCTGCTGGCCAAAACTGGGCCAGTTACAGAGGCTGGCAACACCTCTGTGATAACAGATTTGAGAAGAAAATCAAAACAAAGTGGGACACGGTTTTTCTTCCAGTCAGAGAAGCGGTGAGAACACGTGAGGGAAGCGAGGGTTGGATGCCTGGAGGAGGCTGTGATTCAGCAGGAGACCTGGTGGGAAGAGAGGGCCCTGCCAGGCTGGGGCAGCCTGTCCTTGGAGGACGGCACCCCGTGGCAGGGTGACCCACACTGCAGCAGTTTTGGGAGGGCTGTGTGCCCATGGGGGGAATTCACATTGCAGCAGGCGCTGTAGGGCTGCTGCTCATCAGAGTGGACTCACACTGGAGAAGTTCACAGAGAACTGTCCCCCATGGGGGGGACCTCACAGCCTCACAGGGGAAGGACTCCTCTCCTGGAGCAGCAAAAGAAAACCTCAGTGATGAACTGATCAAATCCCCCATGCCCTGTCCCCCTGTGCTGTTGGTGGGAAGGAGGGGAGGCTTAGGAGAAGAAAAGGTTTTTTAAGGGCTTATTTTAATTCTCATTATCCTCCTGTGACTCTGTTAGTTATAAATTTACCTTGTGCCTTTAAGTTGAGCCTGTTTTGCCCTTGGAGTGTTTTCTCCCAGTCCTTATCTCAACTCATGAACCCTTCATTAATTTTTTTCCTCTCCTCTGCCCAGCTGTGGCAGGGGAGGGTGAGTGAGAGGCTTTCATGGGTTCCTGGCCTTGGGCCAGTGTCAAACCATGGCATAAGGCAAAACAGTAGAGGAGTTCATCCCACTGGCAGCAAGACATCATCTTTCCTTTGGAAGAGCTGTATATTATCCTCAGTGATCAATAAAGACAGTTTAAAAATTTTCAGGTTTAAAATAAGCTTAAATGAACTGTTAAAGTTCTTTGGCTTAGAAAGTTGCTGCCAGAAGTCCTAGTGTTCAATCAATGTCAGCAGAAAATGGATGGATATTGTAATGTGCAATTCAGTGGCAGGTGTAATCACCACTGCCAAAATCTCCATTCTTGAAAGCATTTAAGTCTTGCATATCTTTTGATTTTCCATTAATATCATTTGCTTTTCCAAATTCCAAGGGAGTAGAAATGCAAAATCAGCCATTGTTTTGTCTGTCTTATTCAAAGATTTTGTTTATTTTATTTAATGCATAATTCATTTAATTTTTTTTATTTTCACTAGACAAAATAGGAATTGTGGGTGGCATAAGCGACCCACTGAAACACCTACTTTCCCCATCTGCAACCTGTTTACAGGAGTAAACATGGAAGTGGATGATTTTTTCTGGTTGATTACAGCTCCTGCAATTCACTGCTGAATGCACACACTCATTAAAAGAAAATTGTTACTCGAGAAGCTATGCAGCAGATGAGAAGCTAAAGCAAGACTGAGGTGAAAGGACTGAGCAAACAGTACTTCAAATGAAGATGGGCAGTTTCTTTGTGATTGGAACCCATTACTCAGAGTGGGGATCTGTTGATTCATAAATCTTGACAAATGTGTTCATGGTTCCAATGCAATTAGAAGCGTCTAAATTGAAAAGAGCTGGTACCTCAATGCTGAGGAACATCTTGAATGTTCAAGCTGAGGAAACTTCAGACAGTCGGAGTTGCTGTGTCTTAGGTTAAAAAAGAAATAGTGATTGGTTTTAATAAGCATCATAAGAAAAAGGACAGACACTGAGATCTGAAGCCTGGAAGACTATAAAATTCATCTGACTTTACTTAGTTTCTAATTTTGCAGTTCAGAATTTTCCAGTTCTGTTTCCAGAGCCTCTTTTTTTTCCCCAGTAATCCAATTTTCAAATGTGTTCCTGCAGCTCCTATTGGCTTCTCTGAAACCAAAGCTCTGAAAAAGCTGTAATTTTTCGTTAGAGAAAGATGAGATCTAAACAGGAGAGAACAGAGACTGCAGTGATCTGGTGAGAAAGGCTGTGGCATAGGAGTATTGCACTTTTTTTTGACGAGAGGCAGGCAATTGGATTTGGATAAAGAACACTCACATTTTGCTGTGTAAAACCAAAAAGCCCTATGAAGGCACTGGTAGCACATGTGACAACCTCAAAATTCAGACCTGAATTTTGGGCCAGGAAGGGGGTGGAAGTTTGAAATTGGTGAGCTGCAGAAGATTCACTTGTAGAAGCAGAAATACTTTTCACTTCATACTTTGGCACACGATATCCTCCTTGCTGGTGCTAATGATGCAGAGACATTTTTCTATCAAATGGTTTCTGACAGTTCAATTGCCAAAAATACTCAAGTGGCAGAATGCAACTGCAATTACTAACAGTGTGCTTGCCCCAGAGTCTGTAAATTCTCTCATGAAAGCCTAAAAAGCCCATTCACGTTGTCTAGAAATAGCAGCAATAACCATGGTAATAAATTCTTTTCTTTGTTGCTGTGGTTCAATTCTTTTCATGGGTAGGCAGCAAAAAAGCCATTTGATTTTTCTGTAGCTGCCTCTGTTGTAAGGAGATGTTTCTGCTCTGTAGCAACAACAGTGCTACTGAAAGCTCTGCAGCAGCTTCATCTCCAGGTTCAGAAATTTAGCTGAGGAGAAGAAATGTAGGTCCTGTTTCAGGTAAGGTTGAGCCCAGTTTTGTGTTTGGGCTGTGATGTGGAAGGAGGTGCAGAGGGGGAGGCAGGCTGTCCTGGGAGCAGCATGGCCAAGAGCCAGGATATTTGTGGGGATTTGAGCTCTTCCAAAGCCACCAAGGCAGTTAGTGCATGTCCCATCACTCCTCTTACTCCTCTGAAGCAAAACCTGATGGCTTTTACCATCCTGGAGGAGTTTGTCTGCATGCCCAGAGGTATTCCTTCATTATTTCCTGAGCTGTAGTGCAGTCTATATGGAGAATGCAAGATTTGGAGATTCTTTCCATCTTGGAGTAGTTTTACTCAGGTTAATGGGGCCAAATGTGCTGTGGTCCTGCAAGAATTGTTTCTGCAGGCAGTGCTACTGATGGTAATAAGGTTTATTAAGATGTAGGATACACTTTATGGACATATCATGGAGGACTGGGTACAGGAGGAGAATAAGAAGCAGTGGTGTGAGGCAGCTTGTCTGTGCCAAGTTGCTCACATATGTGAGGGTTTGCAGCATTACAGCTCTAAATCCAGTACTTAGAGACTGCTATTGAGTCCCAGGGACAGTCAGCTTTGATGCTTGTTAGAAGCAAGGAGCATGAATATAGACTTACTCTCCCTGTTATTAAAGATTATTTTATCCTATAAGATTGTTGTCATGGTATGATGCTTGAACAATTTACAAATGTAGCTTCAGAATATAAATGCCTTTGCTTCTGTAAGCTCTCCAAATCAGAAGCATTGAAGTTTTCAGCAGCTATTTATCAGAGCACTTGGAATGATACAAGCTTTTGTTTATTTAGCTTGAATTTCTAGGACATTCTAGGAGATAAATACTGGAAATGGCTGTCACTAAACACACTCTGAATTTATTTTAAGAAACTTACTAACTTAAAGTGTTATGAAGTGTCTCAAGAACTGTTGTGGTCAGGAAAAGGGAAGTCCCCACAGCAAGGTTTAGTTTGCAATTACTATTCTATTGGAGGTCATCTCTGAGCTTGTAAATGTGTCTGTGAAGGTTCTGGGAGCTGAGGCCAGCTGGTACAGAATGACCCACATCCATACCATTAAAAGTCTCTTAACCTGCAAAACATTCCCATAGGACTGGAAACTGTGCCAGCTCTCAAACTGTGCCTGTGAGTGCATGAGAAAATTGTAGTTGGCACAGGCCAAAATTGTGCCAGGGACGCTTCTGACAGCTCAATAGATGGGAACTCATGGCCCAGGGCACAGGAGCATCCCTGGGCACTGCTGTACCCTGAGTTTGGGCACAGCTGCAGTCTCAGGTACAGCTGCTAAATCAACTTCTGGGTGCTTTTCAGGCAGTTTATAAATAGGGTTGCTTTGTTGCAGAGGGTGTCCCTGAATGACAAAGCTGCTTTTGCTGAAAGGAAGATTTTGTGTCACACTTTGAATAATATTAGTGTTATTTTTTTTTTCTACGTAACTTTAAAATCTACCAGCAGCAGAATCAGATATGAGTATCCTCTAACATTAAGCTTTTAGTTCTTCACAACAGTGAAAATCATTACATTGACAAAGGGATATTTCTGTGAGTCTTGAGTTTGTTTAGTAAACAGATATTACCCATAGATCACTGGACAACAACAATGCTCTCTGTCAGTTAAGCTACAACTAAGTGTTGTGTGATGTCTGGTCTTATTTTCTCCTTCATGCACTTCACCTCTTTCACTCGACCAGCACTTGACTCCAGCCTTGATTCCTTTCACTTGGGAGCCTCTGGGCAGGGAGAGCACAGAGAGGTTTGGAAATTTTTTAAGGCAAGTCGTTAGCGTGATTGTTAGAGATGTTTCTGCACTTGCGATGTAAATGACTTAACATTTCATGGATGCAAAGTAAATCAGTTCTCTCATGTTGCTGGGGTTTAATAATTTTTGATTCTTGGTTAGCATATTTCATAGCTGAAGCCTGAATTTTTTATTTTGCGTTTGTCAACGATGCAACAATCACCTCATTATGTAGGATGAAGAATTATGTGTGTGGAATTTGGGCTGAGCTTTAAGCTTCCAGGAGAGCAAGAAGCTATTAAGACATCCTGAGACTGCACATAATACAATGTCCTATATTGGGCTCTCTGACACAGCCATGCTAATTTATCTCTGTTCTAGCAGATGACAGCTCTGCTCTTCCTGTCCCAGGCTTCTCCAAAGCAGCAGAATATTATTTATTTTGCAAGTATATCAAGTAATAGTTTTTTCTTAGTCTTCCTAGCCTGGGTCTTACAGACTTTGCTGTTAGGGTTTAATTTAATTTGAATTGACAATCGGTACCAAGTATCAGGAAGTGTGTGTCTCATAGCAAAACCTAGGGGGGAAGCTAAGTGGAAACAATTTAAAATAAATCATACTGTAGTTAGTCCAAGGACTTGCATGTCACTCTTATCTTGGTGTCCCTGGAACTCATTTTTTTGCCTTATTTCTCGGTACAGAAGAGGAAACCTTTCAGAATCTTTCTGGATAATGCACATGCCACATTAAGGTCTTTGTATTTTCTAGGGTATACTGTGATTTTCTTCTTTTACAAATTTTCAACACGTGAGATGATTATTGTGATGAAAATTTTGGATCTGAGATCCAGAAAAGTCACTTCTGAACAAAATACTGCCAATAAATTCAGCTTGAAAGATTATTCTATTTATCCACAGCCTGTGATTCTTTTGTGAAATGAACATCTGAAAAAAAGTAATTATGAAATGCAGACTGTAGATCCCTGATGACTTGTTTAAGGTGAAATCTTTACTAGGAAAGGGGAAAAGTAACTTTCCATTACTGACTAAGAATACCAATGTGCTCCTCAGCATCTTTATTTCACCCAACCTGCAGTTCAAACCGTTGCATTCAGCAGGTAGAATTTGTAGCATTAATACATTTGAGTTGCCTATTCCAAGTGGCTTTAGCAGTATTTAAGCTGGCTTCACAGTGAGTTTATGTGTATTAAAATGAAAATTAAAAGATTTTTAGATAATAATGATTCTGATAAAAAAGTATTGCCAAGAAGCTATCAAAGAGATCAAATGTACTTAGGAGTGCCATGAAGAGAATATTAAATAGGACAGCAGTGCATGTGCAATGGCAGCCTTGATTCAAACTGTGGTGCTTTTGTTATTGTAAATGGATGCCAGTGCCAAAAACCTTTATACTCTAATTTTAACCTGCTTACCCAGAAAATAAAAATATATTTTGCCTTTTGGAAAAGGTAAAAAAGGTTTTGGAAAACCAGTGGTTCTCCTCCTACAACTGGTAATGAATTGGAATGACAACCAAATCAATTCTCAGCAGTGCTTCAGTAGGACAAATCCCCTTGCCTACAATAAAGTGGAAGAAATGTGGGAAACTGAGCATTTGCCCTCCAGAAACTGACAGTTTGTGTTACAGGAAAAAATTGGTGCACGTTTTATTGAAGGTTGTTACAAGTAAAAAAGTCCTTGAGGTGGTTGAACTGTGAATCAATATCTTCAAAGAGTTGAAATCTGTCTTGGCATGTTGTTACTTTGAGAACTGCCCGAATTTGTTCTAGCAAAGGAGAGGGGATGGATGGCTTTTCTTTCAAAATGCCATCATTTCTGCTAGCTTGTGTTCAGATAACATGGGGTTACACAATCAGCTGGATTAGTAGTACTAGAGCAATGCCAGGATATTAAATAATGCCTTCTTGATAACTATTAAAAGTTTTTGGGTGAGCAATGCAGGCGGCCGAACCACCTAGAACTTCTCATCTGTGTGCTGAGAAAGATAAAAGGGCAGAAATACTGACTTTGCAATAGCTTTCAATTGTCATAATCATGGAATGTCCTGAGTTGGAAGGGACCCATCAGGATCACTGAGTGCAGTTTCTGGCCAGGTACAGGACATTCCAAGGGTCAAACCATGTGCTATCCAAACTGTTCTTGAACTCACACGGGCTTGGTGCTGTGACCACTTCCCTGGAGAGCCTCTTCCAGTGCCCAAACACCTTCTGGGTGAAAAACCTTCTCCTGATACCCAATCTAAACTTCTGTTACTCAGCTTCATGCCATCTCCTTGAGTCCTGTCAGTGGTCACAAGAGTAAGGAGATCCTCTGCTGTCCCTCGTGAGGGTATTGAAGACCACAATGAGGTCACCTTTCAGCCTCCTCCAAGCTGAACAAACCCAGTGCCCTCAGCTGCTCCTCACACAGCCCCTCCAGACCCTTCACCCTCTTCATGGGCCTCCTTTGGATGCTCTTTGATAGCTGAATGTCTTTTTTATATTGTGGTACCCAAAACTGCCTCCAGGACTTGAAGTGGCAGGTCAGTCCCCTCCCTGGCCCAGCTGGTGCTCCTGTGCCTGATGCCCCCGAGGACATGGTGCACACATGGGAAATCCTAAATTAACACATTCAAGTTTGTGCCACAGCACCAATTCCCTGCTGCTCTACACTGAGTGGTTTCATAGCTGCCCTTAGTATTAAATGTCTTCCAAATGAGCTTCATTTGTTGACAGATTTTGAGATTTTTCTTGGTTGCTCTGCACATTTCAATGCACAGTTCTTGTCTTTGGTCTTGAAATAATTTATAGTATAATAAATCATTATAGTGCTGTGTGATAAAACCACACTGAGAGGATGGAATCTGAATGAAAGAATGTGTTCACAAACTGGTTTAGAACTGCTCTGTGTCATCTCTGAGTGTTCTCTGTGACCACTGCTGGCCCTGGTGCTCTTTGCAATGGCCCAGAGTGTAAGAGCACTTGGGTCAGGCAATCCAGTGGGTTGGTTTCTCCTCCTCCCCTCTGCTTGCATCCCACATGTCCTTCTAAATGTAAATTTTTCATGTGTAAAACAAGGAGTGCTCCCCTGTCCTGCATATAGGAATACTTTGCTTAATGCCCACAGTGTGTATTGCAGATATGACTGCTTAACAGGTTGTAACCACAGTATGTGTTCAGTTGGAGATACAATATATATTTAAAAAATGGATGCTTAACACAGTGATGTTAAAAGATTGGGGATTTTTTGATTGTTGAACTAACAGATGTGACTCAAATCCTACAATCTGGAAAAAAGCTTCAAACTTGTGCTAGTAATTTTCTGTGTCCTTTCATTAGGGGTATTTTTACTGCAGCTAATAAGGAGCTCAAGATGCTCTCAGCTCTTGAGTAAGTTACAATGTAGAAGATACAAGCTTTTCAGCCATTTTAACCAACATACTCCAATGTTAGGACTGGAATCCATTCTGCCTTTTTGCCTCAGACAGTTTACATGGTCTGCTGGTTTGTGTTTATTTTCTACAGCAGACTTTTTTGCTTTATTGTTTTATTAGCTGGTTCTACTTTGAATTGCCTTTAATTTCAGACACGCTATTCAGCACAAAAGCTGTAATCCTTGAATCGTGCTCTCTTCATAGCAAAACTGATGGGAAATAATTTTGTTCTGCACTTTACATATGGTAATAACAGTAACTCTTGACATTTGCTCTTTGTGATTATTTTAGGTTCTGTACAGCAAGCAGGCTTTTGGGGGCCTGGTACTGGCCTCTAATGGAACCATTAAACTGCTTGTGCACAATCACATGAGGATGCACAGCTGGGATTATTTGGGTTTCCCAAGATCCCTGTTGCTTCCCAAGATATATTTTGGAGAAGTTAGACCAGATACAAATCTATGCCCAAAATAAGTTTTTATCCTGAAGAAGAAACCAGTTCAACTGTGTATGTACAGCATGAATAATCTGTATATTTGTATCGTGGATGTTTCTGCTGGCACTTGTGAGGCTCAGGGCACTTGGTACTGCAGGAATGAAGTTGGAAGACAGCTGATAGTTCATTGAACTTCTCATCTCAGCAGGCAGGAGGGTTGGAAAAGAGTGGCACAATAATTTACAAGTAGAGTAGCATAATTAGGGGCATTTGAAAAATATCTTGTCTTTTTAGACAAAAAAAAAAAAGGGAGAAAAGAAGGGGTGCTTTTAAAGATTGTCCTCATCATCATGTGCTTGTATCTCTCTCACACATTCTGTCATTTACTTCTGTTGTCACTGGGTACTTACACAGCACAAATTACTTTTTTTTCTGAGTTGGAGACCATTTTATTATATATTAGCAAGGAGAAATGGGCATTTGGAACATACCAGTGAAAGAAGACACATAAGAATAGCAATGCAGTCAGGAGCTTTCTAAAAAGCAGCAGGGTGTGAGCCCCTGACAAAACTCAGGGTACTTAAGAAGTTTATCCATCAGTTTTCTTGCCACTCTTTAAACTGAATAAAAAGTACCTTGTCTTCCTAAAACCACATCCATTCACTTTTATATTTCTGTAATATTTTCTCAATGAAATTATGGCAGTGATGACAAGCCATGCTTTTTTTCATCTTTTCTATTTTCAGTTCTCACTTAACACTGTGACACATAGAATATTTGAAGTCAAATTGCAAAAAAAAAAAGTTTCCTGTCATATTTAATTGAGATTCCATTGTGAAATCAGAAATTTGCTTAATATCAAGCCTGCAGCTTTGGTTAGGTGAAGGACTTAGAAGAGGGAAGCACTGGGTACAATTTTCATTTTCAGGGCACACAATCCTCAAAATGGCTTTTGACGTGAGCTGAAGGTTGAGTTTATTTGCACAGAACTATTCCAGTCATTTCTAATGATTTGCCAGCAAGGAAAAGCCAAGGTGGAGCTGGCAAGCTTTATAGAGTTTTAAGCTGTAAAATGCAAAAGAGGAGAAAATCCATTGTGAGGAATTAGAAGGAAAAAGTTGGGGAGGACACCATTCAGAGACACATGATTTCCTGGGGCTGACAACCACAGCAGGCTGCTGGCTTTAATGCAGGCAGCTTACACTGGTGCTCTGACTCTGCTCTGCCTTATGCAGACAACTCCTGTGACAGTAATAAATTCCTGGAATAGCTGATGGAAGAACTGAACTGAAACCTGTCAGGTATCTTCTTCTTGAGCACCTGTAGTCCTCTCTCACATGTTATGCTCTTTACCAAGGGACAAAAATGTGATCCCAAATAAATGAGTTAATCATTTGGTGTATGTTTGCATGTGTGAATTTAACATTCCCAGATCAGTTCTTTTTATCAGCTGATAATTGCAATTCTTTCTGTTGTATGGGCTGTAATGCTTGCAGTATTGAAAAAGATTTTCTAAAAGTAATCTGGCTGAAGCAAAAGGTGAATTCTTATTGAAACAGGCTGTTGAAGGGCTGCATAAGTGTTCAAAAGCTTCTATTGCATGTATGGTGTTGGGCACAGGAAGAATCCCCAATCCAATTGTTTTCTCTCCGAAAAGGACAACAACAATTTGTTGTGCTGCTCATCAAAACTGAAATGTTTGAGAAAAAAATTTTATGTGTGTGCAGATAGAGAGAGCAAGAAGTCAGCTGGGTCGAGAAGTGTACAGTTTGTTTAGCTTGCATTAACTTGCCCCTGTAATAAAGCTGGTGAGGGACAGGTGCATTGCAGGTTGCAGAGGTGCTTTGCTTCATGTACTTCTATAAAAAGTGTTCAAGCACAGAATTATTCATGGCTGCTGGACAGTAAAGCTGCTCAAACCCTTTCAAAATTAAACCTGGTGGTCAAAATAGCAAGGTCTTAACCAGATCACTGAATTTCAAATAAAAATACAAGTGCTTCCTTTTGCTTTGGCTTGGATATATTTATGTCTAGTGCATCATAGCAATAGTAACTTAAAAGTAACTGCTTTTTTGTTGGGGAAGCAATGTGACTTTCCTTAAATATGGTTTTAACTATGAAATTTCATAGGCAAGCAGTGGCACTTGGCAACATTGTTTGATGTGCAGTGCTCAGTTTTGTTCAGAGGACTTATTTCTATTCTGTATCTCCTACTGAGGTATGCATATAAGCAGCCCTTTTGTGTGCCTTATTTCTCAATTAAATTCTACAAAATTGCTTTGCTATTTTGCCTGGAAAGATAAAGACATTCTCCAGCAGAAGATCTTAATTCAAATTATAAGATGTGTATTTCTGGCTTCCTTTTCAGTAATGTCTTATTCATTTTTCTTCATGTTAATGAGTTGCTTAGATCTACCTTTTGATGGAAAAATCTTAATGTGAAGAGAGAAATGTTGAACACTGCAGTAATTGTAGCCCTGGTCTCCTGAACTTGCTTCTCCCCTTCACATTTTGACCTTGTATCAATAGGTCACTGTTGTATTTGCATTTTGACAAATTTCTACTCTATTTTCACTCTGTACAAATGAATTGTCATAGCCATGAATGCTTTGCATAAATAGCTTATCATTTCATTAGACTCTGCTTTATAGCTGGCACTCTGGAGTGTCTGTGCTCTTCAGCCCTTCTGTTCACCAGGCACTAATCTGCTGGGCAGTGTGATTTGATCAATTATCAGATATGTTCTGCTCCTGGTTTACCTCAGCTTAACTGCATTCCCAGTTGTATTTTGTTTGGCTGTTAATTCTGTTCTCTTTTGTATTTTTCCTTTTTTTTTTCTTTCTTTCTTAATTTGTTTTTAGATATTTTTGAATTGCCTTATTCTTTGGTTAAATAGTGTCTGTATAGAAATTATTATGTGTGTGTACAGGTATTGATCATTAATTGTAGATGCTCAGGTTTGGGTGCTCTATGTCGACCAATAAACAGAGGATATTTGTGTTTCTGTGTACACTGTTGGGTCTTTAAATAGTTTGGAACAGTAGTAGGAGGACTTTTGTGTACGAGCTCTTGCACAGGCGATGGTGACTGGAGTGTTTGAAGCTTGGGTGGGATGGGCAGAAGGGCAGGGTGGAGTTTCCCAGAATTGCTGGCCTTGGAAGGAAAGGCTCAGGGCTCTGCTGCCCTGAGTGAAGCCATGGGGTCACCACACCTGGGGCAGACTGATGCAAACCCCCAGCAACCTGTGCCTTCCCAGACCCATAAACTGGAGCTGTGGGGAGCCTCAGATCCATCCACTTCCCTCCTGTTGGGTTTGAGTGGAGTGGTGGTGGTGATTAGTGCCTAATTCACACTCTTCTGTGCTTTATTGGAGCAGTTTCCTCAAACTTTTAATGCCTTTAAACCTCACTTCTTACCTTTTAAATCTCTGTAATTCTACATAGTGGATGATCAATGTTTCCATATTCTGAGCACGGTTTAGGTGGGCATGAAGATAATCCACCTGATTGAACTTGGAGCTGCTAAAGCAGAATTGTGCATTTTGGGGTTTTGCAAAGTAGTTCAAACAAACAAACAAACAAAAAGAACTCCACAGGGGAAAAACTATAACACAGATGTTTAGATGTAGCCAACCTTGGTGTTAAAATAGTCATGGCATAAAACAGCAGAGGGGGAAAAAGATCTTTAGTATCATCATTGCTGTGTTTGCAGCTGGTCCTGGAGCCCATGGGCTGAGTCAGACCTGAGACATTTCTTTCACTTTCTCTGTGGTGCAGGATGCCACAGTGACACATTTCATTTTGCATTAAAACTTAACTTAAAATGAATTGTATTGATAAGCCATGCAAACTCTTTGTTTCTATGTTTTCAGGTTATTTAAATTTATCTCCTTAATGTACAGATTTTTTTTTCACCAGTATATCTTGACTGTCATATCAGTTCAAATTTAGAAACCAGTCTTCTTTTTAATTGATACTTTTCTTGCTTGATTTTTGAATTTTTTAAAAAAAATTCTAACAGTGTGTATGCAGCCCCTGAAACAAAGTTCAATCCAGTTCCTCTTCTTGTCCAAAAAAAAGGGAAACGAAACCTTTGAGCTCCTCCCTTTCTTTTTCAGACCTGGAAAGGTTAGGGCTGAAACAGCAGGATGAAACTGCAAAAGAATTAAACCATGTCTCATTGCATCTAAGTGCTGTCTTTTTCAATCCCTAGTGGTACTCTTGGAAATGGTCAGACCCTGCATTTCATTTGTTTTAATTTAGAATCAGCACATTAAGCTCCCCTTTGATTTCTAGCTAGGAAGGTAGTAAACCCACTGGTGTCACTGTGCACTGCTCATCCTCCAAGACTCTCCCTGGTTTTGCCATCTTTCCCCCAGACCCTGAATTCTCTGGCTATTAGGGTGCAAATGAGGGAAATGAGAGAAAAGGCTCCTGCTGCCTGTGCTTTCACACTGGCATGAGAACATGCTGTAGGTGACAGAGGTGTCATACAAAGAACTTGAAAAAACAGCAGTGTAGTCTTGCACACCATGCTAAGCAGGAAAATTTTTCCCACTTTTTACCAAGTGATGTAAAAGGAAATTAGAGTAAAAGGTTGTGTGTTTGAACAGCGGGAACCTACAAAAGGTTGGTGTCTGTTTTCTTCATTCTACTTGGAGAAACAATAGCAGCTAAATGGGATATAATTCACTAGTCTGATGCAGCATGTTAAGCTCATGAGCAAAAGAAAGCTCCAAGTCCTTTCTCTTTAAATTGCAGCTAGAACACATTAATATTAATTTTTTTCTCTGCCATCATTTTCATGCTTCAACCCTCCAGATGATAATTAAGACAATAGAAGATAAAATTTTGTGCTGTATAAAATTGCATTCAAGCCTTAACAAATAAGAGATTATTTTGTCCAGTAAACAAAACATAATCATCCTGGCACCCTTGCGAAGGAGAGCCTAAAATAGAAACTCTGCTTTTTATAGGTCATGTAAAATGTCATCATCTCTCTCATTATCTGTACTGTTTGGATGAAAAAGAACTGATTAATTTAAAAGAACATTGGCTTTTTTGCTAACAAGGTTATTTTCTCATTGATTGCTAGGAAGTCTAGTTCCTTTGCAAAGGGTTGCAAATGATGAGTAAATCAATTGTCAGCCTGTGTAGATGCATCTGCCATTTCTGTGCTGGCAGGGTGATGTGTACATGGTGTTTCTGCAGCAGCTGTGGATGCACCTTGTTTGGAATTTCTGTGTCTGCGCAGAGGTGCAAAGGCAGGACCAGGAGAGAATCAAATCATGAAAGGGGCACACTCCTTAAATTTCTTTTAAAAGCTTAACTATCCAAACAGACTGTCACTTAAAAGGAAGACCAAACTCAAAGAAATGTAAAATTAGACCAAAGAATTAATACTTAGGCAAGCCATTTTTTTTAAAAAAGCAGGACGAAAGTGTGAAAAAACACCTGTCAGAGGTGGTGGATTTACCAGGCCAGCCTGGCCAGCCTCACTCAGAAGCAGCAGCAGCAGAATTTATTTCTAGAAATCTGAAGGTCTCCCCATGGGGTTTATTGGCAGAGGAGTGTGAGCAGCCCAAAGCTGGGGACAGTAGTGCAGCTGCTGTCCGGAGAGACTTTGGAATTCTGAGTCCCCTCTGTGAGCTGTTTATCTGTGGCTCCTGGATGCCTTTGTGCATGATACTCTATTCTTTATTCAAAATTCTTTATTTAAAAAACAACCTGCCTTCCAAAGCTGCTCCTTTGTTCATCTGCCCTGGTTCAGACTCTAAAAGTGGGGCAGTGGGACTGTGTTCAAGCAGGAACAGTGCATTATTCTGGAATGCTCCTTTGATAAATAGCTATTCCTTTTGCATGCTGCTTGCCTGACACCATTTCTTGCCAAGCTTGAAGGTTCTGACCAAAAGTCCTTTTTAAGTCAGCAGAAAAAAATCCTGATGATTTAAAGACTGGAGGTAGAGCTTTCTGAAATCCCAGAGTAGCATAAAAGCAGAAACCACAGTGACAGTCACTCAGCAGAAATGCAAAGCTCATTCTGTGCTCCCTTGCATCTTTTGCTGGATCATTTTAGAGCTCTACAACTTGTTTTTCCCCTCCAGTAGCAGAGGGAGTATAGGAGGCTTCGGTGTATCTGTGTTGCTTAAAAACTCTCTCAGCTTTGCAGAACTTCCAGAGCTTTGACTGTGCACTCCCAAAAGTGAGAGAAGCATAAAATTAATTCAAGGTTAAACTGATGAGAGCTTTCCATTTCAGAGTCAGTGTTAAGGATCTCCATCCAAGTACATTTGATTAAATGAGGATGAAAAATGTTTGTTTGCAAACCAACAAGAAGGTACAAGAAGAGCTCTCCAAAATTAAAGAATAAAAACTTAAGGAGGAATAATTGGTATTTAGACAATTAACTCTGATTTTTATTGTTTTCTATTGCCTCTCTTGTAGTCCTTAGCTGGATCATCAGAAGGCTTATCAAAATAATAAAAAATAAAGTGGCTGTTGGTTTTAATGGCAATGACAGTAAAGCTGCTGCTTGAGCATGCAGATTTCATGGCAGAATTGCAAATTGGTTAAACCATGTGAGTCTGGAGAGCCAGAAGTTACTGGTAAAAATGGGAATAAAGCGTGGTCAGGTCTACTTGTCTTGTAAAATGAGAAAAATCCCATGATGCCAAAGCCAGCAGCAAAGCCTGATTAAACATTTGATTCTACTTTTTCTGTTAGTCCTTCACAAAAGGTGTTAATTGTGGAGATACAGGAAAGCCACCAAAACTCCTGATGGAAAGAGTAATGTAATGGGAATGAAACCAGTGTTTCTTTCCACTTGGAATTCTGAGAAACTGTTTTTTTGTCCACTTCCGGTCTTGTATTTTCCAGTTAATTGTTTTTAGTGCCAGATGCCTGCAGCTAAGTAGATGTGCTTGTGTAAGGGAGGCCCCACTTGCCAAAAAAAGTCTGTATTTCCATTTCTACAGAACCAGAATCTGTGAAACTCCATTCTGGAGGTACCATTTTTGTATCTTCAGAACTGGACTGGTAGTGTGATGAATTTTTTTTTTGTTTGCAGTGGGAAGATCAAGCCTGGCTGTTGGTAGCCTTCATAAACCCCCTCTTTTTTTAGATGGTGTGCTAATTTTTATTCCTGCAGTGTGCATTGTCGAAAGATTGTAAGAAAGGGAAAGAAAAGAAAGATATGGGCAGAAGGGCTGGGTTGAGTGAGCTTGGACCCTTAGGAGCTGTGCTGGGGTCAGGGCAGCCTGGCAGGGGAAGGATCTGAGCAGGCACCATCAGAGCTGGGTCTGAGTCCTGCAGAAACGTCACATTCCTGAGGAATGTCTCCATCCTGACAAATGCCACTTTGGGATCAAAAGCGTTGCCCAGGAAATGTCTAACCATACACACGAGCTGAGTGTTTCTCTCTTTATTCCAATATTCTCTTTTCATCAAAAGTGACCTTTTTATTCTGCTGCAGAACTGCTCTGCTTTATATCTAAAGAAGCAAGTTGTATGTGGTTTCTTTGTAATTAAAATTCTTATCCCCAAAAACATGTTTTCCATTAAAATTCCTGCACTAATAAGTCTAAATCTTGTAACTATTGTCTCTGGAAATATACATTTTGCTATATGCTGCATATAAACATTTATTTCCTGCTCGAGAAAATGTGGGTTTTACCATCTGTAATATTCATATTTGTTTCTTGTAGGCAAAAGTTGGGGTGACAGAAACATGATACAGGCACTCCTAAACTCATTAAGAGAAAAAGACCTTGTGACCAGGGCAAAGATGTTTGTTACAGACCCTAGCAAGCTTTTTCATGTGCCTTTTAATTTTTTATTGCGAAACTTGCTTTATATGAAGGATTATATTTATGTTAGAGACCAACACTTTACAGGTTATTTGATTTTTCATTTTAAATGTGAGTTTTTCAGTATTTTAGCTGTTGCCTTTGACCAGACTTTAACCTGAAGGTTACAGAAGGGAAGATTTGCTCTGTGTGATTGAGACAGTCTCAAGAATCAGAGCATTTTTGCTTCACATGACTTCATGTGCAATAGTTAACAGCAACATTGCCCTGATTCACTTCTCACTTTTACTTTTGAGTTTTGCCAATAAGATGTAGTGGTACTTTATTAAAACCCATCACTGACTGCCTTGGTTCTTGCTTGTTCCATCCAACTCCTTCATTCTGTCAGTGCTGTAAGATCTGATTTTCGAATTTCAGTTCCATTTCCTGCACAAAAGGGAGGCCCACAATGCTGTGTATTGAATTGCTTTCACAGCAGAGTAGCCCTGTTAACACTTCTCTTTAACCAGAAAGGTTTTCTCAACTTGCCCAAGCTCTTGGTCACCTGAGCAATTCAAAAGATTCAGCTCATTGCCTCATTTTGCTCTGAACTCTTAAATTGCTGTTGGCTCCCCCATTCTTCCAGATCCTTTACCTGCCTATTCAACCCGCTCTTCCTAAATCACATTTCCAAGTAATAGCTCAGGACATTAGAGAACTAGCTTGAATCAATTTCTCTTTAATCTTGATTTTTCAAGAAAAACATTCAATGTTGATGTAACATTTTCCAGGGATGGAGAATATCCTCCAACCCTCAGAAAACACTTCCAGTGGTACAATAAAAATAAAACAAAAATGTTTGCAGTTAAAATAATTAAGCAGAGCTAGTCCAGTTGCTTAGATCTTGTTTTCCTTTTGTCTACAATATGAAACTGAAGAATGCTGCAGTCACTTTCCCTGTAAGTCAGGTTTGTTTTTAAACCAGAGTGACCTCCTTACTCAATTTTTGTGGCTTTTTGGGCCTCTTGTAAAATGGGCTTCAACAGCTCCCAACTGTTATACACGTTTTTCTATTTAAATGTTTTTTCCCAACAGATTTAACTCATAATTACATTCAGCTTTGAGAGCCTGATTTTGTAAATCACACAGCATTGTTGCCTGTGTGCTTCCTTTCTGTACTGTATGTTAGTGGTTTGGCATCTTTTCTATATGTACAAAAATGTGTAATTATATTTTAAAAAGAAAAAAAAAGAGGTCCATCAGAGGTTAAGCTGACTTGTGCTCTTTGAAAATAATATAGAAAGAGCAGGACCTTTACTTGCTAAGGTTAGACCACAGCAAATCTTGTCTCTGGTTTTATTTGTTTCATGGCAAATTTTGGTTCTGGGAAATTTCTTGGGCAAGTTGGAAGATTAACCTGTAGCACTCTGTAAATAGATATATTGCAGATGAAAAAAATGATTTATTTTTCTTCGGTCAGACACTGCTGCACCTGACTGTGTATCATCCAACTACACTGGAGAAGGGGCAAAAGCAGCTGGAACGTGCTTCGGACAGATCTCCTTCCTTTGGACCCATGATTTTCAGCTGCCTTCTTCCAGGAGGCCAATATTTTGTTTGTGATAGAGATACTTGTGAGAGGAAAAAAAGAATTTGAAAAATAGCATGAAAATTATAGTGTTCTGACAATATCTTCACTTAGTGTGTGTTTATAGCCTGACAATCACAGGTTGCCAGCATTAGATTTTATGTATTCTGCTCCTCTGGAAATTAGGCTGTTAATATTGATGTGTGTCCTGGAGCCTGGGAGGCCAGAGGGAAAAACCATAACACTGTGATCAAAATTCAGAGTTGACCTGCCTGGGCTGTGGGGATTCGTCCCTCCAGCAACCAAGGACCAACAAGAATGACTGCTCAAGAAATTTGAGGTCAAATTTTAAAAAAAAGCTCCAAAAAAACCCCCACCATCCAAAAATTACAGAGAAAAGCAAGCCAAAAAATCAAAGAATATGAAGAGCTATTGAGAAGTCCCCAATTCTGGCATATGTGTGGCACTTTTTTCCCATTCTGGAAGAACCAAATGCTGTATTTAGGGAATGGGTTTCAGATTTTGCAAATATTTTCCTAGTGCCATTCTAGAAAATGAGTTTCCTGGCATATTGTTATGGGGGGCTTGTTCTGCTAAAGCATTGTAATGCCGTCTGTTCCTCAAGCTGATTTGGCTTTTACAGCTCAAATATTATATCCTACTTTTAGAACATATGGCAGCTCCTTTTAGGAGACGTAGAGAGATGTGCATCTCATTTCCAGAAACGGGTCTTTTCCTTGGAGTGAATTCTGCAAGTGCTTTTCATCTTGATTTTCCCCATTCTTATTATTTTAGCTAGACTTTCTCCTTCACCTTCTGCCCTACTTCTGCTGCTCCCTGAATCCCAGAAAAGGCAGAGCTTGCTGGCATCTTCAGAGGGAAGGGACAGGAGCAATGCTCCCTTACCCAGGTGGCTTCACCCAGGGCAATGTGGTGACGAGGGCCGTTGTGCGGTGACGAGGGCCCTTGTGCGGTGACGAGGGCCCTTGTGCGGTGACGAGGGCCCTTGTGCGGTGACGGGGCCGTTGTGTGGTGACGGGGGCCGTTGTGTGGTGATGAGGGCCATTGTGTGGTGACGAGGGCCATTGTGTGGTGACGAGGTCTGTTGTGTGGTGATGAGGGCCGTTGTGTGGTGATGAGGGCCGTTGTGTGGTGATGAGGGCCGTTGTGTGGTGATGAGGGCCGTTGTGTGGTGACGAGGTCTGTTGTGTGGTGATGAGGGCCGTTGTGTGGTGACGAGGTCTGTTGTGTGGTGACGGGGCCGTTGTGTGGTGATGAGGGCCATTGTGTGGTGACGAGGTCTGTTGTGTGGTGACGGGGCCGTTGTGTGGTGATGAGGGCCATTGTGTGGTGACGAGGTCTGTTGTGTGGTGACGGGGCCGTTGTGTGGTGATGAGGGCGGCTGTGTGGTGACGAGGGCCGTTGTGTGGTGACGAGGGTGGTTGTGTGGTGACGAGGGCGGTTGTGTGGTGACGAGGGCGGTTGTGTGGTGATGAGGGCCGTTGTGTGGTGGTGAGGGCCATTGTGTGGTGATGAGGGCCATTGTGTGGTGACGAGGTCTGTTGTGTGGTGACGGGGCCGTTGTGTGATGATGGGGCCGTTGTGTGATGATGAGGGCGGCTGTGTGGTGACAGGGGCCGTTGTGTGGTGACGAGGGCGGTTGTGTGGTGACGAGGGCGGTTGTGTGGTGATGAGGGCCGTTGTGTGGTGATGAGGGCCATTGTGTGGTGATGAGGGCCATTGTGTGGTGATGAGGTCTGTTGTGTGGTGACGGGGCGGTTGTGTGGTGACGGGGGCTGTTGTGTGGTGACAGGGGCTGTTGTGTGGTGATGGGGGCCGTTGCGTGGTGACGAGGGCGGCTGTGTGGTGACGGGGGCCGTTGTTTGGTGACGAGGACTGTTGTGTGGTGACAAGGGCTGTTGTGTGGTGATGGGGGCCGTTGCGTGGTGACGAGGGCGGCTGTGTGGTGACGGGGGCCCTTGTTTGGTGACGAGGACTGTTGTGTGGTGACAAGGGCTGTTGTGTGGCTCCCAGGCGGGCTGTGCTTTCCTGGGAAACCATTCCTGGGCTGCTCACGTAGCTCAGTCTGTGTTCATTGATGGAAATGCTCAGAGCAGACTCCACAGAATCCTTCAGAGGCTGCATCCCGTGGCACTCTCTTACAGTGACTTCATTCTGCATTCACTTCAGTTCTTCTGGAGGAGGGTTTTTCTCTTACTACTTTTTTTTTTGTGTTTTTTTTTTAAAGCCTACGTGGCATCATCAGCGTTTCTTGCCCCTGTGGATTGGCTTCATGCTGCTCCTTGCTGGAGCACAGAGTGCAGGGTGCCCCAGCACAGCAGGGCCTTTGTGTGCAAGGCACAATGCCTTGCTCAGAGCAGCCTCTGCATTCACCTCTGGCTCTGCCTGGCTGGAAAGCTCTGCAGAGCTGAGGCTTTGCCCTGGGCACTTGGTTTGAGGGCACTGCCAAGCAGAGGCATTTATGGACGTAGCTTTAATGTTACAGCTTGGTTGTCAGCCAGTTAACTCAGGGTCAACGCTGATCTGGCCACAGAACTGGATGAAGTATCTAGCATGATACTAATCCAAGCTTCATTGGAAACAAGACCAGAGGATGTTGCATCACTTTGTTCTTTGTCCACACACCTCCTGCGCTTTGTTGTGAAAGCACAACCAAGTTTGTGTATGTGGCTGTCAATCTATAGTTTTATCTTGGAGATTTTTCATTTCAGTAGGAAAATGTTCTGCATTTGCCCTCCCAGTGGGTTCCTTCTCTCACTTTAGCTCACCTTGCTTCTCTACTGTCATTCCGAGACACCACCTGACAGTCTCAATTTCCTTGTCTGTGGGTTCTTAAAAGTGAATAAGGACAACAAAGCTGAAGCCAGAGCAGGGAGCTTGTAGCATTTCTTGAAAATGGCATAGGGGAAGAAAAGAGGTCTCCTGTGAGTCAATAACAGAGTAGGAGTGGTTGATCTCCAGCTTTTAGTTAGTTGGGTTCATGATTATCTACAGCTACAAAGCACTGGGGCAGGCTCCACATCTGCCAGCACCCATCTGGATGAGGCAAATTGTGTTTCATGTTTTGTGCCTGGCCAGTTCAAATGTGTTTTAGAGATGTCCAAGGCCCACAGTCATCAATACTGCTGCCCTTGCTTTTCCCTCTTCTATTCATCACATGCTCTTGTTTCTTGAGCACCATGTTCTATTGTATTTTTGCCTCAGGTGTATTATATTTTCTGCTCCTTAGGCTTACCTGGGGCAGGTATGGTTGCCACTTTCTCTGGAGAAATGTCATCATTTATCTAACTTTATTTATCATATCTATCAATAGCTATTTATATTAATATTTTTCAGTATCTATCATTATTTATCATGATGTTATGGTCTCTATATGGACACAAATGATATCACATGATTTAAGAAGAGGAGCAGAACTTAAACCTCAGTATTTTGAGAAAGAGAATAATAAAACAGATCCTTCTTGAGGTAGAAAGATCTGATTTGTCTGTCCATGGCAGAGCAGGCTCCCCTTCTTGGGATGCAGTCCTGGCTGTGTGGCCTTCCTGTCTCCCAGGTCAGGATTGTCCTGGGCTGCAAAAATGTCAGAGGGTGAAGGAATTTTCTTCTCCAGGAGCCTCAAGAAATTCAGGGCTGAAACTTTGTGGGCACCAGAAGCTTGAAGGGCCAAAAAGGGAGAGAGGCTGGGCTTGCTGCTGCATTTCCAATCATTGCTGATCTGGACTTAGTTGAGAGCAACAGAAGTGTGTTTGTCACAAATGTTCAAAATTTTCAGGCCTGGTGTATAAATAATGATATTTTTTTCTTCTCAACCTCAATGCCTGAGCTCTGTGGCTTTTTCTGGCCCTTTTCAGCTGAAAGGCTATTTGTTTAAATTTAGTGAAGAAATATGAATCTCTATTAATGCACAGAAAATAAGGTGGGGCAGCCTGTGAATACAGTAGATGAGGTGACATGCTCTTAGAAGAGTTTTACCGGGGATTTATGATGTGTGAAGTGCATTTCTGCAGCAGCAAATGTTGAATTACCACCTCAGTGCTGGTTCATTCACCCATGCAGATTGAGAGTGATACCCAAGGTACCATGCCAAGAAGGCTCTTGCCTGCTCCTGATTCTGGACATGACCTGAAAGTTCTGAGTGTGAATACATCTCCTTCAGGTTCACAGCTTACACCTAAAATAACATTTTAAGAAGTTCTCTCAGTAATAAAGTAAGTTATTCATACTCCAGACAGGAATTACTGGCTGCACTGAAGTGCTCAGTGCTGATTCAGCAGCCAGGCTGCTCCATCCAAGTGGGGTTTTATTGCTGGGCAGGTAGCTCATCCTGGAGCTTTGTGCAATTCCTTATGCCATAACCCTCCAGCTTATCTTCATTTCCTTCCACTGGAAGTCTTTTGCAATGGATGAGGCTTTGTTGTTTGGAGAAGATTCTAAAGCATAAAAATTGGGAAGTATTTTATGTTTTACTTCAGGAGGTAGGCAAAGGGTGAACAGTCATTTTGCTTTTGTTGTGGTGTGGAGTTGTTAGAATAATCTGGCAACATCTGAGCTCTGATCTGAGCAGTTCATCTGACTGCAGTCTGGCTTTAGGAGGCTGGTACAAATTCAAGTAATATATTGGCTGGTCCTGGGTGCAGCATTTCCGGCAAAGATCCAGTCTGCATCCTCAAGCAATTCTTTTATCACCAGAGACTGTCCACATTGGAATGGGAGCAATCGCTGACAATAACAGATGAGGTTATTGAAGTGTTTATAGGGAGGATTTAAACATCTGGACTTTATGGTAGTAGAATTGGTACCCAGCAATAAAAGTTCATTGGTGTTTTTGTTTGTTTTTTTTTAGAGGAAAAGAAGATGAGAAAATGGAATTGGGATCAAATTAGGTGTTTGCTGAGCCATGTTAATTGTTAATCTGAACTCCCATGGCAATGTTTAAATATCATTTTAGAACACTGAACCATAAAAGGTTTTAAAGTTTGCTTGTGTTAGGAAAATGTAGTAGCAATTAATTTACCAACATGTTATGTGTTTACAAGGTACCTTCATTTCATGGGTGGCTGGAAGACAGAACATGCTTAGATTGTATTGAGTTTAAGAAGCCACATGAATTCTTAAGGCTTTTAAATGGCTTTTCTCTTCATGGTCTTATTTGAACTCTGGCCAACCATGATGAATGTCTTCTTGTGTCTTTGACCTCACAAGAGACATGAAATAACAAATGTAGGTACTGCACTTTATTTACTTATTTACTTAGTAGTTAAAACAGGAAAGCAAACAAAATCATGATGTATTTCACCTCTCCTCCCCAGCACCCCCTTGACAAATGGCTGTTGAAACAGTGCTAAACTGTGACCTTAAAGCCACAGGCGTAATGAAACTGTGATCTGGCAGATGTGACAGACTCATCTTACATAAATCACTCTCTTTTGTCACTGCTGGCATATGGCCAATGAATCTTCTAATTATTGAATGGCTTTTATAGCCCCATTATTTATAATCACTTTTGGACAGCAGCTGGAAGACAAGGATGGGGCAGGATGAAACGATATAACACAAACTATTCTCATTTCCATAACAACTGCTGGGATTAGGAATATTTGATGATGATGATGTGGCTATCAGTGCAGTCTTGTTAAATGATAAAAATCTACTCAACCTTCTACAATGGGCTGCTGCCTCCTGGACCTTACAGTGAAAATTATTCTATTAATTTGCCCAGAAATAGAATATTAATCTCTCCAAGCATTAACAGGATATATATGTGAGTATCAGGGCCACCTTTGCAACAGGACTTGAGGAAAATTGATGGCAAGTATTAGTAGGAGACCGTGGTGATGCCCTGACATTGCTGTTGGAAAAGTTTTAAGATCTGTCTCCTGTTTCTCAGGAGTCCTGTCTACACCCCACTTTATAGTATGGATTTAACAACAGATTGAAAGGTTGTCTTGAGTTGCATTATTAATATTTTAACATTTTCTTTAAAAATAGGCTGTTGTTTTCAAGGGATTAATAGGTTTATAACCAGCTTAGTTAACACACTTCCTATCTAAGGGGAACTATTTTGGCCCAATTATAGATGAGTTTGTGTTGAGTACCTTCTGCTGGGCAGAGCAGGAGCACAAGTGAAGTCCCCCAGCCTACAGCGCCAATCATCTGACATTGCAAGTCCACTTGCTGCTCTAGAAGACACCAGCTGCAAGTTCTCTGCTCATGCCTCTAAACGAGTAGGGTTTGGATTTTTTTGTTTGGCTTGGTTTTTGTAGGGTTTTTTCCCCCCCTTATCTGCAGTTCTATGCTTTGTAGCACAGAAATAAAACCCTGCCAACCATGATAATTTATTAGTTAAATACCTTCAGATAGAGCTCCTCAGATGATAAACAGTATGTTGCAGTCAGGGGTTTATACTGCAAATCCAACATGTGCAATCTTTGTGTCTTTAAAAAATTGAATCCTTCCCTCTCAATGTAGACATCAGGGTGGTGAGAGTCAGTCTTAATCCAGATGACTCTATTGCACTTTTATCCCTTCAGTGAAGCCTTTAACCTTTCATTGCTTCATGGCCCTGTTGTTTTGAAATGGTCTTTGTCTGACCACAGAGAATCCCCCCTGCTAAAGACACCTTTAAACAGAGATCCCAATAGGAGAAGGGGGATTCTGCTGCAATTCAGGCATGGAAAATAGATTTTTTCTAGTTCAGATGCTATCAGTCACTGTGAGTGTAGCAATTGGTTGCCTTCCTAAAGAAGGGTAAAGCAAAAAAATATATACTGGTGTAATCTGCTTAGAGGAGTGTAATATAGGTCAGGGACCAGTGTGTCCCAGGCCTGACCCTGACCCATCTTTGCATGAGCATCTATAGGCTCTGTCAGAGTGTGGCTGTTGATCAGGATTATCTGGGACCATCTCGAGCAGAAATGGGATCAAACAGCTGCAGTAATTAATAGAAACATAAACTCTCAAATGATAGTTTCCAAAGCACGAGTTTAAAATACATCTTCAGCAAACACATATTGCACAGAGCTGGCAGGGACTATCCACCAGCTGGCAGGAAGGTGCTGGCAGCCCCATGATGTTCACACTCAGCTTTTTCTGGGGAAAAAATTCAGATTGTGCTTGGTCATTTCTGCAGTCTGCCTTCCCTACTGGAGGGCAGTGGGGCAGGAGGCTCCCAGCCCCAGGTCTGTGCTGCTGCTGGGAGACCCCTCCAAGAAGTGATGTTCTCACACAGCACAGTCAGTGTTAGATGATCCCACATGCAGCTTTCTTCCTGCAGAAGCTGGGAATTTTAGCACCAAGTGTCAGAGCACAGTTCAAAGCAAAGCTTCCCTGGGGACTTTATATCAGGTAACTGTTGGAGGACAAATGTGTGACAGAATTGTGGGTTTGGAAGCAATGTGTTTAGAAACAGTCAATATTTTTCATTAATCACAAACCCATCTAAGTTACGCATTGAGCTACAAAAACCGGACAGTTCATTCTTTCTCAGAAAACCATATGTCAGTAATTTTTTTTTTTTTTTTTGCTATGGGAGATGTTTCCCCCTTGGGTTTCTTTTTGCTGCTGAAATGATGTTACCATGTAATGGTTGAGGAGGGTGATAGACATACTTTACAGTATAACAATTAAGAAGAATAGATTAAACCAGCCATTTTGCTCTGTGTTTCATTCAAAGGAATCAGATAATAAGATGGAAGTATCTCAGAATTGGAGTAGTACTGTGAGGAGTGAAGCAGTGAAAAGTTGGTTCTCTGACTGTACCTTCACATTAAAAAAGGGCTTTGATTCTGTTCAGCAGAGAAAAAAGGGAAACTAAGGGAAACTCTTGCAGCAGCACCAAAAAAAAACTTTTAATGTCTTACTCGTGAACTATAAATTTTGGTGAGATTTAAATTTTTTGTGTGTGTTTGATGATCTAAGCCACATGTATCAGTCTAATTTTCATTACAGAAATAACAAGGTGATTTTTTTTATTTTTCTGTGTGCAAATAAACAAATTGCAACATATCCTGACCAGCACAAAGGAAGAATAGAGCACTGGGTCATCAGACCTGTATCCTCTGCTTTGGAAACTGCTCTTCCTGGGTAGCATCTCCTGTCCCTCCACTATTATCACTATTGGATCGTTTTACATCCTTTTAGTGGAGAAGAAAAGAAAGAATCTCAAAAGAGTAAGTGTAAAATCAGGTCTCCATGAAGCAGGGGAGTATTTTGAAGGCCAATATATACTTCTGGTTGACACAGCTCTTCTCTAAAGAAGTATTTTCTTGAGCACAATGACATGGATTACAATTTTAGAAAGGGGAGGATTTTTGCATAAAATGAGGTGGTTCTGGGCGCCTGCCCATCTTTTGGTGGCTGGTGCATGGACAGAAGCAATCAAAGGGGAGGCTTGGTCTCAGAGGGAGTTTGCACAAGGCAGCGATGCCCCCAAGGAGCAGAATGAATTTTGCTGCTAAGATTTGCACAGGGAGGTTGCTGAAATGTCACTGGCATATTTTTCAGGTTCTCAAGGATTATGGGTGTATACATTTTGAACTAAGGGCACAGCAGAGTTTATAAATTTGTGTGCAGGACTAGAACCTCCTAAACAAAGCCAGCATCGAGCCTGTGCCGTCTCAGCTCGGGAGATTTGTGGAAGAGATCGGAGTAGAGAGAAGCATTTCAAATGGTAAAAAATCCAACATGTTCCATTCTGGATCCCTTTGGCAGCTTCCCACATAGAGTTAGTTTCTGTGTCAGCTCATTTTCTTGTGCCCTGCAGTGGAGGGAGTTCCTGAACCTGCCTGTGCCCACAGCTTGTGGCCTCAGTGACTGCTGAGCTGAGATCATCAGAGCTGCAAGAAGCCTTCATTTCTGTCAAGACTTTCCTGGAATTTAGGAACAGGAAGCTTTTTGGGGGCTGGGTTTCTTTTTGCCTCTTTTTTTTTTTTTTTCTTCTTCTTCTTTTTCCTTCTCTTCTAAAATAAAAATGTAATAGAAATAAGCATCACTCTGAGTCCCCAGAGGGGACACTTATGTGAGTGTAAGTGTTGCTACAGCCCCTGTTTTTGCAAGTGCCTTTTTAACTAGTGCTTCAGTGACTCAGCTGGGAAATCCCAGCTCCTGCATAAACCAAATAACCAAACTTTCCAGCAGGGCCATAATAGACTGAGATGCTGGATGGAATGGGCGCAGAGGGAAGCTAAAAGCAGGATATCATCATTAAATTGCATATATTCTGTGGTCAAACAAGGCCTAGCTCAGCAGAGATTTTTCACCTCAAGACATTATTGTTACATAAATCATTGAATCAGGCATCACACAGTATTTTGGAAGAAAGTTTACTTATGTGATACATGCAGTTCTGTGCATTAATTTCTTCCCTGGAATAAGCCTTTGCATTATGCCCAAACAGTTTGTCATATTTGTCCTCTTTTGTTATGAAAATCTACCTTGCCTTTCTCTTGTGCAAAGAAATATATGGACTGTTTAGTTAAAAGATAAAGAACTACTTTATTATTTCAGCAGAGGCTCTTTTTCGTGCCCAGTCTCCCTGTGGAGTCAAACAACGTGGTATGAAATCAAACATCTGGAGTTTGGGAAGTCCCCTCTGACATTGAAAAACTGTAGCCCACCCTACAAAAGGTCTACCAAACCCTCCAAGTGCCTCCTAGGTGGGAAACAAAGTTTATGGTGCAATAACTGGAGACCATTTGTTAGAAAATGGTTCGCTCTGGGATAATGATAATTCGCTTTGGGAGTAAGAGGTGTTGCTGGTGCTGCTCAGGAAAGTGTTTTGAGCCAATTATATCTCCCATAATTTCAGTTTTGTTGTTTCATTTCTGCAATGAGCATCTTGGTCTTTAAAAATTTCCTTTTGTTAATAGCTGGGCCTGCTGCCTGAGCCTTCTTTTCTTCAATAAGAGATTTAATTAAAAGAAAAAGCTGTCAGGAAGATCTAAATACAAGTCACAAAATTATTTTTAAAATTTGACATAGTACTTCAGACTGTGGGCTTTTTTTGTGTTTAGTTTTGTTTTTAAACCAGCATTTCTGGTACAATGTTGCAGGGCTGCAGTGGTTTTATCCTGCCCACAGTCTGCACTCTTTCTTATTTCACCATTTGCCTGGTGCTGCTTCTGCCTCCCAGACCCAGTGTTCGACTGCACTCCATTGCAGTATTATTATTTTTGATTTTCTCTGCAGTGATTCCTAGAGGCTCCAGCCAGGAATCTACAACTGTGAGGCTGCATTCAGTGTCCCGATGTATTGACAGGATCTCTGTGTTTCATATTGACAATCAAAAAAATCATAATGCGAATGATAAAAGACTGAAAACAGCTGCAGTGGTTCAGCCCGAGGTCCATGTAGCCAGCATTTTGGCTCCAGCTGGGGCCATAAATAAGATGCCTGGCAGAGGGCAGGAAAACAGCAAGATACTTGATATTCCCCCACTTTCCTGGATCTCCCAACCAGTAGCAATTAATGTTAAGCCCAAGGGATTTCCTTTTCCCTCTTCTTTTCAAAGCCATGTTGGATTGAGCAACCTGGCTGATTGGAAGACGTCCCTGCCCTTGGCAGGGGCATGGGAACAAGGTGATCTTTAAGGTCCTTCCAACCCAAACCATTCTGTGATTCTGCAGCCCCCAATGGGTCTGTCCTACAACTGCTTTTCCATCTCCCCTTGAATCCCCTGAATCAGCTCCTTGCCCCTGCAGTGCTCTCCAGGGAGAGTGCACAGCCTGGGACTCTTGTCTGTGATGATTCTGAACCAGGATCCTGCTTGGTTTACCTTGCTGTCTCCCAGTGCTGGTGTTGGGAGAGGCAAGCAGTGCCCAGTCCCGGGTGGCCTCAGGTCATGTGGAGGCTGATGTCCACCACAAGCTGCAGCATCCCTCTCTTAGTCCTTGTGTGGCAGCTGCCCCAGGCTTTGATCATCCTGGTTGCATTTCTCAGAAGATTTTCCAATGTTTTTTTCCTTTTCATTTTAGAACAGAAGAGTTTCAATCCCTGTTTTTGCTCTTCAGTCAGATTAATGTCAGTGTTATTCCAAACTTGGAAATATTTTTGGGAAAAGACTTCATTAGGTTTCTGTAGTTCATATGTTCTGCTGCAAAAAAGGGTTTAGTATTCAGCAACTGGCAATGTTCATTAACAGCTACATTTCCTTTCTTATTTTTCTTTTTTTTTTAATGTTCTTTTTGTTGTTGTTGTTTTCAACTTGTTTGTCTTCTTTCATGCTTCTGAAGGTGTTCAAACCTGAACAGGCAAATAAACAGATTTAGGCGAAAAGCATTGGATATTGGGGTTTTGTTTTTAAGGACTTTGGGCGCTGTTAACTTGTTAAATCAATACTTTTCCAATTCCTACTGTGTGTTGGGATGGATATCAGTGGAAAGTATAGCACTTGTTTAATTTTTTTGCCATGTTCAGCTTTATTAGTAGCTCCAATGGGAGCAGCTTTTGCCTCCTGTCTCTCCATCCCACTCACCCTCCAGAGACTTGCAAAAGCAATACCTTTATTATTTTTCTTCTTTTTCCTGTCATCTGTCTGTCTCCATTTGCTCAGACAAATAAGCGATAAACAGGAATGATGATCTGTTAAACACCACAGGAAGAATGTGGCATTATGAGACAAGAGAGACCTCTTGTTTACAGCAAGTTATTTTTGGTAATTAGCCATTTGTAGAGGAAGATGAGCCTCTGCTCATAAAGTCAGCATGCCATAATTTAGGGGGCTCTGAATGAAAATCTACCATTTGCCTCAATTGGGAATGGTAATTGTGTGCATTTAGAAATGAATAAATGGCTGTTGCATTTAGAAATAAATAAATAATGGATTTTTTTCCTTGCAGGGAGCAGACTGAACAAGGATCTGAGGCATTATCTCAACCAGAGGTTTCAGAAGGGGTCACCAGACCACGACCTGCAGCAGACCATCCGAGACAACCTTTATCGCCACGCTGTGCCTTGTAAGTTGCCACCCTTTTTTTTAAAGTTTTTCTAAGCCTTCTGATGTTTATATTCTTGTACTTTCTCACATGTTTTATGTAAATAACTCATTGTTTTGCATTCTTTTATGGAGGAGGAGAAATCTGATGGACTGTTGGTTTGCCCAGTGTCATTGGAGAGGTGGCACTGTCACCCTCCATTCCACTGTGACTTTTGGAGATCTATAAATGTTGGAGTCAGAAATGAAAAGTGCTGTTTTTACCTTGGGAGAGCTGCGTGTGCTCGTTTTGTTATTTTGTGTCCTATAGTGACAGGAAGTGACAAACCTTGCCCAGCTGCACTCCCTGGGGCAGAATATTGTGGGAGTCTTTAAAATCAGAGGGTTTTGGGAAAGCTGCAGAAGGCAGGCCTCAGAGACAGCAGAACTGTGATTAGAGCTAAGCAGTAGCCATGAGATTGGTCAGCAGAAAAATTATGTAAGAAGTAGAAAAGCAAGGACAAATAGAATAATGGTTTGTGTATTAACACTTGTCTAGAATAACTCCCTGAGCCGCAGAAAAGTCTATCTAGTGAGATATTAGGAAGTTTGAAGCTTAATAATGGAGCTCTGTGCATTGTGTTTTAAGGCTTACAAGCAGGCATTGTATTTGAATTAAGCAAGCATTGTTTTAACCAAAGGTACGTGTGCTTATAGTGGTTGGATAGAACTACTGTCAATGTGCTTTTGCTTTGTGTGATTGGTCAAAAAACTTATAAAGTAAGTTGTAACATGAAGTTCTGTGTCTGCTGCCTGGGATGTGAGCTGCTGGCATCTTCCCATTGTCATAACCACGCAGTGAGGCTGATGCTGGAAAATAAAACAGCTCAAGGCACGTTCCTCAGCAATCCCATCCCGTTAGTGATTTGTACAGAGCCCCCGACCGGCAATAGAATTCCATCTTCATTTTTGGGGCAGCCTTCCTGTGGGGGAGAGTGTTTGCAGTTTGGGCAGGCTTCCATGTGTGACAGCAGATAGGGTTGAAAAGGAAAATGATTCATCTCTGAATGAGGCTTTTTTGATTACCTTTTTGGAGCACTTGATGGTGTGGTGCAAGCCTTGTGATGCCTGCTTTGGAGAAAAGCCCTAAAAAAAACTGCCATGAAGTGATTGCTTGGCTTAGAAAGAGTCTATATTAATATCAGAATGGTGAATGTTGCTTATTGGTTTAAAACCTATGAATATAAAACAGGCTTCTATTTTTATTTGCTGAGCAGAATTTTATTTCTGATGCTTGTTTAACTTGTAGAACTGAACAGCATTTTATGGCTGGGTGCCATTGTTGAAGGCCTCTGCCACTGTTGGAAGGTCATCCTTGATTTATGTAGGAAATAAGGAACAAGAGATAGTAAAGCTGAGAAAGAAATGCTCATTTTCACTAAAAAAAAAAAAACAACCAAAAAAACCCCACCCAATACGCAACAACAAAACTTAAAACAAAAAAACAAAACAAAACAAATGAAACAAAAAACCAACAAAAAAACAGACCAAAAAACCCAAACAAACAAAAACAAAAAAACCCCCAACAAACCAATTGAAAAAAAAGACCAAAAAAAAAACCAGAAGAAAAACTAAGAACTCTGGATCATGGTAATCCTTAGAAGGTCAGAATAATTACTAAAATGAGATTGTCCTTGGCATTTTGGGAAGACGTAGAAAGAGTGGAGAGTGGTCCTACTTTGTTACACCTCTGTTTGACATTCTCCAGGTGGCAGGGGACACTCTTCTAAGGAAGAGCTTTTTTTGCTTAATTTAGCTGAGCTGTGGAAATCATGATATGCCCTTTAGATCAGGCTGGAATAAGTAAACATCCCAGTTATAGGATACTGAGATAAGCAGCAAAATAATTTGAAGATTTCTATCTCGTTGTGAATCAGAGATTGTTTATCCTGGTAGACTTATATAAATATTGAATAATTATGTTGCAATTCAAAAATCAGTATTTGCCAACAAATATCACATAGTGGTACACACAGTAGTAGTCATTTTCAGTCTAAGTGTTGCATGCAGGAGGGCTGTGTAAGACCAGTTAAAATTGAGTGGTAACACTGACAAATGTTGATTCTTCAAATGGCAGATGCTGTTATAACACCATGGAGTTTATGCTCATTTTATCAGTGAAAAGCACGAAACAAATTATGTTTAAACAACATAAAAGGACATAAAGAATAAATATGGGTTACTGTTTACTATTGAACACTTCCATTTGCCATTCTGTCAACGTGAAATATGATTATTTTTCAATCACCTAACTTGGCAGGCTGCAGATTTTGGGGCATACTGCAAAAAGTGCCTTCCAGGAGAGCACGTGCAATGTTAGGCTTGGGAGATGCAGTGTTGTGATACTAATGCCCTTCTGCCTATGTGTGATATTTCATTTCCTAAAACAGCAAATAAAGCAAATGAGTGTGAGTTCTGGGGAAACATTTTGCACGTTACCAAGGTTACATTTTGAAATGCTTTCCATTGATTCTTCTATCTGATTTATTGCACTTGATGGTGAGCTAAGCTGCTTGGTCTTGCTTTTGATTTAAAATTAAGAGGAGTGAAAGTGATTCCTGACTTTTCAAAATAGCTGGGGGAGATGTGGGTTGTTGGTGTATTAATAAGAGCATCGGTACTTATGTTTCACTTATGAAACACGTGGAAAACCTGAGAAGTGGTGTTAGTTATTGTGTCTCCACACTTTCTAAATTGTCGGGCAGGTAGCATTTAATTTTTGCTTCATTTACCGTGGGGATGGCATTAATGGTAGCTTTTAAGAATGATGCTAATATTCCTGTGTGGCTTGGAATGAGACTGCTGCCTGGTGGGTTGGGATGCTTTACAGGTCTGGAGATTAATCTGGCTGTATGCTCATATTTTTATTCCTTGGTACACGTGACCAGTAAATCCAGAGCCCTGGACCAATCTCTAGTGCTAATGGATTATGAAGCCTTGTATTTTGAAAATGGAATTCCCTGATGCTTATGTGGTAAACACAAACAAGAACACAAGGTCACTTGGCCTGAGTATGCTTGGCCTGACAGCTGCTTTTTATTGCACTAATATAAGGGCTAAATGAAGTGATAATTAGTAAATGCAAAATGGAAAAAGGTGCTGTTAACCAGTTATTGCCCAGAAATTCTGGTGAGAATAGCTTGTGATTCAGCCCTGATTGGTTTGGTGCAGGTGGTGAGAAAACCCAGAATGTTTTTGTTTCCCACATAGCCCTGTGCCCATCGTGTGAAGTTGTGACAGCTTTTGTAGAAGACAGAGGTCAAGCAGAAGGGAGGGAAGATGCAGGATGTTGGGCTCAATCTCATTATTTTGTTAATGACACACTGCTTAAGCATCGTTTAGATTTTTTTTCTTTAGGGGAACTGGTTAAGAGTTTGATTTATTTTCTGGTGAACCCTTGAGGATGAGTGGGATGATGTCAGCTCCCAAGGACCATATGAGCATTTGCCTGTATGGGTGACACAGGATGGTCTTCTGAGAGATCAGAGGGTTTGATCCCTAAATGTGTGAACCACCATAAACAAATGAGATCTTCAAATGGACCCAAAGGTGAAGTATTGTTGAAGTAAGTTGACAAACCACACACACATCCCTGCAAACTGAATTCTTCCCCTGCTCCTCAGTGCCATCTGCCCCTCCAGCACACTTCCCCCGAGTCCTCATCCCCTCAGCTCCCAGCTCCCCACTGAGCTGATTTCTTCCTGCAATGCTCTGTAGTAAACAACAGCTGTGACAAGATTCCAGGTGGCCTCCAAGTTTGGTTGTTGTGAGTCTCGAGTGCTCTGCTGTTCCTATCACACCAAACCCACGGGTTTATTTACAGAGCCAAGGCATTCTCCTCTGAGTTTACAACTTGAGCAGCAACATGAGCTAGGACAAAGAGACAGTAAGGAAGAGAGGCAGGGCACCTATTCATTTATTTGGATGGTGTATAAGTGGTTATAAAGCCATGCTACAATGGACAAATCTTTGGAAAAGTTACTGTAGTTCAGCTTTTACTTCTCATGAACCACCACTGGGCTGTCACTTCCTTGACTTTCTTCCTGAGGCTTTAATTTCATTGTAAACTTCACCCAAGCCTTTACTGTGGAATATTTTTGTCTTTTGCTTAAGAAAAATCAGGATTTTAAAACTTGAGCAAAGTTATTCTCATAGATGTTCAGATGAATTGCTGTTTTCATTCCTAGCATGTAGTTTCCATTGTCAAAACTAGACAAAAATCCATCAATACATCATCCAGATTAGTATTACGTTGGTCCACTCTCTAACTATCCCTTTTCCTTCTTTTGTTTTGAAGTTACACATTTTTCCTGTGTTTTGATGTGCCTAGTGAAGATGACCAGAAATAATGCTCTGTTTTGGGGTAGCTAATGGCTCCATTGAGCTTGGGCTATATTGTGAGATGGCAACAATTCCACAATTACCCCTTGGCCATGCCTCTACCAGAGGTGCTTTGACTGATGCAAAGACCTGGTCCACGCCTTACTTCTAGAGTGGATTTCACTTACTCCAGCTCAATTTTTCCAGCCCAAACACTTGGGATCAAGAGGGAAGATTTATCAACTGTGTGAGGCATCTTGCTGAGGCACCCTGTGCCACATTTGAGTCCATCTGTGCTCACAGAAGTTGGTGAGATCTGGGGGAGACTGAGGGTCAGTGGTGCAGTGTGGTGACATCCTGGCTTTAGGTTTGAGTGTTTCTAGGAGCAGGACTTTCCCAAACAGGATTGTTGTATGGGAAGATTCGCGTAGTGGAATTTGTGATTAGCTGGAAGTTCATGTAAGAACATATCCAGTAAATAGGTGTGTCCAAACAGCCCTTCAGGGGATATCTGTGCAATAGTGTTTATTGAGAAAGATATGTGATAACAACTTACTTTAAGGTACTAAAGCAGCAGCCTGCCCAAACCACTGCTCACAGAAGGCTGAACACACAGGATTGTCTTCCTCTTTTTGAAATAATGGCAGAGGGTATCTGTTTAATATAAACATGCAGTACTGGCCATTTGTCCACTCAACAACCTGGCAGCTGTTTTCTTTTCAAAGCGCATCAAGAGGAATTAGAAAGATGATAGTTCCATAAAAGTTTATATCAGCATGTTGTTTGATTTTGGTTTTTTTTTTCCATTTACTTGATTCTCCATTTATTTCAGTCCTGTGTGACAGGCAGGGGCAGCTGTGGTGGGTCTGGTGTCTGTACCTTTACTTGCCAAAGCAGTATACCTGGTGCAGACTTACTGAAATAACAGCTAATCCTATTTCAGTCCTGTGCAATTCCTTTCCTTGCCAGGCTGCACTCTTCAGAAGCAAAGCTCTGGAAGGTGCAAGGTCTTTTTGATGGTAGATGAAAAGGCAACTGTGGCTAGCCTAGAGTTAAGTCAGACTAGGCACTCTATGGCATTCTTCTTTTTATTTTTCCCCTTCTCTTCCCAAAACTGGCTTTTAAAATGTCAGGAGGTCATCATTCAACAGTTGATTGACTTGCCCAAAACAAGTACATGTCCTGGGATTAATTGACTGGAGATCTGAATGTTAGAGATTTACCACTTTCATTCCTGCTGTCTGTTCTCTCACCTTCCCAGAGTTTGATCTGTTCCTGTCCTCAATTACAGCACAGTAGCTCCAGCTGCTGTGCTTGGTTTTATAGAGGAACATGGAGCAAAATGGAAAGAAATGGATAATAATCAATAGTTGTAAGTGTGGAGTGACCTGTGAGGAGGCTCAGAAAAAGCCAACAACACTCAAGCAGCTGGCTGACCTGAGCTCTGACATTTCAGAGGGAAGTTTGAGAGTAAGTTTCTCTGTTCCAAGTGATCTCCTGGTGCAAAGAAGTCTTGTTTCTAAGCAAAACCAGTAATACTGAACAACAGAACTTCATAGTTTTGATAGGACAAACTTTAGTAAGTGATTGTAGACTGCACATTGAAGCTTATTCTCTGAATTCAAGATTTTCATGGATAATTGAACTTCCAAAGGGCAGTTTATAAGCAGTTCTGTGTATAACTACCATCATCTGCAGGTAATGGAGGACTGGAGGGACTAAATGGGCTGGGGTGTGATGAAACTCCTGTCAAATGTGCAGACTCAGGTGATTTCCCAGGATGGTTTTTAAAGTCCTATAGCTCTGGGTTCCTCCATAAGTATTTCTGAACTTCAGAATGAATTGATAAAAGGGATATGCAAACCAGCTTACAGAAGGTTCTTTTCATTAGAATAGAGAGCATAAAAGTGTATCAGTATACTGGGAAAAATTGCTGAAGTGAAGCATAAAGACCTTTATGTTACAAATGAATGTGTTTTTACGTGTGTGGATATTTGAGTTACAATTTCAAAGTTATTTTTAGTTACTAATTTTTATTAAGGATAAACAGAATCACAGACAGTGCACATTAGTTTTCTTCCCAGGCAATAAATCATCAGTTTATGTACACAAATGTTTTTGAATTCTCAAAAGCTTTCCAGACCTGCAGCTGTATTTACTATCCAAGGACCTTTTGTTGCAGTTCTCTTCCTAGAGGTGTAATTCTGCTTTTGTAATGAGAAATAGTTCCAGGGTCCATGAAATATTCATTTGAAGGCCCACACTGATAAGGTGAGGAGCAGCAGACTTTTTTCTAACACATAAAAATAATTAATTGTTTTACAAGATTTATGTTAGGAAAAAAGTTTTAATTACTTTTAAAACAGTGCCATTATCACTGGGTTGCAGCATATGGATACCAGCAGTATGTAAAAATAATTTTTCTTAAGAATGTTTGCTTGAGAGTTAATCTAACTCTATAATATGAGGTATATTTCCATGCCAGCTAGCGTACACACATTTGATTTTTCCTGTTTTCAGCTGGAACTGTATCCTGAGTACAATCCCTGGCTTTAGAAAATCCTTATACCTGTGTTCCAAGGAGTGCCAAATTGCAGCAGTGTCCCCTGCAGTTTTCAAGGATATAATTCATTCACTAATTAGTGAACCAGATGTGTTTTCACTTTAAAAGAGAGAAAAATACCCTATTCTGAGCAACAGGGCCAATATTTCTGTCATTTAGTTCCTTTCTATAGACAATAATTTTTGTTTAATCTAGAAGACTTCAGGACCTTTCTCCCATCTGCTCTGTCCTTTCAGATCAATAGCACATTTTGTGCCAGTCAAGCTATTGTTTGGGGGTGGGTTTGTTTGTTTTGTTTTTTAATTTTGGAAATAAAAGCACTTATGATGGCAAATATTGCTCCATCTGCTTCCCCATTTGTGAGGAATAGCTTTTTTGTGTTTCACTGTACACCCAGTTGGAGCTGCATGAGGCACCAGAGAACAGCACAAAGCAGAGGAGCTCAGCCTGTGATGCTCTCCCATGGCACTTGCCAAAGGAGATTTGGGTAAGGACTGTGGGAAGAGATTACAGGGCCACTTTCCTTTGTTTTCTTTGTTACTCCCCAGTGTACTTAATTTTGCAGGTTTTTCATTGCAGTTGCTTTGTGCTCTGGCAAAGCAGCTGCCAGTGGATATTTAGGTGCAGTGCAAACAATGTTTGTGCATTTGTTTTAAAACATAAAGGCTTCCAAGGGACAGCAGAGTGAGTCAGACCTGGGAGCAGGTACTGTTGTTTGGGGGTTGAAGGGGTGGAGATGAATTTCCCCACATTATTTACTTCAAAACTGCCTCTGTCCTGCCATAGTTTATCATATGATGTCCTGATTAGATCTTTGGTGACGGCTGCAGTGCCACAGCTTTAGATTTCTAGGCAGTTTGATTTCTTTTCAGCTATCACCATGCATCTGTTCAAGGGTTTCAGTGTATTGATTATGCTGCAAAGCAAGAGAATGAGCGCTCCAAGCAAAAGAATTGTTTTAAAATGAGGTAAAATCAAATGCGTAGCTGTTCTTTAACCTGCTTTTCCACTCACATTTGTATTTGGGCTTCACATTTGGTATTTCATGATTAACTCCCTGCAGAAAGCACCCATCACTGTGTAGGTATGTTTGTGCTTGGCTGTGCTGGTGGTTTCACCATCGCAAAACTCCTGTGCTTTCCATCAAAGATGTCAGAGTTTAAATAGGAACACCTGTAAAATCACATTTACTGGGGATTCTTCTGGCCCAGTGTGATACCAGCTAACCCAGTGGGATTGCAGAGGAGGAGTTTCCTGTGTGGTTCCCAGTCCTGCTACCGTGACAGTCCCTGAGCCCAGGGGGGCAGTGGCAGATGCCAGCTCCTGATGGTTTGATGGGCATGAGGAGTTGTCACATTTCATCTTCAAACAGTTCTCCTTTTTTTAACATTACATGCTTCCTCACATCAAGCATGCTGTATTTGTCCTCTAAATCCTTTTTGCCTTTATTTCAGCAGAGAGGCGATTAGCCATGGAATAATTTATAAAGATGTTTAGATTCTGCTAGCTGGTTTTCTTTGGGGAGAGTCATATCCAGTACCTTTACTGGGAATAACTCTGTAAATTCACTGATTTCCTTCCCCCCACCCCAAGTGAATAAGAGGGTAGAAAAAATAGAACAAATATTTGTATTTCTGGCCCTATTGAAGGAAAAATAAATCTCTCTTATTAGTCTTAACGGTCTGGATGTATCCTTTTTTTATGATGTTCTCTTGAATAATTAGAGCTTTGACTTATGAAGTCAAGATTCCTGGGTCACTGCCAGAACAGATTTATTTAAGAGGGACACTAGTTCTCTAAATTCCTTATAAAGGGCTTTGTTAATGTCCCAGGCTGCTCTTAATTAGTGATTTAAGAGGGAATACATCTGTTTCACTGAGGATGGTGAAAATTTTTATTTAAATGGAAATGCTTAATAAACGGCTCTTTAAAAGGCTAATGTATCTTCAAAATGAGGTGTGTATCGCAGAGTAATCAGGTGAATAGTGATCTGGCAGTTCTCCTTGCATGGTCTTTTTCAGCTGAATAAGGAGGAAAACCTCATCAAAGACCTTTGGAAGTATCATCTGCTCTTGAATTGTATTTCATACTTCATCATTCATTCTCTACCTGCACTTTTTCATTGAACTTTAGGTTTAACACTCCATTTACCAGGGGAGAAAACAGTAAACAGAAGTTGATGTTGGTGAAAGGTATAAAAAGGCTTATTAGAGACATTGATGATACTTTGTTTTTTACCTTAGACCACCATGGCAACTCAAGTACCAAAATTTAAAGTTATTTAATGGGACATTTGTCGTATGCTAAAAATGTGCAGGTGATCTTTGCTGTATTAGGGATTGGGACTGGCAAAGCTCAGAACAGAGGGTCTGGAGCAGATGCTTAGGGAAGGAGGAGCTCCACATTAAGAAGCTGCTGCTGCTTCTTTTAGTGAACTCTTCCTTGAATACATGAGGAGATAGCTATTAATAAACACAGCATTACCATCTCCTACTGTTCACAGGGCTTTTGAATTAGTAATCAAAACCTTGAGACTAGGTATTTTGACTTTTTTCATGTAAGTGTTGATTTATGAGCCCATCTTTGTTCATGTTTTTCTAGGGTGTGAGGTTCTTAGTGTTTTCTTTTGTTCGGAGGGGGATCACACAGGAGAGCTGAAAATGTGCTTGAATAATGAGGTTATTAGCAATTTTCCTAAATCCAGATATGGAAGGTTTTCAGGAGAGCAGCAACTGTTGCTAGATGTCAATGAGAATCATGGAAAACCCAGCAGGACACTGTATGTGCACAAGTAGGAAGGCTGGACTCAACAGTGGGGCAGAACTGGACCCAGTTCTTCCAGGAATGTGAACATCCCGTCATGTTCATAAACACCTTTCCCAGTTTTGCATTTCCATCATTTTAAAGATCAAGATTGCTATCTCACTTAGCAATCCTCTGCAAAACTCACAGTGTTTTCTGGAAGGGAAAAGCTGATGAGATGCAGTAGTGCTGCTCCTGTGTAACTAACCACACTGGAGAATCACACTGACAGACATTCAGTAAATTGCCCACATTACAGAACATTGATGATACCATTAAAGTAGTAAATTTAATATTATAGTTCTATTAGATTTCTCCCTCATTAACTCTGATCTGATAAACAACCTCTGGCATATTTTGAAGGTAATAATCACCTTACAATCACTCCTGCTCCTCTCTATCTGGCATTTCAAGCTCCTATAGATTTACAGCTCCTCTGTCATTTAATCTGTACTTACTCCTTTATTTCTCCTTTGAACTTGTGCTTACAGGCAGGCAAAGCTTTTCTAGAAGGCCCTGGGCATGCAACTAACACTTCATAGCCAGAGTAAAGTCGTCCTAAATTCCATTCCTCAGATTTTGGACAAACTGGGTCTGAGAGAATGAAATTAACCCAGTGTTCAGGCAAGCAGGATGCAGACCTGCAGAGGTGTTTTAGGACTGAGCACTTTGTAAGGTCTGGCACTGGGGAGTGTTGGCAGCAGTGGGTTGTGTTCTGGGTGTTGTAGATGGACAATGAGATGATTTGCTCTCGCAATGAAAAGCTAGCTATTGTGTGAATATTAAGAAAAGCTTTAGTGATGTGTAGTTTTGTTATTGTAGTTTAGATGTCCTCTGTTCTCCCCATGGTTCCTTTTCCCCCCTGTATTGTTGCCATCAGACAGTCAGGGCTGTGTAGGACAGGTACAAGGGAGCTGCACATGTGTCCCTTGCATGGGGCAGGTGGGAATGGAAAATCTTGGGGGTGCTTAGGGGGTGTGGCAACACCTGACCTCCAATCCAGTTACAAGAAAGCATTTTCCACTGATAAATGGCAAAGAAGAGCTGACTGACAGACTTTGGGAAGGGCCAGGGGTGGCTGATGCAGCCCCAGGGGTACAAAACACTGAGCATCCATCTTGAAGATGAACCAGCCACAGGGTATCCACGAGGGCAGTTCCCAGCCCTGCAAATTTTTCCTTATGTAGTCCTTTGTTGCATTTTTGTCAAGGTTTAATAAACCTCAAAGTGAGCAGTTGTTTCTCACATTGGCTTTTGCAAACAGGTATTAGAGCAACCTCTGCAACCTTTGCTGGCAAAGTGGATGGTGAAGAGGGAGACCATGTGGGCACTGGGCACAGCTCTGCCAGGCAGAGCAGCCCTGCTGCAGGCAGCAGGGAGATGGAAATGCTGAAGGAGCCTTTGTCAGCCATGTCTGTCTGGTGGAGACAATTTCCACTCCTAAACATTAATCCTCCAGCAGCAAACCCACAGCTTAACCAGGTAACCTTAGCTCCTCTCGAGTGACAGGAGGCTTCCAAGGAGCCTCTTGTTTTCCTAAGTGAGTCACGGTTTGATCAGAGGGCTGTCTCAGGGAGAAGGTGGTTGTTATATATCACCTATCACAATGTAAAAGTGGAAAGCGACGCTGAAATGCTGACCCTTAATCTGAAGTGCACCATCTGTGTTTTATTTCCACATCTTGCTGAGTTTACAGTTATTTGAATTCACAGTTTGTTCCCCATTTGCTGTTCCCACATGGTAAGTCAATTGGATCCAAAATGTACTGATGAAAGAATGAGAACTCTGTTGCAGAGGTTTGTTCCTACCTACAAGAGTGCTCTATCTCACACTTTTTCCACCCTGTGAGTTAAATCCCAGCTGTAAGATCTTGTCTCAAGATGGCCTTCTTTCATGGTGGGAAGCTGGGGTTACAGTAAGGACAAAGACTCCTTTCCCCATCCTGAAGTGATTTATGATTTGCTTATGACATTCAGCTCTAGAAAAGGTGGAGAGTTCTTACATCTGACAAAGTATTTGCTTTGCTGTTCCTGTAAATTTCTGTGGATGCTTATCCGGTAATAAGCTCTTGCTGTTGGAGCATCACTTTTATTTAGTAATTCTTTTCTGTTCATGTGAGCCAAAGTGTTTGATGCTAAATTAAGACTGGGTATAATATAATGATGAGAGCTGTAATTACAACTGTAATAGTTTTTCATGGTGCAACTTTGAACTACTCTGATTTTAGAATGGGCAAACAGCTCAAAAACAGGTTGAATTTCATTTATTCTCCTTTCCTTCTATTTTTTCTACCAAGAGCAACCATTTTCTTAAGACATAACTAACTGTAAAAAAAGATATAAAATTTAAACACGTCGTATTTCAAAAGCAAGCCATCAAAATGCTGAAGGCTGTATAAACTTAAATACCTTCTTTGGCTTTTGCTGCAGACCACACAAGCTCTGAGAAATTGATTACTCTGGTACTGGAATGGGCTTTCATGATACAGAAACAGAGGTTTGCATTGAATTTCTTTCTTTGTGTGTGGGACTTTTTTTTGAAAGAAAAAAAAGCCTTTAAACCCCAGATTAAAAATAAGTCATTTCATTGTTTCCGTTTTCCCCTCTTCTAAATCTTATGAAAGAGTTTCCATAAATGACTGGAGAGCTGCATCTCTGAATAAATCTAAAGTAAAATGCTCCATTTCTTTTTTTAATAAAGAGGCTTTTTTTCTGGAATGTTCCATGTAGGTACTGCCTCATTGAAGTTTCATCTGGTTGAGAGAGTTTCAGTGTGGCTCCTGCAGATTTTTTTATTTTGTGGACAAGGAATTCAGAGTAATTTATTTTCATATTGCAGTCTTCCAAATTTACTGAGTGCAATATTCTAAACCCAGCATTATCAAAGGCTTTGGAGTTCCCAGAGAAGCTTTGAGTTGACCAGACATATACACCAAAACCAGTCTATGGCTCCAAGAGGCCAGTGTTGAAAGATCAGGAAGGTGATCTTGAGCAAAGATTTTTTTTTTTTTTAACAAGAAACATATAATGGGCCAGCACCTTGACCCAGCTGGTGTTTTCATGAAAATACTGATGTCAGATAAATTTAAGACTGTTTATAAGCAGTCCAATCTCCTGTTAGTGTGTGGCCATGTCTCCTATAAAGGTAATGCAAGGGTTGCTGTGTTGTTTTGCCCTTACCTAGTTCAAGCACTTTTGAGTACATCAGCAAGAGCAGTGTCTGTGTTTGCTGCTGGGTTTGGGGATGGGAGAGGATGATGTTTGCCCTTGCCTGGCCCTTCCACACAGGTGCTGTGAACCTGTGAGCTGTGTCCTGTGCCCACAGCTGGACAGAGCAGCTCTGCCAGCGATGCCTCTGGGCTGGTGTGGCTCCAAATTCTGCTTGTTCCAGGAGCAGAACTGGTGGTGCACCCCCTGGGCCATGGGAGCAGTGGCAGGAGTGGCCCTGCAGTGCCCTGTGCCCACCCTGCAGCGCCATCCTCGGCATTCCCATTCCCCGCCTGTCTCCCTGCAGCTGCAGCAGCCCCAGCAAAGCAGCCCTGGAGCTCCAGGGGAGCAGCTTTCCTTGCAGGGCTGGAGTCCCTCACGGTTTCCAAGCTGTATCTGAGCTATCATGTCCTGTGAGATATGTGGAAAGCATCCAAGACGGACACCTGCTGGCTCTGAAGCAGTCAAGTGCTTCTTCCAAAATATCTTTGCCCTGCTCTCTGGATGTTTACTTTTTAAAAGATACAGGCATGTGTTGGCTGTAAAAGAAAGGGGGGGTGAGAAAATCATTGTTGCTGCTGTCAATGAAATTCCCTGCAGACTTAAAAGGGAGATGAAAGTTGGTACTTTAAGAGAAACTCGAAGCCCTTGGGACGAGCACGGCAGAAAAGAGGAAGATGCTCTGTATTCTGTCCAATTGCTTGCAAAAATGAGTGCTGTATCTCCTGCAGAGAGAGAGACAGAGCCAGGAACACATATTTGCATCGTTCCCCCATGCTTGAGCCTTGCTAACTAGGACAATACCATTTTGCACTTCCCTGGGCATATTTTCAAACAGCAGCTCAGTGCAGGTGATAGAGGGAAAAAAAAAACTGTGAGGAAGAAAGAAGTGAGGGGGGAAATCTGCCTTGTGGTATTTCAGATCTCCAGTATACACAGGTGCTTTTTAATCCCTCTGGCCTACATATTCCACAGCCCCTAGGAATAGAGGAGTCGTGATGTAATGCTCTTTTCCTCACACTCGCAGCTTAAATACAGATGGAAATTGTTGTCATGTGTTAGAAATGTCACCAATAATATAAAAGGCAGGCTTCTGCATTCTCCCTTTTGCACTGTCAGCTGCTGCTGCCAGCTTATTCTTCCCTCTCAAACCTATTGTCATGTGGCAGAAACCCTGATGTAAGTAAGCCCTGTCCTCCCCCTGCTTATGATCCCTGCATTTTTTATTCCCCTCTGCTGCAGTGCTGAGGATCATTACATACCACGACTTAAAGACAAGACCTCACAAAGGAAGGATTAATCTTGTATTTGTGCTTGAATTTCGAAGGACTCAGGCAAGTGAGAATGTTCCGTTGTATTCTCTGTCCCTTTTCCTCCCCTCCCCTCTCTCCTAGATGCTAAGGGAGGGATGAAAAGCAGCGATGGTGCGGGGCTGGGTGCGCGTTCGCCGAGCCGCAGGTCGGGATGCGAGGGAGGCTGCGGGGCTGGCAGCCCGAGCCCAGCCTGGGAGGACAGATGGACAGATGGCTAGTGCTGCTTTTTAATTCATCAAGCAGGCTTTACGTGAGGCCCGTTGGCGAGCGGGTGTGCTGCGAGCAGCGGGGTCAATGGGCACGAATAGGCTGAGCTCAGGAGCAGATGCCTGCCGAACAATGGGGCTTTTGAGGGGAATGCGGGAGGAAGCGTGGCGCGGGCTTTGTGCTGCCTCCGCATTGCAGGTTGGAATGGGGCAGCTCCGATTTAATGAAGTGCATTCCTAAACGTGCTCGTCAGCCCGGGCTGCCAGAGACAAGGGGACATGTCAGAAGGGGGCTTGTGGGGCCGGCGCTGGGGAGGGGGGGAGCAGCCATCCACTGATGGATCGCCCCGAACAATGCGGGCTTAGTGCTGGATGGGAAAAACCATCCATACATCCCCGTGCATGTTAATGCGGTACAGCAGGTGCTGCTAAATGTCTGTCCCCGCATTGTTCTCGGGCGGGGAGGGGGCAGGAAGGAGAACCCCGCCAGGGATGCGCTGATCCCGGCTGGGAACGCGGCGGCGGCTGCGGGCAGAGCGGGAGGCGAGAACCGGCCCGGGGTCAGTGCCCCGGTGGGTGCGGGCAGCGCTGCCCGGGGCTGGCCGGGCTCACAGAGGCTGCTCACAGCTTAAAGGCACGGCAGGGCCGAAGGGGCCTTTTTTCTGCGGATATTCCCCCAAACTCCGCAGGTGTGAATCTCCCGAGAGCAGTCTGGGTCAGCAGGGCGGAGGGCAAGGAAGGGGGAGGCAGGAATGGTGTCTCGGTTGGAATTCAGCAGCGAAAGAGTTAAAAAGGGGGGGGGATATTTTTTTGAGCTTCTCCAGAAATCCATCGATTGGGAATGAGTTGGGGAAGCTGTGTGAATGGCAATAAACAAGGTGTACAACATGCAAAAACAAAACATCTATGTCTGCTTCTGTGTGCATCCTGCTGCACTGGCTGGATGGACCCTTCCTTTCAGAGAGTTTTCTGTCTAACAGAAGTAACATCCCTAAACACTTACAGCCATGTTTGCTAGGGCTTTTAATCCTTGAAGGGTTGGGGAGGGGGAGAGTGTACACAGTCAGTCATTATTGTATGTATTTCTTAATAAAAATACACCCATTTAATTGCTGTCATTGTGTTGTCTGCTCCCCTTGTGATTTGTGACATGCTATACTGTATTTGTCAGCAGAATGAAAGGGGTCTTTGTTCCTTATTCATATTATGGCCCACTGCATCTCTCAGTGAAAATGGAATATTTGCCTTTAGAGCTAACTTAGCTGGTGATCTGTGCCTGCTGTTACACTGGGAAGGGTTTGCTTTTTTTGCTGGGAGTTTCAGAGGAATGTGCAAGCAAGGCTTGAATTATTTGACTTATTAATTTTTATATATCAATGGGTTAATAGTGATGAAGAGTGATCAGCCTATTTTGCCCACAGTCCAGGTAAAGAATGACAGCTTCACATATTGCAGCTGCCTTTCTGTGTATCCCTTTTCTGTAGATGAATGGCCAAGCTGACCATGAACCAGGATTGTTGTGCACCTTTGATCATTTGCTGCTGTGTAAATTGCCAAAAAAGGTGTTGAAAAATAAACTAAGAGTGTGTCATATGGACAAGCTCATGTGTCTGCTCTAAGGCTGGCCAAGGCTGCAGATGAATAAAGGCTGTAAGTGACTGGCCAGCTGTGGGAGTGACTATTTGGGGGTGCCAGGGGCACTTGGAGAGCACTGTCCAGGCACTGCTGGGGTGTGCTGGGTTATTTGTATCTTAATCACCACATTACACTGTGTTTGCTGTCTTGCTGTGGTACATCTGTGTGCTATTAGTATGTTTATATCTAATTGGCAGCCAAAAAAGATTTAAGGCAGTGCTTGCACAGACAATTCATAAGACTTCTTCAAGCACGCCCACATGGCATGAATGTATGGAGCTTGTTTTTAAATTGAGCTACCAGGTTCAGCAGCTTGAGCTTTATGTTGTTAATTATGCTTATTTTCTATTCTGCAGTGCCCTAGGAAAAATGAGCAAAAAATGCAAAGGCTGGCTCAGCCTGGGAGGCTGCAGTGTGTGCAAAGGGCTCCTCTGTCAGGGGGGCTGGCTCAGCAAAGGGCTGGGCTGTGAACCTGTTGCTTGTTGTTGTGTGGCTCGTTCTGCAACGTGGGAAATCCCATCCAGGAGGAACTCTGGTCTGGAGAGAGCGAGGGAGCTCTGGGAGGTGCAGAAGCACAGGGAGGGTTTTCTCCTTTGCCAGCTTGTTTCCACTCATCCTTGTCTTCTGCTAAGTCCTGTCAGATGGGAGCAATGATGGATCTGTGTAGATCCAGGAATGATGCTGCACTTCCTCCAGGGAAGCTGCTGTAATGTTTGTGAGAAGGAGCACAGGCAGCTGTTCCAGGAACTCTTCAGCTCCTGCTGTTGAAGTGTTGCAGAGCCAGGTTTTGCTGTAATAGCAATAACCCTTTTATTTTTTTTAGTACACTCTTCTAATGCAGGTAATCCAATGTGAAATATGAAACTTGGAGTATCTCTTTTGTCATTATTGAGAGCCCCTAGCACCGGTAAGGCTGTTGTAGCAGTCAGTGTTGCAGAAAATAAAAAAAGCAACAATGAACCCATTAATTCAGCAGCAGAAGCTGATTGAATGGTGTTGGGTTTCTGACTCTGCATCTGACAGTAACAACACTTGAGTTTCAGGTGTTTAAAAGTTTCTGTGCTGCAGGGAAGGCTCTTCCCTGCACTTTGGAGCTGTGTACAAACACCTTTCTGCCAGCTTTCCATCCTTTCCAATGCACCAGGTCTTTACATGGTTCCACAAGAAATGCTTCTAAAATCAATGCACATCAAGTCATTTCAGCCAAAAGGTGCTGGGTGCTGTGGTATTCAGTAAAGCTTATTCAAAATGTGGTGCTATTTTCAGTCAAATTCTGCTAAATCCAGTCCTGAAATCCTCTGAATGTTTTGCTCTTGAATATTCTGGTAAGCATGATGACTGGTTCACTGTGTTAATCCTATGTGGTCTTTCTGTCTGCAGCTAATCCTGAGCTGCTGTTGCTGTTCTGCACACATGAGTAAGAGTCTGTCCCCCCTCCTCTTGACCACATACAGTAGAATTCCAGCTGACTGCTGGAAAATAGCAGATCAAATATGCTGCTCTTCCTTTTTCTCATCCTTTAGTAGGAGAGTTGAGTTTCTTCTACTTGAAAGACAAAACCTGGAGAAGTAGGAGAAATATTCGTGGTCTGTTGAGCTCTATCTGGGGGCATGAACTGGCTCAGACTGTGCAGGATGTCTTCAGGAATCTCAGCTGTAGACAAAAGTGGAAGAAAAGACATGGTTAAAGCAAGTTTACAAATTCACATAGACTGGACACAATTTCTATTGCAATTTCACATTAATTAGAATGAAGCTGGCAGTGATGACTAAAAGTAAATATTTTTCCCGTAAAATAAAGTTACTGGATTTTCCTATTTTTATCCTAGTGATTTTTTATTTTTAATTGCTGGACCTACCTGTGGAAGATGGCATGGCAAAATCTATCCCTTTCTCATGAAAAAAAAACCAACAAACCCTTTTCCTTTGGGGACAGTAAGTGTCACCTGAAAAAATATTACTTGAGCATGTTTCAGGTTTGGTAGAAAAGCTTATGGAAGGAAGGGTGAGAGTTTAACCTTGGGTTGATTCTCCCCACCCCCTGTGATTTTACCCATGGACAGACACTGTATCTCCTTATAGTCAGATTAGCATATTTGCATAAATATGTTAATATCCATATGGCCTATATTGCCATGGTTGCATGGGATGTATGTACCTGGTGTGTGTGTAATACAAATGCTTACGATTGCTTTTAACTACAAACATCAAAATGTCATGAACAGGAGAGTCCATGATAATTAAAGTCAAAGTTTTTCTCAAAAACTGTGTAATATTTAGTTGATGTAAAATATCATGAACACCCAGTCTTTTCCTTGGAAGAGATTGAATTTTTTTTCCTTCTAAATAGATTTTCAAAGGATTCATTAAGAAAATGAAACCTAAGAAGAAAAATGGTTGACCCAGCAGTTCGAGGCCAATGAGGCAATTACCCAATAAATTTGTGTCAAGTCAGCCCTAAGTGAGCTGTGCCTAAATGACTTTGTTATATATATTTTCTGAAAATGTTCCATATTGAAATAGGGAAAAAAAAGCCCTGCTAGATGAATAATGTCATTCTGTCAGCAATTGGAATATGGCTGTGGATATCACTCACTGTAGAGAAAATACCTTGTTGCTTTGCCTGCCTAAACAGAGGTAGTGTTCCACCTGGAATTTGCAGTGTTACCACCTTCTTTGCTTGCCTGAGGAAACAGTCCACTGCAGTTTGGAAATTTTAGTTTGTGGGGGATTTTTTAATATGTTTTGTTTTCGTTGGGGTACCACACTGCCTCTTAGTGCATGTGAAGATGTGAGCCAGGCACACAAAAAGTAAAAACTCTGAAAGAACTCTGTAACTGAGATTGTGATATAATGGGAAAAAAAGTAGATTTGCTCCTTTCCCCCCTGTGTTTGTATCTTCTTTGAGCACAGGCTTTCTAGAAGTCTTTGGTAGGTTTATTGAGAACTCTCTGGTGTTGATTTTTTAACTCTAATTTAAATGAATGGCGAGCAGCTGAATAATAGTCATGTAGAAGGTGCAGTTGAAAATGGAGTTCTGTCAGCACTGCCTGGTGATGAGCAGTGTGTCACTGCTGTGATGGCACACTGACAATTCAGCACCACAATGCAACCCTTGGTAAGGGTGGGGATGTGACTGGGGGAAAAAAACCAACTCCTCTTCCTGATTATTGCATGGACTACAGCAAGAGCCTGAGGACTGAGACATCCCCTGAGGCTTAGACTGAGGGATCCAAGTTCTTTTCAGCAGCAGAAGCTGGGAATGGGCTGTAGCAGAGTATGCAGGGCTGGTTGAAGATGTTTATTGAGTATAGGTTAGTGGACAAGTGTCCTGGTGTTGACAAGGCAATAGTTTAACCTGTGATAATCTGTCATCCTAAACTCTTAAGGGAAACCAAGGGTTTACTACACTTAGATACATGAGTTAAAACTTTGCCTTTTCTTCCTCAAGACTTGAATTTTATTTTTTTTTTTCCTGGTGAAGATGAAGTCAACTCAGTTTGAGTCCTAATCAGGAAGTGATTCAGAGTCTGTGCTCATTAAATCCTTCCCTTCACTCCTGGGACTGTCAGGGAGGATGTCACACATTACCTGCTGATGAGGTGATGTTTTGTGAAGGAGATGAATGTCCCAGAAAGTATTCTCACAGTGACAAACCACTGGGAAGCTGGAAAGAGTTTAGAAAGCCACAGTGAGGCTAGAATCCGAGTACTTGAGCTGGTTTTATCATCACTCTGTTAAGCATCTGCTTACCCGTTAGAAAGAGCTCATCTTTAGTTACATGTGATTTGGGGAACATGAAGGTTGAGCCCTGCTGTCTTCATTATTTGAAGTTTCAGATTTTCTTTGGGTTATTAGGGCACAACACAGAGCATTTAATTCCCCTTATCAGCTCCTTTAGTGATTGTTTGATTGGGTGGGCCCTTTTCAATTTTTTTCCATTTTCCTCTTTCTCATACTTCATGGATTCTATTGTTTTATTAGTTCACTGGCCTTTCTGGGTCATTGCAGTCTAAGTATTCTGACTTTTATAAAGGTCTTGGTGACTAAATATTAGTGACCTCTATTCATCTTCCTTTTGTTTCTCCAAGGCAGAGCAGTTTGATTTTGAGCTCCTCTGGGTTACAGTATCAGTGAGTTCATTGCATGGGGAATCAAATCCCATTTCTTCTCCACAGTTGAAGGTGCCCATTCAGTACATTGAGCTGCAGAGTTTCTGTGTCAGTGTTTGGATAAAAGAATCCCTGGAAAAGAAATAGAGAGAAGCTTACCCATTGAGCTTCCCCAGCCTAACTAAAATAATGTATCATCATACAATTGAAGGAATATTGCTGGATTCACTGCAGTTCTACCAAAGTCTAACAAGCTAAGCATGATTGACTTTAATTTCCAAATTATATAAGAGGAAATGGAAAAGTTGCCATTAGCTGCACTAGGGAGCTTGTTATACCAACAGAAGCCTTTTTGGAAAATTCAGCTTTGTGTTGGTAGGCTTGTGTTTTGAGGCATTCCTTCTAGGGCACCATCTATGAGGCATTTCCCCAGCTCAGACTCTGCCTGAGGGATGAATAGACATGTCTCTGTGGAGAATCTGAAGTTCCAGGGTTAGGAATGGATGCTGCCATAATATGAACATTTTACACATCATATTTGCCATTATCTGGGCAAGTCTTGTCAAATAATGTGTAACATAGGAGCTTTCCTCTTGCTCAGTCTTGCTTTCTCCTTCTGATAACCCTCTGCCTCATTTGTTACTCTCTGCTGCTCCCTAAGTGAAGTGAGAAATGCGTTTTATAAAGGAAATAAGAAGGTCTGACTTCAAGATGGAAGAGTTCTTGAGAAATACCTGCAAAAACAAAGAGAAACAAAAACTGTCTGAGCAGCCTGAACTGCAGGCTTTGGTAGCTCAGAAGTGCTCTGTTTGGGAGACTGTATTTTAGCAGGTATTTTTTTTTCATGTTTACTGTTGCAGTGCTTTTAAAAGGCAGGGAGGAGCAAAGGAACACCCCAAAAATTCAAAGTTCTGCCTTCCTCCCAAAGCCCTGCCTTGAAGCTCTCAAGGAGTGTCAGAGAAAAACTGTGGGAGATTTTACCCATAGGATTTAAAGTCTGGGAAATGGAAATGGGAGTCTCTGGAAGCAAAAGCTGATAATGGAGTGTGTGAAATGGCTTTTCAGGTGTGGCTGTATCTGATACATACAAAGCTTGCACTTTCAATGCAAGGGGAGATTTGAATGCTGCCCAAAAGTTGCTTTCATACATGGAACTCTTTGCATCTCTAGCTGCAAATGGCCCACTGGCACCATGGGGAGGTCTTTAAATTGAAGGACCTTTCTCTAATAAAAGGTCTGCTTCACTGTAAAAGAGATACTAGGGCTATAGCATCTTGCAGGCAAGCTGATAAATGAGATATTATTATCTCAGTGTGTTCTTTTAGTGAAATATTTAAAAGTGACTCACTCCTGGTGAATTACCTGCTGGTCTCATCCTTTAGCAGCCTTATTGAATAGTTGCCTGTTGTAACATTCTTTGTAAAGTTAAAGCATGTCCCACTGCACTAAGCACTATTTCAGATATCCCCACTATAACAAAAAATCTTTATATAGTAATAGTGCAAACCAATGACTCTCGTGGGTGCTTTCATAATGAGGTTTTATGGTGGCTGTTCTCTGATCCCTTTTCTCTATTTTCCAGCGTATCAAATCTACTCAATTCCTCTCCATATTCACAGAGCTTAACAAGTTTGCTCTTTGAACTCCTCCACGTTCCAAACATCAGCACTTCTGACACAGAATGGGTTTATCAGAACAAACAGTGGCAGAAAATAGGGGTGTCTTTGCAAAGCAAAGTGCTTGGGCTGGGAGGCTGAATGAGCCACTGGAGCCATGTCTGTACTCCTCGCCCTGAGCAAAGGCAGAATGAAGGGAGTTCCTTTAAAATCTTAAAACTTTTGCTGTTCAGAAGCTTGACTTCTGCTTGACTGAAACGTCTGTTGCTGTTGCATGGCAAGTAGTAACTTGATTTCTTCTGGTCACCTGTCTACAGCACATTTTTAAATATTTCTATTTGCTGTTTGGTGATCAGCAGCTGCCCTTGCTGGTGCTACCTGAGGTTTGTAGGGCTGTTACAGCAACCAAACTAACAGGGCTGTGACCAAACAACACCTGAACAAACAATTGCCTTGTGCTTTGGACCTATATTCCTTGGATATTCTTGGGTGGAGTGGAAGATATCTTAAGCTCCTTTGATGTCTTTCCTGGCCTCAATTATCTAATTACATATTTTTTGATAGTTTTCCCTGAGGAGTTCCTTATTTTAAATGCATTTTACTAATACACATCCAAATAAGCCTGCCACTATTAATTTTTGTAGTCTAGTTGTTTTGTGTTGCTGACCATCCCCTTGGTACTTGAACTTCTTCCTGCAGACACCATTCACTGTACTTCAAGAACTTGTAGTCTCCCCTCACTGAAATAGAAAGCATGGTTGGGTTAAACCCTTCTGCTTTTTCTCCTTTGATTCATACACCCAGTTTGACTTGGTCTGATTTTATTTGGCTGCATCCAGGCAATAAGAAGCAGAGGTGCTCAGAACCTGCCAGTTTTGGTTCTGTGATTTGTGGCAGTCAGGTTTGCCAAACCCCATCCTTGTGCAGCAGGGATTGGCAGGGAGTGGGCCAATGGGCCAACAGGCTTTGATCTAAGCTGGTGGATCTCTGTGTATTCTCTGGGAGCATTCTGTCTTTGACACTGGCCACCTTCATCTCTGCATGCTACAAGCTCATCTGTCTGGGGAAAAAAAAAGAAAAAAGTGTGGATTGAGAAAATGACCTAAGTTACCACAAGCTCTGTTAACAGGAGCTGGGTGCAATGGTTGACCTTTGCATATCCTTCCACAGTTTGTCTCAATCCTGACAATTTTTTTTGCCCTCTGAGGAGCTATTTTGCTAGGGGTTGGCTGCATTCTAATTAAAAGAGGGTTTAAAAAAAGAGAGAAATTTAAAAATACTACATAAAGCAACAGGAAGGAATAATCCTGGTTTCTGGAAAAATGCTGCAGAAGCTGGTGTGGATACTCCTTTGGCCTGTGCTGCTCTTTGACACAGCTACAGACTGCCCAAACTATGTGCAGCAGTAGGACTAAAACAGTTCCTGTATTCAAAGCTTCTCTAGCTTAAAGTTTTATTAAAAAAGGTCTGTTGGGCTCTGCTTGCAAGCCCATACATCCCACACCACGCTGGCTGTGAGGTCTGATACCATCTCAGTAATTAAGTGCCAGCATCCTCCAGCACAGTGGGTTTAAAAGGCTGTCAGCAGCTTAAATGCCACCTGATATTAAATCTATCAGTCTAACTTTTCAACATTGTGCTGCTGACCCCCAGGAACAATGACCATGGCAAGTTATTTGTAGATGGTGCCTGCTGCACCCTCGCTGCTGGGCTGCTTTAATTGCTGATCTCTAATCTTGCTCAAAAAGGTGGCAGTGCAGGAGAAGAAAGGCAGCACTACACTTACAGTAGTTTTTTTTTTTGCCCAGCTGCCATCAGTCCATTTTCTGTGAGATTCTTGATTTTGCAGTCGTGTACCCTGCGCAGTGGTCAGTGCTTAGACCCCTCCCCACAATTTCCAGGCGTGGTGATTCCATCACTTCCCCAGGCAGCCTGTTCCAGTGTCTGACCACCCTTCCAGCAAAGAACTTGTTCCTAATGCCTAATTACAGCTCCTCATACTCCCCCAAAAATGCAAATATTGGCATGGGTTTATCCCTCTCTGCCTTATTTTCTCCCATTGTAAGTTGAGGGTAATGATATGCTCCTTTTTTAAAGCTCTTTGGGATCTCTGGATGAAAAGCACTATGTAATTATTAAAATGCAGCTTTTATGGTGCTGCCTTTAGAGGGAAGGAGAAAAATATATTCACTTGGCAAAATATTGTGTTGTAGATGCAGCTTTGGAAATCTGACTTTCATTGTTAAAGCTAAAATTAAAAAGGACTGTTCCACTGTGGAGTGTCATACTAAAACCAGGCCTGTGTTGAGGCTGCATGGAAGCTTTGTGTGCCACTGGAAATGTACAAAAAGAAAGAAGAACAAATTGAAACAAAAGAAGGGCTGGTCAAAAATAGAATTAAGTAAAGCCAGGGATGGCTGTGAGTGCCTCTTGTGTCTTTGGGACCCAGAGTTGCTTAGGCAATGTAACATCAAGTTCTCAGCAGTGCAGATGCTTCTGGCCACATCATTTCCATGGCCATTAAGTTCAAATGTTTGTCTGTTTCCTGAGATGAAAGGAGTGAGAGCTCTCTGAAAAGAAGAGGCCTGCAAATTCTAAAGCAGCTGTGCTCTATGCAATTTGCCTAGGAATTTTACCTCAAAATACCATTTTTACCTACTTTGAACAAGGCAGAGGCTGATATGAATGCCTCACTGTTTTGTCTCAAGATTGTTTTCCCAGAAAATACCTTTCAAAATATTTATTTTATGGTAAATACATGTGTATAATTATAGATAAAGGTTAATTTTTGTAACTGATTTTTGTGCTGTCAAATGGAAGCTGAGTGGTTTAATACCAAAATGAGACTTCACATTTAAATCATGCCTATGTGCTTTTTATGTTTTTTACAATAGATTCAGTAGCTAATCATCACCTAAATTGGCTTTTCTAAATAACAAGCCATATTAGATAATCTAATGGCTTACTTGGAAACTGGGAAGCAAAAATGATACCACAGTGACTCAAGACTGTAATATTGAAGTTAAAAGGAAGACAGAAAATAATGCCCCATTTGTCTGCCCATGTGCACTCAGCCTTGCTGATGTATTTCCTGATCACCAGAATGATCAGGAATGTTTGAAGAATATGACTAATAAATTGAAAATCTTAAAAAAAAAAGTAATGAAAATTAGCAAATATATAAATTTTTGGTAGCAACATCCAAAGTGCAGGGTGGTATCTTACTGAAAACACCACAGGGTGTTCTCAATGCTCAGACCTTAATTCCAGTAAAAGCCCACCTGTGTGCACAAAATGAGAAGGATAAACTCAAGGCATTGTCACCATGAGGGGATCATCAAAATCAGGGAAAGAAAAAGCTGTGGAAGTCAATGCTTTCATTCTCAAGATCAATAGAAGCAGAGCATTTTAGGGGGAAATTCTGCTTTCCAATGCATTAGGCCAAGCTGTTCATGCTCACCATTTATATTTTTTCTCTACAACATCAGATGTGGCAACATCAAACAGCAAACAGCTCTGTCCATCACCCAGCTGGAGGAAACTAATGCACTGCAATGCACAGCTCAGTATTCCTATGATCAGCCACATGATAATGATTTAAATGATCATAAAGCTGTTATTTTTATAATACAGAACTTTAAAAAAAACCCAAGAAATTATTTGGTAGGCTTACTAGTTGCCAAACTTTTCAGAATTCTTCTGCTGTGGAAACCTTTAGAAGTTCCTGTAAAATTTGTGTTATTTATTTGTGAGCCCAAATAAAAATGTTCAACTAAATATGACCCCAATCAGTTAAAACATTTGCAAGTTACAGAACTGTGGCCAAAAGTCCTGCTTTTGCCAAAAAAATAGTTCATTTGTACGTAGGTCTACAAGCAGTTAATTTTTAATGCAGACAGGTGTCTCTTTGGTGTTTCAAACCTGTCTTTTATTGGGCAGGAGATACTGAAAATGGGATACCTATGGAGAGCTTGTGGAAACTTGTTTTGGAGTGAACAGAGCTGCAAATTTAGCCCTTAGTATTTTTCCAGTGGCCTTACAAATGGCTTTTATGTGGAGAACCAAGGGGGAAATGTTGGCTTTACAACCCTGATGCATTCCAGGTATGAGTTTTCCAGCTGTAAATTGTGTGAATTCTGGTTCTGGAGTTTGAGAGGGAGCAGTTGTGTTCTCTGGGTGTGACAGGGAGCACCTGCCTGCGACCTGGCTCCATTGGTGAGCACCAGGTGGGGCTTTGTTGCTTTATTGTGGCTGTGGATGAAGCCTTGGCAGGAGGAGCAGTTTCAGCTCTGGTGTTGCTGTGTAGTGGACACTCACCAGCCTTACAGCTCAGTTTAAGCCATTTCCTACCAAATTTCCTGGGGTGCTCCAGGAGTTGATCATCCTCTGACTTGGGGGTTAATCAGTCACTGAATTTTTAAAGTGTGCTCATCACTTGGGCTTTGATTTGCTTATTTGTTGTGTTATTTATTGGATGGGAAATGCTTCTTTGAGGTGTACATGTGTTTATTTGTGTAAAGAGCTGCTGCACTGACCCCTCAGGACAGCGCTCCTCACTCTGGAAATACCTCAGGAATTTGCAGGACACGAGCTAGAGATTTAAAGGAGCAAAGACAGACTCCTCTTGCCTCTCTTGAAACAATTAAGTGTCTTGGCTTTGTTTTATAGCATTGCTACATACAAACCAGGTCCTGACAAACTTCTGAAATAATGGGGTTGGATTCTTCCAGTCTTTGAGACATCCAAATGCTTTAAATATCGTCTTACTGTGTTGTTAAATGGGAGTTACAGCCATGGTGGAGGTATTACTGGGTGAAACATTCTTGGCTTGTCTAGAGAGATCAGACTGAATTATAAGAGTGGTGTTTTCATGTGGCAAAGATTCTTTCTTTTGAATTGTTCTCAACTTGAGTTGTAACAGGAAAAATTCCTCCTGCATCACAAGAGAGGCTGTCTCCTAGTTTAACCTTCTCAGCTGGCATAAATCACTGCAGCTTTTTTTAATGTCAGGTCACAGGCTTGGATAAACATATTTATTCATATCAAGCCACTGAATATTTTGAGGTTCATCTATGACTAACTGAAAGTCTTTAAAAATAGACCAAACATCAGAAAGCTCTTGAAATGTTTTGTGATATAAAGTCTACTTCAAATAAATGGGATGGTCTCAATGGCCTCTTACAGCTGGTTCATTTTAATGGATTTTTATCCTCTTTTCTTTCCCTGATGAAACCAAATGCAGCTCACCTCTGGCACAAGGTCGGATGAGTGCTTGATGAGATTTGCTAATGTCCCTGGTTATAATAACAGCCATGGGCCCACCTGATGTAAAAGGCCCCATTTGGATTTATCCCTGCACATCCAGGTCACCTCCCCTGGGGGACTCTCTGGCACATAACTTAGGGCATCTTACTATCAACTGTGTAAAGATTGAGGTTTGGTACATGGGTAACTGCTGTGGAAAAGCTTCACATAAAAACAAAATGATGGGCCACAAGATCCAGTATGGAACAGCTCTTTAGGTGGGTCTTCCTTTTAATTCAGGATCTTCCTCAGGATTAAGAATGTCAGTTCTCTCCTGAGATGATGTTGGTTTGGAGGTCCCCCTTGGGGGGCTTTCAGTTGTTGAGATTGTGGTGCTCATACTGGGATGCTGCTAAAATAAGACTTGTGGGAGTGGATCTTGGATCTGAGCTCTTTGCTTCTGTGCTTTGCCTTACTAGTAACCAGCACCAGTTCAGCCTACAGTTAATTCACATGATTGGGGTGCAAGATAGAAAGGAGACACATTCTGAACAGTTTCAGTTGAGGATAAGGGACAGACAGTCCAGGTCCACCAGCCTATAGAGGTGCCAGAAAATTAAAATGTTACTTTTTGTTTTTCTATTCATTGTAAAGGGATGAAAAGCTTCCTCTTAAGTTCATTTATGTTGTTTTAATGATATGAAGGATTTAGTGGGGCAGACAATTTGAAGTGGAAACTGAATTCAAGAATGTTGTTGAGTCCTACGCTGGGCAAGTAGATTAGGGACCACACATGCAGGCTTGAAAACATTTAATTTTTAAAACCTTGTTATGTAAGGGGGCACAAAACAATGTAAAAGACTTAGGGCCAACCTTGCAGCTGGCATAGATCCGTGCAGCACCATGGATTTCAGGGCAGCAATACCAATTTCTGCTGGTTGAGATCCTGGCCTTTAATCTGTCATCAATCTAATAAAATCGAGCTGCTCTAATTACCACCGTGTCAGTCAGAAATATGTTTGCCTGAAATGATAAAGCTGAGTTGGATCCTGGAGCCCACACAAGTCAGCAAACACTGTGCAAATCTGAGTTAAACCATTTGTTTGCCCACTTAAGGAGAGGTTGTCCACGGTCATGGTATGTGTGGAAAGACAGCGGGGGAGTGAGAGGAACAACTGAAACATATGGCCCAAGCGAGCTTTCTCTTTATTCCAATGCATCAGGATAAGACAAGCTGTTGAACCGATGAGAAACCTTCCTTAGATACCATATTTCAAGATTAAAACTGGGAGAAATTCAGTACCAGTGATCTCACATCTATGTTTGACTAAAGGTATAGAAAACCATTAAACTGAGAGCAGAGGAAAAAAGCCCCCAGGCTCAGCCTCCCCTAATCCATAATAGCTGCATCATTATGTAAAAGAAAGCAGCAATTTCCCCACCAATGTGTCCATAAACGGAAACCTTATCAATACCTCCAGATGCTCCCTGCCTTTATGACACTATTAAGTTTAATTGCACTGATATAATGGATTTGTGTGGAACAAGGTCTTTTCAGGATCGGGTTTGGGGAGCGTGCAGGCACAGGAGAGGGGTCACATACATTGAGACATGCTCTTCACTGCACCTTAACTTCATTTTGGCCTCGTGTTTCTTGAAGAAAAATGTGGAATTGGCATTTTTGCGGTGTGTGTGACCTCTGGAAAAGTCAAGATTGAGAACTTTATTGCAGCTGCCCTTGCTGCAACTTAACGCTCTTGCAGTGGGAGTTAATTTAGTTTTCAGTAAAGAACACTGGGTTATATTTAACATGAACATAGGAGTTACAATTTTGAGCTATAATCCTTGGGCTGCTTCTCCCTGAGTCAATGGAAGGAAAATTTTAGCTTTAGTTTCAGGGAAAATTTTAGAGAATTTTACCTTTAGAGCAGAGACCAACTTCCAGTGGGTCTGAAAATCCCAATTTGTGGTGAATCCAGGGAGAATCTTGATATCTGTTCTTGAAGACTTGTATCAGCAAAGCCTTTCCACCTCTCCAAATCTAATGTTTGCAGGTTTTATCAGCTGTCTTAGCAGAATAAATTCATCTTGTCCATTCCTGTCATTAATTCAAAATATCTGCTTTATTTTATAAAATGTAGCCACTCACTGGTGTTGATGTATCAGTGAGATTTGACAGCATAAATACAGAAAAAAAAAGCAACACTATTCTTTTCTTGCCTCTCCCCCAGAAAATTCAGACACCTACAGGGTTTTCTTATTTCCAAACCAAGATTTCCTGCCTCAGAGCCAGGAATGAAAAAGACACAGATTTTGTCATCTTATAATCTTTTTTTAGCTGCATGTGTAAATAAAGATATCAGCATGACAACCAGTGACTAAGTGCAGCTCACTGTGAGTAACACCAAGAGGCTGCACCCCAGCTTTGCCTTGGCAGGACCTTCTGAAATGTCCCCAGTGAAGGATGCAAAAGCCAGAAAACTTGTCATTGTTACATCCTTGATATCCCAAGGCAGCCTTACTTTCAGTGCAAGGGAACAATGGTAGTGACTGGCTTTGTAGGACAGGCAGGGATTTAGGAGCACATCTTCCAGTGCCCCAAAGCTGCAGATGGTTGATAAGATATATGGATAGGGTTTCTTTCCCCCAAATTCTTCTTTGGTTTAAGGTGGTTGGAACTGTTGCTAAACATGAGATGACATGACAATCTCAGAGGAAGTGCCCTTCATGTAATATAAAATAAAAGTGAATCTTTTCTGCATTGAGGGTTTTTGTTGGTTTTTTTTTTTGTCTTACTCTTGGAGAGCTTTCACCTGAGACAGCTTTTTCTCTGCATCATATATGTCATAGTTATGCTGTATTATTTAAGCACTTTTGGAAATGGATGGAGTGCTAGCATTGGCTAACAGTTCTCAACAATGCCAGGGCCATCACCTGCTGACTCCTTCCTGCAGTTGTGTTCCTCCATCAGGTACTCTGCTGAGTGTTTTTATTTTTTTAATGTCGCCTCTCTGAAGTGATAGTTGCTGTCAGAAATCTGTATCAGTCCTAGTTGAGACTATGTGGATAAATATCATGTATATATTTTTCCGTTATTTTGAAAGATTCTTGAAAGTGTTTCTAGGAAGTGCATAGATCTTGGCTTTTCTTTCTCTGGGTGAAGTATTCCCTTTTATTATCATAAGAAAATCTTTACCTCTTCTCCATTACTGTGTCATTTAGTCATCATAGGCAGATGAGTTTATCTTCTGAGAAGTGCCTTTAAGATGTTAAAGTGGTAGCATTACAATTTAAAATCCTTCTGACACTGCCTGTTCCACTGGAGTACTAAATCTTGTCTTCAGTGTGAATGGAAATCAAATAAAGCTTTCACTTGCTTGACAATTGTTGCAAAATAGAAGAAAATGTTCAGGCTTTCATATAGTAATGACTGTGTCATCTCAGTGCAGTTCAAAGAGCAAACCCTTTTATGCACACAGACAACGTTTACTTTTGAGATCCATTGCTATTTCCTAGACTTTCCTGGCAAAAAATTAACAAAGGATTTTGTAGTTACCATGCCATTTACCACAGTGTCACTTAAATGATCTTGCTCATTCACATCCTGAAAAAGAAAAAAAAAACTACGTTGTCAAAAAACCCCAAAACACTGGGAACTGATAGACCAGAAACAAACTGAGAAGCATGGAAGGGTTTGGGGATTTTTTTTTGTCTTCTGTGCATGGTGGTATAGCTGACATCTGCATAGTGCCATGTAGGAGGGAAGAAAGAAATGGTTTATCAGTAATTCCATCTCCAAAGTACCAAAGAATGAGAAAAAAGCAAAATGGAAGCTGTACAGCAGAGGAAGCAAGAGCTTCACAAAAGCAAACTCTCTCTCTTGCATCACAGGTTTGGAAACAGGAATATTTCATGGTTGAAAGGCAGTCATCAGGGTTGAAAGTGTCGTGTGTACTTTTTCTTGAGGTAGACAAAAAGCTAATAAGTCTGCACACTCATTACTTCTGTAATATGCACTGATGGAGAGGGGATAATAATAGTTCTTTACTCTTTATGGTTTTTTCTCCTGTAATTTCTGAAATCTGGGTTTCCACAGGGTGTTGTGTATGTACAGGTAATCAATGCTGCCAACAGCCCAGGCCATGCTCTATGGTAACAGAGGAACAACTGCCTGCTATGATTTGCCTTTTTAATTATCACTTTAATCATGGGTGCTCAGCATTTGTAATGGCAATTGATACAGTCATCAAGGCATAACGAGGAATCATTGAGTAGCATGAAATTCATCACGTTTATTTAGCCTTTGTGACCCTTGGAGGAAAAAAAAAAATCTGTTTTTTTAATGAATTATTGTATCCATGAGGGTTAAGGTAAAGCTAAGAGAACATGACTTCTGACATGAGATGCAGTCTTGTCTCACCCTCTCTGCCAGGACAGAGCAAGCCTAGTCAGCCATGTAATGGGTATTTTATGGGGTATGTGTGAACTGAAGGGACTTTCTGCCCAGGGAGGTGTTGGAGTCACCATCCCTGGGTGTGTTTAACAAAGCCTGGATGTGGCACTGGGTGCCAGGGTTTAGTTGAGGGGTCAGGGAATGGGTTGGACTCAATGATCTTTAAGGTCTCTTCCAGCCTTCTGATTCTGTGATCTGTGACTTGATAAGAGTTTCCACCCTCTGCGTGCCATGGGAGTAAATAGGGGCTGCTGAGCCTGCTCCGATTTCGGGGCAAACTGACAATTTTCAAACCCAAAGGAAGGTCTCTTGTCTTCTGCCTGTGCTTGTCATCCTGTCATCCTTTCAAGGCTGAGCTTCTGCTCTTGCTGAATCTGCACACATTTTAATCATCTACATCCCACTCCCACCAACTGTGGGATCTGCCTGTACCTTTGAGCAGGACTCGTGGCAGCTGGCTGCCTTCTCTCCGTGGAGTCTGCAGCTCAGTCCTGCACGTTGGTTCTTCTGTTCCTGCCAATCCCACTTGTGTAAATCCAGACCAGACTGTGGTTTCAATGTGGTGTAGGGACCACTGACCTCTCAAGCTTCTGTTAGCAGATTCTGGGCTTCGGGTTCCAAAAAAATGAAAATACCTCTTTGGGAATTAACACAAGAGTCCTAATGAATCCATATTTGTGTGTCCTTCCCCATTTTTCCACTGCCTGAGTCAATTAGCCCTATGGTTGCATGGTGTATTTGTTGTTACTCGTGTGGGGTAACCCGTGACAATTTGTGTTTTAGACTTCAGCAAGGATATTGTTTTCCTTCAAAACCATTTCAAGATCTCTTCACAGAGACAAAAAATAAAATGAAGAGGTCAATTCCTACAGCAGTTATTTTGTAGTAGCTCTGTTGGATAAACCTGATTACTTACATGGCCAGTGAACTTGCATTGCTTGTTTGACTTGGGTTGCATTGTATGAACTGAAACAAAAACCACATCCAGACTGCTTTGGAGTGGAAGAATTCTGCTATCAGTTCAATCTGTTTTCCTTGTTGTTGTTTCCATGTAATGAAAAGATAAATATGCAAACATATTTACTTCATTAATTTTAAACAGTGCCAGGAAAAAGGCTCTGTCTAGGGATTGTGGAAAAATATTGTGAAAATTAGCTCTACATATTTTGCTTTCAGTCAACTCTGTTAATTAGGATCAAAGTACTGCAATTTTTAAAAGTTCTCACTGTTCCTTCCCACACATTTTCATATTTCAAGAAGATGCAGTTAACTAAGTCTGAGACTGTCAGTAAAGCCCATGGGAATGAGGGTTCACGTACTAATAGCTGGGTACCAACATCCCTGAGGCCTTTGAAAATGCCAGGATTAGCTGTGCAGGGAGGTCAGGTTGGGTTGCCTGTCCCTTGGGTGGCCTCTGGGATGGAAATGGAGCAACTGTTTCCCCAACCATCCTCACTGCAGGGTGTTTGTGTGTGGTTTCATCTTCACCCTGGTAAGACAAGTGCTGTGAGGAAGCTGCTTTTACAGGTGTGAAACATCTCTTTTTGCCTCAAAATGAGCAATTGGGTACTTGCAGGAGGAAGGAAAAAAAGGAGTAGCAAATTGGTTTGGTACAAGGTACTGGTAGATTGTGGTTTTCCAAATGAGCTCAGTAGCAAATGAAATCTTTAATGTGGTTGTCTGAAAAGGAAACTGGGACACAGAAAGGTGATGTCCTGTCTCCTAAACCCTCTGCAGGCCATGGACAGAGCTGCCACACCAGAACCATCCCATATAGGAGGTGCTCATGCTGTTTCATGTGCCTTTCCTCTCAAGCATGAAGACATTTCAATTTTAAGCAGGCACATAGTTATAAAAGAATGTTGAGTCAGCTTAAAAATCGTGCTGAGATAAATAATTTACCTTTATTGGCACTGATAACTCTTAAAATTCTAAATACTATTTTTCCCTGTGTTTCAAGGGGGATTCATGACTGTAATTTATGTTGCTGTGTTGCTTTTTCTCAGTTCGGTTGCAAGGCTTTTTAGTTTTGTGCTTTGATATATATTTTACTTTCCAGTTACTGTGCATTGAAAGATCACAGCATTTTTTTCTAAAACATTGTGTGAAGTGCTCTGGGTTCACTGCTGGATCTCCAGCATTGGCCTGTTAAGAGTTTCAATTTTTAAATGCAAATGGTATGTAACTGTTTATAAATCTGACAAGCACCTATACAATGGGCATAGATCTGCCCTAATTTAATCACACTGGAGAAGTGGCAGGAGGTTTATTTTGCCCTCTCTGCAGAAGTGTCGGCCCTCTTCCCCCTGCTGAGAAGCCCTTGGCACTTTGCTGGTCAATTCTCAGTGAGAGAAGCCTTGCCTTGTGATTCCCAAGGGCTGGGTGAGTAATGGCACACATCAAACACGTGTTTTCCCAAGCCCAGTGACTGACAGCAGCGTATCAGGACGGGTCATGGCTGAAGGATTGCTGCTGCTTAGCTCCAGGTGCCTTGGAGCAGGAATCAGCCTCATTACTCTTTGTTACTACAACATCTTCCTGAGAGTGGCCCTGGTCTGCAGCCTGGCTTTGAAACAAATCCTGCTGCAGGCTCTCACTGCTCTTGACTCACCTCCTTGACTGGGAAATGCAAGGGGCTGCACTTCACCAGAGGAGGGGCAGACTGGCCTTCTGCAATCTAGGCCATGCAAATTCTGCCTTTGGTGCCAGGAATTGTCCTCTTTGCATCTCTTGAAACTTCAGTTTGTTTGAACCCATCATGTGTTCCACCTCTCAAATGGGTGACAGTATTGTCCCCTGCCTTTCCTGGGACTCTTGCTGGTGATCTAATCTGGCTGGACATGCATGGCAGCCACCAGCCTCCCCTTGTTCTTGCTTCTCACAACATCCTGGCTGTAGCTGCTGACACAAAGCACTGTTGTTTCTTGGTTTTTTTGGAGGGGGGGTGTGTGGAGTGTCTAGTGGCTCGACAGGGAGATGATTTCCTTGCAATGTGCGCAGCTATTCAGTTAACTTTTGAGTAAAATTCAAAATCAATCCATTTCTGTTGTTGGGTGCAGTCTAGTGGGAGGCTGGTGTGTGGCATTAATCCTGGCAGACTTCTGCAGTGAGGTTGGGATACATTTGTATGCAGGCAGAGGATTTCTAGGTGCAGGAGGAGATTTGAGGCTGATTCCAGATGCATTGTAAGCAGCAGGCCATGTGTGCATGCCTCCACCCCACTCCTGCATTCTCCTGAGGTGTAGAGCATGGCCAGGGCTCCCCAGCACACACACAGTCCCAGCTCTGGGAGCCACAGGTCCAAATCCCAGCCTTGTTTGTCTGCTTGATTCTCAGAAAATAACCTCCCTTCTTCTGTGTCCCTTTGTGCTTGTCTTTTTCAAACAAATAGGAATGCTGTTGTTTGGTTCTTGTATATTGAATTCCCGACCCTGTGCTCTATTTAAGGGCTGACTATTACTTGTTATTTCACCAAAGTGCAAACAAAAAGAATGAGCTCTATTTAGTCCTTGATGTTTGGTAGGAGAACTGGGGGAAATTACCTTTAGGTTGAAGCAATAAAAAAAAGAATAAACATATATTGCATTTTCTAACTAATAAAAATTAGCTGTGTGGTTTCCAATCCTCAGCCTGATCTCTCTTGCATTCCAATTATTAAGAATAGCTTCTATCACAGAATATTAATTTAAGGCAGAGTTAAAAGAACCAGTTTCAGGCAGGTCATCTGTCAGTCTGCAGTAGCATGGGGTGGGTGGTTCCCTGTGCCTTCTGAGCAGTTCAGGTGTGCTGAGCTGCAGTGGGCAATGGCTGGGGGGCATGGGAGTCCCCAAATGAGCAATGGCCAGTGGGGCTGGGGGCATGGGAGTCCCCAAATCTGTGGCAGGTAGAGGGGACATAGCAGGGGGGCTGGCAGCTGAGGTGGGCAGGTTTGGGTGGGCCACAGGGCACACAGGAGCAGCAGAACCTCAGAGCTGCTGGCAGGATGTGTCCTGTGGCACCAATGTGCCATTTGGTGCACACATGTCAGGTTTGCAAAGTTCAGTCCTTGGCAGAGGCATGCAAAAAGCCTGGGGACATTGGATCCTGAACCTGCTCTGGAAACCCTGGATTTTGAGGGGAATTCATGAGCAAGGTATGGGATTGTAGCCATCAGCTGGGAACAAGGAGTTGAGGAGAGGGGTAGTGAAAGGGCTCCCTGAAGGGTCTGTGCTCAGGGGAGTGTCCTCACTCTGTGCAAAGGGTCTCAAAAAACTGCTGAGAAGGAGAGATTCTCCCTGACTGAGGAAATTCATGGAGCTTTCAGCAGTGCAGCTTGGAGGCTGCAGTGTTTGTGGGAAGAGGGCTGGCTCTCACCTGGCAAGAGTGAGCCAAACTCCCCCTGCTTGTGATCATGTAGGGCTGAAAGGGCAGAATATGCTGTAATGGATCACAAGGATTGCAAGCTAGGTGTATTATTATTATTAATGTTGTTGTTGTTGTTGTTGTTCATTGAGGCCTGTGCAGATGAGTAGTTTGCTGCCAGGTGTCCTCAACTTACAAGAAGCATCATGCCAGTCTAAAATGAGTGGGATTGTGGAGCTGGTCTGACTGAGCAGCTAACTTGGGCAGACTGGAGGCTGTGATCTGAATTGTGCTGGTTTAGGGTTAAGTGTAGTCCCCTACAGTGCAGCTTTGCAGTTAAAATGAAATAGTTGAAAATGGAATAAATTGCATCAAGTGGGTCCTTTGATGTCAGTCAGCTGCATGTCTGAGTCTGGCTCACGTTAGCAGTGTATCAGGAGGGAGGTGGCATTCCCATGGGTGCATGGATGGAAGAGCTTCTAGTGTGTGGCAAAGTGAGTTGTGGCTGTCACTTTCTAAATGCTTGTTTTATTCTTCTGTTTATTTATTTTTAAAGAAGACATGAATATGGGGGAGGATTGAGGACAGCTTTATATTCCTCCTGTATTTGTCAGCTCCTGTCTTTCTAAAAATGTCAGATTTAAATTTTACTGTTTCAGTATTGCAGGGAAAAAAAAATATCCCTGCAATACTGAATACAATATCATTTTGTCTCCCTTGTTTCCCCTAGAGTTTGCATCACCTAGTTTTTGTTTCAAATCATCCTTTAGGCCAGAAAAGAAATATCAAGGACCAGAATTGCATCTGTGGTAAATCTGCACAGCTCCCTCAGTGGGGAGCAGCCAGGTACTGGGCTGTTACTGGGACTGGTGCACATGCATCCATATCCTGCCTGGCCATGAAGCCAGACATAATTTTCCAGTCCTAGAACACCAAATCAATGCTAGGAAGTGATGTAAGGCACAGGAAAATACAAACCTCCCTCCACTGCAGACATTTGTAGAGGTTTCCCTGGGGTCTCGAGGGCTCCAGGGAATGGTCTCCTGGCTCTGTGCTTCATTGCTCTCATGCTCTCCTGAACATTTCCAGTGTTTCCACCTTCTCCTGTCCAAAATCAGCATTGCTGTGCTTAGCACTCAGCTTTTTCAAAGGAACAGCCCAGTTCCTTATGATCCATCACCTTTTGGTCCATCTCAGCCCAGATGTTTTTCCCTCCACACTTGTACAAACCTGTGGCTACGCTGGCAGCGAGGCCTCCTCCCTCCCTGAACCTCAATGGCATCACTTTACACACAAGTATCAATTTCTGCATTGCTGGTGTCAGTTTTCCTCATGTTTAAGAAATGTTAAGCACCATTAACATAATCATACATGTCACTGGCACTGAACATACCTTCAGAGGTGCCTCAGTGAGTGCAATGTGAGCTGCCCTCCAGCTATGCAGAACAAAAGGTGGTGTGTTAACAATATTAATGGCTGCACAAACCAGTGCAGATGCAATCAGGCTTGCTTTTAATCAGTCTTCAGGGGTTTTGTGTGCTGAGGCTATTTGTTTATAGTGGAGGCCAGGTTGTGCCAGAATCTATTAAGCACAGGGAAAATGATCGGTCCATTTTTTTGCTCATTCTTAGTGTGAGAAAAGGAGACACTCCATGGCAGGGAAAGAACCTGAAATGACACTTTGCAGAGCATCTCTTGGTCTGAGTGAGGCTGGGATACAGCGATAAACACCGTGACAAATCTGTAAAAGATCCTTTTAACATCAGTAATTCTACTTACATCTGTAAGCATCAAAGCTAAATGGGTTCTCTGGGAGAGTCCTCAACCTCTTCAGGGGGCTCTGTCTGGTAAGGGCAAGAAAGGGATTGTCAGGTACAGATAAATACAGCATCTCATAATTTGCTTGTGGTTGGTATATTGGTAAAATATAATTCATTGACCACTTACTTGGGTGAAACACTTCTCTGATTCAATACAAAAAGCACTGTTTCCTTTAATAGAAATTTAAATTCATTAGGAGGGTTGTTTTCTTTCTGTTCTGTGAATATTTGAAGTGTCATTTCCTATATATCAACTGTTAACTGTGATACTTTTATGGCATGGGGGATGCCTTTTAAACATTATTTTTACTATACAAATCCACAGAGAAGTTTAAAAATGAGAAGTTTATTATGGTAACACTGTAAGAATTTTCATGTTTCTGCTCTTGCAAAACAAACAAAAATTTATAGTGGAATGTACAAGTGTACCAGAGTCCAAGTCAAAGTTTCATATTGATATTTTTCAAAACTAGACATTTTCAATATATATATTCAGTATACTTCCATTTTTCTGTTAAAAAACGTTGTTCAGATAAACTACAATATGTGCTTCCAGACATTCTGTGTAAGAGCAAGAAGGAATATCAGAACAGTGCGGTTTGGGTTTTGTTTTGTTTGTTGCTTGGGGTTTTTTAAGCTGATAATAGTTCTGCAATTTTATCTGCCTGTGCTCAGTACCAGAGGAACTAATTGAAATTTTAGGCCTGGTATTATACAGTGCAGATTAAATATCTGTTCCTAAAATCAATGACCATGAAGAAAATCAGTGCATAATAATGCACATATTTGATTACAGTTTGCAGACAACAGTGAATGTTGCTGTTCAGAATTGTGCCCTCTTCATGTACCTTTGTGTAGTACTCTGAAAAAAGCCAGATTTGCTCTCCAAGGACACACACCCACGTGTTCCTTGCTTAGCAGGAGCAGATGTCAAGGACCAGCTTACAGGTGAAGCAATGACCTGAAATCTTTTGACCTTTGTATTACACTGATCAGGCTTTTATGTTATTCCTTCCTCTCCTGTCTGCCTGAAATAAATAAATATAGCGAAGTAAGTGTCAAATTAGAGTCTGAGAGAAGTTGGAAACCAACCAGTTGTGCTTCCAGCCAACTTCAAAGTGTGAGGTTGTTTTTTTCTTCCTTCTGCAACACAGAATCTTGTGGATATGGGCTCCAACTGTTTCTCTGAAGTTAAGTTTTAGGCTGCTTTAAGATTGCCTCTATGCTTTTCTCCCCCCTTTGTTTCTTTCCATGGAGTCTTGGCCAACTCCAGGACTACCCGGTGATCATTAGCATTTCAGCAGGAGACAATGAATGGAGAGGCACATATGTCACCTGTTCCACGGTGACACTGCAGCCATCCCCGCTCTGCGGGGGTGCTTCAGGGATGCTGAGCATCAGGGGGCTGAGATTCCTGGAGAGAAAGATCTGAGGATTTTTTTTAAGAGCTAAATTGCATTCCCGTAACAAGTGATCAAATATGCAGAAAGAAAAATGTCTTGTAAATCACTTTATCCTGCTAAAAATTATTTCTTAAGAAATACTAAGTTAAGTCCTTGCAATACACTAAGATGTCTTTCAGAAATCAAATGTGACAGCAAAGAATGGACTTCACCTATTCAAGGTGATGAATTGGACATTTTTTTTTCCTAATGTTCCACATCCTCCTGCCCTTAAGGACAATGACAAACCCCTATTGACTACAAGGGGAAACCATTTGGCTTTTTATCAGGGCTAAATTCTAATTAAGCCTGAAAAAAATAGGTCTTCAGCCAACTGTACTTTGCCATGCCAGTATCACATCTGGCCCACATATCTTTACATTGTGCATATTCAATCTCCTGCTGCTGCTGGAATTTTCACAGCCTCTGCCCCGTGCTATGGGCACCTGGAGTTGCTCTGAGATGCTGAGCAGTGGATCTTGCTGAAAAGGTGTGGAAAGGTGAGGATGTTCACACTCTGGAGAGGTGCCAGTTGATCACCAGGGGGGCTGCAGCATCCTTCACCTCTCTCACACATTGATTCTGCTCATATGTGGGAAGTCCTTCCTTTCCACATTTCCACTCCTTGGGACTAAAGCTGTCCCCCACCAGCCTTGGGTGGATGTTCCCCACCTTTCCCAGAGCGTGTGCTGCCCTTGCACACCCGTGAGCAGCAGCTGTAGCTGTGGTGGCAGCATGGATTGCCCTTCCCTGGATGGTGGACCACACTTCCCTTTGGGATCAGGGACAGTGCTGTGCCGAGCTTATTAAATGCTCTGTAATGCTGTTAAAAATAGGTTAGAAACTGTTGTAAAATAGTTGATAGATCGTTAAGCACGTACTGTTAGTTTGGTTATTATACTGTAAAAGGGGTTAAAAGGGTAGTTATAAGAAATAGGGTACTCAGCGTACCATAATACACCTAAGTAAAGTGCACTAGGAGCCAGCCTGGACAGAACTGCAATGGCCCAATCAAAGCCTAAAACATTCATGCAAATGAAGGATCCAAACAGAAACCAATCCAAAGGGGCAAAAAACAGGATAAAAAGGGGCTTCTGACCCGCTGAAGTTGTGCCCCTCCATCTGGGACATTGGGGACATCACTACAGGTGTTGCAGCATCCTCAAGTGAGAATGTTCCTGCTCGGCCCAGGCCCCCTTGCTTTAAGCCTTTCTTTTTTTTTTTTTATAATAAAAGCTGAAATCCCTTCAGTACCAGGAGCCTGCTCCCGTTTTTATCACTGCGATCCTGAAGTGACTTCAATCCCGCCTCCTGCTTCCTCTCACCTTTCAGGCAAGAGAGGTAATGAGTGAGCAGAGATGAGCGGAGGGGCAGTACCAAACCTTCGTGTTCAGACAGGGGCAAATTAAAGATAACAATGCATTGCTGAGGCTGGAAATTGCAGGCAGGCGGAAGAACAGCGTTACCTTTTCCCATTGTCAAAGACACTGCTCGCTCCCTGCTCACCCAGCTCATGGATTTTTGGATTCAGTTCTTCCCCTGACTTAGAAATTAATTTAAAACCCATTCCAAGAGTTTTCCTTTGTTGAGATGTTTCTTGCTTCCTACAGAAAAATTTGGATGGTGGCCCTGATTTAAGTATCATTTGCTTTTGGGTATAGCCAGCCTAACAACATTAGAAAGGTGGGAATAGCACAGGAAGCATGAGGTTTGTTTCTTTGTTATTCTTTTTCCTTCCTCTGCCTTTTATTATCTTTTCTCTTTTCTTAAGCCTCTGAGGAATTTCAGGAGTAAGTTCAAACTTCTCCTTCAGAGCCATAAAGTTCCTTTCCCGTTTCAGAAAAGGAAGGAGGATTTATGGAGTTTTGTGGTTTGTGTGTGATGGCTGCAGGAGCTGGTGCTGTGATGCCACAGTGGGGTTCGATTCACGGGCTGGATGAACCCGCTTCTAGTGCAGCATCAACCACCTGAGCAGTGCTTACCTCTGGCTTATATGGGTGGGGTACAGGAACTTCCCAAAGCTGAACCGGTTCAATCCGCTTCAAACCGCTCCAAAATTGTGCAAACCAGTCCAAACCGGTTCAGAATGGTCCAGACCTGGCCAAACTGGTCTGGACCGAAACCCATTTAAACTGGTTGAAACTGGTTTAAACCTGTTCAAACTGGTCGGAAGTGGTTGGAACCGGTTTGAACCAGTCGGAACCGATCAGAATCTGTTCAAACCCATCTAAACCAGTTCAAACCGATCAAAACTGGTTGGAACCATTTCAAACCGGTCCAGACCAGTTGGGACTGGTTTGAACCGGTTTGGATTGGTTTGAATCGGTTGGAAAGCCAACCCTATCCTGGGCTGCCCAAGGTGTGGTCAGCAGGTGAACAGAGGGGGTTCTTCCCCTCTCATCCCCTATGGCCAGATCCCAGCAGGAGCACTGTGTGCAGCTCTGGAGATTTTGACTGGGGCCTTTGAAACCTCGAGAGGGGAGATTTCACTTGGATATTTGACAGCATTTTTTTGTGATGAGGGTGATGAGGCGCTGGCACAGGTGTCCCAGGGGAAGCCGTGGTTTACCCATCCCTCAAAGTGTTCAAGGCTAGGCTGGATGAGGTTTTGAGCAACCTGGCCTGGTGGAAAATCTCCCGCTCATTGCACAACTAGATGGTGTTCAAGACCTCTGCCAGCCAAAATCATTCTGTGATTTTGTGATTCTAGGATGTGCAAATTCAGCAATGCAGTCAACCTTGCTGTGGTTTCAGGTCCTAGTCTCTCAGTTTCATGTTCCTCATTTTATATCTACAATACCTCTGTTTACAGCAACACTTCTAAATTTTGAATATCAGCACAATGAGTCTGTATGGCTCGAAGTATCAGCAAAATCCTGTGCTCTGCAAGGCTGACTGAGGAGGAAATCTACCCTATCCTACTGGGTAGGGCTGTGTGGACAGAAGTCTCTGCTTTCCAAATGCTGACACGAAGTAGGCAGCCATCAGGGATCAGCCAGATTGTTTGGAGAACTCTTCCAATTAACTGTGTTACTTCGCAAAGAGAGTTTAGATAACCAAGAGAAGCTGCATTTTATAGGATATATATATATATATGTGTGAGTTTATTTATAGCTCCATATGCGTATTGCTTCCTGTGTTGGAGGGGACAAAGAAGGACACTGTTAGTCCTATACTGGAATGCCGGGGTAGAGAAAAGGGCTTAATTCTTCTTTACTTTGTGCAATTAGAGAAAAGCTGAATGACTTTCATAAATGTTTCTTCTTCATGTTTGACCCTATGGGTCCCACCCATGAGTGTATTGAAGGAGAAGATGCCTCCAGTGTGCTGTGTCTGCCACCGTTGCTCCCCAGTCCCAAGGATGGCACAGTGGGTGCTTTATTTCAGTGTGTGTGTGTGTGGCTATTCTTATATGAATATTTTTAAATGGTTTATGGTGGGGAAAGGAGGAGAAACAAAGGGCTCATCACATTTTCTTCTTTAAAACAACAAAACGGAAATCAGTGGCTTTGTACAGATCAAGGATGCACTAACTGTGGTCAGCCTCACTCTCCAAGAATGTATCAGGCTTTATCTAGGATCTCTGTCTGATGCTTTGTGCTTATTAGAAGTCTGAATGGCATTTCATTTTGGAGTGACACTTCATTTTCTCAACTGAGTCGATTAGGAAGATATCACCCATCTTCAAATCTTTGCGTTCAGTTTTATATTTTCCCCTCTCCTTGCTTCGGAAGGGGACAAAAAAAGGAAGGGGTAGGGGGGAAAGGAAGGGGGAGAGGGAAGGAAAAAGAAAAGCTTTTCCCTTTAAAGTAAAGCCTTTCTCGGGCTTAGCCTTTTTCCCCAGACCGGGGGGAAGCGAGAGGTCCGGTGAGCTGATTGTCAGGATCATGTGGTGCGTGCAGTGGGTGCTGCGAGAGAGAGCCGTGTTTATCCAGGGCCATGTGGAGGTGGGCGGGTGCCTACCCGGGGACAGGGGACAGGAGAAGCTGGGCTCCTGCAGCAGCCACGCTGTGAATAGCCCACATTGACTGAACTGTCTAACCGGACTAATTTGCTGTGCCTGTGGGCTTGATAAAAGAAGCAGCTGCTGGAAAGGGCTCGCTCAGATGCATGTAGATGAGGCTGTGGACTGCCAGAAGGATCCAGGCGGATTTTTTTCTCTCTCTTCCTTGCTGCATTTCTGCTAGGATCCCTCTACCTCCGGCTCCCGTGAAGTTGCATTGATCAGGTAAACTATTTTAGCTTTGGGGCTGGCTGGCCAGCGTGCCAGCCCCGGGATGGAGAGCGGGATGAGCGGGCTGTGCTGCAGGGGTGGCAGGAACAGCTCCCTTTGGAGCAGGCACACATTTTCACTGCTCCCTGCAAGCTGGCAGTCGGGGAGGCTTTGAAAATTGTGCAGCCATGTTACACAGCCACAATTATTTGCCTTTCTCTCCCCCTCGCCTCCCCGTTTAATTTTGCTGTGAATAAGGCTAAGTCTGGTGTTTCTCGTTTGCATCTGTCGATGCACCAGCCAGCCATGTTTTTCATATGATTATGTGCTGTGCGGGTCTTGCTGGGAATGCAAAGATGTTCGCTGTCCTTTCGGAGTCAAGCCCTTTACGTCTCCTCCTGGGGGAAGGGAAAAAAAAAAGGAAAATATCTGTAGCATGCTGCATGGATTTCTGTGAGCGCTGGGCTCGTGGGTTAGAGGGCTCGTTTGCAAGCAGGGGGAAGATAAGAGCTGAAGGCTCCCTACATCCCCTCACCCACCAAATTTGATTCTTTGTATTAAAATAGATGTTGTCCCATATCATCCCCCCCTCCCCCCGCAATCCCTACCCCCTCCCACATTTGCATCTATTTTTAAGTGTTGATTAAATAAAGCTATGGCTCAGCTGGAGAAAACGAAGAAGGAGAAGGATGAAAAGGATGGCCTTTTGTGTGGAGATCTTTTGTGCGGCTCACCCGCCCCCCTACAGCTTCCCGGGGTAGTACCAGCAGCCTTTGGTTTAACTGGCTGCTGCCTGCAAAAACAGCTTGGGAGAATTTGGGGAAGGGGCGCGGGGCCGGGGGGATTGGGGGAGCTCCCATGTGTCTGCTCGCAGCGTGAGAGAGATGTTAAACGGGATTGAGAATCTGCAGACTGGAAAATGCTGCACAATTTAACGGGAAGGGTATTACCTGCAGGGATTAACCCTATTTACTGACAGTCTCGTCTCTTTCTGTTTCTGCCCCTCACACTCGCTGGGTAATAGCTCTTGCGTTTCTGCAGCGAGAGCTGGGTGCTCTGGAGCACAGCAGTGATTTTACCTGCTGCGTTTGAGAAATGCCTTGTAAATGCCTTAAAACCCAAGTGTTCAATTTCTCCTCGAAGGAAGTGTTAGAAGGTGTTGTCCCTCCCTGCAAGATGTGACAATCAGCAGGTTGCACCTTATGAACTTTTATGAATGAGTATGGAATTCACTCACTCTGAATATTTCCCCACTTTTCCCCACTTCAAGTGTTTCCGCCCCAAATGTATCTATGTGCGGTCCTGCTTGTAAATGTTGCCACTTTTGGGATCGCAGCTGGTTTGCTGTGGTGGCATCAATGGCTCCTGTGTCTCTGAGAGAGCCTTGGCATTCCCTTCTGCTTGAGGCAGTGCTGGTTTATCCCCACAAATACATCCAGGTTGAGATCCTGGTTAAATGGGGGTGAGCTGTTTGTCACCTGCGCTGGAGGGTGGAGCATTTCTTATTCTAACCTTAGCTTCAGGCTCTGCTGTTTTAAAGATGTGGGGGGGGGAGCACAGCACATTGGGCACTCTGACCCACGGGAGACCAGAGCACTTAGCTCAGGGGTGCTTGTGCTGCTCTGCTTTCCCTGGTCTGTGCACACTCACACCTGAATACAAAAATTTGGCTTCACGGCCTGATTGCTGTTGGCCCTCACAGCCAGAACTGAGCAGGTTGTAAATTGCAATGTGCCAATACGGGCTGTATCTAAAACCTGATTTTCTCTATCTCATTGTACAAACCATAATTAGGCTGGCAGTGGGGTAGCTTTGGATGCACATCATTCATCCCTGAAGGAATGGGGGTGTCATTGTGCAAACATCTTCCAGGGTTTCAGAGAGAGTGCAGTGGGTCCAGGCTGTTCCTGGAGGGATCTAAACCCTAACCCAGCAGCCTGAGCTTTGTTGTTCAGGATGTCAGTGCCTGATTAATCCCTTTTCTTGTGGGATATGGGCTGAGCAGAGATTGGCTATTGTCAGTGTGAATTATGGAGTGGATGAGCATGTCATCTGTTGCTTTTAGAGGTATGCACTCTAAAATACTCATGCAGGCAGCTGAAACAAGCTGAAAGGAATCTGAGGGAAGGAAAACAGTAAACATTATGAAACTTCAGGTTGCCTATGGACTGTCTCACCAGAGGGGGATGGTTTGTGGGGATTCAGATGCCTCTGCTAGGTTAACCACATGAAAACATAAGTCTGGCTCAGTTATCAGTAGGGTTAAAAAAATTCAACTATCAAATTAAAAGCAAGAGCAGCAACATATTATTGCATAGAAAGGCAGTTTTAATTTTTCAGTTTCTGGGTAAATTTCCAATTATGATTTTTATCTGCTTTTTGTTTGCCTTTGTTTTTCTTCCAGATGAAAGCAAGTGAACACAGAAATGAAACAGTGAGATGAACTGCACGTAGAATATTGCAAACTAAAAGTGTAAAATATGAAATTATTAAAAATGAGGAAAAAAAATCTCTATTCTGCTGTCATCTGCCTTGCAGGCATAATTAAAGCTAGGACCAGTTTCCAGACAGAGCACTGATTTTCAGCTTGGTGGTGTCATTTTGAAGCCCTCACTGGTTTCCTAGCCAGTGACTGTGTCTGGATGGATACATGATTGGAAAGCCAGTTTGCAATATGAGGTGCTGTGTTTCAGCTGTCCCTTCACAGTGTATTTGAAATACTGCTCTTCATGTGTCTTCTGGCATTTTGTAGGATGGTGAGATTATCATACCATTTTCTTAGGTTTCAATTAAAAGGAAAAAAAAAATGGAAAGAAAAAGCTTTTCAAGGTTTTGGATAGTAATAAGTAGATAAAAAAACAAACAAACCCTCCATGCGACTACCTAAAAGAGTTTCACCCATGATGTTGATCTGCTGTATAGGTTGTCACTCTGCTTAAATTCCACAGCAGAACTGTGACACCATCTGTTCCCTTTCACTGTGTGCAAAAAATGGTTTCCTTTCATTAGCATTAAGCTGCATAAAGAGACTGGAGATCTAGAAATATCCCAGTCTTTCCCTCACACATACCTTCTTATGACAGAGTTCATTGCAAACATCACTCCTATTCCTAAGAGAATGGGAGGGTTTTAGTTATATTTTATTAAAGATCTTTGAATAGCAGGGAAATAAAATAAAAAATCACCCCATCCATATACTGCAGTGAAACCAGAAAGCTTTCTGAGATGTGTTAAGATGATGTTGATTCAGAACAGCTGTCTTTACTATTGCATGCCCTGAAGGCAGTAGGGCTGCTGTCTGCCAGTGTTGGTGGTATCTGGACTGCTCTGGGGCTGCAGTGATTTCCTGAGCATGGATCAAACTCCACTGTGCCCATCCTCAGAATGTGACATTTTATCTTAAAGTAGTCCTCTTTTCACTAAAAACTCAGATCAGAGACCTCTGCAAAGTCTTAGTAAGATCCTCAGATGTAGAATTGTTCTGAAAGTTATGCATTTTGCTTTCATTGTCTCTTTTCATTGGCCACACTGTGTTTTAATGTTACTTTAATGCCAGTGCAGTGACCTGTTGGTGATGACACAGGGATGTGAATTCAGCACTGCCCTGTTGCAGGCTCATCCTCTGACTACCAGGATAACCTGGTAGATAAATGCTAGGCAGAAGAAATCAACATCATTGTTCTCTGAAATGCTATCTATATGTAAATCTGTGGTGCCATTTAGTCCCCTTTAAAAGTTGCAAAGCATTTTCAGTTCCTGTTTAGTGGTTGCTCCCTGTGAATTACATGAAGCAGTGAGAGAGGTCAGCCAATGCTGTCCTGTGGGAATGAAACCTCTTTTTGTTGTCGTTCCACTAAGCTGTTGCAAATAACATTGGAGATGCAGCAAACATAGAGCAAAACAAGCCACCAGCATTGCACTGCATACCCAGTGGATCTCAGCATAAAATATTTACCAGGCACTGCAGCTCTCAGTTGTCATCTCCTCGTGTGGAACAAGGCACAGAGCCCCACTCTGCCCCTTCCTCCCAAAGGTCCCAGAATTAAAATATTTGTTAGCTGTGATTAATAAAGACACCTGACTGAGCCCTTGTCAGGGAAGAGCCTCTCAGCATTTTGGGTCATGTTTAAGGATCAGACTTCAGAGCTTGATAAGCACAAGCCTAAGCTGGAGGGAGTGCAACACACTTGGTTTAAGCTTATGCCAGCTGGTGAAATTCAGTTCCCTCAGATGTGACAGGGAACCAAATTTTGTAATGACTTTTGTAATTTTTAAGTCATGTTTGTTATTACTTAAAAATGTTTTTGCCCAATTACCTTTTAGTGATTCCTATGTCCTTTAAGCCCCATTATTTCTTCTCAGTTCTCTTTTTCAGTGGTGAAAAGAGCACTGTTGCTCAGGTGCATTTTGAAACTTCAGTTCTGGTGACATCTTCCATTCCAACCCAATTTAACACCACCACAGCTCTTTCTCTACAAGCTGGCAGGCTGAGGTGAATGGGCTGTCAAGGTGTAGGAACTTTGCTTGTCATGCAGTCACAGGGAAAGGCTTCTAAAAGAAGATAGACTCTTGGATTTGGTGTTGTCTGAGCAGCTGGTAATTTCCTCTTCACCCATCTAGTGAGGGCCTGCTAGTTCCTGGTCAAAAGAGCAGCATGTCCTCAACATAAAACCTGGTTTGGTTGGTGAGTTTATGCCTTTTAAAGAGACCTAGGTCTGTGGGATGCTGTTGTGCATGACCTGTCTTCTTACAGATGGGGCTGGCATGAGCTCTTCTCCACCAGGGCCTTCTCTCCACCTAAGCAGCAATTTGCATTAAATGTGTCAGAGCTGAATAAGTTTAAAATTTTTCTCCTGTTGCAAAATAAAAGGTCTGATTTTTACTACTCAGATTAATTGGAGAGAATTTGACTACAGCAATATCATGACAATGGTAAAAGAAAGGCAGGCATTTGTAACTGACTACACTGTGAAAGTCCTGGGAGCAAAATTAATCCTGTGCCAAGCAGTTCTGATTTGGGGAAATTCCCAGGAATGTCTCCTCTGAATTCTTGCCCAAATCCCATTGCTTCAAGTCACAGTTCTTAAGATGGCCTACAAAAATATGGAATCTAATTTGTGGCAGCAATTTGTGATCCAGTGTATAAGGAATTGATTTGAGATAGAGATGGAGGAGGGAGGATGTGTGATTTCAAAATGCTGGGCTGCAGATTTTGCTTATCATGACAAGGAGTTAACACTCATCCTCCAGCAGCCTGTCCTGGCACAGAATTGCCCTTGTGGAGTCCTGAGGGGAGCTGAGCTTTCTGGCCCAGTGTGGGACTGAGCTGCATCCTGCCCTGCCAGGGATGGGTGGTACCCAGGATCCAGTGCAGCCAGTGGGAGAAAAATGGTGTTCAGTACAAGGAGCCTTGAGAAGGGGTAAAGCCATAATGCTGAAATGTACTGAATATCCCTCAATTCTGCTCTGAAAAGAATCAGATCTTCCCCTCAGTGTGTGTTGCTGCATCTTGCAGATGTATTGAAAATCTGTGTTAGAGCTGTGAGCAATTAACACATTTCCTGAGGACACATGGAGAGAAACTAAACTTGCATGTGATCTAGCACAGCTCTGCCTTAATAGAACTTGGCTTTACCTGTGATTTAAAATGGCTTTACTGACACACAGCCACAGTCAAGGGGTGCTGCTCTGGTTGTGTGGAGAGGGCTCATGGTGCCACTGCAGGCTGCTTACACCCCTGATTGGAGCAATTTCCTGGGATTGCTGGAATCTTCCCATTGCGATAGATGCAGGCTTTGACCCAAATCCAGACTGGCAGTTTCCACCTGGAAAAGGGTGGTTTGGCTTCTTTTCATGGAGATGCCTTCAGAAGAAAACATAGGTAGTGAATACAGTTGAATGGGAAACAATTTTCTTTCCTACTAAGTATCTTAAGGAGCAAGAACGTTTTTATAAGTTCAAGACCTCTTTTTGTTGAACAAAAATGAGACACAAATTAAAAATAACCCTCACTGCAGCCAAAACACCTGTGGGGGAGATTATGGGAGAACTGGCCTTTAATAAACTGGGTTGGTGCTACCACCCTGCTCCTGGAGCATGGAAAGCACATCCAGTTTGTGCACTGCTCAGGGGAGACAGGTGCATACTGAAAGGAAAAGCACTGGGTGAACATCTGCACGAGGGGAAAAGAGCAGGTAAGAGGATTTCTTGGAGAAGAGGAAAGGGTGGAGATGAAAAGCTGATCTGGAGAATGCTTTTCAGGTAGTGTGGCATGGAGGAGGAATAAAGATAGTGGATTTTTGGAAGAAGGTTCCCAGTCTCAAGTTTCAGAGATTTGAGATTAAAATTATGTGATCAGAACATATCAGTGACTTTTCTCTGCAATTAGAGTTCCTGATAACTCTTGGATGCTGTGCATGTGCTAAGACCTCATTCAAAACATTCAAACATAGATTTTAGTACTGTGCTGGATTGGGGCCACCATGATAAATAAAAATGTTAATGATTTTCCAGGCTCATACTTAAAATTCAGTGGTGGAAGTTTGCAAACGGATTGTGCAGATTGCCAAATTAGGTCCAATTACTCAAATTTAGATGAGCTTAGCATAAAACATACAAATGTGTTCAATGCAGTATTCTGCTTAGGTCTGTGATTTCATTTCACCAGGCTTATATTTGCATGAGTTCATTAAAATTGGTTCCATTTCTTTTTTCCCTTAGCATCGCTTTGAAAAAGTGGTATTTAAGCTGGGGAAAAATAGTAAAGAACAGACTTGTAATTATAAAATGAAGCTAACTGGAGTCATGCAGCACTGCTGTGGTTCATTCTGTCAAAAAGGGAACTGGAGAGCTCATTATTGAGCCCAGAGTTCAAACTGACCACTCTTTATTGAAGGTTCCTGGTGTATAAGTCAATTAATTGCAACCTTCTACTCCATGGTTACCCAGTCTCTGAAAAAAAAAATTCCACTTCAGCAGGACTGCTCTTGGTTTGTATTCTAATTAATATTTATTTTTCTTATTAAAAATAAGAACTTGAACAAGGAAGCACTGCTCCTCTTCTGTTTGTTAATCCTTTCAGAAAAGAAAAAAAAAATTCAGCGCAAACAAATGAGAAAAGCTCCAGACAGACTAAAGGCTTTAATGAGGTTGTTACCTCTCTCTAAAGCCACACAACCCTTTCTAAAGGTGATGGCCTGGCTTCTCCTGGAACATGGAGACATGCCTACTTGTCTGTATTAATGGCTTTATTTATTGTTGTATAAGATATCCAAATGTCAGAATAATGTTTCTGTTTATTTAGAAGTATCACTTAGTGCTCCAGTAAGTTGTGTTTGTTATTTGGAAGTTATTTTATCTAGTTCATGGTCCAGGTGTGAGAAAGCACACTTACTCTGCATGCAAACCCACTTTTTCAAAAAGAGCTGGAATACAGCTCCACACCCCCCATACGTGTATCTGTATTGGCATAAGAATGAATTATCCATGCTGTGAGTCTGAACACTTTTAAATAGCAGTTTAAACAATACTCTCCAGCAGTCTCAAAGAAGCCCTAATGTTTAATAAATTGGTAATGAGCTGCTTTAAAAGTGTATTATGGTATCATAACAACAACTCTGTAATCGAGATTGCAGACTGTTTTTCTACTGCAAGCAGGTTCTGACTGTCTGCTTTGGCTCAGCCTTCTCCAAAGAATGGGTTTCAACTTGAAATTCCTTGTGTGTGATGGGAAGGGGTTGTTCCACTTCTGCAGTCCCTGTCTGCCGAGGATGATTGCCCAAGGTGTTTCCTCTCATTCTCATCTTTTGTCAAGATGTAGGATTTTGATTTTGAAAAAGTGTTCTTGCTCTTGGATAAAATGGAGTATGTCAGAAATTGTTTTGTATAGGAGAAAAAACATTGTTGTTTGGTCGACTGCCATGACAGTTATGCAGGTGTTTTCAGAATAGTGGGATTGCTTGCAGGATGTAAAAATTCCTGAGACAAATCCTCTCTGACCTCAGTAAACTGTGTAAACCTTAGTTACCGTTGGGTGTGGTAGCTTAAATACCTTACTGTAGTCATAAAATAGCCTTGAAAATAGAATCTGATCTCTGGAGAGTCCAGAGTGCCCTATTTCCCCAGTACTTCCCAGTACAACATCCTTAATAATCAAAAAATCTGTGTATGCTGGATCTGCCTTTGTTGGTGCAGCCCCTTTCGGCGTAGGTGCTCCCGTGCCACGTGCTTCTCCTGCTGGAAATGGGAACAGTAGCTCCATTATTTGTGGAATGATTGCTGGTGAATGCTAACATTGCAGCCACTTCCTCTGAGTGCCCTGGTGCTGTCAGTGTGAGTTTTCGCAGTGGGAGATGTGAGTTTGTGGGGAATGCAGTCACATTTTATGTTTCCACGCTGTCACCACCAAACCAGGCAGGGCAGCCTGGGCAGGGACGTCTGGCACAAGCGGTTCTCAGTTGCTTCCTCCGTGAAAGCTGTTGCTTATTCATTTCATTTGTTTCTCTTGCTGTATTTTGGAATAACCCCCTTAGAAAATACAGACCTCCAAGTGATAATTGTGTGAAGTTTTGAGGCTAGCCTCAGTGGCTGAGCTGTGAAACAGGGAGTTGTAAATAAGGGCCGCACTTACCCTTGGACAAGTCTGGAATGAACGTTCCAGCATTTTCACTCCATCTGTCACTTCCAGCCACACAATCAGTCTGAGTTGCTTCATCTAAAAAAACTATATTGCTAGTTTTTATGAACCTCCCAGGAGTGCAGGGAGCCTTCATGAGACAAGCAGTGTGCCCTGGCTGCCACCAGCCACCTCCATGGGACAGCCTGGCTCCCTGGCTGTGCCAGCCCCACACTCAGAGCTGTGAAGTGTTTGAGTTCAGTGGGAGCCAAGGTATGTGAAAACAGTCACTGAAAAGAACATTTAATCTGGACTCTTCTAATCAGACATGCTTTGAGGTTTCTCTTTGCCTTTGGAGGTCAGAAGGGGCTCCCATCTGCAGCTCATTTGGCCAAAATTCATGTGATGGAGGGCAGAGTTACCCAAAAACCAGGTTTTGTTGTGATGGAGGTATGGGGGGAGCAGATATGGCCCAGATAGCATGATATCTTCTGGGTGTCACCTCCCTCACAGGGAAATACAGGACATTTCATCTGTGGGTTCTGGCTTGCTCTATGCATTACCCTAACTTGTGTCATGGTGTTTTGTGCTATTCCTCCACAAGAAGGCTCTGAGCTGATGTCAATGTATTAACTCAGGAATCTCTCTCATGTGTCTTCCACCTTGAGATTTAGCAAGCATTACCTAAATTTGGATTGCAGGACTTGAAATATTTCTTGGTCTTCCTGTTTAAGTGAGATGCATCAGGGCCATCTGTTTTTCCTCCAAATTTATGCAGAAGTAATGCTGTGAGTCCCTGCATTTCTAGAGAAAGAAATCAGGGCCATCAGTGTTGTGCACATTAGAGGTTGGCTTAATTCAATTCAAGAGGTAAAATACTGTGAGTTCTCTTAGGTTTGATGAGAAATCGAAGTTAAATGTTTACATAACATTACGTGTTTATATTTATGTTAAATGTTTGCATTTAACATTAACACAATACTCAATCTGTGAAGCTCTTGGCGTGTGGCTTAATGGGCAAAGCACAGCAGTTCAGGTCTGTAGGTGGTGGTTGCAGATATGCGTTCCTGACCTTCTTCTGTAACCTCGGGGAGCTTTTCCTTTTCTGTAAAACAGGGATAACAATGCATCTCTGCTTTAGCAAAGTGCCCTTAAGCAAGCTGATGAAGTGCTACATACAGCCAGGCCAGGATAAGAGCCTTTATCTGCTGTGTCAGTTATTCCTGTTCTAGGGTGGCTGCTGGGGCAGTAAATAGAACCTGTTCCTCTGTGTTACAGCACTGCCCAAGTTCATGTCTGTTCTATATTTAAACATGCAGTTACATGTTTTAAGACACACTTCTTTACCAGTTTTGTTATTAAGCACATGTGCCTTTAATAGTGTCATTGGGACCATAAAGTTTGAATGCTGGATGCAGAAAGGGGAGAACAAGGAAACCTTTTAACCTGCGCGTTATTAGAAATCCATTTCAGATGATCCCCGTGGAAATGTTACTGATAGTTTTGTTTCTGAAGGCAGATAGCAACTAGTCATGATTTTTCCAGAAAGGAAATGCTATGAACTGTGCAGAGCCTAATGAAGGGGAAGTGGCTGATTTATTGTAAACAGTTATAGCTTTCTGATGTTGCCTGGATTTTATGTTAATCTTGTTGTGTGGACTGTGTGTTGGGAATAATTGAGAAACATGGAAGATTGAGAAGCTCTTGTAGTCCACAAATTACTGCTTAGTGAGTGTAGGTTATAGTCTTGATCAACTTCAGCACCAGTTTCTTTTATAACTTTTCCAGAATTTTAGCCATTTTAATATACTGAGTTATGATACATCATAAAGTTCAGAACAGAATTGTGTCCTATAGAATATTGCTTTAAAGGAGGGATTCATTTAAACCTGAAGAAGAGAGGACAGGAGGAAGCGAAACATTAAAGAAAACCCAGTCTATGTAAAGTGTAAATTCTCTCATTTGAATACTGAGCATATGTTTCTTTAGATATAAAGACGTACAATGGCAACAGCGCTGCTGTATTTCCTGCTCTTGCAGAAACTGGGAATGCCACATAAGACCTTCCATGCTGGGAATGATCAAAAGCCTCCCCCAGGTTTTTGGCTCATCCTTTGGTCTTAAAATGCCTTTTGAAGACAACATATGTGGAAGAAGTAAGAGCAGAGGACAAGGTGCCAAGGTTTCTGCTGTGATGCCCGAGCACCACTGAATTCCAGGAGCAGCTGGGTGCAGGGGGAGGTGAGCCCCTTTGGGCATCCTTTGAGGTGCCTTCCAAAGCCCTGCCTGTGCTGCAGGATTGTCACCAGCCCCTTTTGTTTTCCTCCCAGCCTTTACAGGGGCAAACGAGCAATGGATTTTGCATGATCCATAGGTTATCTCTCCACAATGACTCCTGATCAGAAAGAGGCACCATGTAGCTCCTAAATAGCTATTTTATGAGAGTTCTGTTATTTTATGAGAGTTCTGCTGCAGTCTTTTAGAGGGAGCAGAGCAGAATGTACTGAGCTTAAACCTGTGCCTGCAACATCTTTCTGTGTTAACAGGAATTAACACATTAAAAAAGGACTCCAAAAGTGCATTATGTAAATCAATCCTAGATTTCAGAGATTCGCCTTTCTGTGTTAAATATGATTTTGAACAGTAAATCATGTGATTTGTGTAGAAAGTATGTGGTCATAATAACTGAGAGACTCTATCATACATACTTGAATTCACCATCTCAGCTAAACTTTGAGCTTGTGACATCTTCTGCTTAAAAAGAAGAAAAAAAAATCCATGTCCAGAAAAAGAAAGTTCATATTTTCTGCTTTCTACCCAGAAATTAATCTTCCACATGACATATTTCTAGTATCACCCAGGTAGCTGGAAATCCTCCCTTTTTCTTACAAAATTCAGTGTGTCAGAGCTGAGGACAGGATGGGTATGGATTTATGCTGCACTGAGCAGAGCTCCAGTTCTAGATGCCAAGATGCTGGGTATTTAAAAAGCTTTCCTAGAGAGCTCAAGAAACAAGAGCTTTATGGTACTGAAGCATGGAAATTTTTACCTACTCTATGAGAGGCCCACCTCTAGACTTGAGAGAGGGCTGTGCAATCAGACTTGAAAGCTGTAACACTTAAAAGCTCTCTCTCTTTTTTTTTTAGTGTTTTATTATTTCCTGCTGAGTTCCTATATTGATGTAAAAACATGTTCTGTTACAGTGCATGTATTTTTATTAAACCAGAGTCTTTCTAATTTTTCTGTGCACCAGTAGAGAAGAAGGAAAAGCTGCAGAGGGCTTCAGCAGACTGGAATGGCCTCTGTGTCTCCAGATGGGCTGTGATGAATAAAGGTTGTGTGAGTTTGTAACAGCTGAGGAGTCCCACTGATGTTGGTTCTAGCATGGCTTAAACTTAAAGCTGAAGAAGAGACAGCTTGTGCATGTTGGCCAGCAGATTTAGAGCTCTCACTGGTTTTTATTCTTAGTTTAGTGTGGGGTAGCCTGAGAAGGGCACATTAGTCACAGGTCAGAGCTGTGCTGGGTGTGCATGAAATCAATATGCAAGATTGCCTACAAGATATGATGCAAACTGATGTAGACAGGAAGGGACTGTGTGAGACAACCTGCTGGACAGTAGCTGGTGGTCCTGGCTCCTTGGCAAGCCACTAGCTGCCAGGAGGGGCCTTGGATTTCAGAGCATTATGGACAAAGAAGGCTGGGAAACCTCAGTGTAGCATGGATGGCTGCTCACCCCCTCTGCCCACCTGTGTGACTGTGGGCACAGGAGTGGGATGGATGGAGCAGGCACTGCTGGTGGCTGGTGGATGGAATGAGATGTCAGTGGATATTCTACAACATAAAATAGCAATATGTGAGAGCCAAGGGCACGTGTTGGCTTAGTAAGGTCTCACATTGACTAGTGTATAAAGATCTCTCTTTTTAGGAAAGAGATTTTCTTTTCTCAGTGGATTCTCTTTGAATTTCTCAGTTGCTGTGATCCACACCTGGGTTGATTTTCACTGTGAGGGTGGTGAGGTACTGGGAGCAGGTTCCCATGGGGAACTGTGGATTCCCCACCCCTGGCAGTGTTCAAAGCTAGATTGATAAGGCCTTGATCATCCTGGTCTAGTAGGAAATGTCCCTGCCCATGGCAGGCACAGCTGGGACCAGGTGATCTTTAAGATCTATTCCAACCCCTTAAGATTTTATTATTCTAATGATTGTCAGTTGGGCTCTCAGTGAGCTTAGCACAACTCTCTTGTAAACTCAGAAGCAGCAGAAGCAAAGGTAGAGAGAGATTTTGTGCCATAGCTCTACTTTTTCCACTCCTTCTGCTTGAGGGAAGTTTGGATTTTCTCCACCTTTCACCCTTGGCACTGTTCCATGTTGTTTTTAATTTCAAAGCAACATGGTGCTTTTTGCTCAGCTGGAAGAGTTGGCACATAGGTCTTTTGTGCAACTGAGACAATAAACTGCTGTATTAATCACTTCACACAAGGTAATAAACAATAGCAGAACTGTTGCTTTTCCCTCTCAGGTTTCTGCTAAAATAATCCAACTTCCTGAAGGCCTTAGAAGTGAGATTATAAAACTGGATTTAAGTCTGTCTTTCCTAGTATCTTCTGCCTGACCTTGCACCATGTGAGATACCAAAAATCTAACTGGCAATGTAATTACCAAAATGTGTTCTTATTTGGAAGCAGGATTGCAGACAAACTTTGTGTGTCATGTACCTGGTAAAGCCTCGTTTAGCTGTGGGGAAAAGAACAGTCCCTGGCATCCTGAGCCATATGGCTTTCTGTGAGATGTTGCTAGGTGCAAGCTGCCTTTCTTCTCTGGCAAGATTAAAAGGAAAAAACGAGCTAGGATTGCCCTTTGGGGATGGTTATTGATAGGATGTGAGAAGCCCTTCAAAATTCCTCTTCTCAACACTGCTTATTTTGCTAACAGTACAAAGCATCGAGCACACACCACAGCAGATAAAGGGAATTTGGAAATCACAGGCCCAGACCAGTTTTTCACAGCCATGGGTTTTGATCTTTTGAGGTTGACACTGTTTTACTGTCCCAGCCCACTGTTGTAAACACCATTCTGGGAAGGCACAGCAGGAACAAGGATTTCAGACACCACACAAAGGTTGCAGGCTGGTGGCTTCCCCAGCATGCCCAAGGAAAATGTTGTTTTTCTTTTCTTCTTTCTCTTCTGAGGGGTGGGAGACCCATGTAAAGCCTTTGTCAAGAAGATGTTACAATTAGAAGGTGAGCTGCAGAAAGTGACAGTGTGAATGGACTTAGCCCAATGCACAGACAAGGAGAAATGAGTTTTCCTCCTTTATTTCACCATATTTAATAGCACAGTTGGTCTAAGGGGGAATTTGCAGTGGGGTGCTGCAGCACAGCTAGGCTCTAGTCAGTGCTGAATGCTGGTAGCTGGACTTTGAAAATCTCAGAAAAATTCACATTTTGTTGTTTGCTTTAATTTTTGAAAGCAACAAGAGTTGCTTGCTGGGATTTAAATGCACTTAAAACAAATGCCAGAACAGAGCAATTTTTTCAGGTTAACAGCTAGCAACGTTAGTGGCAATATTTCTGTTCAGGGCAAGCAAAGCAGGAGTGCCTGAAAAGCAGAAAACCACAGCATTTACAGTGGAGAAAGCTGTAGCTTTTCCCTACTGGGACATGGTGCCCATCAACTCAACAGCTGTTCTGCTCTGCAAGGACACTGCCAAGGTTATTAGTGTCTACAAATTGAGTGTCTTGCTGATGATCTTTTGTGAAGTATTTAATTTCTAGGTGAAGGAGGAAGGAGTGAATAAATTGCTTTATCCCTTGTCAGAGCTCTTCTTTATGAAGTGCAGTCATTTTACTCCCAGTTTGGGATTGGCTTCCATATTTTTTAATTACAAAATTAAAATATTCTAATGATGAAACTCTGCTCAGGAGCAATAGCAATCTCAAATGTTTAACAAAAAACAAGAAGAAAGAAAAAAGCCCATACACTAAGTTTCAATGTGGGTCATGTACACATGAAATCTATTACAATATGTTAAAAAACAAGGTCACTTCAGTATTTCAATATTTCAGGGTGTTTCTGCAGAATTTCTGTGGCCTGATGTGCAACTGCAAATTCCCAGATACACTAATGTTGCTACTGTGAGGGAGAGAAAATGCCAGAGCTTCGTGGAAAGCTGTTAAATTCTTCAAGGACTGGATGCCCAGAGTAGAATGGGCTTTGGGGAGATTTGCTTATAGCAGAAGCCTGCATGATACTTATCTCAGTGAGTTGGGCAGACAGAATTGTAACAGGATCAAGTGATCCTGAGCTGATTCTCAAGTGCTTTGGGTGTTTCTTCACTGTCAAAATTTACTTTTTTTCAATGTCAAACCGTGATTTTCATTTTCTTGAATATCACTCAAAATGCATGAGCTGTGAGCATAGAGTTGGCTTCCTACACAGTGAGAATTACATATGCTTATGTGATTTTTTCCATCAAAAACAATGGTGGGAAGATTCAAAATTCAGAATTCATAAGAAACATCTTAATAAACACAGATGTAACCCAGAGGAGAAGATTTTCCTTCCAAATTGTATCAGTAGGAATTTTTAAAATAAAACTTGACCTACATTAGCAGTCCCACCTAAAATAGCACACCTTGCAGGTGATTTTCATGTGGTTTTATTTCCTAGCAGATTAGTGTGCTGATGGCAGAATTTCTTCTTTAATAATGCAACAGAAGTGTAAGGAAGCAAAGGCAGAGCCAGAGACTCGTGGTTGATTCAGTGGTTGGAAGAAACCTGGAGATTGGAAGAGATGGCAGAAGATGCTTCTGTCTTAGGTGGAGAGAGAACTGTCCTGTGGCAGATTATGGATGTGTGACTGGGGAGAGGGAGGTGGTGGAGAATTTCAGTGATCTGAAATAAAAAACCTATCCAAGTTTGAAAGAGTGTGCAGAGACAGGAGCAGGGATGGAAGAGGGAGAGGAGGGTGGATGCACAGTCTCAGGTACAGGATGAAGAAGCTGAGTCTGTCAGGTGAAATACAGAGGGATTTACAGTGATAAGGAGGGACTGACACCAAAATTCAGGGCCACTGAGACAGCCAGGCTGGTGACACTGGGCTGATGATGCTGAGTGGGTTATGCTCTGAGGCAGCACTCATCTCACCTGACTGCAAACATCTGCATCTGAGCTGATGCTCTAGAAGGCCTTTGAGACCAGCGCAGGCAGATTGGTGCTCCTGGGGCTCACCATGAGGTGGCTGCTGGCCTGAGCAGTGCCCTGGTTTGACTGGCTGTGCCTGGTGGCTCAGAGCGCAGGGAGTCTGAAGCACTGGCTCAGCCTGAGGGGTCTGCCCTGCCAGGGGAAAGCTGGGTGACATCAGTGCCACCCCAGGACATGGCCCAAGCTCCACTGCAGCTAATGATGGGTGGGCATTAGGGGACTTCACCTTTGTCAGCAGCAGCAGAGGAGAGATTTCAATGGCAGCACAGCAATAGAAGAGGTTTCCAGCAGATCTGGCTGAGTGGCTGCTCTGAAAGCTCAGTCCTTTTGTTGAGTGCCCACTGAGTGCTAATAAGATGCCTTGTGTTGCATTAGTTCATGAGTGGTGTCAAAGGCTACAGAAGATCTTGTTAGTAGCTGCAGGAGGACTATGATACATTCTGATTTTGTGTTCCCTTCTCCCACAGGAAAACAGTAATTTAGTACCTTTCTCATGGGAACCAAACACTGGAATAAACTCTGGGGTCATGAAATCCAGTGACCCTGTTCCCTCAGGCAAACACATAATATCATCCCTTTCACAAACTGATCAAATATTTGATCTCACAGAAACCCAGCAAACTACAGGTTATGCTGACAAAAATAAAACAAGCTTTTGTAGGGGAGAAAGAGGCATTGCTCTGTGCCTTTCCCTAGCTCTTTTGTTTCTTGTTTTATGCACTGTGGTGTCAGTACTCAGGGCTTTACTAAGGCTGTAAATATAGATTTTTAAGAGAGGATTTGGATTTGTTTAGTATTTGAACATCTTTGTGCTGTCCGTGGTAATTCTCACCTATCTCCTTGTGGCTTTGAAATGGCAGTTGTGTTTATAAATGGCTTTAAGATAATTGATGAAAGGGGTGATTTGCATGGAGAACAAAGTAGTGCTGAAACTTCCCAGAGACCTATCCACACCTTTTGGTGCATGGGGAAATGTAACATGAAAAGGGGAGAAAGTTTTTTGTTGGGTTTTTTTCCCTCCACTTGTCTTTGTTCCTGCCCATGGAGGATGCCCAGGAAGCACAACTGCTCCATTCCCAAGACAGAATTTATTCAAATAAATTCCCAAAATTCTCTATTCCCAAATTCCATCTTGGGAATACAGCTCTATTCCCAAGATAGAATTTCTTTCTTTTAAAGAAGTAATCAGTTGGTCAAAAGGATAAATAACCTGCATCAGCTTAAGTAAGTGGAATAAGGTCCCAGAATTGATATTCCCCATTATTATAAATGACCTTTCCTTTTCACCCTGGAGAGGCAGCAAGCTGGCTTGCAGGAAGGTTGGGGTGCAGATCCATGGGTAATAGAGCTGGAAGGTTAAAAACAGACCTAAAGTGAGAAATAGGTGTAAATCTCTACAGAAGGTTTAGAACCCAACACAGACCTTTCTACGTGGGTTTTTGGGTTGATTGGTTGGTGTGTTTTTTTTTTTGTTTTTATTTTTGATTAGAGAAGAATTAAGCAGTTGCTCACAAAATAATGAAGAGCTCATCAACTGCCCACAGGGAAATTGAATGAAGTCCTCTAGTCCTCTATCAGTTTTATTTATTTATTTGAGGTTAGTTAAAAGTATTCAAAAAAAAAAAAAAAAGAAACTGGAAAAAAGCTCTTGGACTGGGAAGCCACCAAACTTCCCCAGCACCAGCGTTGGCAGGAGGTCTGGGGCCGAGAGCTGGTGCTGAGAGGCGCTGGGTGTTCCGGAGGGCAGGATGAGGATGAGGATGAGGGTGAGGATGAGGATGAGGATGAGGATGAGGATGAGGATGCGATGGGCAGGGGCGGGCGGCAGCCCCACTCCCAGCTCCAGCTCCGCATCCCCCGCGCATCTCCCGAGTGCTCTCTACTGTGGGGCTGCCCCCAGCACTTCTTTTCCAGGCAGAAACCCTCCCAGGCAGCAGGTCCTCATTGCCATTCGTGCAGGTTTTCCTCGCCTTCCCTTCTCCGCTCGGCATCCTCGGGGCTGGGGGCTCCGCGTCCCTCCCGCCGCCGCTCGGTACAGCAGCCCCCGGTGACAGGAGCCGCTGATTGATGTCACGGCTGGGAGCAAACAGCTGCTGATTTGATTATCACTGTTTCATCTCCTAACCTTTGGGAGCATTATGGGAATACTCGTTCACCTTGTCACGCTTTAATGGCACTCGGTGCGGTGCGGCGCTCCGCCAGGAACAATGGAGGAGTGGTGTTGTACGGAGGTAGTTTAGAAATTCCTGTTCTTTGTGTTTATTTACAGATACAGGGAGAGAAGCGAAGATCTTGCTGTATGGAGGAATGGAAAATTCATCTGTTTGACTGGGAGCAGTTACAGACATAGATGTGCAATATGTTAATAAAGTAATTGTGCTATGTTGCTATAAAGAGGACGGCTTCATTATAAAATTCTTGGTTTAATACTGTCATTACAGCAGATGTATAGCATATGAACTAATTTGCATGCAGATAAGGAGGCTCTGACAGCTTGGTAGCATAATTACTGCATAGCATACAGCTCACTAGTGCTGGGAGCTGAAGCTGTTACTGGAGGGGTGCTCATGGGACTAATTACATTGGCTTTGTTAAATTTAAAATAGTGTATAGCCAGGAAAGAGACCCTTCTCCTGTGCTCCATGGTGTCGTGCACAGTAAGTTACAGAAGCCTTGAACTGCTGCAGCCATTTTAAGCCATGCAAATGTCTGGATCTCAGCACTTCCCAGTGTAGTGGAGTCATCAAATTGCATTTAACCAGGGTGCCTGTATCAACTTTCAAAGAAAAGATTTGAAAACTCTGATATTTCTGTATATTTGGTTAAGTGAGGAAAACTATAGCTGCAGTAACTTTGTTTTGTTCAGGATCTGATGGAAGTGGATGCTGAATGGGTGAACTCAGGCTGGTGAATGGATTCTCCCCCCTCTCCTGGCTGCACCTATTGCCTTGCTTCATCACATCCGTGTCTTTGTGATGTGTCTCCACTTAATTTCAAACATATTTCTGCTTCCTTTTTTTTTTTGTCTTTGCTTTGACTGTGTTTGCAGTTTTTAAAGATCTTATTATTGAGGTTCCTTTATGGATTTCAAAATGTTTAATTCATTACTAAGTCATTATAAACTGAAGGCATTTTATTTTCCCGGGGAAATCGAGACAGTGCCACAGGAGATTATTTCCCCCCCTGCTACTGTCAGATTAGCTTGCAGAGAAGGGAGGAATTTGTGAATGCACAGTTGACTTTGATTATGTAAGCTGGAAACTGGCGAACAGTATGGATTTATTTCAATTCCACTTACTTTAAAAAGAAATACATATTAAATTGTGAGTGCCTTGGGGCATCAGACAAATGGGAAGCCAAGCAGAAAGTGTGTCTTCCTCCCTGACCTCTCCTGCAGAGCAGTGGCTGATGCCAGGTAGCTGGGCAGACGGAGCTGCAGGTTGTGTTGGAGGAGTGGGATGGGTTTGGGGAGGATGGGAAGGAGACAGGGGCTGGTTTAGAGCCAGGACCAGGCACTCTGCCCTCAGGGAGGGGAGAGGCTGCTGTTGTGTGGGGGGCACTGCAGGTTCTCACTGCAAGGGAATCACCCTGTCCCCACCCTGGCAGCGCGGGTCCAGGTGATGCTCGGGCAGGTGCCGTCCCATCCTGCTTCCATCACCTCCCAGCTCCCAGGAGGTTTTACCCCTGAACCCATCAGAGCCTGGCTCTCCTGCCAGGAGAGCCCTTCTCCCAAATCCTTACCTGCTGCCAGGATGGGGAGCCATGCTCCTAAAACTCCTCAGCATCAAGGCACCACTGTGACACTCAGCAGCTCTGTCCCATGCCAAGGGTAAGGACGTTGTGCTCCACTGCCTTCATACATTCCCTCCCTCCAAATAAATGTTGCAACTCCCACTCTATCTCTCTCCATAATACCCCATGCTAAACAAATATTAACTTGCATTTTTGTCTTTTGTGCTAAATATTTGCCCAGGTATTTTCTTTTGCAAAATTCGAGCTCATCCTTGTATGATCTGCTTGCATTTTGTTAATCTGAGAATATTAATAGCCTGCTGGCATTACTGCTAATTTGGAGTTCCAGCTGTGGAGTGAAAATAGTAACAAATTTTTGGAATGGTTTGTTAATCTTATCAATGTTCATTATGTATTTATTAATAGTAATTAGAGCCAGTCATAGTGATGCATTTGGAATTTTTTTATCAATCAAACAAGTATTTGTTAAGAGGATGATCATTTAATAGGAAATTCAGTGTAAATATGTAAAAAATTAAATATGGTAGGAGAAACAGTACAGGAAAACACTGAACTGGACTTATAGTTTTCACCAAAATTCTTGTCTTGTTTGATCCTCCCCTCCCCACCATCTCCCAAAGCAAAGTTAATAAAGGTGGAAGAAGGGAAAGATCTAATCCCTCTTTAAAAAAAAAATACTCATTGAAACAGCTCTAATTGGGCTTTTTTCCATATGTCACAGATTTCAAGGCAATTTTTTGCAGATTATTCAGTTTTAATATGCACATACATGTTGAGATATTTTTCTTTCTTTTCCTTCATTTTTGGTGGTGAGCTTGAGTTATTTCCAAGGCGTTTGGTTTTTCAAAGGCCAGAAATGAACAGAGTTCTTTTGAAAATCAGGGCTCTGTGCTCTCCTGACTCAGTCTCAATCATGTAATCAAACGTTTCCTGACCATTGGTGTTTCTCACTGCTCCAGATTAATGTCACAATGTCCCTTTAGGACAAGTCCTGAGTGAGTCCTTTAGGTCTCTTGTAATCATATGAACAATGAAAAGAGTAAGAACATCTCTGAGGAGTCATGATTGGACTCTGTTGTTGTTTCCTGACCAACTCTGCTCCTCTGTTGATGCTCTTTAGGCCTGCTGTTGCCACTCAGGAAACAGATTATCCAGCACTTCTCCATCTTCCAGCCCAATCAGAGATTTCTCCTGAATCAGCAGGGCTTATTATCTCCAACTGTACATAATTATGGTAGAGAGGTTGCACCACCATAACTGAATAATGTCAGCATTTCTATTACAGCACCATACTTTTAGTGTCCTGAAATGGGGATATAAAATCTCACTTTAGCTTTATAGTCCTTCCAGTGGTGAGAGATAAGTGTGTGCAATCAGCCTTTAAGCAGTTAAAGAAACCCATAAAAAAATTCCTCTTTGGGATGTCAGTTGTGTAAAAGCTTGTTACAAACTGGGGTTTAATGCACTTTTTGCAAAACTATTAAGCACCTGAAGCTAGCAAACAGCCATGACAATATCAATAATGCACAAGCACAGAATGATTTGCAGGTTGCTGCAACAAAAGAAAAAAAAATAAAATATGTGGGCTCCAGTTTTAGCAAGTCTGCCAAAATGTTGTGAATATTTAAGGGTGAGGAATGACTCCTGCAGAGCTGTTCTACTCCAGGAAACATTTGACTATACATATTTAACAATCTATTAGTACAGTTGTATAAAAACCTTTAATACATATTTAATCCTTTATGAAAATGGTTCTTGACATGTGAGAGGTCAGCTTTTTGCAGTTGTTTTTCTTTAAGTTTTTAGTGGGTTTGAAACCCTTTTTGAACGCTTTTTCTCACTGCAGTCTGCTCTCCCTCCTGTTACCCCCTGCCCTGTTTGCAACGTCATGAATTAAAGCCAGGAGGTTGGCACTAACGAAGGGCTTCTGCAGAACGAACCAGCCTGATTTCTTTAAAACATTCCATATGATCATTTTCAAACAGGAGAAGAGGGTGAGAGTTCATCCCTGTTCAAGAACTCGGATAGAAGTTCTGCCTCATGCTCTGCTGCTTATCATATTCATGCCAGCAGAGACCAGTGATGATTGCAGTGCTCTCTCTGAGTTCTGACACTCTTCTAATTATAGCATACACTGCTGTAAACTCCAGAGGTGATAATGAAGCCCAGACCCATGTGTCAGCAGAGCTTTGAAAGGGTAATGCATTCCTGTTCTGCTCTACTGGTCCTTATTTGTATGTTTGCAGGCACCTAGACTCCAGCAATGATGTCTTGCTTGTTTTCACTGAGCCAAGAGGTGAAACATGCAGAGCAGTGGAGATGAGTAATTTTATCAAGGTAATTGAGTATTAACTATTTGCATGTCCTTTGAGAGATACACAAGGAGAGGGGAAAGGGCAGGAAGATTTTCATACAAGACTTTGTATAAACTTGTTGCCTAGAGAGTGTTGACAGGTCTTTAGCACTTTGCTGTCTGATGACAAACTCTTTCCACTCCTGAGCAAGGGGTATAGGGAATGACTGACCCCTGCAAACCAGGCTCACTTCTACAGCACAAATCAGCATTGACAAAGTCAGGATGTGCACAGAGTAAGGGAGGGACTGTGCTGAAAATGAGTTAGAAACTTGCCCTAGGAAGCTCTTGGTGAGTGATGAAAACTTTATTTTCTTTTTTTTTTGTGATGAGCATAACTCTTCTGCTCTCTTGCACTTTCCTAATTGAGGTGTGAACCCATCATGCAAACCTTTACATATTCTGCTCTTTAATCTTAGCATGTGAACCAAGCTAGCTCTCAGAGAGGAAGGTAAGCAGCTTTGCCCTTCCCTTCAGGTTCTCCAAGCAGAAAAAAAATAACCTTCCAAGCTTCAACCACTAGGAACACCTTCATGTCTGGATGACCTGACAAATGATTCCTGCTTCTTACCTGCAGGTGAATCAGTGCAGTCTGTGTGACAGATTTGGCCTTCCATTTCCTTTGCTGGTGACAAGAAGTTTATCTTGAAACAGATCATGAGGGTGCAGCAACTGGTGTCTCCTGTAGCCATTACTACTCAGTGGAAAAAGGAGATAGAAGTGTCCTTATGGTACAGTGTGGGAGGGGTGTCCCCATCTGAACTTTTCATCCATCTTTGGTGAGAAGGTTGGGACTTTATCCCAAGGTCCCAGCTACTCATTTGAAGGATAGAGTCACTTGACTCTTGTGGATGTGCTACCTGTGGGCCAAGGGTATCAGAAACACCTGTAATGATGCAATTTCAGTCTCCAGGAGAGACAGAGGTTGTCCCCTGCCTTTGCTGTGGGGTAGAGGCAGCTGAGGAAGAGAGCAATCTAATTTAGCAGAGGTTTAACAGCTCCAAAAATTTTGATATGTGTTGGGGGCAAATCTGACGTAAGTGAAATTATGCAAAAAACCTGGCATTTTTTCCTTCTGATCTCACCTATTTTTGTCCAAGAGAGGGACTGAAACTCTGTGAGAGAGGGAGAAATTGCATGAGAGAAAGGCAGGAAGGAAATCTCATCACCATGGTCTCATGATGTGCTAAGCCAAGAAACTGCAGCCACATACAAAGCTGAGAGTTGCAGAACATGGGCCTTTTGGTTCATCCATCTCTTTCTAAATACATTCTCTCAGTTGTCTGTTACCAGCTTTCATTTGCCTGGACCACCAGCATCATCTGCAGCTGCCTGCAAGGTTGTACAGAATAGAATTTAAAATCAGCTGGCATTGTTTAAGTCCAAGTGCAGCCTGCTGAGGGCTGCCAGGCTGTGGTGCCCCAAGGGCTGTGCCATGCAGTCGCTTGGTCACTCTCCTCTACCTCCAGTGAGACTGGGAGGAAAAGAGGAAAAAGTAAAACTCATAGGTTAAGATAAGAAAAAACTAATAATGGAAATAATTTATTTCAATAAATATAATAATAATAATAATAATTTTAATGAAAATGAGAGCAAAAGAGGAAGGAATAAAATCCTCCACCCAAAACAGACAAACTATGCACAATGCTTACCACCTGCTGACGGGGGCTCAGGCCCCCAAACAGCGATCAGCTCCTCTTGACCAACTCCCCGTTGCTATACTCAGCACGGTGTTCCATGGTGTGGAATATCCCTTTGGCCAGCAGCCGGAGGCGGGGATGTGCGAGCGGCTCGGGGAGGGCAGCTTGGAGCTGAGCAGGTGGTGGGAGCCGGCACCGCGCTTATCTGGGTGGGAACGCAAACTTTTAAACCTTTAATCTGCAAGGCGAGGTTATGTAAGGCTGCCTGTGGAGGTGTGAGGCTCACCGGGCTGGAGGTGAGCGGGGCCGGGGGCATCATCGGGGTCCCGGAGCGGGGGAGGCGGCGGCAGCCGGGAGCTGCGGGGTAAAACCCGAGTTACAGGGCAGGGGATTGACTGTTCCTGTGTTACTGTGAATAAAGGGCTCTGTGAGCCCCCCGGGACTGTGCCTCGGAATGCTGGGGTGGAACAGGGAGGAAAGCTGGTCTGGCCGGGAGTGGGGAGGGTCAGCGGGGTCCCCGTTGGTCACCAGAGCTTTTGTCGTGAAGGGCTCGTCCTTATAGATCATCTGTAATTATTTATAATGAACATATTGATTATAGAGTTATATATGACAATATATAACAGTTCTGTATAGATTGATTGTATAATGATATATATAGATATAAAATTTATATATTCCAATTATTAAATACAGTCCTGGAGTGTGCAGAGCTGGGCTGGGTGGAACAGTGCTGCCCTGGCAGTGAGTCCCACCCAGCACTCTCCTCCATCCCTTCTCCATCCCTCCTCCATCACCATTCCTCCCCCAGCCCTGCTGGGAAGAGTTTGGGTCTGGACAATGCTCTCAGGCACACAGTGGGGTTGTTGGGGTGTCCTGTGCAGGGCCAGGAGTTGGAGGATGATCCGTCGATGATCCCTCCCAACTCAGGATATTCTGTGATTGAGTGTGTGGCCCTGCCTGTGCTGCAGAGTGTTGATCACAGGTGTGTAAAGGTCCTTGGCTGGATTTGAAGCTGAGTGTTGCTCATAATCCAGACACATGATCTCTTGCCCTTGGTAAGATGCAGCTGTAACAAATCCATAAATACTTGGCTGCTGAGCTCTGTCCTCGAGTGACTGCAGCGTAGATGTGCACTTTGTAAAAACTCATTTGAAAGAGGTCTGCTCTAAACAGATGAATGAGTTGGCTTGGATACCTTTGAAAAGAAAAATCCTCTTCTACCAGCACACTTTACAACTCTGACATAATTTACAACAGCATTGTCCTCTTGAAAATTCTGCTACATGATTACAGTGTTGCCAGCACCTGTGATTTTCAAACTTTAGAGGAGACCTTGAAGGAGGTAATTTAATCCATTCCTTCTACCTGAAGGCAGGAGCAGCTTTGCCTAAGCGTCATCTGTGAAAGACATGATAGGGAGTGTTATTTTTCTGCTCTTCATGGTTTCAAAGCACTGAGCACTTGTAGCTGCTAGTGCAGAGCCAGTCCTCCTGCAAACTTGAACTTTTGATGTTGAGCTCTCTCAAAATCTACCTGTAAGTGCTATAGTTTTTAACTAGACATTTAAATATCATCCTGGGAATCTGAAGTCCGTTCCATGGGAATGGTGTAGTGGAAAATAGGATGTCAGTATGTAAACAGGTGCTGTCAGCAGTCCACAAAGTTACTGGCCTGCATAACACAGAGTATACAAAATAATTTTCCTCTGCAATTACTTTCCTCTGCAATTCTGTTAGGCCTGGGAGAAAGAAAAGCAAGCACTGGATGTCTGAGAATAAGCAGCTTTATAAATCCAGTTCTATAAATATTGGGACCATTGGTACCTGACTAGCAGGTATACCACTCTAGATTTGTTCATTTTTATTTGTAAATTCACACATTGTGGTAACTTGTAGTCATGGTTTCCAATGAGATGAGGAGGGTAAGCTAAAGGTCATGAGATAGTACCACAGATAGCCTGTGGATACTTTCAGCACCTGAGCTTTCATTGTCTTCTCATGGCCACCCCTCCAGGCTCCCACTGATCCTCCTGGGAATGGTTTGCACACACCAGGTGGGGAATAAACCAGGAAATCACTCACTTGTTCATTAGAGAGGCTGTATGGGCAGGAAGAGTCACAGCTGCCACTGTCTGCTGTGAAGATTCCTTCTGAATGACCCTGATCTGTGTGCCTTGGATGGGAAATACCTGCTTAGGTGTGGTAGCAAGAGCCTCTCATTGATCAAAGCATGTTTCTCGAAGTTTGACTTTTTAAAAGTGTGCAAGCTCATTGCTGTGCATTTATCTTTCAGAAAAATTCCTAATCCAAGCTGTGGCTGATCAATGGTTGCATTAATTATGCACAAAAGGGTCAATTCTACCAGCCTTGTTCCCTTTGAAAGCTGCTTTACCCTGGGAGGAATTGACTTGCATTATGCAGGTTGGACAAATTCACCTCCAGTCTGAACTTCTGTAAAAGTCTCCAGGGAAGGTCAAGTTTCTGTTATTTTCAATAATAAATGAGATCTCCCACTGAGCAAAATGATCCAGGAAATCAGCTTTAGCTCTCAGAATAACAGTTTTGTGGTCTCTGATGGAGGGCTGGGAAGAAATGATAAGAGTTAGAAGAGAGATGAATGAATCTCTCCAAGCTGCAGGTTTTACAATTCTAACCTAGTAGAATTGGCTCCCAACACAAGTGTTAATAACTTTTTATTTGTTTTGAAGGTTGTCTCAGAGTTGTGATTTTCAAATACACTTGTTTACAGTCTTATCCTATCTCAAGTAAAATTTGTATAGGTGAAAGACAGCTACAACAATAAAAGAGAAGATGGTATTTGTGTGATAGACAATGATTTCTCACAGCTCACAGGAATGTCTTCCCTTCTACATGTTTTTCTGCCAAATGGGTGTTTGGAAGCGTTAATGATTGCGTTTTCCCCTTCAACTCTGGAAGTAGCCTAATTTGGCTGAACAGTCAGAGGGGAAAAAAGAAATAATTAATGTGATTCATTCATCTAGAAAGTGTAAAGCAGAATTTAAATGGCAATAGTGGTCGAAAAAATGCTATAGTGAATGTTTCAACTTCAGATTTTCTGTTGAGGTATGAAGTGATCTGAAAGGAGTGAGTGGCAGTTCATCAAAAGGATGTGTGTTTTCTTCTAACACTGTTTTATTGGCCCTTTCCAGTTATTAATCTCAGAATTGCTAAAATACATGGGATAATGGATGGTTGCTGTTCAGAGCCCTAATTTACTTTACTGCACAGTCACTGTGGGAAAGTGCTTTAGCTACTTTGGCTCTTTTGTATTGCCTGGAGAAAGAATTTTCCCCATGTGTTTTGCTCCAGAAGTCATCTGTTGTTTTTCAATGTATGCACATAAACAGCTCTTGCCATTATGCCTGAATATTGAGTCAGCAGTTCCTTGTGATGAAGCCATCACCAAGGCCTGTCACGTTTATCTGCACAGATCAGCATCCCAGAGCAGTAATGCTCTTAACTCCCAAACATTGTGTGCTAGCCACAGAGCTGTGGGACACCAGTGACCTTCTGCTGCTTCCCTCCTAATCGGCTCTGGCCTTGGGCTGCCAGCTTGGCTGTTCTGTGCCTCCAGAGCCCATCTGAAAAACGGGCACAGATTCATCTCCGCACCTTGCTGGAGGTATTTTGAAGGCCCATGTGCTGACAAATAAGACCTGCTTGTGTTTTTCAATGTGTGGTGGAAGATTGGGGTGTTAGTTTTATTTTTATTTTAAATATTTAAAATGCCTCCAATGGAATGATGTTTCATTCATTGACTTTGCTCACCCTCATGCTGCAATGGCAGAGGCAGCAAGGATTTCTTTTTTCTTTTTTTTTTTTTTTTCTTTCTGCAACTCATCCTTGACAGGATGAGAGAATATTTCTTTAAATAATGGTGCTGGGAGATGGAACCCCTGGCTCTCTCCAGCCCTGTCACCTCCACTAGTGCCATAGGCAGCAGTAGGGACTACCTTTAATCAGCAGTGTCCTGACTCAGAACCAAAAGACAATTTTTTTTTTCATTTTTCTTTTTTTTTTTTCCCCACAAAACATTTATTGCCCCAAGGCTGTTACCCTACAAAAGCTTGAGCATGTGTTTAACACCAATCAGGGAAATTGGTCTTGAAGCATTTGGGATATTTGTGTGCTTTGAACTGAGCAGGTGATTTGCAGCAAGTCCCATTATCAGTTCTGTACCAGCATCTGTCTGGCAGAGTGGTTTCACCTGCATCTCTCCTCTGAAGGACTCAACACAGCTGTCAAAGGATAAATGCTTCACACTTTGAAAATAAGTGCTGGAGTTTAAATCTAAACTTTATTTTTTTTAATAAGGTCTTATCTGTCATATGATACTCTTGTGCTGAAGAAAAGAGCAGTCTATCTCTGGTAATCACTCGACTGTCCTCTAAGTCAAATAACATACAGACACTTCTGAGAGAAAATCATCTCAGGGTTTTTCTAAAGCCTGCATCTGATTGTGTGCTTCCAGGCATTCATTTTCCAGGCATGCAGTGATCTAGCAGCATGAGAAATCAGATTTCTGGGGAAACTGTCTTCTCAACACCTCAGATCACAGCACCCTCCACCAACCATGTCTAAGCTGAGGAAGTAATTGGGGTGTTGAGGATTTCTTCCTTATCCTCTCTGTGATGCCAACACAACTGCCAGCTAAAACCTGGTGGTGTTTTTCTTTGCAGGGAATTGGAGGCAAGGCAAAGAACAGCTCATTTGTTTGGGCTGCCAGACAGTTGCATGAGGATAATTATTGTGTGCTGTTTATTTATGTTGGACTCAAACCAGTGGTGGTGGGGACCTGGAGATGCTCTGGAATTACTCACCGCAGTGAAAGTTGGAGCTGCTGGTGTCACAGCTCCCTGGGGCATCTGGTGGTGTCTGGTGCCCAGCCAGCACCAGCAGGGCATTGATAAACCAGCAAATGAATTTAAAACGGCATTTAAAATCGGGGCACTTGCAGAAAATTATTTGCAAGGAGCTAATAAAGTGATGGAGTGTGTAATGTGATGGAGTGATTGTTTTGTGTGAACGCAGAGCTGTAAACGAGTATGCAGGGACATTTACCAGAGAGAAGGTAGAGCTGGAGGTAATCAGAGGAAATGAAGCAAAGATCATTTAAGCCAAGCACTGGAGTATTTTATAGGGGTGTTGCTTGGCTTCAGAAAGGCAGAGTAAAGCGCCCTGTGAGAGGGTATCCTATGAAACTCCTAGGTGATGACAGGATTTGTAGGCGAGGTTTTTATTGTTTGTGTACAACTGGAAAAGCAATAAAATCAATGGATGGCTTGTGTACATTATCAATAACAGGACAGTTATTTTTGGATTGCACAGATGCAGAGTTATGCACTACCTAACCAGCAGGCTTTTGTTGTACCAGGAAATGTTTTAATTAAAAGTGAGGAGAATGTATTGGAACTTGAATTTTCTTTAGTATTCTATTGCGCTTAGAAAATGACAAGCTCTTTCTGTGTTAGAGCTGGTGGATTTGGAATTTATACAAAGGAACTGTAAATAGCAAAACATTGTTACAGTTTTTTATTTCAGTGAGGTAAGAAAAGATTTTAAATGTATGTATTTGATTTCTTTTACATTTTAACATTCCAGTTATCAATAGGGATGAATCTGAAACTCAAACACCAATCAGCTTCTCAGTGTTTGGCTTTTTTTCAGCATCTTGAGCTGTTATCTAATCAGCATCACAGAAGGTGAACCAGGAGAATGTTTTCAACCAGCTGAAGTGATAGCAATCATGAAGGACTAAAACATGCCTTGCATACAGAGCTCCTGGAAAAAAAAATGCAGGAATTGGTAGCAGTTAAGAACAGGTAAAATTAAGGGACAGGATCTATAGGGAATAGTGCCTAAATGTGCATATTGCTGGGTAGATCTGCTGTCTGTTCTAGTCCTTCCCTTGAGTTTTACAGCAAGTGCATCCATATGGTTACAGGAGTGCATTACATTTCTGCATCCTCCTTGCTATAGCACAGGCATTTGCAATTTTTTGTCAGTATTGAATATGAAGCTGGAAAACTGCTTAAGCAAAGGCCAAGGAAGATTTGTGAGGGAAAAAGAAGCATCTGAACCAAGGGTTGGTGAGTGGGCAGAGCCAAAACTTGAGGAGCCACAGGAGACTCTGACTCTCCTAGAGTGTGATGAGGTTCTCACAGTTCAAAGTCCATTAGTTTTATAGCATTTCATGGCTCTGGGCTAGGGGAGAAGGTATTCCATGGAGACAGTGTTTTCAGTGTAGGTTGTTCAGGGGAAAAGACTGCTTTTAATAACTATACTGATGTCCTGTGGAAGTGGGGTTGAATGGGGGTGGTGGTAGTGGTGTGTATTTGTTTGTTTTGTCGGTTTTTTGATTTTTTTTTAATAGGAAAGAAAAACTCTCTGACTCTTTCTTTTCAGTAGATTGGATGTGGTCACTGAAACAAATTTGAGGCAAAAAAGCAGTATGTTTTCTATGACTCTTTCTTTCTGTGGTGGAATTTTACAGAGATTAGACTAACGAACTGATCTTCCTGCTGTTAAGTTAGGTGTTTTATTTACTTTTAACTACAAATTAGAGGTCTGCTGCAAGGGCAATTAAAGTCAAAAAAGGAGTTTTATATCACATCCAAACAGGGATGACCCACATTGTGTTGTATCTCAGCCACACAAACAGCAAAAGGAGGTAAAAAATCTCTGTTGAGGCAGATGAGCTGTTGGACATCAAATAATCTGAAATTTAGTACTCTGGCTTTTAAGTGCAGAATATCTCTTCTTGGATATATGTGCACATATGTATGCAGATGTAAAAAGCAAGCATTGTTTTTGAAGAAAAGCTGAATTGAAATACTGCAGGTGTTCAGTCTGTGTTGGAAATGCCATTTATTATGAGCTTAATGATAGTATTTGATCTTAGGGGCATGTCTGAAGCCTTGAAGTAGAATAGAAAATAAGATATCTTGTTTTGTGGAATTTAAAAGGTTTTGGTATCCAGCTTTACAGAAAAGAGTTACTTTTTGTTTTCTTCCAACAGTGGTGTCAGCTTGTGTAGTGGTGCTGTTGAGGAATTCACCTGGTCCAGGTAGCTGGGCTCAAAAGATTGAGATGGAGATTGAAATGCAGGTTGAGCTCTGGGTGGGAGCCCCAGACAAGGGGCCATGAGCTGCCAACCTTTGGGATAACAAAGGACATGAAAATGGAGGATGCCAGCCAGGTGAATGGACACTGCAGGAGCCTTCCAGGCCCAGAAATTAAAGTCTCTGGCCTTGGGAGTGTGACTGTCAGGGTATTCTTCTTTTGGTTGAAATAGTCACACATACTGCCCAAACAAGTTTTCATTATTTTTTGGTAAAACTGGTTGTTGTGTTCTTGTTCACTGTATTTCTGCTTCAAAACTCCACTGCATGTCTCTCCCCAAATGGGAAAATTCCTCCACTGCTTCATGGCCGGCAAAAAGGATTGGTAAAGGATTGGAAAGGTATAATGTTTATAAAGCCCTTAAGTTTTCTCAGGAAAACTGAGCTTGGCTGATCAAACTTCCCTGGTTTTGTGTCTGTCTTTGCTCTGTGACTTGGCAATTCACCTTGTAAGAGTTTACAGTGTACCCAGTCCCAAATGTTCTGTCTTCCCTCATCTTTTCCAAAGCCCTTTTCTCCTAGCCTTTGGTCTGGAACATCAGGCAAAAGGTTTGAGAGCCATTTATTATTTATTTCTTAATATATCTTTTTTTATTTAATATTCTCTAAATATTATATAAAAATTAATATTTTAATATAAATAAATATTTAAAATCTTTATTTCTCTTATTTAGGAATAAATATTTCTATAAACAGGTAAGATTTATAATCTTACCTATTCTATGGTTCTACTCCTGTACAACCTACTCAAATACTCGTACCAAGCCACATGAAGATGTGATAGCTAATGAAATGCAGTTTTTAATACTACACTGGCTTAATCCAGCCCCTCAGCCAAACATCACAGGGAGTCAATGGCTGTTCTCTTTCTCAGCAGCTGGATGCTGCTACTGGCCCACTTCACAGCTTGGTTTAAAAATGAACTATGAAGCTCAGACTGGGCTGCACCTTCTCTTTGGCAGTTTGGAGAAATCAGATAGCTCTGCAAGCAGCCATGAAAAAAGCAGATATAAAGCATGATAGGTTATACCTCGTGATAAACTACTTCCTAAAATGTGGAAGGTCTCCTGTGAGTTAGGGGTGTTTTAAGCACTTCCCCACACACACTTTTGTCCTGTTGTATTTAATACAGATGTGCACATTGGTATGGAATAATCATCTGAATCCACTTGGTGCTTTTCCAGTGCTCTGCCTCGGTGGTGAGGCTGCAGGTGACTGATGTGGGAGCACCTCAGGGTCAGGCTGGGCTTGGGTGGAAATAGCCCAGAGTGAATGATCTACAGGATTAAAAATAACCAGCTACTCAGGATGCTCTGTAATTATCCACTGTATGTATTTTATTTACCACCCTCAGCCAACCTTTCCCAAGACAGACATTTCTGCTGAAAGTAACTATGATAATTTATACAAAGATGAAAGGTGGACCTTCTGAAATAAAGGTGTGTGCCATGGCTGCAGAATTATCTAAGCTTCTAAAAATGTATATGTGAGAGAAATGGATATAAGTGCATGCATATAATCACCTTGTTAATTTACTGTCAGCTAATTTCACTTTCTGTAAGTTGCATCCACACTTAGACAAATGGCAATTTTTATTCATTTCTGTGCCAGTATTTAGAAGCAGAACATTACAGTGCAATCTCATTACTACAGCTTTATTGATTTATAAAATTACACTTTATTACACTAATCCATATATTAGAATGAGTAGAACTGTGCATAGTTACAGCTAAGGTATTCTTGCCAAGGAGGTACATGGTTTGCCTTTTCATCAGCAGTTCACAGTTTAAATTAGTGGATGTCATGCTGTTGGACTCCAGGAACACAGGATTAATGGCAAACTCATTAGTTCATGAAGTTTAATCTTCTTGGTGGGTGTCCCACCTCGTGGGAAATAAGAGGGATTTGGCTGCAGGTGTCTGTGAGGTAACGGCAATCACTCAAAGAAAGGGATCTAGAGCTGCTGCTATTGTGAACCCGAGAATATTTATTCTTTATGCTTTATTTGTGCCAGAATACTCTTTTCTTTGCTTAGGAGAAAGAAAATGAATACTCTAAGGACACATTAGCAGGTGCCACATGGCAGTAGAACCACTGGTGGTACTTGGGTCAGGGGGGTGATGCTCTGTTGGAATATTTGGCGTAGATCTTTAAAACAGGTCTTTTTACAGTGTCTTTCTTGGAGGATGTGACAGGTTTTATACCCTTACTTCTCGTCATCAGGTAATTATCAGTTTTTTTAAAAATGATATTACAGTGGGGAGTGAACCCCTCTTGCTGAATTGGCTGTGCCTGGCCTTGCCCTGGTGTTTCACAACACACACAGATGAGCCGCAAAGCCCCAACACTGTGGCAAGTTATTTTTGTCCCTTTTAATCTGTTAGGCCCTGATCCTGATCTGTAGGGTTTCCTAAATCCCATTGATTTCTCCAGAATTAGGTTCCTGGAGTCCTTTGAGAGGCTGGGTTTGGCTGGTCTTGTGCTATTAACCAGAAACAAACCCACTCTCTCTACCTCAGAGCGCTCCGAGGATAAATGTGTTGAAGATTATCTGTGTTCTTATTTGGTGGCAGGGAAGGCCACTGAAATACCAAAAATAGAATTTATAAAGGACAAAAATAACTTGCTGCCTGGAGGGTTTACACAATCTGAGCTGTGCTGTGTGGCCCGGCTGAATCACTTCTCCGGGGAGGCTCGGGGCAGTCCCTGCCTCTGTGAGGGGAAGGGCAGGGACATGGACTGGACACAGCACCTCAGAGAGAGGGAGAGCAGCCTCTGTGTGTGCTGAGGTCAGCCTGCCAGCACCTGTGGGCATGGCTGGTACAGCCTTCTGAGCAAGAGGGGCTCCTCACAAGCTGCTGCTCTGGGATCCTTCTTTGGCCACCTACTGGAAAAGCAGGTGGGAGAAGGAGCTTTCCTTCCATCTCCCCCACGGAAGAAAAATTGCTTTAGGCAGCAGCCATGAAATTCATTTCTCTCTGAAACATGTCTGCAGAAAGACACTTCTGTCTTGGTCAGCTCTTTTCTGGGTTTAATCAGTCGTTCCTGCTGACCACAGTGACAGAAATTTGCTTTTATTCCTGCAGTTGTGTGTGTGGCCAGGAAGAGTCAATCAGCATCTGTTCCTGCATGTGCATCATTAACAGGGTTGGGAGTTAATTTCTAATGGCAGACAATTCTTCTTTGGATTGAATTTCTACTCCTCCACCAACACACCTTGAATGCTTGTCACGTTCTTGGGGTTTATTGCTGGCTGGAGAAGGTATGGACTGAATTTAAAATCCCAGAATGGGCTGCCTGAGTTTCAAGTTTCAGGAGAAAATTGTATTTATAAGCTGAGCATGTTTGGTTTGTAACAGATTGGGCCTGTCTGAAATGCCCATATTTTATGTAGTTACAGCTATGAGTGACCCCTCACCACAGGTACGTGGGGTTACAGTGTGTAATGGATTGCACAACAGTGTCCAAATACAATTCCTTTTACTTCTGTTGGGGAAAAAATAAGGTATTCTTAGTTTGAGTGACCCCAGAAGTCAGTAAGATAAGGTAGCTTTGTGTACAGTGTCTTCTTGCAGACAGGTTACACTTTATTTTTGTGAATGTGGATAAGGCTGTTTTTAGTACTGTGCTGCTGATAAGTTCTGCCTGGAGCTTGGCTGCTGATCAGGTTCCCTCTTGTGGAGTCAGACCAGGCTGTCTCTGTCTTTTCGCTCCTCCATTTGCTATTAGCAGATCTGTGAAGTTTGTTCTGCCTTCCAGTTATCTGGCACTATAGGTGACAGATGCAGGAGAGCCAAAGCAGGCTCTCCAAATTACCCTGTGATGAGAGGGAGGAAGGTGACCTCCAAACACAGGGGGAGGGAAGAGGGGCTGCTTTTCCTAATATGTTTCTTCTTTAGCAGCTGAAGAATTTTTCTGTGTAGGTGATGAGAGCAGTCTCTTCTTGCTGAATGAACAAAAATACCAATTTTTTTGGAACAATGAGAAGAGCAGCACCCTGCCTTCCTCCCACCCCAGCCTTCCCAAACCTCCCACAGCAGCACTTGGCCTTGCAGCCTCCTGACTCAGGAGCATCCCTGCACACTTCACATTAAAACCTTATTTACTGCAGTTCCACCCACTGCTGCTGACCACCAGAGCTTGAGCCTGTACAAAATATGGTTGTAGCAACTGTTATCATCACTTTGAGTGTACAGCTCCCACATTATCTGTCATTTTAAGAGAAGTTGGTCAGTGGAGATGAGGAGCAAATGGCTTGTGGTTTGATGAGATGTATTTTGGTGGCTCACCAGATTGTCACTGCCAGCCAGTGGAACTGGAGAGGGAGTTTGCAGAAATTACTGCTTTGCAAATGGGAGTTGTAGGTATTCTGAACTTGAAATGGTGACTTCCAAATGACTTGCTAGGGGCTGTTTTTGGTGCACACTAACAGTATTACTGCCCAAGAACGTTTTTCCTTTTTACATGGAAGCAATTGAAGTGACTGCAGCCCCATTAAGTCTTATTTTTAGATTACAATAAGCAAGACTCTGATTAATTTAGCAGCAGGGCATCAGTGAATATTAACAGCTTAACTTGAAGGCCTGGTAGATTGATAAAGAACTAAACAGCCCCTGAGTTGTATATTAGCAGTCTGGCCATGGTATAATTGAGGCTTGTGTTGGGTGGGTGTCAGCGTGGTTGATAGGCAGCACAACAGCAGAAGCTATTTGTCTTTTAAATGGGCACTTAAATTATTCAGCAGAGTAGCTGATAGTCATCAGTACATCTGAGCCACAGCTCAGTTATTCTAGGCCTGTGTGCACAAGCTCTAATTAGTTCAGGTACAGCCCTGAGCTCGCCTTGGGCAAACTCCCCTTGTCTAGAAGCAGTTTCTCAGGTGGGGTCTCCAGCCCATGAGGAGATCCCTCTCCTGTGGCCCAAGCATTAGGGATGCATAAATAAACTGGGCTGCAGATAGCTTGGGGGTGATAACCAAACCAACAGCTGGGCAAACATTTTATCTGAGCCATTCATGTTAGATGTAGTTTTACTTCCTCAGCCCACAAGAGAAAGTAAAAACGGCAATGCTAACTAGTAGCTTTATATTTTTGTTTTCTTAAGTCTTCTGTGGTTACAGGAAATTTGAGAAATTTCCCTGTGAATGTAATGTATCTAACTAGTTGTGTATGCTGTGGGATATGCTAGCCAGATAAAACTGAAAGCTTATGAACCATTAAATGTGCAGAAGGAGTTGGTAGCCACTCAGTTTCCCCTCCAGTTCCTTCTTGTTGCAGCATTAGCAATTCTGAGGTAATCACACAATGGACATAGCTCAAATTAATTAGCTAAATTGGTACCTAAAGGCAGTAAGATTTCATGCCACTTAATATTTCAATGCAAACAAGACAGGCAACTAAACATATTTAAATATGATTGGCTCATCTTCTGGAGTGGAGTATCTTATCTTTTGTTTGGGCTAAATACAACTCTCATTGTGCTCAATTTATTCTGCCATTAGCAGCAGTCTGACCTGCTATTAGCTCTGATAAAAAGTAGTCATCCCCTTCACTGAAGACCATCCTGTGGTAAGGATGTTGAAATGCAATTTAAAGGGGGAAGGAGGATAGACACACTTTGCTTTTGTACGTAATTAAGCCGTGCTAGTGATGGGAGACTTAATTACAGTGGGAGTTTATCAGCAGAGAGCTGCAGCGGTGGCCAGCAGGCTGGGATGCTGCTGGCCTGTGCACACACAGGCTGCCCAGCCTTGGAGCAGTTGTTCCAGGCTGTGAAGGGGCTCTGGCTGGAAGGTGCTGATTATTCCCAGTGTTGTGCCTGGGAAAAGTCACGGAGTTTGTGCCTCTTGGCTTTCTTCTCTTCCCCCTTTTCTTGCCGCCCGCCCTCTCCCCCCACCCTCCTTGCGAAGCAGCCCTTCTGGCTTTGTTGTAAGTGTGGTTTGTAATCATTGTACACATCCCAGATGGTTCATGAAAACTCTTTGAAATGCCATCTGCCAGGCGTGTGTCCAGCCGGCAGCCTGTCATTCTGCTCCAAGAGGAACGGAGGCGGGCTTTCCCTTCCCCCTGCCTGCCTGGATCGCAGTCGGTAACACTTGCTCAGATGTGGAGCAGGATAACAGCCCGAGCATCTGCAAGCAATCTCTGCTCCAGACAGCAACATGGAAACTTGTTGGGTTTTTTTCCTTCGCCCAGATAAGATATCCCAGCCAGTGCAGTTTTTATTTTCCCCGGGTTTGCTGCTGAGGACCAGCTGAGGTGACAAATGTTATCTCTGTGATGCAATGTTTTCCTTTTCTGTGGTGACTTTCCTAATGCTTTCTGAGTGTGTTGCAGGCACAGCTGCGTGGTTTTTTTGACTTGAACATATTCAGGAAATTAAGAACACTGAGATGAAACAAATAGATCCATTAAAATGGCTCAGAGGAATTATGGCAGAGATATAATTGTCATGTCAAATAGGCAGCCAGCACTAGTAAACTGCTGACTGTAATTTCACCGCTATAAAAATTCAGATGGAAGGAAAAAATGATTAATAAATATGCTCTGTGGGAAGATAGAGATAAAGAGAAGGAGAGGCTTTAAAAGATAAGGTGAAAGCAATCCTGAAGTTCCCTGATCTTTGTGTCTCATCAATGTGTTAGTAGTTATTGGGAAAACACAGTCCTGATCTTTGTCATTCGGCTCACATGGCTGGGGGTGACGTTTACTGATTGATGAGCAGTGCTAGAGAGTCTGATTCTCACTTCCATTGTGCTCTGGGCATGGGACAGCTACAGCATACCACTGGTCAGAGCTGTTGGTGTGGCTTTTCATCCTTCTTGCTTCCCAGTCCCAGCCAGGTTCAGGAAAATGTGTCAGTGGCCACCAGACACGATGCCCTGGGGAGGGTCCCCAGAGCCCCAGTGGCAATTCAGTGCTCAGGGAGGAGATGTGGCATCTGGGCTGTGATCATGCTGGCTGCTGGGTGTGTGCTCCCTGCTCCTGGTGTGCCAGGGAGGCTCCTGAGTGAGCCTCTCTGCCTGCCTTGGGATGGAAGCACCAGCATGGGGCAGAGAGGGGCACATAGTGCAGCTCCTGCATTCCTCTGGACTAGATCTGTGAAAGAAAATTGTCTTCTCTTGCAGTCTACCCAGTAAATATTGCTGTAGCATTGCTATAAGCATTCAGAAATACAAAAAATGCAAGACTGAATCCTTTTCAAATAGGAAAGAGTAATTCTGCTGGCAGGGTACAGATATTTCCATTCCCTTCCTTACTTTTTCCCCTTCCTTCACCCATTCATAAAGCTCCAAGAGGAGGAATGATGGAAAAAAGCACAGGAATTTATAGACTCTGAAGGCTGATGGTAAATAATAAAAAAGAGAGTTTCTATTTTGAAACAAGAAATGGAGGATGTTAGAGAAAGTGGATGTCAATCAAGGAAATTAATCTAGTGATAGTCTTTCAAGGGTGTCACTCTGTCAAGACTGACCTCTTGAGCAGTCTCTCAGATGAATAGGAGATAAGCAGACTTTCCGCTTTCCTGGCACTTGAGGAAAACATTTGCCAGATGCAGGCATGGTAAATTTATGCTCTTTCAACTTCTGAGAACTGGAATCTTCCCAATTAGTTTTCAGAAGCTCAGCTTCTCTATTCTTTCTTCTGTCCTTTTATAAAGGGTTTAAGAAATTGTATGCACTGAGAAGACACTGCCCAGGGGCCAGAAGAGTCGCTCAGAAGTGAGAAATTATGGTTTGTTGAATGTTAGGTATGGCTTCCACATCTCTGAAGTTATTCCCAAGCCAGCAGACTGGATTCAGCCACAGTATTCAGACACCTCCAACTCTGTAACTCTGGTCATTCTTCCAATATTCAGTTTCCTGTGCCATCTGTAAACCTGTCATTTGTATTTAATCTCAGATGTACAGAATCCAGAGTCATGGAAAATAAAGGCTGTTGAACAGAAATGGATCCTTATCAATGAAGCTGTGCTCAGTGACCTAAAATGCAGCATCCCAAGTCATCTTAGGAAAAAAGAAGTAATGAAATGACTCATCTTACACTGTGCTTCAGAGTGCTGTAAATTGGCCAGAAGGGACAAGAGTTTCAGAGCTGGCAGAGTGGCAGTGATCAGAGCCAGTTCTCCATGGGCACTACAGAAATTGTTGAGTGCTGGAGAGAGACTGGGTGTGACTTATTGCTCAGAATAGTCCTGAACTGGAACCAGCTTGTAGGTGAACTCTGTGAGAAGAGTTTGTCAGGTTGTCTCTTCAGTGAGCGTGTGTGGATGGTGCATCAAAACCATCTCATGCTATTTTTTAATGCTGAATAAAAAATAATAGCATGAATAGCGATGAAACAGTAAGAAGAAACAAGGGAGAAATTATGTTTATGATGTGAGAGAACATTTGATGATACAGGATTAATGGAACCTGGAAAATAGTTGCCTTATCTGGTAATACAGATTGCAGTTTTAGTGAAGTATGAGAGACAATGTTAACAGCAGGAAAGTAATTGCTGGCATATTCCCAGTACCAAACTTTTCCAGCTGTGTTTTTGGACACAGAGATGAGAGATTTCTTTGCCAAAGTCTTTCTGAGAACACAAGAAACATCCCTCAGTTGTTTTGTTCTAATTGGTGCCACCAGTTCAACCTGAAATCTGTGTCTTGTTTTTACATGGGCTCCTAACTTCAAACTTCTTTTGACCCTTGTAGCTCACAGAACTGTGTTTTACACATACTCTTGTATCTTTGTGAAAATTTGTTACTGTCCCTTTTAAGTCTTGATAAGAAAACAACTCTGATAATGTTCTGATTTTCCTTTCAGGCACAACCCGCCCTCCGAGAGAAGGAGAAGTGCCTGGTGTGGACTATAACTTTCTGACTGTGGAGGAATTCCGGGAGTTGGAGCGAAGTGGGACCCTTCTGGAAGTAGGAACTTATGAAGGTATGGAGCCAGGGGCAGTGAAAAAGCACTTCAAATACCTGTAATACTTCAACCCCAATCCAACATCACATTTGCATCAATCTCACTCAAGTTAGGACCTTGTTTCCATCTCAGTGCTCTGCTTCCCTTTTCTCTGGAACCTGAGAGAGGGAATTCCAGTTTTGCTGTGCTTTCATCTTCTACCTTCAAGTTAACTGCCTGAAAAGATCAACAGTAGGCCAGGAAAATCCAATATATAATCCTGTAACATACTGGGGCAGTGTGCATTTATCCTTTGTGTCCACTAGGGCTCATCTCCTTGTTCAGTTTTTCTTTCTTCCTGCTCTTTCTCTTTCCTTGTCTCTTCCCTAAATACACTTCCTTCATCACCCAGTTGTGTGTCACTATGCAGCTACATGATGCACTGCTTTTGGGTTGTTTTTTCCCTTATTCTTGGATAATTGCTTATCACTTGGGTCATTGTGTTGATCCTTTTTACAGCACAACTTTGCAAACAACAGTACTGAGACAGCCAAGGGGCGCTGAAGTGTCACCAGGGTGAGAGAGCAAAAACAGCTCCAGAGAAATGCAAGGCAAATTGGCCATTTTTAGGTATACAATAGGATTTGCGTTACTAAATCTGCAGTCTGTAGCTCCTTTAAATTGAAAACTCTTTTTGGAGTGGGTTGGGGTTTTTTCCCTCAGGAGAACATTCAAATGTACCTCTTGACAAGACAATGAAAAGAAATACTTTACAGGTTTGAAAGTCCTTCCAGTGTACTTCAGCTCAGTCATTTCATATTTCCATTTGAAAGAAGTTTAATGGTTCTTTCTGTAAATCTGACCCTATCCTTGCAGCCGTATTCTAATTATTCTTTATAATAAGAAATATGGAATACATTTAAAAATACAAACTACACACAACTAGCCAAAAGTCTTTGAAAAATAGTCATCAAACATGAGCAGAAAAAATTGTGCCATGTGGTTTTGGTGTTCAGGGTCTGAAGAAAGAGTCCTGAAATACTGTTTGTCTACTTCTTTAAAAACTCCTTTTTAAGGGCACCTTTAAACCTTATGCTCACTCCCAGCTGCAGACCTGGTTTGCATGAAGATGCTTAATGTATAATTTGGTTTCACTCTTCCACTTCTCTGAGCTGATTAGCTCCATCAGCACCAATGCTAACGCTCCAGCAGCAGCTCTTCTCCAAAATGAGCTTTTTCCTCTCTGTGTTTCTAATTATAACACCAAATTAGTTTTCTTTGTTGTGGTGCTTGAAATAGATCAGCTGAAAGGCCTCGCCATTGCTTCCTGATCTATTTGTTCTAGTGACCTTTCCACTTGGAAAGACAAAATGGGTAAGTGTCTGTAAGCTGGCTCCTGGGACATGCTGGGAATTAGTTCTCAGGAAATGCTGAATCCACCTGGGACAGTTAGAACACGGTCATTTCACTGCTTATGTGATTATATGCAGCAGCAGCTCAACTGTTTAGGTTTCATGGCTTGCTCTTTTCCGTTGTTGGAGATGAGGTTGATTTCTCATAAGTCTAATGTGTATTTCATTTCTGTGGGTGATAGAAGTGTCTGAACTTTAAAGGAATAATTTGTCAGAAGTGCTGAGAAGCTTCTTTGCCCGTTGACATCAGTGATGCTGGTGCATTGTGGTTCTGGAGTGCTGGCCCATGGAAGGAAAAATCAATAAGAATAAAGCAAATAATGATGATGCATGTGTGCACATATGCATCAAGACACATTACTATTTGATTGCAATGTGAAATAAATAGAGTTCATTTTTCACTTACGGCTTAAAGAAATTATTTTGCTGCCTTCTGAGATTTCTTAATGGCTTTGTTGTACTTTTTTTGGGAAATCTTATTTTACAGCTGTATTGATCAAGACAGTGTTGATCTTGATTAGATCTTGGAAGATGGGATGATTCAGACTTGATGCTGCAATCACAAGTAATTTTATCTATAAAAAAATCTGCCAAAAACCCAAACCACAATGCAAGTTAGACTTTTTATGGCCAAGTCTCTGTTATTGTCCGTCTTTACAGTCTTAGATGTTTTAATTATCACTTGTTTTTGCTGCATTTTGCTGCCATATTTTTTTTAATAGGTGTTCCACTATGATAAATTTGACTGTATGTTTGATCAGTGGTGGCTTATTTTAAACCAGAGAAATAAAACCCAACACAAGGAAATGATCTTCTAGTTCTACTTGCTGTGCTGAGTAGAAATCAGAACAATTGAAGAGATGCTGTTGCTTGTGATTTAATGCTCTCAAGTGATTTAGAGATGAAGGAAGAGGAATGCTATGAAATGGACTTGTAGGGATGAGGAATGGGGAAGTTTTCATGCCAGCCACAAGCTCATGTGGCTCAAGCAGGCTGATGGGGCACTGTGGTCCCAAGGACCCTTCTGGCCTTGTAAGCATCAGCATGTGGTGGTGGAGAAGATGGACATAAAGTCACCTGGATACTGTCACTGGGAAAAATCTTACAGAAGAAGGGGCAACAGAAACATTTAATAACAGTTACTGAAGAGAATTCTGGGGAGAAATGTTAGAAAACAGGGAGGTATCAGAACAGGGGTAATACACAGGACTTTGATACTGATACAGATACTATTGATTTGGAAAGAATAAAGAACAAGCAGAAGAGAAGAGCTGAAAAGCACAAAAAAGTAGGAGAGTGTATCAGATTTTCAAAGAACAACGTGGGTTTTGAAGGTGCTCTAATTGCAAAGAGAAAGTGCAAGCTGAAAAGAGGTGTTGCTGACCTGCAGGGCTTTGTAATGCCATTATTATTTCTGCTGGTGCACTCCAAATAGGTTCCTCTGGGCAGCTTTTGATTCACATCCCAGTGAAGGCAGAGCAGGCATGGCAGCTGCTGTTCTGGTCACCTCTCATCTCCCTGGTGTGTTCTGCACCCAAAAGGCTTCAAAAAATGTAATCAGGTGGGAGGGGGCAGTGGCAAACCTTAATTCCTGGGGTTTTCAGTTTGGGTTTTAGCGTCCTGATTTTTAACCATAAAGCCCAGAAACATCATCTTTCCTCCCCTGATGAAAGCTACATGTTGATCACATGAATCCAGCAGCTGGAGCTGGAAGACCTGCTCAGAACTGTGGTGCTGCCCCAGTATTGGTGATTCTGCCCCACGTGTGTGCTGCACTCAACCCTCTCAAGCCAGTTAGAAATTCCCATTGACAATACTCATTAGGAAGGAAAATTCTTTTTAGGCTGCACATCGTCTAGGCCTTCTGGTGGATAGGAAATCGCTGTAATTGTAGTCTCAGGCATTTATTGACTGCTCCTTCAGGGCAGAAAATACTGATGGATGCATGGAAGTAATTGTGTAGGTTACTAATTATTTAGCAATTACTTCTGCATTTGAATTGCAGGCTCCCACAGGCACCCCAAGGGAGGGCTCTTTTGAGCGCAGCCACCGCTTCCAGATTTTATTCCCATTTTTTTCCCCAGCTGCTGAGTGGCCCTGGGCAGATCAGGTGGCTGCTCTATACTTCAGGTTACTGGCCTGAAGAATATTAGAACAACACTTACTTCTCTCCTCATCAATATTTCAGCAGATCCCCTGTGCTTGCAGCTATCTGCTGTTTGAAATAGGAGGGGGCGAGGGGAAGCCACGGCGTTCTGGAGGGCTGTGCTGCATTCAGGCACTCAGCCCTGCAGAGGGGAGCTGTGCAGAGGCACGCAGGGACCTGGGCAGGGGGGCTGGATTTTGAATGGGGATGGCTGGCTTTGGTGAGGATGTGTGAGTGAATGCCTGCCCAGCACCTAGTGATCCTCAAAAGAAAAAGTGCTGCACTTTATAACATGTGAAGGGTTATTACATTATAGAGTATTATCGTCAAGGCATCATCTTTCATTCTCAGGACAAGTGTTATGTGATTGCCAAGAGAAGTAATAAGTAATCTGCATTAGTCTCATGACTGAGATGTAATGGGGTGACTTGCTAACATTCTCCAAGTATATAAAACTATCTACTGGAGACAGGGTCTCCGATTGTGGTACTTAATGATTGTAATAAATTACATTAATAGTGCAGTTTGAATTTCAGCCCAAGTAGAGAGGTGTATTCAGCAACATGCTTCAAATCAAGATGCCTTAGCCTAATTTATCTGATGTGCTGGCTCTCCTTGGGCTTCTCTGCAGCAGCCACACTACCCCAGCTGCTTTAGCAAAATGGGTGGATTATTTTTGCTGGTGCCTTTGCCGCCTGTGGGTGTCACCAGCTCAGTCCCACCTGGAAATGAGAGCTGAGCCTGTGGCAGGCAGAATGTGAGGGGAAGATGGGAGAGGAAGGGTGGCAGGTGCTGGGGATGCCTGTGCAGGTGAATAACACGTTAATTAGACCCACTGATTTTTGTCTCCAGACTAGAGATTGTCTCAATAAATCATAATGGCTTCTTTAGCATCCTTATAATGTGTGACACTGAATATCCACACACGAATACCTGTGTACTGCAGAATGATTCCTCTTCTATTTTTGTCTCTTAATACTCTGCTTGCCTTTTGTCTTGTTATTTTTTAAACCACTGGTAGAGAAAAAAAGGCAACCCCTTGTTGTGTATATGCACAATTATCAGTGCTAACCAAGCATGAGTGCTGCTGTACTGAAGTGTCATCTGATAACAATGCTTCGTTCTGCAAACAGCTGAAGTGGTACCTGAGTAACTCTTGTTCTCTAAAAGCAAATATTCTAATATCTGATAGGGGGTTAGAGTGGCTTTGAATTTCCTGCAGCATTCCTGACTGGCTTCTCCCTCTCTCTGCACTTTCAATAACAAGTTTTTCAGTGTGAGCTCTGTCAGAAATAGTTCATTAGCACTCACGTGTTTTAAAACAGAAACCTCAGGGAAAAGGTTCCCAAACACCTCTGGCAAAAAAAGAGATATGGTGGATTAGTTGCTTTCTTCTGAAGTTAGAGTTCAGGTTATTTCAGGCATCATTTACTGTGTAACCATAGCTTGATGTGTTGAAGGCTGTTCCTAGCAGTCCAGGCACATTTTGGCATTGGTTTTTTGGTGCAGGATGTTCTTGGGGCTCTCCAGCAGTGGCTGCTTCTTGCTGGTATTACCCAGCTCCTGTGCAGAGGCCTCCCCAGACTGCAGCATTTCCCTGCCTGCAGACTCCCTGCCACTGCCTTCCAGAGAGGGGAGGTGCTAATGGGACACATCCTCGTGGTGGGACTAGACACATAAATATTTTACTATTTGCAAGAAGCGTTTCATATTGCAATGGCTTGACAGGGTGTTTTCTTTATTCCTGCAGCCCTGTGCTAGAAGGGTGTTTCCAGCTGCTTCTTCTGCTTTCTGCATACACCATCCACAAGTGCATGTTTATTTATGTTCCCTGTGATATTTTTTTGATCTATTTGAATGTGGATATGGCAGTTTATATAGCACAGGTGGTCTCATGGAACACCCTGAGCCTCCCCAGCCCTGTCCTGGTCCATGGTAACAAGGTTGTACTGTTTGTTTGTTACTTTTAGTATCATTGCTTTGGTTTAGGATTTTTCCATGCCTTAAATGTGCTTGGATACACTTATACATGAGTGCTAACAATAGCATGTGGTAACACCTAGTGATAACACAGCAAAAATGAGAATAAGTAAGAGGGATTTCTTCTGTGGGTGACTTTCTCCTGTGCTGCCACTGCCTTTAGGACACTAATTGGAGTATATGTTAAATTTCAGACCTATGTGCAGTTTGTAACAGTTTGACTTATTTAACAAGAAACCCAAACTGATCTTTCACTTAACCTCATCATTAATAACCACAAAAATTGACAGAGCATCTCCTATTTCAAGGAAATGTAAATATTGTAGGTTGATTTCTCTGAGCTCTCCTTCATTGCCTGTTTTCCTTCCGATCCAGCTGCTGCATCTGCAACCTCCTCCTGGTTGCCTGGATACTCTGAATTTCCTCAAGGCAATTGCTAATCAATGTGCAGTTGCAGCTAGGTGAATCCTGCAGACAGCAGCCAGATCTGTCATCTAGATGTGGAAATCTGTAGCAGAATGTGATCTGGGAGGAGAACAGACAAAACACCATGGCAGGAGCTCTGTTCCCAGGAACCAATTCATCCTGTGCTAATCAGACACAAGCACTCCTGCTGGATTACATGAGCAGAAGCTCTTCTGCTAAAATTAAGGGTCAATTGTTTATGTTCTTGTACAGTGCAGAGAAGGGGAGCTGAGTCTCAGAAAATAAAACAATTACATTAATAATTGCATTTCAAGTCTTCGTGTCAAGGCCTTGTTTAATTTTGCTGCTTATCTCCAAGTGTCTTTCCCAAAATACCCATTTTCACCTAGACAGAAAGCTATGAAGTGCTTTTTGAAACATGAGCTATAATGGAGTCCTTGTTAGCACAGAGTGGTGGCTTTGAAGATGAGATGCACTTCTCATGGACACAGGGCCCTCTGTGCTGCACTGAGGCTTTTGAGATTCTTGGGATCTTTATAAAATTAGAATTCACATGTAGGCATGAGTAAATTCAGAACAAATCAGTAAATTCTTCTTGGTCCTTTGCTGAGGCACAAATGCACTCCCAGGCATAGACATCTTTCTACCAGAAAGGAGAATGCAGAGCAAACACCTACAGCTTAAAGTGACTCAAATATGTGGTTTGGGAGCACATTCTTCAATTGCTGTAATTGCACCATCACAATTAATGCTCAAACTCATGATTGACCTTGCAGTTAGCTACTCTGGACCTTACAGTTAGCTACTGTGCCTTCTTCCACCTCTCCATGTCAGCTCCCTGTCCCCACCCCAGCAGCCTCTGTGGTCTCCTTCTCCCTCTCTGCTTTAGTCCCATTCCCCTTTTGAATCTGTTTGATTTTGCCTCTCTTCTTCTGCATTTCTAGTTCCAGGAGCAGCATCTTGGCTGGATGGAGTCCTTTCAGCCCAAATGGAATTGAATTCAATGGCGTGAATTCAAGGGTTTTATGGAATAGATTCATAGATATTTTACTTAACTAGTTGGTGTGTTTTTGTGAATTGTATTTTAAATTTCGGGTCACACAAACAATTTAAGGTGAATTTACTGCCCATCAGGGGAATACTTAATAAGAATGCTTTGTTATTTGAAATGTAAGACAGATTTTCCAAAAGCAACACTGTCTGTCAAGAGAACTTTCTTTTTAAGTTTTAGAAAATTTGCTTTAATTCAGGACAGGGTGGAAGCTGCTGTAGATTGCTTTCATTGATTGTGATCACTGCTTGAATTGGCAGAGCAGGAAGTGTTATGATGATGAGAACTTGTCTTATTGTTGTGATAAGCTGTTACCAAAGTCTAATTACTGGTGTGATGCTAAAATGTGTAAGCTGCCGACACTTAAGGAGATGAAAAGAACCTAACTCATTCCAAATAGCTCTTCTGTTTGGGATTTTTCATTATTATTGTTATTTTTGTGCACTCTCCTGAGTGGTGCTTCAGAGTGCATGGATTAAGTCATGGATTTGGCTGCAGATGCTGCCATCAAACTTCAGCTGTGGTTAAGTAAGTTTTAAGCACCAAGGGACTGAATAAAATAATGGTTAGTGAAAAGTGCTGACGAGGGATTCAGTTAATGGTGTGTGCATCTGTGGAGTGAGTGGGTTGTTATTAGCTATTAATTCAGGTGCTGGAGGCAGGATCCAAGTGTGATTAAGAGCAGGGTAAGGGGTAGAGGCCCAGTTCCCATAGGAATTGCACATGGGAATGTGCCATTCCTGCCACACTGGCTGCTTCAGAGCTGGCATTTCCACAGAAAAGTAGAATTTCCTGCAATCTTTTCCTGGAAATTTCCATTGTCTGGGGGACAGAGACATCCTGTTGGGGTCAGAATCCTCAGAAGTTTTGCAGAGCTTCACCTGAGCTCAGCACCCTGGGGAGTCCTGCCCTAACTGCCGTGCTGACTTCAGAAAACGTTTTGGGATCCTCTGGGATGACAGATGCTTGTGTATGCACATGTAACATGCTGTTAATAATTAGAGCTGATTGGATATTCAGTACAAATTACACTGGCTATGAAGTTAGCCCCTTCTTTGGGCTTACAAGTGGCTCACAAAACACTGTTAAAGCCTATTTTTAAATGTATGTTTCTTCATAAACATTGATAGATTTAATTTGAACGAATAATGTCAAGTCTGAGTGTTGTAAAACTCTTGCTGGGCTGTTCACTGTCAGTTGTTAATGGAGCATGTTTGGATTTCTGAGTCACAGTGTAAATATTTTCTATTTCCAATGTTGAGGATGAAACATGAGGTTTGATGATTATTTTTACCAGTCCCCCCTAATAGTGTGTCTGCTCCCACGCCCAAGCCCACATGCCATGTCTTCAAAAATAACTGCTTAAAGAAGAGAAATAGGGCTGACTGCATCCAGCAAACACGAGGGAAAGACAGCATTTCCATTTTCTCTCATTTTCCATGTCACCTGGAAGATGGGTTGGAGCATTCTTTTAAAGATTTTCATCATGAGCTGGGTTATTTCCCCAACCTGTTTGTCCTTGTGGGAATCTGAAGGAAGAGCTCTGATTTTTTCGAATATTGACTCAGGCTTAATCTGCCTCCTGTGGTGAAAAAAGAAAAGTTCAGCCCCAGTGGCTACATTTCCCAAAAACCCCACACACGGAGAGCCATGCTCAAATTCATATTTGCTCTTTTTATATGCTCATTTATATTTACAGGGATCTTCTAAGACAGCACACTGTCTTGGTAGAGAGTAATTATTCACTAATGTTAGTACCAACAACCATGGCTGGTTTGAAAAATGACTCATGATTTTGGTGTAAGAAATCCTGAAATACTTCAGAGAAGCCTGCTTTTCTGTTGAGGAACAGCTCTCTGTGGACTGGTAGGAACTCCAGCTTTGCTGTTGCTAGAGGAACTGAAGGGGAACAAAATTCGAAGATATAATCATACATTTCTCCTTAATTGGAGGAGGGATGGTGCCATCTGTGCTTTGCTGTTGTCCGGGGGAAATAAAACCCACACTATCAACATCTATATATCCCCTTCATCCTCCTTGTTGCATCCATCCTAAAGAATTTAACCAGTAAAAACAGACCCAAAATAACTTCTGCATAAAATAGTGATGTGCAGTGCTATAAATAAAAGTGATTTTCATGTGTATGGCACACACATGGCTCTCTCTGCTTAGCAGTTAATATCCTTAGAAAACTTTTATTTTCTCTAGAAAACCAAACAAAGCAACAACCTGAAAAAACCCCAAAAAACCACAAAATCCCAGAGTAGTGGTGTTCTTCATGAAAAAGAGGATAGATGGGAGCAAGGTTAATTATCCTTTTTTTTTTTTGCCCACCTACGTTTGTATTTTCCCTTTGCACTCCCTCTCCCCCATTCCGCCTCTTTTTGTATAAAACAGTTCTGCAGTATTTAGAGCATAAGAATTATTTCTCTAGCAGAAACTGCAACCTGCTTGCAGAGCCTCTGTACCCATTAGAGGCTCTTTCCAGAAGCAGTAATTTCCTTCTCCCCATAAATTATGCATCAATGTACATTTAAGATTCTGAGATGATGAACAGAAGATGAAAGCGCCGCTGCTCCCGTGGAGCTGCATCCACGTCCTTGTGTACAGGCTGGAGCACACCTTGTTCAGACAAACCTGCACGTGTTGCTGTCCTGCTACTCCGGCTGGAACAGAACTGGGAGCTGCTCTGGCTGCTTGGGCCTCTGCCCTGTGAGAAATACCTTCACAGAATCACAGAATGATGAGGTTGGAAGAGACCTCTAAGATCATCGAGCCCAACCTATGCCCTAACACCTCACCTAGACTATAGCACCAAGTGCCATGTCCAGTCTTTTTTTAAACACATCCAGAGATGGTGATTCCACCACCTCCCTGGGAAAAGCATTCCAGTACTTTGTTATTCTTTTGGTGGATTTTTTTTCCCTAATATCCAACCTATACCTTCCCTGACATAGCTTCAGGCTGTGTCCTCTGCTTCTGTCAGTGCTGCCTGGTGGAAGAGACCAACCCCAGCTGTCTACAGCCTCCCTTCAGGAAGTTGTAAAGAGCAATAAGTCACCTCTAAGCCTCCTCTTCTCCAGACTAAACAACCCCAGTTCCTTCAAACATTCCTCATAGGGTTTATGTTCCAAGCCCCTCACCAGCCTTGTTGCCCTCCTCTGGATGCACTCGAGCATCTCAACATCCTTCCCAAACTGAGGGGCCAGAACTGGGCTTTTCACCTCACAGGAGGCAGAGAGGGGGAATGATTGCTAGTGTTTCCTTTTCCCAGATGGACTCTGCCAGTGCAAGTCAGGCTGATTCCAGCTCCTGATGGGTCCTGGTGATCCTCCTTCCAGGAGGAGCTGCTCCAGGATCCTGCCAGGCTCAGGGGTGAGGCTGGCTGGCCTCTTCCTGGGTCTTCTATTGTTAAGAAAGGGATTGTATTTTTCCTTTTACAGTCAGTGGGAATTTCACCAGGCTGCCACAACTCCTCAAATATGGTGGAAAGTGGTGTAGCAACTCCATACAAGTTCCCTGCAGATGCACCTCATCCTTCCTGTGGACCTGTGCACCTTCAGGTTCCTTAGATGGTCTCAAACCTGATCTTCTCCTACAGTGGCTGAGAAAATATGTACTGAAAAATTGAAAAATAATGCTTTCAGGTTATATATAGCATATGGAGATCAATGAAGAATGTAAATAAATGTATGTTTTAGAGAAGAATTTTGCACTGTTGCCACGATTGAACTATAAGTGAAACAGGGCCAGTGAATACCTCTGTGCTGTGCTGGCATGAATGAACATGCACTTATTCTGTGTCTCTTCCATGGTCACTTTAAAATGGCAGGGAGGCAGCCCAAGCACTCTGCACTGTTTCCATCACAACTGGTGATGGATTCTGAGCATGTGTTGGCATAACCCCGTGTGCATCTGTGTCCCTTCAAGCTTAGCTTTAAGGTCTGGGTCTTCACTTCTACCCAAGTTGACCGAACTGCTGAATTTCCTCTTTGAACAAAGCCATGTGGTATCTTTCCTTTTCTCTCCTTTGACTAAGTTTTCTTTTAGAGAGAAAATAGTGTTTGCTTTCCAAATGCAACATCCCCCCTAAAAGAACCTGTGTACTAAAGCAGGCCATCGAGCCTTTCATCACTTCTCTTGGTGATAGCAGTCATGAATTTTTTATTTTCTGCAGGGCTCACTCCAGATCTGCCACAGCATTGTGTGGGTGCACACATGTAAAAAGGCTACTAATTGAAATTCAGATGTAACGAGATGAAGTTTTGCTATTCACCATGACTGCCTTTTGTTTTAGCCCATGTACGCTCAGTGCACCTAAACAATACAACCATTGCTTCTCCTTTTAGATTTGACAAGAATAACTAAAAAGGCAAGAAATATTTCTGTGTCTGCTTTAGAGATGAAGTATGCACCCCCAAAAATGGGAATGGCACGTGTTAGCTTCTTTATATACTTATCTGTGGGGAGGGACAGAAATTTTAATGGAACTGTAAAGAAAATGAAATGGAAAACTTACTGCTATAAACTGTTCTCTTTTGAAGATGCAAATGTGTCTCTATTGCCTAGGTAACTATTATGGAACGCCGAAGCCTCCAAGCCAGCCCCTCAGTGGGAAAGTGACTTCCACCAATGCTTTGCAAAACCTGCAGTCTGGCTCCAAGCAGTCGACTCCAAAGCGAACCAAGTCTTACAATGATATGCAAAATGCTGGCATAGTGCATACAGAGAATGAGGAAGAGGATGATGTACCTGAAATGAGCAGTAGCTTCACAGGTAAAGCAAAAATAGTGCTGTCCTTCAGTTAGAATATGTGGGGAAGGTTTTTGGAGGGTATTTTGAAGAGGGGGTGTTGTTTTTAATGTGTTTTCTGAAAAGCTGTCAGTGTCAAACGGGACTGGCTGACACCTGAGTGGCAGATGCCCAGGTGTGGTCAACCACATGCACAGCTGGGCCTTTCCAAAAAGCCCTTGTGGGATTGAACTGGTTGAGACAAAAATGTGGTAAAGTTCAAATCCATTAATTGCAGAAAGGTCAGGGAACAGTTGAGCTATGGTTGACAGCAACAAACAGTATGAAATGACTCAACCAGGTTTACATTTGAAATTAATCATTGCTCCTTCCTAAATATGTTGCTGTCCTTTATCCTTCCTTGCATCTAGAGCTGCCCATCACATACAGTTACTGTCCTAGGTCCTCTTCTCCAGGTACCTCCCAGCACATGGAGTGCTGCTTGCTGCAGGAATGAGATCTGGAGCACGGATGCAAGTTCTGTATTTCATGAAGGTCTTGTGTCCTGCTGAACACAGATCTTGGCTGCCATCAAGCCTGAGCTGAAAGATCACTGGAAACCTTTGCAATCTCAAATCAAGTGCTGTGCGGGCAAATTCAGAATAAAACACCATTGGAGATCCACTGAGTTTCCACAGAAATCAGCTGGAAGTTTGTGAAGCTCTGAGGGGCAAGAGCTCTTCCCCATGTCCCTAGTATTTGTTAGTGCTTAGAGCATTGTTACCTCAGCTCAGTTTCAAGCCCTGAATTCATCTTCAGGGCTCCTTTTGAGGCAGGTGCTGAGCAAGTATTATCCACACCTTCAAGCCTTTCCCAGCTGCTCGCCTTGGGAGCTCACCATAACTGGCACCCAGTCCTTTGTCCTCTGATCTCTTTCTATCACTATGAAAATTTCCCTTCCCAGCCCCTGATGAGTCAGGAGATCTGTCCTGCCACTCCCACCTGCCAATGTCCTGGCTCTAATATCTGGAGCTTTAAAAGGGTTTAGACTGAGATTTAGTTTTGGTCCTCTGCAGGCCAAACTATCGAATGGCTTTTGAGGGTTGTACTCTTTTTTGGCTGTTACCTGCTACATTTCCAACTCAAATTGCTTCTAACCAGCCTAATTTCTCCAGGTTAGAATTCCTGTCTCTGCTTACCAGCTCATTGACAAACCAAGTGTGGTTTCTTGCATATTGTGACATGACAGCAGCCTCAGCCTTTGTCACGGGATCTGAGTTTGGGAAGGAGCTAATGGGAGATCTGTTATTTGATTTCCTTTCTGCCCATCTCAGTTTGGTGTCCCTGAAGTAGCTGGAGCATAATTTCTCTTCCTTGTTTTCCTTTGCAAGATGAAATACTAGAAGATGCAGATCATTTGTCACAATGTTATCACACCCTGGCCCCTTGCCTTCATTAAATGAGCACAGAATCAGGAAGAGAGTTATTTCTCATATACCAAAGTGATTCCTTATGCTTATTTCACATGAAAGTGTGCTAGCCATATTAAAATCCTCCTGCTTCTCTAGGAGACCTCTGGGTAACTTGTGTTTTCCAGATTTTGGCATGTTTGTACTCTCAGTTTTTCGCTGGCGATGATTCTTTCACGCTTCTTTATGTTGTCATCTTCTACCTAAAAATATCAAACTCCAGGAGGGCTGAAAAGCAAGCACTGAGGGTACTGGTATAGTCTGGATGTTTTTCTTCCTGTTCCTCCCAGTGTTCTCTTTTGGTAATGGCAGCACACAGACTAGAATGATGAAGGAGCTGTTTCCAGGGCCGTGGGCTGTGAACTGAGGATGTCCATGGTCTCGGGTGTGGAGAGCAGGGAAGGTCCTGTCTGTGAAACCCCTTCAGCCCCAGTCCTTGGGGACTTGGCAGAGGGTGACACTGATCTCTGTTTTTTGTTCAGTGCATTGTCAAACTGTGCTTGTACTGATGTTCTCAGGGGATGTGGAAGTACTGCCATAAATTTTCAACACCTTCAAGAGCCAAACAGAGGAAGTCCCTTTGGTAGACAAAGGGTTCATTTTAGCATTTGTCCATTGTTGCCAAAACCTCTCTGTGAAGGAGTGAGGGCACAGACCTGCTTATTGGGGAGCGTTTACTGTCATTAGTGATGGGAGGGGATGAGCAGCATTGTTTCATGGATACAGCTCAAAACTGCATGGATACAAGCATCAGAAATATTTCCTTAGAGGGAGAAGGGCCAGATACAGCATAAAATACTCCTGACTGACTTTGACTGGAAGGGTGCTGTGATGAGCCTTGGAATAAACCTCCTCAAACAGCAAGAATGGGCACTAGTGAGCAGCAACACGTGGACACATGGTACAGTGCTGACATTCATTTTAATTTTTAATTTAAATAATACACTGCACTGAAGACACTCACCATTAGCTTGTTGACTTTGAGCTTCTGACAACATTTTGCGCTTGTAAAATCTCTTTTGATCATTCTTCAAACAAGAAATTTTATCCTCCTAATCCTGTCCCACAGTTGGCACTGCAGGGATGAACCTGTAAGCCTGCTTGAAAGCACACTGAACTCCTCTACACCAATGAGCCCTCCTCAGATAGCTTGGAGGAATTTGGTACCTCAGCAGGGCCCTGCTGGAGCTGATCACAGCTCCTGGTTTGTTTGGCTGGCAGAGGGTGTGTGGGCAAGGAGAGCTCGCCCCTGCTGCCTCAGAGACTGCCGGGGCTCTGCCCTCGCTCCATCTGCTGCCGTGTCTCGTGAATTAAAAGGCAAGGAGAGGAAAACTGGCAGGATAAACCTGGAGGAGCAAACTGGGGAAGGAAAGGACTGATTGTCACTTGTATCACCGTGTGTTTGTCCCACAGCAGAGTCTGGTGACCAGGACGAGCACAGCGCGCGCATCGGGAGAGAGGCAGCGCCCGCGTCCGCGATTGAGAGGCACACCCACGTCCCCACCACGGACCCATCTCAGAGCCTCCCCCAGTACCTACCTCCTGCAGCCGAGGATAACCTAGGTCCTCTGCCAGAAAACTGGGAGATGGCCTACACGGAGAACGGAGAAGTCTATTTTATAGAGTAAAGCACATTTTTGTTGTTCTGATTCCATCTCGCCGCCTCTCTTTGGGCATAAAGTGAACCTCCATGGATGTGTTTTGTGTGTGTATTAAATATTTAGTGTATACAGTTAGGTTGCAGAGCTGTTAGTTCTTTACTGCTTCTGAAGGGGGTTTGCATTTCCTGATTGGATTAACATCCAAATTACTCCTGAGTTCCAAGGCAGAGGGAATTGCTTGTTTTATGAGGGTAGTTACAAAAGCAACAGACACTTATAAAATACAGGCCAGTTGTTTTCACGGGTGGAATGAAAGCTCCTAATTGGAAGGGCTGAGACTTCATTGTGTGCATAATGCAGTAGAGGGGATTCCTCCAGTCCTGGGCAGCAGAGACAGGGATGGACTTTGTGTGCTGTCCCCTCATCACAGCAAAGGGGCCAAATGTGTTAATGCTCTCCAGTGGCTTGCAAAAGGTACAGCTCAGTGCAGGGTATGCACAGCAAGTTTGGAACACCTCAAGCTCTGCAGTCTTTGCCTAAGAGCTGATTGCTGTCAGCAGTTTTATGATGATATTGATTTTTTTCATGCCATAAATAATAGTCTCAAATTATACTTGTCTAAATTTATTGAGGTAGGAGTAACTTATAAAATAGTAGCTGTTAGTGTAAGAGATGTCTTGCACAGAGTTTAGCTAGACATTAACACTCAATTAGCCTTTGAAACTCAAACCCTTAGCTGCCAAGTAGAAGAGGGGTTGAGGAATTGATTTTGGATTTGATGGTCTGTTTAATGCAGTTGTGGAAACCCTACCAGAAGCCAATGCCCAGTTACTGCAGAAGAACTTCCTCTGTTAATTGGCCCTGTCTCCTGTGGAGAGTTACACCAGATCAGGGCTGTGAGGGCAGCAGTCCTGCCTCATCATCAGGAGAGGAGACTTTTGGACAGGGCCAGGGCAAGGTTCAAGAGCAGGTTTTCTCTTGGCTCCAGTGGCAAGGGAACACATGAGAGAAGATTGCCAGAATATCTGAGGATCTGGGATGGCTTAGGGCACCGCAGCAGCCCTTCTTCAGCTGGGAGAGGGCTGCTCTGAAAAAGGCCATTTTCCAGGGCTCTCTCAATTACCTGGAGAAGCTCCAACAGTCCCTGAGTGTAAGACAAGGTCAGAAGAAGGCAGAATGCAAATTCTCATCAGATGAAACCAGGATGAGTACATTACCCTGAGCATGGCTTTCTCCCCTCACTGTGTCCTCAGGATGCCTCGTTATTTGATGTACTCTCTGCCCTTTATATAGAGAACAGCCTAATAGCCTGTTCAGCCTGCCATTTTCCTCCTTGGAGGAGGACAGATGATGAGCAGTAAATGCTGCCCAAGCAGTCAGTTGCTCCCCTTTTTGACCCCACAGGGGCCCCTGCTGTCCTTCCTTACAGGTGCTTCCATCAGGGGTTCCGCTGCCGCCACCGATTTCCCCAAACCCACCCCCATGGCTGCTGGGTCTGTGGTCTCTGAGCAACACAGGACTGCAGCACCTCTAAATAATTTGTCAGGAGAATCATGTGTGTGCTGGGAAAACACAGCCTGTAGCATAGGCCTGTGTAATGTGAAGCTCTGGGAGCAGCACCCGCTCCCTCCCTGCAGTGCGGTTTGAGGAGATGCTCCCATGGGGCTGATTTTGTGCATGAACCTGCTGCTGTGGATGCAGCCCTGAATGACTGCAGTTCTATTAATTCTGAGGAAACCCTGAGCCTAGAAACCATTTAGCTTGATTTGTATCAGATTAAGAAAGTGAACTAATGAGCAGTGTGGACCCAAGCTGGCTCAGATGTCTGTTCTAGCATCTGTGGTGCTTTGGGTATCAAGTCAGGGTGCTGAAGGGAGCAGCATGAGCATCTTGCACAGAACCAGTGCAGGTCCAGTGGGGCCAGGGCTGTGTGTCAGATAGCCAATCCTGATCTAGCTGGAGGTATTTTGTTCTTGAGATATGTTTCTCTGGTGCTTTAATTGAGATTTTCATTGTCCCAGTGCCCTGTTTCATTATCTGTGCATGTTACAGGTCTAACACAATCCTTCCCACCTGAGAGTGTGATCTGAAAGGTGTTTAGCTAAATTTGCTGTGCCTCAGCAAACTACACTGTTGTGAGCCTTTGCTTAGCAAGTATAAAATTGCGAGAAATATGCAAATATTCTATTGCTCTCCTCCCACCACCCTCCTTCTCAGCTAGACTGCAGACTTGCTTATAAGTAAGGTGGCAGAGCCCCTCTGCTTTATTTTTGTTAACTTTCCTGACTTGCTGAATTTCTGCCATTCATTTTTCCAGGTGCTGATCAATTGCTCTGAAGCACACATAAGGATTAAATACATTTGCTCATCCTGCCTTGGGAGGGCTGGGTAGTAGGATGTGTAAAACAAGGACCTTTTATTTACTCATTCAGATCCTGGGAGCAGGGCTGGCCCCTTTTCTTGCAGTACAATACAAGTTTGCTGGTTGGTTGTTAGCTCCTCAGGGATCGTGGCCCTCATTACAGGGCCCCTCATGAGACTGTTGTGAGGCTAAAATTCAGTTTGTAAACCTCTTTGAGACCTTGAAGGAGAAGAAAATGGCATTACTACACTATTGAAACTTAAAACTGTTAAGCAGTGTTAGAGGCTAAGCTAGATAAGTGATTCCTCAGGGACTGCAGGTTGTGGCTAAGATGACACCAGGTTGTAGAAGAGGCATTTTATTATCAGATTGTCTGCTTATGCAAATGAAATTATGGGAGAAAATAACTTCTAGAAAAATGTATTTTAAGCCTGTTTACTATGCAACCTTCACCGCTGGGACTGGCATCATGAGGCTGTCAGGGGACTTGTGGAAAGGAAGAGTTGAAAGTAAAGCTGCTCAACTTCCATCAAAGGCTTAGACAGAACATTTTTATTTGTGTAATTGTAAAGTTTTCAGTCAAAATCATTTTTGACTAATGCTTGGGTCAACTCTAGACATGTCAAAGGTCTTTTGTAGGAACAAAACTCACTGAATAATTTAGTAAGGAAGGGAAACTCCTGCCTTTATCTCAGAGACACCTCTGGGAATTAAAAACAAGCCACCAAAGACAAACAATTTGGAAATTAATATTCTAATATTGCAGCATTCACTTGCCTCTTTCCAGTCAGGAGTGCTGATTTGTATATTTTTACTTGTTACCTTTGTGTTTTCAATGCCAAAGTTCTTGTGATTTGGTTGACTAGTTTGCACATCATCAAATTGTAGAGCTGTTTCTTTGAATCAAAAGTATGCCTCCAGGTCTGTTGAATAATAAAGAGGATATATACTTTTATGTCATGGATACTTCAACTCTGCTTTATTAACAAAGGTTGTATTTCTGTTTTTGGTTTCCAGCCATAACACAAAAACAACATCTTGGCTAGATCCACGGTGCCTGAACAAACAGCAGAAGCCTCTAGAAGAATGTGAAGATGATGGTAAGAGACTAAAAATAGTGACATAATACTGTGTTTGGTCCATTCCTAGATGACTTTTTTTCCTTTTCCTTCTCTCTTTCTAATAACTAGTATTCAGAAAAACTTTTAAAAATTTGAAAAAGATTTATTAGGAAGTACAAAGAGACAATATCCATAATGTTGTAAAATTGCCGTGAATGTGTAAAACAGCCACTGAGGTGCCAGATCATTTAATAAAAATCAAGGAGGTGCTACAAGTAAGTTTTTGCAAAGGCATTTGAAAAGCCACTGATGCTGAACAAGACTCAAAGCTGTCTGACATGTTTGCTTCTTGGATCTCTGTGTGGGAGGGAGTGACTGAGTCTCTGTGTGCTCCGCTGTGTTCCGCTTCAACCTCCTGCTTCACATGGATTGAGAGAGTTCTGTTGCTGTTTCCTTGTTTGAGCAGAAATAACTCAATTGCTTCACTTGTGCTGTTAAATGCTGACGGTCTGCGCAGTGTCGTGATTGCTGAAACAAGTTCCATTTGAAAGTGTAAATTTCTGACGCTGAAAATTTTGCACTGAGATTTGGTATTCCTTGAGATGTTGGAAATGCAAGCCACTGTCCGATTTAGAGCAGCCAAATGCAGGAATGTTAAAGGAGGTCCCTTCCTGGCCTCCTTAACAAGATGTTGGAAGAAAAAGTGAATTATGAAAATAACTTAAATGTTTGGGAAAACCTGTGAGGGAATTTTGGTCTACTGACCGGGAAAGGTGATGGAATTGAAATACATAATCTTGGGTAATACAGTTCTGTCATGGTAGACACTTCTTAAAAATTGAAGGGTTTCCTTCATCAGTGAGGGTGCTGTCCTTGTAAAATCAGTTTTCATAATACAATGAACCACCTACTGGTGTCAGTCATCACAATAAAAATCACAACTTTATTTCAGAAAAGAATCAGCTCAATCCCTTTTCACTGTTAGGTTCAACTCTGGCCTCCAGAACTGCTGGTGACTGTTTTTACACATGTAGTAGTGTTTCACCCTCTCCTACCTTTCACTTGTGAGATTTTGCAGGGTGTGACAATTTACCTCTGCCGTCTAGGCTGCTGTGATGAAGCAGGTCACCAACTTGCTCTAGAGCACAGTGCAGGATACCCTCAAACCACAGGGATGTGCCAGGCAAGGAGCAGCCAGCACCACAAGGCTGCAGAGGGTGGCTGAGCTCCTCTGTTACACAGTTTGAAGTCTCCTCGCAGAAGGGAAAGTCTTTCTCTTCTCCTCTTAGCAATTATAAAGCAAACATTGGAATAATTTGTTTAATTTGGAATAGAAACATACAGCTGGTATTATTGTATTTCATTGAGTTCATCATTTTGGAGAGCAGTGGCATCTTTGTTTATCAACTCCTTAAAATCAGCTAATTTCATCTTCCCACACACCCCTTCACTTCATTCACCAAGTTGCTCATTAATGGATATTTTTAATATTCACTAGTTAAACCAGTTGCTTCATAGTTACAGTAGTGCTCTGCAGTGCTTTGCTTGGCTGCTATAATCTTGCTTAGCACATAAGAATAATTATGTTTTAAAAAACAGGGAGGAGAGAAGGTTAGGTTAGTTTTTCTTTGCCACAGAAGCTGGATGGTTTTTGGCAAGGGTCACTGTTGTGTGTCATTCCTTAAGAGTCAGTGGGATGACTCCTCTGTTTTGTCTGGTGTGTGTGCATGTGAGTTGCCAGGCTCATCCCACCCTCTTTATGGATTTTATAAATGTTAGATATTGTTTCAGATTTGTTTGGGTGCAGCTGCCTTGTGCTTTTTTTTCATCAGGATACGTGTCCCTTTTTACTTGTTTCCCATTGTTTAGGCTATCAAAGGAAATTGCAATTTGTATTTCACACTAATGGTCCCAAACAACTGCTTTGATAGAATATTTTGCAAAGAGGTCATGGAATTAGTTTTTTGGGTGTCCAGATGTTTCAACCCTACAACCTCTGTTTGCTTCTGTCGTTCATTTATGTGGCTTAAACTTTGCTGTACTGGGTCCAAGATTGTTTTTACCATCTTTGTTCTGGTTTTGTCACCATCTTTCATTTTCAGACTGCATTATTATTATTTATAGGCCAAGCAATACTTTAATCATCTGTGTCACTGTTAACTTATGAATATGGAGCAGACAATGATAAATGGAGCAACAGCGAATATTGATGGCTTTGTGTCTTTGAAAAATTATGTGATCTTTGTCCCAGGTGCCCTGCTAAAACTGGTGCATTCCTGTCTGTGCCTCACCAGTGCATCTGGACTGGGGGTCTGTGCCTCCAGTAAAACAAGGCTTCATGCCTATCTAAATCATCTGAGTAGGACAGTGAGGTCTGTTGGACCTTGTGTGCACATAAATTTAGATGTTTTCTTGGAAACCTTGCTACAGTAGTCCTTGTTTAGGTGCAAGGTTTTCCTGTCAGACTCCCTCATTAGTTTCCAGGTCTGGCCTTCTGATAGATCCATGTGTCTGTAAAACAGATTGCAAAGGTTGGACTGTAGGATCTGAGGGAAAAGCCTCACTACAGTGAGAACATCACAGTTTCATGACTTTGCCATATCAAACCATGACATGGAAATAGTCCATTGATGAAGATGTTTTGAGAGTGCAAGAACCACTTTTTTCATTATCTGCATCAGATCCATCAATATTCTGATCACTAGAGCGTGCTAAATGGGAAGCTTGGGCTTGGTGTGTAGAAAATTAGTGCTGGTTCTGCTGTTTGCTCTAGGGAATTTCTTGCTTGGGGCTGGTATCTGAAATTTTCTTTTAATTTTTTCTGTCTCATTTACTGCTCTTCCCTTGGAGAAGAAGGGGTGCACACGGAGGAACTGGACAGTGAACTAGGTAAATCATCCATCTCTCATTTTGATATTTGACTTCAACTGCACTGTTTTGAGCCTTTAATTACTTTCTTTCTTCTTTGTATCATTTTGCATCTTTCAGGTTTTATTTTTTTATTTCAATAGGAGTAATTTATCAGCAAAACTTCCCCAGCACACAAAGCATTTATCTTTCCCTAGCTTCAGATCTGCAGTGCTTTTCTTACTGATTCAGAGTTTGAAGAAAGCTAGAGAGCACCAATCTTGCACAGTTGTTTCGAAGCCGCTTCCTCCTGGACTCTGCAGAAGTTGGGATCTTTTCCTTTGGCATCTCTGGCTCCAGGAAAAAGCTCATCGATGCCAAAGATGAAATGAAGTAGCTCATGATGCTTTTTCACTGGGGCCCAAGATATTCCCCAGACAAGAGAAACTAAATGTGATTCAGAAAGTTTAAGTATTACATCGGATGCTTCAGCTGAGCTTGTGAATGAAACAGCTTAAAATTTTCCCTCAGTCAGTGATTTTATAAACAGATGATTTTCAGTGATGTGGTACACTTTTATTTGCTGCATTTCTTTGTAAAGGATGCTGTCTAGATATCTAATCTCAGCAGTGCTCATTGTGTTTATACTGATGGCAGAGGTAGTTGTTATTTCTGTTCAGCTATGCTCTAGTGCACTCGCAGAGCTGAAGGGATAAGAGGTTGCATAGGATTTTATTTCCACCAGGACTATTATTGCTTTTTAAAAGGACTGTAGTTACAGTTCATAGTTCTGCATACTGGAGGAATTGTATTACCAGAGAATTAAGCTCTGGTTTCTGTAATGACTTGCAAGGAAGTGTATTCTGCTCCCTGCTTCTGTGTGATGGATACGGCATCAGCAGCCAGCAGTGGACTTGGAACACTGCTCCATGAATGGTTCTTGAATATGCCTGGAATAAAATGCCTAACTTCTCATAGAGCAATTTGAAAGAAATGACAATTTAAAGAAGAATGCAGTCTCTTTAGTGGTCCATGAGTGTTATGTGCAGCTTGCACAAATGATCAGCAGCAGACCAAGTAGCATCAGAAGTAGGTGGATGCACGTCAACAATCTGCAAAGAGTTCTCGCTAACGTCTTCACAACCAGTGGCTTAAAATGAGAGGGAGGTTTTAAAAAAGCAAATTTAGAGGCAATATTAAACAGAAATTACCCTTCTTTCAGTCTGCTATCAGGAACTAGTGCAACAGCAGAGCTGAAGGAATAGATGCAGGAAAACTCATTAATTGATAAGCCTGACCCCAGATCTGCAGGCACTTAACGTACACAAGTGTTCTGCTCCAACACCACGAGATTTTCCCTTTGTTTCAGTGCAGATAAGTTTTATTGAGCTCACAGCCCAATACACTGTTGAGATGTGCAAATGTTGCAGTGTAAAGAAAGACATTTTCAAATTACTCTATTGGTTACAGCAACATTAAGGAGGTGGCATGAAAACTCAGTATAGTTATAGTAACTCAGGTTTGTAAAAAAATGGTTGGCAACAGCTATTTAGTGCCTTAACTTATCAACAGTTTCTGTTCAAAATATAAGAAGATTAAGACTTGAGGCATTTTCACAACTTCTTGTTTTCCAAAGAGCTGTGGAGTAATAGGACACATTCTAACAGAGGGTTGTTCTTCAGACACAAAAATTTAACCTAGAAAGCAGAATTTAGCATGGCTTGGACCAACCCTCCTGGCTTCACAGGGAGCAGTAAGAGCTGAGTGTGCTGAGTTCCTCTCCAGCTCCTTCACAGTCATACATGGCTGCAGCTGAAATACCTGGTGGCTAGAGAAGTAATTTTTTAGGAATCCATCCAACCCCTCTGTATGTAGGGCAGGATATTAGAGCATCTCAACAGGAATCCATGTACTTATCCAAGGCTTAAAATTGTGATATTAGATATTTGTCCATTGAATTTGCCCACCTGCTGAAAGATGCTCTGAGACTGCATTGGTGCTGCAGGGATGTACCAAAATAAAAACCATATGGCTCACTCAGGCTCCTAATGATGCAAAATGTTTTTTGAAATCTCATCTTTGTGATAAAATCCAATGGTCTGGGTCATCTTCAGTTTGGCAGGAGAGATAAAGAAAGGAGATGAATAATTTAAAGCAGGTGAGAAGTTAGACTGCAACATGGCTATGGAGAATATTGTCTTTTACTTTAGAGAACTTCTGGAAGCTTGTAGGAGTCAAAAAGTGCATCTACATAATCATCAAGAAATGTGTTAAAAGCTGCAGTTTTGTATATTGTTATATCTGAAAACATGGAGATTTCTTCCTTTAAAAAAGCTGCAGAGATAGTAAACTGGAAAGATTTTGGCATTGTGCCATTTTTGGGGTTAATAAAGTGCTGGTGTTCTCATCTTTTGTGAAAATACTTTAAATGGGAAGAAAAAAAAAGAAATTAAATATCAAAATCTTTTGTGAACAGAAGAAAGAAAACAATTTTTTTTTGCTTAAACTTTAAAAATAAAAAAGCACTTAGCAGTCCAAAACAGACAAAAGATATTTAGCATGAGAACTGCTGGAACTCATTTGAAGGCATTTGTTCATCACTTCTCCTTTCCCTCATTGACTTTTTATTTTTCATTCACCCCAGCTTGATCTCTTTACCATTCTACCTTCAGCACAGTGCAACAAACTAAATGGATCCGACAGCTTGTGATTTTCCCAACTGCATGCTAGGTTGTAATTGAATCCCACTGAAACTCTTGGAGCCAGTCCCAGGGTGCTCTCACCTTCTGGGACTCCTCTGCAAACCTGAGAGTTCTCTTTGTGAAAAGACTTTCCAGATTGGCCTCTAGCTTTCTGACCTTTTCTCAGATAAACTTGCAGGGTGTAAAGGAATGTCTAATTCTGAAGTGTTCAATCTCTGCTGATAAAAACATGGAGTTTTTTCATGCCCAGAAGTTAGCATTGGCTTGCATTTAATGGCTTATGTCTCAAGGAATCCAAAGATGTTAAACACAATGAGGATAAAATAATGATAAGAATGGAAAACCTACCTTTATCTGCAAATAAGGGACACGTGGAGCAAAACCTGTGAAAGCTGATTTCATCTGATCTCCAGCTAATTCTGAACACAAACATAAACTTTGAGTAATTAGTCCGTGTGTGTTTGTATAGATTCTGTTCCTCTCCAGTCTTGAGATATTTCTATCCTTATGGCAACGTTGTTCTAATTAATGGGCCATTGTTGATTGTATTGGCTCAGCAATTGATGCCATTAATGGAAATAAATCTCTGCATTTGATAATGAGCAAACATAGATTACTGTCGGTGTTGACAAATTTCATGTTAAATTTTGACAAACTACTTTGCATGGGCTATTTGAACTTGTATTATCCAACAGTGTTGGGTTTTTTTCTATATTTAAATGAATGTGCAGAGTTGGTGGGTCCACATGTGCACAGTCTATAGGGTGGTGGAGGTTTAAATGAGTGGCACAAGGATCAGGCCCTTAAATAACACATACAGCTTTAATAACCCTCAGTTGGATGCTGAAGTGATTGCGTCACATTCACTAATTACAGTTAAAGTACTATCTGCAGCCTAGAAAATCAACAGGAACAAAAGAGGATCCATTTAAAAATGTTAATTTCATCTTGAGAACAATTTTTTGTCAATTATGGTAATGAAAGGAAGGAAATCTCTGTTCCATGTGACTGTGGCAGTGTGTGTTCTTACATGAAGTGTTGTGCAATCAAGTGCACCTCCTGGCTGGGTTCCATATGTAGGCATACATGGTAAATCCACCTTGTCCTGGTTTTGTGTTGGGCTCATGGCTGAGCGGTGCAAATCCCAAAGAAAAGAGTAAAAAGATCCTCTTTTCTGCACTGGTGAGCATAAATGGCTCGGCCCTGGTACAGGAGATGGAAGTGGTCTCTCTCAGTGGGCTACAGTTTTTGCCATAGTCTCACCCACCTTCATGGGTTGGTGTTGAAATGCCCTGGCCTTTCCTGCATTGATTTCCCCTGCAGTGCTCCATCCAGGGCCACTGGCCATGGTGGAGAAACCAGGGGGGCACTTGAGGCAGTCCCAGACAGGAAATTTATTGAGCATTTGCTCATTTAATGCAAAAAGCAAATCAAAAATTGACTGGTGTGGGCATTTTCCCAGTGATGTGCTGACCCAGCGCAGGGGGCACAGGCTGGGGTGTTGTGCCAGCCCTCCAAAGGGGGCTGTGATAATTCTGAAAAATACCCAAAGCAAGGCCTGATCTACTGAAGAGTTTTGCACGTTGGGCAGAAGCAGCTGCCTGTCAGAAAACACCTGCCTTGGAGGTTTCAGTAATGCTTTCTATTTCCAGAGTTGCCTGCTGGTTGGGAGAAAATTGAAGATCCTGTATATGGTGTCTACTATGTAGAGTAAGTGCCGCTGCCTGCTCTGCTGGGGCTGTTGGGGGGAGGAGGGGTCCCTGCACCCCACTCTGTGCTTTGCTGGTACTACCTGAGGCCAAGGAGGAGGAGCAGACCCTGTCTGGCCATCCCCACCCACCCCAGAGTGGGCTATGGGGGACAGGAGTGCCCTGGGAGGGGGCTGAGCTCAGGGAAGGCAGGAGCAAACCAGGGTTGGGATGTGCAGGAGCCCCAGCACCTCACAAATTATAATGTTCTATCCAGAGGACATTAATGAGTGTGCATTTAGCTGAGTTTGGTGGGCTTTGTGCAGCCCTGTGGTCACAAAATGAGTGTGCAAAGCAATCCACCAGCCTGTTGGGTCAGAAGATGCTCAAAAGGAGGATTGGAGAAGATGGTGTGACCAAACAGCCGTGGCAGAGGCTCTTCCATCAGGCTGTGTGACTGTGAATAGAATTACAGGTTTAATGGGACTCTCTGTGGAATTAGAGCAGCCTCTCCTTTATGGACATGTCAGATTGCTCCTTTGGGACACCAGAGATCCGAGTTCTGTTTCATCACTGACCCCATAAAATGAATTTTTAATTATGTGTATACTCCTGTCTAGTAGGATGGCTTATGATAGCCCTCAGAGTAGACATGGAATACAGTTTCTGTCTGCTTTGGCTCATTTCTGACCCTACCATCTGTGCCTAGGGAAACAAGGTTAGCAAACTGTGTAATTAAGGCTTGACATTTATTTACCAAAGACATCAAGAATATTTTTCAGCTATTAAATGCCATGCCAAGAGATCTTTACAGGATATTGTCTTGTCACTTTATATACACATGCCTGTTAGTTTTGTGGCACTCCTTACTGATGGAATTAAATCAAAAAGTAACTTCAACAAGACAATAATTTTATTTTACTTGCTGTCTCTAAGCTAGCATGATGGTTGTAATTTTAGCATTTGTCTCTGTCCCTTCAAATCAGGCAATTTGTTATTACATAATAGTTTTTATTGAGAGACAATTGTATCATGAAAAAGTTTATATCATTTTTAAAGTAGTTATCATTTTTTCTTGGCTCTCCAAAGATATCTTGAAATGGGAAATCTTTCTCAGTGAGTGAGTTAGAGCTCACTTTCAGTGAGGTAGAACTCACTAACTTGTTTTTTATTTAGTAAGTTAAATATTTTTCTAGTGATTTAATATTGATCTTTAACAGAAAAAAAAATCTGAATATAAATCCCTGGAGTGCTTCTGTCACAATTACTTGAAAATGTGGCTGGTTTTCACGTGTTTTTTTTATAGAGACATACTGGATAGGAGACAATATAATAGCAATTACTCTTAATGCTAAACTTTGCTTTGTATACAAAGATAGGCTTTAAGGTAATATATTTTTTGAGGTCTACCTGAACCTCTGCTGTAGCAAAATCTCTACTGAAAATGGCTCTTGAGCAGTTGATGAGCCATTCAGGGAGTCCCAGCCCTGCCCCTGCCACCCCAGCATCTGTGGCTGCTGTTCTTCCCTGGGTTTAATAAAGTAGTGAATCCTCTGTAGAGTGCATGCCTTGTGTGCTGCGATGAGACTGGGCTGATTATTTTTTCTTTTCCTGGAACTGGTACAAAATGTTGGCTCTCCACATCTCATAGTGCTCAAAAGCTGCCTGAGGAAAGCAGCTGAAGTTTCACTAAATGCTGGTTTCCACTGGGAGTATTTGCTGGTGGCTGATTCTGGATAGATTTTGATCCATTTGGAGCCCAGCTCATAGCCTGCATCCCTGCAGATATTTTTAAGACACCCTGTGTGCATTGATCAGATTGCTGACAGATGTTGGGGTTTGTTTTGCTTTGTTTTGTTTTTAACTTGGGTGAGCCAGGAAATGGCTGCACCTCTGGGAATCTGATTAAAGCAGGGATGATACAGCCCTGTCTTTTAAAATGCAATCAGACAGTATGCCTTTCCTGCTTTAATCTCATTTTTCACAGATAGATCACTACTTTAATGTATTTGAAGGAATTACCCATCCCTACTTGAGACATCATATCAATACCAGAATCTGCTTGTTTTTCTAAATACTCTTTTTGGATGAGCCTGGCTCCACACCTACTGCTGTTGGGTTTGTTTGGTATTTTACTCCTTTCCTCAGAAGGAGGAGTTCCAGTGCCTGGCTCTCATTCCTGCCTGCTGCACAAAGGGTTTCCCTGATTCATGGCTCTCTTCCATCTCCAGCCACATCAACCGGAAGACACAGTATGAGAACCCAGTCCTTGAAGCCAAGAGGAAGAAGCAGCTTGAACAACAGCAACAGCCTCCAGAAGGTTGGCACCCTTGAGGGCATGGTGGGTGGGTTGTTCATGGGGAATGTCCTCCCTGGCATCCTGCCAGTGTTTGTCCTTCCCTCCATGGCCTTAGGGTGGAAAGGCAAAGTGATGTGCATGGCAAAGCCTGTGGCTCTCCTGCACAGAAGATGCAGCAATGGAGGAAATCTAAACTGAATCATTTAAGTGTAGAAGGTTTCTATCTTGTTAGACAGGAGAGATTTTTCTCTGTATGTCCTTTGTTTCTGGAAAGTTTCTAGACTTCCCAGAGACAGCTAAGACATGTTTTCCTCTTCAGTCTGCTCCATCAAGTCAGTCACTGTAGCTGGTGTTGTTCCAGTCTGCACAGGGACTCAGGCTGCCAGAGGGGATGAGGAGTGGGCTCTTACATGCACTAGATAAACCTGCATGAGAGATTTCTTAAACCAAGACCTTTGTATGTTGTCAGGCTCTAAAATCTGAAGTAATTTCTTTATTTTGAAACACTTTTAAAAAATTTTTTTCCTCCCTCCCTGCCCCTTTTTTTTTTTTCTTTCTTACTTTTTAATTTTTTAATTGAAATGCAGCCCAGCTGCAGTGAGGGTCCTGTGGCATTTGGGTTTGTTCTTCCACTTAGATGTCATGAGTGGCACAGGGAGTAGATTTCATTTTCATGTCAAGTCCACTTAGATGCAAATCACATCCCAAGTTTCAGTGTGAGGTAGGATGTCCCAGCAGATGGGTCAGGTGACCTGGATATAGAGATCCTTCAGAACTGGTTTTTGGACATCCCGTTCATTGTATTCCCTCTGTCTGTGACTCCGTTTCCTCTCTTGCCATGCTTCTCACCTCTCCTCGACCCCCACACTCACTCCCAGCGTGTGCACATGCAGCAGCTCCTGGTGCTGTTGTGAAACCAGTAACATTTCCCTCTCTGCCCTCTCTAGAATGGACAGAGGAGTGTCCATCTCTCCCTCCACCTGCTGCTCCAAACCATGTTTCAAACAACCAAGAGGCAGTTCGGGAAGCACCAGTACAAGGTAACAACCTTGTTAAACCAGTTGTGAAAGAGCAACAAGGGTTTTTTTCCTGAGAATTCCCTCAGCCACTACAAGGGCAGTATTTCCACCACTTGTGACACACCAGGCCCTGTGCCTGCTTATCTGAATTCCCAGATTTTGAGGCTAGTTTGTTTCAAGACTACATTTGTTGCTGAGTGCAAGAGGTGAATGAGATTTGATGCACACATCAAAAAGAGGATTGTGGCTAATCTCTGTGTAGCATTCCAAGTTTTCAAACACGCAGGACTTACTCAGAAGTTGTACTTTTGTACAGGTGCTTTGGGCCATTACAACCTTATTTATTGTGTCAGTGGTTACAGACCAGTTGTTTGCCTTAAATAACTCACCAGACAGGACATGAATCATTCCTGAATTTGCAGCATGAGCTGAAACATTGCCAGGTGAGGTCACCAGCAAGGGCAGGGAGTTCCACTTGTACCTGTGGCAGTAAAGTGCTCTCTGGTTACAAGTGGTTGTAAGTAGGCTTATTTTTGACTACATCTGAATTGCACGGCAAGTGAGTGGCATTGCCCTGGTCTGCAGGAGCCAGAACCTGGGGAAGGTGAGAGGGAATCTGGCTGGAATGCACCTTCCTGACAGAGCTGGGAGCAGCTGGGAGCTGGGAAGTTCTCCTGTGGTCTCTGAAGGCAAACCTGAGTGGAGTGCTGCTGTCCCTGGCAGCCTTCCCTGCCAGGAAAAGCCAGGAAGTGCTCTCTGCAGCAGGAGGAAGCAGATCAGCCCTTCCAAAACAGACATGGAATTTCACAGGACCCAAAGCCCCCAGCACAGACCTAAGGGGTATTAGAGTACATTAGAGTAATCCAACCTGGTAGCAAGGAAAAAACATGGGAGGTCTGAGGATGGCACCTCCCTACACCAGGCACCTGAGTGTGGAGATGTCATCAGAGTGCCCCAGAAATGGTGATCTTCCTCCTGGAGGCATCTGTGGATGCCACCTTTGCCTTTCCCACAGTCAGGCTGAAGCAAGGGCTGCCCAAGCATCCACACATGGCAATGCAAAGGAGCTGTCACACAGGGCTGATGTTGGGGGCTCAACATCTCAACATTACCCAACAACTCAGCCACCAAAACTGTGCAGCAGTGTTAGAGCAGGGCATTAACCTGTCTCAGCACCACTCTGAGTGACATATCCTGGTATCTGCTGATGACTCCTCCCCTCTTTCATTCCTTCCTCTTCCTTTCTCAGTGCTGCTCCCTCTTCTCTCACTCCCCATTTGCAGCAGCTTCCATGCCTGGAGGTTTCCATCTCTCCCCCTGATGGCACTGCTGGCAGGGACGTGGGCACAAGGAGCCCTCCCTGTGCCCCTGGCAACACTCACAGCCTGGGTTTTGTAGATACACTCACTTCAAATGTGAGTTCTGTAGGTGGGATGTAGCCTGTGGTGCTGCTGTCCTGCTGCTGCAGGGCAAGCTCAGCCTGTGTCTGTGGGCAGACACCAGCAAGCTCTGCTTGTTCTGCTTGTCCTTTGAACCAGAAATGAGCCCTGCTGCACTCTGCCTCTCAGCTGTCTGTGTTACCTGAGACACTGGGTTGCCCTTTGATAGTCAGGGCTTTATTTTGCAGGCTGGGCTCTGAGCAGGCCATCTGCCCACGATGTGCAGGATTTCCATGTTCCTCTGCCACCCTTCAAAGGCAGAAAACTACAAGTCCTCACACGGCCTCCTCATGAATAATCTTCAAATATACTTTTTTTCCTCCCAGTCAAAGGCTTACAAGTCTCAAATCCCCTCGCTCTCCCCCAAGGTCTCCTTTCTGAGCAGAGGCCCACAGCAATGCTGCTGAGGTGTTTGAAAGAGAGCCAGCTCTGCTGGCTGTGATACCCACTGCTGATCCCAGAGTTGTCACCAGAGGGCTTAGTGGCACAGGCTAAGCGTTAAAAACAATTAAAAGTGCAAAGGTGTTTAGTGCTGGCACTGTGAAGTGCAGCAGCCCTGATCCCTTTGCTGAGCCTGTGCAACATGCTTTGCAAGGATGTGCTTTTGTCCATGGAGCACCTCTTTCCCTCTTTAACTGTGCTCCCAGAGAGCATTCCCAGCCCTCCAGCACAACTGCTCTGGTCCTGGGCTGCTCTTTGATTTGAACTTCACACCAGCAGTGCTTCATCCACAACAGGCAAGGAGCAGAAAGGGAAAAGACTTCAAACAGTGTCTGAAGAACAACATCAGCGTCCTCCCCTTTTCTCCGGTGGAGGTCACAGAGCAGTAGCAATGGTGGGGCTGGGGGTTATGCTGAAGGGTATCAGTGTCTTATCAGAGCTCAGAACTTGCTTTTTGCTCAGTGGGTTGGGAGAAAGTCAAGTGGTGAAAAACATAATGATGCTTCTTTCTGCAGAAACTCTCACTGCAGACTCCTGTAGGAGGCCCCCTAACCCTGCCCCATCCTTCCCAGGATGGATACAACCACCTCAGGACAGAGATGAGACACACATCCAGCCCAGCATCCCTAGCTTTAATATATTCCATTCTTTAAAGCAGCATGTTTTCCCTTTTGTAGCCTCGGGGCTTTGGTGAGCACGACCACAGCTAACAAAGTGCCAGGTACTGGGGTTTTTGTTCACATCTTTTACTGCCTGCCTGGATCCAGGGAGACAGGCGGAGTGTGATGAGATGAGAGGCTGCAGGAGTGAAGTGCAGTCCTGTCCCTGCACACTGCTGTGTTTGTCCATGGACTCCTTACAGTGGGGAGGGGCAGAGGAAAAGGAGATCAAACACTCTTGCCTGCCTGCTTATAGATTGTTTTTCCAAACTTCCTACACAGGAAAACCTTTTTTTACACGAAACCCTTCTGAGTTGAAAGGGAAGTTCATCCACACCAAGCTAAGGAAAAGCAGCAGGGGGTTTGGCTTCACCGTTGTTGGAGGAGATGAGCCAGATGAATTCCTCCAAATCAAAAGTTTGGTGCTTGATGGTCCTGCAGCATTGGATGGCAAAATGGAAACAGGTACTGATGCTTTATATCAAAATCACCACTACCACTTTGGTTTGTGTTTTGCAGCTGGTTTCAAGTGCTGTTCATAAAGGACTGTAGTCCTCATCCCCTTTGTGGGGAAAGCCATTCAGCTTTCCTATCAGTAAGTAAGAAAGTGAAATACATTGAGGAATATATCCAGAATCTTAGAAAAGGACATTTCATGTGTTGGAATTCCATCTCAGTGTCAAAATACCAGCTGGGAAACAGCCAGCTCCTGCTCTCCCCACACTGATCTGAGGAGAGGAGCCCGCAGTTGTGGGGCTCCACATCAGGCTATGGGTTCCTGCTCCTCACTGTGCATGATGGATTTTTGTAGGGCTGCACCACCTTGTGTTTGTGTCTCTGCCATGCTGCTTGCCTCTTTCCAAAGCTACTCCCAAGGAATGGGCAGAGCAGTGGGCTAATCTGCAATTTCCCTGTGTGGAGGCACCAAGGGCAAATTCATTTTGCCGGAGATCAGGTCCATCACAATTTAGTTGCAAAATATGAAATATGGTTTAGTGGTGAGCACAGTGTTGCTGGGTTAATGGTTTGACTTAGTGATCTTGGAGGTATTTTTCCACCTTGATTCTTTGAAATTCTCTTGGGCTTCATCTGAGGTCAAAACTCCTCACTTTCAGCTGGAGCATCACAGCACTTAACGTCCCTGTTTTGCAGCCCCAGTGTTAATAAAATGACTCATAACTTTATCAATATCTGGATTTCAGGCTGAAGTATGAGACATGACATGTGGCACTCACTGTGTCTGAGCAGTTGGTATTTGAGAGCCTTCTGTTACAGCTCCTATGTGCTCTCAATTTTGTTTCTGTCATATGTCAACGTGTAACAGTGAGAGCTGGACTTCAAAATAGCTGTGAAACAGCCCATATAGCAGCATTTGAATTCATTAATTTTTTATATGAGCCAATTCCATTTTCACTTCCAAAAACATTTATGTACATAAAGGCTTTATGTCATGAATCCACAGAGTTTTTGGTCACCCAAGTGTCGCCGCTCTGTGGCATTCACATTCTCTGAACATGATTCCTTCACCCAGGGTTTTTCTCCTGGGAAGCTAAAAGGCAGTGAGAGGCCTTAGAGAAAAGAAAAACAATTCTTATCTCATTTGCTTCTCCTCATGTGGAATGTGTTTGGAGATTGTTTACCCGAGGTGATTGCTTGTTTGGACTCCGATGTGAGTTGTTTTGACTCATTGGCCAATTAGGGCCAAGCTGTGCTGGGACTCTGGAAAGAGTCACGAGTTTTTATTATTATCCTTTTAGCATTCAGTAAGTATCTTTTCTGTATTCTTTAGTATAGTATAGTATAGTATTCTTTAATATAATATAGTATAATAAAGTAATAAATTAGCCTTCTGACAACATGGAGTCAGATGCATTCTTCTTCCCTGCCATGGGGCTTGCCATGAATTTACAATATTGCTCCTTTTTCTTTTGCCCTTTTACAATATCACTCGTTTTGCTATTGCCTGTGAGTGGTACCTGTGGGTGGTGCAGATCTGCTCTCAGGCTCTAGCCCTCCCCTTCCTGCAGTGCACAAAATGTATTTCCTTGGTCTGTCTGTCTGTGTCCGCTGCAGGGGATGTCATAGTCAGTGTGAATGACACCTGTGTGCTAGGGCACACTCACGCCCAGGTGGTGAAAATCTTCCAGTCCATCCCCATCGGAGCCAGTGTGGACCTGGAGCTGTGCCGGGGCTACCCCCTGCCCTTCGACCCCGACGACCCCAACACCAGCCTGGTCACGTCCGTGGCAATTTTGGACAAAGAGCCCATCATTGTGAACGGGCAGGAGAACTATGACTCCCCGGCGAGCCACAGCAGCAAAACAGGGAAAGTGAACGGCACAAAGGAGGCCAGGCCCAGCAGCCCGGCCGAGGTCTCCTCCAATGGACCCCACGGCTACCCCAACGATACGGTGTCCTTGGCATCCTCCATAGCCACGCAGCCTGAACTCATAACTGTGCACATAGTGAAAGGGCCCATGGGCTTTGGGTTTACTATAGCAGACAGTCCCGGTGGGGGAGGCCAAAGAGTGAAACAGATTGTGGACAGCCCGCGGTGCCGCGGCCTGAAGGAGGGAGACCTCATAGTGGAAGTCAACAAGAAGAATGTGCAGAGCCTCACTCACAACCAGGTGGTGGATATGCTGATTGAATGTCCTAAGGGAAGCGAAGTCACGTTGCTGGTGCAGCGAGGAGGTAAGGCTTCAAAACTGCTTTAAAACACCTCTTCTTGAAATTATAAAAAGGAAAAAATGCGCGTCGCGAAAGATCTGCTCTCCTAAGCTTCTCTGTAGAAATGTGGGGTTTTTTTCCTGAGATGTAGGAACTGCCCCTAGTTGGCAGTTGTCAGGTCACATAGGTGGTTAAAATTGTTTATTGTGTTTTGCTGCACTGTGGGGGATGCTCAGGTTCCCACATGCACACAGAGTTGGTAAGAGGCAGGAGGGTGGTGTGGTTACACCTTTGCTTACATAACAAACCCTGGTCTCATGCTCAGAAAACCTGAGCATTTTAAATAGAACATAGACATTCCTTGAGCTATTCTGAGATATGGAAAAGGCTGGTAATATGTTCTGCAATTTTCAGTGTTCAAAATCAGATACTTAATGACTCTTCATTGGGGAAGGATTATACCTGGGATACATTTGGGAGCATAGAAGAGAATTTAAATTTCTCCAAATTGTAAGCAATTGCAGTGTGACTTCTGCACATTTGTGTGCTGTGCCATTGAGAGCCGAGCTCAGTTTTTTGGTAGCACTGCTGAGGCCACCAGCTGATACAAAACCCATCCCACAGGCAGCCCACATGGAGAATGGCTGGCAAGTAACCTGTCAGTTGGTCAGTCCATGCACAGGAGCTCTTTCCCTGCACATAGTAAGTGTAAAGTAACCTGAGGTAGCACCTCTTTAACCTGTGGATTGAGATTGCTGGGATAGGGTCAAGCTCGCAGGAAAGTCCAGGTTGGCTGTGGAGTGCAAAATCAAGAGCAGAGGGGTCAGCTCTCCCTCTCTCCCTGGCACTGGGGCTCTCAGAGGGACAAAGGGCTGTCCCCACTGTGCTCCCTGTCCCATGCAGGGTTTTATGGACAGCACACACATGGGTGCATGGCAGGAATGACCTCCCTGCAGAGGCAGAGTTAAAGGGACAAGTAGGTGCTGAGCACAGCCCTGAGGGGAGTGTGTGCTCTGAAAGTACTTTCCTGCTGTCTTTTCTAAAGTGTTTTGATTGCAGTAAACACCAAAAGTCAGTCCATTTTAACAAGGGACAAGTTGTTTCCTGAATTCACAAGTCTGGTTTGTTGTTTTCCAAGACTTAATTCAAGGCATTGAATGCATTGATTCTGCAGCTAATAGCAGCTTTGGATAAAGCACTGCCTTTCCTATATGCCTTTCTTTCCAAGTGCTTACTGTATTTTTGTATTTTGATAGTAAATTAGAAAGTAGAGAACAGAATATATTAAGAATTCTTCAATTTTCAAAGTGTGAGTTCCTTAAAGACTTTCAGTACTAGAGAGGTTTTAAAAATGCACTTCATTCTCATGATTAATATATGTATTATGGAGAAAATATGGTTGGAAGACAAATAGCAGCTATTATTAATCCTCCTGGAGAGTGCATATATATCTGGTAACGCCATATATTAATTATTTGAATTGTGCCTGACATTTAATAATCCTCCTAAAACCTTGAAGGCATAATGAAAAGTTTTGATGAGGAAATAAAAGCCTAGTTTTAATAAAATAGTAAATAGTTCCCTGATAATTATGTTGAATCTTTTTTTTTCAATTTAATCAAGAGACTAACCACATTTGCTATCACCTTCCTAGATAAGGTACCATGTCAGTCTCCTTGAACTGCCTCCCTCCCTCCTTCAAGGTCCTCACATTTCCATCTCAGCACAGAGCACTTGCAGTTTTGAATTTCATGCTCTCATGGTACAGAACTTGGAGATCTTGGTGGCCTTGGTCCAAAGTTATTTATTGAAACAAGGTTCTCCTCACATCCAGAGGCAACCTGGACCAAAAGGTGCTCAAGCTATGGCAGAGAAGCCAAGCAGAGTATGCCCAGTGGTAACCTCAGACCCGAAACCTGTCAGGTTTGTTTAAGTGTTCTAAGGTGATGTTGGGGGATGAGAGGCTGGACATGCCCCAGCCATGTGCACTCAGAGCCCAGAAATCCATCACCTGGGCTGCAGGTGAGAGGGGGACCCTGCCCCTCTGCTCCACCCTAGTGAGAGCCCACCTGGAGCACTGCATCCAGCTGGGGGCCAGCACTGGAGCCACCTGCACCTGTGGAAGCCAGTCCAGAGTCAGCCACCAAGGTGATCAGAGGCATGAGGGTATGAGTAGCTCTGCTGTGAGTACAGGCTGAGAGTTGGGGCTGCTCAACATGGGAAGAGAAAGCTTCAGGGAAACCTTACAGCACCTCCCAGGACATAAAGGGGCCTACAAGGTGGCTGGAGAATGACTTTTCACAGGGGCATGTAGAGACAGGACAGAGGAAATGGCTTTAAACTGAAAGTAGGTAAGTTTAGATTGGGTGTTGGGAAGAAATTGTTCCCTGTGAGGGTGCTAAGGCTCTGGCACAGGGTGCCCAGGGCAGCTGTGGCTGTCCCATCCCTGGGAGTGTCCAAGGCCAGGCTGGATGGGGTTTGGGCACCCTGGGACAGTGGAAGGTGTCCTGTGCCCAGCAGGGCAGTTGGAACTAGATGATCTTTAAGGTCCTTTACAGCTTAAGCTATTTAAAAAAACAAAGGTGGAACTGGCTGAAATCCACCTGGCTCTCAGTGCTGCTGCACTCGGGTCCTTTCCCCTGTAACTTCACCTCATGCTGCCCCTGCCAAGTCTCTCCTCAGCAGCACCATCCCAGACAAGGCGCCGCTCTTTATTTTGGTGCGATTGCAGAAATGTATTTGGCTCATGTGTCTGATAAGCTCCTTCAGGGCTTTTGAAGCTGTTCTTCAGCTTCTCTGTCACTTGTCCTTTCCTCCTCCTCCCTCTGGTGTCCAGTGAGGAAAGTGCTCAGCTGCTGTCAGCATCCTTCCTTCAGCCCAGCACTTGCATTCAGTCCCGCTGTGCAGGAAGCATCCCTGCGATGCCAAGGCTTGTATCCAAGAGCTGCTGAAAGGATGTTCAAAGTGATTACTAATCAAGCAGAAAAATATCAGAAAGAGATGTGCAATATACAGGAAAAGTTCTGCCTGCTCCAAGCTGCTGGTGCACTCCCAATAAGGAGGTCTAATTGTTAAAATGCAAACGCAGAGTTGCTGAGAACAGCCTGTGAAATATTTACTGTGAAGTGTGTTCAGCTGATGCACTGGCTTATGGGAGAGGGCAAATCCTGCTGCTGCCTCTGAGTGAGGAACACAAGGATGATGAATCCTGATGATTTCAGGAGGGGTGAAGCTGAAATGCCCCCTCTGTGTGCACAGGTGTCATCTAAAATCGTTTGCAGGATTGGGATAAATACTTCAATACCAAGTCAGATCACTGAGAATTTGCTTTCCAGAGGCCTCATAGAAAATTTACCTTGTCTGTGTTTTGATTTAATTTTTTTATATTTTCTTCTCCTTATTCTCCTCTGTAGGATCAATCATACTGCTGTTGTTTTCCTGTTTCACCTATATGTGGATAAAACTGGATAAAACTCAAAACCCCTGATATGAGGAGTTCAACCCCCCAGGGTGCAGAGGGTTGATTGGGCTGACTGGAAAAGCTGATTTTGCTTAGCAAAATGAAGGGACAGAGGGGACAAAATAATTATTGTCTCTATTAGGCAGGAGAGATAGAAGGTACTTAAATGAAGGAGCTGGCTGAACAACTGTGTGTTTGGCTGTGAGTAATTTGAACTGGAAGTGAGAAGGGGGTGCCGAGCCATTAGAGCCTGTAAGTCAAGCTGGGGGAGGCGTGAAGGCTTTACTGCCTGAAGGTGAAGCTGAGCACGTTTGAAGGGGACAGGACATGGTGCCTGCAACAGCAGAGGAGATGCTTGATAACCCAGCAGCACCATTTGAGAGCTCTGCACCTGAAAGTAAACCAGTGCTGCTGCTACAAAATGTAGAATTAAGCCTATGTTTTTGTCCCTGCACTGGAAATTGTGATTACATACCTTGGTTATTTTAAAGAATTATTATTAAGGCAGCTGTAATAGGTACAACTTTATTTTGAATGTTTGTAACGGAAAAGGTTCTTTTAACCTTGTACCTACCAAGTACATGAAGTACTTTCTACAAAAAAAAAAAAAAAAGAAAGCAAAGAAACAAAGTAATATTATTTGCCACTTGAAATCCATTAGTCATTGAAACTTTGCCTATGCACTGTAATCAACTGAAATAAGCAATTCTCAAATACCTCTCCATTCTGCACAGACTCTATTCATAATACAAGAAACATTTTGGCACAATAATTTCACTGCTTCCCAAGGGACTTCTATTGTGGAAGTTGTGCCTGTGTTGGGACAGGTGGGGGGCTGTGTCAGAACAAGTTATTCTGCAAAACTACTGTGCTGTATTTTTTGGAATCACTAAGGTCTAATATTTGTTTCAGAGGAAATTTTAATATATTTTATATTTTGTGAATTACTTCTGATTAAAGAGGATTTTTTTTCCTTCTTTACCTCTTTTTTTAGGTCAGTCTTCAGGTTAATCAAAATATATGTGTTTATTTTTGTTCAGTTCCAAGAATTACACTGAGTGTTCGTGCAGGTTTGAACAGACAATTTACCTTCAGAGCTCTCACAGTTAGTGCTTAGTTGCATCTTTATTCACTGGAAGGTCAAAAATAGCATAAACCTTAGCCTGATCTACATAATCCCCTGGAAGATGTGTTCCCACTTTGGTCCAGATCAAAGTAAAGGCACGCAGGTGAAATGTCACTCACATGTCATGTGCAAATCAGTGCCATTTCTAATTGCTTTCCCCAGTGCCAAACTCACATTAAACTGTGAAATGGAAATACATCTTCTGAAAAAAAATATTAAATATAAAAAAATATATATGCAAAATAGTTTTATAGATATACACAAGATTGTCAAAACTAAATGTGTTTTATGGGAAGAAGAATCAATGCAACATCTACTTGTCTAAATGCCCAGCAGTTGCTACCTGAGTCTTACCTTCATGTAAAGTCCATGGTAAATTCCCTATTTACGGTTCAATGGAGTGAAAGGTGCTTGTGGGAAGCTGTGAGGTTGGTGGAAATGGGGAGAGGTCTGTTTCAACAGTCCTGCTTACTGGGTCCTCAAGTCAGTAGGTTTAAGAAGTTCCTTGTGACACATGTAACAAAAATTTGTAACAATGGAAGAAAATTACAAATTTATCAAGTTTCCTTAGCTACATGGACCTTCCTTTGCTGGAATTCCCACCTGGAAATGAAGTTTCCTCTTCCTTTCCTTAGCTGGAATTGGATCATTGCGTGGTAAGGAAAAAAAAAAAGAGTGGTGGAATTAGAGCTCCTTTTCATTTGCTATCCCTAATGATGTAAAACCATGGTATAATTAGAGCTGCAATCAGCTATTCAGTGCAGATTTGAACTCTTTTAAACAAGCCACTCATTTCTGTTTACCCTTTAGGCTTGCAGTGAAGAGTGAGTTGAAAGTCATGCCACTTCATCGAGCTGCCAGAAAGTTTCAAACTGTCTTAGCAGCTGCTGAATTAGAGAGAGAGAGAGTCCAAACTGCATTTGGGACAAAAGTCACAACCTGGGAGTCATCTGATGGTTACCACAGAGCACGTTTGCCAGTGCCAAAGCCTGTGGGGTGGGAAGAAAAGTTCACCATTTCCAGCAGTGTTTTCAGCCCCAGTAGAGAGGGAGCAGAGTTTACACTGAGGTCTTTGTGCTGAGTTTTGATCTAGGAGCTCCCTGGACCCCATCTGGCCAAGCACAGAGCTGCTGCTGCCAGGCATCGTTCATTGCCACCGTCATGGTTGGTTTCCTTGTGACAGCTCCTTCCCTGGACCCCCAGAACAGGGGCAGATCTAATTCCTTTCTGCCCTCTGGTGTGCTCAGTTGACTTCTAAACTATTTAAATATCCCATTTCAAAATACCTCTTTTTTCCTTGTCTTACCTTCTGTCCATCACCACCAGCTCCCAGTACCTTCTACTCAGGTATCTTCCACCAAACCTGTTTGTTGAATCTTTCAATTTGTCACTCAGTAGAGGTTGTTTTGAGCTGTATGCTGAAAAATACCTGATATTGTGGTACAAATAACACATCCAGGCTCATAGGCACCCCTCACTGGGGTTTATTGAGGATTGATTTAGGAAATCAGAATTGCAGTATGCTTGAAGAAATACATGTCCAGGTGTAAGGCCAAGATTTATTTTTCAAATTCATTACTTTGTATTCCAGGGTCATTACTTCATAACTCCAGAGTTATGGATTTCCTGATTAAACTTGGAATATCATTTGGCATTTAAAAATCTGTCTTCAATTGTTTCCTCTTGTTTATTTTTGTTACTGTTTCTTTTAAAGATCTTTGCCTGGCAAGAAGGCAATTAGATAAGTGAAGCTGGTTTACAAACTGTGTTGGAAATTAGATGATTTTAAAAGTTTTGCGTTGTGCCTTTTTGCCATTCTCTGAAAACAGACAATCCTAGTAAAAAGGCATTGTTGAAATTTAGGTGAAGGGAAGGAGCAGGACTGGGGGAACCTTTAGTTGGGAGTAGCTGAATCTTTTTTTTTCCAAACCACCAAGTCACTCTTTGTTATTCTCTGTTGACTGGAATTATATTCAAAGAAGCTGTTGAGATTTTTAAAAAGGTTTAAAGCAAGTTTGATGTAACATTTGCTATTCTCTCACAGCCTTATTCTGATTAGGCACTAGTGTATCAAGGAGCAGATAGGAAAATCGGTTAAAGTCAGGAAAAGATGAAATCAAGAAAGTGTTATAAGTTTAGGTATTTTTAATAAGAAGTTTGAAGTTCCTACCCCTCATTAGAATTGCTGATGTGCATGTGTTTCAATGCAGTGTGTGAGTTAATTTTCCTGCAGCAGCTCGGGAGTGTTAGATACGCCTTTTTGGGACAATGCTGGGTATTGTTATGCAGCACCATACACTGATCTCTGTAATTGGTTTTGTAAAGCAAGCAAGCAGAAACTTGTTTTCTCTTTGTGATAAAAATAAGCCAAACTTAACATTTAAAATCAGGTCGTCTGATAAATAATGTAATATGTTGGGATTACGTGGTGTTTTTTCTCCTTCAAAGTGCTTTACAGGTGTTAATCTTAGTGACATTAGTAGTTTGTTTTTGATGATCTGAATTTGTGAGGTTTGAGATGACTTTGCTGACCAAAAATACGAAGGGGGGAGATTTTTTGTGATGCTGGAGTCCATGGCAAAGCTCCCACTAGACTCCAGGAGGCAGCAGGGTTTCACCAAGGTTTTTCACTCCTAGAGATGCTACAGCCACTAAGGGTAATTGTTGGTAGCTTGCTCAGACACCAAATAGTTTAATGTATGTTCCTAACGTTCATATAAATAATACATTGGCAGGAACTAATGAATTAACATTGCCAGGTCCTGCTGGAGTTTTCCAGTGCAAGGCATCCAGTTGAAATAGTAATTGACAAACCCAAATATCAAAAAGCCCACATGTGCAAAAACCCTACCTTAAGCTCCCAAAATTCCAGATATAAAAATACCTCATTAAAGTTGGGGTTTTTATTTATTTATTATTTCAAGCTTTATTATTCATATCCAACTGCTTTTCCTAAAACATGGGAGGCCAAGGAACTCCAAACAAAGCACATTGTCCTATGAACATCTGATTCCAAAACAAGCAGCTTTATAATATAATAGTTCTGATAGTGGAGAATCAGCATTGCTGGGGTATGAACATTTTAATTGCCTGCAGAATTTCCAGCTATTGCTGGTGTGATACATGTGAATTGCTGACACTAATCTGTTAGGCATTGGAGGCCCAAGTGTTTTCCCCTCAGCTACCCTTCATTAACTCCATTTGCACTGATTCTCTCCTAGAAATGAGTAAGCAAATGAAGAGATTCCTGTGAAATCTGCTTTTTGGGTCAGCATCAGCTGTACATGAGCTAGCCTGCATTTTTGTGGCAGCATGGCCTATCTATGCTATAGCTTGTGTCCCCCAGGTATATGTGTCATCTGAGCTCCAGAGTCGCTTGGAAGTGTAAAATAGGATAGAACAGTTGCTGATTCATTATTTGGCATTTTGTTACACATTTTGCATTTATTTCAAGGGTTGATATAATCTTCTAAAGCTTTTTGCTGTTTCATGAAGAGTGCTTTAAGGCCAGGAGAAAACCTGTGCTTTAATTACGATGGGGATGAACAATTAACATGTTTGGAATGGGGAAATAATGTCAGTTTTGTGTAGTCCTGCGTGCTGACAGCACAATAGTGGTGGTGTGCAGGTTACATGCATGGCTGCCTTTCTGTGGCAGGGAATCTGGATCTGCTTTAGCATCAGTAAGAAAACCAAAGCGTTTGCTGAATGCTGGAAGAAAAAAAACATGGCTGAAATCTCCACATCAGGATGTTTTATTGCCAGAGCCATCCTCTCTTGCAGAAAGCAGTAGGCTCTGAGATGAGAATAAAACAGGTTGCTTATCAAATGAAAGATGAGAGCTCTGAAACTCTTTCTGAAAGGTTTTTTTTTTCCTTCTTAGCTTGAGGTTTTGAAAGTTTGTGCTTTTTTTTTTCACCTTATGTTGATTGGGTTTCGGTATTAAATGCTGAAGTGGTGTAAGTGGAGCAACTCAAACGCACACGGTTGTTTTATATCAAATGTGATGTGATGTAACACAAGGTGGCACAGCAGAACCTAATACTGTGCATTAGATAAGGCAGATTTAGTGGAGATGTGCCTCCCACATCTTCATCAGGATTTGCACGGCAGGAAGTGGAGCAGACTTGGAGGTGTGCAGCAAGGAGGGTTTTGTTCCACTTTCTTTTCCTCCTACCCTTACATACTGCCTGGGTGACATTTTGGTGTGCAAGTAAATAATGAGTTTTTATCAGCCACACTGCAGGTAGGTGCAGTAGCTGCTGCCTTGATTTGGCATTATAATAACCAGCCATAACAGAAGTAATGAGGTGTCAGAAATCCAAGAAAGGTCTCTGTTTATCACTGTAATTAAATACATTTGGAGAGTCATTAAAAGCAATAGCAGGTGGGCAAAACTGAGGAAGAAGGATGACTTTGTAGTGGAGTAGTCAATGGTTTTGTTCTGAAATTGATTGTTTTTAAATATCTGTTTGCATGTCTCTAAGTCTCTCCATTCTGAAGTTAAATGTTTTTCCCATTCTGCATTGGGATTTTATGTTTATTTATTTTAATGGAGTTTATTTGCCTCGGTCAGATAGATTTATTCTTGTGATGGTGATAGTAATTAGGTTATACCAGCTTTAAGAGTCAGTTAAGCTGTGCCTTTTGTGCCAGAAGACCTGCCGTGCATCATAAGTTGGGCTTAAGAATTTGGCAGGGCTTGTAAGCCAGAGAGACTTGGTGGAGGAGGCTGAGCTTCAGGGAGGTGGCACAGCTGGCTGAGGATGCTGGGACAGGTCAGGACCTGGTGAAGTTGGTAGGGATGTGCAGGTAAATATCAGTCCTCAGAAGTTTTCTTTCCATCCTTCAGGATTAGTCTCTGAGATGTACAGGTTGCATCCTTGAAAGTATATCAAGTCATGATCTATTTGAATAGAAAACTGTTTTCAGACTAATAAAGTGATGTTTTGTGAAAGCATCCATAAAACCATTGTCCTCTAGTAGAGCTTTTTAGCATGCCATGTGTATGTGCACTGCCCAGGTCTGAGTCTGCCTGAGCATTCTGTAAATGCTAGCTCATTATTAAGGGATGTTATATATTAATAGCAGCATCCAGCTAATGCCAGGAGCCTCTGTACAGGCTGCTCTCCAGATATGAGACACAAGAATCTGCCATAAGCCACCCAGTTTGAGCACATGGATTTACACCTTGTGGCAGTGCTGTGGTAAGTCTGAAGACAAACACACTCACTGAGCAGGATAAATACAGATGTGACTGTAGCAAAATATGGTTTTTCTCCTCGCCAGTGTCCTGAGCTTGGAGTGGCAGTGGGGTTGGCCTGGAGGTGCTGCTGCCCTTTGGCACCTCCATGGTCATGACACTGGGAACAGGAGCCATGGGATTGGGCGCCTTCAAAACTGCAGCATGCCCCAAAATTGTGCAAGGGTTTCCAGAAATAAAGCTTGTAAGTGATGGATTTTGTGGGCTCCTGGAAAAGGAAAGTTGCCCTCACGGATAGCCACACGTGTATGCTTATGTATATGAAAAATGGATACATAATATTGTGTGTACACAGCCCCTTATCTGTCTAAGAAGGATGTGGGGGTCTGTAATTAGTTTCCAATTCTAGTGTTTAGCCTCTGAAATTTGTGAGATTTCAGAAATTTAATGTCTATGTACATATTTGTTTAAATATCAACAAAGGTTTTCATCTAAGCATATGACTCTGACAGCTTGAGCTTTATGATAAGCACTTTATTTAATGAGCTTCAAAATAAAAATACAAGAACTGCTGACATGATTTCAACCATAGGCTAGATGGGTAATTGTCACACTAATTCTCAATCTCTTTATTACCTTGCTGTCTTGGAATTATCTTATATATATATATTACTGCATAGTTAAATTTATATTTTCATAGTAATTAAATAGCATTTTATTAGCCCGTATCTTTTTTATTGCTTCTAAAATCAATTCTCATTTGAGATGCTGAAAATATGACTGAGACTTTAATGGCAGGGAATTGTTCAACATCCCAACCAAAAATGAGTATTTGAGGCTAATAAAATTTAGCATCTTTAGAGCATCTAGAACTGAAATTCTTCTTAATGGCAATAATATTCTATGCCTCATTATGCTTTTCGTCAGTTACACTGGGTTAATAATGCCCAAGATGATCTCTTCAAAACATTGCTTTCTTGGCATTAGCATTGAACATTAACATCAGAAATGTAGCATTTTTCACTGCATTTGGTAGTTACCAAACTTGATTTATGGCAGGGCTGTATTACTGCAGTGTAAATTATTCTCTTGCTTAAAGCTTATATTGCATAGCTAATTTTTTTTTTGCTAGTGCAGTGTCACTCTTGTTATGCAAATCACGATGACGAGCAGAAAAGTTTGGCAGGGACAGGTAGGGGATTTCTTCTTGATTTTTTTCTTCTCCTTATGCTTGCACAGACTTGCCTCTCTTGCTGCTGATTGTTCTGGTCTGGAAAAGATGAACTTCCATCTACTCTTTTAAATAGTATTTGTCCTTTATTAGAAATTCTTTGGCAATGGATCATAGGGAACCAAGGGCATTGCTTTGTCACCACCAATCTCCTGTCCCCTGCCCCCCCCCAGCAGCACTAATGGCCATTAGCTTTAATTATTTAAAGTTCCTTGTTTTGCACACAGATCAATGTTCGATGCCAGGTATATGGCTGTGCACCCCCTGACTCCAGTACTTTACCTAAACCTCATCTTTCGAAGTGTCTGTTTTCTTTGATACAGCCTTTGGTTTTTATTCAGCATGGTGTAAGTGCTATTTAGAAAGCTTGAAGGTTTTGTTTTTTTTCCAGGGCAGGAACATTTTCTCTGTAAATGTTAACCTTGGGACACAGTCCAAAATCTTTATTTTCTTGTGTTTTCCTTCATCCCCAATTAATTTTCAGCACTGATGCATTCTGGGCTACAGGTGACATAAGGGCAAAACCTCATGGGTGACCTTTCCTCTTAGACTCGCCTATGGCTTGTTTTGCTCTTGGATAGAGATGGTCCACAATGACCATCCAAGTGTTGGATGAGTTAAGGAACTTTGAGAAGTGAAGATCTAGAAACAGCTGCTCTTCTCTTTCACATGCAAAACCACGCCAAAAATGAAAAATGTTGAGCAGTATGCAGACATTGTAAGCCATACATGAGATGATAGCAAGGCCTCCAGACTGGCTCTTAGCAATTCCAGGAGCCTTTGTCCTGTGGGTGGATTGTGCAAACTACTGAATTGTTCCAACTTCAGTTGAAATCCCACTGAAATATATAATTTGCGTGCATGTGTGTAGTGAAAAGTGAAGTATTCACAGCAGCTGGCCTCCACATGTCCGAGCTGTTGGGATGGGCTGGCTGCATGCCTCCTGTAGTGCCCAGAGATAAGTCTTCCTTAGCATTCAGTTTTAGATAATTTTGACCCACAATCTCTAAAGTACGAGGCTGTGGAACAGGGCATGTTGTGTCTGCTGTCCATTTAGGTAATTTTAGGGTGTTTGTGGTCTTCTGAGCTCTCACCAGAAGCAGGCCCAGGCTGTGGTGTGGGTTTGTGGTCACACATTGCATTCTGTGTATGCTCAGCAAAGCAGAGTTTGCCATATTTTGTGGTCTTCCTGTGTCACTCAGGTTGCACAAAGACAAAGGAGTTGAGGAGAAAAATGTCCCTTTAAAAATTGCATGTTAGAAACAGCAACACTTGAGGTGAAGTTTTGTCCCATGTGTTCTTCCATGAACTCATCATAAATAGGGAACCTTACAGCTTCCCAAAAGTTTTACCACTCAAGACTGCACAGTTAACACAAAAAAATATGAAATAAGCTGAATTTTGGATTTAATTCATGGGTCACATCACTCACAACATAACACAGTGTCATGCAACAGAAGTACAGCTCCTCATGGGCAGTGGCATTAAGAGTGCTGAAGTCATGCTACAAAACTTGCTTAATGATTTGTGGTTTTTCCCCTATGTTACAAAATGTAGTTGAGCAGATGGATGCAGCCAGCTGTACACAGAGCTTTAGGGAGTACTGGGGAGAAAAGAGAGAGGGTTTTGTTAAGATAAATGTAATAATCTCTGTGATAATTAGTTTAATTTAGATCCCTGCGTCTGACTCATTTTTGACTAACCTTGTATGAAGTCTTTCTTGCTTTGCTCATGGGTCTGTGAATTTAGTTTGATTACAATCCCTTTTTTTGTTCTTGTGGATTGCTCACTGATCACTGATATTTTTCATTAAGCAGTTGCTTTATTACATTGTTATTTAGAGGGAAGTAATTTGTGTTTTCTAATTAATTTAATTCTAGGCACATTTAGTAAGTAGCTACAATGAGCCCATTGGAGGGGTTTTAGGTCATATTGACATTGTTTACCAGATGTGCTCGTTTGTTTTAAAACATTGTTAACTCTGTGGTGACAACAGCCCTGTGTGATTGCTTGACTCTTCCATCTTCTCTAACCTGTATCTCCAAAACCCCCCAAAATCAGAAGATGCATTTCAGGTACTAGTGAGAGATGCTATAGGTATCAAATCACAGGGAAATTATATTGCAATGTCAGTATAAACTATTATTATTCTGGCTTCTCCTAGCCAGGGATGTGAAGCCATTTATAGAACCACCAAAAAGCTGGATTGTGCCAAAAAGATGCAGATGGGGTGTTCAGTCTATGCTTGGCCCATTTACCTCTGAAAAAGTTGCAGTGAGGCTTCAGGAGAGAACAGGGTAGCCAAGAGGATGAGCTTCCAAGCAAGGCATGGCATGAGCAGTGATGCAATTCCATGTTAATCGAATTCTGAGGCCGAATTCACAGGCCTGGGAAATGTTTTCACCAGAAGTTTTTTGGAAAAGCTCAGCATTTCCTTGCTGGTGGAGCTCCCAGGATTCGGGGGTTATTCAAGCACTTGGTGTTCATCTGTTAAATACTGTATCCATTCCATCATCTGAGCATGAAAAGTCTCCATTACACCTATCATTTACTCATTTGGCCTGCTGTGCCAGGAACTGGAGTTCTAAAATGAGACCCTAATTAGATGAATAAATAATATTTTCACAGGAAAATGTACGGGCAGGTTATTCCCCTGACTATAAGCTTGTCCCGTGAAAAACTACCAACATTTGTTAACATTTGTGTTCTGCAGTCGCTTTTTTGGTAAGAAGTAAATTATTGCTTGTTCTGCAGCAGTCTGGCACAGAGCAGTGACACTGTAAGATTCATTGGCCTCTGAAGGACCCACCAAACAATAGCCTTGATGTGTTTTCCTTTATTTTTCAACTGTTTTCCATCTCTTTGGGGTTAGAACAGCCAACATTAATGACAAACTTTGAAGGAAAGGTTTGTTCAGTAGTTCATACTTATTTTAACATTTAATACTTTTGATGCAATAGACTGAATTCTGATACAATTTGACCCAGCAGCTTACCTGCATTTCCTCTTTATTTTTTTGGAGGGAACATTTAAAATGTTGTTAAATCCTTTCTGTCTCATGCTGGTCTGTTAAGGGTGTGTATGCACGGGGATGTGTTCCATGTATTGATTTAGTAGGAAAGATCATCTCTTGGAAAGGGAGAGTAAACGTGTATGCATGCATGTGGAATGAGGGAGAGAGAGAGGAGAATCTCTATCTGTGTGTTTATCTCTGTGATAAATGATGCCTGTTAAAAATGTGATTTGCCACGAACGTTATGAAGTGTTTTCCTCTTTAAGGGTATTATACAAACACAGTCCCCATCAGCAAAAATGAAGCTGCAGTCTCGATTGCTTAGTTCAAACAGTTTGATGTTTCGTTGTCCCTCAATCAATCAGTGCCTGGAGGAGTATCAGCTATTGGCTGGGAATGCATCAGAGTGACACACAGAGCACAGATATTCCTCAAAAGCTTGAAAATATGTCATTTAAAATACTCCTTACACTATGCATCCCAGTCTGAGAGTAGCAGCAAATTGAGCTCTGATTATCATTTTTAATTGTGGATCTTCCCTATTCAGCGCTAACATCTCCCAAATTACCTTAAAATAAGCATCTTCCTAGACAGATTTGTAATTCACTCGCACTGCTTGTTTTATTCTCTGTGTAAAAGTTATATGAGGGCATAGGGTTTAGAATAAACAAAATGCATAAAGTAGAAAACGTAATGCGGCATAAATGCCACATAAATCACATCCTAAAGACAAAAGCAGATTTCAAACATCTGAATTACTGAGCACTTAATGTGGAGTGTAATCTGTGTTTTGGTTTATGTTTGTTTCTGGAGTGTCACACAGAGAAAAAAAAAAATATGGGAGGTTTCCTCTCTCTTCCAACAACGGGGGGAAAAGGGAGGTCTTGACCCCAAGAAAGAGCTTTTCCTGCATTGTAGGTAAATCCCCAGGCAAGTGTCTCCTTTGCTGCTGGCGACTAGGCTCTATGCACAAGTAGCTGATTGAAATATCACTTGAGTTCTCTTGCTCATCACAGGCTGAGTAAGAGGCTGCTTCAAAATGCAAAATTATCCTTGAAAAAACCTTCCCTGGTGCCCTCCCGGTGTTTGTTCCTTTACATCACCTGCAATCTGTGTAAGCCCTGCTTCTCCAAGCTCCCTAGCATCCCCCCCAGGGGTCAGGGCGCTGGTAGTGCTGTTCTCAAGCCACAGCTCTCTGAAATGGTACCTAACAGATAAAATCTCAAAGATTTCCACTTAGGATGGACAGGAAGGAAAACCTGTGTTTTTTCAGTAACATTCGTAATTGTAGGGAGAAAAGCATATTCTTCCTCATGCTTTTGTTTTCCTTTGCCCAGCCCACACCTCTCAGCTCAAACCCAAAGCACAGTTTCCGTTCAAAAAAAAAAAAAAAAATTCCTAGAGAAATACTTTTTAAAAAATCAACCTGTTTCCCCTGCGCCGCCGCGATTGGTCCGATCAAAACCACCGAGGCGATCGCGTCAAGAGGAAAGAGCCCCGGCTTAATTGTGAGCTAAACCTCCTGTAATCCAGGGGAGCATTTGAGATTCTGCCCAGGCAGGCGCTGGGTTTGGGCAGCGCTGAGGGCTGTGGGTTTCTCTCTGCAGCACAAGGCAGCATAGCTAATGCAGAGAGAGCTCTCCCCCCGCTGCCGCTTCCCCGGCTCTCGCTGGCTCTGCCTCTCGCCGGGCTTTGATTCGATATGAACAGACTGCTAACTCCGGTGCCAGAGCGAGAGCTGACATAACTCTGCAGATGGCTACCTTCGGATCATACACCTAGGGATTTTTTTTTTTCTTTAAGGGAAGGTAACGCTTAATGCTAATGTTTATTTTTCCCTTGTTGCCATTTTTCAGGACTGCCAGTCCCAAAGAAGAGCCCAAAGTCGGTAAGCACTTTTCAGCTACTATTTCTGTCTGTTTGTCTGCTTTGAAGGAAAAAAAGCATGAGTTTGGCTTCTTTGCTTTCTGGGTCTCGATTGTTTTAAGTTGTCTTTCTATTGCAACCATGATTACCTTGCACAGCTCCTCCTGCATGGGGAGATGAGAGGAGGATGCAGTATGGAAGGGGGACTTGTTTGCAAATAAAGCCTCAGGTTTACAAATCCGCTTCCCTGACAGATGAGCTTCTCTATCGTTTAACTTACAAAAAAAAAAAAGCTATTGTTTCCTTTTGGAAAGATGGGAGGCTCCACCTTCTTGCTATATACCAATTCCTGTCGGGTGCTCATAGGCACCTACCTTTTCCATTAACTCAGTGAGTTTTCTGGAGAACCTTTGGCTGAATTATTAACAGAATGGGAAAGCATGCACCTTGTCGTGAGAGACAAAGCATGAACGGAGCATGGTTACAGTTCCCAGGGAATACAGCCAGCTGTCCGAGTGCTCCAGCTGCTCTGGACGCATTTCCATACTGAGCAGGATTGTCCTGCAGGTGTAAGATTCCTCTTAGAAGGAAGATCTTTTAGGCAAGCAGCAACAGAATAATATTTTCTTGTCCCCCCCAAATGTATTTCCATGTAAAGCGGTTACCTGGAAACATCTTAGCATCTCAGCTAGCAGCACGGAAGCTGTGATCTCAAGTATCGTTAAAGCTCCATGAATGATATTATGGAAGAAATTAATTTGCTATTTGTATGCAACAAAAGGCAATGTTTTATTTTTAAAGGGAATGAAATACCTAAATCCTGAAAGTTTGCGCTTATCTGTTGAGAGTGGGGAAGAGACAAAATTCTCTGCCAGGAGCTTTGGGGAAGCAAAGCAAGTGAGGTATCTGCCGTGCTGTAAGATGGTGTGAAACTTCACCAACAGTCCCTGGTGGTGCCAAAACCTGCAGCCAGGCACAGCCCGCCTCACTGCAAACCTGGGCAAAAGGTTTAGGAGGCAGCTGAGCAGGAGGCTCTTGCTTTTAATACAAGCTCTCTGCTCATCCAAAAAGAAAGCCCTGAAATAATTAATGTGATTCTGATGGCTTAGGGCAGCGCTGATTAAAGTCATGTGAGCCCAGGCCTCTTCCATTGTCAGCTCGCATTAATGTTGGGAGGCAGAAGTGCGGGGTGTGCTCCTCGCGGATCGCGGCGCTGTCACACGCGGGGGCTGCTCCAGCCCTCGCTGAGCCAGAAGCCAGTGTGGAAAATACAGACGTGTCTGGCACGTTTCTGTTCCCTGCCTCCACTTTCTCCCCCGGTCAGAGCAGGATTGGCTGCACGCGATCTGGGCTATGACTTCTGTCATTAAACCGGCCCTAATCCATCAGCCGCGGTCTTCCCCAAGCGTGGATGCTCCCACTTTGCCACACGCACAGCGGGATCCTGCTGTGTCAGGCACCTCTCTGGCTGACAGCTATGCACAGTGAAAATCTGAGCAGCATGTAAATCCATGGCAGGATAATCCAGCCTTGGTGAACAAAGAGGCTGCTTACAAACAGGTGTAGCTGTGCAACAGCAGATTTCTCTCTGCTGTTTGCTCTGAGGAGCCTGTCAGCCTGGGGAAAGCTGGCATTCCTTCGTGTGCCTCTCCCAAGCCTTTTCAGGGTTCCTCCAGTGATTTTTCCTACAGTCCTAGGTGGTGCTGTTGCCTCTGAAGTGCAGGATTCCCAAAAAACAGAGCCTCCTGTTCCCCTGGCTGCCCAGGGGTCATCACCAGCGCAATTAGCAGTGATGTTGGACTCACTGCAGCGCCGTGAGCGGCCACTCCTCGGAGGGCAGAGCCAGAGGGGCTCAGCCGCTGCAGCCACTCCTTCCTCCCCAGGCATCGCTGACATGCAGGGACCGAGCGTGGAAACCTGGGGCAAAATGCCTCGGGGCATCTCCAGGGTGGATTTTCACCAACCCAGAGCTCGTGTGGCCAAGGCAGCAGTCAGAGGTAGGGAAGAGGTGGTGTCTGACGCTGCCCTTGGTTTGTTGAAGGGCTGCTGCTCCACTGCAGGGAGCAGGTAGTCCAACATGACCTTCTGGCCAGGAGGATTCCCATTCATCACAGGCAGAAGCCAGTCCGGCCCTGCTGGCACAGTCCCTGTCTGGGATCCCCTCTCTGAACTGTGCCCGTGTGTTTCCCGGGGATGCCCTCGATCCCAGGGACTCCCAGTTTGCTGCTGCACTGGCAGGGATGGGGTGAGCACGGGAGCTGCCATCAGAGCCATGTGCCAGGGGCTGTCCCCAGCACAGCACAGCTGTGGGGCTTGGGGGAACGTGCTGCCCATTGCCCCCGTGCCCTTTGCTCAACATTTCCCTTTTCCAGCATTCCTTGTACAATAAACAGGCTGCAGTTAGAGGACAGCACACATCGAGCTGGGAGCAGTTGGCTTTGATCTTAGCTAGTCCTTGTTTTTTGTTTCTTCTGCTGCATCGGGGAAGTCACGACTCAGGTGTCCATCTTCTGCTTGCTCAGGAGATGAACCCTCTCTCGTTCCCTCATCTCATTGCCAAAGCCCAGACACATTCCCCACTTACTGCCAGTGGCTGGTATTCCTTAAACAAATCCTATTTTCTGTTCCCAGCCCCCAGCCCTGCATTCCCCAAAGGCCAGCTTCAGGCTGTTGGTACCTCCTGGCTGTGGTGAGATGTTAAAGCTGTGGGGAGGTTTGTTGGTGCTGGGGCTCTGACACAGCCTGGGAAGTTTTCTTGCCTTCAGCTCAGTTTTGCTGGGCTGTATTTGTCAGTCTGTATGTATCTTCTGACAGACTTTGCTTTTCTTGTGTTTTAAGGAGAGTTTTTTCAACCTTGGTGAAAGAGCTAAATTAGTAAAAAAACCCTTTTTAGCCATACATGGGACTGGAAATGTCCAAGTTCTTTATTCCCTTTCCCCTCACCAAGGACATGCTCCCAGCAGCTCTCTGTGCTGCTCCTTTGTTCGTTTAATTTCCTATTGATTATTTTTTGCCTGAAAATGGATAATATTTTGTATTGAACATCTAGAGATACACATTTTAAGCGTGAAAATTCTCTAGTATAGCATTTTCCCCTGCAATTATCCTGGTATAACATGGATGAGCACAAACTTTTTTTTTCTTCTTTTTTCCTTGTTGCTTGCATCAAAATACTCCACAAGGGGGCAAAGATTCCCACTTCCAGCTCAGTTTGCTGTCACTGCCAGGACCAGCTTCTCCAAAAAGCTCTACAGCACAAAATCTGCATCTAGATCATCAGAAGATGGGATCACTGCAGGGGGGATAAAATGCTAAGCTCTTCCAAAAATATGATGTTTTTCTTTTGGATTTAAATAAGTGCATTGTCAGCATAGCTGACTTGTGATCAAAAATGCAATTCCTATGCACAGCTAGTCCCAGACAAGAGATTTACCACATTTTTGGGTGGATAAGCAGCACCAGGGACTCTGCCAATGTCCTGATTTTGGAAGAGAAATTTGTTCCACAGTGAGTCTGCACAAGACATCCCTCTTCATTCAGAGTCCAGGGGTTTGGGTAGGGCATGAGGACCTCCAGCTTCACATGTATTTATTTTGTCATGGTTGTAAAACAGAATCAGTATTTTATCTCATCACCTGTATATAAGTGTGCAGTCAGCCTGAATGGACTCAAGGTAGTCACCATAGCCTTGATTTCTAGCCATTCTGGTAAAGATCCTTATGGTGAGTCTCTGATGCTTATCAGCAGCTCTGGAGGAGATCTCTCAAGAATCAGGGTGCTCAGGTAGTTCAGTGTCCCATACTCTTCATAGCTCCTGGCAGAAGTCAGTACATTTCAGCTGATATGAAAACCATGATCAGCACCCCAGGGTGAGCTCAGAACCTCCTGCTCTGGCACCAGCCAGACCCTGAGCTCATCTGCTCCTTTCCTGAGCAGAAGGGAACTGTGTGTGAACTGAGCAAGCTGGACAGTAAGATTCAGACCCAGCAGGTTTGCACCTGAAGCTGAGCACAAGGCAGGAGATGGACAAGCCATCCTTTCATTGGCATTTGGTCAGCTCATCCCTCTTGGGAAACCTCTGCTTTTTGTTTACCAAGACACAAACTTCATCTGAGCAGTGCCCATGGCAAAGACCAGGATGGTCAGACCCCTGCAATTCCTCATGGCTATAAGGTGCTGAAGCTGCTGCAACATGTGCAAAGTTGTTTGGCCCCAAACCTTTTTGGCCTCCTCTGGTGATATGAAAGTCAATAAATGTTGTCTTGGATTAATTTAATTACATCCATTCCTTATTACCATGGTTATGTTGCCCTTGCTCTGGTCCCCACTCCTAAATAGAGATGTTTCAGGCTTTTTGAAGGAGTTCTTTTTTGGAAAACCACCAGTCCCACTAAAGAGGTTATCACCTATTTCTTGAAAAATACCTATTTTTGCAATTGCTACTCTAGTTTAACTAGAGGTAGTTTTGCTTGAGATGTGCTGACACTTCCATTTGCAATCCAAATACAAAACAGAATTCACAGTTTGTTCAAAATGTAAACCTTTTCTATCACAAAGTGAGAGCACTTCTTGAAGTTCAAACTTTGTTTCTTTTTAAATCAGAAAGCTTTCAGAGAGTTCTCATTATTTCCCTAAGGGCTCAATAAAGCTTCACATTTTAGTCCCTGTCCTCCACATTCTGTAACCAGCTATTTCCAGTGAGATTGGCCTGAAGTTTCACAGGATTCTTGTAGTTATTTTAGTAGTTTGGCCAAACAAACCAATCCAGATGGCTAGACAGAGAGATGTATCTTTTTTTTTAAAGTTGATTATCCCCAGCATAGCTGTTTTAAAATGGTTTCATTAAAAATTGAAGGGCTGCATGTGAATTAGCTTCATTTACCACTTAAAAAGCTAAAAATGTTGGAAATTGGTTTAGATATTTGTATTTGAAAGTCTGCAGATGAGTAATCACAGCAGGTAAGCTTTGTTCAAAATTGCTTTAAAGAACAGAGGCAATTTCACATTCTAGTCAATCGAGATACCCTTTAAAGGATGCTGGTGGTGGATCAACAACTCAAATGCTGGGCTGAAAGGTCAACATTATTTGGGCTGTTGAAGCTGGGATCTTTTTCTCAGTGTAAACCTGAAGAATGTGCAACCTCACAATAATTTTACCTGGGGTTTTGGGGTTTTTTTTAAGGCTTTAAAAGAGGGCTCTTTGTATGGTTACTTTCTCCTCTGTAGTTAATTCAGCTGTTCTGTGATGGAGCGTTGGCTGCCTGGGGTGTCATGTTCAGAGTGAGCCAAGGGGTGCCCAGACCTGTGGCCAGTGAGCCCCCCCCATGCTGATCCAGTCTATGTCTGCTGCTGGCTTCTCTCCCTACCCCAGCTTGGGTTCCTAGAGAGAAGTATCTGAAAGCACAGATTCCTGTTGCCCTGTTTTCAGTTACCCTCTGCCAGCAGGAGGCTTAAATTCCCGCCTGAGGTTTGTTGGTGTTTGTAGCTGACCCCTTTTAGCTGGGAAACGGTGGGTGTTGGATAAACAACCTGGGGGATGCTGTTTTTCTGACCACCCTCTGTGTCACAGCAGCCCTGGGAGCACAGTTGCCTGTTCCAGAGCAGGTGGGAGATTGCACTCAGCCTTGGTGGCAATCCAAGGTTCATCTCAAAAGAGCATTAAAAAGCATTTGCTGCACAGTGTGGGGAGCTCTTGTTGAGGATTTTGCTGCATATTGACTAGTACAAATCCTGGCAATGCAAATGTGACTTGTGCTTCATTTGAGCACACAGTTGTGAATTTGAGTTAAGAGCTATATACCTTGCTTAGCTAAATAGTAAGCAGTCAGAACTCTTGACACGCTACTTTGGAATAAGCCCTGAGTTTAGATGGATGTGTTTTTTCCTGTTTTAATATATTTAATTAAAACACATCAAACTTCAAGTAGACATTTTCACATTTGTTAAGGTCTGCAGAAGTCCCTTGGATGCTCTGGGGAGCAGAGACATTAAAGGGGTACTCAGATGTCCACAGACTTGTTACGTGGGGAGAAAAAGTGATCTTGCATAGTAAGGGCTGTGCTTGAATCTGTTTCATAGGGACAGTCTGAGTTTTTACAGTGAAATCTGGTAGTTCTTCCATTTTCTTTCCGACTCCAGTTAGACTCAAATGTTATCTGAATAGGAGGTTGTTGAAATTTTCTTCCTTAATTCAGGAAAAAATAAATGCACTGAAACTAGTAACCTATTATGAGATTTAGCTCTGTCTTATGTGTGAGATGGAAAAATGCTCTTTTTTTTCTAATGATGAATTACTTTGTTTTGTATATCTCTTTCTGTCAGTCTGCCTATCAGAATCTGTCACCGGGGGATTCAGCTGTACCCAGCACTAACTGGGTAGCAGCAAAACTGTGACTTATATATTTACTTATGTGCATGCAGAAAAGCCTGATCAAAGAAGGGAGAAAAATTGATGGGAAAACACCCACTCAGCGACCAATAACCGTCTGTTCTCTCCCTTTCCACTCGCTCTCTTCCTTACAGCAACCACTTGAAAGGAAAGACAGCCAAAACAGTTCCCAGCAGAGCGTCTCGAGCCACCGCAGCGGGCACACGGCGTCCCCCGCGCACAGCACCCAGGTGCTGCCCGACTTCGCCGCCCCCGAGGCGCCGGCCGCCGACCAGCCTGACACTGCTGGCCAGAAAAAGCCAGATCCATTCAAAATCTGGGCCCAGTCCAGGAGCATGTATGAAAGCCGACGTGAGTATGAAGCAGGTGTAGTTGCTAAGGCTACGGCTCCGGCAGCTGCTGCCTGGGTGTTTTCTTTGCGAAGAAATGGATGGTTTTGGTTGCTGCTGGAAGTGTGGGGATTCTGCTGGTTGGTTTGGTGTCTGTCGGTGGGATCCACTTGGTAGAGATGTAGTTTGCTGTCTCATGAGGATTGGGTTTAGATCATCTCTAGGAATCATCTAAGGATCATCTCTCTTAGATCAAAGATTAATATGAAAAATCTCTTTAAAATTAAAGGCCGTCTTTTCCCCTATGTTTTTATTGTGCTTTTAAATTAGGCTGGAGGAGAGTTTTTTCAATTTTGTTATCCAAATCCTAACCTCTTTTTTGAGGTTAAGACTCATTATCTGATATGCATAGGAATTTCAGTAAGGAGGGGAAGTATTTAGTGTGCTGAAATTTATATCAGATGCTTTTCAGCCTCACTCTGGGGAGGAGAAAATCCAGCTGAGCCATTTTACTTTGACCAGAGTGGACACTTTAACAATACAGATATTAAATGCATATTGTAAGTGGCTTTTATGGCAATTAATAATCTGCACACTTGGCTAATAATTCAACAGGGTTTTGACTCTGTTCCAAGACCATAAATGTGGTTTCAATCAGTTTCTTCTCAGGAAACAAAATAAACAAATTGGCTTTGCTTTAATTGCACTGCTGAAGATGATCAAATCTGTAAAAGCTTCTTAAAGAGTTACAGTGTTAGGTTCATTTTGAAAGGCAGTAGTTACTTCAGTTAGAGAAAAGGGAGTTTCAAAATCTTAGTGCTCTGAGAGTACTACCCGCTGTTTGATTTCATTGTCTAACTGGAAATTGGTAAAACCAGTAAGAAATTAACCTTTACCTCAGAATGAAAAATGGTAGGACTTTTTCTCACTGACGAAATGAATCACTTTGAAGTCTTATATCCTGGGAAAATTAAATCATGAGTCACAGTTTCTTGGCTGAAGATGCATCTCTTTGGATTGAATGTCTCAGCAATGCAGTTTGTAGGTGTCTCTGCTTTTGTGCTCTGCCTCCTTTCCCATCCTTTCCTGGGGATTGGGCGTACTGACCCTGTGGGCTCCGGGGCACGCTGATCTGCAGAGTGCAGTGACAGAACTTGTGTGTGCAGCTCATGGAAATAGGAGAAAGGGGTGAGAGCTGAGGGACAGTGGCTGCTGAGCCCTGCAGAGCTGTGGGCAGAGCTCCTCCTTCTCCTGCCTGGGTGGACAAGTGTCCCATGGCACTGGCCTTCCTGCAGCCCGCGTGCTTCCTGCTGGCACTGCGCTGCCATTGCCTCTGACCCCCTGCAGCTACTTAGCTAATTTCTAATTAACTCTTTAACTCATACTAATTAGTCATTAGTATCAGCTTAGCAGCCTTAACTCCTGCCTGTCTTCTCTGATAAGACCCAAGACTGAGCTGGAGAAAGCCTGAAGTGCACAGGCAGTCGCCCTTCTGTGGCACCTTCAGCACCATGTGCTAAATCCTCCCTCTTTCCTCGATGGCTGCAGTTATCCTGTAGAGGTTTTGTCCTTGGCTGGGGCTAGAGCCCTTCCAGAGGCCTTTTCACAGTCTGTTGACCTGCTGGCTTCCCACATCCCTTCTTTTCCTGTGCCACAGTCCTCGCTGCTTGGGCCTGTTGCTAGACTGGGATCTGCTACACCCCTTCAGCTTCCCTGCCTCACCTTTCCATAGTCCAGCATCTCTGTAGTGGGGCTGATCCTCTTCTCCCGCTTCAGTCCTTGTTCTCTTGCCTCTTCTACCAGATAAAACCTCTTTGAACATTGGTGCTTTTCTATGACCTTTTCATCCCATTGCTGTTCCCTTTCAAGGTGTTTTTCTGAGATTTCTTGGTTTCATAGTTAGGGGTTCTTTTGAGAATGGTGGAAATGTGATATGGTCATATCTCCTTTTAAACCATTAGAGGTTTCCAAGAGCCTGTGAATTTCCAACCCTAAGCTGGAGTGAAACAAATTCCCTGAGGATTAACCTGCACTCTTAGCTAGTGACATGGCTTTGCTGTGGGTAATGAAATGTGAAGAAAAGCAGGAAAGATAAGTGAAAAATTGAGTTGGATGTGCTTTTCCTACTTTTGCGGTCTGATCCCAGAGCATGACTGGTGGTTTTGAGGTCAGTGGTCAGCTCCTCCTTGCCTCACCAAGCCCTTATTTATCACCAGTCTCATAAGTCTGGTGGTTTACAGCTGAAACTTGGCTCTGCTGCCCTGGGGGCTTGGGGTGAAGCCCTGTGTTTCTTTGCCTTTCTTAGGAACCTGAATCATCCCTTTGAGACTCATTCCCAGTTTTTCCCAAGCGTGGCTCTCAGGTTATCTGCAGGGACCTCTGCTGACACTGAGCATCAGAGTGTGTGATGGGAGGAACCATTCCCTGGGGACTCCAGCTCTGCTGTCTGTCAGCTCCACCTGTGCTCTTCTTCACGTTTTTACCCAGCTCCAGTTGGATTTAACTCTGGTGCCACCTTTGGCTGGTGGGGAAACAGTCATATCTTCTCTTTCTCCTTTACTTCACCCATTCCCTCGGGCTTTGGGACTGTCATCTCCAGTGACAGCTTTGGGTGCTGGGTGTGACTCTCTCTCTGCAGCCTTCTGATGGAGGTGTGGGCAGAACTAAGTGAAAATCTTATGCACAGCAGGAGGATGTCACCCTAGTGCCAGGGCTGAGGGTGGGTGACACATGCAGTCACCAGGGAATTTGGGGGGCTCTGCAAGGCTCCGCTTGAGGAGCCCCAGCACAGCTCTTCTGCCACTCAGGCCTTGCCCTCTGGTAATTGCTGGCCTTAAAAAGCCTGGAAAAGGGTTATAGGATATTCTTCAGGGTTTTGAGTCCTCAACAAGTGGACTGAAAAACAGAAACAAGCCTTTGTGTTGAAGTATGTGATGAATTTAAAAAGGACAGAATTTTAGAGTGTTAGATCATCTTAAGTGTTTTATTTTGTCCCATTTTTGAAATTGTTGAGCATAAAAAGAGCGTAGTGCAATTTTTCAAGTGCAGTTGACACAAGAAGATGAATTCATTAGCTCCAGCCCAGACAGATTTTTTTTTCATCTAAAAATAATATTGTAAAGAGGTTTTATTCAGTATATGAATTCCTCTTCTCCAAGATATTTCTAAGAAGAACTGAATCTGTAATGAATACCTGCTGCCTTTTTCTCTGGGAATGCATCCCCTGTTACTTACATTAATAATAACAATGTAGACACAGAAAGCAAAGACAACATTTTAATAATTCAGAATTTCTAAAATTCGTTCCTCCTCTACTTGAGTTGTCTTTGGATCAGTATTTCATTCAAAAAGACTGTATTTGCCTTATGTGACCTGTCTCACTGAAGACATTGGTAGAGAACAATTAGGTTGAAAAGGACCAGCTAACCCATAATTGGGTAAAAGCATGTGTTTTTATGATTTACCTAATACATCTTAATATCAGAAAGTGCTCCAGTTCTGCAGGGGAGAGCCACAGACGTTGCTTGTTTAGGGGAAGAAAAAAACGAACAAAAATTAAGCTAGAATTACTAATGCAAAGCTAAGGAAAGGCTCCATCACTGTTTCTGGACTCTGGCTGAGGGGAAGCAGATTAGAGCTGCAATTTATTCCACAAATGTGGGTTAAAGTTCCTCCATGTGGAGCTCCCTGGGGTGAAGGGATCAGCCCTGCAAGGTGCTGAGTGTTTGGGCTGGGGTCCAAGGAAGCTTATTTCCAAGCTGTAAACCCAAAGGCATGCTTTAAGGCTAAGGCTGAGCTCAGATGTGCTGTGCTGCAGTCTGGCCCAGAGTGACCAGTCTTTGCTGGATTAAGATGTTTGAGAATAGCCAGCTTTGTGGGAATGTGAAAACAGAGCATTTGGTGGTGGTAACAAATGCACTCTTTGCTGGTGCTGAGCTTCAGCTGCCTGAGCTCCTCGTTATGGGTAACTCATTGCTGCTCGTGGGAGTTGTGTACATGAATCAGAGGGAAGGACAAACCCTTAAGGTTTGAAAGCTGAAGCAGTTCCAAGATCCAGGAATGACACACTTGAAGAGCACTCAGAGACAGAAACAGCAATTGAGTGGCTTAGCAGAGAGCCACAATTCAGAAACCTCACACTGTTTTATTGAAATATATTTTTATAATATGCTTTTTACTTTTCAATGTATTATTAAACTTCCTTAAAGATTAACACAATCTGTTGTCAAATTTTTCTCATGTGGCCTGATTGCTTTGCAAAATACTGTATCCTACATATGGCCATCTGTCAAAACAGCAGTGACAAAATGAATTAATCTGAATTGCAGATGTGTTAATGAATCCCTTTGAAGGGCTTAAGCATTTAATTAAAAGTAAAGCAGAACACGATAGAGAATTTTTAAAGCTTTTAAAATATTCGAAGTTATCATTAATATTTGAATTTTATTTTCAGGCACACAATTTGTTTGGGAGGATTTTTCTCTCCCCAAATCTAATTAAAACAATACAAACAAGTCTTGACCCTAGTGTGTTGGCTCATCAGCAGTTACATAGAACTAAAAATATTTGCACAATGGCACAAACATTAGATAATTTTCCCTTAAAATAGAGAAGAAGAATACACTCATAAATTTCAGAGTATTTCAGAGAGTATTTCAGCCACCTTCTGATCAGACTGAGTTGAAAGATGAAGTTTAGTAAAAGCCTTTTGGCAGGGTTATGTCATTTTATTATATTAACAGTAGACAAACAGTTGCAGTGATGCTCTTGGCCACACAGATATATCTGTGCCCTTGGAGAATGTGTTGCCGAAAGGGACCGTGGTACTCATGTGAGCTTGTTCATTTTCCCAAGAGCTCCTCCCAAATCCATCTTTCAAAAGCTTTCCATGACACCACAAACGGGCTGGTTAAAGGGAAAAGACAAAAGAAATTTGAATTCTCCTGTAGTGGGTAGTTTAGAAAATTAATTTCTTGCAGATATGGAGCCTTATGAGATCTGTGGGTAAATTGCAGGTGTTTTCAGCTCTAGAACTCTCCATCAGCTTCAGTGAGACTGTCCACTCCTGGTTTCAGACTTGTCCTCATATACTTTGCTGAATCTGGGCCTTAAACATTTTTTGCCTTGCCAAGCTCTGAGTCACTGAAAGTGCTGCTGCCTCAAATGAGACAGTGACTAAAGCAAGCTCACACTGATCATTCTTGAATCCATCTTATGTTGAAATTGATGTCACACTAGGCAGATTTTTATTTTATATAGCATGTTAAAGTTTGCATAGTAAAGTTTGATTAAAATATCTGTAATTAAGAATGGTGTTCATTATTCATCACCACATATTTAGAATTTCTTTTGACATTTGGCAAAGATATTTCTATTTGGAAAACTAACTCATCTCATGAAGTTGAAAAGTTTCTTGTAGAAAAGTATGTTTAAGGTGTTTTCACAGAAATTTTTCCTCTAAGGAGAGAAAAGGTTTTTTCAAATGTACCTGCATGCATGTGCATAAATGTGTAAATTCATATGTGTGTGTATTTTATATCTACACGTGCACAGAGATGTGAAACTTATTGTGTCATAATCCATAGTTGCTATAACCTTAACAAATTGTGCATGCAAGCCTAACACGACCCATAAAGTCACAATTAATTAAATGAACTAACAAGAAAGCAGATACATTAAGCTTGCAAAACTGTAAAATTAATATTACAGCTATGTCACCTTCACCTGCAACTGGACTGAGCAAGGGTGAGAGAGAGAGAGAAATCAATTCCACGAGTTTCGGAGAATGTAAGACTGTGCTGAGAATGTATCTGTGTCTTGTGTTGTCTTGTTCTGGTGTCATTGCTGCTCTGTGGCAGGGGGCTCTTCATCACCAAGGGAGTCTGGCAGGGCCATATGCCAGGTTTAGCCAGCCAGGGGCAAAGCCTGGCTTTGCTGTCCTGGCTGGATGGTGTAGGTGGTCGAGGGTGGGTGTATCATGTTCCTGTTTCTTTCATGTGTTTGCCCACGTGGCTCATCAATGGGGCTGCATCACCCACCTGTCCTGACATTCACAGAACTCTTCTTACCACTTTTGCACTGCTCTCCAAATAGTCTGGTTTAATTTGGGACAAGCAGATTAAATTTTGCTGCTGTTAAATTTTACCCATTTGGGCTGCATACGTGTTTTGTCAGAATCAGACATGCTTGAGATCAGCCACGGTGCAGGGTTGCAATAAATGACTCCTAGAGGCCATTTTTCATTCATTTTCAACAAAGTTTCAGCAGCACCATGTTCCCATTGAGTAAGGAAAGTGGCTCCTCAGAAATGCAACTGAATAATGGGACAACGTAAAATAATTCTCTGGTATGGAACCCCAGAGGGTCTCACTTCTGAAGCTTGGGGGTGGATGGGTGTTCTGGGCTGTGCCAGTGAATCACTGCTCTGCAGAGCTGCTGCAGTAAGTGGTAAAAGGAGCTTTGTACTCATTCTGTGAAAAGGTGTGTTGTCTGTATGTCTGTTGTATCTGTGTTCCACCTCACTGAAATCCTTCCAGTGGGAGGAGCGCTGTGTGAAAGAACCGGTTTCTTTGGGGGCAGACTTGTCTTTTTTTGTAGCTTTGGTCTGACATGGCTGGTCTAGCCAGGCCTGCTGTTCCCCTCAGCAGCATTAATTGTGTAGCTGGGACCCAAACCAGAGCCATAAGGCATTGCTCAGTGGGACTGGAGGGGTGACAAATGGGAAGGTGCTGAGAGAATGCCTCGGACACAGGCCCACGCCGGAGCTCTCTGCAGCAGCCACTTTACCTCTGACAGATCCAACACACACTATTAATTGTTTGGGGCCAGTCTGTGCCAAAACAGCCTGCAAAGGGCTGAGAGACGCTCCTGACTGTGTCTGCTTGTCACGCTCGCCTTGCTGAAGGCAGTGACAAACAGCAATTAATTCATTGTCTGGATGCTGTTGTGCCGCACGTCTGTGCGTGGCGAGCTGCCTTCAGCCAGAGGAGATGAGGCACACAGGCACCCGGCGTGCTCATCACCCGAGCGCTCTGTAATTGTGTCTGGACAAAAATCAGCCTCTAATTCAGTGAGGGCACGGGTGTTAAGCTTGGCTTATAATTGCAGGTAATTAGAATGTAAAAATATTATCTGTAAAGCCAGCTTAAATGAAAATGTCAAAGCAGACATCTGTAGCTTACCATTCACCTATTCGTTTAATTTTTTGTATTCCCAGTTCTTTAATTCGTGTTATATTTTAATTCATTGAAGAGAAACCTTCAGAGGTAACCAAAAGTCTGACAAGCACCAGAGCAGACCCAAATTTTTGCAGAATAAGCACAGACAGTGTGAAATCTAATTAAGGCCCAATCTGACATTCACTGATGCCAATGGAAAACAACCTGGTACAGGTTTTCATAGATGATGTGTCATTAAATGTGCTGCATCCTGTGTCTGAGGAGGCACTTTTTTAAATTGGATTCCTGAACAATATACTTTGGTTTCTTTGCTGAAGTTATAGGCAGCTGACTGTCAAAGCAACAGCTTTTTATTATCAGTAATTATAAATTTTGGGAGGGGATCATTACAAAATTAGTCAATGCTACAGATACTATCCAATAAATATTAAATGAACCTGAAGTTGCCTTCTGATATGATAAAATGTTAGCAATTAGTTATGCATTTTTAAAAAAGGGATGAAAGCAAGCATGAGTAAGTTAATATAAAACATTGCTGTTCAACAGTGCTTCAAGGTTAGTACTTCTCTGTATGTAATATTCATTGTAAAAACCTTGCTGGTGTTCCATACTAATGAGTAGGTGAGCTTGGGCTTTTTTATGTTTCCAGCTGGTTTTATCTCTTCAGTGCTTTTGCCGAGCCTGCACACGAGCAAGTGAGAGTCAGGAGAGCTGCACTGTTTTGAGTGGAGTCCTTCTGATTTACACCAGGGGATGTGTCCCACAGTTATTTAAAGCAGAGTTGGTTGACAGCTAGCAAGCTATGCTTAGGAAAGTTAATTAAATAGTAGAAGTCATAACAAGTGGCTCTTCTGTCTCCCATGTAAGAGGAGGCAGCTGTATTGTTTCTGGCAGAGTAATTCTCTGCTGTACATATTTATTTATTGCTGGTTTGGAAGAGACTCTTGCAATGGGTAATGATGCTAATATTGACAGAAGGAAATATTATAGTGATGAAGGGCAAGACACAATTAGATGCCTAGAAAGTAGAAACCACTGCATAACTTTTAATGGTAATATAAGTAATAATCCTTTAGTATTTAAAACTATAAATGTTGATAGTTATGTCTCTTTTTTTATGTAAAAAGGAGGTGGTCTCCAAGCCCATCTCTTGTAAAGGTTAAAATTGCATGGCACATCCTTTTATGTACATCTGAGTAGTCCTGATTTGGGTAAAAACGTGTGGTATTTTGATTAAAAATGATAGTTTTTCTTCTTTCCCTTCAGTTCCAGATTATCAAGAGCAGGATATCTTTCTATGGAGAAAGGAAACCGGGTTTGGATTTAGGATTCTAGGTGGAAATGAGCCTGGAGAACCTGTGAGTATCATGTTTTAGTTTGTGGCATCTTTCAGAAACACAGCAGTAGAATGTACAACTAGCAGTAGAATGTACAACTGTGCACAACTATCCTGTAGAATCACTGCAAAATAGTTACTGGGATATATATATATATATATATGTATCCTGCATCTCCCCACTCTCCCTCCAAAATAACCCCACAACTCCATAACTGAAATGGGTTTGGCTTCTTCTACTTTAATGATAAACCAAGAAAAAACACATAGGTCCTTGGACACTGAGGACAGGATGTCCTGGTCATGTTTGCAAGTATTCTGATCTTAGCATGGCAGGTTCTCAGATCTTAGGATGCTCAGTTCCCTCCTTGAATTCAGTTAATTTATTTACCATAAATCCAGTGCCTGTGGGAGGTGTCATCCTTTCCTGTGCCGCACAGGTCACAGCTAGATAGCGGCAGCATGACTTTCCATGTTTTTCCCTGCCAAAATTATTTTGCTCATTTATGGGAAGAGAGACCAGGAATTCATCTTGTGTTAGAGTAACTCCACAGAACTCACTGAAGATAAACCAAGACTGAGTTGGAGAACAAGCATGTGGTGCAGGGTTGTAAACCCTGCAGGCAACTGAAAGGGTAACTCAATCTCAGCTTCCCTGACAAGACCCTCAGTACTATTAACCATCTTCCTGTCTGGTCACTGTCTGGTTGAAGTTTCCCAAGGCTGTCTGTCCTTAGAGTGAATGGACTGCCTAAAGAAACAAGATGTCAATTTATTACAATTTCACAACCTGCTGTATTCACACAGCACCGCTTTCACAGAAACAACTTCCCTGACCAGCAGACATTTGTCAACAATTTCATGTCCTTCCTAAATCAGGTCTAACTGGGAATGCCCCTTGCTTGCAGCTGGCTGTTGAGCTGGTTCTCATGGCTGTCTCTCCTGCTGTGCCAATTCCTCAGATTTACATCGGTCACATTGTACCGCTGGGTGCTGCTGACGCCGACGGCCGCCTGCGATCAGGAGATGAGCTGATCTGCGTGGATGGGACGCCTGTGGTGGGCAAATCTCACCAGCTCGTGGTCCAGCTCATGCAGCAGGCAGCCAAACAAGGCCATGTCAACCTGACCGTCAGGCGCAAAGTGGTTTACACAGGTAGGCTGCAGTATCACCCCGCAGGGGTGGGTTTTCTTGCCAGGATCCCATCTGTTCAGCAAATGGTCTGAGGAGAAAAAAAAGCTTCTTCCAGTGCTGGGAAAACTCAAGGGATGGACTGTTACTTTTCCTCTTTTTCCGGTTTTTAGTCTTTTTTGTTCCTGATCAAATAAGTTTCAAGGTTTTTTTTTACAGTCGCGACTCTCTTAGTTGGCTTTCCCAGTGTTCATAAGGTTTCTGATAAAATGGGAAACTGTTCAGTTGCAATGTACAATTTTTAGTTTGACTCACACAGCAGACACTGTGGCCAGCTGCTTGTGTTTTCTGTATACTTCCCAAAATACGTGTGCAGCCTGATAGTCACCCTTAAACTGCGAGTGAGGGAAAAGATGATGAAGAGTTCAGAGAAGGGGAGGCAAGGGCAGAGTGTGAGTGAGGGCTCTGGTGTGTGGTGGCTGCTGTCCCAGGCTCAGGGGAAAATTCAACATGTAGTAAAGTGACCTGAGGATGGGAAACTGCAAAACATTGTTGGTTCTGGTGGGCCAGAATGTGCATGTTTGTTGTCACAGTATCATGGAATGGTTTGGGCTGAAAGGGACGTTAGATATCATCCATTTCCAACCCTTCTGCCATGGGCAGAGACACCTTCCACTAGACCAGGTTACACAGGTCTAGAGAGTTTTCTCTATGCTGAGTTACACTGGGCATTGTGCGCACACTGCACAAGTGTAGGATCTAAATGAACAGAAAAGAAGCTGACAGAAACACAAAGATGCAAAAAGTGACACTGCCTGGTACCATTTTGGCACCCAGATAAATGACTGAAAAATGTTATGATGGCAGAGAAAATGAAGACATGAGCATGAGCTTTCTAAATAACATGTAGCCATATGTTTAATATTGGATAGTAACTTTTGAGTGCTGCCTGTCCCTTTGAGTCCCTTTAGGAACTCAGGCATGGGATTTGCTTTTACTCACTCAAAGAAAAGGATATTATATAGCTTTTCAAGTTTAGGCATCATCAGATAAACAGGAGTGATGTACTTTGATCTTAGAGAGAATCAAAATAACATTCAGGTTGGAAATTAGGTCCTCAGTGGAAGGCAGGACTAGAAGTGTACCTCTGAAATAGCTCTGTGTTCTTATCCAGGCCTGAGCTCCTTCTGCACAATAACAAATGAATGTTCACTTCTCATTTCTTCCTTTCTTCCCAATGTGGATAAACACCAGGTTATGTCTGTCCTCTGACTGCCTCTCTTTAATTCCTGACCAAGGTCTGGTGTGAGAGAAGCTTTAGAAGAGCATTGGGAGGAAGGGGAAGGGCAGCTGAATTTTGGTATTGTTTTTGTGTGTAGATTTTCTATGCAGTTTTACAGCCTCCTGGATGGAAATTACCATGAAAGATTTAGATGCATGAGATCTCTCTTGATATTTCATTCAGAGGCATGTTACTGCAGATCGAGCTATTTCTGAATCATTGCAAATGTGGACACTTACTCTAGGATAAATTATTCAGAATCCCTTCTTTCACCTTATATTTACAGGCTTTTAAATTTCAGCAGAACTTTGTGGAGAAGGCTGTTCCTGAATTTTGGTCCCTTGTTCCTCCTGTCATCTGTATGCCAGTAGAAAGAGATTGTTCACCTAAATGAGTACTCTCTGTCCTGAGATTCATGTAGGGGAAGTTTTATGCTCCTGTAATCTTAATATGAAGAATACTATCTATTTAGTGCATAGTTTTGAGTATATAAGTGCAGACAGGACTTCTATGCAAGGATATTTTAAGGTCCTTTTTATTTTTTTTTGCATCATGAAATTACAGGTTTAGGTTTTGTTTGCATCTATTTTCACGCTAGCGCTTTTAAGATCTTCAACTTAATTTTGATTCACCAAATTGGAGAAGTGACCTGATTAGCAGAGGCAGCCATTCAGCAAGGACAAGTGCAATATGCTGCTCTCAGCTGCCCAAATGGGCTGTGGAGAACAGGCTGAGTAACAAGAAATGGAAGGTATTGTGGGCCACGAGCTTTATGCTGAGGGTTGGCTCAGGTGAAGAAAAAGATTGTGCAGGGATGTAGGCAGGGGGAAACTCTCCTGATTTCCCAACAGATGATGGCTTAGTGCAATATGGTCCAGCACTTCAAGAAAGACGTATTTGAGTTGGAGAGAGCCCAACTGGAAGGAGTCCAGAAGACCAGAGAAAATAAGGAGAGCTCTAGAAAACATGGTCTGAAAGGAAATATTGAACAAATTTGGATTCTTTAGCTTAAAGCAGAGGAGGGGGAGGAGGTATTAAACTTCCCAAGACTATAAGAGGCTGCTGCAAAGAGGAAGGGAATAATATGTTCTCCATATGCCTGTTAGATAGCACTAGGAATAATAGCCTTATGTAGCAGCAGGGAAGATTTAAGTCAGATATTGCAACCAATAGATTGCTTGGGGAGATATTTAACAGCTGATTAGACAAACATCTGTCAGGACTGATATTAGGTATAGCTGGCCCTCACTCAAGCAGAGTCTGGACTAAGCAATTTTTTTGAGATTTCTTCAAGCCTTGTGGTAGCTGATTAGATTTTAAACTAACACCCCTTCCAACTTCAGTTGCTGTTAAACACTTGTTTAACATTAATGTTAACAATGTTTAATATCTGTACCAGACTGTACAGATCATAGTTGCTGACTCTTCCATCCAGAAATGTTTGGTTCACAAGTTGTTTTGCTCATGTTGACTGATTGTTATTATAAAGATCCCATTAATCAAAGGCAATCAATGCACTAATCGATAGCTTTCAGTTTAAAACTACACAGAAGGTGGTGTTGTGAGATATTACTGCCTCTCCTTCAGGCTTGTGCATATATATGTACAACGTACGTATGGTTGTACATATATAACTGAGGTGGGGATGCAATAGCTAGAGGAGGCACCTTTGAACTGATGTAATCCAGGTTTAAAATGCCACAGAGCATCCAAGCACACAGCACTGCACTGGTTTGACCAGGCTGCAGTTTGCCAGTGGAGAGCTTTGGCTGAATGAGCACACACAGGAGAGGGTGAGCAGTGTGGGCAGTGCCACCACCGAGCAGAGCTATTGAAAGCATGGACATAGATGGACAGACTAAAGCAGGTGATTTTCTTTCACCCTTTTCTCAGTAAACACCTCTCTCCAAGCACTGTTAGGAAAATTAATCCACAAACATCAGAGGTTTATGTCCAAAGAAGAGCCACAAGAGTCCTTTTACCTTATTCCAATAAAGGGAGAGGCCATGGGGCATTCTCCTGGGATCTCTCACTTTTTTGGAAGATGCAGCCTCCCTTTTTATCCCAATTTCCCGACTGCATTTCCCTTCTCTCTTTCCCCATTGGCTGAAGTACTTGAGAGGTTCAGACTTCCCAAATCACCTGATACCAAAGATTTCCCTCTAATGTATAACCCTCCCTTTTATTTTTTAATTCTTATGAAATTTAGGGGGTTTTCTTCCCCATTGTTTCTTTCATCTTTCAATGTCTAATTTCATTGATCAGCAAACCTAAAGTTTATTTGTAAAAGCAAATATCTTTTTCTATTCATCAATCAGTGGAACCCTTCCCATTATTTCTTTTATCTCCCAGTGCTAGTTTTATCTACCAGCAGACCCACAGCTTGTTTGTAAAGACAAATTCACTATTCCTTCCAGCACTAAATGGTGTGTTGAGGAAGATAAAAGAGGAAAGCCTTATCAATATGATTGCCTGGCAAAAGATTTTGAGAATATAGAAACTATAAGTGAGATTGAAATGAAAGCAAGCTTTGAGATACCTCAGTTACTGAACAACTGGAAAACAATGGTATGGCCAGCTGAAGGTAATCCCCTTTTGATGAAACAATTCCCTCTGCTTGCAGACAGGTCCAAGGCTCAGAGCAGACCACACTAGCTTAGCAGAAAGAGTCCAAGGAGTAGTTTATAGGGTTTAAAATGTGACACAGTATGGCAATGTAATGATTCTTATAGGCTGTATGTAAATGCTATAAGATTTGTATTTTGTATTAGATTGGTTAGTGAGAGTTAGAATATTCAACATAGAAGAAAATGTATTGTTTTGTAACGGGAACCTCGCTCTCTTATCTTCTCATCCTCTCTCTTTCTCTTTACCACTCTCTTTACTCCTCTTGGCCCTGCTCCGAGCTGTGGCTGGAAGCTCCCAGCAGGGCCCTGCACCCAGGCCCTCTGCAATAAACCCCAAGTTCCATGACCTGCCTTCAGAGATCTCCCATGTCCATCTGTCCTGCCCATCCTACCCCCATCACTCCTACACTGGTGCAGCCTGCTTGAACACTCTTTCTTCTCCCCTCGCCAGTTCCCAAGGCAGAGAATGAAGTCCCATCCCCGGCCTCCTCCCATCACAGCAGCAACCAGCCGGCCTCGCTGACGGAGGAGAAGCGGACGCCGCAGGGCAGCCAGAACTCGCTCAACACGGTCAGCTCGGGCAGCGGCAGCACCAGCGGCATCGGCAGCGGCGGTGGCGGCGGCAGCGGCGTGGTCAGCGCCGTGGTGCAGCCCTACGACGTGGAGATCCGCCGTGGTGAGAACGAGGGCTTCGGCTTCGTCATCGTCTCCTCCGTCAGCAGGCCCGAGGCAGGGACGACGTTCGGTGAGTCCCGCGCGGTTTTGGTTGCACCTCCGGTGAGAGGCGAGGCTGGCGGCCCAAGGAGGCGGGTGGGGATCTGTTTGATTAAAAGTCATTAGCGTGCCCCAATCTATGTTGTTAATAGCAAAATCAGAGGTAAAGACTTGGTAGGTGTTTGCCTTCTGGGTGTTGTTCGGCACTGAGTTGAGGAAAGTGAAATGACATCCCAACTTGAAGAGCTAAAATGTCGCCAATGCAATTCCTGATGCTCACTTTCTGGGAGAGCCTCTCTGGGGTTTGCTCTCTGGGGATCCTCCCAGTGATGCTGTTTGCCAGTGCAGAAATGTAGCAGGTGGAATGAAATATGTCTCGTGACGGTGGAATCAAGCCAGTTGATTTAAAAGCAGTAATGCTTAAACTGATTAACTTCTCTTTGGCAATCAGGTTATTCTGATCATCATTATGTTGTGAGCATGCTGGTAGCTGGAAAGTTTTAATTAATACTGCTTCCTGGTGAGACATAAAATGGGGAATACTGTTAAAAGAACAGGATGTTTCTTTTACCTATTTGACCTCTTCCCAAATGCATTTCTTCAGAGTAGGAAGAAATTAAGTTTAAGCTATGTCACACGTAATATCCTGACCTAATAAAGGTGGTCATGGTTTCTGTCTCAAGACAGTCTTTCTGCTGGGCAGATACCCATTTCCAGGGGTTGCTGCAGAGGAGATGTACATAAGCTGATTTTGCAAATATGCCCAGAACAGCCTATTCTCAAGCAGTAGTGTCACTGCAAGGAGGAAACCAGTCAGAGATACTATTTTTTTCCCTTTCCATCTCCTCCAAAAGGAGGCTATAGGCAGCATCCGCTTGTACTTTGTTCCCTTAGTCTGTGGCACATGGTAGGGGTGGAGGGAAAGGAAGGACACAGCACTGTCCATCTTCACAGTACCTCCCACAGCCGTGCTGTGGTTTGCAGAGAAAATGCATTGCAGGCTCCCTGTGCAGCTTGAGTGCTCCTGGTGCATGAAGGTGCAAGAAGCGGCCTTTCCCTCATTCTCCTAGGCTTTATTTTCTGACATTTCTTGCCATTGCCCATCAGTGACACCCTTAGTAATAAATCAAGGGAGCACTACCACTTTTGCTGGTATTGATGTAGAAGAGGCTCTTTCTAGCTCTGTTCTGGGCAGTCTGGCAGCAGAGATTTCAAGGGGGAATTATGTAGTACAAAACTAGTGCACTGAGTTCTGTCAGTTCTCAGATTCTAGACTCTCTTACACTGTCCTTGCTGCTGGAAACTGCTCTTCCAAGATAGATGTTTTGGTGCCAGGACACAATGGTGTAATGTAAAAAAAATCAAACTGAACACAGTCTAGAACAGAGGGCATGCTTTTGTCTTCTGAACAGATTTGCAAATGTGTGTAAATAACTTCTACTGTATGAAGATTATACTGTAATTCTTCTCTGCAGAGAAACCTTGACCTGAGGTTGTAAAAAGTTGTGTTTGCTTTAGCCCAAAATTCTTGCTAACTGGAAGTTTTCTGTGCAGGGGCTCCCAAGGAGATCTGTTGATCTGTGACAGTTTTTCCTTTAATTTTTTCAAGTATATTCAGTTTTTTCCTAACACTCCGCATGAGATGTGTTCCCTCTGCTGTCTGGTGCTTGCTCTGGACCTGCCTTGTAGTTTTTTTCTTTCATGGGTAGTGTTTAGAGATGGGCCAAACTGGTTCTAAAACCCACCTTGGTCACTTTGGTGTGGGCTCTTTCATCTGTGTTTAGTGGATTGGATAGAGTAGAAACTCACATCCTCAAAGCAGGATAAACTGCAAACTGGATGGGGCTTTGTATTACCAGAAAGAGAAATTTTCTAACATCCTGGTAAAATTAAAGATAAAATAAAAAAAGAAATCTCCCTAATGTTTGTAACTAATATAACTAATATTAACACTTTCTGCCAGTTTTCATTGCATCTTTCCAACCTCACATATCCTTGTCTTAGCCTTTTCTTCTTTATGGTCTTTCTAGTGTTGTCATGTGTGTGTATCTCTAAAACTACTAATCAAATGAAGACTACAGCAGAGATGGGAAAATGCATCTTGAGGGTGAATGTATTGTGGATGCAAAGTGTGAGATGACCAGTGCTGTGTGCCCCAAGGCCTCTTGCCCACAAAAAGGAGCTGTAAAAAAACTCTCTGGATATATCTGAGTGATGTTGTGCATCCCCTGTGTCCCAATTCTGCATGTTATGAACAACCCAGTGTTTTAGAAACAAAACAGCTGCATGGAACAGGAGGAGAATTTTGTCTCCAGAACACATTCATCCTGAAGTGCTCTCGCTCTGTGTGTCAGACATCTCAATGGTTTTGTGTGTGGTTTTAGAGGTATGTTAATGAGAAGAACCTTATTCCTTCTTTGTTCCTACCCGGTGCCATCTAAGATCATAAAAGAGGAAGGGTTAGTAGGGGCTGAGGTGAGTGCCAGCACCAAGCAGGTTACCTTTGTCAGTCTTGGCCCATCTGTAGTGGTCCTGTGCCTTCCCTGGTAGTACCTTTATTCACAATGGAAGAAAAACGTTTCATGTTGCTTCCCCATGCAGCGCTGGTAGAGTGGGTCTGTGTGGTAGATAGGGAGCCACACTCCCTCCTAGGCCTAGAATGATTTTATCTTTCTAAATTGAGAAAGAACAAAACATTGGCAGAAGCTTGAACAGCAGTTGGCTTAGAGAAGGACTGGAGAGGCTGAAACTGATGTAATCTTGGAGGAGGAAAGTTGAGTCTTCTGTAAACAGTTTCAATTTTTTTCTTCAAAAACAAAATCGGATTTGGGTTATGATGGAGCTGCTAAATGCAGTTGTAGTCAATAAAAATTGCACCATTTATTAACAGAAATCCACTTGGGGGGAGTTTTGAGGGATTAACAAAACATCTTTTTGTGGAAGAAGTAAAGTGTTGCGCACTCAGCTAGTTGATTGCCAATGTTTTGAACACTGGCAGCAAAGCTATCCTATAATAACTTTTGCTTGATGCATTAATTAATTAACCCTTAACCTTCTCTTTCCCTTTTCAACCCTTTTTTTCCTTTTCCCCTTCACCATATTCCCCAATATGTAAACAATAAAAAAAACAAAACCAAACCAAACCAAAACCAAAAAAAACAACCCCCAAACCGATACAAAAGCGGGAAATGCATGTGTGGCCATGCCTCACAAAATAGGTCGGATAATTGAAGGGAGCCCCGCCGACCGCTGCGGGAAGCTGAAAGTCGGCGACCGGATCTTGGCCGTCAATGGGTGCTCCATCACCAACAAGTCGCACTCAGACATCGTCAACCTCATTAAGGAAGCGGGAAACACCGTCACCCTGCGCATCATTCCAGGAGATGGTAACGTATCTGTTTCCTGCTCTCTTGCCTCGCCCTCTTCTTGGTTCTGTTCCCTGGGATTTTTCTGTCACATGGAGCTGCAGAGCCGTGGAGGGGTCGGTTTCTGCTCCCACTTTGGGAGTTAGCAGTGAGGGAGGTTGTGAGTCTTCCATAGGTTTATTTTTTGTTTCTTTTTGTAGAGATGGTTGGTTTTTAACAGGGAGGTGCTAATTCAACATTAAAAAAAAAAGAATTTTCTGTTCCATGCATCTGCTTAAAATGATCTTCCATCAATTTGATGGATCTCTCAATACACTTTAGTTTGATTCTTAGCTTAGTAATACAGCTTTAGAATATTTGGGAATCACTTGTTAGGATGTGTGATTCCTGAAGCTTTGTATAGACACAAGCAGGCTATAGAGTAAGGAGATCACAGAAAGAGATAAACACTTTGACATGTTTTAAGCTGTTTCAAAAGCAGATTTGCTTTTATTCTGGGTAAGTTGCTTTGGGAGCGAGCTCAGGACATTTTTAAATGACTGCTTAAATGGAGATGGTTCTGAAGTTGCATTTTAAGAGTTACCCTAGACAGGATCTCACTATTTCAGATGAGAGGGAATGTGCAGATTCCCTAATAACAAGTTGACACTTGGTGGTGAATTAAGGTCACTGAAGTATTTAATAAAAATAAGGGTATGTGTTATGTATCAGTTCCATTAAATTAATCCCCAGATAGGAACTGATCACAAACCTGTTAAAGTATCTGCAGCAGAACTAAAATTGCTGTGGTTCTAAATTCTGAGTATTTTCTTTGTTTATTGTGCTTCTCTGCCATGGATGGGTTCAAAGTGAGAGCTCGTTGGGCAGAAACCTTTCCACATTGCTCCCCACAGACCAGGATGAGAAATGATCTGGTTATAAATTATTTCTGTTCAGGGTGATCTGTTTTGCACAAAAGCTTTATTTTCCTACTGTCTAGTGGGTACCAGATCAAATGCTATATAATCCTCTGCTGCTTGGAGCAAATTGGGTGTTCATGAATAATAAAATGGCTGTGAATCCAGCTAACATCTGAACTGGCCTGTGCATGCCTGTTTTGGAAGATAAACTGAGAGAAGAATTGTTCATTACCTGTATTTTAGTCTCTGATAAAAAGGAAGGTGAATCTTTAAGTATATAAAGTGCTTATTTTCTAAAAAAGCAAAACATTCTGAGAACTAAACAACTTCTACATGATTTAAGAATTTTTCAAGAATATAACCTCCTGACATAAATGCTGAGCCAGGCTTGCTCATGCAATGATGTGTCCTAAATATCATGTAAATTGCTTAGGTTAGGGAAACATGTACCTATGATTGACATCACGTATTCCTGGAGGAGATGGAAAGCTGTTCTTTGGGGAAAGGATCAACTCTGCTTTCATAGCAATTCAGGCTTTGAGTCTTTTTATTTACTGTCACTTTGAAATTCCAAGTCAGAGTGCCAACTTTGCATAGTATTACCTGTATTTATTTTCCAAAAGACAGTAAGACTCAACACTCTCAAAATCTCTGAGGGGTTTGCTCTAAAACCACATGAGATACAAGAAATCTGTCTCAATGTTGTTTTCTTTTTGATGTCTTTGTATGCTTTTCTTGATTTGTTGTTTTCTTTTGTTTCTTTTTGAGCGCTTTTTTGGCAAATATAAATGGTCTGTGTGCTTCAAGGAGGGGGGAGCATAAATCAGAGGCCAGTTGTCAGATAAACGTGAAACTGAGGTGCATCACGAGACTCACAATAAACTCACACTGCTAATCTCTTCTAACATTATTAAAAACACCAAGAGTTTTTGCTTTGTAATAAGTCTTGCACAAGTTAATTGGCACAGATGACTGCAGGATTGTATTTGCAATGAAATGATGATGCTTTACCACACTTCCAGCAGATTCAAGGATACAGAATGCTGGAATAGGACAAGCTTAGATTTGGCATGTAATTGGTGACAGAGAGTTTTAGGGCAGAGCAGGGCAAGGAATGAATGAAATATGTAGGGTTTAGAACACGCAATTGTAATTGTACTAAAGATAAATTTTGCTATATTTTGTTCCAGTTTTGCATGGTGGCTGGCATGTGTCCTGAAGCAGTGTCTAAAACACTGGCAAAATTATGCACAACTCCTGACTCATGGGAGAGGGTGGGCTAAAGATAGATGCAGTACAGTGGTGTGAAGATACATCTGTACCAAAGATGTGTTGTTGCTCTGCTTGATATTATTAGTGTGACCTACTAAAGGGTAGGAATCTTGCATTCTCTTTGAAGCCCATCTTCATCTGATCTCCAAATATTTGTGGAAGATTTCAGAGGCTTTTGTTCTGGATGAACACAGAACACTTAACCATGTTTTGGGGCTTTCTTATGTAGGAGACAGATTTTGACATCAAGGCATCTTTACAAAATAAACAGAATTATTTCTTAAACTCCAACAGTGTAACTACACGAAGGGACATCCTCTGACACAAGCCAGCTGTCAGTGGCACATCATCACAAGGGTGTGGTTTGGTCATGCCTACACTGAGAGGTGCAGGCAGACCCAGGAGCCTCTCTTGCTCTCTGAGCTGCTGGGCACAAGCCAGCTCTGGTCTGGAAGATGTTTCAGCTCCATATGCTGAGGGTTTGGGCATGTTACTTTGGGCACAGCACTGCAGGCAAGGGAGCTGTGTTCTTGTTGCACCCATCTGTTTAAGTGGTTCTTCTTTTCCTTTGTCCTTTTTCCTGAATTTCCCTTGACATGCGAATAGCTACAGAAAGGAAGAAGCTTCCCCTTATTTAGACTTCTCCAGAATTAATATCAATCCATGAAGGAAATGAAGTTAAACTCCCAGGATCCACCACATCTTAATTCAGGCAAAAACTCTCCTGTTGCTGCAATTTTGTATTACAGCTGGACTCTAATAATGGCAGATTTCTCCATAGCCAGTGAAATGAATTAGTGAATGCCTGTAGCTCAAGAGGCAAACAAGGGCAGGGTAGAAGGCCTTGTAATTTTATCTTGGAGACCCAGATGTTTTCATCTAGTTTTTGTCACTGTTGTCTTAGTGACTGTGTATTCAGTTTAGATTTTGGTCTTGAAAGGTGGATCATGGTCCGTATTTTGTGGGCACTTGCAATGTGTGGGTCTCTCCTGGGTACAGTGGGTGTAGACACAAAGAGGGGTTCTCCTGTGTACAGAGCTGTTCTGCAAAGGAGCAGCTGCCTGCCACTGCAGTGGGTTTAGCTAGGAATGCCATGTCTGATGAGTGGCTGTTTCTGCTGACCCTGTCCATCAGTCTCCAAGTGCAACCAACATAACTGTTGAGCATGTTGTGTGGTTAAGCACTGTCAAGGTACATGGAGTACCACTGAGGCTTCTTCTGAAGTCAAACTCTCACAGGAGAGGAGGGGTGTTTTCAGGAACTGCTGGCTTCTGGAGAAATTCAGCATTTGAAACTCTTCAGTACTAATATCAGTTCAGAATTGGTACAATATGTAGTTCTGGAAAATCTGTCGAGTTCAATACAGAAGAGTTCTGGGTCTGTGTTGCTATATTCAGCTAAAGGGATTGACATTACCTTAATTTTAGGCAGAATTTTAAGTGAGTTTGGGGTTAACTCTGGTCCTACTGAAGTCTGTGATGCAGCTGGAGAATGACAAGGGCAATATTCTGCCCTGCCATACTGTGGGGGACATCTAAAGTCACTTTTCAATTGCTCCCATCTCAGTTGTGGGAAGCAGGAGACAGGACCTCTCCTTGGAGCCCCTTTTTCCATGCCTAAAGAAAGCTGCAATTTGCACAGGCTGATGCTGGGCTGAGAGCCCTTTACCATGGCAGAAATTAAGCTTAGAAGTTACTCCTGCTCCCTGTATTCTCTCAGTGCACCCTTTTGTGTTACCCAGAGTTATTGATGCGTTTGGTACCGGTGGCTCCATGTTCCTGCTTTCAGTGCTGAGGCAGCAGTGGGTTGTATTTCAGAGAAGGATTTCAGTAAATTTGGGTTTTAGCCACATTCAGTATCATCTTATGAGGTATTGGATAAGAGCCACATCTCAATTCTACTGGAGATTGCATTTTCTGATGGAAGAAGGACTGATGAACTTATAATCCCTGGAATAGTTATAGATACTACAAAATTAATGCACCCAACCTACAATATTTAGAGACTTAATTGGTTGGAAGTCATGTCTTTAGACGATAGACAAAATTTTGTTCACTCCTTCATCTATAAGTGAGTCTTCATGAATGTGTCTAATGGTCTGGGGGTGGTTCCAATCCAGATGTCCTAATTTAATTTTTTTTTTCATTTTACAGTTGAGTGTACAGTTTCATATACATACTTACTATATTAATTTGGGGAATTAAGAAATTTGATCCTGTCTCCAGTTCTATAAAAACAATGTAATGTTGCTTTTCCGTGAAATGCTTTTGCAAAACACTTTTTTTCTTTCAGTGAATAGCCCGTGGTCTTCCCTCATAATAAAAACAAAATCTATTTTGCAGAATCCTCCAATGCTACTTTATTGACCAATGCAGAAAAAATTGCTACAATCACAACCACACATACTCCTCAGCAAATACCGCAGGAGACCAGGTCAGATTGTTTTCCTTGAGGAGGGCATCTTGACATGCTCTCTCTTCAGTTACTTCTTCATCACTTTCACGTCCCATGAGCTGTATTTTTCCTCTCTCCCTCTCATTCATTGCAGCAGGAACAACACCAAACCAAAGCAGGAATCCCAGTTTGATTTCAAACCACCCCAAGCAGCACAGGTAAGGAGTACCTCTCTAATTGTTTTGCTTACCACAGACTGTTGTTTCCAATCTGCTTGAGGGCTGTGTTTAAAGCGTTCCCTTGAAAATTCCTACTGAGAAGATGCTCTCCCTCAGACTCCTGAAAAGAAAGAGGAATTTGCTGATTAGTTTCTTAATATGTGTTGCTGTTGTTTCAGCTGAGAAACATTTCCAACACATTCTCATCGAGACTTTGAGGGAGTAAAAATAAAGAAAAAAAGAGCTGACATTTTTAGGGCAGTAATAATTTTTGTGTTTGTTTATTGAATTGTCTGTTGTGAGGGGCCTCTCCAGAAAGTATTGTTGTGTGCAAATGATAAATTCAGAGAATGAAAAAGAGGAAAACTTAATAAGGGGCGATATCTGGAGTGTTCCAGCTTGCACAGACGGCATCTTATTAGAGAGATTATCTATCTCACTGTTAACTTTCCTTGCCACTGGCCATCCCAGAAGTAACATCTTCCATTAGGGACTTCAAAACATCCCCATAACAGCATTTGAGAAAAACAATGCAAAGGCTTCTGAGCTTCTTGCAAAGGAATAAATGATGTGGTAACAGCACAAAAAGCCAGCACCATGGCACAGGCTCACCCCAGGTGCCATCAGACACTGCACTAAAGCTGGCACTGGAAGGAAGGTCATTCTGGCCTTTAGAGGTTGGTTTAACCACCTTTCTAAAATGTTCCCTCCTATCCTGGTGGTGCTGTGTAACAGGGGCGCCCAAAAATGCACCACAGGACATGGCCAAGCCCATTCATTCCAACAGCCCTTCACCAACCACCAGAAGTCCAAATTGCAGAGTGGGGTCTGAGGAAGCAGCAAATCCTGGTCTGTGTGTGAAAATTCAACTGATTTTCCATTTTTAATTATTACCAACAAAGCATTGCTTGAATAAATCCAACAGGAGAGCGGGGCAGTATTTGACTTTCTGTTCAATTGGGTGTTTGCTGTCTTCTCTCCAGCAGGACCAAGACTTTTACACTGTTGAGCTGGAAAGAGGAGCCAAAGGGTTTGGCTTCAGCCTGCGAGGTGGCCGGGAGTACAACATGGACCTGTACGTGCTGCGGCTCGCTGAGGACGGGCCCGCCGAGAGATGTGGGAAAATGAGGGTATGCACAAACTGGCCTTAAAACCACCTTGCTTTGGGATAAGCTGACTTCCCTGCCTCTCCCTTCTGCTGTTTCAGCTAAGAGGGAAATTAAATTTGAGCTGAAAGTGGTTTCTATTTACTGCTGCTGCTGGCATCTGTCACTCTTGGTGCACTGTCTGTAGCAGTGTGTGTTCAGTGGAAGACTTCACCCCCTTCTTCCAACACTGCTTTCCAAACTCTAGTACATGATCTGTTGTTTAATGCCTAAGGGCACATGTAGCAGTGAAAATGGAACAGCCACAGTCTTTGCCTGCTAGTGGGCAGAGAGGGGACAGAGCATGTCTGTGGCCCAGGGGTTACAAAATTACAATGTAGGTTCTGATTAACATTAATTGTTAACTTCACATATCAGCTAAATGACAAACATTATATAACAAGGGCATATATAAAATGCCTACTGAAGAAATAATTTGACAGGTTTTATGTAGTCCTTGGACCTTTGTTAGAGAATGCATTATAACTTTCCCAATACGTCATTGTCTCCAGATGTGGCATGTGAACGGCATTTTCAAAGTTCTTGTGTTAGGGATCTATGGGTCCAAAATTTTTGCTGATGAAAATATGATGCAAAAACAGTGCTGCCCTGTGGAGTTCAATGCTTTGACGAGCTCTTCCATGCCTTGTTTTTTTATCCTGATAAATTATTGTATTTGCAGAATCAGCTTTGCTGATTCATATTAGGTATCTATATCCAAGTTATATATCAAACTATATCCAAGTTAGAAACAGACCTGAAAAAGCTCTTTGAACATCCCAGTTGGAGCAGACTGTGAAACAAGCAACCCCTTTGACTGAAGACTCTATAAATAATCAAAATTAAATAAAATAGCACCAGTTCTAGCACTGCATTTACTAATGAGCAATACAGTAATTGCAAAGTGATTTTCAGAACAGCAGTGAAATATTTTGATACCTCAAGCTTTCTCCATCATCTTCATGTCTCCCAGACTCCTACACAGTGGGCACTCCCTGGCAGGAGTTGGGCATATTTAGCTTCACCTGATGCATAGTTGTTCCAGCTTTGCTACGGCCACTGTCTTGTGGTGTGCTGGTAGGGACCCTTGTGGGCACTTGTTTCTAATCATAATCTCTTTATTACATTGGCAGATTGGTGATGAAATCTTGGAGATCAATGGAGAAACTACCAAGAACATGAAGCACGCTCGGGCCATCGAACTGATTAAAAATGGTGGCCGCAAGGTCCGCCTCTTTCTGAAACGTGGAGATGGCTCTGTCCCAGAATATGGTGGGTCAAACTATGAAAACATTCCTTTCTTCCCTGGCATCACTCCATGAATATTTGTCTCAAGATCTGAAGCGGGAATTCTTTTTTATTTTCCTTTCTCACCAGTGTCTTACCAACCTTTGCAACATATAATTGCCTCGCTTGTGCTGAATTTTCTACACATTTCATCCTTTGCTTGCTTCCATGGACTTGGGGCGCAGTGTAAGGCAAGATCATCATAGCAGTATTTTTTGGTGATCAGAGAGGAAAGCAAAACAAAACAAAACAAACCTTATTGTCTTGTCCAGCCAAAAAAGGAATGTTATTGAACTGTGCCAAACTGTTTCTCAGCGGCTGAATTGTTGTTTCACATAGGTCTCCTCTTCTAATCAATGCAAAAACTGGGATCCCGAGTTGCTATTCTGAAGCAGTGATTAATTTTTTTTTGTTAGGTTTTTTCTCTTAGTTCCTGTCTGTATCCATAGACATGAATGCTGAGATGGCTTATGAGATTTTTGCCTTTCCTTAATATTTATGTAAATATTTATAAAGTTATTTGAGAAAAAGAAGGGAAAAAAAAGCTTTACTGCAAAAATGTATCGATTTGGCCTCCTGAGCCCTTTTCTCCCCCCTTAAACGGTCTGCTGGTTTCAACTAGTTCATTTGTAAGGTCTGAAAAGGTGAGGAGGTTATGAAAAGGTGCTCTCATGTCTGTCTTGGGGGAAACAGTCAGTCCTGGTTCCTTACTAAGAATTGCATTAGATTTCCTTTTCTTCCCTTGGAGGTTGGATTGCTGGGTGGCTTAACTTAGCACACTATTAAATATTATAATTATGTCTTATTTATTTGAGATAATTGTCAAATATTGTGCCCTCGATGGAGGGCTACTCCCAACCAAAGGTCTTTGAGGTTTCTATAGAAACTGATGATTGAAGGGATGTCCTTTATACTTTTCTCCCCGTATTTGGGTTATTTCTGTGTCAGTGAGTTCTGTGTTTATCATTCTCTCCATACCCTAACACCAGAAACAAAACCCTTCTGCACAATTTATGAACTAGATTTTATTTTCATTTACTGTACTATGTTTGAGAGTTTCTGCTCAGTCTGCTCATTATTTAACTTAAAATGACCAATTCAGAGTATAACCAACAAACAATTAAAGTGTTTAACGACATGGAAGGGAAGTTGTGGGTTTACACTTCTGTAATATAAATAGCACACCAGAAGGTTCAATGATGGCACTGAAATTCTGTAATGTTCTTTCTACTTTTGTCTTTTCCTATACTCCTTTGGATGTACAGTACTGTATCATATGCTAGACTGCATAAATACCCTGTAAATTAAGTGCTTCACTTCTCAAAGCATATGTCTGTTGCACTGAGGATGGAAATCCATCACCAATTTTCTTTTGGCTAATGCTAACCACTAAACGTTCGTTCTCCAAGCAAGGATTTAATATACAGGGGTTGCACTACTGTAAAGAATATCCTTGTAACATTTGGGACTCCTTTCCCTCTTCGTTCTGTTCGCTGCAGTCGCAAATGGTTCCTCTAATAATGTTAAGTTCCAATATTTTTCTGACTTGATTGGAACGTGCTTCTCTATGAGGCTGTATATTTTTGTAATGAGTTTTGTACTTATTTTTAATGTTGTGGTCTCTGGTGGACTTTATTTTTCGTTGTTGTTTGATTGTTACTGTTTTTTCTATGACATTCTGTGTCGCTGTTCCAGCTGTCTTTTAGAATGGATGCTCTCGTTGTCTGGGTTATTGAATCACCTCTTAGATGTCTCTTTATGTCACAATAATAACAACTGCTGTCTTTGCAGCCTTATATTTGGGTGAAGCCTAGACAATCTGACTGGAAAAATAAACTTTCTTTATTCTAAGATAAAATATGAAGATTTTTCTTTCTTTCATCTTTATTATAGGGAATCTAAATTTTCTACTTTTCTCTTTCTCTTTCTCTTACTTTTCTTGGTGCTGGGCTCTTCCTTCCTCAGCGATGATACCTCCTAATATCGCTGCATGTATGAGAAATGACAAGCTCGGGGAGTCTTGCTTCTACCTTATGGGCCATAATCAAACTACGGTTTGTAGCTAAAATCAATATTAGGTGTTTTTGTGCTGTGGCCTAATTCCCTCACATTGCTTTTCTGCTTTGCTATATTCTATATGTACAGCAATTCATCCCGAACACCCTGCGTCCCCCAAATTGTAAGTACACTCACCACAGGACATGTTTGAACCTCGCTTGTACGTTGTGTGAGAGGCAGGTTGCCACAAGCCACGTGCTTACAGCCACAGGAAAGCAGCGTGGTTCCATCCCCAGCTGTGGCCTCAAAATGCTCATAGAGCAAAACTGCCCGCATGTGAGTTGCAACATGGGTTTCACTTGGAATTCACAAAAAATCACAGCCCATGCACACACCAACCCTCCCAAGCTCAGGACTGGAAGTGCCATCAAATGGGAGACACTTGGCATGGTGGCAGGAGGAATGTAGAGTGTTTGGCTTGGTAGGAGGGAGGGCAAAAAGGAGAAAAAGAGGGAAAAAAATAATCTGTCCTCACAAGTGTTTGTGAGGGTTTTCAGTCATTGCCATCAGGGCATTCCACGTTAAGGTGGGTGTTGGGGTGCAAGTGTAAGGAAGTGGCTAATGCCAGCCAAGCTGCCACAAAGGAGTTACTTTAAGAAAGAAAACAATAAGCAAATAAATCAGCACTTGCATTAAGGCAGCACAGCTACTTTAATGTTTTTCATGTTTGTAATGAATCATTCATAAACATCCGTTACAAATGATGGGAGTAATTGTAGCTTAGCTGCAGCAAGGGCTGGGGTTTAGTTTGGATGTTCTTTTTCTACTTCTGCTTTGCAGTTTGTCTTGCAGAGGCAGCTCAGCTGTATTTTACCTCAAATAGTACATGAAAAATAATGAACTGGAGATTAGATTTGAATCAAAGCCATCCTACATATTACAATATCTTTCCATTGCTTTGATATGAAAAAATCATAACTACTGTCATCGTTGTTTGAATCATTGTGGCAAAACCAAAATCTAGCCTAGGACTTTACATAACATGGTAGAACTAAGTGAGATTAAGCTATGCCTTAAATGAAATGGAAATGGCATGATTACAGTCTAATTCTCACACCTTCAAAATGTTATTTTACAAGGTGAAAACTTAATAATCAATTCTATTTTCTGTGCATTTTCTGCTATTTGAACCGAGGCCTCCCACACCTGGAAGGCAGTTCTTTATAATGTCTTAAAAGACAAAAATTGTTTCCTAAAGGCCCTCTTTATTGGAAGCTATTAAAAAAAGGCAGCTAACAACCTGAACTACAATGTTTTTTTTTTCCACTGGAAAGAATATAATATAACTGAACATTATGAATTGGGCTTGGGGAGAAATGTAAAGTGCCCCATGCCCAGAAGAGCATAAAGATGAGATCAGCTTGGACCAAAACATGGCTAACGATCAGAGCAGCACCAGTACTAACCTGTAACTCTCGTTGTTCACAGTTAAATTAACAAAAGCTTCGGTTAGCCTTCGCTGACTGCTTTAACAGTTGTTTGTTTTTGTCACTAATGAAGTCTGAAGAGTGCTAAGTGGTGTCACAGCACCACGGAAGGCATCAATACCAAACCCTTTGCTGTTATTTTCTTTCAGACCCCAGCAGTGACAGGAACAGTCCCGCCACAGGTTCACAAAATGTATCGGAAATGAAACCCGTGCCATCCGACCGACGGCAGCACCCATCATCGGAGTCCAGTTATCCACCAGACCTTCACAAATCATCACAACATGGGGACAAGCGGACTTACGTTAGAGACCTAAAAGGCAGCAGAGAGTTTAGCAGACATCCCAATGAACACCACACTTGGAATGGGACTTCTAAAACCAACGACCACGTGCCAGGCAGGAAGACAGAGAGGTCGCCGGAGAGGAGGCACGAAAGGCAGCCAGAGAGGGTGGTGGTGAACGGGCAGAAGAGGAGGTCTCCTGAAAAGCGCAGGGAAGGGACAAGGAGCGCTGACAACACTTTGGAGAGGCGGGAGCGACTTGAGAGGAGGAGAGACCTCTCTCCTGAGAGGCGCAGAGAGCGGTCGCCCGGCCGGCGGCGGCGGTCGCTGGAGAGACTCACGGAGCCCAGGAGATCCCCTGAGCGGAGAAGAGAGAGCTCCCTCGACCGAAGGGCCAAGTCGTCCGACCGGCGGAGGGAGAGGTCGCCCGAGAGACGGCTCAGGGAGGAACGAGTTGGCCACCGGGAGAGGGAAGAGCCCGGCTGGAGGCACGAGCCCAGCCGCAGGCACCCGCCCGAGCAGCGCAGGCGGCCCTACAAGGAGTGCAGCACCGACCTCAGCATCTGAGGGGCTCCCCGGGGTCCCCGTCGCCTTCCCCACACCAAGGGAGCAGAGGAGAGAGTGGAACCAACCTGGCTTTCGCAGGCGACGAGACGTCCGCCACCTGCTGATCCTACAAACCGTTTATGCAGATGAAATCTTAAAACAAACAAAAAAAAAAGCATTGTGCCTGATGTATAATATTAAAGAAAGTATTTTTCAGTGTATTCTTTTTTTTTAATTACTTGCCAAATGTTGGTCCTAAAGGATTATAAAATTTTGTTTCTACATTCTTTGTAGATTTCTTAAAAATAATCCCTTTATTGGGCTACTTTCCCCCCCTCCCTAATATAGTAAATGGGGTAGCCAGTAATATAATATAGGCAAAGGATTTTATGACCAAGTTTGAATAATTTGATCCAGACTGTTCTCTAGTGACTCACTGCTACACTGTATGTAGAAAATTTTTTAAGGGTTGGGGGTGGGGAAGGAAGAAAATTGTTCATCTCAGTAGGAATGGAGCACTCCTGCTGAAGGAATTAAAAAGGAAAGAGACAAATGTTCCTAAAATTGCAAGAACTGTTTGAAGAGACTACTGTTTCAATGAAGGATATTTATAATAATAATAAAGAATTAAAAAAAAAAAAAACAACTCAAACCCACACAGCACAAGACGATTTACAATAAGTAATTTGTAGTTTGTTCCATGAACAGTTTATACTTTCAGGCCCCCTGGACAGGATGCGCAGAGGCAGAAGGACTGGTCAGCACCATGCCTGTGTCACACGCTAACGTGGACTGTTGAGCTCTCATTAGCCTCAGCAACATGTAACGATGATCTGTCATTAAGGCAGCAGCCCTGCTCATCTCCCAGCTGTATATGGACAGCAACCCCAGCATGCATGGTATTGTGTATCTGCTTGGAAGCAAGGGGAGGGATTGGGATTCTGGGACAAGGCACAATGCGGTGGGAGCACAATCCCCCTGCTCGGAGTAGGTGTATTCCTTCTGCTCAGGCCAAAGCAGTGGGCTTTTATTTTGCCAAATTCCAAAAGCTCTCAATTCTTCTTGCTCTGTATTGAAAGGGTTGGTTTTTCGTTGTTTTACTGGTTCATCCTTACTGAGACAAAAGGAGTGCACTTGCTGGGGAGGGAAAACAAAAAAAAAAAAAAAAAGAAAAAAAAAAGAAAAGAAAAAAGTATCAAAAGAAAATCACAGGCTAAAAGAGGCAATCAGTGGGACAACCTGGTTGTGGAAGCCTATCCGTACCTGATTATATGCTGTAAATTTGAGTCTAAGAACAGCAGCAAAAGAGAAACCTGCAAGTTTCTGAGTTGTATTTTAAAATTTGCAAGCTGTGTGGTAAGTCTGCTGTAGCATTGGTCTAAGATTTAATGGATTACTGCCTAGCTGAGCCAAAATGTTTGCCGTTACTGTTGGACCACTAAAGTAAACTGCTGCTTTTTCCAGTGCATTGGTGTGTACATGTATACTGACTCACATCCTCCATATGAACACAAAACCATTGCAAGTCTATCACTGTTGTTGCCATGGTACTGTAAAAACAAAACCAAGAAAGAAGATGGCCAATCATTGTGTGTACAGTTGAAATTGTAATTAATAGAGCCTGTTGGAAAAAAACCACAAAACTGTTGCCTTTTTCTTGTATAAAAGAGAATTTATGACAAAATTTAGGTGTGAGGAATGTGATTAAGTGTTTATATTTCTAAAAATGGAAAAAAATTTGATTCAGGGGATATATTTTAATGTAAACTGAATCAGGTATGTAAAGCTGTTTTAAAATGGGAGACTGTATCAGTAATTCTAAAGCTTTTGTTGGTTTGAAAATATCGTTTCTTTCTTCATGGTGGGCCTGCTTATGTATTATTAAGCACTTGTATGCAATCTATATTCTCCAGTCATCATTTCTTGCAACAAGCTATAGGCAAAATGCTCTTTTCTGTGTTGATGAAAAGCAGTATGTGGGCCAATCTTTTTTATAAAACACTATGCATATATAAATACTACATTGTTCATAGCTTTATTTGACTTAATTGGGTTTATACATAACACTAGGATGAGTAGATGTGGACTTACCCAGTAAGAGCTTCTTTCCTTGGAACAGACACTATGTATATGATGTAGCAACAAAGAAGGAGAAAGTCTGTGAATGCTATTTTTATTATCAAATAAAGTTTTCCATACAAAGCATGCATGCGAGTGTAGTGATAAGATAAAGGAAGAACCACATCTTAATGTTACTTATTCATCCCTGCCTAAATTAATAAAACCATAGGTTATGGTCACCAAGGGCCATCTATTAAATATGTATTAATCATCCATTAAATATATATTATCATTTGACAAGCCTTAAAGTAAAGTTACCCAGTCTTCCAGGATAGAAATTTTTCCCCTAAAACAGTCAGAAACAGAAGGTTTAGGTGAAGCAGGATCCGTAATTGTGTCTGAGGTTTCTGTCATTGATTCTTCATAACACATAAGCACGTGTGACCAGAGAAAATCAAGGCAGCAACTGCTCAGTGGAAGTTGTTGGTGCCATAATATATATATATATATATATATATATATATATATCACATATATATAGATATAGCACATATATATATATGTATATGTGTGTTTGTATGATGTAAGTGTATATATACATATACACACAAATATGTATATATATATATATATAGGTCTCCCATCTCTTAGTTCTTAAAATGCAGAAAGACTTTCAAGGTTAAAAAAATGTTTCTATTACATAGATTTTTTAAAACAATTTTTAAATCTTGCATAGTTTAACAGGCTCCACTCATCTGTTTACCTGAAACTTCAGGCAACCTGCTGGGAGTCCTGGCAGCCAGAGAGAGTCAATGGTGAAGGATTTGTATTTCCAGTCACAGGGATTTGTCTGGTGCAGCCTGAGTCCTTAGGGGTATGGAAGGGTCACCGAGAAAGTGTTTGGATATTTTAAATTTTAATCTCTTATGTTGATCAATGCCTTTTTTACTCTGAATCTATTTGTAGTGGTATACATTGGTTATGCATTTGCACCTTCTGCTGTTGCTACTATTTTTCTTCTCCTTCTTCATGTTATAATTTAAATGATCTTACATAGGTGAGTCTCAAGCTTTGGAAGTGTTGAGTCTCAGCTAAAGATATTACATAGATAATTCCAAAATTACAGAAACATTTAATTTAAAAAATACTGCAAGTTGCAAAAAACAAATTCAAAATGCCTTTTCAGTGGTGGCATCCTTTCTAGTGCTTCCAAACCCCCTGAGAGCTGGAGCCCTGCTGTGCAGCATGAGCATTGCAGTTCCATACTCTGTGGTGCAGCCTTAGTCACTTTAATTAATTCCAGCCTTAGTTTTGACCAGAAAATATTTTTCAAAACTTCTAAAAATGAAAAGAACCTCTTTTTAGATTGTAACTTGGCTCCTGTTTTGTCAAACAACATCCTACAACTGTGAAGCTGCCAAGAAGATGAATTAGAGTCTGTTTCTTATGAAGAACTGGGAAGTTTCTGAAGTGGTACGTGAAAAATCTCTGCAAATTCATTTTGTTAGGGTTTGGATTTGTTTTGGGGTTGAGTTTCACACCTTTTATATCAGTCAGACATGATCAAGTTCCTGAGCAATCAGCATGCTTAGTCCTGCCATTTGCATTGATGAATTCCAAATTGTGAAAGTTTTGACTGCAGAGGGATTGTTCAGCCAACATGGGGAATTATGTGGGGTTTGATCTCTTTGGTTAGTCTTGCACAAAACTTCTGGGTTAACTGAGCTGCATTTGCTGCCTTTATACATTTTTACTCAGTTCACTCCTTGAATATTCATCCCTTGGCATTGGAGCCAGTGTTTTATTTAATAGTGATCTTGTGTTAAACCATCTGCTGTAATATGCTTGTTTTATCACTGGAGTAGTAATTATAGATACTGTTCTCCTCCTCACTTTGATACCTTTTGTTGCAACAGGCTTTCAGCTCTGTCTCTTGGCTGACTGTTCTGCTGAAGAACATTATAAATGGCTCATAATATGTTCAGTTTTTTGGCTCTCATAAATAGTACCAAGAAAAGATGTCATTTATGACTCACTGCTGCCATCTGTAAATGTGTGCCTGTTAGGTCTTTGGGATTGTATTTTCTTAAGATTTATTTCTAAAAAAGGAAGAGTGGGAACTAAAAAAAGTATCCAAATTTGCTTTGTAGTTGCTGTAAATCTCGTGAGTCTGAGATGATGCCAGTTTCTGTTTTGGATGTGATGCTAATCCATCAGCATCCCTTCCTGGTATATAATGAAGAGGCAATAAAATGTCACCCAGATGGAAATGTTGGGGTTTCAGGACAGAGAGGAGTATAAAATGCATGGTGCCATAAGGACTGCTGCTCAATGAATGTAGAAATTCAGTGATTGGGACTGACCATGAAAACCTGAGCTTCCATTCAGAGATTTATTTTTTTCCCCCCAGAATTTAAGGCATACTGTTCCTGAATTCCTGTGTCCAAATTCTCTATAAATACCCCAAGCATATCCTACAAAATAGGGTGCAAATGCCATTAACATGCAGTGAGGTTTATGCATGAATTCAGCCTCAGGCAGAGTTTTTCCCTGTATTTTGGCAGAGTTTAGACTTTCGTATATGGGTCTAGAGGCACCAGGAGATGAGCTCTGGCAAGTCAGCAGAAAATAATGCCCTGGCCCTTCTGCATGCATGTCAAATATCTCTGCACAGCCCCATTTTGGTAATAATGTGAGCTGCAGTGATGTGCTCTTCACTGAAGCAGCAGAGATGAGCACCACCATCCATGGTGCTGACTGGACAGATGAGGAGCTCCTACCCTCAGCAAATCTCTGGCAGCATGTGCCTTGCAAATCCTCCTTTCAAGGAACAGTCTGATCCTCAAGATGCTGAAGTTGGAACGGGGGTGGTTTCATCTCCTTGAGAAGTCTCATTAGCTTTAATTTTTGCAGCAAAGAGTTTCTTAAAAGAGAACTTCTGAGGAGGTTTTGCTGCAGCAGGAGGGAGAGGTCATACTCAAGCAAATCCAGATTGCTGGCATTGAGCCTCAGCCAAGGTTCTTTTGGTCCATTCTCTGATGTGACTTTGGTGCTGACTATAAGAAAGAGTCAGGCTTATATGGAATGGGAATTCCACTTTGCTTATGCAGATTTTGTAGACCAGGGTTCATCTCTGCCCCAGTGTCATCTATGATCAGTCTTAAATTTCCTTTCTTTCATTTACATTTGCAAGAAATTTCAGTCTTCAGGTTTTTTGTGTGTCACTGGCTGTTCAGGCTCATGTGACATCACCTCACATCTGCTGTGGGCTAAGGGCATATGTGTGCATATATTGGGATGTATGGCTGAGCTTAGCTGCATCAATTTGTTGAGTCAGGAAAGCAGGATGGTGAGGCTGTCCCTGCAAGCCTGGTGGCTCCTGTTCATATGAATGAAATTTTGAATTAGCTGCCTTGCTTCTTTCTAAGGATAGTCAGAAATAGGAATGTCTGGAGGAGGAAGTTGGCCGAGGCTCATTCCATATGTGCTAAAGAAAATATTGATTGGATGTGGAAGCAGCTTGGAGAGCTTCTTGAGAACTCGGGCTTTTGTTCCATATAAATGAGCAGGGTTTTTTCCTCATTGTTTCTCAGTAAATTCTTCTGGATCCTGTTTTTTCTTCTGAGACTCCGGTTTGCTTCAGGGACCCACAGGCAACTTCTTTCCTCTCTGTTTGATCCAACAATTGTTGCCACGGCTTTGAAGTGTGGAGTCTGCTGGCAAAGCCTTTGCCTTTGTGACCTCTGAACTGCAGTTGTGTAACTCAGGGCTGACTTCCAAGGACACGAGGCAGTTTCTCTGCTGTACACTACAGCAGACATGGTCAGCACGTCCTGCTCCTACTCCTCTGTGGAAACAGAGGTCCTGACCACAGGCATGGAGAGCTGAGGAAAAGCCAAGAATCACCCTCTGAAGGTGCACCCAAGCATCATGTCCTACTGGTTTCCAGATGTGACATAAAAACTAAAAGAAGTCGTTAAATTTTGGGGGCTGATTCACAGTACTCGAGTTCATTATTCTGTGAAATTATTTACTGAATGGTTAGAAGATGTTTAAAGATTCCCGTGCACATTATTTGCATGGTAACAACAGAAAGAGAAAAAGAAAAGGCCATAAAAATATTCATGGCATATGTTTTCTTGTTGCTTGCTGAGGATGCATCAGACATCTGTTTTCCATCTCTAATCCCTACTCTAGTTGAAATGATAACCTGATGAGACAGGTGTTTTTAGACAAAATGCTGGGGATGTCAACATGAAATCATTTTGCTGGAACCTCAGAGAAAAAGTAAAGCAGTTCTTCATTGGTCCTTGAAAAGTACTGTTTTATAAAAGTGGTACTTCATGTCACTTAATATACATTTGCAAACCTGAAAAAGATTTAATTCTTCATAAAAGAAAGAACTGACTGTGTCTTCCTAACGTGCCCTGACTCACATGGGCCCGGTTTGTTTTTTAACCTCTGACTGATTACCCAGTTTGAAAGTTGACTGCCACTGGATTTCCTTGTGCTCTTGGGACAGCTTGGTCAGAAGTCTTCAGCTTAATTGTGCAATAACAATGCAAAAATATGCAAATATGTAAACTATAAATGGCTCTGAAGTGCTTCAAGTGACAGCACACATGGTTTTGATGTTGGGAGCATGGCACAAGCCTGTGTGAGGGACCCTGTACCTGCTGGGCACATCCCTGCCTGGTGCCTTCCATCTCCCACACAGCTGGAGCATCTGGGCCTTGGGGGCTGCTGGGCTGTATTTATTCCAGCACTCAGCACTTTGGGGTGGTAGGCACACAGCTCTGCTTCACTCCTGAGTGCATCTCTAGGAGCATCCCAAACCAGAAATGAGTTTTCCTTCCAAAGACCTCCAGGTGAGGATTGCTTCCTTTTGCTGAGAGCAGTGGTTAACACTGCCATCACCTGTGGCAGTGCATCAACTCAAGCATTTTACCCTGAAATTCTGCCTATCCTAGAGATTAATCTTGGTTTGTAAGTAATATTAATGATTGTCGCTTCTGTTATTGCATTGCTTCAGCATATTGTGAAAATCCATATCCCTCTGCTTGCTGAGGATTTCATTCATCTGCCTGACTTCTTATTCTAATCATGACTTAATAAAGAGAGACCTTTCTAACACAACTTCATGGCAGTTACAGATTATTAATCCTTTCTATGACTGATGTGTTTTACAGCACTGAAGTTTCATGATTTTTTTTGCATCAGAATTTCTTTTTAAAAAGGATGCACTAGAATCCATTGAGCCAAAAATAGACACATGCTGTCTTCAGGTTTAGGTGTACTTTACTCCCTGTTCATTGTGGAAATGATCCATAAGGATATCTGTTCAGGAAGAAAAATCAAATTAATTTCAAAGTGTTAAGTAATTAGACAAGTAGACTGATAAGCTTATTAGAAAATGTCCATCTGCTTGTTTGCAGTTCTCTGCAATATGAGGTTTGATTTGCAGTATTTTTTCATAAATATACTTTTTCTACTTTGTGTTACTCAGTTTGCCTTCCTACCTGAAATCTATAGCTGCTAAAGCCTGATGATTTATATCACTGTCTTGTTGTATCTCTTTTGATAAAGTGGCATCAAGTTGATTCCTTTATTTTCGGCATGTTCCTTTATTTCCAGCATGCGCTTTGTCTTTATCATTTTTTACTGCAAAGCAGAACAATTCATTCTTTCTCTGTCTCTGGTTCCTACAAGGTCTTTTGCTAAAGGCAGGATGTTGTGAGGTTTTGGGCTTCATTTATCACAGCAGAATTGCATCAACAGTTTTGCAGCAAAATGGAGAAGATGGGTAAACAGTGAAAAGCTGAAGCAGCAGATTTCATACACCAGGCTATTAGCAAAAACTGATTTTCCAATTTTGCACAAAAACAGAGCAACTTTTGTTTGTGTGTAGTCCTGCCAAACCCACATTAACTGTATTTAATTTGATTGCTTGGAGTCCAGATGAAAATCCTTTTCAAATAATTAGTTGAGTGTAATCATGGAGATCCTGATTCCCAAAAATGCCTTGCTGAGGAAAGCAGAGAGGCAGACGCCTGAGACTTGCAGAAGTCAAGGGACATAATCATTTAATTAAGAGCCTTCCTGAGCAAGGTCAGGAATGTTCATAGGAGTTAATGATCAGTATTCTCTCAACCTATGCCAGAAACAACACCGCTTGCGGTCTACTGATTAATGGTTTTCGTGGCTTCCTGTCCTTGCCTTTTTTTCTTGAGCACTCTGACAAGGATCTCCATGTCTGGGACTTGTTTCACATGTGCTATCAAGTGGCAGTGCCCCTCAGGAGCACATTCAAAACGTGGTTGTGGCTTTGTGTCCCATTGCTGTCCTCTTGCTCCACAGGAAATTCCTCTCCAGGAAGCTTTCCTCACATTTCTTTGCTTGCTCTGCTTTGTGGTGCTCGAGTTCTCGAGAGCAGAAAATGGCACTACACTGGGGGTATCCATTCGTTGAGCTATACTGGGTGAGAGGAGCACCTCTTCTCCCTTATGATCACTGGTAGCAAGTATTTGGAGGATTTCTGTTTTGCCACAGGTTCTTACAGTCTCTATTCCAGGCAATGCTCCCATCCCTGCCATGGTGGAATTTCATAGCTCAGCCTCAGGTGTGTTCTCAGACTCAGGGGACACATTAACATATTGGGTATCACCAGATCCCAGCTGAGGGGCTTCAGTACCATCTGAAGGACATAGACCAGGATGCTGTGCTGCCCTTACCCTCAGTAAAGCTCTCTGCACTGTCAGTGAACACAGTTTTATATTGAAATTATGATGCTGAAAAACAGAAATACCCAGAACTATGTGGGTGATTCAAATAAAATAGTGTTTAGTGTTTCCATAGCAAAGAAGTAGTTATGTACTACATAATGTTCTAGAGTTAATAAAGAATCAGGAGAAGCTGAAGTTTGAGTATTTTCTGTGGTGGAAGTGAACCAGCAATGGTAAGGGGAAGGCAGATGTTGAAACAAAGATAAAGCCAAGTGCACAAAAATCCATTTTCTTAAAACCAGCACACCAACAAAAAAGACTTGTCAGAATGATAGTCAGGCTAGCATTTAGCTCTTGATGACTAAGTTAAGAACAAAAAGACTGAAAAAAACAAGCAATAAGAAAAGGTAAGCAACTTAAAAGAGATTTCCACTCAAAAATGTTTTCCATTTTTTTTTAAATTTTGTTAAAATGTTAATCTTTGAAAAACCACATTTTCCTATAAGCATGTAAAAAACCAAAAAACCCCACCCTAAGCATCCCACCCCTCAAATGTAACCATGTTTTTCCTCTCTTGGTACATCCATAAGAAGATCTGGCATTGGACATGTTCCAATGTAGTGTGAGCATTAAAGTAGCAGAGAATACTGAGGAAATAGGGAAAGCCTCAGACTGCTTTCCCCCACACGCTGTGGTGTTCTTTCTTTGCATATTTAGCAGGGTTAAAACTAGGTCAGAGTTGCCCTGCCATGTGCTGAGGCTGTGGCTGCGACATTAGCCCGGAGCTGCCTCTGGCTGCTGTCAGTTTGCAGGGCTGGTGGAGCCAGCCAGCCTGATCTTCCTCTTGCAGACCATGGATAAACCACAGTGAGTCTGCAGAGGCAGCAGGAGGGCTGGGGAGGGATGGAGAAAGCCTGGGCCAAGTACTTGCAGATGCCTCAAGAACCAGCAGAACATTGAAGGTGAAACCATGGCCAGGAAGGAGCAGAGGGCTCTGTTGGAGGAACAATGCTCACCCTCAGGGCACAGGGCCTGGATGGCAGCAGGGCTCATGGCTGTGGAAAAAGGAGGCTTTCATGCAGCCAAAAGCTTTGTCATTGACGTGGACTGGGTGGGGGACAAGATGTGTGGGCAGGGATGCTTGGGTTAAATGCAGCTCTGCCTGTCAAGCACCTCATCTCCCCTAGCTGAAGGAAAGCAGGACACATTTCTTCCCCGTATGATACCAAGAGCACATCAGCATGCAGCTGCTTGCCATCATTTGGTGCCCTTTTTGCTTGAGCCAGGGACTGAGCCCTGAGCCAAGTGTCAGCATCAGAGGGGATGAAATGGGCTGTGCTAGAGACATGGGATGGGATGGGATGGGATGGGATGGGATGGGATGGGATGGGATGGGATGGGATGGGATGGGATGGGATGGGATGGGATGGGATGGGATGGGATGGGATGGGATGGGATGGGATGGGACGGGACAAGAAATGGGGTGTGCTAGAGGCATCAGTGCCTTCAAAAAGTTGGGCTCCAGCTGTCAGGGAAGGGCTCTTGCCACCAATGTTGGAGGCAGCCCAGTTCCAATGGAGCCTGTAGACCAGAGGGTCCCAGTGGAAGTTCTGAAGGCAGAAGAAGACAGGACCAGCCTAGATGGGAGCAGTCCTCATCTCTTGTGCTGCTATTATCCTTTTATCCTAGGAGAGGCAGAATATTTCACTGGGGATATTGAAACCATTCTGGTTTTGTTGTAGAAATGGGCTCTTAGGCTTGGTATCCCAGCAGGGGCTGGCTCTGAGAGTCCCCCTGGGTGACACACCCTGTGCTGGGGAGAATTCACCGTCTCCAGCCCTGCAGCACCCATGTCCCCTGGGGCAGCTGGGTCAGGCACCCACTGGGAGAACTGGTGGTGAACCTGGGGCCAGGGTCAAGCAGAGCAGGAGCTTTCAGAGACTTTCCAGCTGGGAGCTGAGCAATAGCTTCCAAAAACTGAGGATGCAAATCTCAGTGCCCTCCCAGCCAGCTGCAGTGTGCGGTGCAGCTCAGGACTAAGGAGATTTGGAGGAGAGGATTTTCTACCAGAGCAGATGTATCTGGCAGCAGTAGATATGACAGTCCTGGGCAGATTCTCACTTTGAATGTGCTGGTTGCTGTCAGGAAACAGACACCTGCAGTTTGTTTTGTGTGCATGCACACATGCAGGTGGTCCCCAGTTTCCCTCCAGGATTTCCTGCATGCTAAACCTGGCCAAAGACTGTCAGGTTTTTTTCCACCACCAAACAAGTGAATCTAAGGGGTTCCTGGAATCGAGGTTTGAATGCATCAGATAACCTGCCCTTATCTAAATGCAATCTGTTGGGTTCTCTTGGCTCTAGGCAGCAGCTCAACCCTGGGGTGCCCTTCTCACCCCAGCAGCCCTTTCTGATAAAGGCTGCTTGTCAGATAAATGCACTGTGGGTGAAGGGAGAGATGGCTTTTCCAAAGTCTGGACTCCTTTGGCTGGGGGTGGTTTTCCCACACCATTTGTGGCAGTCCAGCATTTGAAGAGGGTGTTTCAGCCTGTGATTTGGCCATGGGAAGTGGGAGTCAAGGTGAGCAGGAGCTCTTTAGTCACTGGGCATAGAAGAGGGGAAGACAGATGGGCTGCCAAAAGCCACGGTGAGTTCAGTGTGCAGCAAGGCTTGTCACAGGCACTGGTGGCCAGCACAATTCAACCCCTCTGTGATCCCACTGGGGGTGGGGGCACTGGAGGATGCCAGGGGCAGTTGTGCAAGTCAGAGACCCATCTGCACAGGAGACAGACTTCCAGAAGCACAAGAAAGTTCTGGTCCTTCTGGAGCTGGCCTGCAGACCGTGTCCCTGGGGCGGTGGGGGTAAATCTCCCATTGTGTTGGGGATGGGGGTGGCATGCTGGATGCTCCAGGGAATATTATAACTGAAATTCTTTATCAAGCACACACATGTTTATCTTGGAGAACTTGAAAGAGTTATGAATCCACTGAGTGCATGTCAGGCTGGGGTGGAGAGCCCAAGAACAATGATTGCTGTGGCAGGCAATATATTATGGCTGGCTTGCCAGCTTGGAAAGTGAATGCAATTATTCTTTGTGTTTGCTTTAGCCAGGGATAAGAGACTGTTTTGCTTTCTCAGGTGTTTTTGAGTCTTTTAACTCTGCCTTTGTCTTGCTGGGTTTGGGAATTAGCTTCTAAGTGTTTGTGCATTCCTCCTTCTCAAGCTGGAGGTTATTTGTGTGTTTGTGTGGAATGAAGCAGGTTTTCTGTATGGGATATTACCTCATGCTCCCTTAATTGCTTTGCTGCTGCTGCAGTTTTGGAGGGGAAGTGGCACAAAGAAGATGAAGCAGCATTTCTGTTTGAGAGGAACAAAACCCAAAAGTGTGCTGTTTATTTAAGAAGCTGTTGCCAGGCTTGTGAAATCAGCCTTGCTTTGTATAGTTCTCCTACTGCAAGAGAGGAGAATAAAAAGAAAGCATTCCAGTTCAGGGTAAAGGACTAAAGGGCAAGACCTGAAAAGGAGACAAATATGTCCAAACTGTGGCATTCAGAAAACCACAGTGGCAAAAAATTTGTCCCCTCTTCTTGCATAAGCTGTCACCCTGCTCATGTGGCTCTCTGCTTCTAGAGCAGAATTGCTTTGCATCTGGCCAGCTCAGAGCTGGGGCATGGAGCATAAGTCTGTCAGTCCTCATCCATGCAGCCATGCCCTTAGTGTGACATTATTGCCACATGTGCAGCTGGTAATAATTTTTTGGGGGAGCATTATTGAGTTTGACATTGACATAGCAAGGATTTTGTAGGATATCTCCAGACTTTGTTCCTGCAGGGAAAAGGAACCATGCTGTAATAATTCACCATCTGATTTACCTAGAGATGTCACATAATATTCCCTCTAAATGGCCTGCATGAGTAGAGATGGGTAGAGAGAGATATTTTTTTGTTTCTTAATTCACTGGGAATAATTCATTGCCTGACAGCTGTGCTGGTGCCATGAGTAGGTGCATCCCTCCAAGACAAGCCCTGACAATCCACTCAGCACCCACTTTGGCTTCACAGCATCTGTGCTCTTGTAGTGTCTCTGTTATGCAACCTCTGGGCCTCTACCCACAGTCTGTTGACATTCATTTATTCATTTGATTTCATCCTCACAAGCAGAGACCGCTGTCATTTCCACATTACAGAGGGAGGCTGGGAACATGTTGACACAAGGCTTGGGCTCATGTCTGCGCTCAGAGAGCAGATGGGGAAAGCTCTGTGCTCATCAAGGAAAAGAGGGTATTTAAGGACATCTTCCCTCTGTATAGAGGCTCTGCTGGAAGAGATGATCAGAAGTGGACTTGGTTTCCTTGAGACAGGTCAGAATGAACATTTTGTCCTGTTTTTGCAAAATAACATTCCGGTTTATATGGATGGGAAGAGGCAATAGCTTTGCAATGGTCAGTACAAACGACCCAAAAGCTCTGAATATCTGAAAAATTCATTGAAAAATGAATCTGAAAGGCCAAGCAAGAAGAAAATTGCTCTGGATCCTCCAAAAGACCTGGGAGCCAGTCTCCCTTGGTGAAAATTAGTAAAAACACTGGAGCACTTGAAAATGGCACTCCCAGCTCTGCAAAAGAGTGAGGAAGCTCCAAAGTCCTCACAAAAGGCAAATTTTCAAGTCTCTTTTCCCTATAGCTTCATGTCTAGAAGCACCCTTTGTTGTGTGAGGAATGGACAGCTTGCAGTAAGCACACAAAAAAGATTTAAAAGTGATTTTTGGACTGGATGGTTTCATGTTTGCCCAGGACTCTTGGGAGTGGACTGGATAGCTCTTACCTGAATTCTTCCTGTGCTCATCTGTCCAGCTAATGCTCTTCTATCAGTCCATATCCCCCACATGTGTCTCCCCCATTGCCAATTTGATCTGTCAGCTTGACACAAGAACTGTGGTGTGGATAAATTTCTCATTTGTATTACAGGATAAAACCTGCTTTTTAATTCTGCCATTTGGAGAGGAAAGGTGGATAAAACTCTCCTTAAAAGGTGAGACCAGCAGGTGCCATTTCATTTTCTGTGGTTGTCTGCTGGTTCTGGAGAAAATGGGTCTTGACTGGGAGACAAAACCAAGGACTTGGTTTTTCACCTATGGAATTCACCTATTGAGTAATATTCTACAGGTGAGAAACGTTGCAGTGGTCAGGGAAAAGAGGCAGTTTCTTGATGCAAAATGCAGGTCACCTGGAAAGCCTGACTTTAACCTTAGAAGATCTTCATTTGACCTCCTGTCACAAACCAACCAAGGCTCTGAAATGATCCACTTTACCTCCTCACAGGTAATAATCCTGCCTCCCTGTAATTTTTATCCAAAGTAGTTATGCTGTAAAAATGTGATGACTGCCTCTGCAGCACTCACCTGCTTCTATAATGGGATAATTGTAGTTAAAGCTAATGTGGCTTTAATTTCATACTATTATTGGGTTGCTGGTAGGTAAATATACAGGAGATGGTCTAATAAAGCAATTTGAAATCTCCCGCAGTGAGCTGTTGGAAGGACTTATCAACCACGAGCGAACAGCACAGTCTTAATAAATATTTGCAGAATTGCTAGAGAGGAGATGAAGAGGGGAGCTAAAATGGGATGGCTTGTCCCTCACTTTGGGGCTTTGACAAAAGCTCAGGGCTTGGGCTCAGCCTGGGGCCAGCACTTCTGCTATGCTGCTGATGCAAGGCCCAGGAACTGTGGCTCCCAGTCCCCACTCTGCCAGAGATGGCTGCTCCTGAAGCCAAGTGACTCTTGTGTCACCACAAGCGAGGCCAAAATCATTCCCTTTCCTCCTGCTCTGGAAAGGCATTGATAAGAAATGTTCTTTGAGCGCCTGTGAGTGTTGGATGCTGCCAAAATCCTTGTTGACATCTCCTGGGCTGACTGAGGACCAAACTGAGTGCTCAGCAAGCTTGGACTTTATATCCTCTTCCACTAATGGAGAAAAATACCAATTTCTTGGTCTGCCTTGCATGGTTTGACATAAAAGCTGAGCTGCTGTGTTCCTGCCCTGTGTCTCCAGGCATGAAGGCTGGTGAGGAGCAGCACCTGGTCTTTCCTCTGAGGGGTAACTCATCAGGGCAATTACAGGAGCTGTCTCCACACAGGTAAGAAATGAGCTCTTTGTCCTCTTAGTCCTTCGCTGGGTGTCTTTTGTCCATGGCTCTTTCTTTCTGCTCAAGGATTCTTTCCAGCACTGAAAGAACAAGCTGCTTTTTTCTTTTTCCTATCATTCAATTTCTGCTTCACTCCCCTCATTTGGAAAGAAGGGGATGCAGAACAATGCTGGATCTCCAGCTCTCTGGCATTCTTTGATTTCCCATATTGTCCAAAAACTCTGTCATCTCAGTCAATAGCCTACTCAGCCCTTCAGCCATGCAGGGAGCATCAGCTCTCTTGTTAGTCTTCAGACACTCAGTTCTTTACTCTGTTTTTGCTTTTCATTTTTATATCTGGCTTACAGCCATATTTTTCACCTTATGGAAATCCTACCCAGTGTGTTCAGGTCTTAGTGGAGATACATGCTGTTTGTCAAGCAGCCTCTCCAGCTGCTTTCCTTCAATTCATCTCTGCTTAGAATTCAGCCCCTGACTTTCATACCAGGTAGGATTGCAGCAGCCAAATCCTGCCAGATTCACATGTTAAAATTCTGTATCCCATGAACGTGGAAATAATTTAATAGCCCTGAATATGGGGGAAGTACAGTTTCTTCTGCAGGGGATGGAGTTTTGACTCTGATTAAGCTCCTAAAGATAGTGTTACTATACTTTGGTAATGAATTTTTGGATAAACAAATTATTTTAGACTAATATTTGCAAAGAAAGAAGTTCCTTTATTTACATTTATGCTTTGTGGCTCAAGTATAGGATAACCAATTCCATCTCTCCACTTAATTAATGCTCACAGGGCAGCACCTAGGGATGCCCAGCAACAGGGAATATGACATTTGACTCAGCAAATGGAAAAGTCATGGTGAGAAGTGATTATTGTTATTTAAAAATGCAATTACTATTTGGCCCAGGGCAGGTTTGGATCTCCTATGACTGCTGAGGAGATGCAGGCTGGACATAAAAGGCACTTGATGCTGCCTGTTCTGGGTAATGTAAATGTTTTGTGACTTCTCTCACCTTAGCAAAAGTGCAGTGCCAACCTGTTACAGGAGCTTTCTCAACTGCTCTGTAACAACAGTTCCACTGTTGCCTGAATATGCACTGTGGCCCTGCCTTCACCCCACCCCTGCCCTCAGAGCTCTTGACATTAAAAGCTATTGATGGATGAGCTCGTTTTGACTTGTCTTGAATCCACTTGAAAATTACGTGTTTGAGAGTTCAGTGCTGATGTGCCTGAGTTCACGTGCTGAGGGAGAGGAGGATGCTGGCAGAAGGGGAAGGAATTCCAATGGGAAAAACAGTTGGAAGGGAGAGAAATGTCTCTCCTCACCACCTCAAGACCCAGCTGGTGGGAAAGAATCAGAGGCAGAGCTGGGAATGGAAAATGCAGTACAGATGGGGACGGGAGGGAGACATGTATTTGGCTTATTCCTGAAGCTGTACTTAGCAGTGGATTTTCTTGTCTGAAAATTAACTTAGTTAAGAAAGCGAAATCTGTCTTACAAGGAAAAATATCTATTGTACATGTGATGGGCTGAAAAAGATGATGAACTCGATCTTATGTTTCAGACCATGGAAACTTAGGGATTTGACTTTTTAAAGAAGTCATGTCCTCCCTCCCCACCTTTCCTACTCTGCTCTCTCAGCTCAGGCATATGGAAGAACAGGATTAGCACAGACACACAATTCTGACTGACATGGAAGAGGCAGTTTTCACCTCAAGGGAACTGAAAAATATCATCAGGCACACGTTGGATTATATAAAGTCAGGTGCTGTGTAAGACTGCACTGATCCCTGCCACGTGCTGAGGGCCCATCCACTCCCCCAGAGGGCTGGGGAGATCAGCAGAGGGGGCTTAGGAGAAGTTAAGATGACATAAATTAATCTTATATTGCTTTCAGCATCTCTTCCAGCATATGAGCTCCCTCTCAGCACCATTTATTAGTATTAATACCTGTTCCACTCCTTGCATCACATCTGGATGGCTCGCAGGATATAATAGAGGACAGGAAGGATTTCTCTGTCTCCACTCCACTGGTCAGGAGCTGGCTGCTCTATTTGAGCCATGCTTGCTCTGATGGTAATTTGTAAGCCTTTGCTTGAAGCACTGCCACCAAGTCAGCTGTACAAGCAAAGCTGATCTGAAATCCAAGTCCCTGATAAATCACTTCAATGCTGACCTAATGAGGTCTTCATGACAAGAAGATTTCTGCTGTGGCTCATTCAACAAGCTATTTTTTATTTTCTATACCGGTGGTAAGGACTGAAGAAATGGTTTCACACAGAAAAAGGAGGAGCAATGGCACTTTGTGAGATTAATTGGTGACTCGATTGGTCTCACTGTCAAACACCAGATGTTCTGGCTTTTGTAAAAAAAAAAAAGGCTTAATTTGGATTTACTTCATTAGCTGCTGATGTCACTGCATTCCACCCTATTCAAATAATTGATAAGATTTCTGTCTTTCCTTCCCAAGAGACTAATTTTCTTCTTTGAATTAATTATGAAAGGTTGATTTGAGGAGGACTGGGACAAAAATCTCTAACCTTCCTTTCCTTCTTCCCTCCTTGTAGAGGAGAGTGTATCAGGGAAGGTCTGGACCCACATGACTCATGGATAGGGGAGCAATGCCAGCCCTGTGGGGCTCCTCAGCCCATGCCCTGTGCAGAAAACCTCCCTCCTAAAGCAGAGCTGAGGTGAGGGACCAGCACAGCCTCTGGTGATGCTGCCGCTCCCCACTCAGCACAGGGGAGTGAGTCTGCAGCAGCACATCAGCAGTGCTGAAAACAATGCTCCAGCACTGTGCCTAGGGCTTGAAGCACCAGCAAACAGTGTCAGAGTCTCTTCTCTCTTATTGTGGGAGGCTGAGGTGGGGAGGCAGTAGGGCTGTGCAGCTGCCAGCCCTGCCCTGTTCTTCCATCCTGGGTTCTCAGCCTGGGCTCCTGTTCTCTGAGCTTCGAGACCTCAATTAAGATGCAGATGGAGCTATTTGAGGTCTTTAAAACACAGTGTCTTAGATGACTAATTATCGTGAGCTGACTAATAGCTAATGCTTCTGGGCACAGCTGTACCTACAGTAGCCAAACATCTTTATATTTGCTAAAAATGAGGAGGAAAAAAAAGATAAATTTTGCCTAAGCTGGAGCTTTTTCCAGGTCAAGTCTCTTCTTATTTAACTGTTAATCTTGAAGTATTACATAAAGTTTGGGGCTGTGAAAAACTTCTGCGAAGTCAGGTCTGAGTTAATTAAAAGGAAATCTTTTCTCTCTGGAGGTGCTGTGTCAATTTGGGCAGCACAGGGCCATCCCATGGGATCTTCCCAAGGAGACAGCTCACACACCTGCTGCAGTGTGTGCAGGGTTTGGGTCTTTTGGGGGAGGATGCAACGACCTCCCTCCAAAATCTCCACAAAGCCCCAGCAGGCTCTGCTGAAATAGAAGGTAAAAAGAACTGCTTTAAACCAAAAACAGGGTTTTGTACTGACACCAGCCCTCTACAGAGAGATTTAAAGTTGCTGTTCAAGGTGGGTGCCCAGAGAATCAAGGCTGAATTGTCCAGCAGTGCAGGAGTGGCCACATTTTTTACTGAGATGTTTGGCTTTGCAGCAGTGGAAGCTTTTCTCATATCCACCCTGTCCTGGCTTGGACTGCTGACCCCACAACCTCACCCAGAACCAGATATTTCATTGCCCTTTTGAGCCATATTTTTGTGGGTTATTTTTTTCCCTTTCTTCCCATGAAAGTTCCCATGTTGGTCACACTGGTCAAGATTGGGTTTATCACCGACATTTTTGTTTTCCCTTTTCTCATTGCGATTTCACTCCACAAAGACCTTGAATTCTCTGTGGGAGCCTTTGGCAGCCTCCTTCAGGGCTCAGAGAAAGAAAGATGAGGCCACATCCATGTGCATCATCCAGCATCCTCCTGTGTCAGCAGTCACCTCTATTTCTGTAGCACCTATAGGAGCTACAGACCATGCAGAGTGTAAAGGCTGCAGAGGAGGGAGGAGGAAAACCCTCCTGGCTGCTGTAATTCAGCATTGCTCTGCTGGCTTGTGACCCCAAGCATGCTAACAAATTGTGTGTGTCAGAGGCAATAAGTGATGTGAAAACAGAAGATCACTGCGTGTCATTCAAAATCACAAATGGTTTAAAATATTTGCCAGGCTTCAGTCAGTTTGCACAGGATGGCTTTTTACTTTTATATGTGGTAATGGGCATGTGCTTCGATGTAAAAGCTTCCTAACAGCCACCATTTGAGGAAGCTCATTCCCCAAAGGAGTCTCAAAACCAAACTCATTTTGCCACACTGCCAAGTGAACTGTGAGCTTTGGTTTAAAGAAAAGTTTAAAGTTAAAATGGTTTAAAGAAAAGTTTATTGGTGTTTCAAGCAAATTCAGGCTGCTGGATGCTTTGAGGTTTTTTTTAATGGTTTACTGGCAAAACCCAGGCTGCACCAGCAGAGATAGATTTAATTCAGTTATTTGTTTTACTTTCTTTCTGGGCTGACTTCACTTTCCCCCCATTCAACCTTTTGCTGACTCAAGCAGTGGTAATTCACGTTTGACACTTGCATGTCTTTAATTGTAGGCTGGCATCTGATTGTAGGAGCAGTGCATTCATTGTAATAACCAGGAGAGGAAAGATGTGACATTTTTGGGAGGGAAGGTGCGTGCATGGTAAAAAATTAGGCAAGTACTTCAATTCCCTATTGACAGTCAGGACGTGCCTTATCAGCCATCTCATCGTGCCTGTGTTGAGCTATCAACAGCTGTGATATCACAGCTGTCAGCTCCTACAACCTTGAGACTTATGATTAGCAGGATTTCCTCTTCAGTTATTAAAGTAATAACAAGAGATGCTCTGTGGGAAGCAGCAGAATCTGTGACAATTGAATGTGCTGTTTCCCTGAGATACATCTCCACTTATTTGCTGGCAGAAGGCATTAGGCAGCACACTTTTAATACCCGTGGGCAGGCAGAGCTTTATGGGCTGCAGCTCACCAAAGGTGAACAGGGTGAGCTCCCTTGATTTCAATATCAATGTCAGACCAATACTGGGGCTTTGGCTCTGTTTTAGCTCTTCAGTGTTTTGTCTCTGGTGGGACCTAGAGACAGCCAGGGCTCTGGGGTGGACGTGCTGGGACTTTCCTGTGAACTGACTGCACTAAGGACATCAAAGGGACTTTGAATTATTAAAGTGGCCTAACACTGGGTGTCTAGAACATGCACTAAATAAGACAACTTTTGAAAAGGATAAATTTAGACCTGATGAATAAATAAAAGGGTTCAGAAACCAATTTCTCCTCAACCTTATGTACCCTCAGCAGGACAGACTGTGCCCTCACGTTGGACTTTGAGTACCACCTTCCTGTGGACTCCAGACAGATCCCTCTGGGTCTCTGATGCACCATCCTTCCCATTACCCATGGAAGGGGCTGGCATCAGCTTCCCCAGTGCTCCCAGAGCTGCCACATCCAGCCCCTCTACCCAGGCTGTGTTAGTGCTGATGGCTGGCAGGCAGCACACACTTTCTCCCCACCCATCCCCTGGGGTATGACAGCTGTCACAACTCTTTTTAAAAGTGCATGGATCCCATCATAAGTACTTGAATTACTCCTGAATGTCCTAGATTTGGCAATTCCTATTTAACTTGTCAGCAATCTGTATTTCCATGTGTATATTGAACTTGCTCATGGCAGAAGTCATTACCAAGAACACTTCTGTCTTCTGCCTTAATTCTCTGTATGTATCACCAGGGCACAATAGCAACCAAAAAGCCGTTTCATTTTCAGCCATTCTTTGGTGTCAACTCCAAAACAACCCCTTGCTCTTCAGCCAGGAGCTCAGAAACACGGTGGAGGTCAGGAAACACAGAACACAGGTTCTGTGTCATGGCTGCAAGTTTGGGAGTCCCTGAACATGAAAAGTTCTTTGTGTGGTCCCAGTGGGCCTTGTAAGGTCTGTAGCTATTCCTTTTCTTCGGTGTCCTCTCTGGGAAATTAAACTACTGCTCTGCCTTTTCTAGAAAGATTCAGGGTGAGCTGGGCCAGAATCTCTACTAGAGTCAGCTGGGCCTACAAGAAATTATCAAACAAAACTGAAATTTGGCATTTTGTGACCCAGCTCCAGTATGGATGGCTGCCTGTATATTCATCGATGTACACATGTGTATTTGTCTTTCTATCTTGTCCTGTAGCCAACTACTACACACATATATAAAATTATATTTCAGTCCTGATTCACAGAAGTATTTAGTGCCTCATAAATCCCTCTGCAATTCTGGACATTTCATCTTTTCCCCTGATATTTTTGGTGTAAATCTGACAAATAAACAGAAAAGTCTTTCATTTACTGGCTGCTGTAATCAACCAGCTGTAAGACGAGGTGGCAAAGTTATTTATATTTTGTTCAGAGAGAGTAATTCTTTTCTCTCCTTCCATGTGGCAGAAAAAAATGCTTTGGTAATGTTGAGGCTTAGATTTTCCTTTGAAAGTGCCTTTAGTTGGCTTACAAGACAAATGAATGTGGTTCACTTGCATTAAAAAAATGTTTTATGACCTTTCTATACAATGAAAATGATGTGTGACATGTAAATAACACAGAAGAAAACTTGCATCCATTAACATTTGTGAAAGGAATAACAAAGGAAAATGAAGCTGCGAGGGATTTCTCGCCTGACCTGGGGCTTTGCAGTTCATCAGCTCAGTGGTCCTCTGCTGCTTTCCAGCTCCAGCTTATTTCAGGTCAGCATGCCTCAGTGCACAGCTGTGCATTGAGGATTCTTAGACTAACGCTAAATGGGGAGTTTCCATTGGAGCTAAACTTACTTAAGCACCGAGGTCAGAATTCTTCAATATCTGAGATGCCTCTTGAGGGATGTCGATGTGTCCGTGCTCACACCCTCAGGCAGGCTGGAAGGTCCTCTTGGAAATCAAGGAACTCATATCCACTCTTCAGGAAATTTTTCTTAATCTTTCTAGGCTAGAATTTGTTGCCAATTTGATTCCTTGAATGTTGGTTATTTTAGACCTCATAGATATATATTTCTACACTTTTTTCCCCCCTAAAAACTGCTTTCCCATTAAGAATGAACATTTCCTGGAAATGCTTTGTCTTTTGTCCATTTTCTCTTACCTTGAGAAATACTCATCTTTGTGTGCTTGTTTACTCCTAAGATGAAAAAGTACCTTTTCTTCCTAGTCACCATGTACGAATCTACAATAAAAATGAGGCGTATAAGCCATCAGAGACATAGCTAAAGGCAAGAAGCAAAGTGGGCTTAGTGACCTTGATGTGCACGCTGGAGTTGTTATGGCAACAGGCAAGTGAAATGACTGTTGCTAAGGCTCAGAGAAATAAAGCAATCTCAGTCACTTAGTGGTCATTATTCTCTAGTAACTTCATTCTGAGTTTGCTGCAAGCTAAACTGCAAAGTGAATCAGCAAACCACCCTAAATACTTAGGAGAAATATGAATGAGAGGGGTTTTCTTTGCATTCCTCTTCCCCTGAGCCCCTGGAGTGGCACAGTCAGGAGCAGCCACAGAGGTTTTGGAATGCTGGGTGAAACAGGGAGATAATTCCCAGCGGCTCTTGGGATCCATGGTGTGCCAGACTTCAGGAGCAGCAGATGGTGCATGCTGGCCCCCTGAAGGAGCAGGAAGCATAATTTTATTTTTATCATCAAAAAATAATGATTTTCAGATTATATTTACACACAACAAATACTACTATGCCCTGCAATACTTGAAAGTTTGGCTGCTTTCTTTCTTTCCTCCAGTTGGCTTCTTTACTTGATGGAAAAGTAGGGAGATGCCATATTTTATTCTTGCTTGACCAGGGCTGGTTTGGCTATTTCTCTTAGGTGTGAAGACTGGACTAAAATGTAGTTAAACTGGGTTTAAAATAATTAATTTTAGTGATGATTTCAACAGATAAAAATAAACATACCCTTTAAGCAAGTTAAATGATGGAAACCAATCTTTTAGCATGAATTTTGTAAACCTTAAGGAGGTTTAGGGGTTTCAGCAGAATAGAATATTGTCAGACTTCAAGAAAACAGCAAGTGTACAAATACCAATGCCAGTTTTCATTGAAGATGGCAAAACAAAAGAGCCATGAAAAATCTGAATCCCAGTAACATTCATGGAAATTGAATGCACAGTGGGAAAGCGTAGTCAAATTGCATTTTGCTGTGAAAATACATCTGGAAAATCACTGCTTCTGAATTCTTTCATAGACCAAAGCCAAAAACGAGGAGAGCCTTTGCCTAAAATAAATCCACAAGCCCCCATATTATACACACACCACCAAATCCCTCTGAAACATCTCTGAGGGCTCTGGTGTCCTGTTCTCTGCTTGTGAATTAGTGAAGATTTTTCCAAAGGCTAATTGCTAACCCCTTTCGATTCCCAGTTAATTTCCAACAAAGCCAGATGTGAATTTGCAGTTCAGGCCTGGGTATTGTCCCAGAAAAAGCAGTGGCATTAGCAGCTGAGAGCAGTCATTAGGCGTTTGTTCCCGCAGCAGACTGATTGCTCATCAAGGGAGCAGAGCCTGCACAGGCTGAGCTGGATGCAGAGCTATACATATGTATTCCCTCTTGAAAATGGACACAATCAGGCCATTCATGCATCCTGCCAAGATGCCTCTTGGTTGCAGATGCCCTGGGTGATTGCAGGAAAGATTTTCTTCTGCGTCTGTATAAGCTGGCGTTTATCGGGATGCTCTCTGTTGAAATCAGAAGTATTTTACTGAAATGTAGATGGGATTGGAATCCATCCTCAGGATGGAAGCCAGTCCTATGGAGAGCATTAGGGCTGGTGCCCCTGAATTCGTGGGGGTTTGAAATTGTGCCTGGCCCATCTCGGTGATGCCAGGATGGAGGGGAGGGCTGGCGGTGCTGTCCTTGGGCACTGCTGCTGCCTCAGCACTGCTCGGGGGCTTTGGCTGCACAGCTGCAGGCAGTGCAGGCTGCTCTGCCATGGCAGAGATGCCGCTGCAGAGCTGCTTTTCTGTGTAGTTCTGTCACAGCTGCATGTTGGGCATGAACCCACTTCTGCCTCAGCCCCAGGAGAGCTGCCCAGGGTGGTGGTGTTTGCAGGGGTCTTAGGATGAGTGAAGAGACGAGAATGTTGGCTCCATGTTTCAGAAGGCTTGATTTATTGTTTTATGATATATATTATATTAAAAGTATACTAAAAGAATAGAAGAAAGGATTTCATCAGAAGGCTAGTTAAGAATAGAAAAGGAATGATAACAAAGGCTTGTGACTGACGGAGACAGTCCGGACAGCTGGACTGTGACTGGCCATTAATTAGAAACAACCACACGAGACCAATCACAGATCCACCTGTTGCATTCCACGGCAGCAGATAATCACTGTTTACATTTTGTTCCTGAGGCCTCTCAGCTTCTCAGGAGAAAAAATCCTAAGGAAAGGATTTTCCAGAAAATATCATGGCTACAGCCCAGGGTGGGGGAGAGCTCTGGGGCTGATCCACCTGCTGCCCCTGTGAGCCCTGTGCCAGGATCTCCTCCCTTGCTGGGAAACCCCAAGGCCACACTGCTCGCATTCAGAGTGGAGGGTATTTGTGAGGTGGCACAGATGCTATTTGAGAAGCTGATGGCATACAGAAGGATAAGGGCACCTGTGTCACCATTTTCTTTCAGAGGTTCACATCTTACTTGATGTAACATTTAACTTCCAAAGTTTGCAGAACAGAGCCTTTCTCTGCTGTGCTAAGGGCTTTGCTGTAGTCTGATGTAGGGACTTCAGTGCCTCTCTGACCACCCCATATCAGGGATTTTAGTAATTCCATTTAGTTGCTAAGGCTCCTCTAGTACCAAGTACTCTTTCATGTGCTGTTTTAAAACTCAGACCAACAGAATGTTGGTGGACCTCCAGCAACTAAGTGTAATCAAAGTATTCATTAAAAATTTTTTGATCATTAACTTAAATTGTTGTTGAGAATGTTGTTGCCAAACAGCCAAGCTGATGATGAAGCAAAGCTTTTGCATGAATATCCAGAATAGCAAAAGCAGTGGTGGAAATTGCCACTGTCCTTGACATGAACTGCAGTGCATTCCCACTCACATGGGACATTTCAGTTTTATCAGCAGAAGAGGAGGAGCTGCAAGGCATCTGCCCCATCAGTGTGTCACCAAGGGGTAACCAAGATCACACTTGTGATGCCTTGGTGTGACATGGGCACCTTTCCATTGACTCTAGAATTATGTGTGAAAATAGGAGGGTTTGAAATGGCCCATGAAGGTGTCAGTTCTGAAAGAAAACCTTTTTTTTTCTTTTTGATGGAATGAAATGTATTTCAGCTGAGCCCTCAACTTGCTGAGTTTTCTATCTTCTTCTTTTCACCTTTGAAAAACACTTTGCCTCTTACTCTCCTACGCATCCTTCAGCAAGATATCCCCAGCCAATGCATCTGTCTGTAGCAGGGACTTTGTTTTAGTGATCAATGGCATCAGAACGGCAGCATTTGACGTTTTATGGCATTCTCTGATTTAGAGGGGTTTTTAATAATACATTGTGCTTGAGACCTATCTCTGTGACTGAAATGTCACTTGGAGTCAACGTGGCCTCTTCTTGGGAGAGGAGAAGCAAGAAAGGTCAAACTTGAAAATAAGAAAAATGGAAAGAAACAAAAAGCTGGAGATGCCCAACTGCTTGGGAAGAGCTGGAAGTGTCTATGAGTAGTTGTTGGGAGCATCCACACCCTTCCATCATCTTTCCTGATGCATTGCCATCTTTTGTAGCTCAAAGCCAGCAGCAATTTTTACCTTACTGCTCCAAACATTGTGATGCATAGAGGGTACAGTTATTTTTTTGCATGCTCGTAATAAGAGATGGCTATTGTTTGAAAAACCTTCTTCTCAATATAAAAGGAAAAAAGTCAAAAAGCAAAAAGGGCTTATCTTTTTGCTGTTAGATAGTGTGGGTATAGAAACATCACACATCCCAGCTGTGAGGAAAGCCAGTGGAAGTAGTGGGAGCTCCTGCCCAGCCTTCTGGATCCATTTGGCTCTTGCAAGGTGTTTGAGTTCAATCCTTGAAAAATACAGTATGATTACAATAATGCAGTTTCCTTTTTGAATCTATTTGGGCAGCAGCTACTGAAGCTGCTGTGCCCATAGCTGGCACAACAAAGTGGCTGGAGTGAAAGTTGGTGTTGTTACTTGTGCACTGTCTGTTCCTGCACATTTATTTAACACTCAATTCCTCACTGCTTTGGTTCTTAGCATTGTTATTGCTGTGTCAGGTGTTGGAAAGGGCAGCAGAGAAAAATAGAGATTTAATTTTAAAACTGGACTTTGTCTTGAGGAAGTGGAAGAATCCATATAAATCAAGCTGGTTGTGTTTTCTGGTCATCAGCAGCTGCCAACATGTTTTTCTGCATTCTTAATGAACAGTGTCCTGTAAAAGGCCCTTGTGGAAAGCTTGGGGCACCAGAGAGTAGTCTGACTGTCCTGTCTGTGCCATTTGCCAGAACTTCACTGGGTTCTTTCATTTGTTTGCCAGGGTTTTGGATTGCAGGTGTGAAACACAAAAATATCATAAAATAGTTTTGTTATTTTTTTGATTAGGGAAAAAATTATCCTTTTGTTTCCAAAAGCAGCATTTTGGGAGAAAGTGCTCAGTTTATTGATTTAATACCAAGCATGCTCTGGCTTCACCTCTGCCTGAAAGCAAATCTGACTGAGGAGGGAGATGTGGTGTATCCCTCTGCATCATTCAGTTTAAGGCTTGAAATAGTCATGAAGGATGTCAGCTCATACCAACCATCACAGCTCCTCGAGGGGAACTTGTCTCTCTAGGTTCATAAATAAGTGCAGATTTTACAAGAGAGATTAAAGAAAGAGACGTTTTCTTCTATTAGCAAATAAAATAACAAAAATAGTTTAGGAAGAAATTCTTTACTGTGAGAAACAGAAAAGCTGTGGCTGCCCCATCCCTGGAAGTGTTCAAGGACAGGCTGGACAGGCCCCTGAGCAACGTGGTCTGGTGGAAGGAGTCCCTGCCTTCCAGGGACTCCTGGAAGTAGCAGGGGGGTGAAATGAGATGATCTTTAAGGTCTCTCCCAACTCAAATAATTCTATTACTCAGTAATAGATGATGGAGAATTATGGAGAGGCCCTGGATTCTGTAGAACCAGTAAAATTTGCACTATAAGCAAGTTTCTGTGGAGTGCTTTTGATGGGAAGGTTTAAATCAAAAAAGAAGGGGAAATTGCCTCCTGTGCCCTCAGCTAGGGTGAGAATAAGACAGCAAACCCTCTCTGCCTCCTCACAAACCCTGTGGGCAGGATGTCCCTGGCAATGCCGTGTGGAAGGAAGGGATGGTTTGTTTTCCCCACTGAAGGCGTGGAGCCTTGGCCATCAGACCTTGGCTGAACCTCACAGCACACAGAAGCTCTGGGTGCTTCCAGAGCCTCAGACCACTTGAACATTGCAGTCAGGATGTTAACCTAAACATCCTAAAAACAGCTGATCTGCTGCTATACCCTTCTCTTGGTGCTTGTTAGCCTCACAACCCAGCTGCCTTGGAGAGCTGTCCAGAGAAAAATGTTTGCAGCATGGGCAATCATATTGGCAGTCAGTAATCAATCAGCTCCCTTGTGTAAACGCAGAGCCAGCCATTGATTGCTTGCAGCTCTGCCAATGATTGCTGCCCCAGGGCTTTCAATGGACTAAAAATTCATAGTTGCTGTTTGGATCCGGTCACCTTTCATCCGACTCAGAAAGTTAAAAATAAATTAGCTTTTGCTATCAGGATGCTTATAAAATCAACCTGCTTTAGTGCAATCCATAAGCCCTCTCTGGTGAATAACTTGCTGAGTGGGAAGGAGAGCTTCTCATGCTGTTTTCATTTTCCTCTGCAACTGCTCTGCTGCTGCCTTCTGCATCTGTGCCAAATCTGACCAGGAGTAAGAGCTACAAAGATTTATGCCTGTGTAATTGGTGTCAGGTTTGACTGGGGAAGGAGATGCTAATGGCACCATGAAACCACACTCTGCGCTCTTGGGTGTTTTGTGCCAGGTTAATGCATAGCATGGTTACACTGGAAGCACTTTGGAAAGTTCAAGGGAAAAGATCAGGGGGAAAGAACACCTCTGGAAGTTTTTGCTGAAGGTCTGAAAATGCGATCTTCCCAATTTCCTTCTTGCATTTTCCTTCTTGCCATCCTGTGGAATGGTGACATACTGAGCTGCAAGAGAAGGGAATATGCTCAGTTCCTCTCAGTGAGAAGAATTAAGCCTTCAAAGTGACAAAATACATTAATTTTGTTCTATTTGTCAATTTGTTGGCAGTTTTTCAAACAGTTCTAATGTAGCTCTGCCTGCTCTATGTGGCAAGAACAATATGGAGATAAAGCAGCTTTAAAGGGTGGCAAGTACCTTCCTGAAAAGTAGGATTACTTGCTTTTTAAATAGTTTCCAGCACACAAAATGACACAACTGGATTGGAGACAAACATGAAATGGATCTCTCCACTTCTATTAAGTTTCATTCTCAATTGAGTGCCTGCTCAAAGCAGATACATATTCACTGCACGGCAGTCTGGAAAATGTATCTAATCTCTTCCTCCTCTAAATGTAAAATATTCCCCTCTGTAACTCAGGTACTGTCCTGCAGGATGGTTACTCACCCTGGGAAATCCCACCTCCAGAGGGCTCACACTGGAAAACCCCAGGGGGGCTGGAGCACTTCAGCTTTGAGACCAGCAAGTCTGTGCATCACCAGAGCCCCAAAGACCCCCTCTCCCTGACACCCTTCCTCTTCCCTCCCCACAAATTCCTTGTTCCTTTCCCCCACCATGGCTGTTTGGACTTGTGGCCTCTTTGTAGCTAACATCATTTTTCAGAATGTCCTTTACATTCACTTTTGCAGTGTGAATGCATTTCCGGTTGGTTACAGCTAAGCTGATGTATCTTTTGCTAAGTTAAATCGAAATACTCCTCAATGTTGCTTCAATTACCAAGGTGTGTTAGCAGCAATGACTAAGCACAGTCAGAGTTTAACTGATTCAATTGAAATGTCTTAAAGCAAAGGAATTATGCAGGGTAAAGCCAAACCCTGTCACTTTGACCAATGCTTTATAGGTTTTGAATGTAAAATTAACTTGTCAGAGAACTGGCCAGCATCCAGTCATTTTAACATCTTTAGATCCTTTAATATTGTTTGAAATATTTCATTAGTGAAACAAATGTGAAAAAGAGTATCACAACTCCTCTATCAAATGTGGCTTCAATTCCACAAGCTGAGGAAGCAGTTCTGCCCTTCTTATCAAGGCTGGATAACAACTAATTCCTCTAAGATTACAATGCTACTCAGCCAGACAAAAGGAGCAAAAAACAGATCCAGAAGCAGAGTGAAAATAATAGCCTCTTATGCACCTTGAATTAAGCCAGAGATTTAGAAAACAGTTGTTGTTATGCTTTATGTCTCTGGATTTTGAATGCAAAAGCTTTCACTGTGTTAATGCTAGGGTTTAAATGTAAGTTATCCTCAGAACAGATTGTAATTATAAAAAGGAATGGTGTAAGAGGATGCATTGGAGAAAAATATGATTAAACACCAAATATGTGAAAATGGACTTGAGGTAATAAGCAAAATGCTGGAGTGAGGACTTAGGGGGCACAGGGACCACTGGTGTCCTCCTCTGGCACTGCCTAAGGGATTTTTCAGCTTTGTGCTGTGTTAGAGGAGTTTGGTACCTCAGATTCGTGGACTCCAAGGTGGTGGGTGTGCATATCTGGGACATGTCTGGCTTTGGTTTCTTTGTTGGATTGAAACAAACTGGACTGTTTCACATCAGATCTCGTGGCTGAAGCAGATCTCAGGGCTTTCTGCGCCTGAGAGTCAATCTGCATTTTCCTGCTGGTTCAGCTCTTCTAGCAAGAGCTGCTTCCTCTCCCTGTGGAACTTGTGTCCCTTTTTTTTAAAAAAACACATTTCTGTTGGGTGTTAACTTGCAGGAGTTTGCTGTCCTGTTGTGTAGCTCTGACAAGACAATGCAGTTTTCCAATGAGATGAAGCAGTGAATACCAGCAGTCCATGTGTGTGGTGGAGGAGACAGAGACTGATCACACTCACTGTCTCTAAAAACTGCTCACACCTTGTCTCAGGTAGCGAGGGAATAGTTCCAGCACTGTGCCAGAAAGGAGAAAACCCAGTGCAGGTACATTTCACAGCACACTCTCCCCAGGATTCAAACATTTGCCTTCTAAAGGGGCTTTGCCCCTTGGCTGCTTCTGCCCAGGACACAGGAGGAGTGTGACACCTTATCAAGAAATTATCCATGTGGCAAGAGTGAGGATGGCTTCTTTTGGGACCAGCACACCTCTGCTGCAGCTCTGGAGCAAAAGAGCAGCTATAATTTTGGCTGTGAATCTCCCTGGATTTGGGTGAACAGGAGACACCCAATGCTGCGTGTGAGCTCTCACCACCTGAACCAGCTTGCCCTGTGACAGCACCAAAATCAAGGTGGGCACTGCTCCCAGCAGTCAATTTATCCCTCACTGATGGAGGGCATTGCTGGTGAAGGCCAAAAATCTGACAATTACAGTCATTCTTTAATTGTAATTCGAGCTGTATTCTCAAAAGGTTACTCTGGTAGTTTATGGCTGGCTATTTATCTTTTAATTAAATGCCCATCAAAGCTCTTTGATCTGAGGAACAAGAGCTCATAAAATGCAGAGTCACTGCTCTGCCCAGGTAACTCTCAGTAATCCAGATTGTCTCGTCCTGCAGCGTGCAGGTAATTTGAATTGAGCTGTGGGTTGCTGTTGGGCTCCTGTCAGTGCTGGACGTGTTGATTTGCATTCTGAGAGGATCTTCCAGAAGATAATGGGATTTGTGAGGAAAGTTGATTCTACCTTGTTATCCAGTGAGGGAATAACGTCATCCTTTGAGCGAGAGGCAGCGCAGGATGGTAATCACTCAGATAACAGGGAGCCAGGGAGGCACAGCTGCTTAGCCTGACCAGCTCCAGATTGTTCCCTGCTATAGAAATGCTATCACAGAGTTTCCTTAAGCAATTCCCTGAGGCTAGGACATGAGAGAAAATAAACCTCCAATCCTCGGCTGCAGAAATGATGACACAATTGCAGGAAATCATGAAAAGCTGAGACTTCATGAGATAAAAATTATATAGCTTTGGTTTTCTTTTGAATGCATTCTACAAAGATTTTGGACTCCTAGATCTGAATTTAAAGCTCCTTCTGACACCCTAAGAAGCAGTAATTTTATTTATTCTTGGAGTTAAGTGTCTTTCTCATGATCACCTGAACTGAAAAGTGCAAGAACCCCAAATAATTCATGGTTGATAACAAAATGTTTGTGAGAACCTGTTTCTCAGGTTTGTTTAGTGCCACCCTCACTGCTTTGGGTGCTGTGTCTCACTGCAGCAGCCCCTGCTTTGGGGGCCCTGGGCCTCATGTAAATGCACCTTGTGAGGTCCTTGTTTTAAGTTTCCCTCTGCTCACATGTGTGTGCCTGCTCTGTGCATCTCAGTGGGATGCTCCTGGGAAGCCTATGAACCCTGGAGGAATCTCTGTGGACTAGGCAAAGAGCCAGAAAGGAAGAGTGGTGTGACAAGAGGATGTGGAGTAGGAAGAAAGCAGTGAGAGGGCAAGCCACTGCTCAGCAGGGCCCAGAGCAGCCTCTCAGGGCTGAGAGGCTCCAGGAGCCATGGTTTCTGCTCAGCCTATCCCTTCTGCTCCTCTTGACCAGATGTTTCCAACCCTGGCACTACACTGGTCACCCCTGCTTCACCTCCCGGATTTCTTCAGGCACACCCTTGACTGTGCTTCTAGCAGTTCCCAGGAAATGCTTTCCCTTTCTCCTCACCTTTCACATCTTCCCAGCTTGGGAACTGCTTCATAAAAATTCATGTGAGATAGCAGAGCCACAGTGGCTATTTACACACATCAATATGTGAGTCTGTGTGCCAAGATTTTCTCCCCATCCAAGCTCTTCACCCCCAGGCTCTCTCCTGGTCCCCCCAAGAGCCCTTCAACAGGAGCTCTGGACCACCTACCAAACCTCAGTGCAGGCCATTTAATCTATATCCCAAGCTGTTTTGTAGTGATGCTTCACCTCTCCTCTGAGCGCTGGCCTGGGAGGTGTATGAAGGGCTACAGAAGAATTCTGACTTGATAAAAATCTGATCTGTGGATAATGTCACCCCACCCATACAGCGCCATACAAATGTGCTGGTGATCATTGTCATGGTTGACTCCTCCTGCAGTATTATACCTTCTTTTTTTTGCACATTTTTGCACATAAAGAAATGTTTGTAGCATTTCTTTACCACGAAACCTGATGTGTTGGTTTAAAGAATCAAGCGGAGTATCTTCACCACAAAATAAATTAACAATCAAGTTTGTTCATTCTGAAACCACTGGAGCTCCCTGTGGGTCTCCTGCTTTCATTTGTGTACAGTGGCTCCTGGATCTCCCTTTGTCCTCTCAGGGGTGAAACCACAGTTTTCTTGTCCTCAAGAGCTCCCTGGGTGTTTGCTCCAGGTCAATAGGGCAGGACAACAGCTGCAGTTACATGAGGAGCTGACTGATGTTATCCACAGAAGCATTTGTAAAGCACACAGTACATCACAGTCAGTATTCCTTATATGATAGTTAAACCACTTCACTACAGCACTTAATCTTGCTGTTAAGTCATTCAGACAGGACTCTATCACCAGAGGCTGTCAGAGGTCAGCTCTTTCCTGCTATCTTGAAAGTCAGAGTTTGAGTTCACTGTCTTACAAGGAGACAAGATGCTAAAACATATTTTTTTGTATATTTCAGACGTACTTCAAACTTGACTCCCTCCAAATATAATATTCCTTATTTCTCTATTAACAGGAACTTTTTTGCATGAAAGTAAATCATAGTGTTACTCTCATATGAGATTTTAACTGGCTTCCTACCCTACAAAATATTCTCATATATTTTTTAGAAACAAGCAATTTTTTGATTAGACATAAAAAAACTCACTGGTGTTTGTTTCTGTTTGTAGACTTTGATTAGATACTACCGACAAATGTAAACATTTGGATTTACTCACCACTTTGAGCAAAGACTTACTAATGTTTCTTTCAATGGGAAGTGGGAATAAAAGCAAAGTTCTCCTAAAGTTTTAAAACTTGTAGCTAATCTGGGAAAAACCCATAATTTATGTTGTCCCTGACCTTTCTCATCTTTTCATTTCAGAACAGGGAAACTGAGTCTGGGAGAGCTTTATGGCAGTGGGGTGCAGAAATTCTTTGTGCTGTAGCTATGCATTGTGAACTCCAATAATAAAAACTGGTATTAAATGTTAGAGTGACTATCTATAATCACTTGAATTTGTCCCTTAAATATAAACTTTAAAGGTATTCTCTACCAAATTCCATGTACAGACTTTGACCTGTCAATTAGCCACCATGATGCAGCCACACGAAAAATGTGCAGCATAAACAAAATCAATTATATTGATTTCTAAGGGTAAGTTCACTTGAGGGACGTCTCACAAAGCCCTAAAAAAGCATGGTTTTAGTGCTAAACATTTTAGAGTCAGGGCTCTTTTTTCATCAATGCACTGTATGTTGTTACTCTCATTTCAGCTGAATCCTTTCAAGACTAATGGGTTTAATCACCACCCCTCATATGGCAGCTCTAAGAGACAGTGAACACCTGCTCCTGCCCTGTGCCCCTCCCTATCCCTCCTCACACATGCACATACCAAAAACAAAACCAAAAAATGCCACAAATTAGTCTTATTTGGACTTTTGAAAGCCCCAGGCTTGGATGGATGCTCTTTTCCAAAGTATTGTATGAATCAATTTGCAGAAGAGAGAAAGAGGCACTGAACCTGGAAGTGATGTATGTGAAGGGGAGCTTAGAGAGAGCTTTGGAGTCATGAGGAAGGGGCCATTTTCAGTGGTTTGGTCTCCTTGTTTTGATCTACAAAATATGGACCCCATGCAGTGGTCACTGCAGTGGAACCACCAAACCCATCAACTTCCCCTAAATGGCAGAACTTCCCAGGGTCTGAGCTGTGACTCGTTGCTCAGGTCAGCAGTACAAGCATTACCAGTGCCTTCTGTGTAGGTATCTGTTCATCACTGCCTGTTCAATCACCAAGGCCTCTGACACTGTGCAGAGACATTAAAACCCAAGGAGGACAGCAAATGTCATCACTCATTTTCCTGTGCAGGTGGGGAATTCAGCACCAGCTGCTGGGGCACACAAGGGAAGGCTCTGTATCCGCTTGCACCTGCAAACAGCATGCACTGGAGTCAAGAGGGGCTCAGGATGGGCCCTGGGAGAAAAAACCCATCCCCCACATAACTTTTGTGAATCATATCCCTCATGCACTGTTTTGAGTGTTTGGAGCTGTTAAACACCTTTGGTGTTATGGAGTTTGCCTTATAACAACTTTTCTTGTTACCATGAGTATTACAGCTATAACTCACTGTACAGCTTTCCCCAGATTCTTCCTCTCATAAATGTCATGTCCACTAGCACGACTGAAGGCGGCTCCCAGGGTGGTGGAAACAAAACCACTTTGAGAACAGCTGCCTTTATCTGCAGGTGGCAGAAGAAGCCTTTTGATAACCTACTAAGGCCTTCCATGCCTGACTTTGAGTGCCCAAAGGAAGGTTTAACCCCCTTCCTCATCTCTGGAACAGCTGCTGCTGCAAAGGAGTTCTTCAGCTGAGTAATCTGTCCCCAGGAACAGGCACATCAATTCTTTACTGCATGCTCAACACAGCTCTATCCAAGGGACAAGTCTCCCAGGATGGAGGTCACTTGGCAGACTTAACTAGTTAAGGTTGGCTGGTTGCTTTAAGAGGTTGGCTTATCATTGTGCATAGGAACACCTCCTTTTATTAAGAAAAACCTCTGAATTGTAGATATTAATGATTTATAAATGTACTGACCTCAGAGGAGGAGTGGCTTCTGTTTCTTTTTGGAAACATCTTGATAAATGTAATGTAATTCAAAAGGTCACAAATCCCCAAACTCAACTCCTGCCTGAAAGGCCTGATTGGAAAGGGATGCTCGCATCCTCAGTTTCACAGGAGCCTGCTGAATTCTTCATGAGCTTCCCTAAGAAAATAACATAACAACATAACACCATTTCTATTTAAAAGATGCATTTTGGAATGAAACCCAGGAAATCCCCATGCTTCCCTAGTCAAATCCTTGTCCACTTTTTCACAGATTCTGTGCTCTGTGAAAACACCTGCAATTTTATTGTTGTTTGCTGTAATTTTATTGTTGTTTCCCTTCTTTTCCTAATTAGGGCTGCACTGAGCAGCTTTCAGTCTGTCACAGCAGAGATGGTGCCTTGCCCTGCACAGGCAGTGGCTGCAGCAGGCTGAGGCAGGTGATGGAATTGCTTTAGAGGCTCTGCCTTCATTAGCAGTGAGGTTTTAATTAGCTGACAAGGTACCTGCTGCAATTTGACCCATTCTAAGCAGAGCAGCCAGCATGGAGTCAGCTAACCCAGCTCCTCATTCGTGACCACATCCCTAATGAAGATCAAAGCTTTGGTGGAATTCTGTCCTGGAATGTTCCATCCTTCTCTCCTGCTCTGTCTGCATGCTGTGGTGGACAAGAGCAGGACAATAGATATTTGATTACTGGTCTGGCTTTTCCAGGGCTCAGGGCTCTTGAGCTGAACTCAGTAATGTGAGGAGAAATGGGAAGGATGGGTCAAGCTTTGAACAGGACTCCACATCCAGTGTGGATGGGATTACTTCTCTTCTCCAGTTATCTCCAGTTCTGGAGCACGTTCTGTCAAATGTGGCTAAAAACAAGGAGATCCCTGTTGGCCTGGGGTGCAGTATTCCTCTGGTGTTGCCCTAGCAGCCTGGGCAGTGAGCATGCAGCCCTGCAAACTGCCATGGCTGTTGGTTCACCTTGTCCTTCACGACAGAAAGTGACTCTTCAGTAATTCACATTGGGTCAGGGCTTTGTCCTCAAAACCTCCTGCTTTAAGATATCAATGATGCCTCTCTCTGATTTTTAGAAAACCATTATGCTGCTGTGCTGCTTTGTCTCTTCCCCTTGCTATTTTTTGTTTCTGCATTTTATGTAGGTTTCTGGTCCTGAACTCAACCGTCTACAGGTTCACGTTTGTAAAGGTAATTAGACATTGAAAAAAACTCAGTTTAAATATGTGCCTTTTGGAAATACTGCAATACTTCTGTGTTTTCCTGGAAGCTTTTAATTACTGATATACATTTGGCCCTTAAATTGTTTTTCTGAAACCAGATTGAGTTCAGATGTTTCTATTATCTAAAGCCTGTGCCCCACATTTTGGCAAATCAATCATTGCTATTCCTGCTTCGGAGCTGTGGAACAGGCTGTCAACTGATATTAATCAATCTTTGTCATTGCCCGTTTCCAAAAGTCATTAGCATGCTCAGCCTCACATTATATTTTCCAGCAGAAAAATAACACATTGTCAACTGCTCTTTGTTACGAGTTACTACACAAGTGACCTTATTGACTGCACATATGTAATAGAGGTCTGTATTTACTGAGAACCTTGAAGTCTTTGTGTTCATCTTTATCATACTTCCACTTTCTCTTTTCTATTTTTTATGTAACTTTTTTTTCCTTAACAAGCAAAACAGCTGTTCCCAAGAAAAGGAAGATAGCTGAGGAGCTGGTATGAATGTTACAAGTAAATGAAGATATGAAGTAAGTACATCTGACTGTTGGAGATGACTAAGAAATGATTAATGACCCTTTAACACATTAGAAAAGGTCTGTCAACAAATAGCTATTTTTGTTGTCACATAGTAACACTTTATATTCCTATAAATGTGTCCACTATGAAGTTGGCACGTGTGAAAATCCTTCTTCTCAGCCATCAAGGCTTTACAGATGGATTTCTCTTGCTAGTTATTCCTCACAATGCTTGATAGAGGCTGAACATAGGGAGACCTCTTTTTTTATTTTCCTCCTCTTCCTTTTGAGAGAACAATTCAAAGAAAGATTTCCACCCCAGTGTCTTGGGAGCAGTGGACAGATAGCATCCAGCAGTCCAAGCCAGCCACAGCCCCAGTTCCTGGCAGCTTTTGTCTGGGAGAAATCCTCTGGCATTTACAATTTTAGGAGGCAGAACCATTTTGCAATCACAAGCAGGCTCAGGGCCCAGAAAGTCCCATCCTCTGCCCCAATGGCAAGCACACTATAAACCTCTTTTTAAATGAAACAGTTTTTAATATAAAGCAACTTCCTTGCAAAGCAGAAAGAAGTTCCAGCCCAGGATGCTTATAAACCTATTTATCATTTCCAGAGTAAATCCACTCAGGGCAATAATAACAATTTTTACCCTTTGTCCTGCCTTCTCAATGTTTCCCCACTGTTGGCCAAGAGTGCATTTGGGAAAAGTTCAAGCACTTGGCAGAGGCAGTGAAGCACACACTAGTTTTGGGAGAGATGTTTTTTTTAAACTTCCTTGAATAAAAAAGTCCTACCACACTTAATAAGTAGGTATCCTCACTCCCTACCATTTCTAGAGTGCCTTAAGGTGTAGCCTCAGGAAAAATACATTACAGACTCCAGTCCTGACCAGATGAATACTACTCCTGTGAACAAATTCTTTCCAGTTCTCACAAGCTGAAGTCAGCAGCAAGTAATGGGAAGCATTGCAGGGCACTGCTGTTGAAAAACCCTTTCCATCAGCTGTAGATCCACAAACCCCCACAGTGCAGCTTGTGACATCAAATCATCCTCCACTGGAAAAGAAAATACAATATTAGTCAGGGCTTCAACAGCCCTTCAATATGTCATCAGCTTTATTGGGACTAAATCTCAGGCAGGCAGGTCACTCTGCTCTGCTCTCATCCAATGCTCTGTTTTGCTTTAACTGGTTTATCAGAAGAATCAATCTTGCTGGTATAATAAGGGTTCTGGTAACTCTGGAAGAAATTCCTCCTCCTGTCTGTCAGAAAAACAAGAATGCAGAAGTTCTAAATCAGTTCACACTAGGACACCTTAAACTCTGCCCAGTAAAAGCTTCACAAAATAGTTTGTTGGTCTTTTCCCAGGAAGTTTTATATACTTAGTAGGAGATGCCAACTCCGAAATGTCAAGTTTCCTGGTCAAAAATGTTACGTCATCTTTTCTTCTCTAGGTTTTATTTAGAAAAATGAATGCAGGATTTTCTGACATACCAGATCCTGCCTGAGTCTATGACAATAGTAGATAATTTCCAGCAAACCACTTAGTGCATTTTAATAATGCCTGAAGAGCTTCCCAAATCCTCAGCCACATCTCTCCCTAACAGAAACATTTTCAATATTTATTTAATTTGGGAGATGCCAGGGAAGACCGCTCTCCTCTTCCTGCCAGCCAGAAAAACTGGGAGCAGGTCTCACAAACTGGGGGCAAACAGCAAAATTGACCTGCCCCAATGGTGTGATCATCCTCTGCCAGTTCTGCTATCACAGCAAGAGGGGAGCAAAGAGCTGGATTTTAAATCCAATTTAGAAGGTTCTTTTTTCCCCCTACAGCTTTTTGCTGCAGCAAATTATCTTCATCCTGTTTCGGCCAGCACAAGCTTCAGTGATTACATATTTCATAGGCCATTGATTGAAGAGCTCTTACAATCCTTTCCCCTTGTGAATGAATGTTTATCCTCCTTCTTCAAAGGACCCGGGGACAAAGGTCTCAACTTAAGGAAACATTTGCAGGTCCCTATGGGCAGCCTTGCCTGAATGGCAAGTGAGCACATTAGAGTTTATGTCATGACAACCCAGTCAAGCCCACGCCTGAGTGTGCAGCTGGAGAGGGACAGGCTGCTCTAAAATCAATTAGGAAATGATGCAGGATCTCCATGTCTGTATTTTGGCACCTATTTTATTTTCTCTCTGTTTTTTTCCCTTCTGCTTATGTAAGTAATCCATTAAATAGCAATACCCAGGAATGAATCAGTGTTGTGTCAGAAAAGGTCCTTCTTCCTTAGAATGAGGAAACATTATCAGGTTTTCTTTCTCCTCTGTGAGCATCACTCCTTCCTCCTCCAGTGAGTTTCTAATGTCTTTCTGCTCCAGTGCTGGCTACTGCACAGCATGCACAGATTTCTGAAAATAAGTTTTGTAAGCGACCATTTTTGTCAGGTATAAGTTCTGTCCAAGGCAAGTCTGATAAATACTGAAATAAAATCATACTTGATCTCTGTCCCTTCTGCGGAAAACACAGGTGATATTTGCAGCCACTTGAAAGGAGGTGGGAGCGCACAGGGAGGGATCCTGCAGGGTAGATAGAGAGACAAAGTCCTGTGCTTTCACATTTCTGCAGCCTCTCTCCGTGGGTTGTCCCATCGAGTCCAGCCCTGCTCCCAGGGACAGGGGGAAGGACAGTGGGTGCTGTGGGGTACCACCCTCCTTGGGAGGGTGAAGCAGTGGGTGACATCAGGGGTGGCACTTCATCTCAAAGGTGTGGCAGTACTACTGAGACCTTTATCCCCAGCAGAATATAACCCAAATACTGTGCTACCCATCAGGCCTCCTGTGATAATAAAGGACTAAATGTGTGTCTTGACAACTCCCTCCCTGAAATCTGCCGGAGACTCTGTGGAGGGAGAGCTCCAGACATGCTATTGCCCATGATTATTGTTGCTCTTTCTAGGTAAAACATTAATCATGATGGATTTTTTTTTAATGCTTGGGTTATGTGACTCTACAGAACTAAATTTTAACAGAGTATTAATTAAATGCTGATTTCTGCCATTAACCAATGCTTTGAGAATTTTAACACAGCCTGTATGAGGCAAAGTGCTTTCCTAACTGCGCAGTTTTCTATTTTTTCTCTTTTCCATTATTCAGATGCTCTGAGTTGTGGTTATATTGTTACTTTCACTTGGAGTTTATTACTTTCACCCTTCATTTTAATCTCCCTGGAGTGAGTGAATGGGTAGCCTGAGCTGTGCAGGACACCCATGCTTTTAGAATGACAAAAGATAGAGACGACCTGGCCTGTTGGGATAAAATTGGCACTGATTTACAAACAAGTGGGTAAAACTGGTTTCATAGATTGCCCCCCCTCAATTAAAATATGAACCAGTCACCTCCCAGCAAAGGCCCCTCATGTGTTGCAGCACAAGAGGGCAGTGTTAGGTTGGACTGAGCTGCACAAAGGTGTGATTAACACGGGAACAGTTCATGGCTCGTTAATTTTGCCTATTGGTGAAGACCATGTGTGGGGTGAGGGCAGCTCCCACTGGGGCTGGGCAGTGGAAGAGGTGGCCAAGCTCCTGAACCACCTTTCTTGCCTGGATCAGCATCAGCTGCCATGCAGCACTGCTGGGCATGGCATTTGGGGCACCAGTCTCACTCCAGGTGCCACCAGCCACCCTGACCCCCACGGGGCTTTGCTGCGTGTCTGTGTGTCTGTGTGTCTGTCTCTGCCCTCTGGGATTTTCCATCCTGCCTTGGCCACAGGGTCCCACTGATGGCACTTGCTGCAGTGCTCAGCAGAGCTGCTGCTCCTTACCCTGTTCAGCAGGGCAGGAATGGCAGTCCTGCACCAAATCCCTTCCCTGGCATGGCTGGGGTGAGATGTCCCAGCTCCCATGTCTCTGATGGAACTGCTGGAGTCTTTGTGCCTTGTAACATCACCCAGCACCTGCAGGAACAAACCCATCAGTCCAACTCAGAGTCTGGCCAGCCTTGAGAGCAAAAGGCAAGCTCATTGTCAGTCAGTGCCATTTATGGGATAATAAATGAGAAAAAGCTGAAGAAGAAATATTATCCATGGAAACAGCTGTGAGGGTATGAAACTGATGATGTCCTCCAAGGAGAGCAGGGATGGGAAGAGGAACCTCTCCACAAAACAAGCATCACATCCCCTGCAGGACACTGGTACCTGATCTCTAACAGCATGGTCCTGTTTTACCCAGAGCACTCTGGTCTCTGAGGCTCCTTTGTCAGCCTCTGGTTTTTCCTGAATGATCTGAGAGTGTGGGATATCCCTGACTTTTTCCCTGTTTTCAAGGGAGCATGATATTAAAAGCAAAGTTTTTATGTGCAGCTGTGGTGGCTGATCTCAAACGTGTATTGCTGCACACGCAAAACAAGGGCTGAGCAGAGTCATACATCATTTATTTGTGCCTGAAGGCTGGTTGCTTTTGTGCTCTCTGGTTTTCTGGTCGTTGTATCATGCTTGGGAATGATCTTGAGCCATGGACATGAGCACAGTGCTCCAGCCCCAAAATGGAGGCCACTGAAGGATTTTCAGTGTTTCCTCCTCCCAGCCAAGGCTGTCAGGCTCAGCTGGTGCAGAGTCCTGGGAGATCCCACTGCAGGCTCAAAGCCTCAGGCACCATTTTTTGATGTACACAAAAGACCTTGTTTTAATAGGAATTAATTAGCAGTTTAAGTACTTGCAGGGTAGGAAATCCCCCACAGGGTACACTTGTTAAGGTTTCTTTACACATTACCTCCCAGGAGGATGCAGACTTTCCCTTCGTTTCCTGCATCACTCTCTGCTTCAGCAGAAACTCCAGTAATTGTACTACAGCCCCAAATACTGCAACTGCAACCATAAATTCCTGCCAGTGCTCATCTGTTAGACAGGATGGTGATGGGCAATAATTTATCAAAGAGCCTGAGGTTATAGTGTCACATATTCATGCCCAGGGTGCAATGATGATGTGATAATGTCAGTGTAACTACATATCCTGTTTGCATTATTTATTGCTCTCATGAATGACAAATTTGTATTTTAAAATGGCTGAGACATTTATCTGCTGTCCAAAAAAGACAAATTATGAAGGTGGCATAATCTTATCTCTAGGGCAGACATTCCCTTTTATTATTGGCATTTAATAAGAGAATGTGTAATTAAAGGAAAGTAATTAACCTATTTCTAGGAAGTTTGTATCTTGAATAAACAGGCAGCTGTAAGTGTGCTGCCAGGAGTCCTGTCTGCCCAGGCCGTGCTCTGAGGGAAGCATTCTGCATCCCAGGGGTGAGGAGAATGGATAGATTTCTCCAGCATGGTACCACAACACTGCATTTTCTTTAGGAGTTGTTTAAATTTTGGAGGCATCTTGCATAGAGGAGACTCTTCTTCCTGTGGGATGATCAGACAGTTGGAGCAGAGTCTGAGGTGAGTCACAATGGGACAAAGATGCCACTGCTTTCCTTCTCTAGCGGCACTCACCAGAGGCTCCAGAAGGCCACGTAGTAGAAGCAGGTAAATAGTTAAGTAGTGCTGAGTTACCCATCAGCTAGGATCAGTGCTTGCCTCCTGGGCTGGCTCTCAGTGTGACTTTTCTGTGCCACACCTGCTGCAGTGTGCAATGCTTGGCTGGAAGCTACTTTGCCACAAGCAGCAGGAGAGGACAATCACAAAAAAATCCTATGAGTTCTCTGTCACTCTTCTACAGTTCACCCTTTTTGAAAAATGTGGCTAGTTCCTATCGTTTTAAAAGCTTTCCTGATAGACCATTTCATCTTTCAACAGGAGAATATATTGTGGGGGTTAAGAGTGTATCCAGAAAGACAATGGGCATGAGTAGCAGCAAGAGAAATTGCAAGTAGACAAATGGGAAAACAGTTTCACAATGGATGTGAAAAGCTAGCAAGGGAGACTGGGATCCTGGAAGTATTCAGATATTGTGCAGGAGGTCCTGAACAACCCAATTCCCCTGCTTAGAGCAGGGTTTGGTTCAGTGACTCCCAGTTTGGCCTCCCAACCCAAACTACTCTGGATCTGGAAGGTGCTGAGCTCCCCAACCACCTGGATGACAGAGAGTGCCTGTCTGGCTGCCTGGGCAGCCCCTGAGGAAGCTGAGGATGGAGAGCCCTGGCTGAGGCTCAACCTGCCCCAGACACAGGAGCTTGGTGTGCTTTTGGTGCTGCCAGGCAGAGCAGCCTTTGGTGCAGTTGAACCCAGGGATTCAAAGAAATGCTGTTCAGAGCTTGTGCAAATCAGGCAGATGCTGGGAAGCTGTTCTGACACCTAATGAGCCACTGTTGTTCTGCTCTAAAAGTGCTCTGTATCTGCTTATCCTTTGCAAAGTGACACCAGTATGAATGTGTCTGATTTTGTAAAGTGTGTTTTTTCTGTAGGCATTCAAACAGCTCTGAGCTGCATGATTATGAGAGCTGAGCCTCAGCTCCCACTTTGCTGTCATCCTCAGCATTCATAACCACTGCTGGGAGGCGTTGGTGGTGAGAATCAAGCCCTGGTGCAGCTCCAGGTGACTGCTGCCTTCTCCCAGAGCCTCAGCACACACTGCATGAATATCACCATGCAGGGGCTGCCATCACTCTGCTGGATAACCAGGTAAGAAAAGCTGTGCCTATCATTTAAATGAGATGCTGGCTCATCTGAGATTCACAGTCCTGCCATGAGGTTAATTAATTTTCTTTAAATAAATATGGTAGTGAAATCATCCATTCTTTTCTTTGGAATGCTGAAAGAAGTGTAAAGAAAATGAAAACTGATGTGAACTTACACTTCACAATTGCACTGCTGAGCCCGGAAAATATTTGCCCTAATGCAGATGCAGGTACACTGGAGTCACAGATGAAGCAATCATATAAAAGGGAATCAGCTTGAACATTTCTCATGTAACCAAAGCCCAACCAAAGCCCTGCAAACTGGAGAGGTGGCAGGATGGCCATGGCAGAATGAGGGTGCATTAAGGCAAGTGACCATAAGCACGCAGAGGTTTTGGTCTTTGCTGTGGCTGATCTAAGCTGGGTGTGTGTGGAACAAGGTGTGCAGCACCTTCCTCAGACCCCCAGCTGCTGCTGCATGGGGTGTGAGCTGGCTGGAGATTTGCAGTTGCAAAATGGGTTGAAGCATAAATGCAAGTCTTGATATTATCTCTGGAAACAGCGTCAGAACTATTTGACACCTTATCAATTCATAGCACATCTGTTCCCAAGCTCTCTGCCGGCACCAGGAGCTGTGCATGCGGAGCTGTGCTGTGCAGGGGGCTCAGGGCAGCTGTCACACACTGCAGATGTCAGATGCTGTGCCTGCTGCCCAAGGCACAGGGAGCCTGTCCCTGCTAGGGCTGCGTTTTTGGCAATTTGTTCTGATGTTCCCTAAATGAGGGAATCACTACAGTGGCTCCTCAGCACTGGCTCTTGAGACCCTCTGGCCCTTCCACCTCTGTCCAAAGGCCCCTGAGCTGGAAGCCAGCCCCTGAGCTAATGGCTGGTGCTCCAGCACAGCTGCAGGAACAACCTCCTGCCTTGCCAAGGAATTAAAAAGGGGAGGGAGATTCCTTTTCTGCAGTGAGCTCATACTCAGAGGATGGGCCATGGCAGCTCATTAGTAACACATGCAGTGCTAGACTGTCCACAGGCAGTGGGGGGCTGCTGGGGACTGCCTGCAATTCCAAACAACAAAGCAGGAGAGCTTTGGGCAGGGGGTGACAATGGCAATTGCACCTCTTCTGATGCAGAGCTCAGACACCAACTGGTCAGGTATTAACACTGTTTTAAGCAGCCATGGATCTTTGAAGTTTTTTTCTGAGCTCTGAGTGTATTTTCTTGAAGGCTAAAATACACTTTGAGTGCTGTGCTGTCACCGCAGCGAAGGATGGGTGGCTGTCTCAGAATAGAAGGCAGATATATATTTTTGTTGAGATTTAGTTGCTGAATTGGTGAAGCATCAAGCAATTGCCATAAAGCTTTTCTCTGAGTGATATTCTTGTCCTTCTAGATTTGGGTGGCTATCTGACACACTCTGTTGGCTGAAGATCAAAGGGTAGAGGGAGCCTGTGCGTCTGGCTGCAGTTTCCTTCCACCCTCTAGCAAAACAAAGCCAAGGCAAACGTGACATCCCCTGTGAGCTGGGTCTGGGGGTGGTTTGGAGGCTCCAGGCAGGAGGGCTGGGGGAGCTGGGCTGTGCTGCCCTGGCTGGTGGGGCCATGCTGGGTTCATCCTCCCTGGCCACAGTGCCTGGAGAAGGAGAGCACAGTGGGAATTGAGCTGTGTCACACTGGGTGCCACAGGGATCCTGGTAGAAAGGCTGGAAAGTGTCCCGAGAATTTCCTGGGAAAGACCATAGGGCCTTTGGAAAGCTTTTAGAACATGTTGGGTTAACATGCATTGAGAGAGTTGAGGTGGAGCTGATGCCTGGGACAAGGGGGTGCTACAGAACAAAAGTGCTCAGCTGAAGTCCTTCCCTTCTTGCCCATGATCCATCATCTCCCTCCTCTGGATGGAACTGGTTCTAAGCCCACAAAGGAGCTGTGTTCTTCAAGGCCTCAAATTCTGTTTTGCAGAGGTGTTACCAGGCTCAACACCTTCCACATTTTCACCTCAGTGACAGCACTGCTTTACTGAGCCTTTGCTCTGAGCTCCTCTGTCCCGGGAAGGGCACCCCAGCAGAGGGATGCTGTGGATTTTGGGAGCTGTGAGTGTATCCCAGGAGCCACATCCCCATGCACTTCAGAAGGTAGGCAGCCCAAAACTTCACTCCAAGCTCTTTCCTGGCCAGGAGTTTCTCTGCTGAGATGCCCTTCAGGGCTGACATCTATATGGTGGCCTTGCTCATGAGACCAGGACCTTTGGAGTGGTGGGAAGGATGGGCCAGGAGGGACAGGGACAGGGCACCTCCTTTCCATGTTCCTTTTCCTTCCACTGATTGCCTGGCACCATCCTGCACTGCATCTCACCTCTGCTTTTGCAGTGAATTATAGAGTCTGGGGAGAGAAGCGCTTTTTTTATACCTCAAAGGGAGAACAGCCCTTGGAGCTAGCTCTAAGGCCAAATCCAAAATGTACCAATCTGCCCTGAGACTTTTCCAGCCTGCACTGGAAAGCTGCTGCAAAGAATCTCATCCCATCCAGGATGCAGGGAAAGCTGTGCATCCTCTGCAAGAGAGGGATGGCAGATGGGAGTGATTAGTGGTGCCCCAGCCCCACTGCCAGCCCAGCTCTGAGCACTGAGGTGCAGACCCCTCCAAGGCTGTGCAGAGGGTTTGCTGTGAATGGTCCATCTGGGTTCTCTGGCAATGGGATGGACAGAGGCTGAGCCCACCCACAAGCTCCTGCCTCCTGCTCTCCCCACCACACTTCACAGGGCTCCAGTGAGAAGTCAGGTCTGGGGCCATGATGAGGGTGCTTGATTTGCACCAAAGTCCCAACAGCCACATGTGAGCCCTGGCCCTGGGACCTCAGCAAGATGCCTTTGGGATGAGCCCCTTGGCCTGGTGGGGGAAGCTGTTCTCTCTCCACAGGCCTCAAAGTGTGCCAGTGCTTGATAAATCTAATTTGGCCCAAATTTACTTCCAGAGATGCTCTCTCCAGAAAAGCCTGTTTGCTTTCCTCCTGGCAGTGACCCAGCCACATGATGCTCTGGTTGCATAGAATTGCAAGTGCAGTGTATTAAATTGTTGCTGCTCCTTCAACTGACATGCAGAATGGAAGTTACAACTGATCTGGTTTTCCATGAAAAAATTTATTGCATTTAAGTGTATCTAATTGAGTAAATTTTGTTTGCACACAGGGACTGCTTGTCCTATTGCCTCTCTATCACTCTGGAATTTTATTAACAGGGCCCAGGGTCTGTAGCCTTATAGATCCTTGTGTGTATCCCCCTTCCAGCAACATTTCTGTCATCTTTTCAGCCAACCTCCTCCAGGCTATGCTCACCAAGAAAAAAACCCCTCCAGCCTCCATCAGGTCTCAGGCCTTAGTGCAGGCCCCTGAAAACCCAGCTTTTTGCCTCTTATTCCAGGCAGGCACTAGCTGGTTGATTGCTTTCTGCATAGAGCAGTCTCTTCTCCCAATTACTGCGACTGTTGGAGCTTTAAAGTTGATGATTGTGTGTTGTTGGAATACAAATTGATCATTAGAAACATTAATAATGGCTGCTTGACTTTATAATTAGCCACGTATCTGTATTGCATTCAGGAGCTATTAGTCTTCAATGAGCACATTCCAAATAATCCATTTATATTTAAATAAATTGACATACAATAGCTATCTTAATCAATCTAAATATAATTCCTATTTAGGAGCCTCTGCTTTGCCACTTGTATTTTTTCTCAGGATAGCAGCAGCAGGGTTTGGTGGGATTTGGAGCTCCAGGAGGGCTGAACTGGAGAACAGGCAATGGTCTGCCCCCCTGCAGCCTCCCAGTCCATCAGGTACAGGCAAATTCAGATCATGATAGTGGAATGGGACAGGGGTTTGGATCTTCCATCACTTGTGTGGATTATTGGACGTATCCAGCAAGGTCATGGTTTCACCCCAGCCAGCAGCCAAGCCCCAGCTGCTCGCTCACTCCCCCAGCAGCAGGGGAAGGGAGAGAACTGGAGGGCTAAAAGCCAGGAAACTCGTGGGTTGAGATAAAGACACTTTAACAGGGAGAGCAAAACCCAAGCACACAGGCAAAGAAAAACAAAGAATTAATTCACTGCTTCCCCTGGGCAAGCAGGTGTCCCACCATCTCCAGGAGAGCCCCAGCACATGTAGCAGTGACTTGGGAAGATAAATGCCATCACTCCAGATATGTCCCCTCCCTTCCTCCTTCTTCCCCCAGCTTTACACATGAGCCTGATGTCCCATGGCATGGAATATCCCTCTGCTCACTGTGGGTCACCTGTCCTGGCTGTGCCTCCTCCCAGGTACCCCCAGCTTCCTCACCAGTGTGGCAGTACGAAAAACAGAAAAGGCCTTGGCTCTGTGTAAGTCCTGCTCTGCAACAACCAAAATATCTCTGTATTGTCAACACTGTGTTGTCCAAAACAGAGCCCTGCCCCAGCCACTGTGAAGAAAATCAACTCTACCCCAGCTGAAACCAGCACAAGCAGTAGGTTTCCTTGGATCTGGGATCATTAAAAACTAACTTCCATTTTTCCATCCACAAAATTTTTAAACATTTTTTTAAAAATTGTTTATTTAAAACAGCTTGATTCAAGTTTGTTGGTCACTTTATAGATTTGATAAGGTAAAGACTCTCTGGCTTATTGTTCCACTTGAACAAATTCCAGGTAATAGGCATCTGACGGAGGCCACAGCAGTCACCAATGACGTGCAGATGAGATGATGACATACAGCTGGGAACTTCAAGCTGAGTTAGCACTGAACATTTGGATCCTGCCAGTCCCAGACAGGTGAGTTTTGTCATTCAATCTTCCACCCATGATGTGAAGGTTTTAATTTTCTGCACCCTGAATCATCTAATTTACCTGTTTGGTGCAAATATTTGAATATGGCTGAGCAAGGAACAACATATCATGCCTGCTAAAAATCACTTATCGGATTTTACTGGGAGGTGGAATTGCATTTTTATGCCTTTTTGGACAGTCAGCATTAATCGTTCCTTGCTCATTGGTGAGACTGCATTGTTTTTGAGATGACAGGACCATTCTTCAGCTGGTGGACACTCCCTGTGACTTTGCTTAAGCCAGATTAGCACTCAGAGAGTGAGGATCACAGTGGTGCATTTTTTTCTTTTGGGGAGTTGTTTGCTTTCACTAGCAAAAAAAGAGGTGTCTTCTTTTTATCAAGTCAAATCCTGAAGAAATTATCCCTCCCTAGAGGACCAGAGGAGGTGTGAATACCTGAGCAGTGAGCAGACTCTTACACCCCACCAGGGAGTCCCTGAAGGTGATGAAAACACTGTTTTCCACTGTTTTGCAGTATGCCTTCATCCCCATGCAGCTCCTATGGAAACAATCACACAAAACCCCCACGTGTTACTGCAGACTGATCTTATTTCCCTGTGCTGTCTTTTCAGTGAGAATAGACAAACAAAATAATAACGGGGGAAAAAAAGAAAAAAAACCCCAAAACCAAAAAACCCAGCCTATGATGCCAATGGAGATTCTTAAGCCCTGCAGTGCCTGGGGTGGTCAGAGTGTGTTGCACATCATGTGGGGTGTCTGTCACACTGTCCCCAGCCCTGAGCACTCACAGCAAGACAGGTCAGGTAAAGCAAAGAGGAATGGGGCTGTCCACATGGGTATGGCTGGTAGGTCACCCCCAGGTGAGATGTGGGTTAGCTGGGATGGCGGGAGAGCTGGGGGACATTGCTCTGCTGCTTGCAGGTGTTTGGCTGCAGAGGTTTGCGTGGCTGTGGTGTCCTGGCCAGTGACTCTTGTTCAGGGACACCCCACCAGATGGACAGAGCTCTGTCCTTCCCAAAGTAAGGAGTGGCCTTGCTGGGCAAGGCTCCCAGCTCCCAGGAAGTCCTTAGCACGAGCAGTGCTGGGGCTGCCAGGAAGGAGCTGAAAACCTGCCAGAGCTCAGCTGGGATGAGGAGAGAGCCCGCGTGGGGCTCTGCTAATAGGGAGCTCTCAGGGGCTGCTGAACAAAAGGACTTGTCCTGCAACAGTACAGTAGGCAAGGAGAGCTTTTGTTTATTTGACTGTGTTTCATCCAGGTCTGATGGGGTTTTTTCCACTTTGAAAATTCCTTTATTCTCTTTTGTGTTTCCACAGAAGAGCTGCAGCGTTTCAGGGCTCCTGGGATGGTTTTGTGCTCACAGTGGAGAGGGGTCCAGACCAGAGCTGCTATGGGTTCGCACCACATGCCAGAAAAGTTCCCCTGGCCCCATCCAGTGAACTTTAAACCTCCTATAGCCCAGATCAACACCTAAAATCACTGCAAGATTCCACAGTAGGAGAGCAGGAAGGACAAAGTGCAGAAACAGTTTGGTTCAGCTTTACAGGTAGAGAGAATTCATTAGGTGAGAAAGGCCATGTGGAAAACCCCCAGAGGCTCTGCCAAATTTAACCCTGGCATGAGAGTGGCCTAGGAATAATACAAGTTTTATACAAGGTCCCATTGTTAGCTTTTCCCAGAAAGATTCTTTATCTGGTGGGGTTTTGTTCAGCTGAAGCTCTTTGATGCTGCCTTTCATTTTCCCCTGTAATTCTTCCTTTCCAATGGCCTGTTGTTGTCCATCCCTATTACCTGGAGTCATTTGGATGACAGCCATTTTCACTTCTTCACAAAAATTCCACTATCTTTGCTAAAGGCTGCATCACATCCTATTTAAAATCAACGGAAAGATTTCAAAGAGCCCCAGACTGGACCTGAAATTGTTACTTCCTTTCAGGTTTCTCAATATATTTGCCTCCTAGCAACCACCATCCACAGGCAGGGGTACTGCAATATTCAGCTCTCAGCTGAGTGCCACAACTGGCATCCCAGGGCACCCTGCAGAGCCTTACAATGCCCTCAGTAGTGTCAACTCACTCCCCTTGCTGTAAGCATCATTTACACACAGGGTTATGCAACAGAAAAGCAAAGGAAAGTTCTGCCCTGCAGAGACTGTGAAAGGAGGATGGGGAGTGCTGAGGGCTTGATTTATCCTCCAGGTGTGACAGAAGCACCCAGAGGATGTTTGGGGATCTCCTGTGCTTTTACTGCCTGGAGTATCCCAAGCTCTAACCCCGTGAATCATCTCATCCTAGGTGCACTTTTGCAGTCCTCCTCTTTGACAGCTAATTTGGTGCCTTTTTCTTTCTTTAATTACAGCAATTTATCACATTCCCTCCCAGCTCATCCTCTCTAATATACCACCGTGATGGTGAATGTCACTTGTTCAGGAAGGACAAGGTGAAGTTTGCCTGCTGGGAACAGTGATTTTTCCTTAAGGGCCTGGAAAATGCTCTCAGCTAAGCGAAGTATTTGTCTCTTTTTGGCTTCCTTATGCTTCTTTTCCTCCTATTTTTGCACATCCATTCCATAAATTCAGTTTTTCTGAATAGCCCAATTGAATCAATTGTGGATCTGTTTGGGGAAGCTCAAGATCCTTTTTTTACCTTCAACTCTTTAGGAAGAAATTGTGAGTAATTCCAGTGGGGCTGGAGAACCAGGCATGTCCATGCAGTTCCATCAGCAGGACATTCCAAGGGCCTCTGTGGCTCAGAACAGCCTGACTTCCTCAGCTCTTTCTTAATAAAGAGTACCAGACATCTCAAAGGGTTTGGATGAATAACCTCCCTTCTGGTGTATCCTATTTGAAACTTGCCAGTGTCTCCTCCACATTTGTTAGTCACTGATTTAAGATCTAAAGGACGTTTTGCTCTTGGTATTGGTGAGGTGATATGAGGCTATTTAGTTGTGATGTTTCATGAGAATCTCAGCTTTCATTAAGGGACAGGAAAGGAGTAAATATTTAGTGCACTGACAGACTCCAAAAAGAAAGCTGAACATGCAAAGCTGCAGGGCCGAAATTTAGAAGGCAATTTAAGAGTCTGCCACCTTCAAAACTCTCATTTAGTGATTATTTTTAGATGTCATGATGTTTTTAATGAACTGAATTTTTAGATCCTGGAGCTAATCAGCTGGGAGGAATTATATTTTAAAGCTGCAGCACACCTTTGGAATCTTCCCTGGTTTAGCTGAGAGGGATGAGGATGCACGAGGGATCTGTGTGTGCCTGTGGGGTTTTGTGCATATAAACTTATTATCCCATCCATTTTACTATAATTGTATCTATCTTGTTAACTGGGCAGTTTGCCAAGGGCCACATCAATAATCCAGGAAGATAAAAAGTTTAAGAGCAATGGCATAAATATACTGTGCATTTTACTGGTTCAACAGTCATAATATCTGGATCATATAAAAATAGCTATTTAACAACAACTGTTTCTCCCACAGCAATTAAGAACCTATGAAAGTTGAAAGATGATGAGCATCATATAATTGGTTTCTGCAGAGCCTAATGAGACTCTATTTTCTCAGTAAAGAGACTATTCTCTTTCTTGAGAATAGAAAAAATAACTGATGATAAATATTTATAAGTGACTCTTATCTTTCTCCTGTCAAGAAGTTTTCATCAACAAACTACGTTAAAAAAAAAAAAGAAAAATAAAAGATGCTCCAATTAGAAATGCAGCTAATTTACTACTGTTTAGTCTTTGTACTGCAGTGGTGCCCAGAAGACCATGGGGGTTCTGGGTTCCAGGCACCCCCTCCGCAGCCTGCTGCCCACAGGGTGCCCCCATGATGGACAGCATTATGGTTTTGGGGAGAATTTGGGAAACAGGAACCATCCTAAATAATGCATCCTCTAGTCACTGCCTTATGTTGTTTCTGCAACTCCACTTAGGGTTCCTTGTATGGGTTTGGGGGATGCATTTTCTGTAGTAATTCCAGACTCTCCTGGGGGCACCCCTAGAGAACCATTCTGGCCATGGTGTGAGCTGTGCATGTGCAGCCTCTTTTCCAACATGGATTGTTCAATGCACTCTTGTAAGGTCTCTTGGCCAGCTCAGTTGACATGTACTACAATAATCGTCTGGCTGCAAGTAAAATAATGTGAAGATATATATTGATGTTTCAATTATCTTTTGAATTGTACTTGCTGAGATCCCTGTGCCTGACTTGGGTGTTAAAGCTTGGATGGTACCTGGCTCTGTGAACGCATTGTTTTGTCAATGCATATAACAGCTTATATTTCCATCCTTGAGTAATCACCTCTGCTTTAAAGAGTGACCCTAAATTGTATTTACACAATAAATTCATGCTCAGTTCTTGCAGAAAAAAAAAAAACTGCTTCAAGGAATCTGAGTGCAATTTTCTCTGCTCTTCTTCCATGATCTCCATCATAAATAAGTAGCTATGAGTGCTCATGGGACAGTGCAAGAGCTTTTTGCAAGCAGTTGCTTTTACAGCTATTTTATGGCTAGTGTGTTGAGGAACTAACAGTTTGAAATTAAACCAATGGTGGTTATAAATACATCTCTTTACATGGCTATGTCTTCATTTTTTTTTTCCAAGAATGAGATAATGGCAGAACACAGATTCCTGAAGAGCCTCTTTTTGAAGGCAAAGGTGACCTCTTTTTAGCTGCTGTGACTGCAAGGCAAGCTTCCTTATTTAAGGGGAGAAAATTCTTACTTGTCACCAGGGAAAATTTTGAATGCACAAGAAGTGTCTCATGCAGTACTCTTTGCTGAGGAAAGAGTGCACTCTTTCCTGAGGCATATGCCTACATAGGATTTTCTCTAAAAAAAAAAAAATAAAAAGAGGGGTGAACATCATGTGCCAGATGCCTTCTTAAAAATACTTGCTAGCCAAGATCATGTTAATTCTTCTGGGTTCAAAACAACTTCACTTACTGGATCAGGAATTAATACCTAATGGATGCACAATAAAAATTTCAGGTCTTAGGAGCAGAAGATGAATTTTTTTAAACTGGTATTCTGAATGGAAATTGTATTATCTTCTTAGAGGAAATAAAATGAAATAAAGCATCTTGACCTGTACATCTGCTGAGACCAGGGACATGGGAGAACAGGGAATGAATGGTTTAACCTTCTCCAACTCTGTTGTTATGGTGCAACTGGAATAGCAAATGCAATTCTGCCTCCCACATCTCAGAAAAGAGGTTGCAAAACTTGGAAAGGACACTGCAAGGAGCCATAGTGAAGGGTAGGAAAGTGTGTCTTATGGTGTGAGGTTTTACAGAGCTCAATCTGTTTGGCTAATCAGAAAGATTGTGACCTTCATTTGATTACAGGGCTTACATATGTTCACGAGGAATAAATATTCTAAAAGTAGTATTCCAGCTATGCCTATAGGTGTAGCAAGATCCAATGTCTGACAGTTAAATTAAGAACAATTTATGTTTTAAATAGCACACAAAGTTTCACTGGTGGCACGGTTAGCCACCAAGCAAAGAGGAGGAAAGTCAAAAGAGGTAGCAGTAGTTTGTTTTGATGCCAAAAGCCATGATAATGTGTGTCTAGAAAGAATTAAAAGGGATTTTTGCAGCCTGTGGAGAAGCCAGACATGGGTGTCCCTACACGAGGCAGCTCTGAGCACTCAGCTGAGCCATGTCTGTCCCTGCCCAGTGTCTGTGTCCAGGTGCCCATTCCTGTGTCCAGGTGTCCAAGTGTCCATGTCCAGATGTCCGTGTCCAGGTGCCCGTGCCTGTGTCAGGTGTCCATGCCCATCTAGGGGTGTCTGTGCCTGTGTCCATGCGTCCGTGCCTGTGTCCAGGTGTCCGTGTCCAGGTGTCCATTGCCATGTCGGTGTCTGTGTCCAGGTGTCCATCCCCGTATCCAGGCGTCCATTCCCATGTCCAGGTGTCTGTGCCCATGGCCAGTTGTCTGTGTCCAGGTGTCCGTTCCCATGTCCAGGTGTCCATTGCCATGTCTGGGTGTCCATGTCCAGGTGTCCATGTCCTTGTCCAGGTGTCCGTGCCTGTGTCCAGGTGTCCGTGTCCAGGTGTCCGTGCCCAGGCGTCCATTGCCATGCCCAGGTGTCATTCCCGTGTCCCGGTGTCCATTCCCGTGTCCGTGTGTCCGTCCCGTCCGGCAGAGCTACAGCAGAGGGTGCTGTGCTCCCGCTCCCGGTGCGCCTCCCGGACGGAGCGCGCCCGTCCCGCCTCGGTCCGGCTGCTGGGGGCTCCCAGGGCTGGGAACTCAATCCCTGCGCGAATCCCGGGGCCTCGGGAGCTGTCGCTGCCCGGTTTGTTGGCCGGGAAGCTGGAGCAGAGCCGTGTGTGCGATTCCCACCGAGGGTGGTTATGTAAATACCGCTCTCACGGCAGCTCTCTAACTGAATTAACTCGGCTGGGAGGCAAAAGCAACGCTCCTCTAATTTGTCCTCCACGGTCTTTTCCCCACCACAATGTTGGGAAAAAGACCTTCTTTTAGCTCTGACAGGACTTTTAATCAAAATAATCCATTTTAGAATAATGTCTCATCTATGCTTCTAGTTTCCTTCTCTCTCTATCTATCTTTTTCTCTCTCTTTTTTTTTTTAAACTTTTCTCACTGAAGAAAAAGGAAAAAGGGCAGTCAGGAACATGGAAAAAATGTACTACCCATTTCCCAGTTTTCTTTTTTAAATGTTTCAAAATCTCTGAAAGAGTGCTTATGAAAATTTCCTATTTCAAAATCAGGGCATTACTGGGGCCTGGGAGAGAAGCCCTCCAGCCCAAACCAACCAGTTCCCATATAATTTTAAAGGACTGTTATTATTCAAGCTGAGGGTAGAATAGCACCTCCTTCCTGAAGACTTGGGTGGCATGGCAGAGGAGCACGTGGGAAGAAAATAATTTCTTTTATTTTGCTTATTTTCTCTTCCAGAGGACCCACCCTGCAATGTGGGTTTGGGGATGGAGGAAGGAGAAGGGATCCTTGTCCCAGATGCTGCAGGAAAAACAATGGTTTGGGAGGGGAGAAAGCCATAGCTGGGCTTTGGGGGTGCTCTCTGATGGCACGAGGCTGCCACGTGGAGAGGCCAAAGCCCTGGGGGAGCAGTGCCATGAACGTGCTCCTTGGCATTTGAAGTGTGGCACGCTGTCAGCTGTGGTTTGTTACTCATGCTGGGTTCCCTGCCCCTCCAAATCTTCAAGGAGAGGCTTGGTATTTACTCTCTGACAATTTATTTACCAGAGGACTGTTCTTAAGATATTGCGGTTTATGTTCAAAATATTGTTTATGGATAAAATAGCGCTGAGGCTTGGTTGGGTCCTGAGCTGACCTCTGCCCAGCCTGCAGATCCTTCAGTTTCTCATTTATGTGTCTCACAGTGTAAGGGATGCTGCTGCCCCTCTCCCATCTACACAAAGCTGCCTTCCCAGTACACATACCTAATTTGTAGCTAATACTCTCATTGTGGCTACTTCAATAACAGTACAGATTTTTTTTTTCCAAATGAAATACACATGTGGCTCCCAAGCCAGCATTTTTCTGTTTCAAATTAAGCTTTTTTCTTTTTTTTTTCTCAAGAATGCCACATCATACATAATTTTCTATAATTTTTTCTATTGATTTCCTTCTTAGCCTTCATCAAAACTGTGCTGGAGCAATCAAGGAGCAGATTGGGACCTACCTTGCAGAGAAGAAAGGGGGATGAGGAATCTACAATCTTACACCATTATATTGACCTTCTGCTTTGTGAGTAATAGCCCTGGGTCAGAGGACTAGTTTTATTGAAGAATGATGCTCCCAAGGGTGGGAGACCTGGCTGTTTTCCCTTCTGCTAAGGCTCCTAGAAAGTCTATCTCACCTATGGGACACAGGGCTTCCTATGGTACCATTTCCTTCCAGGCCAAGCTGGAAATTCACAAAATGCCTGTGACATTCTTGCAAGACCACAAGCAATGAGCACAAAAAGGACAAGGCTGAATCTCAAATGGGAACAAAGCTATAACTCAACCAGCTGGAGTTGAAAAAGGTCACTGGCTCATCTCTAGAAAGACTTGCATGTTTTGATGTTTGTGGAATATCCTCAGGTTCCTTAGCAGGACACACTGCTGGGACAAGATCATGCCAGAGCAAGTTTATGATGCTGAGGCATCTCCTGGGTTTGACTACAGCAGAAATACCTTGTGGTTTCTCTACATCTGCGTGAAATTAGTAAGTCCTGGAACATATGAAAATTAGTAATAAAAATAAAAGCTTTCCTTCCACCCCCCGTCACCTCCTCCCACTGACACAATTTAAAGTTTTAGAATCAGTTTGTATCGTGGCCAGAGATTGAAGTTATGATTGTAATGTTTCCACTTAGGACAAGGAAATTGAAGTAGAGCAATTAATCAATAGCAATATGGGAAAGTAAAGACTGAGACAGTCACTTAGAGCTTGCATGCTTAGCTGCATAAGGGGAATTTTAGAAAACTTCTGTCTTTTACTGCCCTTTTAAGTTTTATATTACCAACTTTCAAGTACAGAGAAGTCATGCTTTGTGCTGCCCTACTTCACCCAACATTATAAACCCATTCATTTGCAAGGGAGCGGATATTTAATTATGAATAATCCCATGGTGTTTCACTGAGTGTTGTACAAACTGTGCACTCAGGCCCATTTCATACAGTCATGAAATGCCATCATCCCTCAGGTGAAACAAAGCAACTCTTCAGCAGCACAAAGCAAATCTGCACAGCAATTTGGGGAAGGAAGTGAGCAATAATGGATTCATTTGAAACTGCAGGGGGATTTTAACTATGCAGAATGCAATTACCAGAACTGGACTTTATCCAGGACACTGGGGTTAAGACCCTATCTTTTACAAAAGATGCCACAGAACTTCCAGCATCCTTCCCCTCATTTCCTATATGTTTTACTCACTGGGCTTCCAAGTACACACTGAGGCCAGTCCTGTTTGCATTGTGAAAAATGATGGGACCTCAGGGCAAGGTGCAGAGGAAAAACTAGTATTTCTTACTGACTGGAGCTTTCTCTTTGCACATAATGCAAAGGGCTTTGTACTGGAGAGAGAAATGAAAAGCTTTTGGGTGTGTGGCTCTGTCCAGAACCACCTAACCAGGGCAGCTGTAGGTCTGTGGTGCAAGCCAAGGGCTGCTGAAAGGGCAAGGTGGCTTTGCAGCCTAATTTGGTCATCAGGACCTTAAGACAAAAATGGACCATTTCTTGACTAACATAAGTTAGGCTGAATTCATTTAAATATCTAAGTACTTCTTAATTGGGATTGGAAATCCCATTTTTCTATGGGGGCAATAAAACAAGTGCAGTATCTCTAGCATCTTGGTGAGGAACACAGAGCAGCAGCACAGCAGAGAGAAAGACTTAAACCTCATCTATGTGGTGCCTGTTATTCACTTTCCTGGACTGTTTTGGTTTTGGGGAGTTGCCTGACCTGCTGAGCCCAGGTGAGGTAGCAGAGGGTCTGAAGGGAAGCGCAACTGTCGTAAAACTGCCGTAAAGCGTGACTGTTGTTAAACTGCCGTTGACTGCCGTGTTAAACGGCGTAAACAGGTCTGCCTAAGAGTGTAAGGTGACGTAAAGCGCTACTGCCGTAAAACTGTCGTAAAAGGTACCGTAAAGCGCGGCTGTCGTAAAGGGTGCCGAAAGTGACTGTCGTAAAGGTGACGAAAGCGCACCGTGAAAGGTGCCGTGAGAACGTAAAAGTGCCATAAAGCGCGATCGTCGTCGAACGTCAGGGCGTAAAGACTGCGAAAGGAAGGCGACTGTCGTAAAAGGTGCCGCAAAGCGCCCGGCCGTAGGGTGCCGAAAGCGACTGTCGTAAAAGCAGCCGTAAAAGCGCTACCATCGTAAAAGCGGTCTAGTGCGACTGTCATAAAAGGTGCCATGAAGCGCGACTGTCGTAGAAAAGGTGCCGAAAGGCGACTGTCGTAAAAGCGCCGTAAGCGCGACTGTCGAGTCGTAAAAAACGGCTGTCGTAAAGGCGCTGTCTAAGCGTAACAACAGTCGTAAAGGTGCCGCGACTGTCGTAGGTGCCGCGAAAGCGCGACGTCTAAAACCGCCGTGAAGCGTGACTGTCGTAAAACTGTCGTAAAAGGTGCCGTAAAGCACGGATGTCGTAAAAGGTGCCGTAAAGCGCGGCTGTCGTAAAAGCGGCCGTAAAGCGCGACTGTCGTAAAAGGTGCCGTAAAGCGCGACTGTCGTAACGGTGCCGAGGCTAACTGTCGTAAAACCGCCGTAAAGCGCGACTGTCGTAAAACCGCCGTAAAGCGCGACTGTCGTAAAAGCGGCCGTAACGCGACTGTCGTAAATATGCCATTAAGCATGACTGCATCCCCTTTGCAGCAAACAGCTCTCCACTGCAAACACACAATCCCTTGAGAAATAACCAGACACCTTTCTCTTGGAGCATTTACACCCCAGAATAAAATGAGCTGCCACAAGCTGTTTTATAAAGAATAGAGGAGCAGGGAGGAGCACAGCAGTAAAGCCTGGCCTGGGCAGAGGTTGAGGGGCAGAGATGTGGCTGCTCCACAGAGTCCCAGGGCTGTCTCTGCCTCCCCTCTCACCACAGGCAAACAGGCAGCATCAGGTCTGCATGGGAGGAGGAGTGGAAATATTTGTTCAAATATGTATACAAGTATTTTTAACTCCTACAAAAATACCAGCTGTGAAACTCCAGGAGCAGCACTTTTTATATTGGCACGAATGCTAGAGTGTATCTGGAAAGCTTTCTGCTGATTTGTGAGGTAAAGTCAGTATTCAATACTTGTATTTCTGGATATTTAACTGATTGCATTAAGCGTCAATAAGGGCTGTGTCTTTTTGCCTAGAGATCCAGGTATTAGATGTGCTCAGTGCTGGAAACACCTGTCTTACCTCCCTTCCATTTACTCCTGAGAGTGTTTTGCTCCTATTTAAATGTGTGTAGTTCAATACCCACAACAATTGTTGTTCTCATGTGGCTGTTGAAAACAGACAAGTAAATAAAACAAGTAATCATCCCAGAAAATGCCTAACAGAATCCCCTTGCCCACTCAGAGGTGCTGGTGGAAAAATTACCAATTACCAGCGAAGCCCCAATAAATAACACTTGTCTTGTAACTGCAAATCTTTCTAATGGAACCTGGTTATTTCATGCCTTGCATCATAAATCAGTGCCCCCGATGAGTGGGCTCTGAATGGCTGGACAAAAATAATTAATCAAGATTAAATCAAAAGCAGCATGATGCATGCAAAGGCAGTCTTAGCCAGGATGCATTCCTAGGAATAAAGTCACTCAGAAATGGCTTATAAATCTGGAGCATGGCTCAGCTGAATGTGAGGAAATGTGACTGGTATGGATTTTCAGGTTTTATGCTGCATAGATATGGCATGTGATTAACTTCTCTGCTGCTGAACAGCATCAGATTTCAGGCCATGGTGTACCTTGTACCTTTACCAAAGGCAATAGGCAACCATGGTGGGCTGGAGAACCACTCTCATACCCCTCCTAGAATCAGAAACATAGAATATTCTGAGCTGGAAGGGACCCATGAGGATCCTCAAGTCCAGCTCCTGGCCTGCAGCAGTGTCTGACTGATACAGGAGGGCCACAAACAACAGAAAAAACCTCATGAGATCAGACACTACTGATGGTTTTACTGAGTAGATGAAGGGCATGCAAAATCTAGAAAAATAAGCCTTGCTGGGATAATTTTACATCATTATCTGTTGCTCTCACTTGTGGTGTCTGAGCTTGGTCTTATGTATATTCTCAAGCAGAATGGAAGTGAGAGTGTTCTGGCAGCTGCAGTGCTGACAACTGGCCCAATCATTCAGGCCTTATCCAGTTTTTCTCTTGTATTTATTTACCATTCATGAATCAGGACTTATTCCTCAGAGAAACTGAGCTAAAGCTGCATCTCTGATAAAACCAAGAGTAATACTCAGAAATACAAGAATATCAACAGGAAAATTAAACAGGCATCAGAGATGGTCTAAGTACCTAATGCTAAATAATGCCCTATTTCAAATTCATCCTTAATAGCCTCTCTTAAACCACTTTAATGTATTTTTAATATGTAACATTCCTGTCTGGAATATTTTCTTTCTTATTTCTCCAACTCTTCTCCAGGGGAGCAAAGATTTACATAACATTAGGTCAAAAGCCAGTTGAGGATATACTACATGGAAATTTTGTAAAAGAGACTCATCCCCTATCTGTGAAGGGGAACCAGGCTCTGAACAGCTTTACAAAGGCACCAAAAGCCAGACAATTCCCAGAGGTTCTGCTTGATACCAACAGTGCCTGGCAGGAAATGTGAAGGCACTGAATAGTTAATAGACCCATCACTGTGGTACATAAAGCAGACAGTGCCAGGGCAATAGAAAACCTCCCCAGAAGAATGATAAGGTGGCTACTGAAAAGTGATTATGATGTATAAGCTCATAGAAAGGGCACGGCTGATGCTAAATGTCCCAACATGGCTGAGTCACTTTTAATGTAGTAGCTGTACACCTACTACTCAGTAACAGGGCACACCTTGTTATCCACAATTCCCACCTCTGAGCATAGATAAAAGTTTCTGTTTGGGATAATTTTTAACTTTTAAACATTGAATAATAAACTTTTTTTTGGAACCCCACCTTTTAGCAAAAGAACAATAACTTCAAAAATTTTAATAGCCTTCATCATTCAGCAGTCATGCCGAGAAGATTAATAGGAACAGCCATATTTTATTATTTTTATTGCAGGTTGTAGAGGAAATGCTTTTTGGTTTCCGTGTCAAGTGAAGGTCACTCTGACCACCACTTGTTCCAGGGCAACTTCTGTGCAACTGGTTCTATAGTCCAAGTTTAGAAAATATCGTTACTGAACAAGGGAAAAAATAGCCCTAAAAATTCAGTGCACAAAAAAAATCTGCAGTGCCCAAACAAAATCAATAGCACAGTATGAAAAATAGCGTGGGAAGTAAAATAGCTGATGTGCTGGCTGTTTGAGAAATGCTTCATTCTGACCTGAAGTTTCAGCTAAAAAAATTACAAGTTTTGCACCTAATGTGCAATATTTATATATAGGGTTAGGGTTGTGTTCATATTTTAAATGAACTCCAACCTGACCAAAAAGGGCCCATTTCTGGGCCTCATTTTGAAGCAGTTGCTCACTCTAAATGTCTGTGAAAGCTTTTGGCTTGGATAAAATCATTTAGGTGGGACAAGACCCCTAAGATCATCGAGTCCAACCATTAACCCAGCACTGCCAAGCCACCACTAAACCATGTCCCCAGGTGCCACATCTACATATCTTTTAAATCCCTCCAGGCATGGTGATTCCATCACTCCCTGGGCAGACTACTGTGGTTTTTGTCTTAGTTTGCTCTGAAAATGTGTGGTTTTACAGCCTGAGTCAGCCTGACTCCTCAGCTGAAGACAAGCTGCTTAATTCCTCTCCCAAAACCATCAGGTGCTGATAAGAAAAGGAGCCACAGGAGATTCTCCTGAGTGCCCAATGAGCACCTGTTCTGCCCAGCCTGATCAATAGGCTTTAAATAGCACAAGAAAGAAGGGAGGTAGATGTAATTCCTTCATTCTGAGGGAGCTAGGGATGAGGTGAGGATGTGCATTGCCAGCATCATCCCAGTAGGATGGTGAGTGGAGGCTGCTGCTTGTGTAGCCCTTCCTTTGTACCTGATCAGCTTGAATTGTGTGGAGCTTAGTCTGGGATTAAACCTGGGGATTTTATGGTTCTCAGCTTTGGGTTGTGTTCCAAAAACCATGCCTTCCCCTATCAAGTATGGTTTGTCTCTCCTGTTAACTAGTATTAACGGACCCTGCTGGATCAAAGGCAATATAAAAACAATGTGGGTGTGCAAGAATAGAAATTATCCTTAAAATATGTTGGCATGAAGTGAGGCTTGGAAGGGAATAGCAATTGTCTCTTTATGTGCAAGTGTTTTGCCCACCTAGACTCAGAATCCTGCTTTTTTTCAAAAATAAAGGCTCTCTTCTATCCAAAACACTTCAGAGTTATTTCATCTCCTGTTTAACTCCTGCCTAATAATTTCATCTTTCATTTCCTCCTATTGTTCACCCTGGCATATATCCCATCTATTATAAGCCTCAGATATCAGAAAGTAATTTTTTTAGGGAGAGGAAAGTAAGAGTCAGCTGGTTTGAAGTAAAGTTTTAATAGCAGCACAAGTTCTGGAAGCATTGTGCAGAGACTGGTATTAAAGAAATAGCTCCATGAGAGGAAACTGGATTGAGGAGACAAAGGTTTCTGTAAGAGCTGTATTACTGTCAAAGCAAGGGTAATTGCTCCTCTTTAGGACTCTAATACAGAATGGTGTTTTGCAGGCACTGAGAGATATGAAGTTTTCACAGGCATGAAGTAGTCACTAGATAAACACTCATGGGAGCTGGCCTTTTCTGAAAATCTCCAGCTAATTACTTTATTGAAGTAGTTGGCTGCAAAGCAGCCTTTTAAGAAAATTAAAATGTCTGTAAATATGGCTTTTGCCTCTGTGTCTGTGCACATGTAGACACAAACTGCAGAGTCCGTCAGCTGGCCTAGAGTACGTGTCTCACATCAGGGACTGGGCTCAGCTCTGGGGCTGTGCTGCTTCCACACCTTCCTTCTTTCCACTGACAGAGGCTGCTCTAAGACTTTATGTCCCTTTTGTCTCATGAAGGTGGGTCAGACTCCCAAAAATATCAGCAAAGCCTGGACTAGAAGTCCTGTCTGAGAGTGCTGGGTGGAGCCTCTGTTAATGAACCCATCTGCATCCCTTTCCCCTCCTAGTCAGTACCAGAACGCTTCATCTACCAGAGTGCACAAAGGTGTGTGACTGCTCTTTGGCCATTTAGGCAAGCCAGGTTCATGGGGCTTTCTGGACAAGAAAACTGATCCTTCTGGCAAGTCCATAGAGGAAGTGGGTGAAGGAACAGAAGGTGCAAATATTGGAGTTTTTTGCACTGGTGGTCCACATTCGGTTAAGAAACAAAATACATGGTATATGGGGAATGAGATAGGGCATCACAAAATTGGCCCCACAGATGTCAGTTTTAAAATACCATACGGTTCTGGATTAATTCTTATTCAACTGTAGCTATGTTCTGGATTTGATGAGCAGTTCTGATGATAGCCAGGTTCTCACCCTTTATGAAAAGGCAGCACTTCATAAATGGCAGCAGTTCAGTAACTGTGCTCTTTCTATGTCAGTGCTGGTTTTCTACAAACCTAGAAATGAAATTACATGGCTGCTGTCTTAGGAGTGTAACCATTGAACAGCTATTGCTAAGAGGTCATTCCAAAATGCATAAATAAGGAAAGGAATTCCATATGGTCCAGAAAAACAAACAATTGCCACATACTGTTTCTGAAGAGGCAGAAAGAGAGTTTGCTTTTTTTCTTGCAGTATAAAGACAGAGCAGTACCTGGTGTCAGAAGAAAGAATTGGTGGATTATCCCAAACTGGCACTCCCTAAAGGTGCCTAGGGTCAGAAAATATATGGATATGCTGGTCTGAAAGTTCACTGAAGCTGTTACATGGCTCTAAATGGTAGTGGGAAGAAGTCACTGCTAAAGATACGAAGACCCAGAAAGGTGACTGAAAGTCAGTATTTTCCTTTAACTCTTCTGTTAGTAGTCTGTTATAAAGAAGTGGCTGGTATGAGGCAGCAAAGAGCTAAAAACTACAACAAAAACTCTAGAGAGATTAAACATTAAATTATTCTGACACTCATTATATTAAACAGTTAATTATTTACTAGTAGTACCAGGGAGAGCACATGAATTCTCTAGATTGGAACAAATGCAGTGATGCAGTCCAGGCTATTTTTAAGAGCAGAGCTTTGGACACAGTGTGCTGAATCTGCTGTGTCCCGTCACTGTGTGCATCATTTCAAGCTTTTATAAACAGCCATGTTTTTTCAGGAGTCAGACATTAGGCAAGCACTCGGGCAGCACCACGGAGGAGTGACATAGCAGTGTCATAAACATTCACAGAGATCCAAGCAGGGCCTTGAGATGGCTAAATGTTTGGGAAAACAGATTATCTGGGGAGGATGGGTTGTTATGGGACTTGGAAGGCTGCACTGGCTGTGCAAGCAATGTGTAGAAAGCAAATTCTCTTGAGCTTCCAAATTCCCAGAATCCTTCTGAGGTCTGTGCCATTCAAAATAGCAGCAGTTTGCTGGAGAACTCTTTCAGCAAAGGGTAATGTATTTCTTCTGCTCCTTGCATGAAGGTACTAATAGCAGAGGAAAGTGCTGTGAACATCAGGAGGCAGCTGTATAAGGCAGGATGCTACTTTCTCCTCCTCTGTCCCAAGCTGGCTGTGTGGAGATGAGCGCAACTTTCAAGTGATGAAATTCCTCTGTCCTGCAAGGCTGCTGCATTCGAATTGTGCATGTAGGAGTGATGGCATGAAGATCTAGTCAGAGTTGTAGAGGGAGTGATTTTAACGTACAGAATGTTCTAGTGTATGTAATCCTGTTTTTTAGGTAGGGTTACATACTCTAGAGGTGCTGCTGCACCTCCTGTGTAACAGCAGTGCAGCTCATTTCCTCGGAAACACTTCATTGCCAGCAGCTGCCTGTTGCTTTCCTGGTGTAGAAGGGGGTGTGGGTATTTGGGAAGTATGGTGGTGGTTTAGGTTCCCTGTTTTTTTATCTTAAATATGAGTTCAGGAACTGACCTGCAATACAATACAAAGATGAGCTGTAAGGAATTAGTGCAGGTGATGTGGGACCCTGTACACTATAGTGACCTGTTTTTTGGGAATCTAACTGCTGTGGATCCTTGGAGGAGAGGAGCTGGTGTGTCCTGTAGAGAGGCAGTGCATTAAAAGGGGGAAGAGTATTTTGTGTATGAATGGGACATAACCACCCCATTACCTTTGTGCAGGCTGCAAATCCTTTACAGCTGGGATGGGCTTTTGGTTGTTTGAATCCCTACTTGAATTAGAGGGACAAATTGGATGTGAGTGACATCAGAAAATGTTATCTAACTGACCTTTAGATATTAACTAACAGCAGTGACAAATGCACTGACAAACCTTTGGGAAAAAAACCCCTAAAACGTAAGCAGTAACCGTATTACTTAAACACAGAAGGGAAATGCAGAACTGATGTCCAGAGTCTGTTCCCTGTGCTGTACACCCGTCCAACTGATGCAATTCCCATGGATGTCTTGGCAGTACTTGCTACATCCTACCCCAAGGGAGGTGACCCTTGCTTTACTGAGAGGAGAAAGAAAAGTCCCTTCCAGATTCAACAGCGCAGTTCCAGTTTGACCACGTCCTTTTAGTGACTTGCTGAGCTCTTACACGTTTACTTACCCAATCCCTGCGTAATGAAAATTGGCAAACCTCTTTGGAGAGAGCCCATGACTCTGCACTTACTGAGCAGTGACAGACTGCTGAGCAGAGCCTCTTCTTTTGAGAGCTCACATGATGCTGTGACTTATTTCCATGTGCTGGAGCAAAGAGAGATCTAAGGCAGAGAGGCCCAAATGGAGCAGGGACATTCTGCCACCTGTTGCCATGAAAAAGCCATCCTAAACATTTTATCTAGGATTAGACAGGTCACACTGTGCAGTAAGAGGAGTCATCACTGACAGCAGTTCTTTCCTACCAATGTGAAGGAAGAGAATATGTGTTCTTGAAGCTTGTGTCATCACTAGTAAGGGATTGGTTTGGTGAAAGTGGGGTTTATAGCTCTTGCCTTACAAAATGGAAAGGTCAAAACTATGGGGAGAGAGAGTAAGAGATTTAGATTGTTGTTGCTGTCTGTTGGGAACATTGATGATAATGGAGTAAGGAGAAGGAAAAAAATATCAGAAATTTAAATCTACATATTAGCACAGCAATCAGAACTTTTAAAAAAATACTTGGTGTTTTTCCCAGACACAAGTTATGGAAAACTTTAAGTGAAAACAACTGAAATATGGTGTAACTAAAATATCTTTCACGTACTGCTCCCCAAACAGAGCATTGCACAATGTCACAGGGCCATGCCATCTTCTTTCTAATGACTTTGTAAGCACAGGGCCATGCCATCTTCTTTCTAATGACTTTGTAAGCATATAGTAATGTGAAACACCTCTGCAAAAATCAAAATGTGAATGCTGTGCACCATGTCAGGGTTTTGTTTATACACAAGGAAATAGGAGCTTATACTGAGAGCTTTTCTACTGCCCTCAGTCCTAAGCAGGTTTCCTTTCAACTGACATTTCTTGATGCTGCTTGATGAAACACATCAGGTCCATTGGCAGAGAAACTGTTGCAAAAGTATTTCAGAAATGGAGAGGGAAAGGCATAGTGGTAGGCTCAGAGCACCTGAAGAGGCTGGCTTAGTTTTAGGAGCCACTCAAATATTTGCACCTTGTAGGGATTTTAAAAATAAGTGTCTTTTCCGTGGTGCCATGGAGACTATGGCAGCATTTCAGGGGGATCCAAGTGAACAAGGAGTCCTCAGGTCTGGAGTCCCTGAGGGTGTGGCAGTGGGATCTGCTGGCTGCCCCAGTGGAGCTGTGGGTGCAGGGGGGCTGGTTCATCACAGGGTGCTGTCACCTCAGTGTAAAGTGCCAAATGACAAAATGGGTCTTGCAGCCTCCAGCAAAAGGAGCATGAGGACAGGAGAGTGATGGAGCAGTGAGGCAGAAAAGGGAAAACACAGAAGGCCCACAGGAAAAGCAAGTGAGGTATTTTCTGTCTGGATATACACTGTGGTAATTGGCAACAGACCTTTTGAGATTGTCATGCTCAGTATTTGGATTTGTTCAGAGGTTTTGAGAGCCCTCTTGTCTTAAAATAAAACTGTTGATTTTTTTTTTAATGAAACCCTCTATTATAAAAACAGATTTTGCTTTCCCTGCCTCTGGGATAACTGCTGATATACTAAACCTGGGACAAAGCAAAGGACTTGCATTTCATTTAAAAAGTGCTAGATGGGAGATGAGCATAACAGACCACAAGTTTGCTCAAAACCCAGAGCACTCAAAAATGCAGCGTGTCCTCTGCTTGCCTATCCTCCCTGTTTTGATATTCATCCACAGTTCTATATCCCCTACAGGTTTCATTTTGCCAAATTCAAAAGCTTTGGTATTGCAAGACTGCCAGTGATGCAGTAGGACTAGAAAACGAATCGTTATTTTTCAGCTGCTCTGAAAAGACCATAAACTAAACTTGACTCTTTCTCCCTATATTAAGCTGCTGCTTCCCTTTCTGATCTAATTTGCAATAGGTAGTTGTCATATCCTGAATACTTCTCCACCTGGATCTCTGTGGTTTCCATAAAAAGTCAGGCTTTCTTACAGGAGAAATGCAATATGCACATAAATCCAGCATACCACCATTTTTTACAGAAGGCTGAGTCTTTTATCATCAGTCCCATGGAAAAGCCTGAGTGGTTGCAGCAATGTTCCCTCAGAGATCAAGCACCACAAACTTTGCACTTCCTGGAATAAACACCACAGTTAAAATGTGAATATATCTCTGCAGCTGCTGCAGTGTCACTGCAGTGAAGAACAAGCAGCGTTACTGATTCAGCTGAAATGCTTCTTGCAGAGCAAGCATCAAAGCAAGACTGTTTTATCAGTTTACATACTTTGAGCAGAGAGTTTATTTCTTGTGTAATCCTCCCTGAGGTGCTCCAGTGGCTAAGCAGAACCCTTGCAGAAACGTCTGCTTCCTGCTTTGTAAATGTAATTTCTGCTCCCTTCCCTCTGTTTTTGGGCTGACTTCTTCGAGTTCTTTGTATGTGCAGTTGCTGAATCTGAGATCTGTTTTATGAAGAAAACATGGATTCAGGGTTTTAAAGGATTCCTGGCTTTAGACAGAAATGGCTGATTTGCTTTGAGATCAGCTTCATCTCATGGTGAAAGTGAGCTGAAACACACAGGCTGGAACCAGGGGTGATTTTTTCCATGTGCAGGACTGAAAGCTACTGTGTGCTGCTCAGCTGCAGGTCTGCAGCACTGCACTTGAGCCATCTGTTCCTCAGGCCCTGTGGCTGTGAGAGAGCCTTGGTAAAGTCCATGAGCTGTGAGCCATGTGAGATGGGTTGTTTTCTACCAGCCACAACTGACTTTAGATGGTGCACTTTAATGCAGGGCTCCTGCAGCACCATGCCCTTGGAGAACTCTCTCCTTCTGCTTTTGTGCTCTCCTCCTGGTATTAAGATGGACATCTTACAAAGGTAGCTTAAACTTTGAACCAATAGTGAGGACTGTAAAAAGCAGCTTATTAGTTGTATCTTTTCATTGATTCCAGCTCAGGGAATCTTCCTTGTGTGAACTTCATGGGAGACCTAAAAAAACTGTTTTAGGATATGGGTGAGGTGGGTTCGTTGCTTTCAAGGGTGATGTCTTTGGTGGGAAGCCCACTGCAGCTCCAGCCAAGCAGGTGTTCAGTGTGAAAGGCTTTTCCCCCGGTAATATTCAGAGGGCACTGAATGGCTGGATGTTTCTGCTGCTTAGAGCAAAACCTGGGCAGTGCAGATCAAGTCATGCTAAGAGATGAGCTTCAGCACCAAGCAGTGTCTACCTCCTGTTGCTTCCTATCCCCATGCCCTGCTTCCAAAACCAGGTTGAGGTTCTCCTTGGATGCTTTGGTTTATACACAATTAATATAGTGGCTCCCAGGTAACGATGATGCTGCCTAAACTGAGAAATAATGTGAGACCTGCTATTGACTTGTTTTCCTACTTGTGTGGAAGCAGGACTTGCGTTTGATGGTTGGACTTGCTATTTTAAAGGTCTTTTTCAACTTTAAAAATTCTAAGAAACCCAAGCCTTTGATTGCTGTGGGACTCCAACATCAGGCCCCTCTGGTTCTACTGGCCATGGACTCAGGAGGTGGGAAGGGTGCCACTCATTGTGGCTGTCCCCTACACCTTGTCTCCTCTATCTTTCTACCATTGGTTTTAGATTGATAAAGAATTTTTCTTCAAGGTAGATATCCCAAATAAAGATTTTTCAGCCAGAGCCAAAGAACATTAGCCCTTCCAACCAGGCTAAGGTTCTTCCTGCCCCAGATTTGCTGTTGCAGTTCTATTTGCCATTCTGCTTTTGGGATGATAAATGGCAGTGAAATGGTGATGCCTACTTTAAATCGTGCCATGTTGATTTGGTAAACACAATGTATGTAACTCTACCCAGAACTATCATTGATGGGATACAATCTAGGAATTCAATGTTTAGACACCATAATATGCTGGCTTCCTTGTTCTTACCCCTTTTTATTTAAGCAGGAGCTTTAGAAGACAATTCTTAAAATAAATATCTGTGGCTCTTTGTTATTGAGATAAAAGGGTTAGAGGAGTTGTTAGGTTTAAAAGAAGTTGTAGCATTCTTGGCTGCTGTGAGGTGTCTAAAACTGGGCTCTGCTCTAATTCTCTCCTTTTCAGTGTGTCGCATTGGAAGTAGAGGCAGAACAGCCAGCCACAGGGGGAGAGGGAAATCTGCTGTCACTCCAGCAAACTCTGAGAAACTCTGGGTCCTCCTACGAGCTCTTACTGGGTCCCTGAAGTTGGCTTATAATCCTAAACAGACATATCCAGCTATGTTGCAAGAAGTGAATGGTTCTTCACCCTGAACAGTCTGCACAGATAAGGACTGTTTGCTACCACAGAACCTGTTTTTCCAAGTAATGAAGTGAAGCCAACTGGATTGGTGATAAGGGCTGGCTTTTCCTAGACAGGATTCATCCCAGGAGAGTGTGGTGCAAAGTAGTCAACAGCTCTAACACTGCTGCAGCAGAATAACCCTTCATCTGGGGTGCTTCCTGGCCTGTGAGTACTACAGAGATTTTTTCAGAGCCTCTAGGAATGGCTTTTTAGATGGAGTCATTAGATGTGGTGCAAGTAATTTAATGGTAAAAGTTTAGTAGCGTGTGTGCATGCTATACTCTGGTTGAAAAAGGGATACGATCCTTATTATTGCACAGGGAGTTGAAATCCTTCTAAATGTGCCTTGCATATGTTTTTAAGGGAATTAAATTGCAGGACTGGATTATCCCATGGAGAATACGTCTCTGCTCAGAAAACAAATCGGGGTGTAATGTTACACATACTGTAGGTCTTGAGTATGTGGAGTTTGTGCCTCTCGTGACAAGCCTGTTCAGTTATGGGCAGCTTTCTGAATAAATCTCATTATGTGTGCCACCAGAGCCACATGCTTCTGTGGTTACATTTGCTGGGTTGTGCTGATATAAATTTAACCAGGATTTGTCTGTGTAAAAAGAAAATGTGTTTGTATCTAATCAAATTCCACCTTTGTTTAGTACTGCTGTTCAGCTCCAGTGATTCCTGCAGAGATAGGACTAACATCAGCTTTGACTTTGCTGTGTAGTTTTGCAGGAGGTTTCGGCAGAGCAAGAATCTGCCATTACTCAATGCAGAATTTCTGTCACTGGTAAAAGTTGTTATATTCATGAAGGAAAAGGCTTCAGTTAGAAGCTGGTTGTGTTTGTGTTGGTTTTATGTTTTCTGTGATGTTCAGAGCAACACAGTTCACAGAATTAACTGTCCCCCTCTAATGGAATGTGAGTGTGAAGCTGCTGAAGGACCAGGATAGCTGGGAAATCTGCAGCTTATTGGCTGCACTAACAATGCTGAGAAACATCTGCCCTGCCAGTCTCTCAGTTCTGCTGGTTCCACTTCATTATTTAGAGCAGAGAGCACACTTGAGTCTGGCTTTTTTCTTCCTTGGAGAGTGGATGCAGTAACATTTTTCCTGATGATTTGTACAGATAAGGTAGTGATTCCAAGTGTGTCTCATGATGCAAGAATTGCTTTTGGAGACTTTCAGATAATTAAGTCAAGAACACAAAATTGTCTTGCTATTTCATCAATCAGTGTAAAATGCTGCCTGTGATTAACATCTCCATTAAAAGTACTCTCTTGAACTGCTCAAAAAAATGTTTCAAGTGTGACATATTGGTACATTAAAAAGAAAGTACTGAGCAGTGCAATGTCGTGCCACAGTCACTTTGCAGGTTTGGTAGTTACAGTCTAGATCAGCCTAGCCATAGTGCTGGATACCAGAACTAATTTTTTTTTTTGGAAAGAAGAGAGCATGTAGAAAATAGTATATTTTTCTGGGTATAACAGCTTCTATATTTACAGACTTTGTGCAATGGAAACTAAAGCTGTTTGTCAGACTGAATGAAGAATAATGAAATGCATAAATCTGAGAGTAACATGACATTCCATAATAATTTATTAAATATTTCTAATAAGCCATATACAGATGCATAACATCCATTACAGGGCAGGAGCTCAGGGCTTTCATTCCCTGGCTGGGCAATAGTCTTCTTTTTGCCTGGAATAAATATTTTGGATTTTCCATTGTGTTATTGGCTCTAGGGGTGGCTTTCTTCCCTGATGCTACTGTTGTAAAGACCACTCAATGTCAGTCTGTAGAGTTAATTAAGGATCAAAGCTACTACAGAAGACAGGAGTCAGACAAGAGTTTATATGTTGTATATCTGAAGCACATGCACCAAGTAGGGCTCTTCAGACAATAAAATGTGCTGAAGTGTCATCAGTCACCCAGCTTTGCACATCTCCCAGAATGGCCCTTGGAGGTCAGCCTGTATTGCTCTGGGGAAGCACTGACCTGACCAGGTTACAAATACAATCTGCTCAAAGTGAGCCACATGACAAGAAACACAACCACGGCTAGAAATGACAGCATAAAAAAGAAAGTTTGTACTCAATTTCTCTGATTTCGTCTTTGAGAGGAATCAGCTGTTGATTCTTGCCAGTGTGCTCTCCTGCTCTCCTTCAAAGCAGCAGCTGTCCTGTGTTGATGTGCTCTAGTTGGAGGATGTGATTAGTCATTATTTTCTGGAGTGTGGGGTGAGGAAACCCTTATGACCATTGCATCTTCCTATTAAATCAAAGTACCACACTCCTGACTGACTCCTCTGAAGTCACCCATGTCCTAGGCTGGTTCTTCAACAGCTGAACAAGCTCTTCATGATTCTGAAGCATTCATACTGGACGAAATCCTGATAGTTTGGAAGTTTAGCACAGGATGACAAAATAAGTGGTGGGTCTAGTTGTTTGAGCATCATGAAAGGTTTGGCTCTATCTGAAGGCCTAGTTCAGAGCCTGATGATACCAGGCTCTTATTAGTTCATAATAATGTGCTGAATCTTAGCTGAATCACAGCTGAGGAGGTGTGTCACCCCTTGGATTTGTGGATCCAATCCAGCATGAGGTTTGTTTCACAAAGAAAATGCAGGTGAGGCCTTGTGTGACTGGCTTGGATAATTGAATGTTGGAGAGAACATAACAGGCTGGAGTGTCCTCCTGAAGTGTCAATGAGAGAAAACATATCTTATGTCATACAAAAAGTTATGGTGACAAATAACCATGGCAACAGTATCATTTGAGCCTGCCAGGTGGTGCTAATAGGGCCTTCCCCCCCATGTTGCATTATCACAGCCCCTGTGTGGTGGGACCAGGCCCAGGACACCTGGAGGGTGTGGAATACCTCACTTCTGTGAATCAAAGGAAGGGTTTCATGGCATTGCTGCTCCTTCTGCATCCAGACTGTGGAATGGGCCATGCCCAGAGGATCAAGGTCATTTTTCCAGCAGCAGCAGAGAGGGGGGTGGTGATTGCTTCACTCAGGGATGTTCACCACCATCCAGGTTTGCAAAGATGGCTTATCCAAAACCAATGTATGGGAGCAAGTGCTATGGGGAAAGAAACCAACTTTAATGTCCTGGGCATTATTAGATGAGTACAAAGGATGCCATTCCTCATTTGCCTGGTCATGTTAATAAAATGTATTATCAGGAAACCCAAGCATCTCTAACCCATTCACTGGCAAAAGGGCTCTCATTAAAGCTGCAATCAATTACAGAAGTGCCATGGATGTTGAAAATTAATTTTAATTGGGAGTTGACCTTCAAATTTTCTTTGCCCAGAAGGAGAATGTGTCAGAGAAGAGTAGGGTAATAAGTTTATAGAAAAGAAACAATTATGAATTAAATAATTCAGGTACAGCTCTCCTCAGATACAGGACAGCTGACCAATTCAATGGGAAGAACACACACAGGACTGAAGGTGTGCCAGCCATGAAGACATCATGAGAGCTGAAGAGCAGGATACTTTAGAGGGTGGGCACCAAAGGTGCAGGGAGGTGTCTCCAGGAAGGTATAAAATTCAGGAGAAGAGCATAGATGGGATACATTAGGGAGCCACTCAGGTTTCAGGCAAGACACCAAGAGCAGGTACTGGTGAGGTAGCTTTAGATGCCACCAGTGGAAAGATGTGGTATGAAATGTCTACCACAAGGAAGAGTTCTACTGCTCACCCCAGCTAAGCAATGAATCTAGTGAAATTTATTTATACTTGCTTGGTTTCCAGGTAATTTTTTATGTTGGAGTATGGGGAAAAGAACAATGTTGGTTACAGGCTCTATTTTCTCCCCTGCCGGTCTTCCATGCACACATTTCCTCCTGCCTTCAGTAAATGAAGGCTTTGGAAGGCTTTCTCCTAATGTCCATAGAGCCTTTGGGCTTCTCTGTATTTTAGGAGCTTGTCTTGTGCAAGGCACATCAGCCTTTGCAATGTTAAGCCAATGGCTCCAGCTCAAGCTGAAGTTTCCCACTGTATTGGTTCCAAACATTGCAAAAGGCAACTTCAAAGTGCTTAAAAAGGGCAAATTTATAAATAGTTGGACCTGGGAAAGACCTACAGGGACAGAAAGGAGAAAGGCATGTAAGGAAAGAGCTGTAAAAGGAAGACCTCAATTTCTCTGTTTGGAAGAAGCCAAAATTTCAAGAGGTAATTAGTCTCAAATTGTTTTGGATTGGATATTGTTTCTGATTAATTTGTTCCTTGGTATCTATGTACAGAAAAAAAAAGTTTAAGTCTTTTGAGTGATATTAGAAAATAAACATTTCAATTTGATTTGAAGGAGTTAAACAATGTGGTCACACTTGAAGATACTGTATTAAAGTGCTGACAGATGTCCAGGTCCACTTTCCTCCATAATGAAAGCCCTGCTTGAATAAAACCTGGAAGGTTGTTGCCAGATCTCTTGTTTCAGCCTTCTTTCATTACATCTGAGGTTCAGGTTTTGTATAAATCTTGGCAGAAACTTGAGAACCGCAGTGAAATCCAGGCTATATATGACAAATAGAAATGAGCATGGCTGGGCGCTTGTGGCCGAGTGCATTTTGAATTTTTATTGCTCTTTACAATGGAGACTTCCTTCATCAGTTGTGGTGTTCTTTGAAATTTAATTTGTCTCTTCTTTTGTCCCCAGAATCAGGATATTTGCAGTCTAAAATTCAAATATTATTTCTGTTGCAATATTGTACCCAAAGCTTTCAACACAAATATTTTACTTCTCATTCATTTGTTTCTCGCTCAAAGTGGAAACTTTTTGCTATATTTGCTTCAAAGCTGTGGTTTTGAAGTAAAATCTTGATTGTTTTGTTATGGATGCTCATTCTAACAGCATGGTTAAGCTGATATGCTTTGTTCATGACTACACAAGATCCCACAAAGAAATCTGTATCTTCTACTGTAACTAGAATCTCTCACACTTTTTCTGCTGTATGGCTTTATAGCAAGATCTTATCAGCCAAAGCTGTGCTCTTTTCTGCCTATTATCTTCCACGAAATCCCTGACTGAGGTTTATTGATCCTTGACTCCTGTTCCAGCCCTGTCAGGAGCAGGGCCTCCATTTATTTGGAGTGCTCCTAGCTGTGGAAGAGGCAGGTCTGGAGAGCTGTTCCTAAGCAGTTACAATGCTGTCTGTTCAATTAGCTGCCACATCCTAGGTTTTTTCTCTGAGTGAAAGGTATTAGCAACACCTCCTTCTGCAAATGTGGATTAGGTACCTCATATATGCTCTGTTCCTTGGGGAATGCAGATGACATGTCCTCTTTGGAAGGCAAGGTAATAATCAGTGAGGTCTGGTAGAAAGCTTGTTTTATCTGCTGAGCAGAAGGGTGTCTCAATGACTTTGATACTGCTAAATACCCCAAGGACAAGAAACACAGGCAGAATGCTGTGGCAGGGTAGGAAAAGCAGCTGAGAACAAGCCTAGCCTTTTCCTCTGATCTGAAAAAATCTTCAGGTATTTGTGATCTGTCTGAGAGTACACAATTCTAAAAATATTGCTGGGATGGACTGGGGGCCCTTGCTGTGATACTGCACCAAATCTGCAGTATGTCATTACCTCTGTGCCACCTTTTATTAAGACTGCAGAGTCTCTGCTCTTCTGAGATGAAATTTTCCCTTGGCTGTCTCAAAAGGCTTAAGCACAAAGCAGGCTGGGTTGAACACTTTATCCTGAGGTGAACTGTGCTCTCAGGAAACGCCCTGTAATTGTACCCAGCCCGTGCTGGTTTTTGTCCTGCTGCAGTGATGCGTGTCTGTGTTTTAGTGTAACTGGGTGAGGGCTGGAAGATGGGTAAAAGTTAGTAATGGAACACTTACAGGGGAGGTGGGAGTGCAATTATTTAGCAGTTTTGAGAATCTGAGTTGCTTGCTCTCAAGTATTCACCCACTACTTTTGAAAGAACTATTTCTGCTGAAAATTGTTCTGTTATATAGTTGTTTTAATGCCTGTGCATTCTTAGTACTTTTAAAGAGAAGAGACGTGGTCTTTTCTTGCTTTTCATTCATTAAAATCTTTCTTCTAATTGTGGAAGAGTGGTTGAATCATTAACAGGTTGGGGCTACTCCGGTACAGCTGAATATCTACAAGTCTACACATTTTCTGCAAATCCATACACAGGAATCCTAATAAATGAGGCTGTATCTAAAATCTCTGGTTCCTGACAGTAAAAGGAACAAACCTGACTGTCAGTCAATAGGCACAGAAAAGAAATATCAGCAAAAGCAGGGCATTAAGCAGAAGCAAATTTCAGAATTTGTCCTGTAGAGAAATGAGGATGCTCATATGAGTAAAGGGGTTTCCAGCTCAGAGAGGCTGATGGCATGGTGGGGGGGACACATGCCTTGGAAAAAGAGCGTGCAGACATCTGGAACCCAGAAATGGGATCCAAACTGGGGAAGGTACTGAGTCTAAATGAGTTTTGATACCTCAATACTTGAGGCTATGGACTGGTGCTGGTAGGGAGCACCTGCAGGCATTTATGTAAGAAGTTGTTATGCTGAGTAATTAAATAAAAACTCTGTTTATTCCCAACACATTTCAGTTAGACTTTATCATCTTTAGATTACTTTATCTCATACTGTAATTTTGGAAATACTGTAATGCTAAACCATGCTTGAAGTTGTTTTAAACTTAAAAACACAAACCCCCCCAAAAATACTTGATGGCAGTGCATTACCTAAATTTACTCTTGTGTTGAGCATTTTAAATTTGCTTTATTGCAGCTTCACTGCAGTTTTATTTTTAGTTAGTTCCCAGTGAGAATAAATAAATAGAAGGCCATATCCAAAATTTCTACATAGGTTATTTTAGACATATTTTTTTCCTTTGCTGCATGTAATAACTCCTAAGTAATGTTGTAGGTACTGCAGAAATAAATAGTGCATGTTTAATTTTAGAGGAACTACATAAATTTGGCAAAATAACTAGAAAGCAGCAGAGGAAAAAAGGTTGCTGGTTCAGATGTTGAAGGCAGAGTAGGTGAGACACTGGCGCGGAGCAGGGAGGCAAAGCCCAACAGCTCACCAAAACAGGGCTTGTAGGGCATGCCTTTAAACCCTCTTTTTGGACCTAGGTTGTCCAGGCAGAAGCTAGGCTGAGCCTAATTCCCTGCTTTGGAGGAATGCTGAGCTGCTGTAGGGCATCCTGCAGGCTGCTCTGGTAATCCTGCTTTCTGAGAGGAGCAAACATTTTGCAGACATGCCAAACTTAGCTATGTAAATCTCCTCTCAGGAAAGCAAATACCCACAGCAACCACATATTTAAATTCCCAATCTGAAACCTCCAACACCACTCTTGGTTTTTTTTTTATTTCACTTTAATTTAGGCAATCATCATGTTGCAAATGGAAGCTATTAAGTCTTTGCACAACAGGAGCATCTAAGATTGAAGTTTCTTCTGATCTGTCCCAGCTGCAGACAAAAAGCCAATCTTTACTGGGAGATCATTTTCTAAGCTCCTGTCAGTGAAGCAAATAATGCAAAGGGCTGAGTAACCATGTCTGAGGAGTTCCTGGAGGAAGTATTGGGAATCTGGAGAGCCTCGCTTGCTTTAAAATGGTCATTTTACTGCACAGACCTCCTGACATGTGTGGAGTAGTATCAGCTTGAAATGTAGTGTCAGAATTTTCCAGGCTTTCTTTTTTTTGTGTGTGTGCACTGCTTTTGTGTCACTCCTATATAATATTTTTGCTTGGCACCATGTGGTTTTTATACTGCTGCAAATGCTTTGTGAATGTCTGTTCTCAGTGCTTCTTTTGACTTTTTTTTCTTTTAATTAACATCTGCATGCCAAAGCTCTATTTTTGAGGTCAAACCTATTCTACTGGTCACTTTATGGGAATTTGTGAAAAAGAGTCTGTTGCAAGTCCAACAAAGAATTCGTTTGCTGGTACTGTGATTATATTCTTGTTCAAAAATTTTTGCAACTTTCTTGATGACACTGGTCCGAATTTTCTTTACAGATGACTCAGGGCTTTGCTGTAAAACTTGTACAGATCTAATTAGATAATTTACAAACTGTTCTTCTGGAAGAAACTGGAGTCACTTGGCCTTTGGGGGTTTATGCTGGGGAAATGATTTACATTTTTGTTTGTAGGGCTTCAGATTAGAGGGCGTGCTGAACTTTAGTAGATGTGGAAATAGCTTTTTGAATGCTTTACTATGTGTTACAATACTGCAGTGGGAAGCTACTCACAGCTTCTGTAAAAAATGAAAGAAAAGATTTTCCCATAGTGAGACTCATTGTCTTTTATAAACCCATGAGCTGAAAATTTCTGTCTCTGCAGTGCCTGACTGGAGCAGGGGCACAGATTGCCATTTCACACTAAAAGACTTGCATTTAGATGGCTGAGAGTGGGGGGATTCCTCTCTGCCTCTGCTGCTCCTGGGTGGAAGGAGGATTTCAATTGCAAAGGAAGAATGATGCTCAACAGGATGAAGAAGGGTAGCACTAGGGCCTAGAGTATATTCTGGACTCATTATTGAAAGCCACAGGGATGAAATTCTGGTGGTTTTACTAAGGTCATGTTCTCCTTTTAAGGCTGGCTAATTTCAGCTGAGCCTAAGGAGGTCACCTTCCTGCTAGCAGATGTCTGTGGAAGGGAAATGGTGCTCTGAAGTGGAGGGAAAAGATTGTTACCTTGAATAAAAGTGCAATAAGCAGGACTAGGAATGCCCCACAGCTGACTCCAGACTTTGATATGTGCAGCAGACAGAAGAAGCTGAGCCCAGGTTTGCTCAGGGCAGGCAGAGGTTTGAGAGGTAAACCTCTCAATGGTGAAGATGGAACACCAGTGCCCCTCACTTTCTTCTGTCACAGCATGATGAAGTCTGAGCTTCTACAGTCTGTTCTTTCTGTGATTTAAAATCAGCTTCCTCCACCTCCCCTCCCTCCTCTCTGCTGTCAGCAGTAGCATTTTCCAGATCCCTTCCCAGGGCTTAAATCACATTCTGAGCCTGAGCAGTCCTGGCTCTCAGGCCCTGGATGGAGATGCTGTACAGTAGTCTGTTTTATTTACAGGAATGTGTCTGTAATGAGAAATGCCCTCTAGAATTTCCCTCAAAGAATAGCCTGGCTGTTAATGTGTCCTGTTCTCTGGGAGACCCACAGACAAGGCATATGTATTTTTCACTGCCTTGAGAGAAAAATATTTCTGTGAATGTAAATTTTCTTCTGAAGTTCTTAGGTATATTGAGATCTGTGGTCATTTTGTGTGGCTTGGAGAGCTACTCTGCTCTTTGCCCTCTGGAAGAGGGGGTTGTGATTCATAGTGGTTCTCTGGGAGAGATGGTATTGTGTGATTTATAATGGTATTCAGCACACAACAATTATTTCCCAAGTGCTCATTTAAGAAAAAAACCCCTAGCAGTGCAGGGGGGTGCTTATGCTGCCTGATAGGTTCAAGACAGCCTCCATCATGCCCAAAATACTCTGTGGGTACTGGTGGGAAGATCTGGAAGAGCCATGTGGCTTTTTACTGCAAAGTTTGACAGAGGCACCCTATTAGCAGTGCAAGAATCCTTGGGAAAAGCTGCAACCCTTTATGCACCCTCCTGAAAGGACTGGGCAGGCTGTTGGGCTTCCCTCTGCCTTGCCCTCCCTAACTGTGGGGAGTACCTGTGAAATTCAGAATCACAGTATCTGTGCTCTAGCAGTGGGTTTGGGCTGGCCTTTGCTTGTGGGAGCTGCAGCTCCTGCTCAAGTCAGACAAAACCAGTGGAGGAGCTGGCCCATAACTCCTGAGCACTCTGAATGCATTGTGTACTGCGAGTTCAGAATGGATCTCCTCCTGTATTTGGGTAAAACCAAGTGTCTTCTTAGGTCCATGAATGGTCTTGGAACAGCTTTGCATCTGACTGCCAGATCAAATGGTCTGGGGCTCTGGACACTGCTTGGGTGTAGGAAGAGCTGTTGCACACTGATATCTTACTGTTGATCAGTAATTCCCTTCATCTTGCATTTCTGATAAGATCTTGTTCTCTCTTCACTTAATCCCCTTCCCATGGTGTGTGAGCTGGTGTCAGAATTGAAATGTATAGGTGCCCTTTATTCTGCCTCCTTCCTGTAAGCTCAGTTGGTGCCAATGCCTTGTCCAAGAAGAACAGACCCCTTGAGGTGAATAAATACCTTTTTAATAAAGGAAAAAAATATTTTACTCTCCCTGGTGCCAAAGGGCTTTGCTTGCAACAGCAGCAGGCAGTCCCTGCCTGATTCTCTGCCAGCACCTCCTTAGCCCAGGGTTTCCTAGAGGGGAGCTTTTGCCTTCAGTGATGTATTACTTGCAAAAATAGGGAATTGTGGCCTTTACTGACTAGGCATAGCAAGTTTCTCTTGTTAAGAATATTTCATTAAAACTTGATCCCTGTGTGCTGCAAACTGCTCCTGTCATAACAGTGTCCAGATGTGCATTCAAAGTTGTCTGTATCCATTGGTTTTGATAACCTCCTTTGGCAACTTACCCTCTGTGCTGAACACTATTCATTATCATGAGAAGTTCTGCTTGAGTGCCTGAGTCTGTCCTGATTTTTTCCTTTTTGTTTGGTCTGGATTTTTTTTAGTGAGAGGCTCAATAAACTCAAACTTATTCCCTGCTGGTGAAGGCTTTAGTTACAGTCCTCTGGTTGCAAACAAGTTAAGACAAACCCCAGTCATTTTGCCTTATCTCCCTGGTGAAACTCTGTCTGCAGGAGCTGAATTCATCCTCTTTTTTCTGCTGCTTTAGCGTTATTCCCCCTGCCTTTTCCATTCAATGCACCCCAGCCTCCCAGCACAGCACAGCTCTTCTTTCCCATGCTTTGATTGAAACTTCCTCCCATTTCAGTTGTGCTTTACCAAGAGTACTTTGTCCTGGGCAGTAAAGGAAAGATGCAACTCCTCGATGCTGCCCTGTGGAGCCCATGCTGGGAATTCTTGTTCCCATACAATACCAGCCTTCCCAAGGCAGGCAGTGGCAATGGTGTGCACATGTCATCCTCACCCTGGCAGGCAGTGGCATCACTGGGGCTGGGATGATTGTTCCTGCACCCTCTGGACCTATTTGCATTCATACATACACTGGGAAATTGTAAGGATTTCATGAGAGCTATCACTAATAACGCTTCTCAGGAGGAGCTTCCGGGAGGGACAATGTTCTTTCCGATTTGGGAGGTTTGCATTTTGTCTTTTTGCTTGCAAATACTTTACATCAGTCTTGCATTTTTGTTCTGGTTTTTTGTTCTGTTCAGAAGGCATATTTTGAATTCTCAGCAGGATTTTTCTTTATGGCACTCTAGTGTCACAGCCACAGATAAAATAAACATTGAATCTTCAGTTTTTAAGTTATCAGCAATCCTTGGGATCTTATTTTCCTTTTCTCCCTGATGAGGTACAAATCTATAGAAGGGACTTTTCCTAATTTTTCACTTACAATCTTTCAGCAGTGGCTGCTACTACTTTTGACTGCTTGCTTCATCCTTGCATTGTGAGAGTTTTCTGTGAGGGTATTGGTTTGAATGACCTGGATGTTGACATCCCTTGGTACTGACAGAGCTGGGTGTACAACCACAATCTGTCTCAGTAATGACACGTATCAGTTTCAGGAGAGTCCTTAAATTGGGCAATTTTTGCATCATCCTGTCACCTCACATTTGTGGCTTGCAGCTGTGCCAAGGGGAGTTAAGTTCAGCAGACCACATGCTTTTCTTCATCCTTGTGTATTTGTGAAGTGGTTTCTGGATGTTCTTGTGTCTTACTCTGCTTCTCTGATTAAGTCTTCCTCTTGAAAATCTATTTATGATGCAAGTGATACCCTCTTGCATGTGTTCTTGAGTATTTTTCCGCAGTTAATTTTCAGTTTTATCCAATACCAGGCCTATTGCTGAAAATTCAATGCCTAGAGATGTAAAATAAGTGAATGTGAAGATTTCAGTAGTAACCTTTAGAATAAATTAATTAATTGACCCATTTTTTTTATCTTCCCTGGCAAGAAAAGATGACATTAGGTAGGAGTTGAATTAAGGAGTTATGGTTCTGGCTTACTGGATGCATGGAAGATAAGAATTTCAGAACTTCCCAGATTTCATTATTCTCTGGTCTATCATTTGTCATTCCAAATGGATCAGCATCCTGTCAATGATGCAGTTTTGCTTTGTTATTGCAGGAACAGCATGAGTCAATATGAGTTCAAGCAGATAAGCAGCACTTGAGTAATGTCAGCAGGCAGAAAGAGCCAAGTCCTGCTTGTGCCAGTCCAAGGCTTGGCTGGAGACCTGCTCAGTGCTGCTGGGTGCAGCTCTTGCTGTCCTGAAAGCCAGACTGACCCTTTTCACTGCTACTTGACATGCTGCCAATTTCCAAAAATGACCAAAGTACTGACTTCTATCAAAATGTTGTCATCACCAGAACAGAACTGTTCTTAGCAATGGAAAGATTACAAGTTAAAGAATGGACTACCTTTAGTTGTGGTCTTGCCTTTGCTATGAGAAGTAATTTTCTAGTTTCTTGTAGTTTTATTTCCTTTATTTCTGACTGCAGTGGAATTAAAAGTGGGTTAACAAAAAGACATTTTTTGTTTTCTGATTATTTCAATATAACCATTGCATAATACGCTAAAATTTCCCGTGGAGTAAATGGTGCTGTTGCTGCGAGGCAAATGTGTCTCATAATCTGGAGTGAACCTTTTGAGTATCCAGTACAGGAGAGCCCCAAAAACCTCATGGAGCAGGGAGGAGGAAAATTGGGAAGAGAAATCCTTGGATTGCCCAAGCTAATGGCCTCTGCCTTCTGCATGCCTTACAAAATGGTAAACTCTGTGCATCCTTTTTTCTAAATGACAAAAGAATCTGACCCTTTAATCCTCTTTCTCTAATTGCCTTACATCTGTACCTTGCTTGATTACAGTCTTAATGTAACAAAGCTTTTTAAGTATGTTAAATAGTTTTCCTTAATCAAATCCTTGGGTTCTAATTCAAATATTCCCAGAGGCCTCCCTTTTCTGGTTTGGACTGTGTTTCCACATTTCCAGACAGAAGAAGCAAAACATGGTAACATTTTTGCCTCCTTGACGTGACTCACTCAACTTCTTATCAGTGTTTGAAAGCAGTTGGGCTCTTTTTCTCTGAGTAGTGGCAATAAAATTTGTGTGATACGTAGGTACAGTCAGGACAGAGCTTTCCATCAGGCTCAGGGGCTGCTGCTCACACTGCTGAGTGTGCCCCAGGGTGAGCCGCTGTGTCCCCTTGCCCACCCTCACTGCTGGGGGGCTCTCGGCTCTCCACATCCTACTGCCTATGAACTGGCAGCACCTTGCACATGAAACCACCTCTCTTTCTTCCTCTTCCAAGGCAAAGGACTTGAAATCCAACCATGTGTTTTTAGGGTTTTTTTCGCACCACTTCAAATCAACTGCAGGAAGTTGATTTGCTGTTTTACCACCCAAAGTTTGTTCCCACCATCCTCCTGTGACTGTGCCAGCAAGTGGCTGCCCCTCTCCTGTTCTGCAGCACCTCCACTTATATTTGGTGCCAGCCCGGGTTCTGATAGACTTTGTGTGGTACAGTTCTCACTGCAGGCAAGTGTCAAACACATTTAGCCTGTTCTGTCCAGGTATGACCCTCCCACACCCCTGTCTTCCTCATCAATTCCTTCTCTGGTCTTCTCCAGCTGATTTGCTCCTAAGATTTGCACCCATCCACACACCAGAATCCCAGACAGGATGCACAGGACTCCTGGCATTTGCAAACAGTTCTTGCATTGTCTCTGCACTAGGCAACATTTCCCCCACCTTCATCTCTGTCTTCTCTGCTGAGGCTGCAGGGCAGAGGTCCCGTCTCTATTTTCAAAGATGATTGTGGTTTTGGCTGAGCCCTGCGGGCTTCTGCACAATACAGAGTAATATTTGGTCTAATTTAGTTAACTGTTACTATTGTCTTGATGTGATGCAGTCTATGCTGAAATTTTTGTGTTGAAATTGCCAAAAAACCCAGTGGTACTTAAGAGCAGCCCCATACCTGTTTAGAAGTGCAGTTCAGGCAATGTTGAAGAGTGTATCATGATGTGCAGCATATTCCTTCTAGGGTAAAGCTGGATAATTTATATGCCTATAGAACTCCCTCTATGAGAGTCTGTGTGCTTTTAAAGTGAGATTTATCATTCTGCTCAGGTTTTATAGAATTGTATGGGTGTTGTCCAAGTTTAAAATTTTATTGGTCATCTTCATTGTGACAGAAAATTGAGTTTTGCTTTTATTGGTTTACAGTGGTGGTTGGTATATGTCATACCACTCACAGTAAAAAAAAAAAAAACTAAACAAAAAAGACCAACCAAAGTCTACTTTAAAGCAGGACACTGCTGTATTTCATATTTCCACTGCCCCAAGGAAATAGCTTAACATTGCTCTACTGCTTTCGAAAGAAAAATGTTCTAGCTGGATTTGGAGCTGAGGTGGGCTGTTGTATCCCTATTTCACATTAAAGAAGCTAAACTGGAGGGAAAAGCTGCTTCTATGCTTGTCACAAATCTGTGGCAGAGAGCCACGGGTTATGAAGTGCAGATGAATACTGAGAAAGTTTCTCTCTAATAAAAAGTGTGGAACCAATTTCGCCACCTCTCTGTCCATGGAATGGCCAGTGGGCATACAAGACAAAAGACACCCTGAGATAATTGATACAGATAAAAAAAGCACCAGAAGTGACAATGGCATGGAAGACATGCCCTATATCTGAGAGACATGGTGCATACCCAGATTTGCAGGCCACAGCTCCAGAAAGTAATTCTTATTTTCCCCTCCTGTTCAGATTCCCTTGTTCACCTTGAGTCCTGTTTCAGCCTGTGCTGGTTGAGAGCAAAGTCCTGCCTGAAGGCCACAGGGCAGGTTTCATCCTTCACCTCCCCAGCCATTGGCCTCTGGGGCTGAAAGGGAGAGGTGGCTTTTTCCCACTAGTAACTCTTTTCTAGAATGCAGCAGGCACTCTGGAAGCCAGGCAGGCTTGGCTTATCCACATCTTTATGATACTTTACCTGTCATCTCTGCATGTCAGCGGGAAATTTGAAGTGTAACTGTGATATTATCATAATCATCACAGGTAAACGGGCAAAGGATTCTTGGCTCAGTAGAGGTTTCCTCTTCAGTTTGGCCACTGCCATCCCCTTGTGTGTGTTCTGTTGCCATAATCTTGCCTGAGCACATCACAAGTGCCCAGGGTTTATTTTTGAGATTCATCAAACACATCATTAAATTACTTTGGCAGGTTAATTGAAGGAGCTACATGAGTTCAGGCAATGAACATGAGCTGGGATGAGCCGAGTGCTAATCCCCTCGGTGTGTTCTGAAAGCTCCTCTCAAAATCAATAAGTACACTGTTATTTTCCCCTTTTAAATAAATATTGCCACGAAGAGCCCTGTCCTTGCAGGTGCAGGCAGTGCTTCTTGGGCAGTTGTGTGAAGATATCTTTTGGAGGAGGACACAAAAGGGCAAACAATAAACCCAAAGGAAAACACTTTTATAGAGCAAATCAGATTAAAACCAAGCAGGTTGTGGAGGAAATGATGCCTGGTTTAGTGTACTTTAATTAATCTTCTTTAGGTTCTCATCACTAATTAATCTCTTTTTATGGTCCACATTACTGCATGCAACTGCATATTTCCAGTGTGATAGCTTGTCCTAACTGCTAGTATATCCTTGTAAAATAAATAAGCAGTCCTTTCTGCCTGCAGTTGTTCTCTGTGGATTTCCAACCTGCCAGTGCCTCTCCTGAAATGCAGAGTAGCTGTGGTGGGAGACAGGAACCTCTGCATGATCAGAAATAACTTTTAAGAGCAATAATTGGAACTTCTGGCTATTTGAAGGATATGATGCAATAACATCCCTGAACAAAACACTCGTTTTTGGGAATTTTAACTCTTTTTAAAATCACCCCTCTCTGATGACTAGTATGTGACAGGGTCAGTGTAAGATGACCAGGGCAGAGGATGTGTGGTGGCTGTCACGATGGATGGAGACACCATGATGCAAGTGAGAGTGAACATGGAAATGCCAGAACTGACTCTTCTCCTGGATGTTGCTATGATAAAATCCATCTCCGTGCAGTCAAGTGTTTGCACAGCCCTAGAAGAATCCAGGGTTGGACAAAGTGCTTTAAAGTTAATTCATTTGCTTTGAAAACAAAACCCTTTGGAGGTCTTGCTTCAGCTGAAAATCTATTGGGTGTCTCTTCCACTCCCAGCTGTGGTATCTGGTGTGAGGTGCAGGACCAGGCTCACTCTGTAAGCACTGCAATAATCTAAAAGTAAAGGCATTCATAATCAGACATCACTTTCAGCCTACTCTGTATCCATGCCAGCAGATGAATGGGACTGTGGCTAGCCAGTTGTTGGATTAAAAGTCTTTGACACCTAATATTTTATCAAGAGGAAAGGAATGAGATTGATCGGTCTGGGTCATCTACATGCAGAGGCTGTGTTTAACTGAGCAGTAGGAAAAAGGCTTCCATGTTTCTGGCAGGGTCTTAAAGAGGCTTTGCAGATCCTGAGGAATCATTGATATCTGGCTGGAGAGAAGCTAAGAAAAATTAATTGCTGCTGTGTGAAGGGAGGCCCTTTCACTGCCAGCGGTGTGCAGCATGCTGCCTCTGAGAAAGAGAGAGAGAAGAGGGAAACAAAGCATGAGACTGAGATGCATGACAAATTAAACCTCTGGATAACCCCATGTCAGTAAATCACTTGCCTCAAACACCAGTACTTCATTCCTCAACATGCCATGAAATTGTGTAAAAGCAGGGCTTCACATCCTGTCTGTTTGAAGCTGAGGCTTTACTTAAATGCAGAAAATAGATCTTGGGAAAACTCTGCACAGCCATTCAATGCCACAGGGTGTACCTGAAAGTGGTGTTGGAGTCAAAACATCCCATGGTTAAGGTGGAAGTGGGAAAATGCCTATGCTATGATGTTTGAGTGCATGGAAATTTGGGAATGTTATCTCGAATCTCCACAGAAAATCAAACCAAGCTTCATTAACATGGTACCAGCCTCAGTTCTGTACATTTGTGGCAAGTTGAGACCTTTCTGTGCAATGTAAAGGTTCTTTTCCAGACCCTCATACATGAAAGAAATTGTTTAATTGTACAAAAGTCTGTTTAGTTACTAAATAACCAAGATAACCGTTGCTATACAGCCACTAAGGGTAATGCAGCATTCCCAATTAAATTATATGTGTGCTGGAATGGGGCCAGAAAGAGCACTTTGGGCAATCTTTCCTCTGCCTGCCTGTGCTGTCCCCACTGCACAGCCCCCCAGAGACCTCAGGCCAGATGCAGCCCATGCGTTTGGACAGATTTGCTCCTTTGCACTTCCTTTGGTAGGCAGGGCAGAAGTGGAGAGGATCTCTGTGTGTGCACATGTCTCTTCAGACACATGAAAGAATTCAGTGTCTTTGTTAATGCTGTTTTATTAGAGGGCTTAAAACACAATGACAATCTCTCAAATGAGCTCAAAAAGTGCAAATTCTTCTGCCTCTTGCATCTCTTTGTGACAGTGGTTACTCAGAAGTCCTGTGACTAAGGCAGTAAAACGTGGCTCCCAGCTGAAGCTGAATTGTGGTGTAATACTGCTGCAGACTCCTGGGTGTTGCTGCATGGCAACAGTTCTAGGTGCCTGTGCTTCCCAAATGGTGTTAAATTTCAAATCCAGATGCAAATTCTGGTAATGCCCACTGTCCTTCAGGCTCCAGCAGAACCACCAGCTCCAGGCAATTGTGGCCGCACATAAAAACATGAAAATAGCTGTGTTATTTATCTCCTCCTGAGTGAAACGTTGACATTTGGGTGTGTTTGTGATGCAGGGATGCTGCCAGGAAGGAGAAGGGGAGAAGTGCATGGACAGAGTGCAGGACAGCTGCCCCTGCACAACTGACTGCACTCGAGTGTGACCCACTGTAGGCAAGGGGAGTGGAGCAGAGGGATAGTCCCACTGTGAGTTCAAGGAAATTGTGATTTGGGTTTGCTTTATTTCAGAATGAAAGTTTGGTTGTAAACTGGATAAAGTCCACTTTGTGGTTTACAGTAGCATCCCTGAATCTGCAGGGACAAGGCAAATGGGGGGAAAATGAGAATACAGAGGGCTCTCTCTTAACAGAGGTTTTAGACCAGCAGTAAATAAGTGCAGACTGTTTTGGAGGGTTTGGTTTTGTGCACCAGAGGCAAGCTCTCATTCCTGGCTGTGCCTGCCAGGCTGTGATCTCAGAGCTGCTTCTCCAGAGGGTCCTTGAGCACCCTTCCACCAGGAGTAGCTGGCTGGGGCTGTGCCTGGAGAGCTCTGAGACTCCTGACCTTCAGCTCAGCTCTGGGGTTTGATCTGCTCTCTACTGTGGAAGAAGCTTTGTCTGGTTTGTTTCACTCAGCATGGAAACGTGTACATCTCTTTTTTCCAGCCTGAGACTGTTCTCCTCTTTAAGTCTTGCTGAACAAATGAGATATTGTTCACTAGTTCTGAGAGCTGTTTGTTAGTTAAGAAAAAAAATCTCCTTTTTCTCTTGTAGCAGAGAAAGTTAGTTGTAGTAACAACTGGGTTTTTACAGTATATTTTTTAAAAAAATTCTAATAAATGTTTAACACATTAATAAAGTCAATACATGTTCAAGCAGCAGTGCATCTGTATTTCCTGCACTCTTTTTTGAAGCTTGGCATACAAAGTACCATTTAAATGCCATGGTGAAAAGGGCAAGCATTCAATTTAATGCCTTTGAAATAATTCTGGAATTAAATCCTGGGCAATATATCTCAGTTGAGCAGTGTTGCATGTAGCCACATGCAGCTAATGAGCCATCAAAGGCAATGCTTTAAATCCCCATGCATACAGTACACAGATCCTTTATTTCTGCTGTCATAACACAAATCATGAACCTTGATTCTAAGTCAAACACAGGTAAAATAAAAAAAGGGGGGGAAATAGAACAAGAGGGAAAAGGAGGGAGTAGCTTCGCGGCTAATTGGAAAGAAATTTGAAACAATGGGGGTTTCTTTCAACACCATTAATCTCCTCTGCTGGAACATCCTTCCCAACCCAAGCTTTTCTTGTCCCTGTTGCTATTTTCCCTCTTTAACATGGTACAGAATGTACATAATGATTGTTCTCGAAAGCCATTTCTCTCATGCTGTGGTGGAAGGGCTCAGAGCACAGGCCTGTCACAGATCCCTTTGGGCTTGGTGGGCTGGAGGTTTTCTGCCTTCATCTGCTGCCCTGAACTCCCCAGTGAGGACACGGCTGCTCCTCCTGCCCCATGGGCTGTGGGGGAAAGATGCTGATGTTTTCTACCCAGCACAGCTGAGACACCAAGGATGTAATGCAATGAATGCAAGAATCTGGAATGGGAAGTGGGGGGAGGAGGAGGATATTTGTGTACAGAGTCAAGATGTAGGTTCTGCCAGCACTTCTCCTACTTTGTTTTCCCCCAGGCAAGGTAAACATGTGCAGCAGCTTAAGATCCATGCTGGTTGCCTCCAGGCTGCTTAATGGCCAGTGTCAAATGAGGGATGGCTGTTAGCCAGCTCCATAACCATGAGCACTCACCTTCCTAAATCCTTGAGATACCTGGAAGGAGGAGGAGGAGGCTCTGCTGAGGGCTGTCCAGGGCTCCTGCTGCCCTCGAGCAGATGATCAGCACTGACAGTGTATGGAAGGACACGCCAGTGACCGTGGCCACCTTAATTTCCACAAGGAATTTTGGGACATCAGAGTGGGTTATTCCCACCCTATTTTCCCTTTGGTTAAGCTACTTGCCAGCAAAACAGCTGAATGGGCACTCAATTTGTATTATTATTATTATTATTATTATTATTATTATTATTATTATTATTATTATTATCTTCATGATTATTACTTTAAAGGTGAGAGGTCACTGCACCTAAGAAGGTTGGTAGCTGTGAAGTGAGGCACTGTGAACTCCATTGGCTGCATCATTCCCAATGTCTTTTCTTGGCTGGTTAATGTTTTGAACAGCTTCATGGGGAGGGGTTTTAATGACTCATGGCAGAGATCCTTTAATTGCATGATGCTGATGGAAGCTGGAAAATGAGCAGCTGTAAGAAGCACCATTGTGCTGGGTGAAGGCTCACAGGTAGTTCTTGCCTTAAAATGCCCAGGGTAAAAAAAGGGGGAGGAGGGAAAGGTTATTATTGCTGCTGCAGCTGCATCAGTGTGGCACAGAGGAATTAACCTGTGCTGAGATGTCAGGGAGGGGATCAGCCTGGAGCTGTGTTGGAATGCTGTGGCTCAGTGTCCCCGTGCTGCTCCCACCTGCACAAAGCCACATGCACATGTGGATCACATTCATGTGTGGAAAGGTGTTCTTTTGCAGTATTCTCAAGTGGTGAGTGAAGAAGCCTGAGTGGGAATTTGTAACTACAATAATCCTTTCAAAAATAATTAATAATCTAGTAAGGAATAATGAAAAATACTTAGGAGAGTGGAGGAGAGATCTGTATATGTCCTTCAGCTTGCTGTGTTAACCCCAGGGTATTCCCAAGCTCTTACTGTTTATCTTTGTAATACAATTTTTGAGCAAAATAAAGTTTTTACATTCTTATTTAAATGTTATCACCAGCTCTCACTAATGGAGTGGTTAAGAGGTTATAGCATTTTAGCAAGCTTTGAGTTTTCTCTGGTTTTGATCCTCAGGCAATATGACTCAGATTTTTGTGAGATGCTTAACTTTCCGGCAAAAGATGTATAGAAAATAAATCAAGCTTTACCATTGTAATTAAAATAGCATTTTCTACTTTAAAGTGGTTTTGTCTATGTGTTCATACAGCACAAACAAATTCAGGTTTTTTTCCTATAGTGGAAATTCTGTTCATGTCTTAAAAAACACTGGTCCTCTGCATCCAGCATACATTAATGTGATCAATACAGGTATTTTCCACATTCCATTGCAAATATTTATAAACTACACACCAATGCAATTTACTCTAAAATGTATTTTCTCTCACAAGGGTTTCCTGTTCGTCATTGTATTTATCCAACTGGAAAACACTGAAAAATGGGAATGTGTTAGCAGAACAAGCTAGAAGGATACAAATCATCCTCTTTCTTCCCCTCTGTGGGGAATAACGTGAATATTTATAGATCTGGAAACTTACGGGAGTCTGTAATGAGTAAGAGCTGAGCCATTCTTTGTGCTGATGCCATTTCTTGCTTTGACCTGAACATCCATCAGTTAGGAGCTGTAGCACCAAGAAGACTGAATCAAATCAGTCATCTGTACTTAAACCAAATTTCTGGGCGTGTTTTCCATTAAAATTGCAGTAGAGCAGGAACAAAGTTGCAGAGCCCCACAAGGATAATGCTGTTTGCAGCACATGGCAAAAAACACACTTGAATGCCATGGTCCTGGGGAGGGGAAAGAAGGTGGCTGCTTGTTTTTAGACATTGCTGTGGAGTTGCCTAGGTCAAACACAAGACCTATTTGACAGGATTGTCTGGGGCAGCCAGCAGTGCTCCCACATGGAATTTAGCAGTGTTCCCAGGCCTTGGAAGCCGTCATTTTTTGCCAAACTGTTTTGTGTGGAAGGTGGGTAGGGTTTTATGAGAAGTGAAAGCATGCTGATAACACAAAAGAGGAGGTTCCAGTGAGCTCCTCTCGCTTATTGAAGCCAACTGATGGAGCGGGGAAAGGAGGAGGGTTAACACAATCCAGTGGGAAAGCAGAGAGCAGAAAAAGCACTTCAAAGCAAAGGCTGAGCAGGGGTCAGGGGCAGTGTCAGGTCCAAAGAGAAATGGAGAGGGGAAAACCTGAACTCCCTGCGACTTCCCTGACAAAGAGCAGTCTTGGGTACTAGAGGGAAGAGGGGAGGCTGACTAAAATGGACACACCACAGGGAAAAGATTAGAGAAATCTGGAAGAAAGAAAACTCATTGTGATTTTAAAAGCAGGGAAAGGAAAAAAAAAAGACAAGCAGGGTATCTCATGAAAAAACCAGTGAAAGCTGTAATGTTTTCTTTTCTGTTCTGGATTTCCAGGCTGCGGGTAGGAGCAGAGCTCCAAAAGTGAGTGAGAATGTGCACATGTTTTGTAAGAGGAGATGTAAGCTTGGGGTTTAGCCCAGCTCATTCTTCATGCAAGTCTGTCATGCAAAGGTCACGTTGGAGTTTGTTGTCGTTGGGTTTAGGACTGAAGGCCTTATTCTGACTGGGACAAAAGTCACTCTGTAACATGTGAACAGCCTAAGCTGCAGGATAGATCCTCAATTCCTTATTCATATATAGCCAAAACTAATCAATAACATATATTTAAAGACTCACTTGGGATCATAGATCTTATAAAACCCTACTAGAGCTTTTACCAAAGTGTTTTGGCTGAAGATGTTGCGTGGGCACAAAGCAACTGTGTTCCACAGCAGTAAATGGTTATAGAGGAACTGGGAAGCTATCTGTTACAAAATGTCCTGAGTAAAATTGTGTTGTCTCAGGATGGAGGCAAAGCAGCCTCAAGCAAAGAACATAGGGCAGGAAGAACAGATTGTGTTAAATCTGGCTTTGGAAGGGGAGAGGAAATAAGTGTCAATTGTGACACAAGCTGTGCTGCTGTGTCCTCATGCAGGGGCTAGTAGGAAGCGAGGTGCAGGGCCACACATGCAGCTTCCCAGCAGGAATGACAAGCATTCCCTTCAGGAGAAGTCTGACTAGCTGATAGCAAAGCAGAGAGGAGGTTCCTACTGACTTGTGCTGAAGCACTGGCCCTTTGCCTGGCTGCTGGCAAGCTCTCAGGCAGTCTGGGTTTCCAGGGCCTGCTGACTCAGCCATTCAGGCTGTTCCTGGCTCCAGTATCCACAGGTTTAGGATAGATGTGTCCCAGCAGCTGCCTGGGTTGATGGTACCCAGCTCCATGGTTTCCATTTGGGGAAGCCAGCAGTTTGGCAACTGTGCCCTTCTGACAGCCTGGGAACACGCTTGGGGACACCTGGCTCCCTCTCGGGTTCCTGGAAAGAAAAGATGAGTGCCTGGCAGCTCAAGGGACTGAAAAATGGGAATCTCAGCTGTTGTCTAATTTGGAAAAACTTAATATTGTTTTGATGGGTTTTCTTTCTCATTTCCTGCCCGTAAAGAATGCTTCAATTTCTGGTCTTCTCTCCAAAACAGAATGATGATAATTTTATTCCAAACTTCCCATGGACTAAATTTCAGTCAGTCTACCCTCCAGATTAATCAGATTTTCTCTTGCATGTCTGTTGTCCAGACCACAGTCTCTGTTTTTCTGTGCTTGTCCAACTGATCCCTCTGGCCTAGAACTCTCCCCTTTTCATTTTTATGTTGTACCTATAAAAAAGTTTGTGAATCCTATTGAGTTTGTTCATGTTAGAAGAAATCTGGGGATTGGTGGATTGTCTGAGGGATGGATACACACACAAGCAAACAAGAGCTGTGGGAACCTGGAAGAGAAGAAGTAAAACTATGTGAAGGAGCGCTGGGCTGGTCTTCTATCGCCACGAGAAAGAACAGCTCTCTAGTCCCTACAATTACTGCACCTAAAATCATGGCTGAATAGTCTCAGAGAAACTAGGAGAAGGAGTCAGAGAAGTGTAAATTACCACAGCTTCAAAAATCTACAGTTCTAGAAAGAATAGCATGTCCTACAGAGAATGGCAGCACTGAGAACAGCTCTCTTCCTTTGTGCAGCATAACTACACAGGGATGATTTTTATGCTCTAAGATTTTGAGTCACATGCTGAAGACTGAGATGTCCAAAAGTGAATGGGGTTTATACATCTGATTTCAGGAACAGGATTTTGCACTCCCTGAGATCAAACATTCATTTCAGAAATGGTTACTCAAGGAAAGTATGATTGCACACCTTGTACTTGCAGATGTTTCAGTTGCACGTCTTCATCAATTAAAAGTTGCAGAATGCAAACACAGCTTTGGGGTACCCAGCTATGAGCTCTGTGTGTCTCAACACACAGGGAGATGTTAATTCTATTTCTGATGGTCCCTAAGCAACTGTGGGCCTGCTTGCAGCATCTTCCTAAAATACAGTCACAGAGATGTTTCAGGAGTCTCCCCTGTTCTTCTGAGGCGTTGGATAACAAAAATGCCTCTTACAATGGTCTTACTCTAAATACCCTTGAGCTCACTGCTTTGCAATTCAAAAGCAGGCAGTAATAAAACCCTCCTGGAATGTAGAAGCTCTTTCTCCACCCTGCCAATAAACTCTTGAATTATTTGCACATTGCATTTAATTCTTTTATTGTAACAAAAAGGAAGTTCAGCTGATGTGCTCACTTAAGAAAGATGTTAGTGTCACTCTTTTCTACTCTGTGGTGCTGCATCCATCCTTAGTCTCCAAGAATGTGCTTCTCAAAGCAATTTGGTTTGGGTTGCTTGCTGGTTGGTTTTTATGACCTTCCTTCTATTCCAGCAGTTAGGTTCCTGGGGGCAGCAGAAGGTTTCCTCTGGAGATGGTCATTGTGACTTTGTCTGTTCCCTTCTCCCTTCTGTCAAAGCCTTCTGCTCCCTCTTCTGTTTCTTCTTCCTCTGCAGTGACTGTTTAAGGGGGAAGGGGCCATTGGTGCTTACAATGCACTAGACCCTCAGCCCAGATTGTTGCTCTTCACTTTCTAGAATTGCTGTGTAGTGCTGAAAGAATGTGAGCAATATTTATGGTGTTGTGTATTACAATAGCAGCCAGAGGCCCAAAGCAAACACAAGGGCCTTTGTGCTTCCCATCCAGCAAACAGAAGTCCTACACCATGAAACAGCAAAATGCACAAGACAGGCACTGAGTTGGGGAATGTCCAGTCACTGGGAGTTTCCCACTTCTTAAGCAGTTGCATTTTGAGGCTGGGATTCTCTCTGTAGAGCTGGAATAATAATTTCCTCTGTCCATGTTGTGTTTAAATCTTGGTTATATGTTAAAAGTTTGTCTATTCTTGTGTTGAGCAATCATAAACAACATTTCATTTTACTTTTTCTTTTTGTGTTCCCTTTTCTCTGAGACTGTATGTGTTTCCATACACTCACTTTCTCCTCACCTCCCTCTCTTTTGTTTAAGCACAGACTCACAGCAAATCCATCAATCCCAAACCAGCCATTATACATTTTTTTCCTCTTGAGGAATGCATTTATGTGTGTAGCAAGGTCACCAAGCTCTCTAAAGACTGCTTGTTTAAAAATCTATGTGATAGCTCATATTTACGTAACTCTTGCCCTGAGAATTGGGCAAAGCCCACCAATAATGTGTATTTGACCTTTATCTTTCTGGAGACCTTTGATGACAAGGGGTACTCAGAGTTTCCATTCCAAGCACAGCCTTGTTGAAGAGTCTGTGGGTGAACATGAGCCATAATTGGTGGTTTTACCTGTAAAATAGCTCAGCTGAATAGAACAGAGCAGATTCTTGGTTTGGCTTTTTCCCAGCCTATGGGGTGCAGTTCACTTGAGGTAAAGAACATCAATCATTGCTCTTTGCCAACAGAGTGCCTGGGTAATAGGGTAGACCTGGTCACCAGTAATCTTTGCTAGTTCTTTTCCCTCAGTTAAAGACTTCATGAAGACCTGCATTTTTGTAAATCTGGTGTAGAAAGTGTATGAAAACATTTGGAAAAGGCTACCTGAAAGTTAATGCTGGTAAACTTTATTTTAAAGCCTCTGGTAAGGGCTCCAATGTTGCATTAGTTACAGATGTCATGAGGACAAAACCAAGTGTCAACAGGCTCTTAGGGTAAGGCTGTAAAGCCTTATGTACATTCTGTTACCTTAAGATGGATTTTTGGTTTTGTGGCACTCCTGCACAAACTGGAAAGTCAGATGAAAGTCAGATTTTGAGTAGGATGTGATGCTCATATTAAAAAAAAAAAAAAAAAAAAAAGAACCAGCATCTGCAGCAGATATAACAAGTGGAATGTTTTTCCCTTCCTACATTTTTGTTGCTGAAACTGTGGGGGTTTTTGGTGTTGGTTTTTTGGGGGTTTTTTTGGCAATAATAAGAGGATGTTTGTTTGGCACAAAATGAAGTAGTCTTGTACCCCAAACATATACAATGAGCTCCAATAAGTTGTAGATGTATTTGACTGGGAGTAAAGTTGCAGGGTGTGCCCCATGTTAAGCAAGCAACATACTTTGCAAATTAAGTAAAGCAATATTTAGAACTGGAAATTTCAAGGTCCTTCTGAGCTTTTAAATCTTTTTGTCTCTGACAGGTGTGTTGACACAAAACATGCTTATTGAGATCTTGCAAGGTGTAACAATATTAATATTCGTTTTGTAGAATATTACAGAATTATTGTAGAATTATTTAATGCATGTAGAATTAAAGTATTTAAAGTATGTATATATTTAAAGTATGTAGAATTATTTAATAGGGTTTTGTAGAAAAATATTATATTGCTGCCTGACAATTGGTGTGAAAATATTTATTCCTTATATAGTAACATGGCTAAAAATGGCTCTTCAGGAAATTACGAAAGCTCCACCTTACTGTGTTTTTCCATGGCTGCTGTTTCATTTGAGATTGGATGCAGGAAGAACCCACAACCATGCTTACCTGATGGTGCCAGAAGAGCACAATCCTCTTCCACCTTTTCTTGCGCTGTTAATGGTAAGGTATGAATCACAGTTACTGCTGGCTACGCCTTCACGATGATGTATGGTGGCTGGGACGTGTGTATCTGTAATTAATGAGAGGGAGTTGCATGGCTAATTCCCTGTGCACTGCTGACATCCTGTCTGCAGCTTTGTCCCTGAGCTTTTACTTACGTGCTTCCAACAGCCGGTTATTGCATTACATCCTTGTATTATATAAATAAAGCCTTGACCTTTGTCCTTTGCAATATTGGTTCAGTGCAGGTTCTTAATTCAATTTAGAAAAGAAGCCTGAGCATTAAAACCGTTTGAATCTCCTTAAACACCTCAAACGTTGATGGGACTATTTCTGCTTAAGGGAAAGCACTAAGGCTAAGAAATTGCCTTCTAGCTCTTTGTCATTGACAAATGAGTGCGTGTTCCTTCACACTGAAACTATGCAGGAAGCCCTCTCTGAGCAGGGAGTACACATCCTCCTCTGCATTGCAAGGCAGCATGGGTCTACAGAAACTATTAGCAGTGCAGTATTTTGTTTATTATTTCATCAAACAATTCTGAAACAATAACCTTTCTGAGGCAAATGACCCTCTCCCTGCTGTAGGAAAATCTCCAGTATTTTTCTTATTTTTCCCCACTACCACATTCTATAGCTAATTTAAGGCCTGTGTTTCTGCATCCTTCCTGATAAAGCCAGGCTGACACTAGAAATATTGCAGTGCATTAAAGCAGACACCAGTTTGGGGGTGTTGGAATCTCAGGTCCTCTCCAAGAAAGGTCTGATCTCTTTTTCTTGTCACCATTCATGTGGTTTTGTTGGGGTTTTTTGCAATGTGTGTGTTAAAAATGAAGGCAAGCAGGGTGCTTATGTATCTCTGTGTCTAAACCCTGTTACTGCCGAGCTTCAGTTCCCCATTGATTGAAAATGGGTATAAAGGTGCTCAGTTTTCTTCTGTGGATATGGTGGGATAAATTCATTAAAGATTAGGAGTATTAGAGCTAGACACAATCTGGCTTTTATTAAAATCATCCTGACTGTAATGCTGTTAGTACCTCTGTGCAAATCCTAGCAAAAGTAATTTTTTTATAATGATGGAGATACAGATCCTCTAATTATCCAGGACAACTCAAATTACCACCACAAATATCTGCTATAAGTTGAGACTGCATGATGTGAAGTATAATTGATTTTTAATATGGTAGAGCACAACTGCTGTTAAGTTATATACAATGTCATTTTCTCCTGTTGGGTGTTTAGCAGTGTTTTGAAGAAACTTGCATGTGATTTATACCATTGCTAGAGATTTGGGCTTTAAATCAATTTTATATTATTTGTTGATTCTGAACTGGATGCAGTTAGAAAATCAGAACTAAGTATTTTTATTTTGTATTTTATTCTTCATTTCAGATTTCTTTTTAGTAGAGCAAAAAAGGATTCCTAGCAAACCTGTGCTTCTCTTCTTTTGGGAGAAGTAAAATAAACCTTGAGCACTGATAAGCTGATTTACTCCCCCTGCCCCTCATTTTTGGGACAATTATGTGCAATCAGTCCTTGCATGAAGCTGCCTGGATTCCATGTAAATGATACGTCTTTGGCATATGGGAGTTTTTGTAAATCATTTAAAGCAAGGCATTCTTCTATGCTTGGCAGAGGAAGGATACAGAGAGCTTTTGTACCTCACTTGCACCAAATTGAATATTTCTTTAATCACCCTGGAGAGGAATGCACTAGATTGCATTCTGTGAGTTGTGAATTATTGTTTTGGGGTAGACCTGGTGGGTAATGAATGACCTGGCTCCTCACTGCCACTACCCAGCCACCCCCTCAAATCCACCAGCTCTTCTCCCTTGGGCAGGACCTGCTCCACAGTGGTAGCAATAGTCCAGAGAAAAGAATGTGAGGGGATAGCCATTAATAACAAAGTTGGCAGCCCCCTGTGAGGAGAGCAATTTTCACATGAAAATCTTCTCCACAGTAATGAAGCCTTGCTTCATTTGAAGTCTTAACAGGTAATTGCACAGAAGGTGATTTCCAGGTAAAGATTTTTTCCTCTGAATGAAGGGTGAATATTCTATTTAAACACAGACAAAAAACCCAGACTGTCAAAGAATTAGCACCTAGTGCAGAAGTTTAATGCTTGAGGTTTTCCCTAATAAGTTGGTAAAAAGGCACTTATATGACAGATTATTAATATTCCAGAAGAGGGAAACTGATGAAAACTTGTGACTGTTTCTGCATGTGGCTATGTGGTAACATATTTAATTTTGAAGTCTATGAGCTATGAACCTTTTCCTCCCCTTTTTCATTTACAGCAAACAGTGAAGGTGAGGCCAGAACTAAAAAAGAGATATTGGGCTGTCATCAGTTTAGACATTTTCCTAGGAAATACTATGAAAAATATTCAGGGGGAAAAACATATTTCTCCATTTTTTTAATGCTCAGTTTTCATTCATAAACTCCAAGATTAAAGTAGTCACTTTAATTAATCTTGTCTCTATCCTCAGACACAAACTGTGGAGAGAAGCCCTGTTCTGCTGTGGTATTAAATTGACAGAGTCAGAGTATCAGAAAGCTCAGAGGCATCACAGTCCTTGGCCCCACTTTATGAGCTACTTACCAATTTGACAAATGTAATGCCAATTTGACAAATGTAACATTTTCAGTGAAGATGCAATTGTGTTTTCTGACAGTGGGGAGAAAGGACTTAAACTGCAGCTGCTGCTTTCCCTCTGAAGATAGAGCAGTGATGCATCTGCAGCCAGCCTGTCCCTGGTGCTCAGCACAGAAGGGATAAGCCACTCCCAGGAGGCAGACAGGGTAATGCCATTAGTGAGGAGCAAGAAATGCTCATCCCATTTTTGGAGCAGCTTCTAGAAAGTGATGTGTGACATCCTGAACCAGCCTGAGCACATCTCATCCCTACTGAGCTCGACAAGCATGTGGGGGCAGAGCTTTTCCCATCATATTTTCATTGAATCCATGTGTTGGAGGCTTTATTTTCACAGTGGTCAGCAAAACCTCTGGATATATGTCTGCACAACACAGGTGCAAGCCTTTGGTTTGTGATCCCCATCTGGAAGTGAGGCAGGCCAGGCTGGGAGCTGTGCTGTGTGTGCTGAGGAATGCAACTCAGGCTGGGTGACGCAAACAAAAAGGGATTTCCCAGCTGCAAACCCTTCACATCTGATGGGACCCAAGCATGTGCATGGCTGCCTCTGCGCATATGTGCAGATATATCAAATGTAAACATGAATCCAGTTAATTTTCACACACTTGTTATGGCTTCCCCTGTCTCAGTGGAGGCCGCTGAGAGCCCTCCTCCTTCTTGATCTTGCTGGGAAAGCCTGGATTTATGAGAGCTTAGGCTGTTCCTTGCATGCATGCTGGGGTGCCAGACGTGGGACAGTGGCTTCATCTCAGCATCAAGGAGAGAGATGAGCCAGGCTGGGGACAGATTCAGCCTCATCAATCCATATTGTCATCTTTATTTATCAGCCACTGCCACAGAGAACAGGGAGCCAAACTGATAGAAGGGGAAGGCTTCTTTAAAGAAAGACCCAGGAGGTCATAAAATGTCTTAGATTGGGAGGAAGGGCTTAGTTGTCAATCGGTGCTTTCCTGCTCACAGTGTTCCTGGCATGGCTTTCCAGATAAGCACATCACTAAATACAGTATCTGGGTTGGGAAGTGATTTGTCTCCCTGGTTTGATGCTTGCTCTTTTAACCAGAACCACGGAAGAGGAAAACGTCAGTGATTTCTCATATGTGTACTAAACACGTGGGTTGTGATTATTTATATTTGGTTTTTTTCCTGTGAGTGTCTGAGGTCCATTGGAAGCAGCACTTCAGTGCTCTGCTAGTGCAGCAGGTGGTCAAACATCAGGAGAGGAAAGCAAAGAAGGGGAAAGTTGCTTGGCTGTGCACAGGGATCTGTGAATTCCAGCAAGGTTCAGGGTGCCAGAGTGTGGGGCTGTGTGCCAGGGTGGTGGTCCCAAGGTGCTGGGACTGGGCTCTCCTTCCTGTGCATGGGTGTGTGGGACAAAGGCCCTGAGCTGGCCAGTGAATCAGAGCCTGGACTCGCCCACAATCAGCGTCGCAGAGCTCAGGAAATGAGGCACCTGCCCTGCTTCCTTTCATTTAATGGGTTTATTTTTAATTGGAAAAGGCTATGAGATTTGTTCCTTTTTCTCAGGGACTTCACGTCCTCTGGAGATCCCTGAAGGATGGGATGAGGTAGGAGCAGCCTCAGGGACCTTCCTTTGGCCACGTCCTGGTAGCTTCACTCAGCACCAGGCACCAAAGCTGAGGCTGTTCATGAGATGCACATGAACCAGTCTACTGAGAGCACGGCAGAATCTCCTGATGCTATCTGAGCTTCCTTCCACCATGTTCCCAAAGTGGAAACTGTTGCTGAACAAAAAAAAAAAAACCCAACTCCTGGCTCTGCTGAGCCTATGTTTTCCACATCTGCATCTGGTGGCTGTCACTGTGGTCCTGGTGAGCAGTGAGGCTCTCGGGCTGGGAGGCAGCACCATTGCAGTTAGTCTGGTCTGGGCTTTTGCTGAGATCTACAGAATTTTAGATGGTAAGCCTGCCTCACTGCCCATCTGTGACCATGACACCACTTCTACTGCAAATTTTGTGTGAGGAGGCTGAAACTGAAGTCTATCTGTGGAGCAGTGGATCCTCCTCCATGGGTTTATACGTCTCATGGGCAGTATTTGAGATGCTCACAAACTGTCAGCTATCACAAAATAATCCATGTCAGAAACTGTGAATCTGATTTTCAAGAGTATTCCTTTGTAAAACAGGCCCAGAAACATCAAGGCAATCTAACGTGGTAGAGGTTTATTTTCCATATTTTGAAGAAATGTGTTGTGTTTGTGCTCTTCTATTCAGTGACTTCTCTATCTCCATCCCACACTCTGTTTTTCTGTGGGAAGACATGATCTAAGTGCTGTCTGGGTGCTCCAGGTCTGGATCTGGTGCTGTACCAATGTCTCTATGAGGTGATGCCCTTTTGGGGACCTGAAGTGGTTTGTCTGTGGTCCCGCTCTGTGCAGACGTGCTGGTTTCCTCATCCAGCTGCCTTGGGGATCCCCAGCACACCTCTGCATTACCTGGCGCAGGCATGCCTGTGTTTGCAAAACACCAGCAATAATTAATGATTAAGTAGGAAACAAAGGAATGCATCTAAGATCCTTTCTTTGAGCAGTTCAAGGTCTATCCGTGCTTACAGCTCCCTCCTTTTATTCTACCCTTCTCTATAAATATGTTAATTTACTTTAGCACCAATTAATCCATGTGTTTCAACCTGCCTGCCCATCCTCTTTTTTTTTTTTCTGCAGGTTAGAATAGCTTTGGGAGGTGGTTCTTTAACTCTCACTGAGCTTTTGCCAAACCAGAAGTGTTCTCAGAGAGGAATTTCAAGTGCTTAACTACAATTCATTTTAATCAGAAAGAGAACAAATAGCACACTACCACATGTGTCAGAACAAAACCTGTCTGTGTGGTGTTTGGGTAGGTTTTAACCATAGCTCCACTTAAAGGATTATACTGCTTTCTATGGGGAAGGGGAGGAAAAGGGGACTCTCCCAAAGCTGTAAATGATGCAATTTCATTTCACCTTTACACAGGTGTGAGTGTAGGTAACTGAAGAAATTTGTCTTACCTGCATGTTCTTCACTTTAACCTGGTTATCACTGTTTGCAAAGCAAAGCTCTGCAGATGTAGAAGTAAGGACAGACTGGACTGAACCTAAAAACCCAAATGTTGTCACCTCTGTGATCTCAGAATCATAGAAGGGTTTGGGTTGGAAGGGACCTGAAGGTCATCTCATTCCAACCCTTGCCATGGGCAGGGACACCTTCCACTAGACCAGGTTGCTTGAAGCCCCATCCAAGCTGGCTTTGAACACTTCCAGGGGTGGGAAATCCACAGGTTTTTGTGTTTTCTGGGCAATCTGTGCCAGTGCCTCACCACCCTTCCAGTAAAGAACTCCCTATCTGCTGTGACTAAAATCTTGGTGGTGTTTTTTAACATTTAAGTCCTTTTACAAGGCCTGAAGTTTTCACCAATGAACAAGAAAGATATCTGTAGACACCCATCTAAACTCAAGTTTTTCTGGATTTCTGATCCTTCCTCTCTCCATCTTTTCACCCTATTTTTAAATATCTTTGTAAATCCTTATTTCAGCCATTATTCAGGAAGTAACTAACAATATTAACATAAACCATGTAACCAAGGCAGCATTACACAACGGCAATGTCTGACACTATTCATTGGTATTTCTAGCTATGATAGTTTCCTTCTCCTTTCTTGAATTTTATTTTGTTTGGACTGTACCCATTCTTTCTAATGTTTGGGTTTTTTTCCAGTTGATGAATATAGGGTTTAATTCTCTTTCTCACAAAACATGAACCAGCCTAGCTTTTCTCATTAACTTCCTTATTAGCATAAGCACCACCACCTGTAACATTCATCATGTGAGCAGCAGCACGATGCTGGCAGCTGGATATATTAGATAACCCATATTCCCTCTTAGAGTTAAATGCCAGGATGGAAAGATATTGCAAGTTCAGCTTTCAGGACAAGTTTAAGGGTTTTCTTTTCTTCAATTATTTTGCAGGAGTGCAATAAAAAATCTGGAGGAGATCAAACTGGCTCATTTGGCACAGGAAAACCAAGCAACCATGCAGGACTGGAAACTTCTAGTTGGTAAGACTAGAGTTAAATCAAAGAGGAAAGTCTTTTACTCGAAGCCATGCAGTTTATTACTCCACTATAGATTCTCCAGAAAACTATAATACCTTGCTGTAATGGTAACTAGGAAAATACTTTGAGGTTTTAAAGCAGGATGTGCAGTTCATGCTGGTTACTGAGTGATAAATGATACAGGCTGCACAGAAAAACTATACTAACACATTATTTCAGCTAGCACAGCAAAGCGCTTCAGATATAAATTAAAAATAACTGCAGTCTTGTGGTCCTTGTCAGTTATTTACAAGCCTCTTGAAATATTTCCTTATCTGCCTTTCTCATAAGAAATTAGGCAATTATAGTATAAGTTTGAAGCCAGAGAACATCAAATAATGAATCATTATGGCATTATTACATGGGAAGTAGGAACAAGGGGAAGGCCAAAAGAAAACCCAAAGGCTTTTCTTCTTCAGGAAATCTATTTTAAATTAAATTGAAATAAAAGCCTTAAATAAGTTTAACGTAATTCTGAGGAAAAGGCAGTTGCACAATGAAGAGGCATTTGGAGTCTGAAATTCAGCTTCAGGATATTTCTAAACACGAGAAAAAATTTTCCTGTCATTGAACTGGTCACCAACCTTTGTATAAGGGAATCTTTCACGAAAGAGATAAATGTGATCTGGAAGTCCAGTGACTCAGGAGTTTCTTAAAGATGGGGAGAAAAGGAAATCCATCAGTGTATATGCATTCCTTATTAACTCTTAATGACATTGTAAATGTATGATCTATATTTATGTATCTATGAAAATATACTGTTGTGTAACAACTATCATAAGAAACACTTCCAGGATGAATGTAGCTGGAATTTTGAGTGTTGTGGGTATTCTTGTTTTTGTTTGGGTTTTCTTCACAATTTGAATATTGGCTTAATTTTTTCTCTTCTGATTAAGCTTTAGACCATATTTAATGATAATTCATGTGTTTTGGTTTTCTTTTCTGGGTCAGAATTCTAGCTTTGTTAAAAATGCATTACATTCCCTACAAACCAAATCAGACATTCAAAATATGTCCAGCTCCCCTGAGCATCAAAAGGAGGAGGGATCAGCAAGTCTCAGGCTTCATCTTAATTTGACAATTTAGAGGTAACATCTTTTGACATTGTCCATAGGTGATAGAGATAAAATGAGCCAGTGGTCTCCAGTAAAGGGGTTGTTGAGATCCTATTCTACTTGTGCTCTATGAAAGATGAAATCAGGAAACTGATCCCCACACTCACCAGAAATTGCAGTCTGATCATAACAGGCAGTACTGATGGCTTTGATTGCTGAACTCTTCTCAGAGCCCTCTGCTCAGCTGCACTGCTATTCACTGGAGCAATGGGCCATCATAATTGGGCAATATTCCATTGTGTAAAAAATATATATTTCTATTTAACTTTTTAATTCAATTATTTCTTCTTTTAAATGAATTGTGTCAAGGCAGGGCAAATTGTCTGGAAAAGACACTATTTGAACAGACAGATTTGCTAAAACCCAGTGATTCTTTGACTCTTTAAATAACACCTCTGTATTCTGTATTTAGTACTGGTTAGTCCTAAGAACATGATTATACTTCAGTTTGCACCTGAAAAATGAGAACCTAATATATTTTCCTGACCTCAAATGTGCTGTAAGGCAACATATGGCTAAGATTTCATTTTTTGAAGGATGAGAATGCTCAGAGGTGGTTAATGTAGTTCAAGATATGTCATTCCTGATTTGGGAAATGGCAGGGCTCAGAACTGAATATTTTGGGTAAATGGGGTACTGGGTCACCAGGTCTACATGAAATACAGCTGAGAAATATATAGGTAATAGTGACAGCTGGCTATGGCATGCCACTGTTCACAAAGGACAAGCTATAGCAAATTGAGTCGAGAAAAGGAAATCCTTGATGTTACTCTGAAAGAAAATATTAAAAGCAATTTTAGAATATTTTGCTTGGATTCAGAGCAAATAAATTCTTCTTGTAAGAAGATGTGAACATTTTAACATCAGTATTTAACCCACCCTTTCCATGGACTCACACCACTTAGAAAAATGATAAGGAACCTCTCACCATCTTATTGAGAGGTGAAGGATATAGAGATCCTGAGCAAGACAACTTCCTGAGCAAACTCATTTTCCAGTTTAGAAACATCAACAGCTTCTCAGAGCAAGTATTAGTTATGTTCTTTCTTGTGTTGTGCCTGTCTTTGAATCCTTTCCTCTCAATAAACACACAGGCTTCACTGTTTGTTGTTAGGAAAAGTCTAAGTCATGAAATGTGAATAATACTGACTTACACATTTCTAAGGGCCTGAGAGAGAATGAGGATCCATCATGCAAGGTGCTGTCTAAACATGTAACCAGTACTTAGAGTCTGAGTAAATAAAACAGGAACAGAAAAGTTCAGTGACTTGCAACAAGCCATGAGAAGAAACAACAGCCTGGAGTCAGTCCAGCTGCTCTGACATCTCGTTCATTGCCTTTTCCACTGGATATTGCTGAACTGACATCTTAGATGGTGCAAAAAGTACTGCATGATATATACCAAATGGGAGGCTTATCACAGTTATCTTTGCAATGTCTGGCACCAGAAGGATTTAAAAAACAGACATCAAATTATAGAGGCATAGATCTACCCCGAGCGTGTCTGTTCAGTGCAGTAATGCATAACTGCTTGATTATCCTCAATGAAATCCTCATGCTGCTACTCATCTCTACCTGTCTCCAAATGCTTTGAGATCAGTGTCTGGATTTATTTCTTGCTCTTGGTCTCAGGTGTAGCAATTAAAGAAATGTTCTGAATTGCTGAGAGCACCAGATGTGTGCAGTGGAGCATCCCATCCTGACAAGCATTTTGCTTTTAATAGTTCCTTTGGGTGCACATTGGCATCTGGTTTTATTTTTCTGTTTATACTTTGTTTTTCTGTTTTATGGCACTATTTTCTTGATGGGGTTTTTCTGTTTCTTGCCTTGGAGAATGGTTTGGGGTAGCACGGATTATGGCACAGCAGCATTAAGAGTTGTCTCCTGTTTCTGTTTTCAGTTTTTTAAGGTCATTCTAAGTTCTCCATTTGACTGGTCCTGTATGGAATAAACAAAGAAAAATATCCACTGATTGTAAAAACTGATTTGTGAATCATGCTGATGTCTTTCTGGACTTTCTTGATGTCTCTCATCTTCCTGGACCTGGGACCTGATTTAACATATATATGACAAGATTTCTTTGGGAGCAAGGTTGAGGAACAAGGCTTTTTAGTCACAGAAGTTACAAACCTTCTTTCACCTGCACCCTAGAAATGGTGGGCACATAGAAGGTGGCAGGGGATTTCCCCTTGAAGTCTGTTTGAAGATTTTATCCTCCAGTCTAACTTTCAGATGGCTCTTCACTGCAGAGTGGCACAAGATGCTGAATTGCAATCTCAGTGCTAGGGTGCATGCAGCAGCAGGCATATTCTGATTTAGAGAAATCTGATCTATTTTTCTCTGAAATACTTTGTAGCAAATTGAGAGTGCCATGATGGATATGACTAACTGACAAGAGCTACAGACTATGTTCATTCCTACAGGTAGAGAAGAAAGTCTTTCCTGACTTCTGTAAGTGGTTTTCTTTACTTCCTAAAGCATGAAATTTGACTACTTTGACTACAGTGTGAGCAGCATTAAATGTTACTCAGTGTGTTGAGTGCTATTTCTTCAAACTAATACAGGCAGTCAAAAAAATAGATCCTCACACACTTATTATTTATAAGGAATGTTGGGTGTATCATGACACCGTGACCAATGGTATCAGGGTCTAATACTGGAGCTTCTTATCTCACCAAAACCTAATTTATTTAGTTTTTAGAACAACAGTTCAGGTGAAACCATGATAAGCAAAGATTAAAGCTCTGTCAGATAAAAAGCAGTCCTGTACCATTTCAACTATCCTAGTTTTCAAAAGGGAATGAAATCTGCAGTAATTCATACAAACATAAATATTGAATAACCATTGCAATGGATTGGATTAATAGATACATAAGATGAATAAAAACATATTTGATTTAGTCCTCTGCTGATGGTGCCAGCAGATTGCAAGGACTAACCTGTCTACTGCAATGCTACCCTTCAAATAGCTATAATTCAAATCTTTCCTCTTTTTTTCCCCCTCTCAGAAAAATAGCACAGCCAGGATAAATAACAGCCTTTACATTGTTTTGTTTCTCTAGAGATTAATCCTGATCTTACCCATCCAATTTCATGCACATGAATATTCCTGTTGATTAGGGTAGGAAAGTTTTTCACATCCACAAATCATTTTGGAATTTGGAGCCATAATGTGTCAAATTAATTCCTGACCTCACTCAGCTACCTGTGCATCCACTTGGCCTGACACCCCATGACAGAATTTGGGCATAAATTTGGTGTGAGAGCTCTTGAAGAACAAACAGGAGCCAGGCCCCCACTGATGGTCCCTTGGGATCAGGTCCCATTCCACCCTCCCTCCTCCTGTCTTGTAGGGATGAGCATTTCAAGGGTGGAGGTTAGCAGGCATTCCTAACTATGCATGGCATCCTACTCCTTAATGCTGACACAAATGGACTGTTTCCTAGGAGACAGCTCAAAATCAAATAAATTATTAGAGAGATATTCTTGTTAAAAGATTCCACAGAGTTCATCATTACATAAAACTCCTATTACCAATTAGCTGGCTCTAGATCAGGGCTACAAGATGGGGCAGATATGATCTACTTCCCTCTTCACTGTGTGCAAAAGCTGTGTGTGGTCAGACCTCCAGACCCCTTTTCCTGTGTTGTGCTGCCAGCTGAGTGCTCCAGAGCCCCTGCATCCCTGCCCTTGCTCTTCAGGGCTCTTTCTTTCCTCCTTGTGCCCTCACAGTGACATCTCCCACAGTCTGAGGGTAAATGTGGGTGATGTGAGCTGGAGGATTCCTCTTTCTGTCCTCCTGGATCCAGGGTGGTGCAGTGCTTCAGGGCCCAGAGCCTTGAGGCTGCAGTTTATCCCCCCACCTTGCATTTCAGAAGTGATAAATCAGACATTCTGCTTTGTTTTTCTCCACCTCCAGTGGCTTTTCAGATTGCATCTAGCTAAAGAATTGCCCATGAGCTGGCATTAAAGGTGCACCTCTAGGAAATATATTACCTGAATAAAAATGTTCTAATTCAGAAATATCTTTCCCACCTTTTTGTTGCCCTTGTTAGGGAAAAATGCTCCACTTTAACCTCCAGCTAACTGATTACCTGCCAGTTCTGTTGCTGTGCTCAGAATTAATGTGCTCCAAAAGCCAACAGAGATGACTTGTGTTTGGGCACCTCATGGGAAAACAGGGAGATGAAAAGCCTTAGGAAAACTTTGACAAATAACTTGGAGTGTTTGACCAGCTATGCACAGCTGCTGCTGAATGGAGGATGCAAGTAATGCGCCAAGCAGAGACAAAAGGGGATCAGCAGGGAAGGCAGCTTTGGTATCAGCACTGGACATTTTGCTCTCAGGAAAGGACAGGAAATATGCTGAATTACCTGTAGGAGGTGTGCCTGCTTTTGCTAATAGATGTGCATGGTTAAAGAATTCCTAACCATCAGATCCTGTTCCAATGTATGCTGGAATTCTCTCTGAGGTCAGTGGAGATACATCCATGCACAGCACCTTAATTTGATTGATTGCATCCCACCCATCTAAACATGCTTTAAAGACTTGTTTGCAGAGCCACAATCTCTCTGCCCCCTCCAATTCCCTATTTGAGGTGATAATGTCTCCTCATAAATCCTGGATGCAATAGCACCAGCATGACCCATCACTTCATTACACCAGAGCTGGGCAGCGCACTGAGGAGGAGTTTATCTGGACAGAATGGATCTGGTCCAGGAGCAAATAAAGGAGTGAGGAATCTGATTATTTCTGGGCCAATTCTGTATGAGTTACAGCTTCTCAATTTTCCTGATGTCAGCTAGTTTTACTTGTTTCGTTTTCCTTCCTCACACAGGAGGTGAAATCTCTAGCTAGCACAGACATCTTGATAAGCTGCTGGTGTCAGAAAAGCCAACCTGAGATTTGGATCTGGTTAGGATGCAGTGTACCATGTGCTGTGTCATTTGAGCATTGGCTGTTTTGGCGCATGCCATGCTTGTTCCAAAACCAGGGATCACCTCGCTGTCAGCAGCAGGAGCGTGGTGGCTCCTCAGACACTCCTGTCTGTCTTATCCAGGGCTGTCTGGGAGGAGCAGCCCAACTTCCTCAGCTTTGTGCAAATGAGGAATCCTTGTACAGAGGCAATTTCTTGATGACCAGGTACAGTGGACACAGTATAGCATCTGTCACTGTCAGTATGAAAGGATTAAAGGAAAATTATGTGTTGGGCTCTAGGCTGCTCTGCACTGCTTCAGACATGAGTGGTAGGGGAAAAGAGCTATTTCTTCTATTTTATTTATTATTTCAAGTGTTTCTTTATGATTACTTCCTAGTGATTTCAGAGATAGCTGTTCTATCTTGGCCTTGCACTGGCTTGTTTAGTCTGATGCCATATATCACTTGTTTGTTTCTTCCAAGGCACTACTTTTTCCATGTATTTACTTCATGGTTTATATTTGCTTAATGCACATCTTTCAACAAGACACTCAGACTTCATTCAATGATTGCTGGAATTTCCTATGTGTTCCAAAGCATAAAAATTACATCTGTGTGTTGAGCCTTCCCTTGCAAAATTCCCCTGTGATTCTCCTGCACAAGTTTTGCAGACTTGATGGGCTTGGTGGACATAACTCTTGCAGGTACTCACTGAGGATTTAAAGTATTTAATTGGTCTTGAATGCACAGTGCAGCTCTCCAAATACAGGACTGAGGTATTTACTGATCCCTCTTTTCTGTTCTGCACATTTGAGTTGTCAGTTCCAGGTAGGCTGGCACTTGCACAAAGGGATTGTGAACTGTGGTGGTTTTCAGCAGAAAAGTAAGTGTTGCTAAGGGGAACTTGTGGGTGTATATTCTTAACTGCAGCACAGTGACAGCTCCTCAGTTACTGCTTTTGGCACCTCTTTTTAGTCTGTGCCTGCTCTGAAGTCTAGAGTAAGCAAAAAATCTCATTCAACAGAAACGCTTTTACCATTTTGCAAAATTTTTGTTCATTTATCAGATCTTTATTTCGATTTTGTTTTTGCTCAGGTTTTCATTTGATTCAGAAGTACTTCTGCAAGGCTTGATGGAAAAGTTAGCTGGGTGTTTGTCCTGCTCCCTCCCAGGTGAGTCCCTGCCAATTCCCAGCACTCCCACACCTTTTGGTGAGCATATTCCTGTGCTGCACACTCAGAACTGGTGAAAAGCTAATTTGCTTGCTTGTTTAATTTAGTTTCAAATTCCTAGGGCCTAAGCACCAACACAGAATTCTTCCTGGTTATTGGTTAACACCAGTAACTAAGTACCAGGTGGCATCTTCAGCATGTCACGCAGAAATTAAAACAAAAGTCTCTTATTTCAGAAAACTGATTGAAAATTAATATAAGGCTGCATGTTCTGGGGGCTGAGTAAGCTATGAAGGACTTAATGTAAACCCCCATTGCAGACTGCAGTCTGGACATCTCTTATGTGATCTCTGTTACCCCACAGATTCTGGGCCCAGAGAACACAATTTCCTAGTGCCAAATAGCAAGAATAGCCCAGAGGAAAATTATTACCTAGCTCCAAAGGGCATTGTGAGTGCTGTGGTAAACCCCAGCCCTGCCAGCCTGCCTGAACAGTCAATGTTGATGCCCTGCCCTGCTGCTGGGGATGGGATTCACAGAATCATTAAGGTTGGAAAAGACTTCCAAAATAATAGTGTCCAACCTTTAGATTGAGTCCACTGAAACAAGTCGTTGCCATATGAAACTGTGCTGCAAGCTTGTATCAAGTACTTGAGTGGGAAAGCTCTCTTACCCAGCAGCCATATAGTTAACTAGCATAGTTAACTAACTTAGTTAACTAATTAGGGTTAGATAGAATCAAGAATAAGCATTTGGATTGAGAAACAATACTTTGATATTAGACCTGTGCCTTTTCTCTCATGTTGTGTGAGAATTATGGTGTAGGGAGAGTTCACTGCCCAGAGTTTTCCTTGTGGGGAAGGGAAGAATCCCTGTCCAGGTGCAAGTGGTAAAAATCATACTTTGTCAGCTGAGAGCAGGAGAAAAATCCTCAAGAAAATAAGAGTGGTTTTTTTGTGTTTCCTTTAGAAATAGATGTTCACATTCTTGTCCTTTTGTCTGTGGTTCCTCAGTGCCAAGAAATCAGTGTGTGTTTTTACAACAGACATTCATTCATCTTTGAATTTTTAAATTAATATTTTTGTCTTCTGAAAGTAAAACTTGAAGTCGTGCGTTCTGAAACGATGACAGCCTAAATTTGTTATGAATGCCCAAAATAAAATTTTATTTTCTTATTAATTACCTCTTTCATAAAAATAACAACCAAGTATATATTCATTGCCAGAATTCTGAAGAATGTCATATCACTAAAGGGGAGAAATTATTAACTAGACACCTGGAATTGGAATTTCTTGAGTAATAAACTAGCTTCTGACAGCTGCAGCCCTTTTTTTGCAGGTGCAAAAAGAACATTTTCTTTATTTTGTTTCATCTGCTTTACATCACTTAATGACTAGAGTATTCCAGGTTGGGAAAACAACTGATAGTTGAAAGAACAGAAAAAATTTGCTTATACTTTCCCATTTTATGAGTAAAAGGTGGGGTGGGGGCGAGGGAAGATCTGAGATCAACCAGTTCTAATCTTGAAGAATAGGAAAGCAAGGAAAAAATAGCTAAGCTGATTTATTGCTGTTGATATTTGCACTGTTCAGTACTTCAGCTGCCTTGAAATGCAAGGAATATTTTGATAATATTTCCTAAAATATGCAGGACACAATGTTGTTCCACTTAAACAATTATGTTCTTCTGGATATTTTTGTTCAGAAGCAGCATGACACAAAGCACACATTAAAAAGTGAATCAGGTGACTAAAACCTCCATGTCCTGTTTTTCTCATAAATCAAACATAAAAATCAACCCCCAAAATAAATGCTTAGATATATAGTGACGTGTGACATTAGTGTGCTATTTGTTTTTGTTAACTAAGAGTTAACAAAAACAAATACTAAATACCAGTTCAGAGCTACCTTTCTTTGCAATCAAGCATTTTTATTAGGTGTCAGTCTCTGAGAATAACCCTTTGTCATGAATATCTGCTAGAAAGCACAACTGCAATGCAAATTGAATTATTTAAATTGTGATTTAAATCACAATTAACAAAACTGATTTAAATCAAAGTGATATAAATTGGTCCCTCCTGCTTTAAAATTAATTGAGGATGTGCTTTGAAAGCATGTTCCTATCAGTGCTCTGACTCAGTGGGTTCTCCATATCACTCAAGTTTTAATAAATCAGAGCAAGGGATGGAATTTTTATTTAGTTCAACAGTCTCACTCTCTGAATTTAAGGCCACTGAAGAATAGATTAACATTTATAATTGCTAGGTTGATCAGCAATGCAAATTAAAAATGGGGATTTCAAAACAAATTAACCTTTGCAGTACATCTTGTGGAGACAGACAGACAATGGTATCGTTGAAAAGGTTCCCCCTCATCCTTGAAGTCACAAATCACTGTATTCTTCATGGTGCCTTGCTGCTCCACAGCCTCTGGAGTCTCAATGTCCAAAAAATAAACTGTGATAGCTGAAAGGACAACATGGGCTCTTTGAGGCTGGAAGTCCCTGCACGGGCTATCACTGCTTTGTGTCGTTCCAGGCAGACTTGTGTATTTTGGGCTGAGATTAGGATGTTTAGGCTAGGGGTAAATGGGTTTATAATTAGATATGTCCCAGCCCCTGACCTGTTAATTGAGGTTCATACTTCCCTCCATTTACCCTCCACCTGTAATGAGACTGTGATTTAAAGCAGTTGAGGGAAAATGGGCTTTCTGTACCCACACACGTTTCTGCTTCGGTGTGCCCATCCTGTGCTCTGCTGAGAGCCTTTCTGTCCCTCTTTGAGATACCTCGTGTAAAACAGAACACTGTATCAATATGGTCTGTGCTGTATTGATTTATTAGATTAAGAGCTTAGGTTCCATCTGGAGAAAACCACAAAGGCACCTTTGCATTTGCAGTGTTTCTCCTCAGGCAGTAAAAGCAGTCATAACTGCGAAGATGGAGTAGATTTTGATGGTACCGTAGAGAATCTGAGGAGGTCCAGGACTGCTCCTTCCATGCTGAGACATCTATGGAGCTGGGAGATGCACAACCCTGTGGGGTGTTGTGTGGAGAAAGAGTGGGGCAAGCTAAGGACAGCTGTGGATGGAATGGAAAGAGTGATCACCTATGAGAGCAAAAAGCTCTGGTGTCTCCTGCTCCTGGGATTCTTGCCAATCAATGCAGCTGATGCAGGAGCTCCAAGCTTTCTGTGTGGTGGTGCCCCAAGGAACAGAAGACAAGCTAACCACACTTTGGATGTAGGCATGTATGATGTGTTTCTGACATGGCTCACAGACTCCCAGAAAATTGCTGTTTTCACATCTGCACTGCTTTGCCCAAAATTTAGGTTTCCATGGGCAACCTTTCATACCTTCAGTGCACATCACAGAATATGCTGATTTGGAAGGAATGCACAAGGATCATCGAGTCCAGCTCTTAGCCCTGCACAGGACACCCCAAGAGACACACCAGAGAGCTCTCAGAGGGCCTGACAGAATTGTCCAAATGCTTCTTGAACTCTGCCAGGCTTGGGGCTGTGCCTACTTCCCTGGGGTGCAACCACTAATAACTGAAGTTGAATGTGAAGAAATACTCCCTTTTTCTCATCATTCCTGTGCTTCCACAGTCCTTAGTAAAAGTGAGCCATTAGAAACAATTGCAGAGTATATGACCCATTAGTCTGACCCTGTGGAAAATATTAGCTTGTGCAGATGTTGATGCACATCCTATGTGTAATGGTACAGCTATTGTGTAACTTGGCTTTTTTTCTATGAGCAAACTTACACCAGGGGAAGCTGGTAGTACTATCTTCTGATCACAGAGCTCCAGAAGGATATAAATAGGGAGTGAAGAATGAACAGTGGTATTAAAAGCTTGCTCTGAATGGATTTTTTTTCTCTAAGTTTATAAATAGAAATAAAACGTAAACAACCTAAACTAAATAGACCGGAATAAACACAGAACTGTGGCAGGTATTGTCATCACTGCTCACACCAGTGAATGGTTTTTTGGTTAATGAGGAAGCAAAGCCAGGAAGGAACCTTAAAGATGTCCAAGTCTGAGCAGTGGAAATGCAGAAGGTTTTCCCAGGAGGCAGAGCACAGATGAGGAGCCTAACCCCTGGTCTGGTGGAACAGGGTGTCCATGCTCTAGGTAGGGCTTGGTGGTGCCCACATCAGGCATGGGAGGTGGGCACAGCCCTCCCTTCCTGCCAGGGCCACACCAGCCTCTCCCAGCTGAGATGCTCCAGGCTTCTGTCATCCAGAGGATGGCAAAATGTGGGTGGTAGGTGAAGAAATGTTGATGAAGGAGATATTGATGAGGCTACTGAATAGTCTGCCAAATATATGGAATATTTTTCAAAACTCTTGGCAGTCAGAACAGGATTGCAGCCTGGAAGAAAAAGACTTGTGTGTCTTGTTCAGTAGATGTTTCCAGCTGCTGGTAATGGTATTGGCAATAGGAGTTAATTAATAACTGGAAAGCTACTGCTTTTTAATGCATGCAAATGTTGTGCAACTGCCACTGATGTTCAGCTAAACATGCCCTACTTCATATATCTCATTTTTTGTCATCTAAATAAATTACAGGTTGTTGAAAAAATCTCTTACTTTCCCAACACTATGTTATTTGCTAAATGTTTTTTGGGGGTTTTTGAGGTTTTTTTTTTAATTTTTGTTTTGATTTCTATTCCTCTCTGAGAAGAATAAAATATTGCACGTGGCTCTTTTCCAAAATCAAAGCTCTTTAGTATGGTTAGCCTTTCTGGTCTATCTTATTACTGATATTCATACATATTACTGGCAAACACAAATTTATTGCAATATTTATTGGGCTGAATTTGAGGTTACTTATAATGTGGTTAGATGGCTATTTATTAGACATGTCACAGTAGCTATTTAACACTTCTATAGCTGTCTAGCTGGAATTAGGACATAAAACAGAATTTATTGTATTCTATCCAGAAAATGTTACAGGAAGAGTAAATTCGAGGAAAGGCACAGCTGTCAGAATAATGAAGGGACCAGGAAGAAAAAAGTAGTTTTAAACAGCAATTCTCAGCCAAACTGAAGGAGGGAAATATTCAGGATGTGAGGAAGTCCAGGTGCAGATTTTAGGTTCTCTAAAGTGCACCAGCACTCTGCCTAACAGCTGACCTTTCCCTCATGAAGTGGACATTTTTCATTCAGAAAAGGAAATGAGAGTCATCTTCTTTGATTAGTTTTGTGCTGATTAAGTAGAGTTTAAAAGTTCTATGGGACCATTTTCTCAAGGAACAATTTCATAAGAATCAAGCCTTTCACAGGCAGGTGGTACTTTGGTGTTTTTAATGTGTTGTGTTAAGGTGGTATTGACTAGAGTATTTCACGGTGATGGATTCAAGTGACTTTTTTTTTTCCACATTAGTGTGTTTTAACTCTGCATTTCACTGTTGTGAAAACTTTTTGCAGCATCAGGACAAAAAACTTTATTTTATATTAACATCTATGGGGTTTGGAGCTTTTTCTTATTTGAAACAGAAAATGAGTGCACATGTTGAATGTCTCATGAAGAAATGTGGATGAGACTTGCCTGCAAGGAAGAGGCTGTAAGTGCAAAAAAAAATTCAAAAATACTTATGAATTTCCTTTAAAAATAGTTTCCTGTAACCTTTATAAAATGTAGATTATTTAGGAAAATAAGTCCCCGTTTTTATATACAGACACAGACCATCTTAAAATACTTCACCAAAAGAAGTCAGTCTTTGTGTTTAACAAATAAACCCATTTCTGTGGGAGGATGTGGAGGAGGGAGGAAATGAGGCCATGGAAAGGTTTGCAGGTGTGAGGGTGAAGCTGGGCAGCCACTGCTTCCCACTGCTGGTGAAGGTGCAGTGGAGGCAGGGCAGAGTGAAGGGAGCTGTTCTCCTTTCCCTTGTGCCTCCTTCTGGCATTTTCTCGGGGCAAGGGAGTGTTTGTGCCCAGTGCCACTGCTGTGCAGGAGCAGCAGTCCTCATCCCAGCCTTCACCTTTCCAGCCTAATTCAATTTGTCAACCCAAAATCCCATGGGAATTCCCTCCCTGCATGTGCCTAATTATCTCATCACAGGATGGCAGCTGTTGTGGACCAATAAATACATATTTATCCCTTGGTTCTTGCAGGTGGAGGAACTCAAATACCCCAACCTTCAGATACTGCAGCCTTGAATGGCACAGGATGAGATGTTGAGCAACACAGAAGCAGGAGATCATGGAGGGAAACCTCTTTGTCCAGATTACACCTGCATTGAGATAAGTTTTAATGGTTATTTTTTAGAGTGTGGCTGCCAACTAAGTTCAAGCTAATGCTGGTGAGAATCTACAGTAGGCAATTCAAGGAGGCTATATATTTTCTTAAATTCATTAGCTGCCCATTGAGGGTCAAAGAGAACATAACTAAAAATAATTACATATGAATTATGAAGTTCAAATGGAATGTGTTACTTTGCTCACACAAAACTTCAAGGGAGACAAATCAGAGAGGTTTATTAGCATATTCTACTTTTCCAACAAACCTTACAATGAAGGGAAAATATAATAATGTAAAGGAGTTGAAGATTCATGTCTCCATAGTAGCTATATCTGCCCTATCCTCCCTGTGAAATTCATTCTCTGTGGGTGGTGATGCTGTTGAATAGTTTTTATTTCTCAGCCATCTTTGTTTTTTCCCCTGTAAGCAGCTCTTTTGTGTATATCTATTAACATGCAATCCTCTCCTGCCCAGAACTCTCTTCAGCTGCATTGCACCTGAGCCAGGGGTTTTGCAGGGAGCAAAGGGCAGCACGCAAAACTGATCATAAATACACTCCCACAAATTCATTTTTATTTGAGCTCATTCATTCTAATTGTTCTCTTGAGGCTCGATTTAGAGCACAGAGAAATCCAAAGGGGGCTCACTGGGCTGTGGGTCAGGTTTTCAGGTCACCTGTACATGGCAAGTGGTGAATAATGAGCAGCACAGTGCCAGCCCCTTAGGCCTGACCCTGAGGATGGAGTAAGAATTCAGGCAGAGATCTCATCAAGTGCAGTCTCAGGGATGGAGGAGAGCACAGCATCCACCCCTGCAGCCAAAGGCAGCCACAGAGCTCAGTGACCAGCAGGCTGCTGTGCCCCAGTAATGCAGCTGAGCATGCCCTGAGTAACTGGGGCAAACTGTGCCCTGAACATTTTCTCTGTGGAATTAGTTCTTTTGTTGATGGCAGTGGTCCAAGATGTTGTTAGAGTCACTGCTGGGATTTCATATGATTACAGATACATTTCCATGTTCAACTATGGATACTGTGATGATCAGTTTGTCCCTTCCACTGGTATAAACAGGTTAGGATTAATACACATATTTTGCAAACCAAACTACATACATTAAAAACAGTTTAGGGTTTTTTTCCTTCTTTTTTTTTAATTGTTGTTGTTGTGGGGTCTTTGTTTTGGTTTTTTGGGGGGGAAGGGTTTGGGATTTTTTCTCGTGTGTTTGGTTTTTTGGGGGGATGTTGAGGCTTTTTCCCCTAAACAGAATCCTTTAAGCCAGATTAAAAAGTTTGTTCTTGCAGACAGAAAAGTTCTTTCCTTTAGTCTAGATTAGGCATTTGGATGGGAAATGGAATGTGGAGGTCCTGGCACAACTTTCTGTGTAACCACATGTGAATCCGTTCATGCTGCGGCCCCTTGTTGCTGTACCAAACTCCACCCTACTTTGCTTGATTTAAAGCCTGTGGGAGGAGGTTGTCATCTTTTGTCTTTTTTAGGGACATCAGCATGAATGATGCAAGACTGGGGATTCTGGACATCACCACAGTAATCACGATAAAGGTCTGAGAGCCTCTTGGTCAATTCCAAAACTCCCACCTCTTTCCACAGTGTCAGAAACTGATCCTTGTTGAGCTGCTTTTAGCTTCTATCATCTTTGATAAAGCTTTTGGACTTATCTTCTCTGTCTCCATGGGAGCCTCTTCCTGGTGTCCTGTTGCTTTCCATACATTGAGTTCTACTGTTGTCACAAATGATCTGGAAACAGATATATAATTACAAAGTGTAAGACAGGTAAATGCATGACAGAAAAAAGAATGTTCAAGCCTGGAAACAAAGGAGTTAAAATAAAATTAATTTCTCTTACCCACTTTCCAAAGATGCCAGCCTTTCTATATAAACTCCTCTGTCATTAATCTAATAGAGTTCTACTTAATTCATAATTTACTACGCTCTTGAATAAGCCATTCTAATATTTGTGCAGGGCAAGTACATAAATCAAATTGTTGCCCTTCTCTACTTTTTTTACTTATCTGGTTCTTCCAAGGTCAATAACCTACCTTACAACTTTCATCTGGTTTAAATATTCAGCTCTTGCCTTTTACACTTCTCTTCCTTGTTCATGTCCATTTGGATATCTGCAGCTGTATCTTCTCAAGTAGCTATTGATCATGTCTCCTTGCTAGCTTCATCAGCAGTAATGATACAAATTACATCTGTTAGGGTTCACTCACACCTCTCCTTCAGAAGGAGGCTGCCTTCTGACTTTGTTGTTATTGGCCATCTTTTCTGCCTAGGATATCTAAAACTCAGTGAGAAAAATTATATGCTGGGAAATATCCTCATTCTGACACATGTAGGCTTTCAGTGCCCAGGTCATGCAGAGAAGCTAATCAATCCCTACTGACCTCTAGGAGCCTGGAATATAGATGGGTAAGGCCCCAGTCCAGCAATGCACTTAAGGGTATGCTTATGTAAACATAGGATCCATCCCATTTTCAGTGCAATTTGGTGAGAAGTGCATTTCAGAGCAGAGCATCTCCAGGGATCCTCCTTTTTGCAGGGGCTGTGCAGGATGAGGCTGTACCAGCTGCCAACACGAGCACACTCCAAGGTATCTGGTAATCTTGCACAGGGCAAAGTGACTCTCTTTGTCTTGCTTGTGGGGAAGCTGCTGAGGTGCCACTGCTTTGGAATCAGTGTGTGTTTGTGAGTGTGAACCTTGTCCTCTGCAGAGCTCTTAGGAGCTTGAGTTTCCCTTGCTGACTGTTTAAGCGAAAATTAAACTATTTAGGATTAGGCAGAATAATTGGGTGCTGCAGGACCTTACAGTTATGCCTGTCGTGTGCTGAGGGATCATCCTGTCTTCTGACTTCATCAGATCCTTGACCCAATTGTGTTACTGCCACAAGATTGCCTACTTGTACAAAAAACCACAGGAGTGGAGTTTTGTTGTGGTTGTCTGCCAAGGAGTGAGGCTGGAATAGTTACCACCATGGTACAGAAGAAAACAGGGCTAGAAAGGACCTGAACAGGTCACCTCATCCACCCCCACACAAACCACTGCTGACCCATTTGTCTGAAGCGTTTTTTTAACCCCGTCAGCCGTGGAGATCCCCCAGCCTGCCCAGGCAATCCCCTCCAGTGCCCAGTGACCCTTGCAGCAGGGAAGTTATTCTAGCTCTGAACTCACATCTCCCTGGCTGCATTTAAACCCATTACTTTTTTTGTGCTTCCCCTGAGGATGTGGATAACAATTTATTGCCTTCCTCTTTGCATAAGCCATTTATAGAATTGAAGGCTGTTATCATGTCTCCTCTCTGTCTTCTCTGCTCTAGACTAAATAGCCCAGATAGGATGAAAGCTGGAATGGGGTGTCAGGGAGAAGGAGTTAGAGGAGGAAATCAGAGAGGAATTAATCCTGCTTTCAGTCCCTGTAGAAACAGACTTTGCCTTCTGAAGGATGGGGATGTGGGAGGGGAAACAGGATTCTCAGCGCTGCAGATTCCCTAACGCAGCTCTGTGAAATGTGTATCTGATTGATGGGCCACTGCCTCACAGCCTGAGGAAGAGGGGCTTGGACTGACTGTCTGCTGAGCTGCGACCCTGCTCTCCAGCCTCTGTGCTGTAATTTCTTACACTGATGAGAGGAGCATTTCCAGTTCACACGTCGGCTCCTGTGAGCTGTATCTGGTTGAGCTTCTTTGCATCCCAAAAGCTGCTTCCAGGTGCTGTGCGTGTTACACAATCAGACAACACGATGATGTAGAACCACCACCATCCAGAGCCCCCACCATGAGCTCTGCCAGGGAGCAGGAGTCCTGTCCTCTGATGGCAAAACCTTCTTTCTGCTGCCCTGACCTTGGCTCTGTGCTTCCCACCCATGGCCAGCATGGAACCACTCACCACACACACTGCCTACTTGTGTTTCCCCTGCCTACATGTTTACAGCTTGATTGCTGTTCATAAAACCAGCACGTGGAACAGGCAAACTGTCTGATCCAGAGAGCCCTGGGGTGTATTATGTCAATGTCACACACATCAGGAAAGTACAGCCAGCACTCAGAGTGACTTCTCATGCACAGAACCCTTTTCCACTATTCACATCTGCTGTCAGAGCTGCAGCACGTGTGCAGCCACTGCTGTCACAACCTGAAACAAAAATACCTCCCAGCTTGGAGATTTCCAAAAGCACAAGGTGGGGGGGAAAAATGTTTCCCTGCTACTTAATGCTCCCAAACAGCTTTTGGTGACAGCTTTGCCTTGCTCCAAGCGCTCCAAGAACAGCACGTAAGGTGGAGCTGTTTTCCCTGGGCTCCTGGTGACATGGGATCACAGGATTATTTACATCAGAAAAGGGCTGGCCTTGAAGAAAGCAAAATATTAGATGCTGTTTGGAACAGCAAGAAAGTTCATTGCATTTCAAGAGCACTGCAGACTAACTCCAGCACTTCCAGTCTCCCTTCCTCCCCCACTGGCTCATCAGTTGGCTGTTAAGACTTTCCAGTTCAATTTCACAGTTAAAAAAAATCTTGACAAATTGCAATCCAATTGTTTGGTTGGGTTTGCTCTCCCTTTCCCCCGCCCTTCCTTCTCAGAGTGACTTTGAAGATGACATTTGTATTTCTGAATTAAAACCACATTTGCCCAATACTGCAGAGAGGGGAGGCAGGGGCAGAAGAGAGAAGAAAAGCTTTTGTTCTCCTCCTCACTGTGACCCCTCACCTGCCAGGGCCAAGCTCCACAATAATTTCTAACAGCTGAGGTTAGTCAGGGATACCTAATCCCAAAAAGCTGGCTCTGAATTCCAGCACCAGCACACAGTGTTTGAGTTCCATCAACAGCCATTTACATCTAATTCTCCCAAAACTCTGAAGTGAGTATATGTACAGGTGTGTGCTTATTTAATAAAAAAAAAATATTTCATAAATCTGAACCCAAATGGCATCAGCAGCAGTGACAACATAATGTTTTTTTAAAGCTAAGCAAGCTCAGGAACTGTTTTGAGGATGCACTGGGATCTTTTGAGTGTACCCTAAACAGCCATGTCTACAGGATGCCAAATAATTGTGATTCTCAGCCAAAGGGAGGGCTGAGTCCCCATTCCCTCATTTCCTGCAATGGAAAAGAAGTGCTCAATGCAAATGGAACTGAAATAATCTTGTTGAGTGTCCTGAGACCTGCCTTGTGTGTCTCCAGAAGGAGCTAAGGAGGATCCTGGCAGCACAACAGAGAGAAACCCCCCAGGGCTCAGCTGATGGGAGGATGTGACAGCAACATGCTCACTCTGAAAGAAACGCACCTTCCCAGGCATGAATAGGGATCAGGCGAGATGTGGTGGGTAAAACTACAGTTTTTTCTTCTTTGGAGTCAATCAGAAGGAATAATGTGTTATTCTACTCAGGAGGGTTTTAATTTTTTCAAAGATAGTCCCCTTGTTGACCCTAAGTATTGTTGACCCAAGGATGAAACTCCAGTTCTGTCGCATCCCTTCCCACAAAGGAAATTTCCAGCAACTTGTTCTCTTTGTGGTGTTTACTTTAAGACCATTCTCTTTTTATTAAGAAAAAAACTTTGGTTTTGCTGTTTAGCCAGTTGAAATTAGTAATGAAAATGTTATTTACATGGGACAAATTAAATGTTTGCTTTGAAATTATTTCATCTTACTAATTGATTACAGTGGGACTGCTTGGATGTGCGTAGCATACAGCATCCAGTCCCTCTGTTAGAGCAGGTCTTCAGCCAAACAGATATAATCCAGCCCATGGGAGAAAACAAGGGTGAAAGGTGTCAGTTATTTAAGGCTGACCATCCCATGGATCCAGTTCAGTCTCCACAAGGAAACAATTAGGGTGTCTGAAAAGATGTCCTAAAATATTGGAGGTTTCTGTGGAAGATGAAACTCTAGAGAATACTGATAATTAAAAACATAGACTAGAAATAAAAAAATGTCTAGAGAAAACTCCTCCAAGGAATAGGTATTTTCTGTTGTTCAGTGCAGACACCACTGAGAGCCTGCTAGCATGGAAAGCACTTGCTATTGATGAAAAGTAATAATATAAATCCACAGTATGTCTGAATTTATATCAGAAAGGGAAAAAAGTAATATAAAGGATTTAAGTGTTACAGCACAATTCCCTTAAGAGGAAGAAGAATCTCATATTTGGAACTGATTTAAGTATAATAATCTTCAAATATTCATGTCTGAAAATGTTTCCTAAATGCAGTTTCCAAAATGTTGCGAGACAGCAACTGTGTCCTGAGCTGATTTCAAAACCATGGAAAATAATATTGTTTCACATAAACACAGAAGAAAATGTGATATCAACAGAAATTAAGGGGGAAAAATTGTCCAGGTCTGTGTGTCAAGAATGGTGAAAAACAGAGAGAAAAGGCTTCAACAGGAAAGCTGGGAAAGCCAGCATGGAGAGGCAATGTCATTCCCAGCTCACCAACACATCCATGTGATTTGTGTGGTTAAGATCTATTCCCCCTCGGCTCCAGCAGCCACTCTCAATGCTGCCTGCTGCCAAGAAGTAGGTCAGAAACCTATTTTTGTCCTTATTCTTCTGTGGCCACGTCGTGGTCCCTGCACCAGTGAGAAGAAGGGAAGGAGTGCTGGCAGCCCAGGGTCTGTCCTGGTCTGGGCTGGGCAGGATGCCCTGGGTCCCAGCTCCCCCTCTGCTCCCTGACAAGAGAGAATGATCCCTCCAACAGCAGGGATTGCCCCTGGGAGTGCCCACCTCTCTCTACTTGCTGGAGAAGGATTTCAAGGAAATTAGAGACTTAGCCTGGGGTTAAATGCCTAAACTGAATGAATCTGAGCCAAAACATGTGTGAAGTGCCAGCCCCACGCAGTGATGCTGCCCCCAAGCAGTGCAGGAGGTTTCTGTGTTAACCCAGGTCTTGTGGTCTGGCTCAGAGGGGCCTGGCAAACCCTCGTGCTGATGTGGCTGAGCTGGGGATGGAGGGGACTCAGGCAGAAGCAGGAGCTGGGGATGAAGCAGAAGGAATTGTCTTGTGAGAGAGCATTTAGTGCTCTGGGGCTAAAAGCAGCCTGCTTTTCCTGGTGTCCCCCAGGGCTAGCGATTTTATCACTTCTCCTCCTGACATCCTTCTTTTCTTTTCATACATCAGCTGCCCTTTGCCCCCTGCCCCCCTCCTCTAAATTTATCCAGTTGATTAACATAATTCAGTAAAATTTAGTAATTGTTTTCAACTTTTACTTCCCTTTGAAGCTAGCTAGAAGACATGCCAGGAAGCTGCTCTGATTCTCCCATAATATAATCTAGAAATTATAAAAACTTCAGTAAATTAATCTGAAGATACTGTCTCTCCCTATGGAGTTGCCTTATGTGTGTATATCTGTGTCATAAGTGCCAAAATCTTCTTGTTCCTCACTCCTCTCTTGTCAATGGCAGGCAAAGACTCCTGAGGACAATGGTTTTGCCACCCTGGTGTCCTGTGACCTTTGGAGGATGAGTGATCCATCTCCCTGCGGGAGATTTGGTGTTTTGCCACTGGTCAACAAAATGCTGTCCTCAAGTGAATAGTTTTACAAGTGGCAGACAGAGTCAATGCTGCTGCCTCAGGGCCTGGCACAGCCCCAAAACTCAAGGGTTTGTCAGCACTGAGGTGATTGCAGGAGAGGCCAAGGAGGAGAGTTAATTCTGATGCGTCCCTCTCATCACATCTCCTTAAAATATCTGCAGCATTCAGTCCAGTGCTGCACTACTTCATCTCAGCCAATTGTGTTCCCTCTGACATGAAACAAACTGCAAAGCTGTTGTCTCATCATTCTGCCTCTAGCAGGTCTTGAGTCCAGCTTTTCAAACTGATTTTTCCCTTTTCACAGTGCACCTGTCAAGATCCCACTCTGGAACAGAAGATCAGAGCAAACGGGGGCTGAGGAGAACAAAAGCTGCCCCAAACCTTTGACCTAAATTTAACATAAAGCCAAATGAAACCTCAGAGGTTTGTAAATGTTCATGAAACATTTCCACCTCCCGTTCCCTTCTCCTTTATCCTTGGTTTCTTTATACTTCTACATTTAACTGTTTCTAATTGAAAGTCTAACGTAAAGCTCTCCTAAATTAATGGAAAGGCTCTCACTGATTTTAGTGTCTTCTGGTTCAGCCTCCCAAAGAAAGGAAATAATTTCTTTAATGAAAGTGTCTTTAAACTTAAGAGAAAAGAAAGCCTGAAAAGAGATAAGGAAAAGCAGAGAATCAAATGCAATTTTCCAGCTAACAGTACATGTCCTTGATGTGAACCCCGCCCATAAAATTGCTGTGGATACTGTTATCCCAGGAAAAAACATCACTGAGCAGAAACAGAGAATTGCTGAGACAATGGTGAATTGCTTTAATAAGCTTTAATGTCTTCTTATAAGAATGGTAAAATTTCTAGTTTTTTGCAACCAGGTTGTGCTTTAGAAGCTAACTGCTGGTAATCAGCTGGCATTTGTCACCTGAAATTTCCAGCTGGCATTTGTCACCTGAAACTTTGTATGTGTGAGAATTTCCTTTGTACCAATATTGCAAAAATGAGACACATGAAAACTTTATTAGGAGTATAACTCTGCTACTCATACAATTTTTAGCTTGTTAGGTGACTCTTTTCAGAAGGAGGTAGTGATAGCTTATGGGGCTTAGGTACACCTGAATTTCCCTAAAAAAATGCATTGAATGGTCAGAATAAGCATATTCTTGTCCAAGTTATATTCTGGATTCACAGACAAAGGCCTTGAGGAAGGCTGGTGAAACCAGCCCAAACAAAAATCAAGATGTGGCTCATGTTGAAAGGTTCTTACACTGTCTTTTGGCAGTGACAGGTCCTGATGGATTGCTGTTGCCAGTTCAGAGTTTGGTCTCTGTAGCACTGACCTGCCCTGAGCCCCTGCTTTGCTCTTACAAATTGAGTGTTTTCTGTGTGCACACTGGTGTGGCTGCATGTTTTACTTGTGAATACATGCACAGCTTATGTAGGGAACTATTCCCCAATATCTGTGTAACAGACAGTTTTGGTCTTCACAGTCACAGGGCAGATGCACACAGAACAACATGTGCTCCAGAGGCTGCTACTTGGTGTAAATGGAAAACACAGATGTGCCAAGTGGGCCTAGAATGATGCTGTTCATAATGTGCCTATAAATAAACATTATTTCAATATTATTCAGTTGGAAATTTTACACAGGATAGGGTTTTTTCACTTTCTCATTTTCTTTTTGTGTCTTATTTGTGTTTTTCCCCTTTCTCCTAGATTTTCTGCTTCTGAGCTCCTCCAAAGTGTCAAGGCTGGACTGAGTGGTGTGTGCCAGCAGTGCATGTCCCTGTCCCAGTGCCTGAGAGCAGTGATGGCACCTTGTTCAGACACCCCTGACCAAAATATTCAGAGTATCTGCTGGGTGCCTTATCTTTGGGGGTTTGGATAGTCCTGTCCGTGTACTGACCGCTATTCAACCCCTGAAAGAAAATAAGGACTGTGACAAGGTTCTGGCTGAGCTCCATGGACCATCCAGTGTGGAGATAGCAGTGGTGGAGTGAATCCACTGGACAGAGAAATCTGACAAAAGAAATTATCCTATTTGCTTTTTACAGCCCAAGTTAGAAGAGGAAAATTCTGTGTGTTGGCCTAGTGACAAATCTATTTTGACTGTCAAAACTTAGAAAACTTTTCTTTTTCTCACAGCTTCTCTTGGATCCAGTGGAGTGGGTTTTGTAAATACTTCATCTATCTGTTTCTAGAAACATACAGAGCATGAATTACTGGAAATGAACAAAATCTACCAGACATAAACTCAGCCCATCCTCTATAGCTCATATTCTCTGAAGACTCATTTGTCCTTTTCCTCTTTTCCGATATTTCCTCTCTTCTCTCTGGTCTGTTCTTGTTATTTGTTTCATCAGCCATTTGTTATACAACTCTTGGCAAAATATCAGGGAAATCTTCCTGACTGCGAATGGGGAAGTGCTTTCTTAAGGGAACAACAGTTTCTTTACTTGGGAGAGCAGAAAACAAGTCAAGCTCAAGTATTGTCTTTGCTGAGACAAAGTTCATGAGGACAGTGATGTGCTTTGTTGGACTCAGTGGTGCAGCTGATGAAGCTTGTCCTCTTGGGATTTTCTTTGGTTTTTTAAAGGTTTAAGGTTATTTCTCCATGTGAGACTTGCCTCACTGCTGTGCCAGGTGTCAAGTAGGCAGTGATGGAAGGATGGACTGAGCTTGTGTCTGGTGGGAACTGAGCTCCGTGTGTGTGGCTCCACAGGGGTGGTGGGTCTGCTCATCTAGGGGTGGGGATGCCTTTCTGGCTACAAGCGCCCCAGCAGTCACTAAAACAAGCAAACTGCATGCTTTCATCTCTCCTGAGTCCACAGCTTCCTCAGCTCAGACAAGATGGCCTTAGACCCAGTCTGAGCCTCAATAAACTTTTCACTTTTGCAGTTTCACCCAAGGCTTGACTTTGCACAGGGATTATCCTGAGATTTGTCTGCTTCAAGTCAGTTGGGTTCCTCTCTGCCTCCTCTCCAGCTAAAAGATTATAGCAGAGCTGCACAAGCATGTCCTAAACTCAGAGCAAACTGAAGGAAAGGCAGCTCCAGCTGCAGCTGTCAGCCTGCCAGAGAGACTCCCCTGGCAGGTCTCTGACGAGCCTGTTACTACAAGTTCACTCCAAGCAGCAATTCCGGACAAAGCAAAATTTTGCATGAAGTTCATATTAGTTCATATTAGCTCACATTGCCAGCAATTCAGTAGCTCCTACTCAGTGCTTGTGTCTCAGTTGAAAGATTTATGTGGGCTTGCCGTGCAGCCTCTCTGAGGAGGTCCTGAAGGTGGGCATGCATTCAGTTTTCCCAGATATCATGGTACAAGTGAGTTGTGTAATATCTTCTGGAAGGAATGAAGATTTTAAGTCCTAATACAGAATTGTCATCTCTGCAAGATGTAATAGCATCTAGATTAACTTCCAAAGCAGCAAAGGACACAGTAAAAGTAGTTTTATATAGTACTTTTTATTTCCACTCACTGAATAAGTGAGGTCTTACATCTATTGAATAACCCAATATTTATAAAGCTTTTCTTTTAAAAGTGCTTCTAATGCTTTGACTGCATGCATTAAAACTCATTTTGTGTGTTTTAAATGAATTATAACCTATTCAAAAGCACTTTCTCACCCTAAAGCACTCTGTGCATTGTGTCTCTGTAATACCTTCAGCTGCTACAGAGATCTCACAAAGATGAGGATGTTCATGATAAATAGATTTTGCGGGGGGGGGGGGGTATGTTCATTTCATTTTGTACATTTGCCAAAAGATTTTTTTTAAAAATCCATGTTGTTCAAATTTTGGAGAAAGGTTGGTTGAAAAATCTCTAATTTAGTTCCTTTTGAGTCACATTTCAGTGATGGTTTTTAATGAATGGCAATTTGCACATATTAGCTACATAGCTAACATTTTCTGTCCCCTCCTGACTTATTGTAGATTAACAAGGATGAATTATTGTCTCACCCCTTGTGAACACAGTGTGATCTGGGCTAAGACTAATGAGCCAAACCCAGTTCTCAACTGTCCTGGGAGTGAGGCAGTGGCTTCTCAGCTCCCAGCAATTACAGCAGTGCAAAAGGCAGCTCTGTACCCGGAGCCCTGCTCTGGTACCTGCTCGCACACTCCTGGGGATGTACCAGCTCCTGGAGCAAAGCCCACTTCCATCCTGCTGGAAAGGGCTTTGCAAAGAGGAAGCAAAATCCTGCCCAGTGCTGTGAAGAACAGACAGAGGCTTTTTGGGGGTGTCTGTGGGAAGGGGAGCTTGCTGTCCCCAGGAACGGGAGGCATGTCTGCAGTGGGAGGCAGCGCTCAGGAGACTCCCCACTCGCACCATTGAGCATTGTTCAGAACAAACATAGATGCTGTATATGGATGTAAAGCTTGATTTGTGGTTTTTACACCCACCACATTTCTTGGAGTTGACAATTCTAAAACTTTGGGACTTTTAATCTCCAGGCTGGTGTTTTCTTTGGGGTTTTTTCTTCATTTTATAGGAAGCTAGCATGCAAACAAACCAACCCACGCTGTGGCCTAAGCAGCTGTGTAATGCTGTCCTCCCCTCAAAAGTGTACAAATCTGCAGGGCAGTGGGGACACAAGTTGGGTTGGTATAACACAGTACAGCTGCACCATGACATTGCTTGGGTGGATGCTGAGAAATCTATAGGAATTCCCTGGGGAAATGTGAAGTTGGAGAGGGAAAAAAGCCTGCTCTGCCCACTGTTCCACTTTGCTGGAAAATCCACTGCCAAACAGTGAGAATAGAGTGACTTGTTTTTCAGAAATGCCAGCTGTGACTGAATGGTTGTTTCTTGCTCCTTATAGTTCCCAAAATGTTGAGGGCATTTTCCAGGTTGAAGAAAGTTAGAGCTAAGAGACATAGAAGAAAGGAGAAGATTCAACTCAGCAGTTGTTTTGTATAAGTGGAATCTCATTCATTCTAAAATTTCAGCCCTTTCTGATGACTTCACAGTTTTAAAGAAAATATTTTTGAGCTCTCCTAGGCATGCTGAAAAGCTCCTTGTTCCTCCTGCTCTGTGGCAGAAGATGCTGCATTAGGATTTGTTCAAGGCTTTGATATGAGGTATGTAATGCCCGCCTCTGAATATAAAATTAATATTTTCTCTGAGGAAGGAAAAAGGATGAGCCAGTTACCCTTTCGCTGGGAAGTTCCAGACAAAGGGAGTAGTTATGTACTTCAATTCATTGGTGAGTGGGCAGCAACGTGGATTGTTGGATCCTCTTGTTGAGCATGGAGTGAGAGATGTGGAGATGGCAGGACTGCTGTCACCTCGTGCTCTGCCATCATCAGGTGTGTGCCTTCAGGAGGCATTGTGAATCAAAACCCTGAGGGGTCTTTTCAAACCCTACTGTACCCTGACCTACCACAGTCCTTCTCTCAAAGCTGTCCCTTCCTCCTTTACCAGCCAGAATGGTGGATTTGAGTACACAAAGAAATGAAATCAGACAGAACCAACTGGAAAATAACCCCAGGTGGGTGTTGATAGACATTCTCCATTGGCTGAAAGCTTATCTAGTTTCAAGGACACTTTTATTTTTAAATCTCTTTTCCATTGGACATGTACATGTGAAGTCAGGTAGCAGATACAGAGGCTGGCTCAAGAATAGCCACAAGCTGCCTGATTTCTATTGTATACCATAATTACAGTAGCATACACTTTGGACTGACAGCAATTCTCAGCAACAGAGTACTTTAGAAATATTAATCTCACATCAGCTATTTGTGCTGAATATTGGCTTATTCAGCAGGTGATGTGAGCCAATATTATCATACTTTTATAGACAGCAAAACAGAGAGAGAATGAAAGATTAAGTGACCCACCTAAGGTTAAGCATTATGTCCAAGAGAAAACCTAGTTAGGCTTGGGGATTACTGCCTCCCAGTGATTGAAAAATATCTGCAATATTTCTGAGAAGCTAACATATATACATCTACAATCAATTAGAAATTATACTGGCTTATACTAGTCCTTCACTAGTATGAGGGACACTTTCATTGCATGGTACTGCAAAAGCCAACAGACTTGGTGCTTTAGACAGCAACGGCCAGATCCTCCTAAATGTCACCGTGTTCCTCCATGTGCAAGTCCCACAAATTGCAGCTTCTTAAAGGAGAGCTCAATCTTCAGCTGGTGAATAATATAAGCTGTGATTAGCTTATGATTTGGCAAAAAATGGCAAAAGGTTTGACTCTTTTAACCTTGTCTTCTCACTATTCAGCATTTCCCATTCCATGAGCTGAGAGGGACTCATAGAGATGGGAGTGTTCCCCAGGTATGGGGATGGGCTACATGGTGAGCAACAGGAGTTCTGTGTCCATGCAACTCGTACAACATGAAGTCTCAAGATAACAGCACCTCTTAAATTGAACATTGATGTTGTAGGAATTTGAGGAAACTAATTATCCCATGAAGAGTTGAGTAAACTTCAGAACAAAAAGATTTACATTGAGAAATTGGCTAATAATAGGGATAAGATAATTATATATCAGGGGGGAAAAGCCAAACCTTTTGTTCCTGGACTTTCTTCTCTTACATCACATTATGGCTGCCATTCAAGGAAGCAACCTCTGCAGAATAATTCTAAGTGTTAACTAATCATGTTTCAACAAAAATGAGCAGGGTCTCAGATTTTACTTGGCTTGGATGACTAAAGGCAAATTATAAGTTACGTAATAAAACAACAGAATCATTCAACATTGATTTACTTGTTTGTTTTGCTATAAGAAATGAAATTTTTATTGGAACAAAATTAAACAAAGGTTTATGGGCTTGTGTTCCCCATAGCCTTTTATACTGTACTAATATAGTAATATTCATAAATCATATCAGAGTTTTCAAATTTCCTCAGCAGTGACCTAGACAACAAATGCTTAACAACTTGCTGAGAGACTTTGAAATTAAATTCAGCTGTAATATCATCATAACTAATTTATGGCAAGTTTGGTTGCTACAAAGATACACTTAAAGAAACTGAAGTACATGGTGAGGATAAGATAAAACATGGGTTTAGTATCATGTAGTTATTCCACTAAAAAGATTTATTCTACATTTCATTACTTTACTGAACATGGCAAACCAGTGTGTTCCTTGGGAGAGAAGAAATCTTAGATAACTAAATATGTAAATACTAGGCCTTCAACCAAGTAAAACATGGAATGCACTACATAAGAAATTAAACCTTTATAGCTATTGAAGGTTTAATAGCTTCAATTTTGAAGGCACCAGACATTTGCCTTTGACATCTGTTAATATGAACATTCATGTAGACACATGGACTCTCTATATTAATGTGTATCTATAAATATATGTGTGCTTATACATGCATACAGCCTGCACTCCACAACAGGCATAATAGTTAAATATTATTTAGGGTAACACAGACATTATCTGGTGCAATTGGAATCATGTTTCTGAATTGCCCAACATCCCTTAAGCCCATTTTTGTCCCACTGCAACTTTTGAACTTCCTGCAAGGCTCATTATGGCAAATTGAGATTGATGACAAAGTGCAGCATTTTTAAATTATTAGTAACAGAAACAAGATTTTTCTTTTATCATTGCTGCTGCTTGGGAAAAGCCTCAGAATTGCTTGGCTTTTGAAGGTCCTCTCCCTGTCCTTTCTAATCCACTCTAAGCAGCTAGCTGGCCAATTAAAACAATCTCTCCTTTGGAAAGCAAAGCATTTGTCAGAGTTAAGAATGAAGGCTTTCTTCTACTACATCTATTGTCCCATTCATTCATTTACATAACTACTCCAGTGTTAATCAAGTGCCTGTAGGCATATCTCTAGAAAAGTGTAAGGCCATAAAAATAAAGGCAGACATATCTGGTTATAGATGAACCTTCCATATGCTGCAGATCTTTTCTCACACATAAACCAAACTTATCTTGGTTTATCTCCACCTCTTTAAATTGGAAAACTCACAAAAATCCATCTCCTGTGAGATTTCCATGGTTTCTTGATTTCATTTGGGTCAGAACTGACACAAAAAGATGCATGTCTCAGAGCATTTCTGAGCTGCTGCCAGGAACAGGGAGTGCTGGACTGTGCCACTAAAAAAGAAAAAAAAAAAAAAAGGTCTTTTGAAAACTCACCAAATTTTTTAACCTTTAAAAAATCAGCCTAGTTCAGTGTCAGATATGATTAAAAGAGCTGCCCTGATTTATTGGTGTCAAACAAAGTATGTTAGGGTAGAACATTAGTTTGTAATGGAAAAAGTGTCAGTGGAGGCCCTGCCCACCAGCACTGCTTGGGCTGGGTGAGGCCTGAGCCTTACCCCGTGTCTCTAACACTGGAGAAAAAGACTATTAAAAAAAGGAAGAATGCTTTACCTGGAAGGCCATCTCTTAGTCTCCCAGATAAAGTTGGCTGTGAAGTCAACCTCAGCATCGGGGGTTCTGCTGATTAAATTATCACAGAAATCATGAAATATACTGAGTTGGAAGGGACTCGTCAGGATCATCTGATATTTGCTTTGTGCCTCACCCTGGCCCTGCAAAGTAAAAGAAAACAAGTTTCTCATTCCCCATCCCACCAGGAATGTTAAGCCATGAATATGAAGTGATGGTTTGGGGAATGTTTCGCAGAATAAACTTTCCATACACATAAATTTAATTTAAAAAATAATATTCTCCAGTTGGTAACATAGTTGCTTCCTGCTGTCCTTTAATTTTGCACTTTTTCTTTTCTCTTGTAAATGACAATTTGTCACTTGCTCATTGTCTTACCCAGAGCAATGCTCTCTTAGAGCACTGTCACAAGGACATGCCAGGACTGCCCAGAGACAAATGGAAAATGCAGTGTAAGAGATGCAGGGGAGCCAGGCCTGCTGTTAATAACCCAGTCTGTTTCAGACATACTTGTCCCACCATCATCCTTCTGAAGTATTTTTAATAGAACCCCTATGCAAAGGGACACCTACTCCTGCCCTTCCTGGAACCACCATGTTCATTTTTCTTGAAAACATTCAACTGTGGTAATATTTGCCTTTTAATCTGATTTATGACCCTTTGAGATGCCATTGAGGTTATAGCTGAGGCCCTTAAACTGGACAAAATTAGTGGCAAACATAAATTTAACTTGGTAAACTTATGATAAAAATTATATCGAAAAATCTGAGAGGAAAACTCTTACATGAAAAATGATACTAGAATTAGCAGAGTCGTCTGCACCTATACACATTCCTTCTAGCAAATATTCTGCCTGTCCTACTTTTAGGCAACTACTTTTGACCAAAATGCTGCAGACTAAAGTAAGTGGTCCTCATTTTGTAGTGCTTGTTTTGGGTGAACAAAATTGTCTTCTGTCTTTAGATGTTTAATGATTATTTGAAAGCAACTTGATGAATACAAGACTGTGTACTCCCACGTGGGGCAAATGTATTTTTTGATTGATTCATAATAATTAATCTTTGTCTAAGTGGAATGCATTAATTTCTCCTACTGGTGGTGACTGTACTTCTGTTTCTTTTCCTGAGTGAGATGGTTGTGCTCCAGAGGCATATTTACTGATTAAATTGGACTGCAACTGGGTACTTAGGTTATGTCACTGTTACCCAAATGATCTTTTAAAGAACACAGAGTACTTGTTTTTGTTGCTCTTACGTGCTCCACATTTAATCACAGATCTTTGTAGCTTGTTATTTCTAAAATTCAGATTGCTGTGACTTAAAAGCCTCTCTGTCCTTGCCAGTGCTCGGTGACATAAAATAAACCCACATATTAAGAAAAGAACCACAAAACTTGTCAAGTTGCACTGAGGGATGGAAAGAAAAAGCAAGAATGCTTTACAGTGATTTGAAAATGCCGTCTGCAGCACAGCTATAAAGGGAAATGCTATAATAAGTTGATATTATCCATGTAGCCAGAACTGCTTTTGAGAATGCTGTTCCACAGCAGCACCCCTGGGGCAGAGGTGGGTCCCTGTTGAGTGTAGTGTCCCAGGGCATGGGTGAGACACAGACACCCAGCAGGAGTGGGTTCATGCCCTGGGGAACATGTGAGTGCCACTGGGCAGCAGGACAGGCAAGGGGAAAGCAGAGGGAGACATTCCCCACCAGTGTCCTGCTGCTCCTTGGTGAGAGCAGCCCCCAAACCCCTGTTTGCTTCTCCTCACCCTGGTGTGGGCTGGCAGAGACCCTCGGGCTCACTTGTGGCTGGCCCTGAGCTGCCAGTGAGAGCAGAGTGTCTGTTGCCGTTTTCCTCCCACCGCCTCCTCCTCCCTCCTCCTCCTGGTCGCCAGGGACTGAGCAGGATGGAGACAGAGCTGGCACAGCCTCATGCTTGATGGACTGAAGTGCTCCAAGTTCCTTTTTTAGTAAAATTGCTTTGTCTCCAAAGTGCTGGAGAGCAAACTCGCTCACCCCGTGCCTCCCTCCTTGCTCTCAGCCTGCTGGAGGTGCCAGGATGATGTGCCAGGAACACTCCTCATCCCCAGAGATGGAGCACACCAGGGTCCTGCAGCCTGTGTCCCATTCCCCAGTTCAGTGTTAGGTTTCCCAGGACAAGTGGCCTGTCCTGCAGCCCCAGCACGTCCCTCTCTGGTGAGGCCTGGTGGCAGCATTGCTCCTTTGTTCTTTTAACACATGGCATCTAAGGAATGGACAGAAACCAACAACTCTTTTTTTCTTTTTGGCCTGGGATAACAAATAGCTTTCATGCTGCTGTAAAACACTGCACTTGGGCAGGGTTTTGCTGGCTGCAGGGTGAAGGGTTCTGCACAGCTTCATTAGCTCCTTTCACACTCGGCTTTGCCTTTTCCTTGCTGCTCCTCCACAGCCCACGATGGTGCTGCTGGGGCATGGCCAGGGTGCCAGGGAGGAAAATTATACCAAGAGATGAGGGGGGCAACTACCTGTTCCTGAGTTTGGTTGTGCTCCATTCCCAGTTCTGATGCCTTCCAGATTCAGACAGGGCTTTGGCCCTGAGTCTTTGCCAGCATTTCACCACATGAACTATTTCCTTGTCCAGACAAACACCTCTTCTAGGTCAGATGATAGTTTGGGATGGGGATGAATGACATCAAGCTGGCCTCAGTGGAGATGGCCAAGGGAGGCAGTGTGCACAAGGGTTGTGAGAAGTGGGTGGGTGAGCAGGGACCAGAACCAGGTAAAGGGGGTTTTGGTTGGAATGTGGGAGTCAGGGAGATGCTGGGAGGTAATGAGCTGCTAACAAGGCTGATAAAGAAAATGTGGAGATAAATGCAATGAGAATTAAACAGGGTGAGGATGGGTGTGGACATAAACACTGAATATAAAACAGGAATGGAATTAAGGTGAAGAGGACAAACTTACCTAAGAGGTGAGGCTGCAATGAGGGCAGGACATCTGGAGCTGCAGGTAAGAAGGGGCAGACTTACATTGAAACATTTAATGAACTGCTGTTACCTATCAGGGTGTTGTTTCCTCCAGTATCTGTTTGGAGCTCAGTGCCCCTGGTTCAGCTCTGAGCTCTGGCAAAGGGTCCCTGCCTCTCCCATTCCAGAGGCCACCTGCATCTCTGACAGAATACAGAGCAGGTGCCTGCACATGCCCCATCTGTGTGGCTGCCTGAGAGGTGGACAAGAGTGGCTCTGGCTTGGGGAAACCATGTGCTGCACAGTGATGCCATCCTTGGTGACATGTCAGGGTACTTCTGGGTGTTGAGGCAGGTTTTGTATTTTTATTCATATTTTGTTTATTTATTTCTAAATAAATGATCTCCTGCCATGCTGGGTGGCTCTGCTCTAGTGTCAGATCTTGGAAGTAGCATGTTATCTTTCAGATTCTTCTTCCTAGGTGGTGGGAGGTGAGTGTGGGATCTCAGGGCAAGGGAAGATGGTCCCATGATTAAGGTCTCATGCATTTGAGTGCCCTCCCAATGAACTGGGCTCAGTTTCCTCAGTTACCCGAACTAAACTCTTTCAGGATGATTGCTTCTGTGGTTTTGGCCAGGGATTGGGGGTTTTTGCAGGTGTTGCATATTCCCAGTACAGATATTAATGAGAGCTGAGTCTTACATGTACAGTGTAAAGGCCCTTGTGAAGTTTTTTGGACAGTCTGGACACCCCAAAATTTCTGAAACTTTTTTATTTTATTTTTATTATTTCTCACCCCTCCCTGTTCTCACAATGTGTGATTTAACTGCAGGAATACTTTTGTTGGTTTTGGATGATTCACTAATGAGAAGTACAGAAGACCCATGAGGATATGAACAATTTTCTCTTGTGTGCTCAAGCAACAGGCAGCAAGTGAGGCTTGGTGCAGTGCAGTATACAGCAAGTAGAAAACCAAAGTAACATCATAAAATGTATCCTCCATGCTGTGCAAATGAAGGACAGAAAACTCATAGGAAAATCTCTGGGAATTCAGCTGCACTTTGCATAACTCCAGTTAGTGTGAAGAGAGTGTTCATGTAAGTCCTTGTACTTCTGTGAGGTAAGGTCCCATTTGAATTTCTCATTTGACATTGGATCTTATTTATTCTGACACAAGGTGTTATGTTGCACTGTGAATAAAACAGTCAGTTACTGACAGAGTAACTTCTATGTGCCTTGAGGGATGGTGGTGATGTTACTGGCCCGTGCCCTAGAGGCTGAAGATGGCTGTTCAGTTTCTACATCTCTGAACCCCGTTGGGAACCTGAACTGTTCACCTGAATGCTCATTTTTGATGTTTTCTACTAAAACAGTTTTAAAGAATCTCTGAATTCTTGCTTGTTTGTCATAAAGGAGGAAAAAAACCCACCAAATGAGAATTAAAGAAAGGATTGTCTTTGTGACTTCAGCTCTTCATTAGGAGGTTTATGATCAGGCTTAGGGAAAGCTTTCCTTGAATTATTTTAAGGTTCTAATGATAAAAACCTTGGGGAGGTCATGCACATGAGGGATTTAATACCCATTCAGAACCATCTGGCATTAGATTACATGCAGGGAAAGAACCAAATCTGGCAGTAATACTTATCTCCATTAACCCAGAGTACAGGCTGATATGATTGTAGCAGAGAAAATACCCTCACTCTTTCACCAGGAAGAGCTCTTAATAGACCTGGGCTAAATTGGCTTATAAAACCAAAGACCTATTGAAGCATGGATCTGCCATCTCATTGAGTGCATTTGCTTTGGCTTTTAATACGTATTTCATATCTCCTTAACCTTGGCAACTAATACATTAAGGTATAAAATATTGCTGGGATGAAAGACTGTGTTTGCAGCTCCTAACTTACTCTGTGGGAGTTAGTAACGTAATCATCATGCTGAAGTAGAGCCAGCATTGCTCCTGTCTCTTCTCTAGAGCATCACAGAGTGCACAGTCCCAGTGACACCTCAGCAAAACCCCTAATGATGTCACTTGTGACAGGAAACCTTCCCTCCAAGACTCTGAACCACCTACATGCTGAAGCACATGCTTGGCCTGAAGAAAACTGACCAGAGAGAGGTTTTGTCCAAACCCAGGTGAGAGAGTGAACAATGCCAGTGATCCTTTCTCACCCAGATTACCTGCCTTTCACCCCACCTGCTGGGCAGGCTCTCTTCAAGCTCCTGAGCTGCTCATTACTGCTGTACCATTTTCATCCTGTCATATTCCATCAGGATCCTCCATGGAGGGTTTCTCCCTGCCCTCTGAATTTTTCTCTCCTCTTCTCTGCTTTCCCAGCTTGGTGCAGTCTGATAGCTGCTCTCCTTCAGCCAATGTTATTATTCACTTACTACATGGAAAGCAAAACCATATGGAAGACAAGATAAAGGCCATTTATCTTGAAGTCTACTGAGATGTGAACATCTCACATTAAGGCTGCAGTTCAGCCAGGCTGTCTCACACATGTTGCTGTCATCTCTTTCCACCAGAACAGAGATGGACTCCTGCGTCAGCCAAAACAATCTCCTTAGATTGTCATCTGCTTTGTACTTAACACAGCCTTGCATGCAAAACATTCAAAGGGAAAAAGAAAAAGCAATTATTGTTATGTCTTTTCCTTTGTTCTGAGAAGCCACCTGTGCCAGCTCTCCCTTTGAAAACTGCCGTCTGGTAAAGGAAATTGCTGCCATCCTGAGATAGGGCTGAGCTTGGTAAATGCAAAGTGCATCAAGCTTGGAAAAGGAAAGTTTGTTCTATATTTGTTAATGAATGCCTCTTCCTGAGTGGATGAAAGAAGATCATGGAATGCTTGTGTTGGAAGGAACCTAAAGATCATCTTGTTCCACCTCCCCTCTGCCTTGGGTAGGGACACCTTTTACTCTGGTGCCACATCCCTTGTCTCACAGCCTTGGTGACAGTTCATTCTCTCCTCATTCCAGCACAACTACAACCATCAAACCTGTCTATTGATTCTGGACTGAGCTCAGGGTAAATATCTTTCCTATTCTGTCAGCCACAGCCATCCTGAAGCAGTCAGGGCACTTCCCTTGCGTAAGCAGCACTATTGCCATCCTTCAATCACTGCTCTTGGGGAACTGCTCAAACTCTCACACTTTGAATGATTCCAGCTGTTCTCCCTCAGAGGCAGCATGAGAAAGCAGTCTCTTACACTGAGATTACTTCAGTGATATCAAAGGGTGTGGAAGAAGGCTGCTAATTAGTAAACCCTCAAGGTATGAAGATATAAATAGCCCTGGAGCAGTGAGAACAGATCCAAATCTGCAGACTAACATTATCTAGGGATGAAAGCATTACATTTTGGCTCATTCCACTAGAGAAGAGTGACTGAACATTCCTGTTGAGGGCTTGTTTTCATTGATAAAGCTCCTTGTTGGGTTGTGCAGCACATTATCAATTTATTGAGCCACCTGCCAAGGCTGAGTCAGGAGGAGTGGTCGCAAGAACTTAGTCTGGGATGAGGAATCATGAGGGAAATTCCTGGCTTGTACTTTTACTTATATAAATAAATAAATAAATGCATATCTCAATTCCCTTTGCCAAAAGCCAAAAATGCTTTGGGGGTCCAGCTAAAAGGCAAAAAATTTGTGATAAATAGCTGACATTCATCCACTAAGCATTTGCTAAAAAAAGTGAGCTTATCCTGGCCAATGTGCTTGTGGCAGAGGGGAAATGTCAGGGCTGGGAGAGATGGAAATCACACAGCTGAGTCTTCTTGATCCTTTTGCATACTCAGGAGCCACATCCCTTGTCTCATAGCCCTGGTGACAGTTCATTCTCTCTTCATTCCAGCACAACTACAACCAACAAACCAGTCAGCTGTTCTTAAATGGCCCTCCTGCATTTTGACATAAAATACTGCACTCCTCCACACTTTCCATAGGGATTACTTATGGGGGATTTTTAGTCTCCTATACTGAGTCTCTTGAACATTACACAAAGCAGCCACTTGCAGTGGCCTGACAGCACTGTCCCCCTGTGCTAAATTTAGAGATCTTGGGTTTAAAGTGAAGACTTTCTTAAGGGAAAAGAAGGAAAAACACATAAACTAAACCAAGCTTCCCTTCAAAATACCAGCCCAGCCATAAGTGTGGACTTGCACAGCTGTTCCCAAGGGCAGGATCAGAGCACTGTGCATCAGGAGCACTTCTGCAGGACCACACAAGTTTACTGCTGTTCTTAAATCCCAGCCTCACAACTGGTAAATTCCTGCCAAGTTGTTTGAGATGGTGTACCTGGGAAATATTAGATGAGTCTGCATTGCATCATGAGAACACTATTTACACTTAATTATGCGTATCCCTCCTCTCCCAGCAGACAGATGCTGCATCCACAAAGTGAGAAAGAAACAGTTTTCAAGCGGAATCTGACAGCAAAAAGCCTAAGAGCAGGCTTCAGACAATCCCAGCAATGGACATCATCAGGTATTGCACAGTTCAGACCAGCTGGTTTTCTCTGCAGCAACAATTCCCATCTATCCCAGTCCAGTTAACATCCTAATTCAAACAGGTCATCTTGCACTTCTGCCTCCCTGTGCTGGAATGCTGGTGGAGAGGTCCTCACCTCCCTTCTCTCCCTTGGGCCCTCTCTGTTAGTCCATCTTTCAGCCAAAAGCCTGGATATCTCCTGCCAGGTGTTCTGGACGGCGCTCACCATAACAGCCTTACCCAAAACGTGTTAAGATCCCTCTCCAGGATTTCCCTGCATCTGTGTCTGAGGCAGGAGCTTAATAGGCACCAACTGGGCTATTTCATCTTCTAAACCAGACTGGTCTTCCAGGGATAGGTGATGGGCAGCCAGGCAAGCCTCCCATCAGTTATGCTGACCAACAGCACAAACTGCAGCATCACCCTGCTGTGTTTGAGCAGAGCAGATGCCCTGTAAACAGACACAACTGGTAGGAGAACCCAGATCCATCACCAGCCAACACCTGCCTGAACTACATCCCAGTCTATTTGTTCCTTGGAATGGCTGGAAGACAAGGTGCTTCTCCTCCAAAAGGCAATCCCAGGGTGTACTAACAACAAATGTGCAAACCAGGCTTTTGGAAGCAATTCCTTGGAAGTGTGAGTCTCCAGGGGCATTTCTGGGCCTGTTGCTGTGTGTACTCAGGGGCTTTACCCTTTCCTCCTCCCCTCCTTTACACATCAAATCTCCCATCCCCTGATCCAAGACAGGAAATTTCTGTTTACATCAGGCCATGGTGGTGCAGACACTAATCTGGCACAAGCCTGGGCTGCTGTAAGGGGGTGATGCTTTTCTCACCATCTCCCTCACACTGGCTATACAATTCATGGGTTTGGGCTTTAATTCTCTAGGTACCTTAAAGAAGTCCCAGAAGGTGTGATGGAAAAGTATGTTTATCAGACACGATATAGCTGAGTGAATAAAGTGAATGGTCCTCTACTCATGAAATTTAAAAAGGAAACTTTCCGTTTACCTTGTTCAACAATTTTGCAGATGGGGATTGTTGCCTTGAGTGAGTAATTCCTCCATGTTTTGTCCTGTCTGTTCATCTGCATGGAGCCCCTTGACAAAAATTTGAGTTCCTGCAGCTGCCTCAGCCGTGCTTCTCTGCAGGATGGCTTTCTGTACAAAACAGGGTCACTGCTGCAGTTTCACTTTAAAACTTAGTCTAACTAAATCTGTCACTTATTTAGGCACATTCTGGATTTTTAAGCAGGAGAAAGAAAATACAAAGCAAAGTGGTACTTTGACACTCTTCAAAATTTCAAGTGTCTTTTCAGGTGGGTGTGTAAATTCATTCTGCAGATGAATCAATACTTTTTCATATATATTCATTTTAATATGTATTAGGGCTCCAATAAAACATTGCAATGCTAAAATTACCAACAAAACCCCACAAAAACCGAAAACACATCCCAACCAATAGTTTAGTTTTCCTGTTTACTTTGGCATGTGGTTTAAACACATTCTTCTCAATATACCAAGGCTAGTTGGTGTCTTGCTTATTTGACACATTCAGAAAACATATGTGTCTAGCTTTGCAGCTGAAATGTGAGACATCATTGCAATTAAATGTTTATATGCTGAGAAACACAGTGTCTTTATACAACACAAGGCAGTGTGTTCAATGCATATTAAATACTAGATATTCAATGCATACTGAATAATGTTAGGTGGAAAATGTTTCTTTTGCTACAATCGTAATTGTTTTCTTTATAGTTCTAGGAAGTTATCCCATACTCTGTTTTAAATGTGTTTCCAAATTTAATGAAGTGTCTGGTTTAATGATGTGTCTGTTTTAATGACATAGGAATCCCAGTCAGAAAGCTTCACTCTGTGAAGATGAAAAGGGGGGTTCATCCCAAATCCTGTTCCCCTGTAAGGCAATAGCTCAGGTTTCCTTCTGTTCTGGAAAAAATGCCACGATGATCTCATGGATATCACAGCTTTTCAGCTTTCTCCAGAATATGGTTGACTGGACAGTAAGTGGACATTTCCATGATTAAATTCCTTTCAGAATTGGGAAACTGATATTCATTCACATTCAAGGCTTCTGAATCTGGTTGTGTGTCATCTGGCCATTTAATTATTCAATAAGCAGTGCTGGCCAAGGAATGTAAGCTGAAATTGTTGTAAATTAGCTCTGGTATGACACAGTCCCTATAATTGATGTTGCTTTTTCACAAACTTTCTCCCAGCTTTTTGTTATTGAATTAATTCTGTTTTTCACATTAGTAGCCAGGTAATATTCAGTAGTGCAAGATCTCCTACCTGTATTGGGATATTTTTTGTTGTAGTGGGGAGGACATGCTGTACTTAAAACTGAGTTTAATTCAGCTGCTACATAGGCAGTGACTTGCCAGAATGAAAGTTATTTTTGTGGCTGGAACAAAAGAAAAGCAATTGAGATTTCGTGGAAAACTGTTTGGATGCTGCTGCAGCTGAGAGGCTGAAATGTCTGTCTCTGCAGGGCTCCTTCTGGACGTCCCTTCTGGTTACACATGTGCCTAAGTATTCTGTGGAACTGAGCCCTCAAAGCAAGCAGAAACACCCACACACTTCCACAGACTATCCAGGGACACAAACACTTTCCAATATTCCCCCAGAAAAAGGCCTTGTCCTGGCCCTGCTGGAAGCTCAACCTCAGCAGCAAAGACCTCTGCCCAGATCACCCAGCCCTGGTGGTGTGGGAGAAACAGGTCCCCTGCATCTCTCAGGGAGCAGCTGAGGTGCTGGGTTTTCCTCTGGCTGCAGAATATCCCTCCTGATTCAACAGAAGGATTTCTGGATTCTTGTTTTATTAGCGTTTTTCCAGCCAGAATCTGCAGCCATCTCATCCCAAACCAGCTGCATACAGCCAGAGCATACCGCTATACTTAGAGGGTATGATCTTTTTTTAAAACAAGAATACATGTTAGTCTTCTCACAGCTTGGAGAAATATTTATTAGATGTGCTTAAGCATGTGTGCTGCTCTAGGATCAGGCCAGAAAATGAGCAGTGACTCTTACCTCATGTTGTAGGTATGAGGAAGGATGGACAGCAGCTGGCCCCTGCCTGGATGATCTGAGTGAACAACAAAACGAGTTAGGTCAGGGTTTTCCTCACTCACACTCCTGTTGGGTCACTCAGTCAGAGCTGGCCTGCTGCCCTGCTCTCTCCACTGCAGCATCGAGGATGGAAGTGGAGGGATTGCTGCTCTGTGAGGCTCAGCAAGCTGGGGATGTTTGGCCTGGCCAGCAGGACAGAAAACCTTCTGTGCCTGCTGAAAACCCCATAAAGAAGCAAAAAGCTTAAAAGTTATTATTTATTTGCTTGCTTAATTTGCTCTCTCTATTGTGTCAGACAGACAGACTGTGCCTGCAGGGCAGGAGGAGATGCCTGGAAGGAGGGATGTGCCTCTGACTGCCCAAAGCCCAGGTTTTCTCCATGTGCAGCACCTTCACTTCTGTGTGGCACTGAATGGACGCTGCACTTCCAGCCTGGCCTGAACCCCTGGTCTCCCCTGCTGGCTGGGTTGTGAGTGTGGTTCTGCTGACGCAGACCAAGGGCCAGGTGTGCCTGGGTGCCAGGGCAGTGGTGCAGCCCCAGGGCTGCAGTGCAGGTGCAGCAAAGGCACGTGCTGTGCCAGGCCCAACACCAGGAGCCAGGAGAACCTGCACTGCCCAAAATCTACCTGGCTTTGAGCCTTTCCAGCATTCTGTGCACACACTGAGTTTCTGCCTGCCTGCTAGCCAGTGTAACCTGAAGGTTGATCAATCCAGCCTACATTGACTTGAATGGCTTTTTGTTTAAAGTTTGTCAATTTTTCGAGAATGCCTGGGTGAAATTTCCTTTTTCCATTTGAAAGAAAAGAAAAATGTGCTCATTGAAAGATGCAAAAGGCATTCAAGAAATGCACAGATCATCATTTCAGGCATTCTGAGCAGGGGGATTGAGTGAAATCATTTATAGCATCTGTTTTGATATTAGAGTGGTTTTAAATTGTAGAGTTCCACTAAACAATTTTGAGTAAATAAATCTTTCCTAGGTAACTTTTAATCTGCTCCATTGTTTTCTCAGTCAGTATTGCTGTGCTCTGCCAAACATCAGTTGTGTAACTTCAGCAAGACACTTTCAGCCAGATAAACCAAAGCTTTCACATAGCACTGCAAAAAAGGAAATATATACAAATAAATAGATTCAGGGACAATTTGTCCAACAATAATCTATAGCACAGAGGGGATTCTGGAGTCATCTTCAAAGTATATGTTGATGTTCTTAAAATGACCTATGAACATCTCTCTAGTCTGCAAGGAGTCCAGAGGGATTTTTGATATAATAGATTTAGGTTATTAAATTACTCTTGGAAATGTGGAGCTGACCTCCAGTGGCAAATATTTCTGTGAAAACATTGGCAAACATTTAATGTGGTGAATTTTCCTCTAGTGTTTCTTTCCTAAAATCAAAATAAACAATAAAAATATTTTGGATAGGGCAAAAAAAAACCCCACAATAAGCCAATTTTGTTGCATTTTCTGATACATGATACTGTCTAACTGCTAATAAATCATGGACACACCTACTTTTAGCAGCTACTCCAGGTTCAAGATGCCTTTGAGCTTGCATGTAAAACGGGATGAAATCACCTCCCCTTTTGTGCTGATTTAGCCCAGAGCTGGTGAGAAACCCCAGCTCCGCATTGCTCAATGCAGCCGCAGGAACGTGCCGGGCTCGGCAGCGCTGGGATGGGAGGGGATGCCTGGGGACAGATTTTTGGCTCCGAGAGGCAGGGAACGGCGGGAGGTGACAGGGCAGAGGAGCGCTCAGAGCCCTGACACTCCCCTGAAATGAGCCTGGTTTGGAGACCTGCAGGGGCATTTCCACCTCACCCCAACAACCCGATTATACAGGCAGGAGCTCTCATCTGATGAATGCCTCACTTTTTATACAAATTAAGCAATTCCAGCAGGAGGGAGAAAAAAAACCACTAAACCTGTAATGAGCAGAAAAAGGACTTGAACCTGAGCCTCTTGCACTGAGATGAGTACTTGCATGTGTATTTTTTAAATTAAAAAGACTGGTTTGATTTTGATGATTAATAAGCCCAGCTTGAAGAGTTCAGGTGATGAATTTCTTGGTGCTCTCAGGCTCTTTACAGAGAATTTTGATTAAGTCCTTTAGTAATGACCTGAAAAATTAAGGCATTTTCCTTATGACCTTTTAAATTTCCAGACTGAGCATGCTATAATAAAATCTTTGCAGAATCTCTTGCCCTACTGTATGTGACACTTGTTTGACATGAATACCCCAAGAGCAGTTTCCCATCTGACAAACTGAGTTTCTCCAGCATTGCCCAGCTTGTCCAGAAGCTTTTGCTGGAGAAACCCAGTCTGGTAACTGATGCCATCTCTGGATCCCCTGAGTACCCTTTGAGGTAAAATCCTGTATTTGGCATTTTTCCTAGGCAGAAGGGCCCCAAGGTCCTGTTCCTTAAACCCAAACTTCATGCTAGAGTAGTTACATGCCTTCAGGCATTTTGTGAGAGCTCATTAACCAGGGGAAAAAAAAAGGAAAAGGAAAAAAGAGTGATAAAAAACCATGGGACACAGGAATAGCAGAGATATGTTTTAAGTACAGGAAATGTTATTTTTAAACAGCTTGAGAGGGTTAAATCAACAAAACTCTAAACTCTTCCCAGCAGACCCCATTCCCATCTCCTGAAAAGCACAAGGTCTGGACAGCATCCCCAGGCCAGATCTCAAATCCTGCTCTCTGAGCCCTGCCTCCTCAGGCCCTGCCTGTGGAGGGGCTGTTGGCACTCTGGCCCCTTTTCACACTCAATTTCTGGTGTTCTGGCTCAGTCCAAGTCATCCAGCAGTAGTCACAGAATAGAATCATAGAATCATTAAGGTTTGAACAGACCTCTGAGGTTGCTGAGTTCAACCATAACTCTTAATGCTGTAGTTTGCTATAGTCTTTCCACTTGGTGCCAAACTCTTCCAAAAAAAAAAGTCCTTGATATTTTGTGTCAGCACAGTGCAAAAAAGCCAGAATTATGAATTATAATGCAAAATAACAATAAAGATTAACACGGGGAGGTAACATAAAGGTCTACGAGGCAAAGCTATGATCACTGTTATTTATTTGTACCATGGTTCTTCCTAGTGGTAAATGTTGAGATAATTCTAAAAACAAAATACTAGAACATGATCCAGATCATATCCCAGAATCCTGATGTTCCTGATGTGTGGGGAACAGAACTGCATCTCTGCCATGCACCCCAGAGTCCTCTTCCTTGCAGCAAGGCAATCAGCAGTTCTGTGGTCATGAGCTAAAGCACCGCTGCAGAGGTAAGCACAATGTATTGACACGTCTGTGTGCTGTGTTTTACAGTCACTTCACTGCTTTCTGCTCACCTCAGGAAAACATGCAATTTGCTCATTGTTTTGCCATGTGCTCCATAGCATCAAGAGGAGTGATCATTGATGAAATGATAATAACTAGGCAGGGAGTGCAACTCCACTTTCTCGCTTCAGCTTGCCAAGACTGGGGAGCTGACTAAGCAGTGTCCAGGCTGGGAGTGGACAGAGAGCAGATCTGGATATTTTATACATTGAGTGGAAACACCCTGGGGGGAACTGCAACCTGAAACTAGCTCAAGTGGTTTGGCACACAATGTGATAGAACCTTCACATCAATAGCATCACCTATGAGATGCAAGACAAAGGCCATGCTATTGTATGGAGTCTTTTTTCCCCCCAGGCAGAAATGGATCCTGCTTCCTCAGTGCTTGCCAGCTACCCAAGTTGTTCAGTAATTGTTTAACTTCACGCTGATGAATGAATGGTAAAACTGAACCAGAGCTGCAGAACACAGTTCAAAGGGTTCAACTCTTCAGCAAGATGAAAAGGATGGATAATTCATGGGTAGCAGTGTCCAGAAATGAAATATGAAAACACTGATAAATTATAACTGGGTTTCTAAGTTTCAAGAAAGGAACACATGGAATGGATAAAAATTGAAGCATAAGGCATTAGCATTACATGGCTTTGCTTGTCACATGATGCTGATTTCCTGGACATTTGAGGGGAAATTTTTAGGTTTGCCAACCTGCACCACTGGTGGAAGCATTACCCTGACTCTTCAAAAGACCAAGCCATGCAAGGCCCCTCTTTTCTGCAGCATCCTTCTGGAAGTGCATGACACGCAGTCCCTGCCCCTACCTGTCTGCATTGGGTTTGACCATGGAATAACTCATTTCATCCCACCAAAGCAAACAATCCATGTGTCAGCAGTTCCATGCCTATCATGCTGTCAGTTCTCACTTTGTACCCAGATGTTATCAGTGATACGTTTTACCTCTAATCAGAAGTTTCTAATCAGCTTCCTTACATTTTTTACTTTTTTTTTAGCCAGGGGCTGCAGCAAAACAATATGCTCTTGTGAGTGTGTGTTCTAAAACTATTTTTTTAGTGAGAGGAAAGAACTTGAAAACCTTGAGCCAAGGGAGTTCTTTGTATTCTTTCCTTTAGTTTTGCCCTTTTTTTGACAGTTACATCTCTATCTGCTCCACAGGCTGCTGCACAGGGAGCAGCAGCTCCACCCTGATGCAGAGGTGGTTCCGAGGTTATGAAAATTTACTCACCGATTCACTCCATGCACCGTGGCTCTGGTGAAATGAATTCATTTAGAAGTTTAATTACTGGAGATTAAATATATGACAGTAGAGGTAGACTGGAACATAATACTGATGCTCAGCCAACCTTGAACTTGCACGTTTGACTTGCTCAGCAAAACCCCATCAGATTTGTTGAACCATCAGATTTGCCTTCGATGTTTTCAGGCTGGTGTTTGCAGGGGCTGGCATTTTCTTCTGTGATTTTTGTGATGCTGGAGAATTATGCTAAAAGTACTGAAGTCTGCATCTTTTTTTCTTGGCTTTGAAAAAGTACTCAGCTGTGGATTAAAGAAAGTTAGTACTATATACATAGTGGCCCTTTATACAATCTCTTTGAAAGATGCTTTTCCAGTTTTATTTTGCTAACCAAGGCATGACATCCATGGGTCAAAGCTCACTTTCAGCTTTACTGTGTCGTAAAAAAAAATGTGATAGTTGATGGAGGGGGACAGAAATATGTAATGAAAATAATAAAAAAAGAGAGCTGAGCCAATAAAATCCCAGAAGGCAGAAATGGGAGCTGTAAAATGGAAAAAAAAAAGTTTAAAACTATTTTAATTAAATTTTGTAATAAGATCAAGAAATTACCCATTCTGACTATGAGGAAACGATCTGTGACAACCCAGACACTTCTTATTTTTAACCCAGACTGCTAGTGACTGTGGTTGGATCTCACCCATCCACTGGCTTGACCATTTGCTTGATCTGATTATGTCCCAGTCCCTGGCCAGTTCCCACCTGGGAATATTTTGCAGAGATCATACTTCTCCCCTAGGATGTGCATGGGGTGCATGTTACTATATTAATTATTACACTATTATTACAGTGTATTTAGCTATTCCTCTATTTCCTAACATGGTTTTAGTTGGTTGTCTTTGCCATTCTTTCTTGCTTCATCTGAAAATACAGGTCTGGCAGCTGGTGCAGACATATGTTGTTGTACCCCCACCAATTTCATTAGCCTGCAGTGATTTAAATCAATACAGGATTGTAGGCCTTAAAAAAAAAAAAAAAAGGTCAGAATAGACTTAGCAGGCTGTGGAAAGTAACATGCTGTGACACACATCAGTGCTGGTATCACATTGGATCAGGAGTAGAAAGGACTGTCAGGCCCCTCCTCTTAAAGCTGGCTCATGTGCCACCACGGTGGAGACATTTATGTCCCTTGTTCTCTGCTTGTGTGTTATGTACCCTCCGAACACTAATGCATGGTCTTCTGAGTGTGTAATTACAAAATTACAATTTCTTTTGATGCTTTCCATCAGTCAAGCTAGCAGCAAATTTTGAGAAATGTGGAGTCAACAGCTGCACCTCTGGATCCCAGAACATATCTGTGGGATGCGCTTCTGGGGAGAGCACCATACCATAACTTTGCAAGGAATGACAGTAGGACCCTACTCATGCATCAGGGAGAGCTCTCTCATGTGGTGAGGTTGGCACATCAAAAGGAGATGTCACATCACTTATGAAGCACCAAATGTGTGAAAGGAAATGAGGGCTTTTGAATACCCCCAGCTCATCAGGGCTGGGCAGGCAAGACAGTCCCCAGCTCCCTGGCTGGGGGCCTCCCAGCAAGCTGAACCCCAACTGCAGACATGACTCTTGGGGTTATTTTTAATGCATTTCAGCTTCTCAGTGTAGGTTTTGGCACACACAGCTCCTCCAGGCTCCTGCATGCTGCTGGGTCCAGCACAGATTGCTGGATTGTGACCTCTCCTGCTGGGGTGGCCCTGCTCACACACACAGCCTGTGCAGAGGATGTGTGTCTCACCAGCACTCACCCTGCTTAAGGAGAGGCATGCTAAGGACAGCTGAAAATAAATAATTTTTGGAGACTAGCCCTTCGGAACTATTTGATTTGTGTGAATGAATTTCCCAGGAATTATGCTCAAATGTTCATGTGATGAAAAATAACACTTCTTTCCATAGTTCTGTGCTCTTTATGTTGGCATATTTAGAGCTAATTTTTTTTAAATTCACATCGATATGCCAAGGAAAACTTCCTCCATAAACATAGTTCTTGCATCTGTGCAGTAGTTGGTTTTCAAAGCTAAACATCCCTGCTGTTTCACATTTTTTTAGATGCCAGCAGTGATTAGACATTACCATGGGCTAATTGCTTGTACAATTTCAGTTCTTACCTTTCAGCCGCCTTGAAATTTCCAGCTGCAACAACAGGAACAAACCCCATGCTCTCAGCAAATACAAATTAGTCAAAAGCAAAACAAAACTGGTTTTTCTTGTGTTTTCATTGCAGCTGTTTATCCAAAAATTGGAGAGCTGCTTACCTCTCCTCCATCTGAACCTTATAAACAGACATTACCCTGGTCTGAGGCAACACATATTCCATTTTAGCCAGAGCTCAGCAAAGGCACCTTCTCTGCTGAGACAGAAATACTCACATTTATGATTAATATGGTGGATCTTAAGGATTTTCTTTTAATGCAAGGGATGCTGAACTCTCTGGTTAAAGGATTTGTGCAATTTGTCTTTTTTCATGTCTTACATACTGTTGTTCAAACTATATTTAAGCAAACAGGACTCTGCTCCTACTGGAATTATAACATGTATGCCTGAGCATTGACAGCCAGGACTGCAAACCTCTTTCTTAGGAAAGCAGAATCCTAAAGCTCATCGTGCTGCAAGCACTGTTCCTCAGCTCCTAACCAGGCCTTGTAAACCACTGTTTGAAAATTGTATATATTTCATTATTTCATGTGCAGTGTTTAAAAAAAAAAGGCCCCAAAACACAAAAGGCATGCAGACACACACCCAGAATGATGCCTCTTTGGGGCATTGGGTCAATGATTTCTGTATTAAGGAACATGCCTGTTCTTAGGGTAGGGATGCTTGGACAGCAGGATATGGGGCATCCCTTTGGCAGAGCAGCTGTAGCTGACACCACAAATGTTTCCAGCCTGCCCTGGCTTCAAACAGCTCTCCTGACCCAGGCCCTGAGACCTGAAAGAGCAAGGAATCACCTCCCTACCTTTCCCAAATTGTGAAATGCTGTTATTAGGTTCAGATGCTGGAGAGCCCACATCAGGCCTGCGGAAGTTTGCTAATCCCAAATTTCAGCGCCTTCCTGGCCTCGCCAGAACATCAAAGCCTGGTGGAACGTTGCAGCCCAGATGAGGAAATTGCAGCAGGACATTTCATAGCAGGTAATGGATTAGGGACTTCTAGAGGAGCAAAGGTTTGGCCCAGGAAAATGATAAGTAATTATGACCAGTATAGGAGTTGGGATAGTTCCAGGATTCATGTATATCTAGCTGCTTATTCTCTGGTCAGCATTCCCTCTGCCTGTCCCCTGTATTCCCCACAGGCAGCAGTACAAGAGGGTGAGTGGCTGCCCCAGGGGAAACCTTCCTCCCATCTCCTCTTCCTCCCATTCTGCCTCCAGGATCTGCCAAGCTCAGGCCCTGCACTGGCTCCAGGGCTTGTCTGCTCTGTTGTTAGCAATTATTCCTCTTGCCTGTTACAGAAACATATGGCAAATGCATCCTTCTGCCCTGTTTTATGGGGTCAGATCCCCAAGCAGGAGCTCAGACACTCCCACGAACGCTGGTGAATGCCAAAACAAAAATAGGAATAATAACGAAATCTGAAGCCACCCTTGTAAACTGTTTTAAAAGCATTTATTTGAGTAACTGTAAAAAAGTATTTTAAGACCTGGGCTAGTTTCAGTTCCTAATTCTAGGAAAGGCCTTGAAACAAAATACTAAGCTCCAGTTTACTGGGCATGGATGAAGTGAGAGCAGCTTGGTGAGGAAGGGATGTGGATGGTTAGACTGTGTGGCCTGGGGGGACCAGAACTTGGCCTTTCTCTCTCCAGCCATATCCAGAGACAGCAATATGCCACTTAAAAGCTGTTTGAAGTGCCCAAGTGCTGGTGGAAGCAGGGTGGCTCTGCAGGCATGTTTTGGGGCACTCAGGGCCAAAAGTATTTGCAAGCAGGAGGTCATCCTTGCAGTGTACAAACCTGCAATGGCTACTGAGCTCAGGGCACTCTCTGGGCTGTTGGAGTTAAGGCACAATGTGATATTTATTGCTACATTTTCCATCTAGCACAGCTTCTAACAACCACCAGAATAGGCCTACTACTTTCTGCTCTCTTAACTCCACTTGCCTTAAGCAACCTCTGCTCCCACCTCTCCAAAACACCTTGCCCTTTGTGGGCTCTTAAAAATTAACAGGGGCTTCAGAGCCATGGAATTTACCTACAAACACCTTCAGCAGAGCTTCTCACCCCCTGGTCCTGGGATAGGACATAAATACTGTAAATGCTAAGTGGAAGGCTCCAATCTACTTCCCCGTGGGAATTCCTTGGCTTTATAAAGATTTAGGATTTGCTGTCTAGTCCAGGTGCCTTTTGATTTCTGTTGTGGCTGCATTAGTCTCACAGGAGAGGAGGTAACATATTTCACTGGAGCTGCTGGGAATGGACTGTGGCCAGGAAATGAGAAAATGTGGCAGTCCCTCACCTGCATTTTCATTGCTTTCCTTCCTTCATGCTCCAGTCTCTCCTACCACATCAGGAGGCACTCAGCAGTCTGGGGAAAGCCTTTGTGGATGTGTTGTGCTCTCACTGCAGTCTGGGTAATACCTCACTACTGTTATTAGCAAGTAAATTTATTTCCTTAGCAAAAATGGGAAGGCTGATAGTGCGGTACTGATGGCTCTAAAGCTTTGACCAGTAGGTCATTCCATTATCTGCACCCCACAGAATCAGCTACTCTGTTTATTGCTTTTCTTCCTCTCTTTTTTTCATGAGCAAAAAATAAGACCCTGTCCTTTTCCCTACTTATCTCATTAGGACTTTATTAACAGAAAGCACATTTTTGGCAATTAGATTTAGCAGTCATCAGCATTTCTTTTTTTTTTTTCTTTAAACAAGTCTGTACCTTTGCAGCAGCCTCAACCAGAAAAAAAAAAAAAAGGTTTCCTCCCCCGCTTTCTTTTTTTTTATTTTTTTTTTCTTGGAACCTTAAAAAAAGAAAGTCTGTGACTGTGCAATGTTCTTTAGTGGAACAACTAACTTTCTATACACTTAGCAAAACTGAGGAGTTTACAGTTTTTCCAGCTGTTCTGTGATGCAACATAAACAGTAAGAATGATAGCCTGCCTTGGAAATGTCCTGTGCAAGACATACAGTTGGATTCCAGCATGATTGGTTAGGTTATGCTATCTGCTACTTCTTGTTGTTCTCCTCAAATTTCTGAGTCAGCAAAAGCAGTGAGGAGAAAACATGCAGATATCTTGCCATCACCCATTTTCATTCTTTCCCCATGCCAGGAAGAATGCAATGAAATTGATGTAGGACGCAGGGAGTTACCAAGGAAGTTTTTGTGGTTTCTAGAGGAGATGCCTCTTTTGATTGTGAGGGGAAAAAAAAAGAAAAAAATTCTTGTGGCATTTCCAGAAATAAAAACTTGCTTATTAAGGGAGTTTTCATGACTGTGTGTAAGGTGAGCAGGGTCATATCCATCAGCACAGTGGCCACGAGGTGCTTGGATTTGCGTTTGCTGTGAAATGCTCTGTGGATGGATGTAGCTGTGGGTGCTCTGCCCAGGCTGTGGTCAGACATCAGGCAGCCCTGGTCTCAGCTGAGGCTGGGTTTTATCAATCTGCACAAATCATTCAGTGCAGAAGACACAAAACCTGTGATTCCCTCCCCATCATGTGGAAGCAGGCACAGGGTGAGAGAAGTGGAAGGAGGCTGTGTCCCACCAGGGCTGGTTTGATGTGCTGACCCTCTGGCCTGAGAGCCAGGCTGGAAAAAGTCTCAGTAGATCTGAGAGCAGGGGGTAGGAGTTGAGTTGGAGCAAGTACAGCAGCATAAAGCCAAATATCATCCAGAAATAGCTCTCAAATGGTAACAAAACCCCAGATTTGGGTGGTAAGCACAAGATTTGGGTATCTGAGCTAATACCTGCTCAGAGACTGATCCATGCTGTCTGTGTGGGAGTCAGCCAGTGGAAAGCTCAATCAGTCATGTCTGTGATGCTGTGATTGCATATGCTGATGAAGCATGAATGCAGCCAAGGAGCTGAAACACCCTCTGAAAATGGATAAACACTTCTAGAGCTCAGAATCCACTTGAGAGCATGCTGCCTGGGGAAGATCAATCAACAAAGTGAATATCTCTTTTGTCCAGGGCTGAGCTTTCAAAAACAACCATGGTCCTTTATTAAAACCAAGGGAAAGCTGTGGACATTCTGTACCTTCAGCTCCCATGGCAACCTGCAGGCCCAAGATGTCTTTACAGGCCCAGACATCACACACCACCAGTCACTGCAGCTGGAAAGGCACATTTCTTGTGAATGCTATTTTATGATTGAACTTCAGGTGGAAAATCAAGTGAAAAATGGCAAAAAGCTGCAAGCATCTGAGTCCATTTCTGCGGTACACCTTATCCTTCCAAGATTTCTTCAACAGGTGAGAAATGACAGGGTCTGGTGCTGGTTTTGTGCCAAGGAAAAATCACCTGAATCTGAATACAGCCTTCCAAAGAGATTTTAGTGAATTACAAAGTTGTTTTATTCCCCTCTGCTGTGGAACAAGACCTCTCCTGCCCTCCCCATGCCTGTCTCTTTCTGTGGCTATGAGGTCTGGTCATGCCCTGGTCCATGGAGAAGAAGCCAGGAGTGTCAGGAGCGTTCATAGCTGTCCTTGCCAAGATACAGGGGGAGGCTCCCCAGTCCCTGTGCGAAGCTTTGAGCTACTGAGACCCCCTGTGAGATGCAGACTGACTGGCCCCTTGTTAATGAGATGGCTGGTGGCAACAAGCAGCATTTTCTGAGAAATTTTGGGTCGATCCTTTAGGCAGACTGAACTGGAAGACAGAATAATCTGTGCTTTGATCTGCTTGGGATACTGGCATTGATCAATGTTCACAAACAAATTGTGAAGAGGATTCAGCAATGATGCTCTTTGCAGTCTTTCCCTCAGAAATCTCCAATTCTTGTTGAGTCAATGACTTCAGGAAAAAGAGCTGGGGGAGAAACAAGCTTTTGATGCTCAAAGATTTTTTAGATTTCAGAGATTTTTCTGTTCTGCATCAACACAAAATCAAGGCCTCCCAAAAGTTTCTGTAAGAAAAAAGATTTAAAGACCTTTTTCAGGAATAACAGAGAGCCTGAGGGCAAGGCCAGTTGCGTGGGCTTTGGGAGGTGCCTCTTGCTCTGAGTCACCACCCAGGCCCTTGAATTTGGCTGTCTCACGTTCCTGAGGAGGTGCCCAGTAAGCAGGCAATTCCTTACACCACAGTGAGTGTCTCCTGGCCTTTGCTGAGGAAACTTTCCCAATGAAAGTCTCATCAGCATCAATACATTCTCACAAAGTCTTTTGGTGAGCTGACACTTTGCAGTGTAGAGGATGCACTGGCAGAGTCCCAGCCTCCCCTAAATACAGCAGAGTAACAGACTTAGCAGCAGGGTAAACACCAGCTTCAGTGAAAGATGTTCAAACAAATATTCTAATATTCTCTCACACTTTAATGACACTTCCATGGCATCATCTTGTAGGGAAATAGAGCAGTTTCCTGCTAGAGTGCTCAAGCTTTCCAGCACCCACAGCTACTGCCTGGAGCACTGAGTTTTGTAGCCAATTGAGAGGTGCATTCAGAGAGAAACCCCCTAATTGCTCAAATGCCTTTTTTCACCTCAGCCTCACATCCCTGTTCCCCACAAAATGCATCAGATATATTTAACCTGGTAACATCTATACAGGAGAAATTCCTATAGAAAGGTTTCTTAGAGAAACTTCTTCAGCCCTTTCAGAAATGCATAGTTATAGGTGCTCTGGCACTGAACCTTTTCAAGTAAGTATGAAATCAACTCCATTATAAATTAATGATTCTTGCAGTGTTATTGTAACAGTGTTCTTAACATGCCACTTTATTGCTGTTCTGCTCGTAACTTCTTAAAGTGTTCATGCTTGCTTAGAAACCTCTGCATCTCTTTCAATATATAATTTTTAATCTTCATGGTTGGCTTAATCCTGGGTTTAAACATGACCTTCAAGGCTCTATATCCAAAAAGTTAAATAGAAAAATCCTTGATACATTTTGTTCATTCTCTTGATTTATTTTTTTCATGAAGAAAATTTGTTGATCCTAAATGCCAGACTGCTATGAAAGACTAATAGTGACCAAGGTTGCATTGCTTGCATCACCTTTCCATCAAAATGAAGCATGCACTACATTAAAAACCATAGTGTTTAAAATAAAAATATTGTTACCATGGAAAATAAAGAGGGAAGCATTATTGTAAATACAATACACCAGGAGAAATCCTTAACATTTGAAGTCTCCCATCGTATTGCTGCACAGGTTGATAATAAAACGATTAATAGAGAGATAAAAGAAAGTGCAGAGCATTAGATGGGATGCAGAAAAAAAAATCTTCAGGCTATAAAGTAGTTAATAGTTTTGAGCATATTCTTCTCAGACAATGTGAGAGAACCTAAGAATGGAAAACCTCACCCATTGATGCTTTGAATGGACGTGGGTGGAGGAAACAGAGATTGCCAAAGCTGGGATATTCTTAGGAGCCATTAAGGGGACACATCATTGCTGTGTCACCCTGGGACTGTGGGCAAGGGCTGTGTCCCACTGGGGACAATGGCAGGTGTCTCTGTGGCCAAGAGCAGGGTCACACTCTGGCAGAACAAGTTTTGGCAATTGAACGGTTCATTTTTCCTTTCTGAAATATTATTTGTTAATCTCCTTCCTGCAGAGGCCCCTGGACTTTGGCTCAGCTGGCAAAGGGTGGGTTTGTACATCAATTCCTTTACTAAGCAGAATGTGGGGCTTCTTTGCTGTTGCTGTCATAAAGTCCTGCACAAACTGCTACCAGCTCTGCTAACCAAAGTCTGATCTGTCCTTCCACAAGGAGTAGCTGAGCTTTGAGTCCATTTGTTAGCTTTGGCAAGCTTAAATTCCTTTTATCTTCCAATAAGTACTTTTTCTTGCTCCAAACACTGGATCCTTTACTAGAAGGATGTTTCAAACCACTCCAGAAGCAGAGGGGAAGGAAGTAAAGAACAGTAAAGAATGCTCGTCCAACTACTCAGCATGTCTCTGAAACACTTCTTTTGCATAACCAGTATCAAGGATGTTTTCTCAAATTGCATTCCATGTTTTTAGGAAATGGGCACGGATTTAACAGCTTACTAAAGGCTACTTTGTTTTACTCTCTCACACTGGTGCATGTGTTTCTCCACTCCATACATGGTGTGGCAGCTCAGTGTCGACTGTAGCTGTGTGGACACCTGTAGAAACTTGGCCTTGGATGTATTTGGAGTTTCTTGGCAGCCTTTCTCCAGTTTATCTGGGATTGAAACAGCAGTCATTGACTTTCAGGAAAGGAGTAGTAATTTCCCTTTCCAAACCCAGTGCCAGATTCTGACAGGACACAAATGCCTGTGCTGGAAGGAGAGCCAGGCTCAAGCCTGTCTGTCATCTAGAGCTGCACTGTGAGAGAGACACGTGGGATAGGACATTTCTGTATGCCTGGCTCCTGGTGGAGTTCTAGCTAAAGTTTTGCCCTTTTCTCTGCCTAAAGAATGCTGGTCCAGGCTCCATTTGCTCCAAGGGCTGAAGCTCTGGTAGCAGGGCTTGCACGCCAGGACCAAAGGCAGCATCAGCCCAATTGTGCTGGCCAATGCCTGATTCCACAGGACAATGGCCTTTGCACCCCTTCATGCCAGCAGGAGAGGATTAGGCTGCTCAGCTGTAAAATGCTCTCCAGTGTCTGCTCTAGCTGCAGGTGGTGGTGAGAAACAGCTCCCTGGCTGTGCACTAAACCCAGCACCCCTCTTTGTGCTATTAAGTGTATTCTTCTGGGCTGAGTAAATCACCACTGGACATCTGTAAAACACATTTATGTGTCTAGAAGGTTTCTGTAGACAAAGATGGGTTAGCTCTAGCTACCCTCCCAGTTTAGCCCCAGGGTAGGTTTCTGCTGTGGATGTCTCCATGAGGAACAGCATTCAATTGCTAACAAAAGGCAAGACAAGCATTTTTGGTCTGTGTTATCCATTAGTGTCTGGGAGCTTGTGCCAAACCAATTCTTATTGTTACATTTGATTTGTGTGTAGATATCAATGGATATACCTCTAAGAGCATTGGAATTCTGTATACAGGAACCCCTCTCCAATGGCTCTTGTTTTTATGGCTTTCCATGCTCTGCGCTGGGTATTGCACATTATTAATACATGTGCTCTCTGATTGCTAAAACCCAGGGGAATACATGGCTTTTCCTCATTCCTCTGACTTGCAAAAGTACATTCATATGTTCCGATTTTTGCTTGGTTACTGTCTTTATTGACTTCATTGGACTAATCACAACATTGCATTAGACATACATGGTTTTTGGAAGGATCAGAATCTTATTCCAACCTAAAAAAAAAAAAAAACCAACAAGGAAAATGTTAACTTTGAGACAAATGCAATTCTGTTGTTCTATGTCCCTGCGGTGCCTAGTTGTGGATTCCTCAGCCATAAATCCTGTACCTGTGCACTGTGAATATTTAAGGAACATCTACAAAAGAGCTGTATGCCAAGGCATTGGAGCAGCCAGGGACACACTCTGTCCCTCTGCACACAGATATAGACTAAGAGCTCTTCCAGACAGGTGACATTGCTCACTGCACAGAAGTTGTGCATCACCTACACCTAAATGAATACACTGGAAAAATTGATAACCATTAATAAATTTCACAAGTTCTTCAGGGTGCAAGCAATTTTTCTCATTTTTCAAAGTAATTCAAAGGAAAATCATGCATCAAAACCTTTTCTATTGGCAATGGCCTCTTAACTCTGGGAATCAAAATTACCTTCTAGCAACAGCAAATACTTGGCAAGCAAATGTCTACTGAGCCCATTTGCTGGAACTTTTCATGCCTTGCTCTCAGTCTGTATTGGAATTATATTGCTAGCATAGCACTCATCTAATTTAAAGCTGGGAGTGAAGCCATTGTGTACAGCAGAGGGTATGAGTGGGGAAATCCAAAGGTATTATTTTCCAGGCCATATTTGTTTTTAAATCCAAGACATGTTGCAGTGTAGTTATTCCAAAGGGGGACAGGAAAAGGGAAATTTCTCCAGGAGTATTTTTATGAACCATGAAGATAAATCACCTTTTTCAGAGCTGAGCTAATAGTAGTCAAAGAAGCCATAATTCTCAAGCAGGGAAGGAATTCAGTGTAACCCCAGTTCCCTGTGTGCTGCATTCAGAGTGATTGTTTAAAAGCCCAGGTCCTCCAAAACCCAGGGAAATCCTGGTGAAAGGGAGCTCTAAAGATATCTGAAGTTTCTAACTGCTATTAAAAGCAAGCCTGCAGTTTAAAGCTGGCAGTGCATGAATCTTTCCTGATTAGAGGAAGAGCAGCAGATAACCAGATAGAGATATCTACCAGAGCTGGCTCAGAATATTTGCAAAGCACAGAGGAAAAAATGGGGAAGGGTGCTGCTGTGAAAAACCCTCGTTTCATCTGCCCCCTAACACTTCTGCCGAGTGATGCCCCTGCTTTACATGTGCAGTTTAGCCACCAAAGGGCCAAGCAGAAGCTGTGCTCCCCTCTGTGCATCCATCTGGGGCTGAATTTGATGCTTCATTTGGCCTGTAGGAGCCAAATGAAAGCAACTTCCAGAGACATCTTAAACTGCAAGAGTTGTTTGCCCCTGATGCCTCAGAGCTGCAGAGGAAGAGGCTGGGAAGGGGCTGAGCCTTTGGGAGAGGATGCATGAGGGTCTGAGCCTCTCCCAGTCCTGTTCCTGCTATGGGACAGCCTTTGAATGGTCACATTATCTTTTACAAGTGAGCACAGGGGCCCCTCTCCTGGAAGAGATCTCCTGGGGAGGTATTTCATCTGCCATCCAGTCCCTTCCTGCTGGCTAATCTCAGTCAAAAGGCACCGTGGGATTAACCCTTGGAGATCTGATTCTGTGACTTTGGTCAGGGATGGCTTTGCAGATTTGAGGCATAAGCAAGCACAAGATCACATCTTTGCTTTTGTTCTCTGGTGTCCACAGTTGAAAATGGGATTTTAAGCGCCAAAAAAAAAAAAAAAAAAAATCAGGGCAAAAATAGAGAATAGAAATGTGTAACTCATCTAAGGTACTAGACAGTGACAGACTGTATAAAATGTTATTGTTCAACAAACACTGTCTCTAATAAACTCCATTTACTAGTGTTAGCAGCTTGGCAACTTGGAAACCCTAAACTCCAGTTAAGTAAGGGAACAAAAAGCAGAGCCATATGATGATACCCATAAACTACACAGCTGGTTTCTGTTTTAAAAGATATTCTACTTTCCATATTAAATAAAGCTGCTTAGAGAGCAAAAAAAAATCCCATATGGCCTTCTGGAAAATGAGAACCAAGTTCCAAACTAAAAAATCCCTGGCCATGTACCACCATTAAAAATAAAAGTGCGCTTTCTCTAACCAGCTACTGTAGCACCAGAGATGAACCCACCTGGGTAGAGTGAGGAGTGGGAGAAGCTGCTGCTTCTGATCTCAGGAGGCATTTGGAGCTCAGGAGCCCCTGCAGTGGAGCAGCAGGCACTGTGGTGCTCAGAATCACTCTGGTATTCATGTAAGGCCAGGTCCTGCATCCCTACCTGCCACAGGTTTCAGTAGGAATTGAAAGATCTCTGGGATTTGCATGAAAATTATAAGTTTTTTTTATAAGAAGCTGACCTTCTCTACATTCTTATCAGTGCAGTTTGACTTTATATACTCATTTCTAGTTATACCCTAAGGTTTCTGACTAAAGATGATTTACCAAGCCATAAAATTTTTGCTTTACTTTACCAATCTTGTATACATCTGTGAAATGAAGATATATGAAGTATTGCTAGTTTGTTTGAAAATCTTTAAAACACCCCCTAATTAAATCCTCAGCTACTGATGGCAGCAAAAGAGATGACTGCTAATTTTGCCTTTGGTTTGGCCAGCCTCCTCAAGTATTTCACTTGCAGTGCCTGTCTGCTTTTTGAGAATTCTGCTACATGAAATATCCTGGAAAGCACCCAGTTCTCTGTCTTGCAATCAACAGGCTAGACAGCCTCTGACAAAATAAAACTGTGGCATTGGCCTATCACCACTGCCATGAGCTGGTTCTGCCTCTGCATACTGGTTATATGTGCTTGTGGCCAGGTAAAAGTAATTTAAGTCTTCTTTGCATGGCTTTGTTTTTTAATATATATTTATAAGTGTATTTATAGCTGCCATGGGCTGGTGAGGTTCTCCTTCTGCTGTGCTGGATTCTGTACAAACAAAAGTCATGGAGCCAGGGACACTTACAGGGGTGGTATTCCAGTGTCTTTGACTTCTCAGATAGAGTAGTGAGGTCATGTGGAATTATTTGTATTAATCCACAGATGTCTCATTCTTCTGTGGAGGCTGGAAGAATCACCTAAAAAATTCTCATCCAAGTTTAGTTTGGATTTTGAACATTTCTAATCTTCCTATGCTGTTTTCATCTGAAACTTCAGGACACCTTTCCTGATAGTCCCAGGGTTCACAGGGGAAATGTGATGTGGGACACCCCAGTCATTGCTTTTCTGATGGGGAATTTGTTCTATAAACAGCTGTTCCTTTGAAATCCGTCAGCAATTTTAAAAATATGCAAATGATGTTTTACTGAGGGTTTTATAAAAGAATTTTGAACACAGAGCACAATTATCTTCTATCATACAACTTCATAAATAGCCTTTGAAGAATAACAAAACTATTTAAGCTGCAGCACTTAAATTTGGGAAGGAGTTTTGGCAGACTGAGTAACTTTAGGAAGCAAATCTTTCCATGGGCATGCATGTAAGTAATAAAACATTCATACACATGTGGATTAATATGGCAGAGATTAAAAAAACAAAGCTCAGAGAAATTTGTTAACATTGGTCATCAGAATTGGAGACTTTGTAGTAAGAGGCAAGTCTGGGTTCAGAATTGGCAGCAGGGCTGGGAGTAAAGATAAAGATGAAACATCATTTCTTTATCTCATGGTGAGGAGATAAGGACAAGGTGAGCTGCTATTTTCAGAAGGAGAGCCCCATTTTCTGGATCTGCCTCCCAGGGGCCACACGAGCACATCAGTCTCAAAGAGGAGGTGAATGATGTTTCCAGCTTCAGTAAAGAAGAAATGAGGAGGGATTCACTGGACTGTGCAGGACTAGAACTGCAAGTCTGGAGATAGAAAATCTTGCTAATTACACATCAGATTATTTATGAAGTGTGGGACTGCATCTTGCAGGAGCCAGTGGTGAGACACTCAGCTCTAATCCTAGAGAAATGCCTCCTGAGAGCCAGCAGCCTGGGAGATAAGCAGAGAGAGATCCCAAGAAAGGAAGAATATTAGTTAAACAGAGCAACCAAAAGGCAAACAGAAGCTGTCTGGGGTCATGAGCATCCTGGGTCTCCGTATGTGCTGGTCCATCCCTGAGCTATGAGGCAGAGGTTGAGAGAGGAACTTTGCCTCATTCCAAAGCCTCAGTGACTGCAAGAAGTAAAAGAAGAAGAAAAAGAAAAGTGAAAAGGAAGAGACTTGCAGTGTGAAGTTTTCAGATCCAGACTCAATAAATCCATGAGACAGAAGAGGATTGCCAGCCACTTGGCTCTGTTCTCATGTACATTATTGACTCAACAACCTCTTCCCTGCCAACTGGACTGTCACCCGATAAGCAGAAAAAATTAGGCTGGAGAAATATAATAAAACCATTCTGAGCACAGTGGGGAAATGCAGGCCAGTGATAAGAAGCCTCCAGAGCAGGGGTGTTAACTTCTGGGTGCATGAGAGCTGCTGGCACAGAGCACTGCCACCTCCAGCAGTGCAGGAGCAGCTGTGGATGTGGCTGCAGCACAACACTGTGATACCCCCAGCCAAAGCACAGGACAACAGCCCTGTGCAGCTCATTTGGGGCACAAGGCTTTGTCAGGCCTTATTCTGCAGAGATGGATGGATTCAGAGAGAATTCTGTTTAGTCTTGATGGAGCCATTAAATAATGAACTGGCAAACTTTCACAGCAGACTCATTAATGCACCCATTAAAGCAAACAGAGTCTGGATCAGCAGCCACATAAAGGAAAGGAAAACCTCGAGGAAAAGTAAAAAGCAGCTTATCTAAGTGGAGGAACCACTTAGCCAAAGCTTTTCACCACTATCAGTGCTTCAGGACAGGCCAGCTCATATGGCCCAGCAAAGCATTCTGCAGCTGGGAGACCAAGAGCAGCTGCTGGCACCCTCAGCCAGGCAGGAGCAACATCACAACCATTTCAGGGCAGCTGGTTTCTGAAAATGAGCAGGGAAGAGCTGTGCCCAAAAGCCTGGAGACAAATTTTCCAGATTCAAAACCCTCCATCAGCTTCCTGCTTTAGTTTTTGGGATGGATGGATGGATGGATGGATGGATGGATGGATGGATGGATGGATGGATGGATGGATGGATGGATGGACGGACGGACCAGGTTCAGCTGAAGAGAGATTGAAAGATACATAAAATATCTTAGAGTATTAAGACTGTAACAAATCAAAATGGATCAAAGCAGGGGGCTTCTGTGTGTAACACAGACTACAGCGGTGCCAATCCAAAGATAATTCTGCTCTGATTCAGCCCTGCACTTGCCCTGTCCCTGGCCACCCCTGTGTCTCTTGGCTTCCCTCTGACATCTCCAGGTCTCTTCTGCAAGTCCATTGAAGGTTCTGGCACATCCCGCATATTCTTCTGGAGCAAGTGGCTTCAACAGCCACTCAAAAAGCCCCTCTGAGGAATATGAAATGTGCCTCTTCAGGCCTCTGTGTTTCTGCCTCCTCAAGAACGACACATGACATTTACATTTTGGACAAGACCATTTTTTTCTCATGCTGCCTCCAAATGTAACTGAAGATAAAAAGTCTTTTTTTTTGATCTCCAACACACAAGGAACAATTTTTATCCACAGTGTGGTGGTACAATACATCTCAGATATTAGCCAGTCCAAAATATTATGTCTTTATGGTGGAGACCTACAAAAAACATGCACAAGTCGCAGCTCATTTTCAAAGGAAGAAATGTTAGAGATATGATTTATGTTTTTAAAGAAAACTGTATGTATGTTCCCTGGCAAAAGAAGAACCTGATCAGAAAGGAAATGGGAAGTGATTCCCAGGGTTCACACAGGACCAAACCTGAAATTGCCTATGCAACCCAGCAGAGACTTCACCTTTCTCCTGAACTCCACTTAAATCAGAATTTGGATGTTCTCTTTGAACCTCCCAAGTTTCTCTCAGCTCAGGGGAAGGGTGATATATTTGAGAGACAGTTTATTCAAAGAAGCCCTAGAGATTGTGAGCCTTGGAAACAGCACAGCAGGAAAAGGACCAGACCTTTGGAGACAGCCAAGTGTGGCATAACCCCATGGAACAGCACTGCCAGGCACCAGGGAGTCTGACAGGGAAGAAAGAATTTGGCAAGGGGCAAAAGTAGGCAAGTAATGAATATACAGGTCTGGTAGGAAGGAAAGGAGCAGATTGAACTGAGAGGCTTCAGTGTATAGTGGGTAACAGGAGAGCTTTGGGGAGAGCTCAACACATATTGGAGGGATTGCCAGACTGAGTGACCCTATAAGGCAGCTGGCATCCTTGGTAGGATCCAGTGGTAATGCTGTTTGAAAAGAAAGGAGCAGCAGCCAAGTTTCAGAGGCATGGGTTCACAGAATGCCTGCACCTGCAGCCTGCTATATTACACACTCTGCCCCTGCAGAGTCATCAGCAGATTAAATGCAGACCTTAGGTGGACTCTTGGCTCGTGCACTTCCAGGGAAATGCTCGGCACTACTTTAAAGACATTGCAATGTGTCGTAAGTACACAGCCTTGCTTTCATCATGCCTTCAGCCACATCTTTTTCATAAAGAGCTCATTTCATTACTTGACTGACATCTAACACAATCCTTGTGGCAGAAGGGGTGCAGGTTGTAAATGACTGTACTGACCATAATGGCCTTGCTCCATTACCCCTCATTTGCACAGCCCTTCCTCTCACAGCTGTGATATTACCAGGCTGGGACTTCACAATCTCAATTTTCACTCTGAGCATGCCGAGATGGTTTTTCAATCCTGCGCTTTAATCAGGTTACGTCCTTTAACATGAATGGAACCATGGCTTTAAAATCCTGGCCCAGTGTACTTCAGGATTAAAGGACCACCTTACCACTATTCTTCCAAAATAGGTTCACTCTGAACTGGGACAGATGTTGGAGATCTCACTTCTGGAAAGCACATCTGAGCATCTGTGTTCTACCAGATACTGTTAGTCCTTTGTATCCTTGCTTACTTTGTTTGCTCTTTCCAGCATGCATTCCCTGCTGCATTAATGCTATGACGCTGGTTAAAATTGCTTCATCATTTGTCTATTAAATTAAAAGATCATCAAGGCATTAAAGTGTTACTTAGTAGCTGCTGTTTACACAGATTGGTCATTAAAGATTCCAAGCCCCATTTAGCTCAGAGCTTACAAAGCAACTCATTAAGCTAAGATTGCAAGGCCCCCATTCAGCAAAACAACTACCATGTGCTCCCCTACAATTAAATTCAATGAGTTTTAGGCTCACCATTTTGACTTTTGCCATTCTGTTCATTGGACATTGCAGCTGTTCCTAGTGGTTATCTAAAATGATACCTTTTCCAATGCCACAAAAAATCCTTTAAATATCATCAGAGTGTTGAAGGCTATTTTAGAAACCAAAGTCCCTCCAGCTGTACTATGAGAATCTGTTTATGGTATTTGTATGTACAAGCTTTATACTTGAGAGTGGAGCTCAGAGCATGGTCTGTTGCCATTGGAGAGGGGGCAGCCAAGAGACAATAAATGGGAGACACCTTGACCAAGGTGACTCAAGTGTTAACTTCCTGCAAGGCTGAAAAAATTAAACCCAGTCCCAGAACACCTGCATCACTCATTTATTATGTTATTCAATAGAGCTTTCTGTGTTGGCCTCTTTGCTTCCCTGTCTCCATTGATGCTATCATAGATTAATTGGCACCACTGCAAATGTTCACAGCTGTCTACAAGATGTTGGTGAGAGCATCGTGTCAGTCAAGCATGCTATCACCAAGGAGATGATTTCAGTCTTCAGGAAGACAGTTCTGTAATGTGACCTAATAAAATAAATTCTTTCAGCAAGCATTGGGAGAATATTCATCAGTCTTCAAGTTAAACCAAAAAAGCTAAGCTTGTGCTGATGCTTTATCGTTTTAACAGTTAGGCATTGAAATTTTAATAAAGTGGTCAGGAGACAAATCATGTTAGATTATATAAGCAAGACTACTATTTAACTTGGGATTTACAAAGCGTGTCTCCAATCTGGCCAGAAAGGAGATGAGTTTGCCTGTTTTATCTATGTATAACACACACACAGGTTTGATTCCTAAGGATTATGAAGTAGCATTTTGGCTGGCTGGTAAGGTGATGATTATTCACTTAAACATTTCAGCCCAAGTGACACCATGTAGTGCTTGAGTTCACTGCTGTGCTTTTGTACCTTGTACAGGCTGAAGCTGTTGCCTGCAGTCACTCAAGATTCAGACCTTTAGTATATTTATATTTATTTACCGACTCAGTAAAACTACAACTCAGACTGGAGTGCCCCTACTCATAGAGAAGTGCTGGGAGGGGCAGCAGGGCCAGCAGACAATGCCACCCACCTCTAGCCCCTCAGTGCCCTTTGCTAACCAACTCTAACAAGCAAGACTGAAAGCAGATAAAGGTGCTCTCAATCTGTGATTAACGTGAGTTTAGTTATTTCCTCTGGGAGGAGAGATTTAGGAAAGTAGCTGATAGGTGTGCTGGCTCTTTTTGGTTGGAAGGTGCCCTGTGGCACACTAAGTGGGAGTGAAAGAGGTACTCCTACATTCCCAGGAGAAAGTTCAGCCTAGGCTACCTCACACCCATTTTTGTATGAAGACAGAAGATTCTGCATGTGCATCTTCACCCAAGGTAATGAATTTGTGTGTATATTTTAGCCTAAAATGTTGGTGGAATTGGAATACTCAGCCTTATTTTGGTTTTTAATGAGTGTTTGCAGAAAGTCTTGGTCTATGCTTTCTGAAAAATTGTGTTTCTGTCTTTTTGCTATTGGTCTTTTATAACAAAGGCAGTATAATACATCCTGTCTAATGTTATATTGACTTACCATACCAGACTGCCTGTTAAGTGCAGCTAGAATGGAGTCATTACACCCTCCATTAAAGTAGTAACCTTCAGTTATGTCTACAGAGATTTGTTTTTCAAATGACAGAATAATTTACCTAAGAACACTAACCAGATTTATTTTGGTTTAGTTCTACTATCAGAAAGAACTTATTTACCCAGAGCAAAACCATTTGACCACCTATGAGATTTTTACTTTTTAAAGTCCAGTCTAAAATGCTCTTAAAGCATTTGTTCTGTGAGACCTCTGCTTAAAAGTGTATTACAAGGTGATTGTTGTAGTATTTCTCTTGAATGATGAGCATTATTTGAAATGACAGTGCATCTATGTCAAGTGCTGGTATGGTCTCAGCATTTCTAATTTTTTTAGGGAAATAAAGTAATAGAAAACCTAGGCAGTATTGTGTATGTTGGGGATGTATGAAAGGGGAAAAGGAAATTGGTTCATCAAAACCATTTTACATTACAAGTCTGAAGAATGACTCCTTCAAAACAGTGGTTTCCTGAAGGCCATAAATCTTTCTGCTTTGGCGGCCTGTCTTAATTGTTCCTAGCTCTGAGCTGTTCATTCAAAATATGTGCTCTTAATGACATTCAGTTGTGATTTTTTAGCCCTCAAAAGAGAGAGGTGTGCACTTGTGTTAGCAGCCTGTGCTCAGCAGAGATGGCCACAGGTGTTCCTTTGGTGGTAGCCACAATTCACAAACCCAGGGCTGTGTGACAGCCCATCCAAGCAAGCTGTGCTCGTGCACTGTGATACCAGATACTGTGAATTGGGGTTAGAGGTTTATGGGACAGTTTCCAGAGGTGGTCTTCAAAAGAAATTAGATGATCTGGAAGTATGCCCTTCCCATTAGAACTGTGACTATCACAAAAGCAATTGAATCCCAATAACTTGTGTAGATGTTTCTGTGCTTTGCATGGGAAAAACACTGCAGGGAGATGTTTTGATGGTTCAACTACAGAAGCAGTGGAACTTGTGCTACAAAAGGCCCTCGGGAGCAGGACTGCAGGGCAATGTTTGTACCACAACAGGCAGCACAGTTGTCCCAAAAATGTGTGAAGATATTTCAGGAATTGCACAATTCCTTGGTTGTAAGGAAAAAGTTATCCCTGCCTGGGCTGTCCTCTCCTGCAATTATGGTGGCAATGGTGTGTGTGGAGGGGTAGCCCTTTGCTTCTCTTTTAAAGTGATTGTTCCATCCTGTGGGTAGGGGAGCAGCTGAACATCTCACCAAGGCTGTGGACAGACAGGTCCCGTCCCTTGGGTGATGTTCTTCCCTGTGCTGTTCTTCTGCTCCTGCAGCTGCCTGCTCTGCCCAGGCAGAAGGCCTGGAAGTGCCACTTGGATCATGCCAGCTTCCCCTTGTTCATGCACTTCCATTCTTTTAGGCTCTTTTGAAAGAGACCAATCTGCTGTCCTATTTTTCAATGTGTGAGAAATGCTGAAATCAGGTATAGGTTCTGTAATTCACAATTCGAGTCAGGAGTTTGTTATGGTGTAACAGTTAAGGCAATGGGTTTAGCAGGGAGTTAAAGGAAAATTAAAATGAACAGAACCAAATAAAGATATTTCACCTTTAGGCTGCAAACTACATATAGTTTACAAATACAAATATATGAGGTGAGAGAAGAATGCTCCTCAGCACAGCTGGTGAATAATTGTCAGTTAGGAGTGTTTTAATTTCCACAGTAATACCAGGTACAGTATTTCACTAGAGTGGACATAAATCTCCTGAACAATGGTTTTGTTTCTTGTGAAATTAAATTGAACAAATGGCTTAATACACACTGAACAAGCATATTTCAAGTTCAGACATTTGTACAGCTATCACGTGTAATTATTGCTTATGGTATTGACTTTTTTGAAGGTCTTTTAGTGAGAGTTAACAGCCCTCTAGTACTGACCTACTTAAAATCTTTGGTTTAGATTCTGCTGCCATGCAGCAGCTGGTGTGCCATCTGAAATTCTACCTGCTTTCTTCACAGACCCTATAGACTAATAGCAGAAAGGTCCCTGATTCTCAATTACATTGGCACTCCTTCTCGTGGTTTAAAGAGAAAGGGGTGAGGAAGGCAGGGTATTTGGTGTTCTGAGCCTGTCTTCCCTTATCATTGAAAGCAGGGGAGTTTGAGACCCCACCCCCTTGGGACTTCATTAATACTTCTCCCAGGTGAACTTAGCCCCACACAAAAGGGTTCTTTGTATTTTGTCTAACCAGCTCTTTGTTCGGGCAGATATCCAGAGCAGTAGGGAAAAAGTCAATATTCTCTATTGAATCAGTGGCTTTTTCCTGGTATGTTTCAAAAGAGCATTTCAGAGACAAATTGGTTGTAATTGGCCATAGAAGTAAATTCACGTGTGCGTGTATATCTCTAACAAGGAAAAAATACACTATATACATTGAAAAATTTTCCTTGAAGAGGAAAACTAGACATTAGGGTCATTGTTTCACTTTTTAAAAATACAACAAAAAACTCCCAAAGCACACCAAAAAAGCCTCAAGGGCTTTGCTGAGATGGATATAGGCCTTGCACAGCTGAACAGTTGCAATTCTTATTTACAGTACATTGTAAGATGAAAATAGCCAGAAGTTGCCCTCATGCCCCCTGACCTGACACCAGCATTTTTGCTATGTGCATGTGGCTATGGATGAAGGCAGAAATGCAGAACTCTCCTAATCCAGGCTCATTTTCCAGAGGATAGACATTAATGGTGTGTTTGGGAGCATCTGTGCCTGTGAAGTGCAGCTGGCAAAATTCACACTGCTTGTTCTGCAGGATGCCTGGGACTGCCCACAGCAGCTCTGTGTGCAGCAGGAGCTTTCCTGCTCCCCAGAACCACTGTGTGGAGGTTGTGCTTAAAGTCTCAAGTGGCTCAATTCTGTTCATCTTTCTTCTGGCTGAAAATTAATGTCCTGAAGAGCCTTGTACTGTCAGTAACTTCTGGAGAGAGGCTGAAAACAGGCAGCTTTAATATGAGCTTGTCTTAAGGCTTGGTGGCACAGGTACTCTGCCACACAAAGCTGTCTGATGCCATTGTGTCTCCTGTCACCATGAGATCTGAGCACTGTGGGTTCAGTAGGGTTGTTCTCCCAATACAGAAGGCAGAGAAGTGCCCCTGTCCTCATTCTAAAAGTGTGGCATTCAAGTATGGGAATCACATCCAGTTTCATCAAAATATTTCAATGCCTAATTAAGGACAGAAAAATATTATGGTTTGGGCTGGAAGGGATCTTAAAGATTATTAAAGGGATCTAAGATTATCTTATCAGTTTCAACTCCCTTGCAGTGGACAGGGACATCTTCCACTGGAGCAGGTCTCTCAAAATTCTGTACAACTTGGCATTGGGCATGGGATGGGGTCCACAGCTTCTGGGGCAACCTGTATGTCATTGTATGTCAACCCGGCGGTCATTGTCTACAGGGCAATTTATAGGACAGTGAATACAGCAGCTTAATTATGAGACTAGCATCCTGACTGCCAGACCAGATTTCTTTCTGTAAACCAATTCATAAGTGATTCTTTCACCATGTGAGTGTTGCAGTGAGGTTCTTCTTCCTCAATGCAGAATAATTTCTAAATAAATTTCTTTTCCCATGGTAAACTTGTGTGATCTGAAGTCATGAAAGCGGAAGGAAGAAAAAAGTGGAATTGCTAGGCTAATTTTAATTTCTGAGTTTGAATAGACTGAGCTCCTCTATACTTGAGGATGGGAAACTTTTAAAATATTTTTTCCTTCCCCCATGGAGAGAACGTGCAACAACCTTCGTAGACATCCATCACACTTTCCTGTGCTAATCCAGCACTGAACTGAGACTGATCAGTGGCATGTCCTTTTCTAAAGAAAGAAAAGGAAAAATAAATTTTAAAAAGACCCAAACAAATTGCTTTTACATCATCTCACCAGAATGTAAACTAAAGTGAATCTTTGATGTTACATGCACAGATGTTGTAGCTGACATATCTCATGGCAGGCACCAAGCAAGAAGTGACAGAACGGCAGGAAGTTGAGGAGACCACAAACATCCAACGCTACAGGGATGGCCTGGAGCAGCAACCTACACAAACACAACAGTCTCACTTCATTGTTAATTAAAGCAGTGCTTTCCAGGGTGCAACGGAAAGTTGGTGCTGTACTTGGGATTCTGATTTACTGTGTGTACTGATTTCAGCTGTGGTTGTTGACACTAAAGAAAGATTTGGGAACAGAAGTCAATGTGTGGGCACCTGCCAAAAGAGAGATGCATTTATTGTAGGTTGTCTGCATGCAATAAGTTGTGATATGTGGATGTTTGTTACAGAGTTAACATATGACAGCTGTTTGCCCATGGATTAAACCATATTTTATCAGCTAGACAGATACTCCTATTTCATAAATTATTATGCTTCCATTCTTGGAGTATCAGTGAGCAGGGAGGATGTCTTCCTCTTGTCACACAAATAAGCTCTTGCAAAAATTATTTTAAAGGATATTTAAACTTAGTCACAGACTTTTGACTCCACATATTTTTTGCTCAGTCTTAACATGGAGTTTAAATCAGTTTAGTTATTTCTCATCAGTTCCATTCATATTTCAGGTCTGGGATTTGAATGTGCAGTGTTCTAGAATCAACTGCATTGTAAAGGGGTCACAGTAGGAAGCTACACAGAAATTTAAAGGGTGGTGTTGCATGGGAAATAAAAGAAACTATGAATGTCTGTATTGAGTAAAATGCACCAAAAAGAGCTAACAAACCAACAATACCCAACACCATTCCTATATGGGCTGGTAGAGCTTGGATTTTCTCTTGCTGCAAAACGACTGCATGTGTTTGCACAGTCATCCCATGAAAATAAGTTTCACCTTCATGCTGTTCATTAATTCCCCTTTTGATTTCTGAGTGGCTTTGGGAACAGCAATTTGTACCATGTTAGCAGCAGTGATCCATCCTCTGAGTGGCTTCTGGGGGCAATGCTTGAGCATGCCAGCTTAAAATTCCTTACTGCACTCACTGATGCAGCAAACACCAGTGGGAAAACCTGGCTGGAGCAAATTCATTCAAAATGCAATAATAATGCCCACAGGTGATTTTTATTTTTCTCCTGTTCTTCTCTCCATTGCCTCTTTGCTTCCCCTTGTACTGCTATGATGAGATGCATAAAGAAAATCCAGTGTAGGAGCCATGCAAGGAGAAATTGTTCTATATGATGTATGTAGTAGGGTTCTATTGAGAGCATCCATAACACTCCTGTCATTGTCCTGATTCTGCTCTTTTAGCTTTTGATGGGTTTGGTGTTGGCAATGGATTGTTCTGATTTCTCTGGACATTTTATTTAAAGTTCAAGATGGCAGGAGAATGCCCAACGTATTTGCATCTAAATATTATGAAAATGTGTATAAGAAGATCTGTGCAATCTGTCACGAAATGTAGCACAATAGCTGTTAAATGTTACCAGTTTATCACCAATATTAGTATCCCTGTGTGAGAGAATATGTTTTATATCTGTACTGCTGGGAGTGTTCCCAGTGGGGAGCTGGAAGGGACGTGCTTGGGACAATGCACTGTTTCTAATCAGCTATGCAAGTGTTGGTGAATGGCAGCAGATTTATCATCTGAAATTATTCTCTTCAAGTAGTTTTTATTGTAATACCAGGAAACTAGTCTCCTTTTTTTAAGTGATTTATTGAAATCATCTGGCTATACTCTACCTAATAAAACGTAGTCTATGGCTGCTGGACTTCCTGTAGGAAAGAAGAATTAATCAGATATGCACAGATGCTATAAAGAGGAATGGAAGTTCTATCAGTTGCTGTAGCAGAATGGAAAATATGTAGGATCCAGGCTCAGTGGGTGTAAGAGGGTTAATCACAGGGCAGATCGCTGGAGCCATATCCATTTTTCCCAGCTGAAGAAGGTGTGTTAGTGTTGCAGTTGCTCATGTGCTCAGGGCAGACCAAACAGGAGCACTGGTGAAAATATTTTAGGAGTTATTTTGCTTCCCTTTCAGTCAGCAGAAGCAATCTTTGAGAGCTGTTCTGGGTGGAAACCATTCCACATGAGACTTGAACACGAACAGCCCATTGTCTGCTGTTTGCACAGGGCCTCCTGCAAAGAAAGCTTGGTCATCAATGGGCTCATCAGCCATGTGCACGTTGGGCCATCTGTGATGGTGGTGACAGCTCTCTTTCTAGAGCCACTCAAATAATTTAGGTCTTTATTAGGAGAAAACCTTGATTCTTGTTTGCTCTGCACATGCTGTTGCAGTTGTCTCATACTGTAATATTTAACAGCTCACTAATCATGCACTAAGTGACGTGGCTAACACAGACCCTGTGTGCTTATCCAAGGGCAAATCTCTACTGTTTTGATTTTAGAGAGGGTTTTTTTCCTCTGAAATTTGTTCCTCCGCCTCTTGTAGAAAAGAGATCTGGTTAAAAATGCCTTAACTTTCCCTAAGAGAACTTATTTTCAATTAATAAGTAGGAAAGTCAGTAAAATAAATTTGTAAATGTTTTTATGCAGATTATTTCTTTCTTTAACCCCTGAAGAGAGATGGGAAAAAACTATTTGTTTTTCCAAGAGCCAGCAAGTTAATTTTAAAAATATGTGGGCTTGGTTAATCTGAACATTCTCCTCTCCCTGTTACCTGGTGGATCAAGTGAAAATTCTTGCAAGAAGAAAAGAAATCAACAAGACCAAGATGATGAAGACTGAGACCATGAGGAGACCAGGCTGCAAGGCAGACTGATATGGGAAAATGTAGTGTCTGGCAGCAAGATAACAGGACTTGTGGTGTCTGTGGCTAGATTGGTTTTGATGAATGACCAGCTTAGTTTTCTTGCCTCTGTGACTCACTTCTTAGTTATCTGAGAAGCCTGAGGTCCCAGGTAAACTGAGCTTGCTTTTTTACACTCAACAGTTTTCTCTCTCCCACTGTGAATTCATGGCTGGAAAGAGCTTCAATTATCTCTGTCCAGGCTAAAAATTTGGTTTGCTTGTTTTATATAAAAAATAAATCTTTCTTGTTTGAAAGAAAATAATTTCCAGAAGTCTTTTGGAGAAAAAAAGAAACGTTTCTCACCATGCATTGTTTGAAATATGATTGATATACTATGTCCTAATTCAACACGAGAATCCTTATGTCAGTCCTTTTATCATGGATTGAGAATACATGAATTCTGGAGACAACCTTGTAGATCTCATGATGCAGTTGACTCTTGTAGCATGTAGGGTTATGCAGGATTTGAGTGTTCAGTGGCTGATCTGGGAAGTGGCATGGCAGAAGAGGAAAGCTGATCCCTCAGGCAGGAGAGATATCCTTTCATATCTCTATTTATTGAAGGTGGGTCTGACTTTAACTAGATGCAGAAATCTAGTGAGCCCTCAGGATGAGTATGTCAAATTACTTGTACCTGAGCCTTTTCTTTCCTCGGTTTTTGTTCATTAGTTCCAGCTCCCACATTTTTTTTTGCCTGAAAAGCTCCTGTTATACTACTGTAAAGTTCAGTGTGAGTGGCTTCAGAAAGCGATGGTCCCAAGTCAGACAGGGATGTGAAGAAGCAGTAGTAGTAAATCTCTGAGATCCTAGATATAATTCCTATCCTTGGTATCATTTTAAGGGTTGGTGAATAACACAAACCCAACAAAAATGTGTCATGAAACCAAGGAATATCCTGCAACATGCTTTCAACCATTTAATCCAGTACTTGAAAACTGTTGGTGTTTCCTTGTTTCTCTTGGGAATTATACAACAAAGTGTTCTCCACTGGAATACCTCAAATAAGCTGGTGAATAGAATTGCTCTGAGGAGGCAGCCACCATCCTTGGGGTGAGCTGCCCTGCAGAGTGGTGGAGCTGCTGCCCTGGGGCACAGTGACCAGAAGGGGCTGGGCTGGCTCTGCTCCATTCCCCTCCTCCCCTCCAAGGGAAAGGCACTTCCAGGGGATGCCATGTATGTGGCAAGATCAGCTGTCAGTGAACAAATCCCATCCCCCTGCTGCCCTGGGAGCCTGTGTGACACAAAGGTGGTGAAGAATCACCTTTGCTTCCTTTCCTGAGTTTTGCACCACCCTGACCTTCACCTCTGCCCCAGCTTTTCTTCATGAGCTTGTTTTGTTCTCCTTGACATTCTCCCAAGTACATTTTAATTGATTCTGCTGCCTTCTCTTCTTCAGTTGCCTGGCTACTGTTCATCTATTCTTCATGTACAAACAGAAATAAACAGTGGAAAAGTGGTACAACTCCAGGTCACAACTCAGTTAATGCCTTCACTTCATCTTCAAAGGCTTCAGCTGTCTGGACAAGGAGCTGCTAGTCATGCTTACCTTGAGATGCCTTTGGCACCAAGGCAAGCATTTTTGTCCACTGGCCAGAATTCTAGGTTTTCACCCTTGGGTTCAAAGGCAGGGATGTTACCTCCAGAGCCACTCACCACTTGGAAATTATTTAAAGTGAATCATTTTCTCTCTGTGCAAGATCTTTGTTGCTAGAATGAAATAATCAACTTTGTCTGGGTTTCTTCTGTCTTCCAAGAAGAGGGTAGCTGTCTGGGTGCTGTATGCACATTTGGTGGGAGGCCATCCTCTTTGTTGTTTCAAAGGGGTAATTGCAATCATGGCTTATAAATGATTGGGGAGGTATAGGACTGTCCCCTCCTAATGCAGCTTTTTGCATATGAGTGATGATTATTTGCTGACGATGGTGTACTTTTATCTGGTCTGAACTTCCCATGTGGATTTCATATTGCTCTGATCCTGGATTTGCCTCTCTGCGGCTGCCAGGGAAGCATGTGCGAGCTGACCCCTAGCAGAGGCCCTGCAATTGTTGTTTCTTACTCCTTAATCTCATTCCCAAACTGTGGTGTTGTTAAGGCAAAGTTTACCACCTGAACTACCTCAGCAGGACAGAGGACAGCTGTGCTGGAGTGAAATTTATCCTGGGAAAGGATATTTCAGCCCATTTAAGTGACAATGACATTGTGAGGGAAGTCACAACGTTGTAGCCAAAATACAGTGCCTTAAGAGCTGTATTAATAGACCCATAGTTACTAATGATACTTTAAGAATTAGACACACTATCACTCAAGTTTGAGCTTGAGATGTGGGAGCAAGCTGGCAGAGATTGGTTTGTGTTGTGAAATACCTGCAACTGTTAGAGTACCACAAAAGGAGTTGACTGCAAAGCTAAGTGATGGTTGCTTACACAAAGGAGGTAGCACCAAGGGAAAAGCTGAAGTTTTGTTTGCAATACTTCCTCCCTTTACAAACAGAGGAAGCAGTGGCTTTGGAGTTAAAAGGCTCCCGGCAACAACAATGCTACCTACACTTTTGGCTGGGAAAATAATTTATTGCTCGCTGTGAAATCTGCAGAGAATGCAACCTTGAGCCAGGTCTTGTTAAACTCACCAGCTCCAGGACTGGGGAAGTTCTCCCTCTGGCTCTGGGTTCCTACTGAGTAGTTCCCACCTCTGCACATTAGGCTCATGTTCACATCCCTTGTTCCTAATCTGTTTGGCTGTGAAGGTCTTTGGTTAAAATTGTTCTGAATTTCACTGAATAATTTTTAAAAGGATGAAAGGAATCCTGGAGTGTATTGGTTAGAATACCCACCTGGAGGTGGTGATACTGGGATCCAGGCCAGTAGAAATTACATGGTGTTGTTTAAAAGCAAAATAAATATGTAGTTTAGGCTGTAGGTTAGATCCGATTGTGATATCAAGGTAACCAAGTACTTTGGTACATTTCTGTATCTAAATAGATGTTTATCTATCTAAATCTGGTATGGTCCTAGGGAGATTCTTCCAAAGGATCCAGGACACTTGAAACACCAGCCATGTATGGGCATTTTTAGATATTTTCCTTACCTTTGCACATCTGTATTTTTCTTAGTTATGTGTAATTCAGGAAGGAAACATTTCAATGGGGAGAAGTGGTACATTCAACCTTACCTATATTAAACAAAAAAAACCAACAACAAATAAAATCCCTGCTACAGTGCAGAAAATTTTTGCATATTTCTAGATGTCAGGAAGACAGCAGGGAAGTATACACCCTAAAAAACACCTGCATTTGTTAGGTGTATATTACATTGAGAATGCAGTGCTCAAACAATTTTGCTTGTTTTGTCGCTCATCAACTATCCTGGCTCTTCAGAAATTGTTGCAAATTCAAGTGAGCTGGTAATTATCCTCCAAGCATCCCTCAGAGCTCCAAGGAGCACTGGAACAGGCCGTGCTGGCTCACACACAGCCCGTGCCTCTCACCATGATGCCATGAGTTTTGCTGTTGTTATGGTACATCTGAACAGTCAGTAAGCACTGGAAACTGGAGACAGATAAATCTTTCTTTAAAATACATAGCAAGCATGAGAGAAATGGAGCTGGACAAGCAATTTGTAAGCTGTTATTGTAACTTTTCATATTCGCTGAGTTAGAGGATAGAAAAAAGGAAAGGTGTGTTGGGATACATTGAGATCATGGTTATGGTGTAACCATAGCTCATCAACTAATTCTGATCTATCAAGTAATGTTATTCTTCACAAAATCACACTCTTTAAACTCTTTTTCTGTCTCAAATTTTGTCACTTTACCAAAGGGAGATCCTTGCTTTTGTGCCCTGTACACCTCCTGCCAATGGCCCAGCTCTGCTACCTAAGCTTTCTGGTTTGGGGTGAAGGTTCCTCTAAAGATGGGCTCCCACAGTCAGACATGGATACCTCATCTCCTACTTGCCTGGCTTGGGGTGATGTTCTTATGGCTGGATTAGAAAATTCACTAGTGTACCTAATGATGCCTAAAAGAGCTTTTGGGACACACTGCATCTTTCAAAATTGGTTTATTTTCACCTGTGACTGGAAGGGAACCAAGTTCCTCTCCAAAAAGCAGAGCAAAACAAAATCCCACTTAACCTCCTAGGAAAGATTTAGCTCCTTGACTTTAAGCAGAAAAAAAGGAAAGTTTTATATAAATACATCCTGAACTTCACTCAAATTTGTTTACCATTAAAACTTATCTCTAAGCTTGCAATTGCAGAATTTGATGTTGCAAGCATGGTAGAGCCACATAGCACATACTTAAAAGCAATTTACAGTACTGAGAATCTAATAAAGGTAGCTGACAAGATAATTGCCAAATTATAGGAATGCACTGCCACCACTCGCACACAAATGCTCTTTAATTATTTTTTGGCATCCGAGGAAAGACAGAGGAATGCTGAGTTAACAGGCAACATGTAATCCATCTGTGTTTGTTTTGGTGCATCCTGGATTTGTGGAAGACCCCAAAATGAGATGTTGTCTGGGGTACAATGACCTTTGTGTGCAGGAGAAAAATTGCCACCTCCTAGACCAACAGTGTAAAACAAGAGAGTTGGTTGTCTTTGGATTATGACCTGGTCACCAAAAGCATGTGGGAAAAATGTGTTCAGATAAAGGCTACAAAATTGTTAACACTTTGAATTACATTTAGATTACGGAGCTTTATACAACCAGCAGTCTCTGTGTTATTGAAAACCTTATCAGCTGCCATTCAGTGAATGCACTCACTAATAAAGTGCTTCGTGGAATTTGTGCATGTGTTTGTGCCTGGTGTTTGTCCAGCCATATCTTGGGGATTTCCTCCTCAGGCATCCATCTGATCCTAATCCCAGCCAACAATAGCCATTTTATTCCATTATGGTCTATCACGCAGTAATTAAAGAAATTATTTCCATGCTATTGTTGCTATTGTCTGTGTATACATCACAGATGAAAATAGGAAAAATATTTCTTGTTAAGGCAGTCATCTGTGGCATTATTCAGCCACTTGTGTGTTATGATTTCTTGATCCATTTAGAAAATGACATCAAATTACAATGATATGGAACTCTCTAATAGCATCATTGTCTGATTTCATTCTTTCAGTTTTCTTTTAATGAAGTCAGGAGTCTATTCTATGAGGGGTAAATGATCTTCATTTATAATACCCCATTCAAAGCTTGCTGCTTCAGATAGTAGAAACAAAAGGCCTAATGAAAACTGACATAAACTAGCATAGGAAATCTTGGTCAGACATTTCTTATGGATAAGACAGACAAACAGATCATTCTTGTGAAATACAGCTCACTGGCAGCACAGAATACCAGGATTATGTGAGCACACACCTCTTGCTGATTGTGTTCAGCATCCCCAAATTACTCTGTGGAAGCAAATGTGAAACCCTGATGTGGAGGTTTGGCTCTGCAGAAGCCCTGGATGGGCTGGGGGTCAGTGTCAGGATTCAGCATTGTCACTCTGGTGTGCTGGGGAAGGAAATGCAGCAACAGCAGTGGGAAGGTGTGGAGAGGAGCCTGGAGGAGAGGGAGTTAATGTTGTGACTGTGCCATGGCCTCACCCTGAGCACGTTTTCCTTATCTGTGAGGAAAGGCTGAGAGCCTGAACACGGGGCTGGAGATACCTGGCACAGCCTTGTTGGATATTTTCTCATACCAGACACAACCAAGTTCTCGGGGAGAATAAAACAGGGAACCCTCTCCAATAGGTGCACAGAGCAGGGAAGTGATGGCAGGAAATAGATATCAGCTCACTCAGTGTTGGTTGGAGATCCTTTCCTTTCAGAATCCAAAAGCTTGGACTGTTTCACAGCCCAAATCTATTATTCTAGATTTCTAAATGGAATCTTCCAAGAAAAATAAAGGCTTGTCCTGAGGTGTCATTGGAAAGCCCTGATTTTGTCTTGTAGGGATGGAAATATGCTTGGCAAAAAATTTGGGTGGGGATTATTGCTCAATACCAGTCAAAAGGCTGCACCTTTTTTTTTTTCCCACCTTCAGGGTTTTTTGTTTGGTTTTGGGGTTTTTTTCCCTCTTCAGAACTTGTTTTTTCCAGCAGTGAAAAGAAATCACTCCTTTAGTCACCAGGGTCATGCTCTTTAGACACATGAAGAATTTGAGATGGGCAAAAAGAATGGTAGGATTTCATGTACTTGCAATACCTGGAAGAAAATTAAAACCTTATCAGAGGATTTGTGTTCACCACCCCAGCAGCTGGGAACTCCTGGAGCCAGCATAGCCTTAAAGCAAGTCTGCCACCAACCTGCTCTCCCTGGGACAAGCTCACTGGGCATGCAGATCCACTGCTTTTGGCTACCTGAGTGCAGATATTCCTACCCCCACAGAAATTGTCTGACTTGGTGTGGGTGCAACAGCACTGGAGTGAAACGGCTGGATCAGCTTGGAGTGCTCAGGGGACCAGGTACCCTCAGCCTCATCCCAGGTGAGGCTAGCACAACCAAGAGACTCCACACAAGAAAGCTCTCAATGACAATGTAATTGTTTTGGCTAGAAATATTTCTTTTTGAAGCTTTGGATCTTCCAAGCAGGTCTTGTATTTGTTGTGTGAGTCAGGGCTGTGGTCACAGCTGTGGACATCACATCTGTTCTCCTTAGTTACTCATGCTCAGCTGTCTCTGATCTGACCTCCCTGGTTCAAGCACATGGTGCAATTGCAAGTTAATTGGCTATCTAGGTGCTTTTCCTGGATAGGAATTCTGAGATCAGCTTCCTTCTTGGTTCTGCTATTTCCTACTCAAATCCAATTTCCACTGCCAGAGTTGGCATAAATGGGAATTCTTCCTCCACATGTTTGTCAAAATCAGAGCAAAGCCTGCAGCTCTCAAAGCAGCATACATCTTTTGGGGCATGGTGAAGGGATATTTTAAAAAATCTTTTTAAAAAAATCTAATTTTCAAGAACCAAAAATCTCCAGCACAGAATAGCTCATCCTTACATTAACTTTTTGTGGTCAAAAATGCATGTCTGGATTGTATAAGCTGGTTTTCCAACAGTATTGATCCTTTATGGTACTTAAATGTGTGCATTCCATGGGCACCAAGACCTAATGAATAATATGACTGCAGAAGCTTTACCAGAACATGGGTACTGAAGAGGTCTTGTCTTCTGTGATCAATCAGCTTTGCAGGCTCATCAGACTGACCTGTACTTTGGTTGATGGGGAACACTAAAAACATCTTATCACCCTTGTAAAGAACTCAATCCTATTAATTTTCTTTATTTCTCTGCATTTTTAGTCAATCAAAAACTGAGGAAGACAAACATCCTCGGTGTGCAGAAATCTCTGAGGGGTGGGAACGTACAAAAAAAATCTTCATTTGCTTTAAAGATCTCTTATTTCTCCCTACACAGGATTTCTACGTTCAGAAATCCTCCAAGTATATTTTCATTCATGCTTTGAATAATCTATACTTTTAACCAAATTTTGCTTGAATTTTTCTTTCTCTTTTTAAATAAGAGATAGTGTAAAATCCACAGAGTATGTTTGCACTCAGGAATTTTGTCTATTGCTAGTTTTAAACAACTTTCCAATTATAAATTATTTCTCATTAGGTTTTTCTTATCTAGTGGCGTCTCTGAATTAGGATTCACCTCTGTGCAGTTAAGAATGTAAAAACAGTTTAATAAGACCTAAATTGGTGCTTAAAACTAAGGGTGTAAGCAAAGGTTTCTCTCAGATGTAAACAACTGGAAGTTCATGCTGCTGCTGTTTTCTGAAGGGTCTTGTCTGGGTCACTTTATTCCAGCACTGCAGTAGTTCTGAGGTCTGTAAAGTCCCTTGTGCACGTAAAGTTTACCTTGGATAAGTGGTTGTGGCACCTAGGCTTGGGTTTCGAGAATACATTTTGTAAATGTAAATGTTGTCTCTCTTTTGTATGCTCCAGTATTTGCTTACAATGTTGTCTGTGTGAATTTCCTAGCAGAGAGATTTGCTAACAAATTGTAGCTGGAGAACAGCAAAACTGAAGCCAACTGGTTTGCAGGATAGGAAAATAAAAGCGCAAAAGGTACTGCAGACAGCAGCCACTCAGTTTTTAGTGACAGCATTTGCATTTCAACACATTTGTGAGTAAAAAACCACCACAGTAAGAGCTGGGCAAGGGTCTCTCCTTGTCTTCAAGAAAAGAGCAAGTATGAAGATTCCCTTACTCTCAACATTGATTTTTCTATTTACCATTCATGATACTTTCAGTAGTTGCACTGCTAGCAGGTAGTGTAATAACTGATAAAAGCTGTTTCTTAACTGTTTCTGGTTAGCTGTAACTAATTGACATAAATATTTATGCTGTAGTTATCAGTAAAATATATTTTTCTGTAAGCACCAATAACAAACCAATCCTTTAATTATGATATGGAACAGCTGGTGGCATTCACAGAAACATTTCCTTTTTACAGATAACTCAGAGAACAGGGAACAGCGCTATTTTCACTTGGACCCTTTCAAAGAAACAGGAAAATAGGAAGGGAGTTTTAATATTGTATTCTACATGAACATTAACTCCCACATTGTTTTCTGTCCAAGATTATAAACAATGTTCATTTGAGAGGCTTTAGATTTATTCCTATTTTAAATACTGTAGGGAGTGATTAAAGATACTGAGCATTAATCTTGTGAGGATACATCAGAGGCACTTCCAGCTTGTGCCCTGCAAGCTAAACCCCGTGCAGGCACCAAAGTCTGTAACCTTTCTGCTGCTCCCAGATCATCTGGTAAAATTTTCATCAAATACTCAGCCCTGTTTGATGTCTGCCTATGTGGTACTTGTCAAGAGCTGGAGAGACAGATTGGTGCTGGATAACTACTGTTTGGACCCAAAAGGCATTTAATATGTGTTACAATCCCTAGAAACTGCTCAGGGATTCTTTACCAGCACTTAATGAATGTGCTTTAGTGATGAAAACAAAATAAAGTCAGAGTGAGCTCAGCTCTTCCTAATGGTTTGTAAATCCTAAACACAAGATGGATTCTGCTCTTAACTTCATCTAGCAGTTTATAAGTTGATATGAGAATGAGAATGATAGGAAGATATGGCTTAAGGTCAGCTGTTGTCTCATGGTTTTTGAGAGCCAGCAGACTCAAATTCAAAGCATCTGTTGCAAAACTAAATGAATTCTAGTTGAAATTTATTTCTACAAAAGTTGTCCGTTGGGACATTCCTACAGTAAGTTGAATATTTATTTCTGCTGTGAGACATAATTGCATCTGTTGTGTGTTTTTGATTTCTGAACGTCTGGGGGCAAAATCTCAGTTGCTCTAAATGGGTAAAGCTGTTCTCCCTGCTTTTGTTATGGAAAATTCTGCTTGAGATATCAAGCTGTGGGAAAGTTGTTTTGTTTTGGATTTTTTTGTAAGGAGATGCCTTTGGATAGGTTCATTTTTGGGTGGGTTTTGGGTCTTTTTTCCTTGTGGAGATAGGGTCTAACTACTAGTAGAATACTTGCAGAAATGTTGTTCTCCCGTGTCTGGTAAAAAGCCTAATTTAAATGAGTTCCCTAAATTAAAAAAAAAATGGACTGTTGTAGTAAAAGTTATTGTTTTGCTCAAGTTCTTATTTCCTATGAGCACAATAATATATCATCAACAACCTAAATATTTTCATTCAAAATGGTGCCTAGTTGGGAGTATGGTTCTCATAGTTGGGAGTATGAAACTTCATCCTTTCATCCTTTACTGTGGGCCAGGTTCCAAGGCTGAACTGACATCTCTTATGGGGAGGAACATAAACTCTTCCTCTGGCTACTTTCCAGTGACAGAGATTTGGGGCTTGGGAGGTCTTTTGAGGGTTTTTTGGAGTTTTGTGTTGTTGGATTTGTGGGTTTGTTGGTTTTTTTTTTTAGTGAGAAAATATTTTATTTTTAACATCTCTAGCTTTGATGTGTTTTTAAACAGATTCCACAGCAAGAATTTTTTGCTCAGTAATCATTTTGTCCTTGTGAGAGTTTTATATGTGATCTCCCAAACCATCTCCCCAAAGCTTCCCCAGAGTCATTTGTTGCATGTTGGAGAAGGTTTCTATGGAAAGAGGGGCATGCAGGCAGAGTAGGCACACATCCCTTTACATGCCTCTTTGCTAATGTCCCATGCTCTGTGGATCTCATTGTGAGAATCATGAGATACCTTCATAATGTTATCATTTTAGTACAGAGGTTTGGGAGGTTTTTTTTCAGGGTTTTCAGCTGTTGTTTCTTAGCTCTTTGTCTAGCTACTTTGTGCATGAAATAATTCATGTGGTTTGGGCATCTATTCAGGAGAAGGCTCTAAGTTCAACTTTTAAACTGTTTCATTTTTGTATGAGAAACTTTTTCCCACTAGCTTAACTTTGGACTATTAGCCATAGCTGTATCTGGGCCAAGATTTTTCAAGAAGCATCAAGAATTTACTGAGTACATATGTTCATTCTGTTTTATCCCCTTGAGATTACCTTTCTCCTGCAATCCAGCCTGGAAACTGAAACAGCCTTGACACTTTGCATGACACTTCCTCTCCTTCATGTACTCCTCCTCTTGGGTTTTTCAGAAAACCACTGGGGCAGCGTACAAAACTGCAAATAAGATGCAAGTTTACAATTATACCGCTCATGGATAAAAATCACAATTTAAACAAATAAGTGTAAATATGGAACATGTGGCAGAAGACAGAACAGATTAGCACTTAGCTGATATGCAGAATTTTTTCCTGCTATGTTTGAGTTGATATCATGTGCTAGTCTGTCCTTTAGGAACTTGAAAAGAAATTTCTAATCACAGAGGGTCAAAACTGGTAGCAGGGTGCTCAAACCTCTTGCTTTGAACTGTGGACCTGCTTCATGTAGATTTTTAATATTTTTTTAACCAGACAAACTCAACAAGTTTCAACTTCCAGCAAAAGATGGGTGACCAAAGAAGAGTAGTCCTCAGCTCCTTGATTTTTATGACTTCATCCTCCAAAATCTTGTCCTTTCCTAATAAGTTTCCCAGGAAATGCAGCTTTGCAACAGACCCAGTTTTATTATTTACACTATTTAAGATTGCCCAGCTTGAACCAGATTTTCCAGTAAAGGTGAAAGGCTCCAGCTGCTTGGGTCTTTTAAGCAGCCTTAAACTTGACAACCAAAAATCATGTAAGCAATTTACATATCAGACCTGAAACTCTGGGCTGTTGTTTAGTTATATTCAATAACTAAAGATTCTCACCAGATTCCTGTTTCTGTTGAAGCTGTGCATGCCTACAGCGGAGGGACAGAAACTCTGCTAATAATCCTGCATTGCCTTTCTTCTGGGTGCTCACACTGTGGGGTTTGCACAGCTCTTGGTTGTCATCTGCTCTCTCTTTCCTAAGTAAAAACTGTGCAAGGTTTTCTGCCTGTTTTATGTTAGTGATAGCAGAAAGGAGGTTGCTGGAGGATGTGGACGTGAAGAAAAAGTTCTCATGGGTTTGGATTTTATCTTAGTTGGCTAGAGTGAACTAGACTTGGTAGAAGTGAACTTTACCTTTAAAATATCACTTTTTCTGTAGTTGCTGTCTGTATTCTCTTTGCCCTGGATCTGCAGGGGCTCTTGTGTTTTGGTTGCCAGTCCCTGAGTGTGACTGACCAAGGCCTGAGAAGGACATGTCAGAATCACTAGATTAGTTTTACCTTCTCCTCTGACTGATTGCCAGGCAGGACACAGATGTTTTCAAGTTCTCCTACTTGTTGATATCAGGACATCAGTTTGTAGTTTATAGCCTGAGGCAAATTCTCCTCATGTGCATGATTGCAAATGCTACATAAGCATTATGTATGATAAAATGTAAGAATGTGATAGATGAAGTAGAATAAGTAACTGCACTTTCCAGAGTTCATATTTTGTATTCAGCTTGCAGCAAGAATAAGAAATTGAATTGTTTAGCCCGCTATTTTTGAGGACTATCACTAACAGTGATAAACATGACAAGATGACAAGACCACATGTGCACTTAAGGCAGAAAAAAATAAAAGCATGGAATAATTCAATCTGTAGATTTAATTTTCATGCTCTTGCAGTCTCTAAGGACGTACATGACTGACAACTTTAATAACAAAAATCTGGATCTGAGGGTCCTCCTCCAGCGACCCAGCAAACCTTTGCCAAGTCATGATGGCTGCCTGATGCACAGCCTGAGTGTCAGCTGAAGAAAGAGAAACACCTGGGATTCACGAGCTGAAAAATACATCTAAAAAGGAAATACAAGATGAAGTGGAGGAAGATCACAGGCAAAGAGCAAAGACTGGAATAGCTAAAACTAGTGGTATGGACATTGCTGGGGATGAGACTGCTCCTGCTTCATGGCTCATAGGGATGTCCAGCCTTGGTTTTGTCCCTGCTGTTAACACTATACTGCTGTGATATTACTAATTTGAGAGTGGATCTTCTCTAAACATCCATCATGGGGCAGTGCTCTGGGCAATGGGCAGTTCTGTTCCTCTGAAAAGAGCATCAGCTACACCTGGGTGTAAGAGAGGTGAAGGATGCACCAGGGAGCAGTGGGCTGCAAGGGGAGGCTCTGCTGCCAACTGGGAATGCCACAGAGCTCATCTGCAGATGTGAGCTCCCATTTAATGTGATTTCCAGCAAATCTTTAATCGAGCTCATGACCAGCCTTCTTATGTCACTTTTATCTGGATCTCTCTCGTCTCACCCCATAAAAAGTGGCTTTTATGAAGATGTGGAGTAGCCTACTGCACAAATGACACATCACCTCCTGAAATCTAATAGAGCTGTCATCCTCGTGCTGCTGTTGTATCTGTTAAAGCCATCAGCTGAACATCTGTCCCTCTGTATTTTATACATTACAAACCACTTTGCCAACTGCCTCCACCCAGATAGGTTGCCGGAAACACTGCATTTTAAATGCTTTTAGAGTGGGAGGAAAGAGGGAGTGTTTTTTTCATTTTTCAGTCAGCTGCATCTGATAAAAGAACACTTTGTAGTGCTGGGTAACCCCAAACATTTAAAAGCTGGTTTGCAAGCCATGCTGCAGTATTATAAAGAGGACTGGAGCTCTTCAAAACTCATTCGATTGGAATCACACTGGACCCAAATTTGGCAAGAAAACCACCTAATTTCAGTGCTGAAATCTGTAACAAACTGGAAGTAATTCTCCATTAGCATGGAGTTCATATAAATCAAGGCTTCTGCTTCCAAAACTGAATTACCCACAACAGCATAAGCTATTGTTGCTTTTAGGAGCAGACATCCAAACCCAAGCATGTCCAATTCCAGGTGTTCAGTGCTGTAATGAGGGCCAAGATTTTTTGAGATATTTGAATAAGTTAAACAGCATGTTGAGCTTTCCTGAAAAAACTGTCTCCTTTTGGAAGGGATTTTAACCCTTTCAAAAAAAAAATCAGTTCTTTTCTGATTCTGAATATTTTTAGAAATATTCTCTATTTCTATAGAAATATTCTAATTTTATGGCAGGATCTTTGTATTTGGCTTGATGATGCCCACGGGGAAGAGCTGCAAAGAGCTCATGAGCCCGGACCAGCAGCAGAAGGCTGGAGAAAGCAGTGATGAGACAGAGGGAGCAGGAGCAGACTGCAGGGCATGGCCAGAGGAGCTTCCTTGGCAAGTTGCTCTTCCCACACAGAGCTGGATAACACAATTTCATCACATGCACCTCAAACAGAATTTGATCTCCTTGTAAAGAGTGAGGGGCTGAGCAGATTGCTATTAAAATCAACCAGATTTCATAGAATTAACTGTAGGGTGGCAAACATGAAATAGCCAACTGCTATTTCTTTTTTACCCTCGTTTTAATGCTTTTTTGCCCAAACAGCAGCAGGTGTTCTGGGCTGCCCTGTCAGCGTTTCCATATGGGTCAGAAACTAAATCAGCTACCAAATATGGATGTAGAGTAATTAATTACTCCTGCAGTACTTCTCTCTCTCTTTGCTGATATTGCATTTATTTTCATTCTGGGCTGTGTGGCAGTTCCCAAGGCAGTGTCTGACTTTGTTTGCAATTTGGTGTAGTGAAAAGAACATAATTTGCTATTCCCAATTCTAAATGTTGCTATTTTGTTGTGGGTTTTTTTTTTTACCTGACACTCTTTTGCTTAGACAATGCTGGAGAGTCAAACCATCTATAAAGATACTGTAGGTTTAATGCATTGTGATTGGGATTGATATGGAATATGGTGTATTTGAGAGTTCATCTTGAGGGAAAAGTCACAGTACAGCCAATTTATTAGCTGTGATGCTTCTTAATATCTTGAGAAGCTCACCCTGCTGCACCTGCCAAGAAAGGCTGTCTCCTGGAAGAGCTCAGGCAGTTTATCTCAATAGATACTTGGATACAGCATAAAGGACACTTGCTGGCTGTGTACCTGCATTTAAAATGGGTTAAGACTAAACTCTGTGTGTCTGCAGCCTGAGTATGTGCGGCTGATAAACTCATAATCAAAGAAGTGAAACCCTTTTGAAGATCAAAGGAATTGTTGTTATGTGTATCTGATTACAAGCAATGGTCTGCGGTGTCTTGTAGGAGCAAATACAATCAGTGGCACAAACAGGAGTGGTTGGGATGGAGACATGGGGATTTAGGACTCTTCTCTGGTCTTGGGCACTCTGACCCAGTGTTAGGAGCAAAATACACATCATTACAGCCACATAGTTCCAGTTTCTCCTACAAGCTGAGTTTTCAGTCAACTGAAGAGACCTGGGAGGAGCAGTGAAACTGTCAGATGTATTTTGTCGTGGAAAGATATCCTGACTTTTAGACACAAAGGAAAGCTGTACTTTCTCCCCTGCTTCTCATTTTCCACATCAGACATGTCCAAGAATGAGGAGGAAAAAAATCACACTTAACTATGACACGTCTCATCCTTGCATTTTCCAGCGTTATGAATTCATGTTGCATGGTTTAGGCTTTGTTCTAGCCCTAACATACATTCTAGTGTGGTAATAATAATATAACCATAGCCTTGTCTGTCTCCTGAGGTTTGAGGGATGAGGGGAATTTCTGTAGACTCAGGGCACACAGCTCAAGGAGTCCCTGAGGCTAAAGTAGCCACGTGCCAAGATCAGTGCTGATGGGGTGTGGAGGAGTTTGATTAATATGCTGAAATTCAAGCTGTATCTGCCAGAGGCTGGTACTAAAAAAAAAAAAAATTCTAACAAGATAGATGTTTGAGAAATTCTGTAGATGCCTCACGTTGTCAGGGGCACAGGGAGGAGAAAACTTTGCCTTGTTGTACTTTTGCACAGGCCAGATATTATTTTGTTGGTAGATATCAAGAAGCATGTGAGAAAGGATAAATGGAATATGTGGAGACAGGGATTTCCACCAAAACCATCTCAGTGGCAGCCACAGAGCCCGTTTTCCATCTGAAGCAGATCACATGCACTGTCACTAATCCTTCCCTCCCATCCTCCATTCTAGGCAAAACATCTGTGCCTGGCAGCACTTGCAGGAGTTGTGGTGCAAAGGGGTCTGTACAGTGATTCCAGTCTCATCTAGGGTATAAAGTGATCGTGCTCTCCTCCTCTCACCTCCTCTCCCTTCCATACATCCCAGCAATGGATTTCCCTGAGCACTTCTGTCCCATAAATAAGGCATGGTGTCACTTTTGTTTGTCTGTTTATCACTCTTGTTTCTGCCTGAAAATCTGAAGAGGAAGGAAAGGAATATTTCATTATAAGTCATTTCTAAATGGAGAATTTTTGAACACGCGAGTCAAAAGAGTATCTTGAGGAGAAGGGAGGTTCAGTAAGGCACTGTATGTTGGAAATCCCAGCTGTTGTTTATAAGAAATGCTGCATAGATTCATAGCACAGCCTAGGTTGAAGGGAATCTTGAAAGATCATCTGGTCTAATCTTGTCATGAAGAAAAAAATGTGACTAAGGAAATGTCCTGGTCTTGCTATTTCCAGGATTGTGCCTTGCTTTTGCCAAGGTCAGATAGTGTCACTCTGATAAAGCAGAGTGGGAAATGAGGCTGGTAGGCCACTTCTATTAGTTTTCACATGCTCTATGTAACCAAAAACTGAAGCACAATCTGTTGGCACAGGATTGTCTGTGTATCCTTAGTTCAGTCAAAGAACTTTTTGGAATACTTGATATTTTAGTCTCAACCATGGTTCACATCTGAAGTAATTTGAAGGTTTATTTTGATTAGAATCTGAATAGTCATTTTTGATTAGCAGTCTGCATAGATCAGAAGTGATACTGCAAATCTGAAGCCCTGCTGATTGCCAAAGGTAACACATTCTCTGTGCTTACTCAGGTTTTCGGTGCTGAATTTTTTGAAGTTGAGCTGAACCATGCAATATTCGTTTGCTTTGCAACTGTTGTCTAGCCATCTGCTTTAGGTTTTGCTTGATTTCAAGAAGGGTTGGATTGTTTTGGCTTTTTGTTTTTTATTAAAGATGTTGGATGCATTAATCATCTGAAAAATCAAAACACCCTCAAGATTAATTACAGATATGGGTCAGCTATTTGTTGCATTCTGCCCATATGAAACAGGTGTTTGGGTTGGCAAGTCATCCAGGGGCAAAGGAAGGACTTCATAGAGGGTTTTTTTTCCTTTGAGTTTATGGTGAAAATGAGCTTTACACATTCTCCAGGAGTCAATTACTTCAAATGTCGTGTTCTGCAAACAATCCTTACTGGAACAGTTTCATAGAATCACAGAAAAACTGAGGTTAGAAAGAAAATGTACAGGTCATTTAGACCAATCCCTACAAAAAACAAGGCCATCTGCCTTTGTCTTTATGATAGCCATCAATGAGGTAGCTGGAGAAAGCAATTAGATGCACCTATCCTCAGCTTGTTCTTGGCTGAAAAAATGCCATTCTTGTTCTGTCTTGTGCTCCAGTCCTTGCCTGGCTTGGTTACAGCATTTTCATTCTTCGTTGTCTGAAGTACTTCCTATGGGAATACAGGGCAATCTCTTCCCCATACTGGTGTCTCCACACGTGGCCTGAAAGGTTGGGTTGGGTTAGAGAGCAGTGCAGGCAAGGCTGGGGAGATGAAATGGGCAGGCAGTAAATTCACAGCTGACCCAGGTACCTGTGGCTGGCAGCTTTCAGTGGGAGGTGCTGAGCTCACGGTGTTTTCCTGGGGGGAATTCTCCAGTAGCATATTTTGGTGTTGGAACCCAGGTTTGTTTTCCTTAGGTCTATTTGGCAAACGAATAGTGCTTCCAGCAGCCAAGAGCACTTCAAATTTGATCCAGCAGGGAGCCCTCTCATCAGGTAGAAGGGATTCAGACTGCAGAGGTTAAAGTCAAATGCTGGAGTCCCAGCTCAGCACCCCATTCTTTAGAGCTTGCTCACCATATGCTGACAGATGACTGTCCTTTCCTCAACAACTAAACTCTTGTTTAGCTTTATTTCAAATGTTTACTTTTCTGCTGGGATTTCAATAAAAGCCCCTTGTCCTGCAGCAGCAGCAAGTCATCCAGGACAAGAATGGGGTCTGTAAAACTGTCCTGGTTTTGTGCTTGGAAAGCCCTTTGAGAGAGACTGCACTACCCATCCTGTGTTTTGCTTTTGGAAGGAAGTTAAACATACATTATTTAAGTTATTTGTGTTCTTGTTAGTTCATGGGGACAAAGGGGCTGACTGGTAACAAGCATAAAATAGTTGAAATTTATGCCCCTATGATTCTTTTTCTAAACAAAACAAACTTCCAAAACAGGAAAAGAAGAGGTGGGGGGAAGTGAGGATCAGTTGTTATGTTTTGAGTTGCTTTGGTTTATGTGTTGCATTTTTTTCTTTTTGAGCTCTGGTTAGCCTACTGCATCTCAGGCTATCTCTGGTCCCCAGAAATAAGGCCATTTATTCAGTCTCTCTAACAGAAGAGTTGCCTTAGAAAATTAAATTCTGCAGCTAGACCTCTGGTGTGTTGGTCCACTGAGGAGAAGTGTTTCCAGCACAGTACTGTGCACTTGCCTCTGTTTCCTGGTGGCTTTTCCCTCTCTTACTGCACAGTGATCAACTCCCTGTCACAGAGCAAAAGCTACAGCAGCTCTGGACAGGAGCAGAAAGTGTATTTTAAATTTCTCTTTGCCCTTTCTGTTTCCAGCTTTAAATGGTGCTGAGTAGTGGAAAAAATCAAGCCTTGAGGCTACAGCAGCAGCAGCAGCTCTTGAGCCTGCAGAACCTTTGGGTGTGCTCAGTGTTGATGGTGCAGCTCCCACAGCATCCAGCCCCAGGGCTGTGCTGGATTCAGCCCTCCTCCCGGCTTCTGGAGAGAAGGGAGCCAAACCTGCCAGTCCTTCTCCCCTACTGGTGTTGACTAAATCATGTGAGAGGGATTAAGGAGAGCAGTGAAGCATTTTAACCCTACTCTCTCTGCAAGAGCCCTGGGGAACCGGAGTGTTCTCTAAAAACTGGGCATGTGCATCAAAGGACATGAGAGGGGGAGAGAGGTGGAGTTTGACAAAGAGCCCCTAATCCAGTTAGCTCTTGGTGCTGCTGATGGGGCCACAACATGGAACTAAGGAGTGTTTGCTCCAGGATTTCCTCCCTTTGGACGCTGAGCACTAAGGATCTTTTGGGTTTCAGGAAGGCAACAGTGCCATAGCAGATTTGTGTGGTGCTTCCACAGGCGTTCCCACTCCTCCCTGGAGCTTTCTGAAATCACTCTGGCTTTTGATAGTGGCCCAGCTCCCCAGTTCAGTGCCTCCTCTTTGTGCAGGCACCATGGAGTCCAGGCTGGAGGGAGATAATACTTCCTGAAGTGCTCATTTATCCCAGCGGGAGAGAGGCGGCTCGCAGCATCCACACGGGTTATTAAGCTGCACTGAAAAGAAAGAGCAAACTGCAGAGTTGTATTAGTTTATGTATTATCAGCATTTGTAAGGTACCTGTTGCCCTAGTAACGAGCAACAATGTATATAGGTTCAACCAGGCAAAATCACCCTCTGGTCAGGGAAATAAAAAATTCATGGCCTTTCCTCCGGAGCCACTCCTCCAGTGCTTGGGGAGGAGGGCTTAGGAGACAGAAGAAACTGAGCTGGTTGTTATGATCATACAATCCCAGTTTCTGTTCATTCACTGCTCCTGGGAACCCTGCAGAGCTGCTAACAAGCTGTGTGTATATTGAGAGCACGTAGGGATATGCTGGAGGCAGGGGGGACAGAGGGGTGGGCAGGTTCACATAATTTGAAGCCTGCACAGTGCCTGCCAGTGCAGTGGGCTTGGGGATATATGGAGCTGCCCTTTCCATGTCCCTCCTGCTCTCACCTCCGAAGGACTGGCTGGGGAACTCACCATACGGCTTCTCCTGACCCCATTCACCCTGGGACTAGTTTGTCTTGGCATGAGGGGAGTGACAGACTGCTGTTTGTGTGACAAGTGCATGTGCTGCCCTGTCCTCACTTCTCAAGGCTTAGTGTTTAATCATTAAATGGGAATCCTAGCATTGCCAAACCTGCAAAGCTGCCACAGGTCTCACAGTAGCAGTTACTCTTCTATGAGGGCTGAATAGAGAATGAACACGGTGCTGTTGCTGTTTGTGTCATGGGATGGTCTGAAGACCATCATGCTTGGCACTGGGAGATCACCCTGCCACTATGTCCCACTGGTTGTCCCATCTCTGGAGCAAGGACCCCAGCTGAGTACATGGTCCTCTGGACTTTCAGATGCTTGACACTTGATATTTTCCTTGCAGAAAAATAGATTGTTCTGTATACACAGTATAACAAGATAAACATTGTGCTCGGTGTGACAACCAAGAAAAATACTGCAAGGATACCTTAAAGGCTGAGATGGGTTCAGAAGACAATGCTGACTTTGTGTCAATGTCAGGGGGAGAGTCATTGCTCAGGTCCTGGCAGTTGTAGGAGATAAAACAGCACTTTCTATTCCATGTGGGTCAGCTAGTATGGACTTGTTCCTAGCATTGATTCTGTATGCTGGCTAATGACAATACAGTTATTGTTCTTACACCTGTTTGCAAAGGGAAATGAATTGATGACAGAATTTTAGTGCCTCTCCATGAGGCAAATGGGTCAGGTTTCTTTATTTTTGTCATTTAGTGCAGTACATCTGGTCTTTCAAATTTGAGCTGCAACCCAAGATATATATAGGCAATTCAGCCCCTTGTTTTATCATCTTCTAAAAGACAATAAAGCAAGTCATTAAAATCTCCACCAGACTGAAATAAGAGGTGAGATTCTGATAGCTGTAAACTAGGCAGCCAGCTAAAGGGAATCCAATTATTTCTGGCACTGCAGGGTTTTGCTGCAGGATCACATCACAACTGGTAGCCAGGAGCACAAAACCTACTTCACTTTGGCTTGATTCTTGTCACAATTGCTACACAAACAGTAAAACTTCATCATCTGCTACTGTTCCGTGTTCCTATCAATCTCTCTTTGTTGCATCAGAAGAGATTTGTCTTCACTCTCTATCAGCCACCACAGTGATTGCCTCACTGTGACTTTGACTATAATTTTAATTGTCTATAGATCCTGCACTGATCTTTCTGACACCAAAAGATTTAGGAGTAGAGTTAAGCTCCAGAATCGATGTTAACAAGTCTTTACTTGGGACCCTTATTTAATAAACTCTCATAGCCTCTAGGGGTGATTTACAAAACTGACCTTCACTGACTGTCTGTAAAACCAGAAAATCAGTAAATACATTTCTTCAGGAAGTAATGGATGCTTCCTTATTGGGAATCACCATGGCACCTGAGCCATGGCCACAGCTTTACCTGCCCCAAAGCATTACTGCTCTAAGTCTTGAGTAGATGATTTATTGCCCTGAAAGAGTGGAATAAACCAAAGCTCCTTGTTCAATGCACATTAAGATGTTGTAGCAGAGGTAAAAGTAGCTGATTACTTGCAGCGCAGAGCCTCTTCCCATGTCTAGCAGAACTGACAGTGTCACTTTAAATGGTCCAAGTTATAGGAGTCTGACCCAAATGTTGTAAAAGATACGGTATGGAACAGCCAGGCTTTGATGAAGACATGGCTGGATAACCTAACAGGCATTCCTTGGCTTAACAGCCCTGCAACAAAGTGCAATGAGTTGTGTGGCTTTGAGTTCCATACGAAGGTTTCTGCTTTAAAAATTAAAGGGGGACAAAAGTAATTGTGTTGGGATTCTGTTCTGGCAGACAACATGTGGCAGGGACCATGCCCCCAGTGAAAATGCCGTGGAGACAATGTGTCTGCTCCTACCCATCACATTGCTTTCCATGCCAGTGCCTGGCTTCAATCCATACACAAAACCCAGGCTGCTGGCTGCAGTGGTATTTGCAAAGGTGAAATCATGCAACTGTCACTGAAGCCTGCTCGTTCCTGATCAGAAAAGTCGATAAACATTTTACAGATGATGTGTTTGGGCAGCAATTCTGAAGTGACTCTGCTCTGCCTCCTTTTGCCCTCTGGTTTGCCTGCTGGGGATGCTGTGTGTACTTCACAATAAATGGGTATTAAAGGTTTATTAAGCGATACAAGTCTGTTAAGAGGTGCTATCCACAAATCAGTATAAAATATTCCAGGCTATTGTAAGGCCCTATTACAAGAAAATGGAAGGATTTTGCATCAGTTGATTAACCAGTTAGGAAACTGTGCCCCTCATTAAACTTTCATATGACACATTAAATGTACAGTTGTAAATGAAAGGTGACTAGGCCATTTATTGCAAAACAAATGGATTGATATGATTAAAAGGGGGCTGTGCTTTTGTGTGGGGATACTGTCAAGAGGAATAGGAAGAGCACTTGCAAAAATGAGAATGCCAAGATGTGCTTTTACTTCAAAACAGAGTCCTGAATCTGCCCTGTTAGAAAAATCTATCACTGAGACTTGAGCGAAGTATTATCTAACCATCTGAGACACAGGCCTATAATTCATGGGTCATTGACACAGTAGAGAAGATCAGTTCTGGCTATTGTAGCAGCAGAGGGACTCTTAATCCATGGATTATTAACGTGGAAAATTGAAGGGGCTGTTACAGGCTTGTGGTTTATTAGACTATTGTGGATTTAGGGAGCTTTAATTTGAAGATTATGGACACAATGGAGTGCAACAGATCCCTTGACAATGTCAGTGGCAAGGCTTTTGTACAGGAGAAAGCTTCTGCTTGAATTCTGTCCTTCCCCATCCCACAGGATACTGCTTAGGAAAACACTTATGGGGCTGCAGTCACCTTTGAAGCTCATTTGATCAAAGTAACTCAGAAACACACTTCTCTGAAGATAATGTTCCCTCAGCCCTCCAATCTGGAAATTATTTTGTTCTAGCAAGGCTTTTCTTGCCAGCACTTGATTTTCATCCCCTATTGCTGTTTTGTCTTGCAAAACTTTGATGCTACACTGTGTTTGTATAACATCATTAGGTCCATGGGATGCTTTGCAGGACAAGTGAGCTGAGTGTGTTCTCTTGGAGAAAGACTAAGGAATGAAACCTTGGACCTTCACTAGCAACAGCTTTGTGAAATACCCTCCTGCCTCTGATCACCATCTCAAAAGCCTGGGTGAGCTCATCTCTGCTCCCCATCCACCTTGAAGGACTAATAGAGATGTGAGGAGTTTGTGGGTATGGAGAGGCATAATGAGGCTTCAACACAACCATAGCTCCAAAGACTACCAACCTGCTCTGAAAGCACACCAGGGAGAGTTTCTTCCCTGCCCAAGAATGTTGTATGTTTTCCTTGTACCTTTCTCTGTCCCAGAAGAAGGGCAGGAAAATGGAAATTGTTACAGAAAACCCTGTGGGAAGGGTTGGGGTTGAGGGAGACTCAGAATTGGCATTGGGGTCAGCTCTGTAAGTGCAGCGGTTCCACTGCACAGCACGGGCATGGACTGGAAACCTTCCTTCTCCATTCTCTGATTTATGTTTGTAATGCAAGAGGAGGAGCTGTGAGCAGGCCAGCACAGAGTGGCTGGTTGGATCAAGGCCCTTGGCACGTCCTCTGTGCCCGTGCTCAGCTCGAGGTGTCTGTGCCTCACAGGTTGTTTTGCATCCCTTCCATGGCAGTCTGCAGCTGGGGAGGGGATGAGGAGAGCAGGGAGGAAAGCCAAAATGCCATCTGTGTGGGCATTGTTTGGTTTGATGTGCTCTCGTCCAGGTAAAGCACAATTTGTTCATGGAGCTTCTTGCTGCTGGAAGCCAAAGCTTGAGTGGGATCAGAAGGAACTGCACAAGCCCTTGGTTGGTGGCTCATGAATGGCTTTTGGATGATGTCTCAGCCACAACATTGACGCCAAGGTTTCTAGCTGTAGGGAGGACAACAGGAAAAACAGCCATGCTTGCCCTCTTGTCCAGGTAATTTTCCAAAGTTCCTACTTCTTCTATTAGATTTCATTTTAGGGCCAGAAAAAAACCTTAAAACTTTCCCAACAGGGGAAGGAAGAAGGCAGCTGCACAAAATAAACTACAGTGTCTGTGAATTGAGGAATGGGAAGCAAAAAGGAGGCAGGGAGTTCTGTCAGGCCAAGACAGGTGAAATGAATGCTCCAGTTTCCTGGCCCAAAATCAGTGATATAGTCACTGTCAGTATGTGACAGAGAAAGCATGTGCAGGGCTTCAGAAGGCAACTCAAGAATTTCTAGGAACAGCCCTGGGCACTGGGACAGTCCCCACCCTCTGATGCTCCAGTGTGTACCCAAAGGCTTGATGTATACACAAAATCTCAGCAGTCATGCAGAGATTTGATTAAATTGTAAAATTGGTTGGGTGATTATTTTAATTGAAAAATATATATTTACTTGAAATAAACTCCCGTTTCTCAACTATGCTTATGTTACACTGATAGTTTGGTTTATATTTGAATAGAAAATGTTTAATATTCAGCCTGGGAATAGTTATTTAGCACAAATAACTATTTCTTCAATATTAATTTCCACTTCAAGTATTTACATTTTCTTGCTTTCCCTCCTTGCCCTCTTCCATTCCTCTCCCCATCAAAATTTACTTATATTTCCCAGGGAATATATGTGGTTTGGAGTAATGCAAAACAAATGATGGATTGAGTGTATTTGCAATGCCCTTTGAAAACTGTCCCAGTGTTCAAATACTGCTCAATTTTATTCCTAAGTGTTCTGCAGCTTACTGCTGCAACATGTCATCTACACAGCCAGGAAGTTGTACAAGATACACAAGATTCAAGCCAACAGGATAAAATCCAAGTGATCTTTTAGCTAGCTTTTGAAATGAGTAGAATTTTGTGACCCAGAACTCCAGAAATTAGTATTATCTGAGCAGTCAAACACAGATGGTCCACATGAAATTTTCTGTGTAACTTCTAATTTGACATGTGAAACACTTTATATAATTTTTTAAAATATACTGTGATTTTGAGCCCTATGCTATTTAATAGCGCACATATTGTTGCAAAGGAACAAAGACCTGAGAAGTGTTTGGTTCAGGAACATTGCAGGTTTAAGCAACTTTTAGAATTTGTGTAGCCAAAGATGCCTTATTTTTGACAAGCCCTCCATGAAATGGGGGCACACCTTTTAATGCTGATGTGCTGGACACCTGCAAGGAGCTCTGAAAAGTTCAGTTGCTCTGATACACTAAACTCTCAAATAGTGGGAAGTTTTCCTTTGATTTCAGCAGATGTCTCCCACAAGTACGCAAGAAAATGTTTGTCTTTATATTATCAGCAGTTTTTATATTACAAAATAGCCAAAGGTCAGAATTTCATTTTCTCTCAGGCATGGTGCTGAATGAACAATAGCTGAATAACTCTATTTGAATTCAGTCACTGATTGCACTCCCTCAAGATATTCTCACAATCACTTATTCTTCCATTTCTGCCCAATAAAGTGGCTGGAGTTTGGAAAACAGCTGGAGTCAAAGGGGTGTGGGAGGTAAAAATACAACTGAGGTAGGTGAGGGGTTTTGCTGGTGAGGATATGAAGGAAGGAAAGACACTGAGTTCCCAGAGCCCTGGGCATCACCCTCCCTGTGAGAGGATTGGGAAACAATGCATATTTTGGCCATTTGGTTGCTAATGTTCAGAGCAGAATTACATCCTAATTTCAAGTGTTCTGCTAGCAGATGAAGCTTTTCTACTGAAGCCTAGGAAACAGAATGGTTGTGTTTGTCATGTTCAGAGGGGATACCTGGGGCTGCTATGAAACACTCCATGCTATATGTGGTGAATAGGAGCTCCCATTGCCATGTGGAACACTGACTTGCCCCCATGGGTACAGGGGAATAACACTGTCTGGGCAACAACATGGAATTGCTCCTACTCAGGATACTGCTCTCTTCTGTCTGGTGGCCTTCCTGTACAGCAAGGTCACATGGAGAGCCATCGGGAGGCTGCTGACACTGACTCAGAGCAAGCCTGGCCACTTCTCCTCCTCAGCTTTGCCAAGATAACCATCTCTGCTGGGAAGAGCCAAGGTGGGGATCTCTTTCTTTACTTGATCAAAGCAAATCAATTACCTCCTTTTAGAGCTTTATATATTAGGATCACATAACATCTCTTTTCACTTAACTGGTTCAGCCATTCATTATCCATTCAAATGGAACCTGGCAGAGCTTCCTCGGTTCAAGGTTTTTTGGATCAGTAGTTATATCTGTTATTGGTCCAGAAAACATCAGCTTTCATCTGACTTCTCCCTCTCATGGAGCTTTTATTTTCAAACCAAATTTTTTGTTTAAATATTTAAACATTTATTTATTTAAGTAGCAAACCCATGCATCCTCTACTCTTGTCAAATTTCACTAGACTGCATTTCTCTGGCTTTGCTTGTTGTCTTATGGCTCAGCAGATAATGTATTAATGACCTGTACAAAGCCCCAGCAGGATATATCCTAGGGAGAAAATGGACAATGTCTGAGTTTCTCAGTAGTCCTTCATTTGGAAATGTTACTCATAAAGGTGTTGTGGCTCTGATGAAACAAATTCAGCTGCTGCTTTGCAGATACTGCATCTATAGGGAAAGATCTTCCATCTTCATTTGCCTTGATTCAAAAGCTGCTGGTGTTTCCTATAGGAACACTAAGCTCTGTGTTTATTAGTCCAATAAATGGCTGTCACTGAATGCTCCAACCAATCCTCCCTGCAATTACCATCAGCAGGGTTCCCATGCTGTGCATCAGTGACGGTTCGTGAACTTGCTTCAGTAACTTCCCATGAGTTAACACAGCTGAAGCAGACAAGTCAAACTAAAATAACTTAGTTTTGTTGGGGGATTTGGAAGCCTGGCTTCCTAAAGAGATTTCCAACATCACACTGTAAGTCTCTACACCTGAATATGTTGTTAAGTTCTATCCAAATTTGACAGACAGCTAGGTATGTCAGCAATAGCAAGATAAGCCACTGAGGAGAGATTAAATCCGTGCTGCTCAATCAGGAACAAAAGTTGACCTGTAATCTGAAGTAAATCTCCAAATCCCTCAGACTACTCATAGGAAAAGTATTCCTGCTATAGGAGATGTTCTGACTTGGGGTTTGTGTGTTACTACCCAGAAACTAGCCCAGCCCTGAACCAGGGAGCCAAAGGCAACAAGGCTTTGCAGCTTCTGTTGCTCACAGATTGACTTCTTGTGAAACTCCTTCCTAATTTCACTGTCAGAGATGCGTGTCAACCTTTGGGCTTTTGTTTTAGAAACTCAAAGGTTGTTTTTTCCATTAAATATTGTGCAAGTGTGCTGAGAGGTGCATTTCCAGTACTTACTTTAGTAATAATTATTGCACATGGATGGGAAACTGAACCTGAGGGCAGGGAGCACAGAAAGCTTTATTGCATTAGAGAACATGAGAACATCTCTGTGTGGGACCACAGTATGTAGAAAATAAAAATATAAATGTGCCAAATGTATATAATGTGGTGCAATGACTCCACAATCCCAGAACTCTGCCTGGGCCATTTACGTTTGGACCATCGTGGTCCTGTGATGAATGCAGACAGAACAGTGAGTTCCTGACAGATCTCAGGTCTCTTCTGTGGTGGGGGCTGATTTTCAGCTCTGTGTGTTTAGTAGACCCTCATGACCAACTGCACACCCTGTCACTGCTGAGGAAAGGTGTTGGAGTTGAGCCCTGCTTTCTTGTGTGAAGATTCCCTCTCCTCCAAATCTGTAGCAGCATCTCCTGCTCAGTGGACAAGAAGAACAATGATGCTGTCTAAGCTCTGGGTAGCACTGCCCATGGGAGGACAGTGGTTCTGATGATAAATATTTCATAGGTCATTCATGTCTGATAAAGGTGAGCAGCAATACATTAAACCTTTCATATTCCTTCATCTATCTCCTTTTTCAATGACTTGTTTGCTGGAGTGCCTCACTCTCCTGATCCTTCCTGGTGAGGAAGGAAATCACTTGTTTTGACATTTTTGTAATAGGAAGAGCCAAGGCACAGAAAACTTTATCTGTTGAAGCAAATTAGGTGAGAAAGAGGCACACAGAGCAATTCTCAAAATTCCCCTGAGATATCCAGCTCCCCTGAGCATCAGGTATGAAAGAAATTCCTATAAGTTTTCTATTTACATCTTTGCTAACCTAAATCCCTCTGAGTGTCTGGTACTAACTCATCTACCCATGGTTGCAGAAGGAATTTGATGTATACAGAAAACTAATCCTTTCCCAAAACCAAAACCAGTGTTTAGCTGCTGTCTTTTCCATCTCACATGCTGCATTCTGGAGAGCTTGCCAGCTTGAACACTTTATTTATGGAGGGAAACTCTCAAACTGCTTTGCATCAGGAACAATTTATCTATGGACGTGCATATGTATAAATATACATAGTGTGTGTATGCATATGTGTGTGTACAAAATACATTTACAGTACTAAGAGAATAAAAAATGAGAGGTTCTGAGATTCCAAATTCTCATCCAAGGGAGAATTGCACCTGTTGCCAGTGGCTTTTGAAGACTTTTGTGAAATGTGTGAGTGCTACATTGCACTACATTTTTCACAAAACTTAAAGATGGTGAATGAACACCAGTAAATTCTGAGTAGCTTTTTTCTTTTTTAACTTAATTTTCACAGTAAACTCCGTCCTACCAGAAGTTCAGCTGGGACTGCTTACTTAAATTTATTTTGCTTAAAACAGGAACTGAGATTTAAAACCATTATTAATAAACAGTTTATTTTTTACTGTGAGGCATCCAACGTAAGTCATAAATTAATGTTCACTTAATTAAAGACACTCACCTTTCCTGCTGTTGCTCTAATCAGCTCAATCTAAAGCAAATAAATTCAGTGCTTTGCCAGTTCTGTCAGGGACTTTGGTGCAGGCACAAAAAGTGTCAGGGTTCCTTTCCTCACCACTCCAGGTGTTACTGGGCCCTGTTGGAGCTGATTTTCAGAGGCCCTGAGACATCCTTGAACTTCTGGGAACTCTGACTCTTCATCAGCAGATTGTCTTAGATGTGGACTTACATGCCTGGCCAACAGAGTGAGCTCACCTCTTGTCTTTATTTTTTTCTTATTTTCCTTGAATCCAAGAGTGGACCTGTGAGAAATTAAAGTAACTTTATTTATGGCCACAGCAATCCTGGAAGAGCAAGTCTGCCATTGATGTAGCCAGCAACTTGCTCAATGACCCTTCAAGCTAACCCACATCCAAGATCATTTTCTATGAAATGGAGAGGGATGTTTCAGGCAGCAGGTTGGAGAGAGGAGCATGTCTGTGACTACTATCCATAGCAAAAAAAAAATTCTCATTTTCAGTCTTTTCTACAGCTGACTCTCTGTAAACCTCCTGAGTTCAGGAGTAACCAGATGAGTCTATGGAAAACAATTCTACTGAGAGCTATGAAATACAAATAGAAAGATATCACCCTGACCCCAGAAATCACCCATGAAGTTTGTTAGAGAGGCTTCAGGAGAAATGAGATGGGAAACAGAAGATACATACAGGTAGCTGGAAATGTCTGGGTTGGTAAAATTCACCACACTTTCGGAGTAACCTGCAAAAGAGGGGACAGTGTGTTAACCTTTGTTTATAGAGATGTGTCAAAGGTGTGCATTCCTCTTCCCTGCATCTCACCCTTAACTGACTTCTGGTCCCAGTCCTGGTATGCTCCAATGGCCTGTGATGTGATTCACAGAGGGGTGAGAGAGAGCCTAGGATGTCTGCAGATAGGAGAAACCAAAACATGGCAATACTTACAGGTAGGTAGGTATTATTCTGAAATCACACAGAATTTCGCCAGCCAACTCTCTCTGTCATCTACTCTGTCAGGCCCCAGAAAACTGCCTTGATCCTCAGTGTTTGTGTGGGAGGGCAGACAGGGAAGAGATTAAATGCTCCTTTTGCAATGTCTTTTCAAGCATCAAAGCCATCTCTGCTGACCAAGTAAGTGCACTTTAGTGACTGTATCATCTGCCCAGTGACATTACCACTGGTTTGCAGTTAGATAACACTTCTCAGAAAGGGAAATTTAATCTATTTTTCTGAGTAACTGGAGCAAAACATACAAACAGGGAAATTTTACAAGGCCAGAGTTTGTTTTTACTTATGACATCCTTTAAAACAAAGGTTAGCCTTCTGTTCAGATAATTCCTTGTAGGGCTAAGGTTCAAAACTGAAAGTAGCAGCCCAGCAGAAATGTGTAGCAGAAGATGTGACTGGGAATTGTGTAGCAAGTTGGAGACTATGATAAATCTAAATTCTTAAGAGAATATATGAGGGCTGGGGCGCTGCTATTTTGCTATTTTTGTTTCTCACTTCATTAATTTTTATATTACTTACTATTGTAGTTGAATGGTTTGTAGTTTATTCTTTGTTAAAAAAAAAATAGGTTGGAGAGAGATAGGAGAGAATGATGAATGCAGCCTGGGAGGCTGTACCAAACTCCTACCTTCTCAGAGGCAGATGTCCTCTGAGCCACTTGAGCTGGTTTGGGATTTTTCTCCTTAGCAGCTCTGCCCAGGGTCTGTTCCCATGAAGCAGGACCATTAACTAAAGCCTGAGCATGTTGGAGCAGGGGCATTCTCTGCAGAATGGCCCCTTCATACACTGCAGCAAAACTGGAGCTGGTGCCACTTGAGTGCTTTGGGTCTTGTGTTTGTGGATTTAACTTCATTTTCTGCTGCAGGCCTCCTGGTATGTAAGAGAGCAAATTCAAGCTTGTCACTGTGTTCAGTGAGGCAGCAAACTTGTGGGGGGAAATTCCCCTCCTGTAGTTCATGGTGTTCTTCTAAACTATTTATAAATAGGTCTGCTGCAGCCAGTGTTTGCATTTGGAGAGTCTCACTGTTCTCATTTTCAAGGCTTCTCTCAGATCCGAAAGTAAAGGTCAGGCTGACTCCCCTTATTTGAAATAGAGAGGAAGAAAGTTAACCCTGTAAGCAGGTGGCTCTAATGCAGTAGTTCTCAGGAAAATGAGTACATCTTCCCCTCCCTTTGGCTCCATTTTAATTTCTCTCCCCTCTTCATTAGCTGATGATAATTCTAACTTCCTGTATCCTTTTAAAGAGATCCCCCTACAAATCATCATCTGGGATTCATGAAATGCAGAGATCTAGTAAGCAGCACAAATCACACACTTCTGGCCCACATTGCCAGAAGCCCTGGATAAGTTTTCAGCTGAGTTTATGCTTCACCTCCCTCCGCTCTACAGAACAATAACATATGGGCCCATTTTCCCCAAAAAAGCTTGTACCAAAACCCAAAAATCTACTTCATGAAGGATTATTTTTTGCAGATTGAGAGATGTTTGGAGATGACAGGCATCTAATCTCATCTTAAGCCTTAAATTGCTGTAAATCCTGTATTGGTTTACTTTTTACTTCAACCAAATAAGATATTATCCTGCCTCAGAGTTAACACTTTCCAAGCTTGCCTCAGCTGAGTGTTGCACACCAAAGGCATTATTACCTGCCAACACTGGACAAGGCACTGCACAGAGCCACCAACTCATGTGTGACACAGCCAAAACACTAAACAGGATTACGTGGCTCATAAGGAAGGAACTACATACATGTAACAACCATTTTGTGTCTGTATGGGGCCCTTGAAGGGCAGGTAAAATACTGAAACAGCCTGAGATGCTGTGTTGTGTGTATGGGCAAAGGATGCAGGGTCTCATCCTCTTCCAGATGTAGCTATCCAAAGGCTGCAGTAAGAAGGGTGTCAGTGGATATTTACTTCAGTAAGAACCTCAGTGGAGGTCACAGCCTATGTCTGAATGATGAAAACAAGAATGAGGGTGTGGAAAAATTGACTTCTGAAATGTGAAACACTTTTTTTATTTCTTTTCTGTTAATATTCAAGGGCACCTTACCCTCCTTTATCCCAGGAGCTGTCTTAGCAGTCTCCTTTAGAATAGATTATCTTTGACTCAAGTGGTACATTTATTTTGGGATGGATTGCTAATAAATAGAGTTTTCTAGGTGTTCTGACTGCAGGGAATGTAATTGGTAGGCAGGTACATTATGAACCTAACCAAAGAAGACTTACAAGACTAAATATTGTTTTATTGCCTATTTAAGACTTTGAAATGAAATGTTTGTATAAAAGAAGGTGCATTATCCCAAGACAGTGGTTTTATTTGTGCTATTACTTACCAGAGTGTTACAAACACCCAAGAGGCCTCTGTAAACTTTCTGACTGAGCCATGAATTGAGGCCAAGGTGAATGTCATGGTTTGACACTGGCCAAATGCCAGGCACTCACACGAGTCGTTCCCTTACCTCCTTCTGCTACAGCTGGGCAGACGAGAGGGGAAAAAAAAAAGAATTAATGAAGGATTGAGATGAGGACTGAGAGAAAAAACACTCTAGGGGCAAAACAGGTTTAAATTGAAAGGTATAGAGTAAATTTATTTTTAACAGAGTCAGAGGAGAATAATGAGAAGTGAAATAAGTCCTTAAAACACCTTTTTTCCCCCCAGCCCCTCCCTCCTTCCCAGCGACAGCACAGGAAGACAGGGCATGGGAGTTTTCGTCAGTTTGTCACTCAATATCTTTTTCTCTTCATGCAGGGAGAGGAGTCTTTTTTCTGCTATGTCATGAGTCCTTCCCATGGGCAAACAGCCTTCCCAAAACTGCTCTGGTGTGGGTCACTTGTCCCTGGGATGCAGTCCTTGAAGGATAGGCTTCTCTGGTTTGAAAGCAAGGACCCTCTCTCTGTCTCTGGCAGCAGGGGCCCTCTGTCTATTCAGGTCTCACACTGGATCACAGATTTCTCTGGCATCCACCCACTCTGGTGTGAGCAATTTGCCCACAGGCTGGGAGTGGATCTCTGCATCCCCCATGGACTTGATGCATTCCAGGGGACAGTTTGTTTAACCAGGCTCCCACCATGGCTTGCAGGGGCAGCCAGGCAGGCAGAGCTCACTGTGAGCTGCACTGAGACGGCAGCAATCTTGGCAGGGCATTGCGTGTGCCGCACCAGGGATGGCCCCAGCAGTGGTGCTTCACCACTCCTGGAAAAAAACAATGTGTTTTATTTTCTCCTTAAATGTCATCACAGAGGAATTAGCAACCTCTCTAACTAGACCAGCAGCATGTCCATCTTCAGAGCCATCAGAGATGGGCTCTGTTGGACATGCTGGAAGCTTCCAGCAGCTTCTCACAGAACCTTCCCCTGTGGCCCTCTCCCGCTACCAAAAAATCAGGCAGTGCCAAATCAACACAGTGAATTTCTCCCAGTAAGACCCAATCACTGGGTAAAGATGTTCCTCGTAAGGAGGTGTCCTAGCCAAAATGGCTAGAAGTTATTCTGATCAATAACAGAGCTACTCTTTATGCATTTTTGTGGATGTGTGAGGTTTTTACCCACTAGTAACACGTACAGGTATAGTTCATTTTAGCACAGAAGCACTAAATAATTAATTAATCACCACCATTCTCCTTGGACGTGTTCAGTTGCTGCTTGTTGTGAACATCCCATAGGCTCTGAGGGATTGTTTCTGCGCAGCCAGTGGCTGTTACCCTGGCAAGCAAGTGTTCACCCACTGTTTAGAAATCTAATTTTCTTTTCTGGTATGTGAAAAATTGCATGGCATTCTTGTCACAAAATTCCTTTTCTAGTTTTCCTGTGCTTGGCGCTTTCACAATTCTCTTTGGCACAGCAATTATTATTGTACCAGCTGCAAGGCTTGCAAAAGGTAATCATAATGAAACCTTGGTAGGCGTCTTGTGAAATGCCAACACTGGTGTGTATGGGCCCCTCCAGAGCTTTTATTATAGCTTTTGCTAATTCATTTGGGTATGCATGTGAAGATTTTTATGTCATTTACCTCATGTCCTATATCTAAGTGAACTGCCATAATTATTTACCTATGAACCATAATTTTTTATCTAGAAAAGTGTAGTTTGTGGCTGGTGTTTTGGGATGAACTTCTGCTCAGTGTGTTCTTTGAATAGCTTGGTACCTCAGTTGAATGACGCAGGTTTTAGTTTTGTACATCACTAAAAGAAAGCAAACTTTAAAAACACTGTTAATGAGAACTAGCTCTGCATTTCAACAACAGTTTTAGTTATTTTCAAATTATTTCTTTTACTATATTGTCATTTCAAATTTAATTTTTTGTAGCTATGTTTCAAGTATAGAGGCTATATTTATATTTTTAATATAGGTTTACATATCCTTTTATTCACGGAGATCTTAAAACTTGAATTTGCTTTTGTATTTCTTCCATTTATATTGATAAAATATCATACACTAAGTAATTCCTATACCCATTACATATGATTTGTCATCCTTACTTCCTCAGGCTATTTTCAACTTTCAGCTACTGCTAATCCATGACCTTAGTGCTTTTGTCTCCAGGTCTGAATTATATAAGTATTACGGAACAAGGATTGAAATTAACTCCTCTTGACTTTTTTGTACAATAACAGTCAGCTGATTAGCTTTTCTATTTCCACTAACTTGAATAATAGAGCAAATTTAATTACTTTTTTTAAATTATTAATTATTTAATTATTTTTTTCAATGTGGGAAGGCCATTTATTAAATATTTCTAAAGGGAAAGTGGAAATGAAAGAAAATAGTGACGGTCTGCATTTCTGGGTGTCCAGAATTGCTGCCAAGCACACAGAAAGACATCTGAAGCAGGAATGTACCCTGCATTCTGCAGTGCCCACTGCAATGGCAATTGAATAAAATCTGCTGAGACAAAAAAGAAAAAACAAAAAGCACTTTGGTCACAGAGCTGAAATGGAAAAGCAGCAGCTATTAAAAGGAACTTTTGTAGTGTGTCTCCTCAAACTCTGTCTCCTTCCATGAGACTCAAAAGCAGAACACCTGCAGAATGTCAGGTTTCCTTTAGGATGCAGGAGAGCAGCATCACACGGCATGGCCATGTCTCCAATAGGCTGGGCAGTTTGCTGCTGCTCCTGTTCCAGACAAGCTGGTTGATTCTCACTTGAAATGCTATCTCTAAGCTGCTTTTGTTCAATTGCTTACTTTTCTGAAAGGTTATAATCAAAAGGCCATACTTCAGGAATAATTTGGCTCCCTTGTATGATGCTGGTTTCCAAGTGGCATACAAATAAGGGGTCACATTTTCCAAAGAGAGTGCTGCCCCACCATCAGTGCTGTGAGAAATCTGCTTTGCAGCTCCATGGCTGAATTTAGGGGGAAGCATTGCTGACAGGCTGAGTCAGTGGCCCAAATTCTTCTCCCTTTATCCATATAACCACATGAAAATTGTTTCTCCTATCCACAGAATGTGCATGAATAATTTGCTTGGCATGGGACTGGAGCTAACTAGCACAATAAATGCTTTTGTAAGCTCCATATGTCCCTTGCCTTGGAGCTTTTCAGATGACACAAAACCCTGGTACTGTGACTAAAATGAGAAAAGCCTGGGCAATGACTTCAGAAGCAATTGGGAGTGACCTAAAGCTCATAACGGATTCTTGGCTTCAATGATATTGAATCAGGTCCATCAGACTTACAAGTTACATCCAGACCTTATTGAGATCCTGGAATGACCCCTGCAGTCTGCAGAGATGGGTTTTTAAACCCTGCAAGGGGGTCTGAATTTCCAAACTTCAGAAACACCAGACTCTTTAACTGTACTTTTTGGAATAAGTTCAAGAAACGAGTGCACACACGTTGCCTATCCCTCTCCTTCTCTTTGCACTCACCATTCTTGGTGTTGGAGAGTTCAGTAACGGAAGTGTAAACCTTCTGTTTACATCTACAAACAAGATAAGGTACAAATTGCTGCAATACAAACTTCCTTGCTCTGGCCCTTCGCTGACCTCAGCTATAAATGACAAGGACCCCTCTTTCTCACAGTTGCAGGAGTCTCCAGTCTCTGGGGCAAAGTTTAAACCAGCAAATGTGCTTACAAAATCTTCTGTGTGAATTTTTCTGACTGCTGTGCTGGTCACACACTGCTCAGGGCCAGGGGCTCATGCCTGTGACCTGAGGGACAGATGCAGCTGGACCTACATTTGGAGGGTGCCCCAGACACCTCCAGCTGCAGGGCGAGCCTGGGTGCATTTGCACCCATTTCCTGAAGTCAAGGAGCAAGCTACAAGCACTTCTGCTGAAGGGCTTGGATAGAGAAGGCCATGCTTGTACCACATTTTAGACCTACAAGAAACATCCATGTCACTGTATCTCACGCTTCAAGTCTTCTCCTGGAAGCTGAGTCAAATAAACTGGTTGCAAAATATCCGAGATTATGCCAAGTAAACGCAAGAATAATTAGATTTAAAAGCTCCTCATGCATTGTCTTATTTTTGTAGATTTCAATGGGTGCAGAAAGAAGAGCTGCCAATAACACAAAAGCTGTTCTAGGCACAGGAACCAAATTCCTTGGTGACCAGGACAGATGACACATGGCCTGAGGGAACAACACAAGAAGAGGTCTGGGGCATGAGAAAAATCTTATGGAGTGGGGCAGAAAAGGGAACTTCTGCACCTGGCAGCTGTAACTATATCTCCACACCCTGAGAGATGTCACAGCCACTGGCAGTCACACACACACCTCATTGAGACTATGGTGGGTATTCCTAATCGGAATTGTTAACTTGGGATCTCCACAGCCATGTTTGTCTGGGTGGTGGAAGTGGAAACTAAACCATCATGTGTGGTACCAACATCAGACCATAGAGCAGTGCAAGGCTGGGCTTTTGAACACCAGCACTGCATTTGCACAAGGGCGAGAGTTACATTGATGTTTGTGTGTCCCCAGGCAGGGCTTGTGTCCCTCTCCTCCTGGAGCAGCTCAGTAGAGGAGCACAAGGACATCACCTCTGGCATGGGTCACCCAACAGCAGATCCCTGGAAGATGGTCTGGTGCTCAGGCAAGGCCCTGCAAGCTTTCCTGTTCCTGCCCCATCACCACTGAACGCTCACCATTGATGTGCCCTGGAGAGAGTGTGAAATGGCTCAAAGAGGGTCAGGTCAGTTCTTGTGTGTTTAAGCAATGCAGAAACTCCTCTTTTCCTTGTGCTGTGCAGTGGATTGCAGGAGAGTGACACAGGGATATCTGCAAGAGAGAAGGGCCACAGGGATGGTTCTTTGTCACTGCTGTTAATGATGCTGCAGAGAGGTGGTGACACTGGATCTCTCACAATGCTTTCAGCATTAGCATGTCAGCTTCTGAGAAGTGCCAGCTCCTGGCCCAGAGGCCTGTTTTCTATACATAATGGTATCCAATGCAATTAGATACTGCTGCCCTAAACCACATGGTTTTATATATGTATAACCAGGGCTACAAAGTTCCATTTTCACTGTTCACAGGAGTTAACTGATGCACAGAATCAAACAGGATAGCATGTTTGTTTTTATGTGCCCAGTTCTACTTGTGTTTGGGGGAAGTTGCTCTTTTGGCTCTCCATGTGTTTCACAAGCTATGACAGGTCTAGGAGTCTCAGCCATGGGTGAGCATCTCCCTGTCCTGCTGTTGGAGGAACACAAATATCCAATTTGTTGGTAGATGAAATGGCTCAGATTTGGACAATTATCTGTTTTGACTATGGGTTTTGTCCTCCAAAGAACTATGTGCTGGAACCTCCTATGAAAACAGCAGAGAGAAAGAATGCTGCTGGTGTGTATGAGATTTCTCCTCCCTTCAACAAATGCTATTCTTAGCTGGCTGGCTGGTGTGGAGTGACGCATTAACTGAGTGTGATAAGGCAGGGGAATGCCAATACGGGCCCCATTTTCAGCCCTGTGTTTGCTCTGACATTAGACAATGGGGTCTTGGTCCCCTGGGAGGCCCTGATGTGTCAAAACAATGTCAGTTAAGTCAACAAATATCCTTGTGTTACAGTCATTTCCAAATAGTGCTTTCTAAAAATTTCGAATGGAAAGGTTAGGCATATTTAAGAATTAAGATGATAAAATATGGGGAGACAACATAGAAACAGCTGGCTTACAAACATGAGCCTGATGCCCATCATCAGCATTTGTTAATGTTATTTATGTTGTAATGCTTATGAGAAAGTTGAAAGGTCTGAAAAACACAACATGGATATCTCAGCATCCATGTGTAGGGTACGAAATTACCCCCTTAGCAGAGCTGCCACACCTCCAGACATACAAGGTGTGTTGCCCACATGCACATCTCCTCAGGTCTGCCATGCACCTGCAGGTGATGAGGAGCCCCAGCAGGGCCACAGTTCTCAGGTAGGTCCAAATCCTTTAGATAATTTTTGGTAATACTTCTGCCTGGGAAAGAATATGGGAGGTCAATTCCTGGTGTCATTGAATTGAGATGTTATGGGTAATAGTGCTATAATCCTTACTGCCAAATGATCACACCTGGATTTAGAAGCAAGTTGCATGTATTAAAGCAACATAGAGATTACTGACAGGCTGTTTATTTCTACTGGCATCCTTATGGCTCCTGTCCCAGTTTATCCCTCCTTGCATGCAAAAGACATACAAAAGGCTCAGTTGAAAAGTCTTGGGAATTTTGAGGGCTGTTCTTGTGTGCTTAGAGGTGACAAAATTAGCTGCTTAATTCATTGGCTGAAAACAGATTAAAAGTAACACCTACTTGTGCTATGAATAATTCATAAGTGAAAGAAAGTGCTGCAGGATAGTATTTGGGATGAAAACTGCACAACAGTAGTCTCACAAGTCAATTTGCTGCCTATAAAGGAAGGGGTTTCTGTCGGCTGCCCTCTCTTCAGGAAAAAAAAAACCTACTCCTCTTAACATTGTCTGCATTTGGAAACAGCCTACATTTTAGGTAATTAAAACTGATGTTCCTGACAAACATTTGCCTCCAAAGAAATGGTCTATTGTAAACGTAAACTCTCAAGATCCTTCCAGGCATACCAGCAGACTGTCTCCTAAAAATTCTTCCCAAGCCATCTGGTGCCTTATCTTTGTAGCCAAGCCATACAATAACTTTAAAAGAGGATTGTTGCTCGCAGGGTTTAGTCTCAGGACTACAGATTCTCTTGGAAGTATCCCAGTTCACTCTGAACCCCTTAGACAGGCAGCTCTGGTTGTGTGAATTCTCCACTACTTTTAATCAAGACCCAAAATGTGCAGCTGTGGTTCTCTGGGGAGATCCCCTCTTCCTGTGGTTTGCAAAGGGAATGAAGGAGTTACAGGGAGAAGCTGGAGATTTCCAAACAGAGATTTACACTCCATTAATTCTCTCTCCAGCATCCCAGCCAGTGTGGCATGACATGAATGTGGTTAAGAAGGCTGCAGCCAATTCACATCATTCTTGTAGCTCTCCTCACACCTGTGAGGGGAAAGGATAGATTCCAGGTTTGCTCCTAGACAACCTTTGCCATCAAAAAAAAACCAAAAAGATATTTTGTGAGTGAAAAGGCATGAAGGCATACAGCAGAGGTGGTTGTTGGAAACAGCTGGGAAGAAAAAGACAATTTTGTTTCAGCTTTGCAGATCACCCAAAGTTTGCTCTCCCTGCACCCTGCTACTTTTGTGCCTGCTTTTTAACATCTCACCTAAACTCCATCTTCTAAGAAACTGAATTCTTAGTGTTAAGTCCCCTATTTTGATTACAAAAGCAGAGCCTGATAGTGAAGTTAAGCAGCAAAGCCAAGGCTGCAGGTACCTGACAACAAAGCAGTAGCTGAGGCACAAACCAGAGTGGGGATCCTGTGTTAGGCATGCCAGCTGCTCAGGCAGCGACAGCCATTGTGAGAAACAGCGCAGGGTGTGCAGCTGAAAATAGAATTTGTTCACCACTCCTTCATCCAGGGCAAACACAGCATAGTTGGGGAGAGACCAAATCCCTTTTTGGATTTTGTCCTGTGTTTATGTGCTGAATCTTCGACGCTAAGCATTTCTAGTCTGTTCCTTATCAATGCTGCTTCCAGAGGAAAGGAGGAAACTGGGTGCAAGGGTATAGGAGCACCTATAAGAAGAGAGCTGTTTCCTCAACATATCCTGCAAGTTGGGGGTCAATGGCTGTGGTCTGTTGCACATTCTGGCTGTGGTAATGATGTGGTACCAGCAGTGCTGCAAAGCGAGGGGCAGCCGTTAGATTATCTTCTCCCTCCCTGTGCCCATGTGTTCTGGAAACCCTCAGCTATCTGAAAAGAATTTTAAAACACCCCAGTTTTAGTACTGCAACTTAGACAGCACAGACATTTTTCTAAGTTAAGAAAGAAATGGTTTTTTTCAACCTGTTGCGTCTTGGTAAAGAAATAGTGGATGTTATATATGCTTGTCAGGTGGATATTAATGAGCAAGATGTGATGCTGTAAAATAGCTCCTGGAAATGACAGATTCTGCACTTGTCCAAGTCAGTGGAAGTTTTGATGATGAGTTTTGACAGGCACTGGATTAGGCCTAAAACATTCCCAGCTTTTTGGCCATTGACAATTTTTTTGACAGTTTTATAACCAGCAGAGACTTCCTACCACAATACAAATGCAACAACACTGTAAAGACTTCCCCCAGGGAGACGTCTTTGCTTTTAGCTGGGTACCTTGTTACACCCCAAGGGAAATCAAACAGTGTAGGGAAAAAGAACTTGATATCTGTAATGTTGCTTAGCTTTTTCCCTGCTCTACTGGATATTTGTATTTTGTTATCTCTGGAGACAATCTGCTATTTGGGAAAAGAATGAAAACAACTCTATTTTAGGAGGGTTTTACAGTTTAATGATCCCTGCACTGAAATATTACATTATACACTTAGACTGCATACAAGATGGAGAGGGAGGGTGGAACTACCGTGAGGTCAGAGCTCCATGACCCCATGTTCTTTGCCAAATCAATCATTTCAGCCTTCTTTTCATAAGGTGATGGTGACACCTCACAGAGCTGTTATGATAATTTGTTTATATAACAAAAGTACATGGCTTGAGGCATAAAGCTTTTTGTACCTGTATAATTTCCAACATTCCCAGGTTGCTTTTTGGTGTGGGATTACAGAACATCTGCTCTGTTTAGTCCTCCTAGTATTACTGTTAATGTTTTGGCAAAGGCACCTGAAACATAGCATAGATGCACAAGTACATAATATCAAAAGTCATGCAGAGTGTACTCAAAAGATAAACTAATATAATGTTTAGCTTTATGAGGCTTAATTTGCACAAAAATGGGAAGATTCAGAATTGAGTGTTTCTTAGCTACTTTAGGACCTCTCCCAGGTTTACCTGTAGTAAAAAGGGAGATGGGATCTATAACTGCTTTTTAGGCCAAAGGAACTGCCAGGCTGCAGCAAGACTCAGAAGCACTTTCCACATGGCAGATGAGAGGTATAAGGAAAAGGAACAGTGTGTGAACAGTCAGCAGCAATGCTGGGAGCAGGGGAGGGGCAAGCTGGAACCAGCAGTTTCAAGTGGAGAGCCTAAAGGGATCATTATGTCCATCTGTGCTGACCTGAAGATGAAAATCCCACACATTTGCAGTGTCTACGTGGGCTTTGCTGTTCCTCCCACCCAGTCCCTAGTTCCTACTCATGTATCTGTTTCCCAGGGTCAAAGTTGTTTCTGAGGCAAGCTGAAGGCCAGTTTCCTTGCATGTGAGTGGAGCAGTGGAACACACTTGTTTGTGTTCCCTCCTTCACCTTCTGTTCCCAAATGGTGATTCCCTACCAGGCAAAGAGTAGGGATGACATCTGCAAGGACAAGGCTATACTGCATTTCCACTGTGCCCCACCTTGCACCTATGTGCAGAGCAAGCAATGGCTCCCACAGAACATGGCTCCTGCTGCAATGCACTGGCTGGGAAGATGTTTGAGTTGCACAGTTTGACCCAGGACCAAAATGAAGGATGTTTGTGTATTATTGCCCTGGGTAACCTTGAATTAGTCACCTCAATGTGCACATCTCAGTGTTCAGGAGAGTGGGATGGCACTGATGGCACTGCAGCATCCTGGGACATCATTTTACATCTCCCTCAGCCAATGGCCCTAAAGTGGGGATCAGGATATGGGCCTACAGAGGGCAAGCTGTGACAGTGATAGCAGTGCTGTGCTGGCATTGCTGGAATAGCAGGGAGCACTTCCCAGCCTCCTATGGTCAGAGGAGCAAACTCCTGAACAACCCAGTGGTTCAGACCTTGATGGCAGCAGCACACTACATGGGGTAAGAAGAGAACCCCAGGGAGGAATCAGGAGCTTAAAGGACTACAGTAGATGAGTGTATTTAAATCCTTTTAACGAGGACCAAAAGGAGTTGGCTTGGCACAGATAAGTTTGAAAATTAAATATACACCAAGAACTTGCAAGTTTCAGTCCCTCCAAACAAATCTGAAAGACTTACAAAACTTAAAAATCCAGCTTTGACACAACTGCTGAAAATGTCTTTTAAAGAGAAGCCTCTATGAGAGCTTCCAAAACAAAGAGAAAGGCAGCCCAGAGTGGTATCCTTGTTACCAGCATCAGCAGATGAATGAGAGAGGCAGGAGAGCGTGGTCAGCTGTTTGAAGGGAATGAAATCTTTCACTTTCTGACCACACAGATTAGACAGGACAAGCATTAGCTGTTTCAGATATCTTGTAGCATTGAGGAGCAACCATCAAATGGAAACTGTCTGCCTTGTGGGATAATCGTTGGGCAAGCAAGAGGGTGCAGCAGATAAAGGAAGATGATGCTTACCCAGAAAGGCTGAGCCACAAAGAACAAAGATTAGTACAGCCTCACCTATAGTGAAAATTAAATGGTAACAAGGGGGAAAAGAAGTGTAAAAACCTCAGGAAATCTGGGTTCCTCAAGAACCCAGTAGTGTGCACTACTTTAATTTTTTACTGAAATTTTGCTGCTGTAATCAAGTTCTGATTTTGTAGTTTATAGAAGAGGCATTTGCAGCTCAAGTTCTGCAGTATTTACATAAACAAATTCTCAGTATTTTAAGGGGATCTTTTCATGGGTAGGTATGGGCTCTTAAGTCTTGCTTTTGACTGGGTGAGGACTTGGAGTCCGCACAATTACCACACCGTAAGTATTAACAGATCCTTCCTAATAGGAAAGTTATTTGAATTTAAGATTGCAGCTTAGTTTCTCTAAACTCCACATAATCTATGTACTTAGAGTACAGCTTTCATTCTGCACTTACTAATCTCCAGCTGTAAAGATTCAAAATGCCACACAACATACAACTTGTGCATATTGATGGAAATGGCTCTGGAAGTCATGCCATGCTGCATGGAATGCATAAATGTATGTTTAGTGACATGGCAAAGCCAGGGTTTGGTCCTGGGAGGCTTCAGACCACTCCCAACTCTGCCCCATTATGGAGTCCCATGAGTTGGATCCCCTTTTCTGAATGATAAATTTGTGTTTCTTGCCTTCCTTCAGGTTGGTGGTTTCAGAACAGTGGGTGGGGCTGTGAGGATGCTCCACAAAACAACCTGGCTCCATTCAGCTCAGTGCCAAAAAGGAGAGTTCTACCCAAACAAGTCACAGGTATGTGCTGTCACTTCTCAGCCTCTACCAGCTCCTGAGCTCCATCAAACCTCACCCCAGAGCCAAATTGGTTTTGTACTGGTCACCTTGCAGAAAACTAAGGAGAAAAAACTCCAAAGCTCTGATAGGTCTTCCTGTGACAGTGAGCTGAACAGAAGCAAGGCAGCTCTCACTAGTGGTATGGGGGGTGCTAAGGCTCAGAGTGGTGGGATGTGAGATGTTTGTGAAATGGGGATGCCCCGGGGCACTCTGCAGCCTAGATAAACCAGACCTGTTTCCAACACCATGCTGATCAGAGGCCTGAGAGCTGCACCCCTCTTTCGCAGACACTAGCAGGACTAGCTCCACGTAAGCCTCCTCCCCTCCCCTCTGACTCAGCCTTAATGCTATGCTCAGCTTTTCACCTCCCCTTCCTCAGGCAACTCGGTTCACTTTTTCTCACTCCCTTTTTGCTGATCAGCTGCTCAATATTGCTCCACACACCCAAATGGCAGCATAGGATCTCCCTGGCACTCCTGGGGAATGTGTCCACACCCACCTGAGTTTGGGATACAGCCTACCCTTCCTTCTCCCACCATGACTTCTGGAGCATTATCCCAAGCTCAAGCACTCTGTGTATCTCTCTCTGTGAAGACTGAAAGCTTTGGGGTACATGTGGACATTGTAGGAAGGTGGTTAGGGCTCAGGGTGCTCTGCAAGCACTGCAGCTCAGGGAGACACGGGTGAGTTATCTCTCGGTAAGTATCTGAGATTTTAATTAAATCTGGTTTATAAGAGTGGGCACAATGCCATGCAGGGAGGTTATGTGCCATTACACCTTGCCCTAAGGATGGGCTGACTTGGTCTCCACAATCCTGGAGATTCCTGCACTGTCGAGGCTCTGCCTCCCACCCCTGCAACCCTGGCCAGCCAGTACCAGGGTTGAAGATGCACGGCTTTGCAGGTGATGCTTTATTTACTCTGACTTTTACATTCATCATACAAAATTAATAATTGACTCCTAATAGCTGAGGTTTGTAGCACTTCACCAGTTGTTTTGAAGACTCAGGAGGTACCATTTTGCCCAGAAGTGGATTCTGAATTGATTTTTATTTTAAAACTTTCCCTTTCTGCAGCAAATACCAACATTTCTGTGCCTTGTCCCAAAGCTGAGTGAAGAATGCAACGAACTTAGACATTTTCTATGGAAGTGCAAACTGAACTTCCAAACTTCTCATTTGCCTTGCTTATGGGTTTTAAAAGTTTAAAAACTTTTTAAACCAAGGCTGGGGGTTTTGATTTGAGGAGGGGGTAGAAGACAACGCTGAACTACATTTAGCTCTAAAGGTTGTCTTAAATTTTTATAGAGACCTTTCAAACTGTAAAACAAAATCAACTCAGATTTGGATATAATCTTCTTTTTCCCTCAGGGTGCCTGAAACGTGCACAACACAAATCTCATCCTGAACAAAAGTTGCTTGAATTGCCTCTTATCTGAGAAATGCATAAGAAAACAACTGCTGTAAGAAGTGCCACACAGGGGATTCTTCAACTGCTGGTCCACTTCTTCAAGCTGCCTTGGGAAAAAAAAAAGGGAAAACGTTAATTACGTAAGAAAACCCATCTCTCCTCCCAGTGAGCGACAAAGGGACTCATCCCCACCAGGTCCCTGGCAGAGCAGGCAGCTGCCGGTGCCGCTCTGCCTGGGCTACTTTGGGATTTTAAAGCCTTTTGGATGGAGCCGGCGGGGAGCGGGCGCCGATCCCGGGTGTACGAAGCCGTGGCTCGGACTCTCCCCGCCCGCTCCAGCGATGGTTTTCTTGACCAAAACCTGCGACTTCGGCTCTCGCCGGCAAAGAAAAAAGAAAGTGTCATTGGAAGGGGGGGAGCAGAGGGCGGTCTTGATCTATGGAGCCCGCCCCTTTTTAAACAGAGAGTCCCGGCAGCTCTCGTCCACCAGCCCGACGGGGGGAGAGGCGGAAAGCGAGGGAGAGCAGGCAGGCAGGCGGGCGGGCGGGCGGCTCCCCCGTCCCGGCCCGTCGGTCCCGACCCCGGCCCGTCCGCCCCCGCGCACCATGCGCGGCCCCCGGCGCCCCGCGCGCCGCCGGCCCGCCCGCCCCTAACGCCGCCCGGCTCCTGCGCCTTCCCGCGGCAGCGCTCCGGGGGCCGGGAGGGGGGCCGCAAGAAAGGAGAAGAGAGGAAAAAAAAATTAAAAGAGGGAAAAGGAGGAAAAAGGAGGAGAAGAAGCGGAGGCGGGGAAAGCTGCTCCTCCGAGGACAGCGCGCAGCACCATGCAGCTGGCGCCGCTGGCGCTGGCACTCACCACGCTCTTCATCGACGGCTGGAGGACGGCAGCGAGGAGGCAGAAGCTGCACCCCAGGCAAGGTAAGGGGGTGCTCGGGGAGGGCCTAGGGGAGTGCTGCGCTGCCGCCCCCCGGGGCCGCGGGGCTCGGCCACTTCACTCAGCGTCTGTCCCCTCGCAGCCCAGCTGCTGGAGAAGCTCAGCGAGTACGAGATCGTGACTCCTACCCGAGTGAATGAGTTCGGTGAGCCCTTCCCCACCGATGTCCACTTCAGGCGGCGCCGGCGGAGCACCAGTGCTGCCCCCGACGCCTGGACGGCGGCCGCCGCCGGCTCCCCGAAGGCACACTACAGGCTGTCCGCCTTCGGGCAGCAGTTCCTCTTCAACCTGACGGCCAGCTCGGCCTTCATCGCCCCGCTCTTCACCGTCAGCCTTCTGGGAGAGCCCGCCGCAGACCAACGGCGCCTCTACGCCGAGGCGGCCGACGCCGATGTGAAGCACTGCTTCTACCGGGGGCACGTCAACGCCCGCCCTCGGCTCACCGCCGTTATCAGCCTCTGCTCCGGGATGGTGAGACCCCCGCCCCGCTGAGGGCCAGGGGCGGAAGGAGGGAGGAGGAGGAGGAGGAGGAGGAGGAGGAGCGGGGCGCGGGAGGGTGGGCGGGCAGAGCGATGGCGCCCGCCCCTTCCCCTGACGGCGGCGGGCGGCTCCGGCCCACCCCGGCCGGGGCTTGCTGCCGCGCGGCTCTTCGTCCCTCGGGTTCCGAGGTGCGCCGCTCATGCTCTGCGGATTTTTAGGGCAAAAATGCCACCCACCGACACCCGGAGGGGCGGTCTGTGGGCCAGACCCAGGCACGGAGCCTGCCTGCCCCTGGGGGTGCCGGGGTGCCGGTGAGGGATGGCTGCGGGCTTACCACCGGCGCTGGCCCCGGAGCCACCCAGCACCCCGGGACCAGGGGCATGTCCCGGTCCTTGGTACCCCAGCTGGGTGCCCTTCGGTGCAGGGATGTTGGCACCGGGATGCGCAGAAGCTCCTAAAAGGGCTGACTCTTCTGTCTGTCCTGGTGCCTTTCAGTCCCACGGGATGCCAATCCCAGGGGCTCCCCGGAGGTTTCTGCTGGCTTCATTCAGTCCCGCGATTCTTCTGGGTGCATGTGTTCACCTAGGCTTGGGCACATGTGTATGTGGCTTCCCTCCCAGGTACTGACCATGGATACCAGTATGGGATGGCTGCAGAATGTTTTGTCTCTGATATTTTTTTATTTACCCACCAAATACGTGCATTCATAGTTGTATGCAACTAGGAACGTTGATGTCTCCTTGTAAGCAGGGATTTCACTAGCTGGACACCTTCCTCTGGTCCTTATATGTGGGTTAAAAGCCTGTCTCAGGGAAATGTGCTGTGTGAAACCAGCACATGATGGGGTTGCACTGGGGCCTCCAGCTCACAGCAGCACCATCACCCTTTGGCTTGATGAACATCCCTGGCATAAGGACAGGGTCTGGCAGACATGCCTCTCTCATGCTCCCTGCCTGTGGGTTGGTAATTAGCCCTCTGTAAGCACCAGTGGGATGGCTGTGCAGCCCAGGGTGAGTGCAAGGAGTGTGACCAAAGCTGGAACTCCAGCCACTGCCTTCACAGGGGTTACCATAGAACTAGGCACACCTCCCTCATTAACTGCTTGCTTTGTGGGGTAGTGCTGCTAGGTGGCTTGTCATCGCACACAGCTGACCTCCTCTTCCTCTCTCTGGACCCTCTCAGCTAGGCACATTCAAGTCTGATGATGGGGACTATTTTGTAGAGCCACTCCTATCACTTGAGGAGCAGGAGTATGAAGAAGAGCACAATAAACCACATCTTGTCTACCGACACCGGACACCTCCCACCAACTCTTCAGGGGACTGGCAGACTTGCAATACTCCAGGTACTCATTTTCTTACTGCCTCAGATGACTTGATACTTGGAAGTGCTATTTGCAGTTAAAAGGCAGTAGGTTTGGGGGGGAAAAAAAGAGATGTGGAGTTGAGAGACCCCTCTAGAAATGGTGCTGTGAGTGCTGGGACTGGGCTCGTGGTGGTAACGCTGTCCTGGAGAGATGTGGTACACCCAGAGGTGCTTTCTAGGAATTGGTTATGAGGAAGTTGCGGTCAGAAAAAAAGTTTCCCTTTGATTCCTGAGGTAAAGCTGGCAAGAGAGCTTTCCATCTATCTTGCCTTAAGTATCCTGTGAGCCCTTAAACTTGTTTTCTGTTCTATCCTACATGTAATTCCCAGCCATCCTAATCTGATATACTCTCTGTCTGATACTCTGTCCTTTAAATTATATCTGTCTTAGTCTTGCTGTGCTCCTGGTCTTCTTTCCCCAAATCTAGCTGTGAGTTGCCTCATTTCTTTCTAGTGGAAATGAGGAAGTTCTAACACCAACCCTGACAGTTCTTAGTAATTGCTTTTCCATGGTTCATTTTCAAAGGCTTTTTTTCTCCTCATAGCCCTTCCTCCACCAGCACCATCTCCCTGACCTCCTCACTCCCTCTTTCTAGTCCTTGCACATATGAAAGAGCACAGACCTTTTTTTCCCCCTCTTCATGTACCTTGGTGAGCAATAGCCTTGTTCCTACTGTCCCTATTATCTACAGTGGCCTCCTGCTGCTCTCTGCTTCCTTGACTGCCTGATGTTCACAACTAATCCTCCCCTTTGGCAGCAAATACCTCAGTTTTCTCTGATGAAGCTTATTCCTTTGGTCTCCTCTTTCACCTGCTGTTTTGCCCTTGTCCTTTGGCCTGCAACTAGATCTACAGGAACTTTAAAACCTAAACAGAGTAGGCCTTGACTGAGTTCCCTTGTGGGCTGCAAGCTGCTCATATGCTGCAAAGTAGGCGGAGTTGCTCAGGAAGTAAAGGTACCACTGGAGAAGTATGGTGCCCCAATTAGGCTGCAATTAGCACACGTTACTTGTTTGGCACCCATGACTGTGGGTCTGGCTGTGCTGTTGAGCTGTCAGTCTGTTCAGCTTGCACTAATCATGCTGAGTCCAAAGATGCTCTGATACTCTGTGACCAGCCAGAGCAACATGTGTTTCTTCTAGAAGACATGTGAATCCACATGCAAACATATGTGCCAGGGGTACAGTGACACCTCTCACAAGGCTGTCATTGTTTGTTCTTCCAAGGGTTGCTGCTGGAATATGCCATTCTGGTTTCTCTCTTCCAGCTGTTTCTGCTCCCTTCTATGAGATCAGATGCAGGAGACTCAGAACAGTTGGAAAGAAACACGGAATCTGGCACATTGCATCAGTAACCCTTGGAGGAACGGAGCAGCAGATCACAAGACTCATTGAATCAAAGGTAGCTGGGAGGGCTCTGAATTTTGCTTGTGAACTTGACTCTGTGCTGCTGTAACAGACTGCTGTTTTTCACCCCACTGTATCATAGTTCCCATTTAGAATATTATTCTTCTGTATTGTAATTCGCAAGAATACTCCATCTGTAATTTTACTAATGTGCTGTATATCTATTCCTTCTTTGTTCTAATATGCTTTGCTTCTTGCTTGTCTTTGTTTTCTTGCTCTTCTCAGTTGCTTCATGTAGTGGAGGGAGGAGTTCTCACCTCTCAAACACAAGCTTAAGTGCTCTAGATAGGCATGAGAGTCTTGTCTTCCTGTCCCTTTTCCCTTCATCTCTCCCTCTTTACTATCTTTTCTTTTTGTCATCATCCAAGCTTTTGAAAGGGAACGATGCTATGGCCGTATGTGTATTGTGAACAAGTCTTGGTTATTTCATTTAAGGAGCAAGTTCAGAGCAGCTTGGGCAATGCTGAACCTTGGCATCCTACCTGAGGTTACATCTGCTGAGAGAAGGTGTCTCACATGTCTTTGCAGCAGAGGAGAACGTGCAAAATCTAGCGGCACTCACTGTTTTAAACAAGGTGTATCTCTCACTCTTGCCAGAGAAGAATGGTTTTGTGAGAGTTTGGGAGTTAGTCATAATTGTAGGGTGTTGTGTGAATCCAGTCTTTTGTCAGAAGAATGTGTGAAATGGTGCATTTGCTTTGCAGGCTTCTGGCAGGGGTGGAAATTTGCTTGAAGAGGAAATTCATGGGAGGGAAATCTAAGGTACCCCCCCTGAGGTGAGCAAGGGACCCTATGTTGCCAGGCAGTGGTGCTATTAAGAATGACTTTCTGATAGTCATCTTCCTGGAAATGATTAATAGTCAACATACTGGTGTGCCCTTGCCATAATGATGTAATTTTAAACTTCTTGAGGTATTCAGGAAAGTTTCCCTTGTGAATTGACTAACAGATTGAGTAAAAGCTTTCATTTGCAGCAGTCTCCCTGGTTGTACTTTTAGATTTCAGCATCCTGAGGTCAGCTTAGAAAACCAGGCATTTGCTTTTGCTAAGTTTTAATTAGCAGTTTCTGATAACAGTTTTAGGTCCTCTGACATAAAAAATACTCTACAGGTGTTCTGGAAAAAGATCTTTTTCCTCTGAATGCTGATGGATATCAAATGGAAGCTGTGCTCTGCGGATGAACTTTCATAGCGCAGCACTGGGGTCTCTGGCAATGCATTTGAGCTGTCTGGCATACAGCTCAACTGCTGCAAGAAAAACTTAGGACAGAGTTTTCCTTGGGGTAACAGGTTAATGTAGTTTCAGTCATAGGAAATGGTGCATTTTCCTCTCCTTTTTTTCTTGTAGTTAGTGCCGTGAATCAGTTTGTCATCTGGCCGGGGATCTGGCAGAATAATTAGTTGTGTTTTACTGAATAGCCCTGACGGGATGAGGGCTTGGCCAGGCAGACAGCATGATGTCACTGAGGTGCAGCACCACTACCACCCATCGCTTCAGGATAGCAAGCTCTTCCGACCCAATTATTAAATATCCGCTTTTTTGAGGTGGAGGAGGAAGAGAAAAGAAATTGTGATCCTATAAAAAGAAAAGAGGAAGTGGCTCATTGCAAGGCTGGAGAGCGCCGCTTTCCTGCACCCCATGGAGGAACAATCTGACTCCAGTGAGAAAAGCACGGAGCTGCATCCTGCATCCGTGTGCCAGCCACCTTCATGAGGCAGGCAGCACCTCCCCAGGCCCCCATCCAGTGGGACCTTCTGCCAGGAGAAGACCTGTGAGACCTTTCCATGTGAAACCATCAAGGTTTGGTCTTGCAGAGAGATGTCCAGCTCCAGATGCCAATAGGACACTGCCTTTGGTCATCGCTTAAATAAACCACTTAAGGCACCTCTTGCTCCAAGTCTTACATCCATTTCTGCTGCTTCTCCTTTCTATCATATTTCCCATGTTTTTTGTCAGTGGTTTATGTATATATGTATTTCTATGTATATTTCAGTTGTTGAGTTGTCTGGAGCCCTTCTCCTCCAGTTTTTTTGGGGTCTGCAATAGCTTTAGCCTTCTACTGAACTTTAGCAGCCATTCTGCCTGTTGGCCACCCCTTGCTCTGAGACAGATGTGGCCTCCACCTGTCTGGTTGCACTGAGCCAAAATTCCCCTGTGTCCATGAGTATAATTGCAAGTATTGTGCCCTTTCATTGCCCTACTTCTGTTGCCTGTTTGGCTCTTGCTCCAAACTTAGCAAATTCTGTGTAGCTTTTACTGTGACCCTGATGCAGGACTCCCAGCTAAACTTTTTGGGGCAGCTCCTTCTTTGTACCCATGATGCCTTAAGTTTTAGCTTTCGTAATTTATGTATAGCGAGTGTGAGCTGCTCCCTCCCTTGCTGCTGGTCAGCTGTGCCCGTCCTGAGGCTGGCATTGGACCTGGGCTCTGGGGCTGCATGTGAGGATCTTGCACAAGGTCCTCACTCCTTAATGAGAGTATTTAAAGCAGGAATATCCACCACGGGCAAAACTCATCATGCAGAAGCAGCAATAACACTCTGGTGGTGCCAAACTAGTAGGAAGATGATTAGAGCTGTTCCTGTTTCTGGAGGGGAGCCAAGGGGATGTAGCCAGCAAAGAGGCCTTCCAGCAGTTCGTGCTGAGGTGGCGAGGTTTTGGAAACAGCCTCAGATGAGTGCAGGACAGAGCAGGTCTTACCTGCGCCGTGCTGACTGTGCCCCCACCCACTGCTGGCAGGGGTGGGAAAGCCCAGTGACTCACCTGCTGCGGCTGCTTTCCAAAATCCACCAAGTATTATCAGCACAGATGGCTGTGGGACACAACCTGCAGGCTTAGCATATCCCAGTACCTGCCAGAAATGGATGCAAAATGGTCTCAAATTTGCTGGTATTTTGTTGGGTGTTACAGCAGTTTGACTGCTGGGTAGTACGTGTGTGGCCAGGCACAGCAGCTCCACAAAGGGAAGCCCCATGTGGTCCAGGTGAGGAGAAGAGAAGGTCTATGTGTAAGTGGTGCTGAGAAGGGTCCTATAAAAGGCAGAGGAAGAGCCAGCAGCATGAACCAAGTCTTGCTGCTGAGCCAGCATGACACAGGCATACTCAGTAATGTGTCACTGATTTTTCAGTTGCATTAACGAGTAATTTGTAATAGATTACCCTTTCATAGTGACTGTAACAACCTTTCCCACTGAACCTGACACTGGGGAACCACCAGGGCAGAGGAGGGCTGCCGTGTGTCTTGAGCAAGCAGATGCCTGATGCTGCCAGCTCAATGATTGTGACCTTATTTCTGCATGATAATTAGTACCAGCCTGCTCTCCTCATGCCAGCCAGCTTCATGGGAAGTCACTGGTGAGCCAATGGCACAAGCAGGAGATGGTCCCATTCCCATGTTCCCATGTGCTTGGAAGCGGTGGTCAGGTTGAGGTTGCCATAATGGGGGTTTGTTAGTGTGTTGTCAGTGCCATGACCAGGGAGGAGACCTGGGGAAGAATGTTTGGTATCTGGTACTGTGGCTAAAGCCTGACTTTGTAGTGTGGCCTTTCATTGGTGCAGGAAGGGGATGAGCTTTTGTTCCCACTCCAGCTGTGGTTCAAGGTGTGTTCACAGTGTTAAAATTGGCAATAGAGTGGAGTGACGCCAGTGATGGAAAATTTCCTGCTCCTTCTCCAGACCCTTTGTATGTTTTATGTTGTTACTTAAACAGTTCCGAGGCAGAAACTTTGAATTCCTTTTCTGCAGGACTCAATGTTTGTACTCTTGTGAGTGGTCTGTGGTGAAATCCCAGATCCTTTGCGCTTAGATTGTTGGTCTAGAGCCCTTTAGTATTTTTGCTGTTTCTTTTGGACTCTGTCTTGCTTCCAACTGTGTCCCCTCTTTTTTGTTTTCAACTCATTCATCCAGCAGAATTCTGCATTCTAGGTGTCTGGTTTCCAGGCAGGTCTTCAGGCAAATTCTGTACTGATGAGTGTCACATAAACTCAGGGTTGCAGGAGATCTGCAGGGAGGCTTTCTTAAGCCTTTACTTCCAGGTTGAGCAATCCTTGAGCTCTTTCAAGAGTCTGTTTAAGCTGTCAGCTTTGCTCTTGGCCTCAGGGTAAAACACTGACTTTGTTCTTTTCCTCATAAAAGTTTCTTATCTTAAAGAAGTGGATTGTCATTTTTAGTCAAATAGTAATTAATTCAGGTTTCCTTCCCTCCCTAAATAAAGAAGAGAATTGCATCACAACTCCCATACGCTAATGTAATTAATTCTATTTCTGCCTCCCTGTTGAGGTAGCAGCACAGTAAGAGCCAACTGGTATTTGGTCAGATGAGCCTAGAAGGTCAAGCACAAGCTTTTGCCATGCTGAGCTGGGGAAGGGATCAGTCTGTAATGTTTGAGGTATCTTGTGATGTTGACAAGTGAAATAAGGTAATAGACTGACTTCAGTTAAAAAACATTGATCACAGTCAGTGATACAGATCCCATAATTAGTTTTGGCTTAATATATAAGTAAAATGCATGCATTTTGTTGTTAGTCCTAGTATTGAAAATGTATCAAGCATCCATCTGGTGCCCTAAAGGTGTAAGACTTAAGATTATAACTAAACAAATTGCTGTTGATTGGTTATTGTTCTGCAATTTAAACATGGTAAGTGGACAGAGTTAAATTATTCTCCTGGAATCAAAATGGACATACTTTTACCTCAGCTGTGTGGACATCCACTGAAGGAAGACAGGTGGGAGAAGCAGGGGGGTATCACTTGGGTGCTTTCTGTCTGTTCCCTATGGCATATATTACTGAAAATAAACAGGCTAACTATTCTGTGACTGCTTCTCCCATATGCCTGTAATGTCATTATCAACATCCCTGTGGCCAATTGCTGAACAATTTCTTTTTTTTTTTTTTTCCTAATGGGATATTTTGTCTTATCTTTTACTGACTGTCAGTACAAAGTTGGGGTGGCCTCAGTGTTATTCCTGTTGGCATGGTACCTCATAGGTGTCACTAGACACTAGTGTGGGACACAGGTTGGTGACTTGTGACTGTTGTGCATTGGAAGTTACCTGAAGAGCATGTGTGGGAGTTCTGTAAGATGATCTTGAATCATTTTCTGCCACATGTTCAGCTCATGTGTTAGTATCTCCTTTCTTAAAGAGAAAATTTATTGTTCTTAAAGAGAAAATTTATTGTTCATTAATCTACTTTCTGTCTACTGTGCAAAATTGATAGCTTTCACTTACAACTTTTTACCTTAGGCATAAAAATAATCTTTTAGGCTGGAATGCATTCTGATATTCATCACCTGGAAAGAAAACATCTAGAGCGTGTGTGGTCTCTAGTGTTAGCATGGTATAAACCAGAGAATGTTTTATTACTAAGGGAAGCTGATTGCTGCTTGCTGCAAATCCGTGGTTCTCAGAATTCTGGTTCAAGCAGTGAAAAGAAAGGCATCAGGGTTCAGCATCACCTCGAGCTTTGGCACCTCCAAGTCTCTATAGTCACAGACACAGGATGCAGTGAGTGGATTGGAGTGAAACTGTTGGTTTTTGCATCAGTGATGCTTCATGCCAGTCTGAACTGCTCATGGCTTTATAGCTTTGCTTTGTGGCCTTAATGTTTTCAGATGTTGCAAACACAAATTCCAGGCTCTGGGCTTGACACATGGGACTGACTTCAGCAGGAGCTCCTGGACATGGACCTGGCTATAGCAGCAGCTCTGGTCCAGTCAAGGAGCTATCCAGAGGGAAGGCAGGATTAATCCTGCTCATAGGACTGATCATCTCAGTGTGGTACAAGGCAAGGCAGTGGCTTGTCCTCCATTATGTTTCAATCCCTGGCTATTGTCCAAGCAGTGTGTGAAGCTGCTGGCAGATAAGGTGTGTTCAGCTCTGGGTTATGCTGACCACAACAGCACCCCACAGTAACAGAGGTGAGAATTTGGCCTCATGCAAATCCATCTGAGATACATTTGTAGGTGTATAGAAAGACAGAGATACAAAACATCTTGATATAGAATTAGGACAGACCCAAGGCTAGAAAAGTTCTTTGGTCTGGCTTCTTACCTGTTTGTGTCCTAAAGAGGAGCCAGTTTCCATTCCATTTCTTGGCAAGAAGAGCCTAAAAATGTGGTTCATTTTCAGCCAGTCTGATCTCTGCATGAAGGCAAATCCATTTTGCCTCTCTCTGTTTCCCAGGCAGCTGCTGTTGTAGCAGCTACAGGCAGCAAATCCAGCCAGACAGCTGGAGCTGGGGCTTGTACTGAAGCTTTTGGCCAGGGTTTGCTCCTGTGGAGTTGAGGGAGACAGGTCACACAGTGACTGACTGTGTCAGGGGAGCTCAGCTGAATTTTGGTCTGTTTTATGGAGGTGTGCAATAATTTATTATCTGTGCCACTGGGTCAGAGCACAGCTAGAAGTGATACGGGCCAACTGCTGAGTGCAAATTTTTTTAAAAATCCTAGATCACACATTCAGAAAACTTGTGATAATCAGTCAGTTTGAAAGGATCATACTTTTTTTCTAGCAGGGACATGTTGTTAGCTCAAGAAAGAGATTTTTTCTTGCCCCCTTCTCTTGCTGTCTCACTCTCTCTCTCTGTGTTACATTTTTTTCGCAGCTATGTGCAGCTCTTATGAACTTGGAGCTGAACTGGAATTGCTTGAATTGTTACACGTCTTACTTAATTGTGCAAATTGCTTTCTATTCCAAGGACTAGTTAATGTAGAAATGGAAAGGATTAGGACTGTTGGGATAAGTGATCATTCCATCTCTTAATATTTGGTTTAGTATAACAATAGTTACTATGTCAAAAGCAGATCCTGACTCTGCCCTGTCACCCTTTCATGCAGGCAAAGTACTCACACAGAGCCTGTGTCTTCCCTGCCCTCTTTCTTGTGATAGATCCAAAGTACATTAACCAGCAGGAAACATCCATAAATCAGCTGAATGGGTTCTGGGCTGAGGCTTCTTGCCCAAGCAGAAATAAATGGCATTAGTGAAAAGATGCCATCAGGAAGCGATATCCTTTCACAGGATTGGGTCTCCTTTTAAGTCCCACATTACAAAGAAGAAACCAAACAGAAAAAAAATTCAGATAAACTACCAGGTCCGTATAAAGACAGTGAAAACAGCAAAGATTGTCTTAGTAAAGTATGCAGTAAAATGGACATTATTCTAGCCTTTACCTGCCTCTCAGATGAATATGAATGGTTGAGTCAGTGCATGGGCTCGCCTGATACTTGAATTATTGAACTGTAGTTTGCATGGTTTTAAAGGGTTTGTCTACTCACTGGAGTTTGGTTTTTCTACAAAGTAAAAGAAAAATGTTTTGTTTCTTAAACCCATCCAGTTACTACCATGTATAAATAGATGTGTTTCAGGTCATTGCAAAGACTGGGGGCCTGCCAAGAAAACCATTTTTCTTCCTGGTTTCTGTTACTATGTTAACACAATAGAAAAGAAAAAGGGAAAATAAGGTGAGGAAATATCATACCCTTTTCTGATGTTATGTGTGGCAGTAGGAAGCTGGTGCTGCAAAATCAGAGTTTTGTGTAGTGTGAGAGATTTTCCCTTCTGCCCGATGGAGCAGGAGCACGTTGCCCCAGTCAATGAGAGCCCTGCTGTTGTGGCCATTGTAATGGAGCAGGATATCAACAGAATCAGGCACACAGAGTTCCTGGCAGTGCCTGTGTGCAGCTCCCATTAACGTGGTCAGGATTTTACAGATGGGTTGAGAGCAGTGCACAGCCATTAGCATTTAATTTTTTACAGGTGAGTGCACACTATCTACATGCAAGAAAGATGGGTGGAGATAACAGTTCACTACTACCAAAGTCCAGGAGTGGCTTTTCATGCAGTGCATCCCCATCACTGGTGCCTAGTTTTCCAGTAACCAGGCTGACAAATACCCAATATGTGACCTGTCCAAATAGCACAGTGCAAGTGTTGGAGTGACTTTGTGGGTGGAAACAATTCAGTTGTTTTGGAAGTGATGATGTGTCTGACTTAATTTGTGTGCTGAATGGGGAAAGAGCACTGATACTGTACTAACACCTGGCAGCATTAGATTAATGATTGGACTTGATGATCTTTAGTATCTTTTCCAACTTAAATGATTCTGTGACTCTGTGCCAGATCTCTGCCCAAAAAGGAAAGTTATTTTTCCTCTATGCTGGGCATACCTGGCTTTGTTGGGCTCTGATTCCCCTGATGAGGGGCAGGTCAGGGCTCTCATAACTAGATGTGGAGTTCTATGTGGTACTCTCTGGGTGGTTTGTGGGGTTTTCTTTAGCGTGTGACACCAGCTGCAGGATTTCAGTGCAAACCCAATGAATATTAACTTCTTTTATAGACCTGTGTGATAGGTGTCTTCAAAGATAGATATCTGTGCAATTCCCACTGTTTTTTGCCATCTAACTTCCCTCTGACTAGATGGTTGGAGGAGAAGGCACCTGAGCCTCATGGTCCTACCTGAGGCCCTGCAGAGCTCTGCCTTCGCTCTGCAGCTTTGTCTTCAGCCTCGCTCGAGCCCTGTTGAGCATCTTCCCATCCTTAACACATTTTTCCTTGGGCACCTGCTCCTTTTGGAAGTTAATTATTTAAAAGAGAAATTTGAGTGGCGATCTGAGGGTGCAGAGAGGAGAAGAGAGGAGCTGGCTGAAGGGCTGGGGTTAGCACTTTCTCCTCAGTCTGGTCCTCTCCTCACCTTTAAGTTATTTGTATGCATAGTTGGCTCCCCAAGCTGATTGGCACTGAATGAGTCGGGATAATGTCATGGTTGCCCACGAAGGAGTGCCAGCATGAGAGCATAACCTTGCCAACACAAGGGCATTGATTAGAGCAGAGGAACTAGGGCAATCCAATTATAACCACAAATGCCATTGGCTTTCTCAAATTCTTACTCAAATAACTGCAGACTCTCTGCTGTATTAAGGTGGTCTGGACTGTATCAAGAAAGGGGAATTTAGAGGACTTAGGTAGTACAGAGTAGGCAGGATTTAATTCTTAACTGCTGTATTGCCTATTTACACATAGGGCAGAAGGATAGTATTTTTCACATAGGTAGAGGCTGATCACCTTTGCCTGCCATGATACTGCAGAACATATTTCTTTATTTGGAAATTATTACAAATATTCCTAAAAGGAAACCATACAGGAAAAATAACTAAGAAGTTTCCTATCATTTCAATCTTGTTTGAGCATTGAATATTCCTTTGTTCCGTAATGTTATGCTTCCTCTAACCTACTCAATGGGTCAGATAAGGAAATGTGATATTTTTCACCACCATGACGAAATTAAACTAAAGCTACAAAGAGCATGAGGGTTGTAGCCTGGAGTCGTAGATGAGTAGTTCAGATCTGGCTTTATATTAAATGCAGAAGTGAACAGTCTTTCGTGGATGAATCACATTCAATTAGCTACTTCCTATGATGAACTGATTAAAAGTTAAGTGGCATCAAATAAGCCTGATTTTGCTCTTACATTTAAATAATGCTATAATTACATACTAATCAGATGGTAAATCTTAATTGTACACGTTACATATGTTTTATATGCCTATTCTCCCTCTTCTTTTTGTCGTCTTTGTATCAGCATGGAGTATATTTTCAGGCTGCTTTTATGTTTGGCCTAATTGAATATCAAAAGCAGTATATGTGAAACTTCCTGAATTCTATTCTTTCACCAGTGGCAGCTGTGCTATTAGATGACCTTTACCATTCCTGTAGCACAGAATAATAAAGGGAGGGGGGGGAGCTGAAGCCCAGCCGTGTTATTGTTAGAGACAGAAATAAATCATATATAATTGCTTTGCTGTGAAGGCCAAATCCTGCCGTCCTTCATGCCTGAGTTGGAAATACAGGATTTGGACCTTTGTTTCCTGTGGTTTCCTGGCCACCTTGGACGTGCCCAGAATCCTCACACTGCTGCTGCAGTGGCTAATTACTATTGCAGGGCTCCATCTCTCCTGCATAGACCAGGAGCTGCCTCTGCTGCAGGGAATGTCCACCTCTAAGTGCTACTGGCTTCCCCAAGATGGCTTTAAAAATGAAGCCTTAGATGTTGGATTATATGGTGGGCTTCCACAGAGTGCTTCTGTTTCAGTTCCCTGCTTGTTTGGAGCAAGCCCACACAACTTTGTTGAGGCAATAGGTATTTTGACTTAGCATACATGTGGTATTAATTTTATTCACTCCAGAATGTACTGTATGTTTTTTCTGCCTTTTAACCATAGATCATGACCACAGTCACAAAAAGAACAAACGGAAACACTGGAGAAGGCAGTGGGCAGAGAGCAGCATATTGTCTGACATGGAGATGTTGAAACACAGCCTGGAAGTGAATTCTTTTTCTGGGGACAGCAACAAGACGGGGACCATTGGTGAAAGGAAGAGCCACAAGCGGACGAAGCGCTTCTTGTCCTACCCACGTTTTGTGGAGGTGATGGTGGTGGCTGACAGCAGGATGGTCGCCTACCACGGAGCCAACCTACAGCACTATGTCTTAACCCTGATGTCAATAGTGAGTGTCCAACCAGGGCGAGTAGATTCACCCACAAATCGTTTTCTAGTGGTCTCAGAGCCCTCTCTGCTGTATTCATGTGCAATGCCATCAGTTTGCCTTCCCTAGGCATGGAGATAATGCTGGGGTTACATCAAAAATGGTAAAACATGGCTGGAAAATGCTGGTTGGAATCTTCTTCCCCAGATCCATCACGCTTCCTGATCCTTCTCACACCTCTCTCTTCCAGCTTTCTGAACATCAGACACCATGAGCAGGATCACTGGTTGTTTAGTCCACATGCTGTACTCTTCTTTTTATTTAAGCCCATGTGACATAACAGCTGAATTAAAAAGGTGCTTTGGGGACTGTGCCTTCCAGGGGCCTGAGGCTGGTAGGTTATGCAGTTGCCTGACTTCCCTTGCTGTTGCAAGGAGAAGGAGCCTGTTGTCACCTTGATCCTTAGCATAGTTCTCAAGTTGGCTTTCCAGGCTGAGAACAAGCACCTTAGGAGCTGCAGGTACTAGGATGCAGTAGTGCAGTTTCCAGACAGGCAGTTCTGTAGATGCAGAGTGACTGGCAGGGAGTATCCAACATATTTATGTCTCTGGAGGGATGTTCATCCTGTTTGAGTGTAGAAGTTCACTGAATATGTGGTCTGAATCTGCCCATGTCAAAATCAGACACTTGGAAGAATAAGTTGCTTTGACAGTCTTGTTTGGTGGTCTTTGTGTCTCAGAGCAGAATGATCCTTTAATTTGGTGAAATGTGTGCTAAAGCAAAAGGAAATGTTGGGTTTCTCTGATACCAGCAGGTTTTTTTCATTCTAAAATTGTGCTTCTGCCAGGAGGTCTCTCCAAGTAGCATCAGAGCACTGAGCAGGGCAGAAGAGCAGCCCAGGAGAAATACAGTTGCAAAATGGAAAATATATGTGTTGGCTTAATTGTTTGTTTCCTTGAATGTTAACAGTAATTCCAAATATTGCTTTTTGAAACAGGTGGCTTCTATCTACAAAGACCCAAGCATTGGAAATTTAATCAACATTGTTATTGTGAAATTGGTCGTGATACATAATGAGCAGGTAATGGAAATTATTTTCTTCACCTTCTGCTTGACAATGGCATTTGTAGTGTGCATTGTCCTGAATAATTAAAATACCTGCTTTCTGTGTGTTGCTTATCAGGATGGCCCTGCAATATCTTACAATGCCCAGACAACGTTAAAAAACTTCTGCCAATGGCAGCAGTCCCAAAACCACCCAGAGGGAAGTCACCTTCGGCATGATACAGCCGTGCTTGTTACCAGGTGTGGTGAATATTCTCATGAAAACTGTAGCCACTTGTGTGTCAGGGTCTGTGAGCATGTAATGTATGGGAAATGTTCAGGTTTTGATGTGGGTGTTATGATATTTGCAGTTGTGGGAGCATGTGTCCACCATAACAAGGTGATTTTGAGAGGTTCAAGGCTGCCCATGGGTTTAGCATAAGATGAAAAACTCTGACTGGGGTGGGGATTTCTTTTGGACTCTGGATGATGTGGCAAACCAGCATGAGAAAGTCCATTGAAGGACCAAGAGTTGTTACTGTGCTTGTGCCTGAACTCACTGATGCATTGAGAATTAATGTGTCAGGTCTGTTCTGCTTTCAGACAGGATATTTGTAGAGCGCACGACAAATGTGATACTCTGGGTAAGGAAAACCTTTTTTTTGTCTTTTAATAACTTTTTTTGTAGTGACAATGTTAGTTGCCTGTACTGAACTGTGAGTGAAATTTCGTTTTCTATCATAAACTTCTGTTCTCTCCTAGGTCTGGCAGAGCTGGGCACAGTCTGTGACCCATACAGGAGCTGTTCAATTAGTGAAGATAACGGACTGAGCACTGCTTTCACAATAGCACATGAACTTGGCCATGTGTATGTTCTATGTAAATACATTTACATTTAAATAGCCCAATATTTATACTAACTAGGGCTTGCCAGCCAGGCTGGGAACTGGTACTGCTGAGCCTAATTATTTGAGGGGAGATCAATATACTTGGCTAGAAGATGCATCACTGAGGTAGATGAAACTGTGGGGTGCTCTGGAGCCTACCTGGGGGCAGCCAAACCAGCAAGGCCATGTTTTGGGGAGGATAAATGACAGAGTACCCCAAGCAGCACCTAAGAAATGACATCTTTACCAAGCAGTTGGAACTAGCCAGGGTTTTGGGCAGAGGTCCTTGGGGAGAACCAGGACAAAGCATGCTGGCACATCTGAACTATCTTTTGGGACTGAAGTCTTCTCTGAGAGCAGATCCTCAGCCTGCCATAGCTCTGTGTGGTGCTGGTGAAGACCATGCAGCAGATGTGTGTGAAGGAGGAACTTACCCAGGGCATCTGGGAGGTGATGAGCTGTATAAGTGAGCTTGGCTCAGCTCTTGAACTGTTTCATCATGGAAAATCCTCTGCTGCTGGACATCCCCAGAAGAGACGCTGCCATTCACCTCCTCCAGCAGAAATTTCTTTCAAATGATTTTTGCTTTTTCTCACTACTGAGACTTTTTCTCACTACTAAGCAGTCATGAGAAAAATCACCTTAGATCACATAGTCCTTTACCCCTGGATACAACCTTAGGCAGCTGATTCAGTCCCAAACCATCACATGCCTGCTTTGCAGTGGAGGTCTGTAGGTGTGGGATGGATGAGTACTTGGGAACAGACCTCTCATTGTTCTAAACTCTTGTTTTTCTTCATGGAGAGCTGGCTGAGACAGTCTATTTTTAACCACAGTAGTATTTATTTAAATAAGACTTCCTGACAGAAAATCTCCAAAGTTTTGGTGTTCCCCACACCTAACCTGTGTCTAATTCCTTTGCTAATGCTGCCTCAGAGCTGCTGGGGGGGTTAGCAGTACTCCCAAGCAGGAAATGCCTCTGTACTCCTTTTTTCAGAGAGCAGAATGAAAAGATGATTTGTTGGAGGTAATCTTAATGGAATATAAACTCCCCAGCCTTGGAACACAGGATCACACCAGGTCACTTCCCCTTCCCCACTTCAAACAGCGCAGTGCTTTAAGCCGCTCTGTCTCCATTAGTGAATTTACCACATTCTTCAAGGTGTCATGTGCTGCAAACTTCATGTTGGTTTCTGCTGATACCAATGCTTGCTGGCATTTTGTAAACCTGCCACATAAAGTATAGGAGCCAAGTCTATCCCTGTGCAATCCTGCTTAGGCAGCAGTGTGGCCCAGGGTATTCAACTGCATTAGAAAATATTTTGTGTCCAACAGGGTATTGCCTGTGTGCATGAGGGTCTGCAGTCAGTGGGCTCATGTCAGTCATCTCCTTCCTGAATTCCCTGAGATCAACTCTTGGATCTGTGGTCAGTTCCAGAGTATTTGCCATTTTTATGAAGCAGGGGCCAGACTCCAGCCTGTCTGCAGGATAGCAACCGTCAGCTGAAAAGGAAACTGCAGCTGGGTTTGCATCTTACTCCATGCTCCCTGGAGAACTTGTCTGGCTGAATATATGCAGTCATGGAGTGGAGAGCTTAGCAGGGTGCTGCACAGCTTTTCCCAGATGAGTGCTAGAAACCCTGTTTATTAACACTTCCAAATTTATTATGAATATATGTGTATTAATACTTTTATTCTGTAATATCTGTCAGCAGCATATTTAGGGAAAATTCTTGGTTTTGCTTGCATTTAGTTCACACTGTTGCCCTTGCTATGCTAAATACTTGATGTTTGCCTCTTAACTGACTCTACTTTTTGCTGCTCTTTTCCTCTTAGATTTAACATGCCACATGATGACAATCACAAGTGCAAGGAAGATGGAGGTAAAAACCAGCAGCATGTCATGGCACCAACACTGAACTTCTACACCAATCCCTGGATGTGGTCAAAGTGCAGTAGGAAATACATCACTGAATTTCTGGAGTAAGACCTTGCATATGCATGTGTTGGGCTGTTTTCACATGTCCGTGTGTCCCTTGGAGTTCTTCAGTTAATTTGGAGCCCTAGTGTGCACCGTTTGGAGGAAATCAGAGGGATTTGTGTGTGCACGCATCCTTTACCTAGAGCAGGAATGCACCCCTGGCATCCAGTCCCTGCCAGTTCAGCCTCGTGATAAGCTGGCAAGGACCAGCCTCTCAATGGGGAAGAATAAGTCTTCCCCCATGGATATTGCTTTTAAGGAATGTGTGTTCTCCTCAAACCTGAAGAATGACTTTTCCAAGCTTTGTGGCCCAGATACGGAGCTGTGCTTTAGAAGGCAGATTGAATCTGCCTTTCTGCTCCACAGGTCAAGATAAAGCCCTGGCACTAATCCGTGTGGGAACACCGTTCCAGGAGCCCACGGGTCAGTTTGATGCACAGTGATTTGCCCATTTTGCTGTCATGCCTTCCCGTGTGCTGTGGTGTGGAACAGAATGAGAGCCATGATGGTGTTCTGGCAAATCCAGGAGCTCAGTCCCTTGGGCAGTTCTGCTAATCAGTGATTTTTTTTTTTCTGAATTCTTTATAAAAATGCGCCAGTGCTTGCTCAGCAACTAAATGCACACTCAGAAATGCTTTTGCCATGGTAGCTGACTGTGGTGTGGTGGATGGTTGCTCTCACAGCACAAGGGTGATGGTGTATGGGTAACACACCCTCCTGTGCTTGAGTTTGAAATAGCTCTTGTAGTGCTCGTTAAATATGGCAAATGTGGTGTGCAACTGCCCTAAGGCTAATTCAGGCAAACACAAGGGGATCCTGATCTCCCACCTCCTGCTTAACACCAGTATTCTGATTTGTGTTGTAGCACTGGTTATGGGGAGTGTTTGCTTGATGAACCTTCATCAAGAACTTACACATTGCCTCAGCAGCTCCCAGGGCTGATTTATGACGTCAACAAACAATGTGAGTTAATTTTTGGACCCGGATCCCAAGTGTGCCCCTATATGGTAAGTGAAATTTCACACCTTATTTTTCCTGGTTTTGCCAGAGCAAAATAAGGTCTCCTGGGGTTGGATGAATGGCAGACTCACAATCCATCAACTTACTGTCAAGCTTGTGAGTTAATGATAAATCCTGGGGGGATAATTTCATAAAGGATCATCTGTCTGGTAAGGCATGTGGTGCATATTTAATGTTTTGATCTCTGCAATCACTTAAGCAGATGCAGTGTCGGCGACTTTGGTGTATCAACGTCGATGGTGCTCACAAGGGATGTCGAACCCAGCACACACCTTGGGCTGATGGGACAGAATGTGAGCCTGGAAAGGTCTGTAATACCTGGTGGTTTGTGCCTCATGGCTCTATTTCCTTGGGCTGAGGATGAGCATATCACTCAGAATCATCCTACTCTAATGCCCGTTGTGTGGGGCGCAACTCTGACTGCAGTGCTGGAAGCCCAAAGCAGCTCAATGTGTTTTCAGCCTGGTGGTGCCTGGGACATCTCCAGCCCAGATACATGATTAAAGTCAACTGCTTGGCATGACATTGTTTAAAGCAGGTATTCCTGGAGTGCTTATCTTTTTGAATTAATGCCCTTGAGTGAACTTTTGAGCAAAACTTTTGCAAAGCTTCCCTAAGCTTTTGTTAGAAATTGCTTATGTGATGTGAGCAATTAGTAATTCTGTGTAACATAAACTTGTCAGCTGGCTTTTTATCTTGACAGCTTCAGAGTAAAATATAGAATTTGTTGACAATTTATGTATGGAACATTTTTGGCAGTAATTCATAGAAACTTCCCGTTTCCATGTACAATGTTAATTTCCAGCTAGCATTGTGGTTTCTAGGATAAGTGTTTAATTTTTAGTTATTAATATCTGTAGAAAAATAGTTGAGAGCATTTTTCTTTTATTGAGATACTGAAGCTTTTGAATAAAAATGCTAACTGGTTCTTACTATTTGTCTGAACAAAAGTATTCTCTATCTGTGTCTAGTAAAAATAGTGTGATGGTATTCTACATGGTATAGCTTAAAATTTTGCTTTCCTGGCTCTCAAGATCAACATTAATAATAATGTTTTCTTTAGAAAGAGTCAAAGTTTTAAATCACAGTCTCTCAGAGGTACTTTAATGAAAATTCTGGATGCTGTTTTAAATATAGTTTTCCATACAGGCTGTGGAACTCTTTGGAAATTTATATTTTGGTGTATGTGTCTGAAAACTCAATTGTTCAATGACACTTGACTGATTTCCTTCAGGACAATGAGTCCCTGTGACTTGAGACCTTGTGCCCTCAACTTCTCTGTTGGTGAGCTTGGGATCCGCTCACTGCTGAAAGATCAGCAATAACTTTGAAATTTTCTTGAAATTCCAAAAATCTGAGCTGCAGCAAACCTACACTTACCCTTGGATATGACCAGAGTGATGTGCAAACAGCAGCAGCTGAGCAGATCTACACCCCGTCAGAACCACCCTGTGTCATGCAGTATCCAGCTGCAGGGCTCTTAATAAAGACTGTGTGAGCAAAAACATATCAGGCCACAAATTTAGACAATCTGACAGGTTTAGACAAACTAGATAAGCGTGATCTGAACGTCGCAGGTGAGAGCAGATGGGCTCTTAAGAAAAGTTAATGCAGCCCACTCGTGTTCGGGCATTTAAATGTGTTCTCACAAAAGAGCTTTATGGAGTAATTTTGCTGTCTGTTCATCTGATTCAAGCTTAAAGTTTGGATCAACATAAACTCTATCCTGCTTGGTATTTACTTGGGCTTGTGAAGTGCTGAGGTGCAAGTCTGAAATGCTTTTCCTTGGAATAAATTGCTATTTTGGTACTCTGCTGTGGCCAGGAGCCCTGTCAAACTGCTACGTGCTGACTAATGCCTCAAGTCTGCATGTTTAAAGCCTGTGCTGTATGGATTGGCAGATGGAGAAAATACCATACCATTTTTATGGAGATATCTTTGGAAATAAGAGAGCCTGAATAGCTAAAAAAAAATCTAGCTAAAACTACTGGGATGTAGATTTAACTGGGCTCTAAATTTACTCTTAAATCAAGGGCATTAAAAAACATGGGAGTATTAACTTACACATATTTTGCATGTGAGGACACTGAATCTGATACTGCTAAATCAAGGCATAAGACCAGCCCAGAGTCTGGCTTTGCTAGGTGATGGTTTTACCATGTTCCACAGAACCAGCTCATTGTTGGGTGGAGATAAATCTCTGAAAGAAAATAAAGGGGGTTGTAAATTTGGGCCACTCTCCGTTGTGCTTTTCATGACTGTTTAAAGAATGGTAACAGTAGAGCAGATGAGCAGTAATGATTTGTGTCTGCTGCCCTGTGGCAGCAGGTAGCGTGTCTGTTATGCATGCATGGAGCTGCACAGCCCCTTCTGCCCCCTGCTACTCCATTCAGCCAGCCCAAGGATGGCAGCTGGATTTGGGGAATTATCTGGGACTCTGGTGGCAAGACAAAGGAAAGGAAAATCTGCTGTAATGTCTTCCATCCCTGCCAGGGCTCTCCAGCTCCACTGTGTGTGTAAGATATTTGAATTTGCTCCAGACAATCTGCCTTTTATTCTCTTCATTCTGTGAGCTGTAAGCTTATAGGAAAGAGAACCCTGGCAGGCTTTTTAGTCTTTCTGCTGTATCTCAACATAGAAATTATTTTTAAAATATGAAAGCCATAAAGGTTGCACAGCCAGACTGTTCACAGTGTGGTTCCAAGAAGCTCCATTGTGTTTTCATAAGATAATCTTGCTGTTTATTTAAAACAGCTGCTCTTTTCCCCTGCTTTGCTTTACCATCAACTCCAACCTCCAAATATTAATAAAATCAATGTAGATGTAGATGACTTCCTGGTTAATACTCAACCATGAGATGGGAGACATATAGGTCATGTCACGGTCTGTGAGCTCTGTTCATTCACTAGTTAGCTATTCAGTCATCTTCCCTGGGTCAGTGGTGCCAGGCATGACTCTGGTTAGATATTTAGCTGTGAGCATCAACATTGCTGCAAGAAGTTCTCCACTGGGACAGCACTGTTGGATTGGTGTCATGTATTTCTGTTGTTTAATGATAGCTGTCAGACCTCTTTGGACCTGTATGGGGACCCCAACCTTCAGGTTTTCAACCTCTACATGCCAGGAAGAGTTGTGCATTGTAATTTGTCCTGCAGCAAAGAAACAGGCATTTCAGCTGATTTTATTGCTGTTCTTTACTGTAGCAGATGGGTTTTAGTCAATTTTATCTGGGGAGTCAGATCTTCAGATAAAAGCAAGTGTGGGGCATTTTGCAGCCTAGAGACCATGCTTGTCTCTGAGCAAACACCACATGCAGGACTCAAATTATGAGTTCTTCAGCTGTCCTGCAAACCATGTCCATGGGGAAATGCACCTGAGATCAGCTCTCTTCATCAGCAAAGCAGTGTAACAAGTCAGCCTTCATGGGCAAAAGGTGTCCCATGTGCTGCAGAGCTGGTGTCCTGTGGGATGCACAACCCCATGACAGCTTGATCCTGCTCTATTTTCCTAGATAGCTTTATCCAAGGTGGTTCATAAAGGTGTCTAAAAAAGCAGGATGAGCTTTGTGGTGTGTTTTGATACAGCCTTGTTGTGCTATTAGTGGAAGGGCTGGAAAAACACAGTGCATCAGCAAATTTGACCCTGTTGCCATACAGATCATCAGATCTGAACAGCACCTGGTGCACAGAAATACTGCAAGGGAATATTTTAGTGATGCTCTCTATCTGTATTCTATAGTCTGTAGCCTCTTCTAAACTGTGAGCAATCAGCAATGTTTAGGCTTCCCATAATCACAAAGATTTAGGCATCTGCATGTCTCTGGGTTTAAAGCAACTCTAGCAAGCACTGTTCACTGAGAGGGGACATTTTTCCATCCATTCAAGAGGCCAGAAGGTGACTCTTCCCTCACTTCTGCAGAAGTCTGTGTAGTCCATGTAGTAAACATACCCCAAAGGATACAATTTATACCATGAAAATAGGGGTAGGGGCTTGCCAAGGTAACTTAATCCAGCTTTCCAAACAAAAGAAAACGAGTCATAGCTGGAAAACAGAAGTGTAGACCAAGTCTTGGCAAGTCCCATGTTATGTCTGAGTGTAAAAAAAACCACTTGGTCTTGAGGAATTAATTTTTCTATTTTATTTGCCTTTTGGATTTAGAAGTTTTCTGCTTTGGGTAACTGTGGGGAGGTTTGAGTTTTCCCTGGTGTTTCTCCTCATTGCCTGTCTCCTCCCTGACAGGGCTCTCCATGCAGAGTTTCTGCAGCTCTGCAGGAAATCAGATAGAGCAGCTTTTTGAAAAGCCAGTGCTGCGAGCTTGTTGTGCTGCTTAGCGCCAATAAACAGGGAATATTTAGTGGTTGCTGTTGTCTTTAGTCTTCATCCCATAAATCATTCCACAGACTCAGCACCTTGCCTTCACTTTGCCATTTAAGGGTATGGAGAAAGAAAAATATGGGGGTGACAGACAAAAGTAAAAGCAGTTCAATTTATTTGATTGCAAAATCATTGTGTGTGGCTGAGAAATAAGTGAGGCTGAGTCTCGTTGCCCAGGCTGGTCACTGTGGGTCGCTCATAATGCAAAGCAGCACAATCCCACCTTTGCCATGTGTCTCTTTCACGTGCAGCACTGCAGGTTTGGGATGTGTGTGCCCAAGGAGCGAGAGGCGCCGGTGACAGACGGAGCCTGGGGCACCTGGAGCCCCTTTGGGACCTGCTCAAGGACCTGCGGCGGCGGCATAAAGACGGCGATCCGAGAGTGCAACAGGCCCGAGTGAGTGCACAGGGGGAAGGGCTGCAGGGGGAAATGGGGAAAAGCACTTTGGGCTGCCCAAATGAAATCAACTTGGGCTGTCCCCAGTCCTTGTGAGAGTCAAGGACAGGTGGCTCTGCCCTGGGGATGGGTGGCTTTGCCTGGCATGGGTGAAGCAGGATCTGGTCATTGGTGTGTGGGTGAAGTGCTCTGAAAAGGGATCCATCTATTCAACAATGAGGAATAAAAAGCTGATTCCTCCATGGGTTTATTACCTTCTGTTTTCCTGTGGAGGCACAGCTGGGGTCCCACTTCCAGAGGTGTTTTTCTTTCTCCAAAGCTGTGATTCAGAAAGGAAGGAGCCTTCCTTTTTTGCCGTTTTACCCCTGCTTCGGTTGCTTTTGCAGCTGTTCCTAGAGGCCTTTATAATAAGGTTTTCTACCGTTTTATTCCTGCTTTGTCTGGTTTTGCAGCTTTTGGCTGCTTTTGCAGCTGATCCTTTATACAGTTACATTTCAGCTGGTGCAGACTAGCCAAACCTCAGCAGAAATCTGTGCCCCATTAAAAAGTGGTACTCGAGAATGTTTGCTATCAGCCTGGAATGCAAAATCCTGCACCGTTTGAAATGGCAGGGAATTTTGCTGTGGGCTTCAAGGAGACAAATATGTAGCTGGTGCAATAGTAACAGCTTGAGCAACTGGTATGAAAACAGCCTGTTTACGTAAATTGTGAATTGTGCTGGTTTCTGTTTAAATGCCTTCTTGCAGCAGAAGGGAGGCTTTCTGGGCTTTTATTTGGGACTGAGATACAGAGAGCAGAGGGTCTGTGGGGCTGGTTGCACTTAAGGGGTCCTAAAAAGATTCCCGTTTCTCATCACTGGTGTTAGATGGTTTATTGCCAAGAAAATTGCCACTAGAGATGTACCAGTGATAATTTCATCCCTGCTAATGGGAGAAGGGAGAGCTTGTGCCTATGACACTCGTGCTGTGGTAACAGGAGAGGCTGCTCAGCACAGCTGGGCAAGTGTCAAAAGTTGGGGCCGAGAGAGTAGGACACCAGCACGTTAATTAAAACAATGCTAAGAAAAACACAAGTGCAGAGAGCTTTCCTCTGGCTGTGCTGAGTCAGCACGCTCCATATGGTCTTCTGTAGCCATGGAAAGACAAAAACAAAGCATCTTTGCAGCTCTGCTGCTGAAACTTTGGATGCTGTCAGTGAGATGTATTCCTGTCTTCTGAGAGGCATCTATTCAGACTGATAGCTTTTTGTGATAGAAAATCTCCTTTATCCTAAAGGCTAGCCAAGGGATTTGAAATTCCATCTTCCCTGATTGCTTGTGATTTGTATCCTGGTGCTTCAGTAGGTGTATTGCTGGGGCTGGGATTTGCAAAAGCACCTAAACACACTCGGCTCCAAGTTGCCTGAGAAATCCTTATGATTGATAGTGGTTATTTTCCAGGCCCCCTTTCCTGAGCCTTGTGCTGGCCCTGGCCTCTCTTCTCCAGCCCCTCACAAGGTCTCTGGGAGGAGTAGCCTGTCCTGGCACCATCCACAGAGCTTTCCACTGATTGTTGTTGATTTGTGCCTGTAATTTGACACCACAGTGTGAGCTCCCACCACCTGGGTCCCTATTATCATGGGGCTGCTAAAACGATGCAAATGGATGAGACCCCACTGGATACTCTCCTGCCTTTTCCCTTTCTCAAGGTACTTAAAAAGGAGACAGTTTCTCCTCTGTAATAGAAGGCAGCAAACCCAACTCAGATACCTCAAGTGAGGTCTGAAATAATTCTCAATACATTTTTTATATTCAAAGTTGGTTTAGCTTTTTAAAGTTTTTGTGTGCATGAGACTCTGGGGTGGGATCTTGCATCCAGTAAAAAATTGTGTTAAATCTGGCGTTGAAAATTACATCCATTCCCTCCATGCTGCAGAAAGTAAAGCTGCAGCTCCTGCCTCTCTACAATTTGTAGAGTGCTCTGACACCTACATGATGAGTGTCCTGCAGGGATGCAGGGAGAGCTGTAAGCCTCTGGAATGGTTTTGACATACCCTGAAGGAATGTGTTTGCTAACCAGACCAGACCCTTCCCACTGAGATTGCCCACATGGGAATTTGAGCCTGGCTGGTGGACAAAGCCCATGGCTGTGGTGCAAGCCCTGGTTTTCAAATAAAGACATGTTGCAGAATTAAGGGAAAGGGCATATTTGATAACATGTCAATACCAGAAGCCCTGTTTTCAGGAATGGCTTTTTGGATGGGGGAATGTTATCTCTGTATGTGAGTCAGATCACATTTGCATTTTAGTCCATCACAGAAGTATCCACCTGTGCTTAACTGTCTGAGCCTGACATGTAAACAAATGTATAGATAACTGTGCTAGCCACCAAACAATTCCCAGTCCTAGGGCTTCCTGGAATGTGGGGAAGGATATCTCAAACTGATCTGTGCACACTGCAGCTTCACAGATTTTTCTGCAGTCACACATGAGCACAGCCTCAAAATGCTCAAAGTGATGGATTGAGCATCATGTATTTCAGACCTGTTGAGGTGGGAATGGGGGTGAGACCCATCATCCCCTGGGCCTGAGAGTTTCTGGGCTGCTGGGAAGAGTGCAGTGGGTCTGGGGTGTGTGCAGGAGCCTGGGGGAATGGTACTGGACTGAAAGTGGGTCCATGCCAGCTGTTAATTGGTCAAATAGATGACTGCAAGAGAAGGGAAATGGAAGCAAAACAAGGTTTCTATGCATGTACTGCTTTCCTTTCTGACTCTGCGGTACATTGTTGATGATCCATAAAAATATTACACAGAACAAAGTATGCTGTATTTCTTCACGACACTGAAAATTGATGTTATATGAGGGTGGCTTCTTTTTCAGGGTCAGCTCTTTCTGTCCCTCAGATTCTGTGAGAAGCAGTCCTGGTTAAAAACACACTGAAACTGTCAGGGGAGTTTGGAGCTGGTTTTAAGTGTTAGAAGCGTGAGTGTGCTTCGGCCTCCAGCATTGTCTGCAAGGAGATTTCTTGCCAGGGTTTCAAAGCTGACAGTTTGCAACAAGGTGGCAAGCTTTAGCATCCTTCAGTTTGTGGTGTGTCCATGTGTCAGTGTTATCTCAATCTCAGGGGTCATGTCTAGGGAAGAGAAAACTAATAGAAGCTTGGGATTTTTGGATTTTATCAGACTTACCTTAAAACAAAAAAGCTCCTGCATGTTCTTCATGTTCTCCTTAACTAAATAGTTGAGAGTTTCATTTTAGTTAAATTGATTTAGATTGGAAGCAATGTGGTTGCCATAAAAATGTTGTAATTGCAATTTTTTTTAAAAAGAAATGTCCTCTTAAAGGTTTGTATAACTCAGAGGCTTTGTCAAACTGCGGCAGTCCTGCAGGGGTACAAATGCTTTTGAAATGAAAATGGTGAATCCTGTTAATTCCCCCATGAATGACTCAGACTCACCCAGGTCTGGTGTGTGCTGCTGCCATGATTAAGAAGTTTCCCTGTGTGCTGTGTGGTTGAGATGTCCCTTTGTAGCTAGAGGTGGCTCATGTGCCTGCATGGGAATAGTCCATGGGATGGGCTCTGGTATTGGGAAACCCCCAGCAATTGCCATTGTGCCTGCAAGGCAAGGAGGAGTTTGGGCTGTGTCTGCAGGGGCTGCTGTGCTGGGATAGCCCTGGAGCTGTCCCAAGTGTACTCAAGTAAGTTCTTTGAAGTTGTTTGTCACAAGGTGGACAACAGACTAAATCAGTTAAAAACCAGGTTTAGACTTCCTCCACTAAGAACTGTAAAGGTGTAAAATCAGTCTGTAATCAGGAATCTCCAGTGGCCCACTGTGCAGTTGCTTGGGCTTGTTATCACTGGTACTTGCTTAATTGCAAACACCAGAAACCTTTGTAAGTGACGTGCATTTCACTTCCAGATGGCATGTGAGAACTGCCCTCAGAGCAGGTAGAGCTGGTGTTGTGAGCTATTGCTCAGGGCTGTGCCTGAGGACAAGTCATACCCTGTGGTATTTAGGGTAGGACTAGAGGGGTCTGCACCAGAGCAGTGAGGATCTCAGTGACTGGAGGATGCTGGCAGGAAAAGTCCCAGGTGCTCAGCATCTCACCTGCAGCTGCTCAAGGACTCAACTCCTTCTGCCAAACCCGTGAGCATCCCTAGTGTGGTGCTGATGGGGTGGTGGGAAGTCTGCCTGCCTTTCCTGGTTTTGCAGGCAATCTTTTGGCAAGGGCAAGCTGTTGAGTGCTTCTGTCTCTCATTTGTTTCACAGGAACTTTGCTACTTGAATCACAAAGAATTTTCAAGTGTAAGAGTGAAGAATTGTTATTTGTGGGGGAAATGGCACTGCTAGGCTTCCTGAGGTGCAGAGATCACCTCAAAAATTCTGTTCAGCTGCAGGAACTTGTTGACTCACTGTGTGTAGAGACCATTGTGCAGATGCAGGGGAGTGCCATCTTTTTTGTTAGAGGTGCTGGCTGCATGCATCTTGGAGATCGCACGGTGAGCACCTCTGTTCTGAGGACAGGGGTGGCTCCCATTAATCACTCATTCATCTGCATCTTGAAGGATTCTCCAAGTGTGCCAAACCTTGTATGTGTTCCTTCCCAATTGAGCTGCAAGGGAAGGAGCATTCTGCCAGCATCCCTGGGGCACTGATGGGCACCTGGTCCCCAGGCAAGGCAGAGCTGATCCTGAAGAACAGCCCTGGAAGACAGGAGTTGTGGGTGAATGGTTGTTGGAGCTTAGCAAGTCACTCTTCTGATTGCACTTCTTGACACTGCAGGCATGCATTTTTCAGGGAGTGGGTAGAAGATGTAGGTTTGGTGGTTATTTTGATGTGCAGCTCATTCTTGCACCACTGCTGGCAGCAGGTGGTATGGGAGAGGCTCTTTCAGTCCCTAGAGTGATGTTCTCTGGCAAAGGCTTCATCTGCATATGAGAAAAATAGTTTTATGACTACAGTCCTGAATCTGTGAGTCAGAAAATTTAAAATGAGAGCTTCTAGGCTTTACCACTAGGTTTTATGTGGCTTGGATGGGATTTCTCTTCCCAGTTTATACCAGTGTCATCCTGCTATAAAATGGGGGTAAGTTATTTATTGGCTGTCTTTGGTGCCTTCTGGAATATGTGGAGGTAAAGTTTGTTTCAAAGTCCTCAGCATTACCATTTTTAACATTTGGGGCTAGAAATCCTGAAGGACTGAGTGCTGCCTAACCTTTCAGCCTCTGCAGGGAAGGAAGCCTTTTCTCCTGTTTAGTTATTTGCAACCCACTAGATCAAAGGCAAATTATCAGCCACAAAATCCATAGGACTGATGAGGTTGTAAGGAAACATGGGCCTGAGTGGGATCCCTCAATGTGAAAATAAATCCTCAGGTGGGGAAGAAGATGTTGTTCTTCCTTTCTGGTTTCTCTCACTACCATGGCATCCATCAGAAAGCAAATATTCTCTTTTTCTTCCCTTTTTTTTGCATATATGGGATTTTTTTGTTAGACACCAGCATAACATTTCCTGCTTGTCAACCTGGGATATTAATTAAAGGTATGCAGAAAGACAGAGCCCACAGAATGCTACCGCAAATCCTGACTGTAGTGAACCAGTTGCAGAATTGCAATTCCACCTCATTTCCAGCCTGGTGTTGTCTCTGCAGACCCAAAAACGGTGGGAAATACTGCGTGGGTCGTCGCATGAAGTTTAAATCCTGCAACACAGAACCGTGCTCGAAGCTGAAGAAGGATTTCCGGGACGAGCAGTGCGCCGACTTTGATGGGAAACACTTCAACATCAACGGGCTGCCCACGAACGTGCGCTGGGTTCCCAAATACAGCGGCAGTAAGTGCCTGGGGGGATGCAGGTCCTGCCTCCTGGATTGCTGCCTGGGTTGAGGGTGTTCAGATAACATGCTCCTGGTGTCCCTCCTCCCTCTGCAGTCCTGATGAAGGATCGGTGCAAGCTCTTCTGCCGGGTGGCGGGGAACACGGCCTACTACCAGCTGCGGGACCGTGTCATCGACGGGACGCCCTGCGGCCCCGACACCAACGACATCTGCGTGCAGGGTCTCTGCCGGGTAATCATTGTCCCTTCTCTCACCAAAGGGGGATGGCAGTTTTGTAGGGCAGGCTGGTGCTTCTGCACCATGCTCCAAGGAGTTGGTGGCATGTCCTCTTCATTCAGAGGATGCCAGCAGCATCTGCAGGCTCTGTAAGCCCCAAATGGTCTGAAACTTGTGCCAGCCTCCAGATTTGCTGAAGAGCCGCACATGGAATCATAGGATCGTTTAGGTTGGAAAAGACCTTTGAGATCAAGTCCAGCCGTTAACCCAGCACTGCCAAGTCCACCACTAAACCATGTCCCCAGGTGCCATATCTACATGTCCTCTAATACTGCCGGGGAAGGTGACTCCCACCACTGCCCTGAGCAGCCTGTTCCAGTGTTTGACAACCTTTTTGGTGAAGAATTATTTCCTAATATCAAATCTAAAGCTCCTTTGTTGTACGTGAGGCTGTTTTCTCTTGTCCTGTTGGTTGTTACCTGTGAAAAGAGCCTGACTCCCACCTGGCTACAGCTTCCTTTCAGGTAGTTGTAGAGCGTGAGAAAGCCTTTCCTGAGTCTCTTTTATCTCCAGGCCTCGCTCCTCAGTCACTCTTCATCTTAGTCTAGACCATTCACCAGGGGACACACTTAAGTGGAACATGTTTGCACATCTGCCCTAAGTTACTGAGGGCTGTGGAATCTCAGCCCTAAATCCCAGTGTTGCTTCCTCCTGATCAGGCCCCAGAGCCCTACATTTCCATTCACAATTGTTCTTCACACTTTTCTCTACAGGAACAATTGATGCAAGAATTTTTTTCTAGTGAAAGCATTACCTGGTGCAAATAGTTGTTCTGATTCTTGCTTTGTAAAAAAGCCTTTTGTTGTAAAACCTTGTAGGATGGCCACACTGTAAATCAGTGGAAAAATGTGGGAAAGCAAACCAGTTTATCTCACAGCAGCCTTTTGCATACACAGCTTTTGTGTGCCTTAATTAGGAGATTTGTCAATGCTGTTCTAGTCTGTATTTGCTCAATCTGGTTTTTTTTCAATTCTTCTCTTAAAGCAAGCTGGATGTGATCATGTGCTGAATTCAAAAGCAAGAAGAGATAAATGTGGTGTTTGTGGTGGGGATAATTCTTCATGCAAAACTGTTGCAGGCACATTTAACACGGTGCATTATGGTAAGAATCTGTTGCTAAAAACTTTATGGTGAAAAAACGCGGGTCTATAAAAGCTATTACAACACTTAATCTACAAAAACACCGATGTAAAACACAAAATCCTTCTAGCTATAGTATATTCCTTTTTATAACTATTTATGCTATCCCTAAATGAAAAGTATCAGCTTGTGTAATGTGAGGTAGCTTAGCTCATTCCCCTTCCCCTGTAGAAAACAAATCAAGTGCCTGTGTAATAGCCTTGACTTTCTGTTCAATCTTGCCTAGGTTATAACGTCGTGGTTCGCATCCCAGCTGGTGCCACTAATATTGATGTGCGTCAGCACAGTTACTCAGGGAAACCAGAGGATGACAACTACCTGGGTGAGTTGTACTCCTTAGTCACTCCAGAAATCTGCTTGGTTGTCTGGTTGTGGTGATGTATCTACTGGCAGCTCTCTGCTAGGGAGGTTGAAGAATTAGTTTGAGGGAGATGTTTTCTTGGTGAGAATTTTTCTATGTCTGCCAAGCATTCAGCCTTATCTTCTTCCTTTTTTTTTTTTTTTCTTCATGCCATCCTAGTTGCAAAGTTTGGGAGGTTCACCAGTTATGAGAAATATTCCCTTAGGGTGTGTCTAGAGCTGTGAAGGACTGTTGAGCCTGGGTGGTAGCTGAGGGACAAAGCTGGGAACCAAACAGGATTTTGAGCTCTGCTGGAGTCTCCTCACTGCAACTTTATCTCTGCTGTCGCGATGCTTTGGCTGGTGCCATGTCCTGAAAGATGTTTGTAAACACATGCAAAGAGAAATTATTTTCTATTCTTCTGAGAATAATAATTCTGATTTCAGTTAGTAAGGCCTTCTTGTCCCTGCCTGATAGTGTCATGTAACTGTAAAGAAATACCCTGCACCAAGATATTGGTTTGATTTAAACCTAACAGTAACTTGGTCTTTGGCTGTTGGAATTTCATAATCACTGTTCTCTCTAATCTGTGGCTGTGTCTTTAGAGGCAGATGAAAATGCTTGTGGTGTTGTGTTAGACCACTGTGCTACATGCACATATATTCTGTTAGCATGGCCATGAGTGTCTTTTCCACCGTGATCACTCACCCCATAGATAGTTCTATTTGGCTTCAATAGCAGAGATAATACAAATGAACATCATGATTGATGTTACACTTCCCAGTTGAAGGCTTATTTTGCCATTAAGTTCTGTCAGAGTCTCTGGTCTTCCTCTTTTGCACACCCTGTGCCTTGCACCACCAGCTGTGTTCCAGTAGCACAGGGTCCTGTACTTATATCTTTGAACAGGGCACTTTGTCTTGTTCCATCTCACCAAGTTCCAGTAAGTAGGTGTGTTAATAAGGGGAGTTGGCTGGTGGCCCCTAGCCCATCAAAGGTGAAAGGACTCATTTGAGAAACAAGTGCCAGAGACTGCCATGCACCAAAGGGAGGCAATGACAGCCTTGGCTGTTGCTCTGAAATGCCATCCATGTGCTGGACCCTTCATCGAGGCAAAAAGTTGTGGTGGTGTAGCATGAATGCACATCACCACCAAAAAAATATTACTGAGGTCTCAGAGTTTTCTGTCTTGAAGGAGGGAGCCAAATTTTATTTTTCCTCTTTCCTGGGAAAAACAATCCTCCCTATGTTATGCCTTTTCAAACTGGTTCACCCCAGAAGGAGCCCCAAACTTCTCAGCTCTTCTTGGAGGGCCTTTAATCTTCTCAGGAAACAATGAAGTCAAATCTTCTTTAATGTTGCTTTAATATTGCTGGGAAAGCATCTCTTCACATTAGGCCTGACTGGAAGTAAATGAGAAGTGTGCATGTGTCCACTTACTTTGCAGCTCACTGAGTGTGAAATCTTGGGCCCTCAGTTCCTGTGAACCTTGTAGTTGCTTAACAATTTAGGAGGAATTTGATGTTGTCATCAAGTCCAAGATGTACCTACTGTTATAGGAGATATAGTAAAAGAGAAGTAATCCTTTAATGAGTTTTATTACTGCCTAATAACATTAAAACCTCCAAAGTGTGAAACTTGGTTGAGTGTAGCCTCTGCTTTGTGAGGTTTTCTCCATCTATGTCTTTTTGCTACTAAGCAGTGTTTTGCTTCATAATCTCTCCTCATTCGATGGAAAAACTTTTCCTTTGGTGTTTTGGTGTTTAGATTTTTCGGTACAGGGGCTTTTTAGTAACATAGCTGTGATGGGTGAAATGGTGGGGAAACTAACTTAGGAAATTAGCTACATAATCGCATTAGTGTGAAGTTGTGCAGCAGACTGCTGTTTTCAGGAAACTGTTCCTTTTATAAAGCATTTAGGCTTTAAGCCTCCAGTGCTCTCACATACCTTAAGATTTGGAATAATAAAAAGTATGGGGAGAGGAGGGAGAGGGTGACCAAGGGGGAAATACTGACCAAACTCTCTGTAATTATATACTAGAAATTATGTTTAGGTAATTATGGTGCATACATTTACCCTAAGAACACATCTGGAATCACCAGGGAAGACACCCTATCCACACAGCTAATGAAAAGGTTTGGGCAGGATTATTTCTGTGGTATATGTGGGGATACAGCCTATGTGTGCTCCTTGCAGCAGCCAGCCCAGAATGCCTTTTGGATACCTCTGTTTTGGGTTATGGATGAGCTGTTTAGCAACAACTTCAGGAATTCAGCCTTCATTTTTAGGAGGCTTTCCAGTGGAAAAAGGAGAAGGCAGAATGTCTGCAAGAGCTCTGCTGCTCACTTTACATCCTTTCTGTTTGAGAGCGCCAGTGGGCTTTTCCCCCCCACTCCCCCTTCCCAAAGAAAGGAGCACTGAGAGCACATGACCCACGTTGTTATGTATGTATGAGTTAATTCTGCCTCTTTAGTTATTGTTTTTTGCACCTATGCAGCCTTATCTAACAGTCAAGGAGACTTTATATTAAATGGAGACTTTGTCGTCAGTATGTTTAAAAGGGAAATCAAAGTTGGGAATGCTGTGATCGAATACAGTGGCTCCGATAATACTGTTGAAAGGATTAATTCTACAGATCGGATTGAGCAAGAAATAACGCTTCAGGTGAAGTATATGTTGTGTGTATGGACAAGTCTGCCCAGCTTTGTTGGACTGAAAACAGTGGGCAGTGATATCTGTTGGTTTACTCTGCTTCATTTTTCTTCCTTTCAGGTTCTATCAGTGGGCAATTTGTACAATCCTGACGTTCGTTACACATTCAATATCCCTATTGAGGACAAACCTCAGCAGTTTTACTGGAATGAGCATGGCCCATGGCAGCCCTGCAGTAAGCTCTGCCAAGGTGGGTGCTTGGGAAGGGTAGTTTTTTCCTGGATTCATTTGGGGTCTGGACAGTATATCAAACAGATCCCTCTCTGTCAAGAGATTCTCACCCCGTGACTATTGTTGTTTCCCTGGTCTGCAGGGAGGATAACATCCTATAAGGTGCTTCTGGGTTTCAGAGCAGGGTACCTTACACCCCCTCCCAGCCAGGTGAGCCTCACAACCTGGTTTGCAGGTGAGGAAGCTGAAGCACAGAAAATTAGGCATTTCCTAAGGGTGGCCACCCTGCTAAACACTCACTCAGAGCCCATTCTTATGGGGATGCTGCAGCTCTCTGCCTGTGTCCATCCCATCTGCAATAAACTCCTTCTGCTCTGCTTAGTCTTAAACCCCCTCTCTGTTTCTGACAGGGGTAGAAAACCACACCTAAACATCTCTTAAATATTACTATAAAAGGTGTAAGAGAAATAGCTGAATTGATCACTTTGCTGCTTGACTCAAACCAAGTGCTGGTTTTCTCTCTGCAGGAGAACGAAAAAGGAAGCCTGTGTGTAAGAGAGAGTCAGATCAGCTCACGGTGTCAGATCAGCGATGCGATCGAATTCCCCAGCCTGAGCCCAGCACTGAGCCTTGTAACACAGAATGTGAATTAAGGTGCACTGTGCTCAGCCACGTATATAAATAACATAGTGTACTTATTATTTACTCCTCTTTCCTTTCGCTTCTCACCCTAATTGCCTTTCTCACCAGCCTGTATTAGATTTTGAAAAAGAAAAGGATTGGTAGTTGCCTCTTTGTCAACCAAGAGGGATTGGCGTCTACCAGTGGTGTTTTGAAAGGCACTTTTCAATGTTTTTACATTTCTCTTGCTGGATTCAATTAGAGCTAACTATAACAAAAATTCTCTAATGTTGAAAAATCTCCCTGTGCAGTACAGGGCCTGAAATTTGCATCTGCCTGGATCAGAAATGCTCAGCGCCATTCTACATACAGCCTGCAGAGAGGGGAAAGCATATACTTAAAGCAAAAACTTAGCTAAGACTTGGATTTATCACTGTTTATTTAAAGCAAAGAATAGGCTTAAATGTAGAATGGGTTCGGGGCTGTCCCCAGACAATTCTTGGCAAGCTGGATTTGATGGAGCACGGTCTAAATCATCACAACCCATTTTCCTTTAAAAAGCAATCTGTTTTCCTTCCTGGGGCTTAAATGTGGTGGCATTAAGCCTCTGCTGGTGAAGCAATTCAGAAGGCTGAGTTTCCCGAGGGGTTTCTCCAGCCCTGTTAAACTGGGGCTGTGCAGGGGCTGTGCGGGGCCGGGTTGTCGCGGTAACAGCTGTTGCCATTGCAACAGGTTGGAAACTTGAGAAGGGGAAAGCAGGAGTCTGAAAAGCGTGCAGGGATGTGAGGCTCCCACCAGACCGGAGCTATTGATTCCAAATCCCCTTGATCTTATTCTTCTCTGGGCTGTGATAGAGTTTGCTCTCTTGGCTTGGGAGCAGGGCTCTGTGCTCCTTGTACTGGCACAGGCAGCAGCCCAAGGGTCTCCAGGACCCCTAGAGGGTGTCACTGCCTCCTCCCCCAGAAGCCACCCCTGCCAGGTGTGAGGGGCAATGGGCTCCTGTTGGCTTCAGGGTCTCCAGCACCTCCCTGGATCAGGCCTCATGTCCAGCATCTCTTTCTAGAGCTGGACTGATGTGAAGGAGGGGTGTATCTCCAGGTGGGTGCTTGGGGGCCTCCAGCACCATCATTGTTGTCCATCTCACAGAGGAGGCAACAGGGTGGAAATCTGTCTGTCAAGAGAGAACGCCTCTAATCCCTGCTGACACAGCTAGGGCTTCAGTATCTTGTAGCAAGTCATTTGCTTGTCCTTTGGAGAGTTGAAACTGCTTTGTGGGTGTCCTTTATTGTGGAACACCTCTCCAGCCTGTGCAGATCACTTTCAGATGCTGTATTTTCCAGTTTTTAGATGCTGAGGTGGAAAGTGCAAGGGAACATGGGGTGGAAAGTTTTCAGGAGCTTTCAGAGCACTGTTCCTTGCTTGGCCGTGAACTCTCCTTGCCCCCTTGGCTGGTCCCACAGGATTACAGTGTGGCTTTGCTATCTTTCTTTTGCTTAAGAAAGACCTTTGTGCCAGTTCCTTCCCTTCAGGCAGCAATACCAGGCTAATTGTAAGTCCCAAAGCACTGGGAAGTGTGACACAGAGCCAAAACTTCCCGTTCAAGAGCATATATTCCTTATTTGTGTCCCACACCCTTGAGCACGTTCCCTGCAGAGCCCAGGGCTGATGTTTGCTGTCCCCGGCGCAGGTGGCACATCGCGAGGAAGAGCGAGTGCACGGCGCAGTGCGGGCTGGGCTACCGCACCCTGGAGATCTACTGCTCCAAGTACAGCCGGCTGGAGGGCAAGATAGAGAAGGTGGACGACCGCTTCTGCAACAGCCAGACCAAGCCCAGCACGAGGGAGAAGTGCACTGGAGACTGCAATGTGGGAGGATGGCGCTACTCGGCCTGGACTGAGGTAAGGGATGCTCTGTGGCACGGCGAATCTGCTCCTTGCACAGGAGTGCGTTGGGCTGTTTAGGTTGCTAACAGAACATATGTAAAATATGGCCACAGTGGTTCTGCTTTCATTGCTTCATCTGGAGGACACTCTAGTCTGAATCAACTGGTACTCCTTACCTTCCACTGCAATTAATCTATACTTTTAGTATCAATCTTCATTACATGAAGCTCTGCTAGCTGTCTTCTGCCATCAAAGCTGTTACCGCTGCCAGGAACTGGAGAGGACATGTTGCCATCATCAGAGGACTTCTGAAATTTTTTTCCTTTACACATGTTAGCTTTTGCATGAACAAGAATATTCTTGAATCCAGGCACGGAGAGATTGACAAGCCTCAGGTTTTCCAGGGAGGGCACAGTGAGTGGGGCCTGGCTGGTCAGAGAAAGTTAATCTCTCTTAAAATGAGAACAAGCAGCAGCCATTTAGGAGAACTGAAAGGCAACACTTGTAAAAGTAATAATGGGGTTATATTCTGAAATGAATTTGAGAAACACATTGCCACAACATTTTATTACCCTTAGCAAGATTAGCTTTTTTAAGGAATACATAAAGTAAAAGCCTGCTACTTAAAGTATAAATTGTTGCTCTGGAGGTTTCCTGCAGTCACTCCGCAGTGAGGGAGGAGGTGGTAGCAGTAGAGTGGCAGAAGTGTTGACTGGGTGTGTGTCCCTCGCAGTGCTCCAAGAGCTGCGGCGGGGGCACGCGGCGGCGGCGAGCCATGTGTGTGAGCACCTACAATGACGTGCTGGACGACAGCAAGTGCAGCCAGCAGGAGAAGCTGACGGTGCAGAGATGCAGTGACTTCTCATGCCCACAGTGGAAAACTGGCGACTGGTCTGAGGTGGGTGCTGGTCAGCAGGCTGGGCTCACCTTGCTGGTCCTCCACCCTGAGGGGCTGGTGTCTGCAAAGAAGCATCTCCATCCCTGCTTGCCTTGTTTGTGCCTCCTGCTGAAGGTGGCAAGCCTGTGCACAGGGGGGCTTTAGACAGGCAGCAAAGTCATTGGCCTTGTTACCACTGGTCAAGTGGCTGCTTTCCTCCCTGCAAAGCTACCGGGGGTTAATGTCTGCGCAATCCTGCAGTAATTTCTCCACAGTTTTTCTGTAGTTCTGCTGTGCATTTGGGAAGAAAAATACCTTCTGCCCTCATTTTCCCTTGAGATTGTCCTCAAGAGCCCTGGCAACTCTGGCTGTCACTGGAGGGCAGGATTGCACCCTGCTGATGTTTTGCTCAGCCTCTCTCTGCTGTTTATTACTGCTTCCACTGCTGCTGGTGTTTTTTGCAATGCAACAAAACGATCTTGATAGGTTTGTCTCTGCAGCAGGACTGGGGGTCCTGGAAAACAATCTTCAAAGGGTGTTCATCATCATTGTGGCCAAATTTCTCTTGTTTCTGTGAGTCATGTTATTTTAGAGCATAATGACAGCAATTAAATGGGAATGGGGATTGTTTTCTACCAGATGTGTCTTCTGATGCGAACTGGTGGCAGTCCAAGCCACGCCAGGGTAGTGGAAGAAGTACTCACAGCCTGCAGAAGCCAAGACCCTTAAAATGCGCACTCAGAAAGAGCAAGTGTTTTAGAAACACCCTGTTGCGCACAGCTAAAACCCCACAGGGCAGTGCTGTGTCTTTGCCCTGTGTCTCACAGCTACTGGAATTCAAGAGCCGTTGTGGTCTCACTTTGCCCATGCTGAAGGATTCTAGCCCAGCTGTGCTCTCCATGATCCAGCCCCTGCTCTAGACCAGCTCCTGAGGGCAATCTTCTTGACAAGACACTCCCCTGTCTTCCAGGACATGTTAGCTAAAGAGCTGCACTTCAGCACCAGGGTTTTTTTAAGCAGTGGTTCAGTAGATCTCCAGGTTTACTTTCCAGTGCCAGGGCAGGTGCTGAGCTGGCAGTGCATCCCCAGCACCACCTGAGCTTGCACTTTTCTCCTCACAGTGCTTGGTCACCTGTGGAAAAGGGCACAAGCACCGCCAGACGTGGTGCCAGTTTGGAGAAGATCGATTGAACGACAGGTTTTGCGACCCCAAGACGAAGCCGGAGTCGGTGCAGATGTGCCAGCAGCAGGAGTGTGCCTCGTGGCAAGTGGGGCCGTGGGGACAGGTACCACACAGCCCCACAGGGCGCCTGCCTGGGGGGACCTGGATAAGGGTGGCTCTGGGGCTGGGTGCTGCCCTTTCATCCAAATTCAGCAGCATAACTGTGTTAATTGATTTGCACACCAAAGCAGCCCTCTGTTTGCTTGGGTTCAGCGGATAGGCAGCAATAACAGTACCTGCCCTTTGTGCTAAATTTAATCTCTGTCATACTGAATTGGCCATGATTTTCAAAAAAGGGGTTTCCAAGGTTACGCTCCTAAATCCATATTTAGGCATATAAATACATGCCCTAATTTTCACAGAAAAGCTGCTCACGTTGAATAACTTTTGTTGCTTTTAATGTTTTCCAGTTTCTGGGTTAGTGAGGGGTTTTTTTCTGTTAAAATACAAGTTACTCATTCCTCCCAGAGTGTTCTGGCATCTGCTTTTTCACAAAGCTGTTAGCTCTTGACTTAAAAAACAGCCACAAACCCAGACCAGTTGTCCCAGTCAGACATATTTCCCATCAGTAAAATTATTCATTAGCTGCTCATGCTACCATGGGGCTGAACAACCACTTTTAAAGAAGGATATCATACAGGTTCTACCAGACTCTGATTCTAATGTGTGCAGCAAAGTAAATAATTTCAGTGTTCCACCTTCCTTCCCAGAGAAGCAAGTGAAGCGTGCAAGGCACTGGTGGCTGCAGCGAGTTAAAACTTTGACCTAATTTAAAGCTGAAATGCATGAAGTGGAGAGAAACTAGAAGGGAAACTGTCTTTCATTTTTGCTGCTCTTGCTACATGCCTAAACAAAGACTGGGCTAATTAATACTTTCTAACCAAAGCTCCTACTGAGACCCAGTGCTCTTTTCTCTCATCTGTCTTCTCCCAGTGCACTGTGACTTGTGGCCAAGGCTACCAGATGAGAGCAGTGAAGTGTGTTGTGGGCACCTACGTGTCAGTGGTGGATGATAACGAGTGTAATGCTGCAACCAGGCCTACAGATACCCAGGTAAATCCTGCTCTCTTGTCTCCATCTCTTCCCAGTGTGTGTATAGAGGCTTCCGGTTCAGGGGACATCTTGCTGCAGCAAAGCTTTGCCCTGAATGCCAGCCCTGCAGAGCAGTACCTTGGGCTGCTCATGGTTGCTGGAAAGATGCAGCACAGCACCCTGCTTTGGTAGAAATGGGATAGATAAACTGTGTTCAGGGGGTTCCCATCCAGATCCTCTCTATGTGTGGTTCACCTCACACTCTGAAGCACCAGATTGCCAGAAAGGCAACAGACAGCCTATGAGGGTATCGGGACTTTTTGAGTGATGATTAATTTCCTTTGCTTATGGTTTATATCCATGGAGCTCTAGTCACGCAATGGGATGTGAGGATGTGTTGGGATGCAGCACTATAGCTGGAGTCTTAAGAGCTCATGAGCTAAAGAATCTGCAGTGGGTGAATCTGGAATAACAACAAGTGACCTCAAGGTTGAGATACATTTACTGGCCTCAGAGGTTCAGGTTTTGACACAGCAGACACCTCCTTTGGCTGGCATGGAGTCGTGGATGCCTGGCTGCAGTCTGGGCTTATGTGGCTGAAGGACTGTTGCTGTTGCCCCTCACCACAAAGGATGGTGAGAGGCCATTTCTTGTCTGCTGCATGTGACAATGTAGTGTTTGTGACAGCTGTAGTTCCAGACATGTCCTCCCTGGCCAGATAAATTGAGAGATGTTGCATGCCTTTTGCAAATTTGCTGAAGAGGCTTTCCATGCTATGTACTTGGAAGCAAACATGTAAATTCCCATTTCAAACAGAGGATATATCCAAGGTGTCTGGAGGAGCTGGATAAAACAGAACATTACCATCTATCTGTCATCTAGGAGAATTACAGTGCTCATGCCCTGTGCAGCTTCAGTCTTGCATGAACTCAGAGTTTAACCAAGGCCACAACATTGAGGAAAGAGCTGTTTTTCTCATGTATGGTGACCAGTTGCACTGCAGTCAAGGGGTAACAAACCCACCTGTCATCAGCCATCATTTGGCATGCATGCCTCCAGCATAAGTGAAATCACAGCAAAACAGAAATTAGGTTTGCCATTTGTCAGAAGCTGCTCTCCCCCTCATAGACACAATCACTCTTAATTTCCTTTTTGGCAAGGACTACTCGATAGAGTAAAGTCATGGATGTTCATAGTTTCTGGCACCAGACCTCCTGGGAGGTCCAGACAGGACCAGAGCCCTCCTGTGAGGCACTGTACAAAGACTGAGCAGAATGACACGTCTGTCCCCAAAACCTCACATTGCTTGGTGTGTGGTGGAGATCAGCACATGGATATAGGTGGTCTGGTGGGCTGCAGGGAATCAAAGGGCTGCAATCAGCAGCATAACCTTTATTGTGTGGGCTGCAGGTCTCACACTGAAGGAAGGGAGCTTTGAAGGGAGATAAAGTTGCTGTTTTGCAGATGTGTGTTCATGCCAGAACGTTTAATGAACTTTCATCTTTTGCCTCAAAAACATCTGGTTTTAATGCATGGAGATGGCACATGGTTATGGGGATCCCTATTGCAGAGTTCCTAATAAGTCAAAAGTCCACATAGGATACTCCATATGAAGGCCCCAGGAAATGATGCTGAGTTTTGCTGATTCACCAAGGGGATGCAGGGAGGAAGCTGCCTGCACAACGTGTGCAGGTCACAGAGTTTCAAGGTGTTGCCTGTTGTTCATAATTACATTGAAGAGGAGGTGGTTTCATTAAAACATCTGCAAATTCTGCTTTTCCCCCATGTATTTCCTGTACAGGACTGTGAAATAGCTGTATGTCCTTCCCATCCAAATAGTCCTGAAGCCAAGAGAGCCATATCAGGCATTCAGAGAACACAGTGGAGATTTGGATCCTGGACACCGGTAAGCACACATCATAATACTTTCAGGATTATTTTATAGTAGACAATGTGATCTTTTTAAGTGCATATGCCCAGCTTTTCATTACAAATTCCTTGCAATGTATGTCAGGCAACTTCCTAGTGAAGTGCTCTTTGCTCTTCCCTAGTGCTCCGCAACATGTGGAAAGGGAACGCGGATGAGATACGTCAGCTGCCGGGATGACCAGGGCTCCGTGGCTGATGAGTCAGCTTGCTTCCACCTTCCAAAGCCATCAGCCACAGAAATGTGCACCGTGACACCGTGCGGGCAGTGGAAGGCCTTGGAGTGGAGCTCTGTAAGCATCACGCTGTCTCTTGCAAGAGACCTCATTGCTGGAAATGTGCTTCATTAATCTGTCGCGCTTGCCCTTTTATAAGTGAGGTTATTTGGGTTTTCTGCTGTTCATTTTTAGCAAGAGCTGCTTTTCTAAACTGGAAATGTGACCGTGTCTCCTTTTCCCACTGTAACACAGTGCTCGGTGACCTGTGGTCAAGGTAAGGCAACGCGACAAGTGATCTGCGTCAATTACAGTGACCAGCTGGTGGATAGGAGCGAGTGTGACCCAGACGACCTCCCTGCCACCGAGCAAGAGTGCTCCATGTCTCCTTGTCATCCAAACAGCCATGACTACGGCAGGCCCATCCCCCCTTTCCTCTATCCGGATCATCGCCTCAAGCCGCACCCTGGGGGCAGCCCAAACCGAAACCGTGCACATATACCAGGAGGCAACCAGTGGAGGATTGGCCCCTGGGGTGCTGTAAGTGCCCTGATTATCTCATTCCTGGGTTTTGTTGGGTTTTGTTTCTTTCCCAAGCTAATCCATATTTTCTTAAAGTCAGCACAAAGGGAAAAGAGAGAGGGACCTTTCTCCCCACTGTCTGCTCTCTGCTCACACAAGTGTTGCAGAAGGGCTCAGGCATCACTTGTCAGCCTCTCATACCTCGTATCTCCAAGGCAGTCTAGGCAGAAAGCTGACAGCATCATTTTCCATGAGGTAAAGGCTGGCCTCTGCCTCTTGGCTGTCTCCTGGGGCATTTACAGCTGTGCAGGGCTGTTGCCAAAGCACAGCAGAGCCTTGATGCCAGCTCTTCTCACTGCAAACAGTATGCAATGCTTTATCATGGAAATCTCTAAAGGGAATTAAGCACAAATGGGATGTCAGACACTGCAGCAGGAATTACTCACCTGCTTAAAACTAGGCTGGTGTTTTCTTTCTTTGCTTAGTCAGCACCTAAGTCATTGCACTGCTATTAGCAATAGCTGGGTTTTGAAGTTTAATAATGCCTGTTAGATGTATTAAACTTCTAGCAGTGCATTCCCACGGTGCAAGGCACTGGGAAGGAGCTGGGAATGCAAACCTATTCCTGGACTAAATGAAGCTCTGGGCAATTTTGTCTTCCAGTGCTCTAGCACATGTGCAGGCGGGTTCCAGCGGCGGGTTGTGGTGTGCCAGGATGAAAACGGATACACTGCAAATAACTGCGATGAGAAAAGCAAACCCATGGAGCAGAGATCCTGCGAATCTGGCCCCTGCCCTCAGTGGGCCTATGGCAACTGGGGAGAGGTGAGTGCACCATCCATCTGGGCTCCCTGGCCAGGGCAAGACTTTCATTACCAGGTGACTGAAAAATGGGAGGAGAGAGGGGTATTGTGGTGACATTTATTAGAAGGATTGGGACTTGAAGGGCAGCCTCTGATAAATGGGTGACCCCAAGCAGTTGTTGGGTGGTGTTTTCATTTCCATTTGTCATGGGAAAACTTTCTTTCCAAGCAAAAGTAACTGTTACAAAAATGAAGATTTTTTTCAAGAGGAGCCTAGTTTAACTGAAGGCCTTTTTTTTAATAAAAGTACCACTTCCTTTTGAAAATTAATCTGAGATGTGCAATTGGAGATGTAAACCTCCATTATCACATTGAGTCGGGCAATATCATGGTGGAGCAGCATGAACAGCTTTAGGGGGAGAGAAGCTGAGGCAGCTGAAGGTCCATCTGAGATTCACGAGAGGAAATTGGCTGGAGTGGGTTAGTTTGGAACAGAAACTACCATTGGTTTTTTGAGGTGCTTTGGGCAGCAGGTGAGCAGTGTTTTTGCTGTCCCAACGGTGATTGCTCTGTCCTCTGCTAACTTGCAGTGCACAAAGCCATGTGGAGGAGGGACAAGAACACGGCTGGTGGTGTGCCAGCGCCCAAATGGAGAAAGATTTACAGATCTGAGCTGTGAAATCCTTGACAAGCCACCAGACAGAGAGCAGTGCAATGTGCAGGACTGTCCTAGAGATGCTGCCTGGAGTGCTGGTCCTTGGAGCTCGGTACGACCATAAACTCTTTCTCTTTATGAACTATTTTGTAGATATCACCTAACAACATTTAATTTGCTTCAAACCAAGGTGCTAATGCTTCATGTCTTAAAACTGCACTTACAGAGGATTATTTACAATATATTCAGAATAACACCTATTCAGGAAGGGCTTACATTAGGGGAGCTCTGGTCCTTTAATTTAAAAGGCACTTTCTGCTAAGTAGCAACCTTTGTCCATTTTATTACACTTTGCAAGTGCTGTGCATTATGAATCTTGGTTCTGGCTAAGTTTTTTTGCATATTGATTTAAACCTGGAATTTAAGCAGTACATTTCCATTGAAGTTAAATTGTTCTGCTCTTTAATGGTAATACTGCACTGGGCACCTACTGGTTTAGCAGTGGTGTGTTCTCTGCCAAAGGCAAGAGAAGTGGGGAGAATGTGCTAAATGGCATCAATTCCCAGGCATGTATAAGTGTGTATAGATGTGTGTGCATGTGGGCACATGCCCACACACAGACCTACATAGAAACATGTGTGCATTCACACCTGTGCTCTGTTTCTGTTCCTGTGTATATAAGAAGACTGTGATGTACAGTCCAAAGGCACCTGTAAGCTATTCTCGTGCATCTCTCTGGTTCTGGAGAGTGATTGTCTAGCTTGATCTCCAGCTGCTGCTCTATCACTAAGCCAGCAAATGATCAGCCAGGGGTTGGAAGGCTTAAAACCCTGGCAGTTTCCCAATAGCAAAATAGTATTTGGAGCAGAGGTGTCTTACTTTGCTCCTTTGCTGCTGGAGGAGTCTGCTACAGAGATGCTCTTGTGAGGGCAGAGCAGCCCTGAACCACCGGGTTGGGGTGCTATTTTGGGTGCCACACCTTTGCAATTCTCCCTGCCCAGAGAAGCAACCTTTTCTGTGAACCTGCACCAAAGCAAGTGCCACCTGAGGTGCTTCTGGAGCCCTGGAAAACCACAGACCTGTCCATTTTGGAATGGCCTTCAAACAGATGTAAACCTTTATTGTGCATTTTGTTATAAAAGCATTTGAAGACAACTTTTTTAAAAATCTGATTCAAAAGCACTTTATAGGAAAAGAAAAAAGAGGCCTGTTTTTTAATGTGTTGGACTTCCTCAGTTGTCACAGTTTGGAAAGTCATCTTGCCAAAACCTGCTCTCCTTCTGTGGGTGCTTTTAGTAACACGGATGCCTTCAGTAACACTCTTCAATATTTTTATCATACCTCAGTGAGCTCTGCAATAGCCATAAAACTGCTGAACTGGTGTGTAACCGGTGCTTCACCAGTACAAGACACAATGCTATGAAATATTTCATTTGAGGTGCTAATGTACCCCTTGTCCATCAACCTGCCTGGTGCTAAGGAAGAGCAAGGTGAGGTAAGCAGAGGTAGCGATGCGTGTGCTGGCTGCCCCACAGGATTTGCCAGCTGGGAGGTGCCTCCAACTTTGTTTTACTTGTGCTGGACCATTTTCAAGAGCCAAAGTTGTGGACAGAGTTGTGTTTCATTCTTCGTGGCTGTTGAGGAGCAGGCTCCAGGGCTGCACCTTCTTCTCAGTATTGGAAACACAAGGTGCAGTCCTCTGTCTGGTGGTTTTCTTTTCACCCAGGAAGAGTTCCCTTGGCTCCACTCTGTTGTATTAGTCTCAGTGGGTTGTCCTTGCTCTCCTGGGAGCAGGTGGGACATCTGGCAGACAGGTTGGAGGGCAGGGACACCCTGTCCTGCCTGCGGTGTCTCCTCCCAGCTGGCACAGGGTCACAGCCCTGGAGTAGGGGCTGCAGGGCTGAGCCCCCGTCATTGCCATGAACTGATTTGGTTTTTCAGTCACATTTACCGAGGCGTCCTTGGGCTCTGACATAGGGGACCCAGAGCTGTTTGAAGACTGAGAAGTATCTATGGGGTCCCCAGGGCTTCGTGTCCCTCCAGCAGAACACTCCACGTGTATGTCTACCTCGTGCTACTACTGTAGGTAGTAACGGCCAAATTTTCCTCCTTTAGTGTGGTATCACCTGGATTTGCTTTAGCTCTGTCATCGGTTGCAAACATCATTCTGTAGCTGTACATACTTCATCTGTTGGGATGGAGTGTCACTACCATATTATTTTGGTCACTTTTGAAACAAGAGTATAGTATTAGCTGAAACTTTTCAGCAGTATGGATTTATGTATTTATGTAAAAGTGTATTTATTTTTCCAATACTGTTATTTAATTTTATATAAATATTGCATACATTTACAATGTTTAATGTTAATGTTGAACAGTGAAAATTAAAGACAAGTAGAATGTAATCATAAATGAATTTGTATAATGATTTCTTGAGTCTTTTGCTAAATTCAGATCATATCCTTAGTTTTGGTAACTTTTGCTAAATTTTCTGAAACGGTTCTGCAATGTTCCATCTTTTATCTGGCTTTACTTTGTTCTCCAACAGAAATTGTCATTCTCAATGATTAAACAAACACAGTAAAAGGTGTATGAATTACAAAGTTTGGATAACTAATTTCTTGCGATCATCTGACTGGCTTAGCATTACTCAAGTTTCAGTGAAATTAGTACTATAAAATACTTACAAATTAAAGCAGAGAGTCTGAAGCACCCAACCCGCAGTCCTCGGGCAAAATTCCACTGGGATTTTGTACAGTAAACAAGTGATCTTTATCTGGCTGGTTAAATCCAGGTTTGGAAGAGATAATTAAATGGATAAACAGATTGTATGTGTAAATGATAATTTTACAACAAGAGACTGGTGAGATGTCTTGTCATTTTAATGTATGTTCAAAGAGGACTAAGAGGAGGTAACACTTTTATTCCCTTGCTTATTTAAGAAGATGTATTTACCCATTGCAGAATTGTACACCATGTGATAGACATGACCTTTTTATTAAAACCGTGCTTTAGAAAACGTGCACTGACTGTCACCAGAATACAGAGAGTGTTTTTTCTCCTCTGAATGCTTTGTGGTATGAATGCAGATCTCCATACACACTCTCGAATCCTGAGAGGAAATCTTGCCATGTTCTCCAGGATGAGGGAGATGTTCACAACGAGAATTATCCCTTGCTTCACTTAAAACCCAAGGTTTGGTTTTAATAAATATACCCATATTTATACCACATATATAAAATATATGCATAACCTCCCTTAAAGCACCTGTTTTGGAGCAGATTTGCTCCATGCAATAATTTCTGATATTTTGAGTTTGCCTTAATATTCAACTGTATCCTGATACAATTTAGGAATAATGCTGAATTAACTTGTTGTGGGCTTCTCATTCTTTCTGAGCTAGGAAATGGTCACAGATAAGGTAAAACAATTCTATCTTACAGCACCCTGCTTCAGTTGGGTGTGTCATTTGGGCTTCACTGCATAGGGAAGTGATCATTTGACTTTAAACTCTGGAAAATGGGTGGATGAGGTTTAGATTTATTTGGGGTTTGTTTGGGTTTTTCTCCAAAAAAGTATTATAATTTTAAAAGTAGTCTGCCTTGTCAGGTACTTGTCAGTCTTGGGTATCTGAAGTTCAAGCTGCTGGTGCAGTGGTTGTGTAGCTCTTAGTGCTTCCCAGCTCTGTATCCTGTAGGCAGAGGTGCTGGTGTCAGAGTCTTTGAGGGCCTTTTGCTCTAATAAAGAATCAGAAGCTTACTGTTAAGTAATTAGAACATTAACCAGCTAAGTTCCAAACTCTCTTATTGTGGATGTGAGTTCAGGTTTGGGCTAGGACATCACTGGTTTCCCTTGGCAGGAAGCTGGTGGCATTGCTGTCTTTGCAGGGCTCTTTGGCTGCACACAGGGATAGAGCAGCAAAGGAGCTCTGAACTGGGAAGTGGGAGAATTGCCTGGCCAACATCTGGTCAGGCAGCTGGCACTCTGGAATTTTAATCTTAAAGTTGTTGTCAGTGGAAACTTTGGGTTATTTGTATTTAATTCTGTCAAAGCCCCAACATGTTGTTTGCAAAATGCCTTCCCCGTGCAGCTGGCTGAAAATAGGCTGCTCAACAGCAATATTCTCTGTGTCATTGTTCTGATAATGTTCATGGCAGGCAGGATGTCAGGTCTTGCTAAGGCAGAAGTGATAGCCAGGGACAGATTTGGTTGCAAGTGTATATAACTCTGCTGTTCCCTTCTTCTCCTCTGCAGAAAATGAATTTGCTGTGACAGCAGCATTGCTGAACTGCTCTTGGGGTTTTGTTTGAAGAGTCTCAGCCTGTTGCTCCTCTGAGGCAGTGGTGATGGATGCTCATGCATCTCTCTCCTCACCTCAGTGCTCACAGCTGGTGGCTCCAGGGCAATCACAGGTGGGCAAAGCTAGTGGTACCCAGCTGCCCAGTAGAGTCACATCATTTTTTTAATCTCTTTTTTCCCTAAAATCTCCACTTTTTGTTTTCCTTTCCATTTTTCTTTTTTGCCTATTATCACCATCTTTCATTGCTCCTTCTGTTTCTACTTAAAAAAGGAGAACTGTATAGGAATACTTTTGTAACCAGATCTCTGTCTCCTCTTTGCTGGTGTTGATGCTCCATTTGCAGGAAAACAACCGTGGAAGCCCATCAGCTGCACCCTGCAGGTGAGGGACCACCCTGGGGCACTGTGTGCTTAACACTGAGCCAGCACCTTAGTGATTCCTAGATTAACTCCTCACAGGGCTGATTTCCTGCAACTTAAAGCTCAGCTGTTGCAATCCACTCTCCACCTTGCAAACCCCCATTGGTCTTTACACCCCTCATGACCTTTTAGTGTGATGGAGAAGTAAAAGGACTGGTCAGCAATGTCCCTTCTGACCTCCCTAATCCAGTGAATAAATGCAGGGGAAGGACCAGGGAAAGGAGCTGCAGAGGGTCTCATCTGCTGTCCTTTAACAACCTCTCCTGTTGCCAGCACAGAGAGGAGCTGGACCAGTGGTTAGACTCACAAAGGTTATTTTCAGATATCTTTAAAGTCTTCTCATCCCTTTGCCCCCAGACAGTGCATCTTCTCCCCAAGCTCCTCAGAGCACTTTCCCACTCAGAGCAGTCTCTTTCTTCCCATAGCGCAGTGGCTGTTTGGCTGCATTTGGCATGCCTCTGTGGTTGCCTTTTTACACCTCCTCCCTTACACATTTTCTCAATGAAATAGTCATTTTCTAGGCCTAAACTCAACCAAGAAGTGGTGAGGCTGCTGTTCAGCAATGACTGGCTTCAGGCCTTGTGTTATGGGTGGCCCATCCCTGGCTGCAGATCTCCTGCACATCTGCACATGCCCTCACAGGAGAAATAAAGCAATAAATAAAAGGGCAGTTCCTGGGAATATTTGTCTCCCAAAGCACTGGCTCTGAGTACAGGAATTCATTGGGCTGCAAGGGACACATTGAAGCAGTTACACACTTTCAGGGATGAGCTGTGAAATGCAGCATCTCCAGGCAGATCCCTGAGTTGGGTTTTGGGAGTCTGCCTGCAGTTTTGCCCATTTTCCAGAGTCACACTGTATACCCCATACTGCAATCATTGCTGTTGCTCACATCCTGGGGATTTAGAAACAAGGATGTATAACAATGAGGGACATTAGGCAGAGTGAGATTTACTGTGCTTCTAACTTTCCCAGTGACTGATTTGCAATTATTAAGAAAAAAATTGTGTAGTCAGTCCTGTTCCAAAGACACTTAAAGCTCTAATCATATTTTAATTTTACTAGCTCACAGGGGAGGTGAATGAGCCAGCAGCATGGATGAAAATCTGTCTGATGCCCAAGCCCATGTACAGGTTGACAATATATGTCCCTAGTGAATTAAGCCAAAATTCTTCTTTATAAAATGGGGGAGCAAGCAGCAGCCCAGTGCTCCTACAACCCCCCAGTGTGATGCACACCTGTGAAACAGGGCTGACATTTCTTAGAGAGCTCTTTACTTTGTTTTTTACTCCATCCAACACAGAGCAATCCTATTCTGGAACAGAATATCTAAGTGGCATTGTAGTACCACTGTTCACTAGAAATATGAAGTGTCAGTTAGCTGAGGCACCTTGCTGCTTCAATTGGTACTCTCCTAAAAGTGCCACAGCATGGAAAATAGGCTTCATCAGCACCTTCCACATCCCACTCTATTGGTGTCCTTAGGTAGCTCATACATCTCCTCCCAATTTGAGGAAATGCCATCTACTGCCTCCCTCCCTGAAGAGACCTGCAGTGGCTCTGTGAGGCTTTTGTTTGTTGTTCAAGGTAAATAGTGTGGAGCTGGACAGGGACACAACTTTTAGGAGAGCTTTGTGTACCCACAGCCCTGCTAATTTCTGTGCCTGGTGAAGTCTTTTGTGGTGTAACAGGGCAGGGAAAAGAGGGGGAAAAGGTGCTGCTTACTGGGTGGATGCTGCAGAAGAGGAGATGCATGGCCTCTGCTGCTGCAGTTACCTTTTTCTGTCACATATCTTGTGAGGTTCCCCAGCTTGGGGAAATTATTGTATTGACTTTGGCACTCAGGCCTTAAATCTTGCAGGAGTTAAAGAACCCAAGAGCATCCTCTCCTCTGGGCAATTTGTGCTGGAGCAATGGGCTCCAGACACACCAGCTCTTTCTTCCCCTGCAGCAGCACATTAAATTAGGCCCTTTTCTCTGATAAATTTTCCTCTTTTTTTCTGGGTTTTTTTTTAATGTGTTATAAGACATCATCTAAGGCCACTCATCAGTCCCTGCAGCTGAGTTTGGTGGTGGGAAGGTGAAGATTTAGTGATTTTTTTAGAAGATTTCTCCCTTTTGCAGTAATGACTTGGGAAGGTCTGTGCCTCTGCTCCAAGCCAAGACCAGAGCCTCTGGAGGATGGAGACCCTGTGGGCACTGCAGAGACAGGGCAGGCCAGCAGGGAAGTTCCCTCCTGCCCATGCCCAGGGCAGTGAGGGCTCCTTGGGAATACCAGGGCAAAGCCTGCTCCTGTTCAGACTGGGGGCTGTGCTCCAGCTCTAGGAGCTCAGAACATTTCCACAGGGGCTCTGCACAGTGCTCACAAACACATTCAGACTATACATTCCAAAATCCCTAATATTTGTGGGTTTTTTTCAATCACCCCATTTCTCTGAGGAGTCAGTTTGGATTAAACCTTTCTAAAGCCTCTTTCAGAACTGCAGTGCAGTGCTTTGGTGTGTTTTGTTCAGGTCTTTGGTCCATTTGCCCTCCCTTAAATGTAGAGACCCCTCTTCCCTTTTAAATGTACAAGAATCACATGTATTTTTTGGCCATGCACCAGCTAAAATCACCATGACCATACACACTCAGCACCCATGTCTTAAGTCATGGCTCCTTAGTTTGTGAGGAAAGGAAAGCCAAGCTGGGTGACTCCTGCCCTGCTTGTATCCCCACCCAATTTTAGGGATTTCTCACCATGCCAATGCAGATGGGCACAAGACCCTGATAAAACACATTGATGGGAGAAACAGGGCTTCAGAGCAGCAATAAACATTTCCTAAACATCTCCTAAAGTGCTGCAGCCTTGCTTTCAGCCTGTCCCACTGAAGCCAAGGGAATTACCTGCTGAAATACCTTGCTGTTGTGAAGCTGATTTGGTTTGGAAGCCACAGAGCCCCTGTTGCTGAACAGCTCACAAAGCTTCCAACATTTTAAGATTCCTGGTAAAGGTTCAGCTGGTGAGGAAGGATCCAGGCTTTCCTTGGTGATGTGTCTGTTGATGTCCTTTGTGCTCAGGGGCTTCAGAGGTACAGAAGTCACCAGGATATGGTTTCAGTATCTGACAGCAGCAGTGTTAGTGGTAGTAGAAGGTGATACAGATTAATAGGCTGCTGAAAGGTACCTATGAGGGTACATTGCTGGGTTTGCTTGTAGTTGAAGTTTGCTGGCATCCAGGAGCACAGCCCTCTTGGAAAATGGGTGTAAAGCATTGGAGGGCTCTGTTGCTTTTCTGCTTTATTTCATCCAACACGTTTTGTCTCAGATTGTTGGAAAGGATGAACCAGGGCTTACTTACAGCTGCTGACTTTCCATAAAATCCTTAATGTGGGGCAGTCTAAATCTACAAGGATTGATTTTAATTTCCTCCAAAAAGTTGCTCCTGGCAGAATCTGATAAAGCCATTTTCAGTCTAATCCTTCCCAGCCCTGCCCTTGCCGAGCTATCATTCCTATCTTTGGGAATTCACTGGGTGATCACCACAGCTTGCATTCATTGTCTTAAATACCTCCCAAATCGCGTTTGGCTGATGCACGGTGGGTCTGAAAAATGGTCTGACAGCGTTTTCTGCAGCTTTTCACTTCTGGGGGAGAGTGTTCCCAGCTTCTTGCTTGGGATGTGCCCTTCTGCCCTTTGTGGAGCTGCCCCTTCAATGCACAAAGTTTACAAGGAGCAGTCATTCAATTTCTTCTTGACTGCTCTGTGGTGCCTTTTTCTTGCTGAGATCTGTTCATTTGTGCCCAGGGCTCTTGAGTCCTCTTGGTGCTGGACTGACCCCACTCCCAGAAATTCACCAGAGACTTTGTACAGATTTTTAAGAGATTTTGAACATATTCTGGGGCTTTTTTTGCCTGCTGCCAGCCCTATGCATCAAGTAGCAGCCCATCTATTTTAGAGACGTCTTAATGAACAAGAGGTACCCTCATCTCCCAAACTGAGATCAGGAAATGCAGAAAGGGCTATTTTAAAGCAATTTGCACACACTTGGCAAAACAGAATTATCATCTCCTAAACTCTGAAACAGAAAAAAAATTTTTTTGTGGAAACAAAAACACAAGCAGAGCAAGGCATGGCAGATGTTTAGCATCGTGTTCTGACCTTTATGGAAACAGTTGATATGGAAATATTTCTGCTGTATTTATTTAAACCTTTTTCCTAGAATTTATTTAAACTAGGCAGTATATTTATTTGAAAATATCAGCAGCATGCCAATCTCCAGTTCTTGGCAGGTTAACACTAATTATGCAATAAACATAAAGCCCTTAAATCTGTGCTAAGTGCTTTGATCCTAATGCTCTTAGGAAAGTTCTTTTGTTATTGTTCTCCGTGTAAAGTGCCAGGTGCAACTCTGGTGGGTTTAGGAGATAATAAATATAATAACAAGGGGAAGGTTTGCTAGAGTTTTAGAGTGATGGCTATAGCTGATTTTTCAAAATACTGTTTCTCTATCATTTTATGCACCGCAAACTTTTTGGTGGTTTTTTTACAGAAACATAACAATTTGTTATGTTTCTGTAAAAAACCAGAAACATGCCTGGCTGTCCTCCCAGGTTCATGCAGGGGTGCTCTTTGCTGTTGTGCCTCAATCACAGGCTGTAAACTGCCTTTCAGGGCAGCGTTTTCCCACACTTAAGTGGAGGCAGAGGCAATGTGACCACAGACGTGCCCAAGTGCATGTGATCCTTAACTTTAGGAAGCCGATTAGTGAAAAAATTCCATACAGTACCTGGTTACACCTTCAGGGCTGGCCCAGAGGTGCTTAAAACCGGTTGAGGCTTTTCTGTTGACTCAGAAAACCTTGGGTAAGGTGAGGCTGTTATTCCAGAGAGCCACCATCTGCCCCCAGTACTTGGAAGCATTTTTTATGGGGGGTGTGGGAAAAAAGTTCAAGAAAATGAGGAATATGAAGGCAGTGATTTTGCCAAATGTTTTGAGGAAGGGAAGGTCAAAGCTTACATCATTGTGGTGCTGTTATTGGTGGGTACCATAAGCAGGCAGCATTTGCAGCCACGAAAAATCCTGTTAATGAAATGCAAAGTTTATCCAGGGTCCAAAATAAATGATGAGGCTGATGGTGGTAGTTGGGTGTAGAACTTCCTGGATTCACATAGTGTTGAGATGCAGCCCACTATTAAATTTTGCTTTGCATGTGGCTCACATATGCTTAAAATCTATGTGCCAGATAAAAGTTGAATACCTGAGATGAATTAGATGGCAGTTATTAAGTAGACTCTTTGCAAAGGAATTTTCAGTCTCTGATACTTGGTTAAATTAGATTATTCAACCTTTCTTTTCTGTCAGTGCAAATGAGATCATAACTCAAATGTGCATGAAAGCAAACGGGTGGTTTAGATCTTAAAATGCACAGCTGCCTAAATTTGATTTATATTAAAGGCAGACATAGCAATGATTCATTCCAGCATCTTGGGAATTACATTTAAGTATTAAAAAAATTAAGCAAATTATGCCTCAACCTCTGAGTGCACCGGGGTTTGCACGCAGACTTGTTTGATCATGGGATCACGAGATAAATGTCAGAATCAGGCTCCACGCCAAAGTTAAGCATTTTGTAGGGGAGTAATAACTTTGGAAATAGCTAGGACCAAATTGTTTGTGAGATCAAGTATTTATCAAGCAGCTTCAGGTCCCCAGAAAGGTGCTTGCATTGTTGCACAGTGTGGTTAGTCTTACTTTAGGATAAGTAGTGGCATCCCATGTGTTTTTTAAATTAAGGATGCTCTGGGCTGTATCAGCTCAGGACATGGGACATGACAGAGTCCTGATCAATGCTGTAAGTTTACTCTTTAACTTTGGCTGTCACAGTAAAGTGGCATAACCTGCATGAAGACTGCTTACTAAGGAGCACTTGAATTTTTGTTTAAGCATCAGTGTTGGTGTTTAGTTCAAAGATAGTAAGTGGATGAAAATACTAGAATTTTAGAACTGGGTTTTGTAGGATGTGACATTTCTGTCTTGCTGCTGAACTTGCGTTGCCTGGGGAGAGAAGTAGAGAAAATGAAAAAATTAACTTCTGATGAAATTTGAAGGCATATAAAAATAGGGTAACATTAGCTTGATCTTTCTTCTGTTGATGCTAAAGAAAAGAAGTGAAGTTTATGGATCTGAGTAACTCGTGGAAGTTTTATTTTATTGCAAGGGACACCATTTCTTCTGTTTTTCAGTGCAAGGTTGGATGTTGCTTGTTGGGGTTTTTGGCCTATCTTGATCTGCGCTCAGGAAAACTCAGAGGCAGCTATCCCTGCTCAGCCTCTCAGAGGAGCATTATTAATGGCTCTTAAAGCTGTTGATCAACAGGACCTCAGTGATCTTTTCTCAATCTGTAACACTCTTGCAGCAGGAAAACAACCTTTATCAAGGCATCATTTATACTAGCTTTTAAGCATCTGGTTTTTGGAGCTACATCCATTTCTCTCCATATTGGTCTGAATTTTTCCATTTCAAAACTGTTCTCTTGCTGATTCTTTGTGGGCTGAATGAGCTGTAAGTAGGGCTGTAATATAAAATATTCACAGGTGTCAATGTATATGCCAATTTCTATTCTAGTGGATCTTCCAGAGCTGCTATATATATAAATTTTTTAGGGCTCAAATGTATTTATAGGCTGGGAAGAGCTTAAGCTGTAATATATTTCTTGGGAAATATACTGATGGAGTGACTCCAGAATGAAGGTTGAAGCCTCATTTCTGCATGTTTTCTCCATTCTGAAAAGAAAGCAGAACATTTTATATGGAGAGATGGTTAGAACAGTGTGTTTGCCCTCAAGGATTAAACCAGTATGCTTATGGTGTAGCATGTAATGAAGAAATGGAAGCTGAGTCTCTGGGTGCATCATGCTGAGTAAGAGGCTTGTTCTACATGAAACTGTCATATTAAATTCGTGTCGTGATTCCAGACCCCTTTGATTCCTAAATCTTTGGAGGAGACTAATCTGAAATCAAAGTGAAGTTGCTTGGGGTTTGCATGCCAGAAGTGGTCACATTTGAAAAAGTTCAGTGAACCTGCAGAGGGAGGTTGAAATTAGTTGCTTCACTACAAAGCTTGCAGCTAACATACCTGCTGGTTTGCTTTTTGCTTTGATTCTCCAGGCTCTGCCTTCTTGCCACCTTCTGAGTTGTTTTCAAAATGCATAAATCTTAAGGATGAACATGTCCTGGTTTCAGTCTGTTTAGTGAAGGAAAAAAGAAAAGTCAGACTACACTGATAAAACAAACACGAGCTTTTGTACCAAGGACAAGAAAATGCTGCACTTTTCTGCCTTGTCCTTTGTGCAGTTATTTCCCTCTGTGAAGGTGCAGAGCACACTTTACCCTCCTGATTTACCAATATTTGACATCCCTTTGTACCAAGGTAAATGGAAATGGTTCCTTTCAAGTTCTTCTGAGTAGATACTGAGGGCTCCTGCCTTGATCCCTGTAAGATGACTCTGCTCCTTTGAAAGGACTGCAGCAATGCCAGGAATCCAGGCTGTTATCCCTGCTGAATGTCAGCTGTTTTCTTTATTTTGATACTGGCATTTTTTGGGGCTTTGACCAAGAATATCACACAATATTAAATGCCTGCACTCCCCTCGAGCTTTGTGTAGCCTGCTGGGGACCTGGGGAGGTGCTTTTTGGTCCAGCTAAAAGAAAATGCCCTGGCTAGCCATGGCCCCTGTATGAGTGTGCAAGCTGATCTGTTATTACTTTATATTTACAGTGTTCTGTCTCCTGTGGAAGGGGCCAAAAGCACCGCAGTGTGTACTGTTTGTCAAAGGAAGGGAGGCATGTAGAAGAAGAGAATTGTAAACACCTTGCTAAACCCAACGTGCAAAAGAAATGCAGAGGGGGCAGATGTCCGAAGTGGAAAGCAGGAGATTGGGGCCAGGTGAGACCTCTTGTGTACCCTTTTGCACCTTTTGGTATTCCTCCTCCATCAGTTTGGTTAGAGCCTGGTTTTCCAATCACTTCTGTCCTCATGAATTATTCAGGGATAGAGGTTTTGGGCCAGATCCTGGTGTAAAACAGTGCAGCTTCATGGAGCAGCACAGATTTGTACCAGCTGAAAACTAGGCAGCTTGCTTTTAGTGTCTATCTGAAAGCAAATTCCTTGTTTTCAAATTCCAAAATTTTAGGTTTTTGCTAGAAACATCATTAGTACATATTATTAAAGAGAATCTACTATTTATTCATGTTTTTAATATAATTTAAATATCATAACTTAAGTAAAATCTTCCTTAGTTTTGAGAAATAAACTCATTGCTTGATTTTCCCTTGCTAAAATGTCAGACAGTCATGCATAGAGCAGAGGCTGCTGGAAATGAAAAAGTATTTTGAGTTATTAAACTTCTTGCTTGCTGAAAGCATACCTTGAATCCTTTTTTCCTGAAAATAATGTCTTTGTCATCACCTTGAATCTGCCGCATCACATTTTTAACTCTGAACTTTGCTTTTCCCTCTACCTCATTAGCGTACTAATCAGAGGAATTATTGAAAATCCCAGACTAAATGAACTGTTAACTTGTATGACATCGCGTTCCCTTGCATTCTGTCTTTCAAATTTAGGTACAAAACACCCTTTCTTGGGGTATTCCAGTTCCCTGCAAGACAAACCATTCACATTGCTCCAGGCACACATGCAAATGTTAGGACTAGGACAGCATGCTGTTGATTAATGTCCACTAACAAAAAGGACAATAAACCCATTAATAATCTGTGATTGTTTTCAGAGTTGTATTAGGTTTTTTTAATCCTTACCTTTGGATTCACAGGATTGAAGTGTTTACCATTGTGTGGGTAAAGGACTAAGTGCTTGTTCACCATGGAGGTTCAGTTACCAAGGTCTGGGCTCTTTACCTGAGGATAGGAGCAGCCTTGAAATCCACAGTACTACTCCCATACTGGAAATTAAGTCAATATTATTAGCTTTATTACCTTCAAGACTGAAACCTCAGTTTTATACAGGAGCCAGACTAAAATGAAATGCAAGGCCATTAGACAGTCTTGTGGTGTACAATTTGCACCTTATTTAAGTGGCTACTCCTGAAAGCAGTTTTTATTAATAATTGTAAACATAATAATATAATGGTCTGTCAATTGCATTAAAATACACTAATACTAATTGGTTAAAGTAAGTGGTTTAAAATTCTCAGCTTTCCACTGCATCATGGATATTAATTTTATGCAACTAGAGAAAGAAACCCAAGTTAATAGGAGGATGAGGTGATTTATGGTCTAAGGTAATCTCTCATGACCAGGCAATTAAGGAATATTTGTGTGCTAATGATCAGGCCAAGAACAGGCTTTTCCAGGAGTAGCTCCTCAGGCCAGGTTCCTGATGCAGGATGTGCTCAGCCAGCCAGCATCTTGCTTGGGGATAAAGTAAAGGGGTAGAAACATTTATGCTACAATGTCAAATTTCTAAAGCCCTGTCAGATGCTGTGGCATGGATCTCTGAGACTCACGGGTGCTGGCAGCATTTTTTTTGCCTGTGACAGATGAAGAGTTGGGGCTGTCACAGGTTGAGAGTGCTGGTTCTGGGTCCCTTGTAAGGGGTGTTCAGGGCTTTGCAAGAGATTTAATGCTTTGGAGCCAAGCTGGATTTAGGTGCTGAACTTCTTAAGAGCATGAAACAGACACAAGTTTGGTGCTCTGAATACACGGTAGATCAGATGGTACAAATTTGGCATGAAAACTCCTCGTGACTTCCCCTATCTCCAGTGCCACTGCTGCAAATAGGAGCCATGATCAGTTTCCACTTAGGTATTATCTAAAAACCCCTAACCTTCTGAAGGTGTAATTGTCTCAGAATGTTAATCCCAAAGCTGAGCTGCAAAAGTCTTAATGAGAAATAAGGCAAGGTTCTCCCATAAAAGTGCATCCTTGTGTGAGTATATATGCACAGAACCTGTTGCACATACCTTTAGGTAGGTGTTGGGGGTTTTTGCCTTCTGGAAAAGGAATTACTGAGAAAATGAAGATAAAAAAATACAGGAATGGTTAAAAATCAGTCTCAGTTGGATGCTGGCTGTGCTGGTGCTCCAATCCTAGGTTTTTTTCTCTTTGGATGTTTTGTATTCAGAACATGGTTAGTTCTTTTCTAGATTGTTAAGAACCCACTTCCCTGGAGCAAAGCATTTTTGATATATCTCTAAAAAGGCTTTTTCTCCAAGTTTTAAGTGTGTTTATGTCTGCACTGAAATATCAGATTTAATGTGTTTCTCCTAAGTGGTGTCAATTATGGCCATTTACCTTTCATTTAACAAAAATACCAATATTTATTCTGCTGTCTGGTATTTGCATATTTCTGCTACAGGCTAATATCCAGCCCTGGATAAAAACACAGGCAGAGCATCAGGTGGAGTTTCTGGCACAGCCCAGGCACCATCCTCTCCCCAAACCCAGGTGTCACACACACCCACAATGCAGCCCCCCATGAAAAAGCCACGGTGTCACTTGTGCTCTTTTATCCATACCTGGGCTTTTTATGCTGGTGATAAATGCAACTCAAAAGATATCTTAGAGCATGGTAGGCATCCTGGTGTGTATGTTTCTCCAAGTTTGTGCCTTTATTCAGTTTAAGAGCCCCCTATGGAATGTGTAGGACAAAGAGCACTGTTAATCCCAGGGAAGCAGCAGCATATGGGAAGCATTTGCATCACTAGTGACAGAAATCCCACTGCTGCTTTCCAAAGCTACACAAAAATACTCCCAACCTCCTACGAATATCTGAAGCCAGACAAATAGTTACAGTCAGCTTTTCTCTGGTTTTCTTGGCTTTATGGGGCATTTGGATAGTAAAGCAAAGAGCAGTATGGAGGAATACAGAAGAGGGAATTGCTTCCCCATCAGGCACCACTCAATTCCCTGCCTTAAGAAGGCTCATTTTAGTGGGCATTGCAATAACAGGCTGTGAATTTATTTTCTTAGTTCCTGATATATTAACAAGTAATATTAGTTATAAATAATATTAGTTGTTAATTCAGCTGTGGTTTTAATACATACCTTTAATTTTTATGCACTTTCTTCTACAAATGCAAATTCTCTTTACTCCAAATCTGTATAGTATATACTTTAAGGTCTAGCCAGGAGGAATCTGTTCCAGGGGAATATTAAATACTGCTAAACATGTTAGTGTGCAGTCACAACACTAAGAAATGTTGCGTGAAAGAAAAAATAAGCTGTTAATAATATTGCCATATAGATAATAATATAAAGATGTCTGAGAAACAGAAAAATTCAGGCATTTGTTGCTGTGCCTTGAAGTTGGAAAAAATGTGCCCACAGTGTAATGAAGGAAATGTGAAATGCAGTTAATTTCAAAAAGACATTTGTTTTCAAAACCTAACTGTATTCCCTGCCGTGGTGCATGTGCATGTTTAGATGCATGCTGAAAGAAATCCCAGCTGTATCACACCTTTCCCTCTCTACAGCTACACACTTTCTTCTATAGAATCCAAGTTTGCTTTTCATTAAAGCCCACTCTGTTTGTGCCGTTTGATGTATTTTGAACTATTACTTTTTTGAACCAGTGCCTGAGAAGCAATACTCAGAGCAAATCTCGGAGCCTGGCCGCCTCTGGCATGTCAGGGTGGTTTAGCAGTGCCGCTATTTTGCAATAAAAACAGATTTTTCAATAAAAATCCTGTCCAGGAAGTCCTGACCCCACTGAAGCCAACGGCAAATATTCACACTGGCTTCAGATTCCAAGTTTTCCCTTGTGCAATGAAAAGCCTCACTTGGAAGTTTGATAAAGCATCGCTACCGTGATTTCAAATTCCAAAATTTTAGTTTTTTGCTAGAAACATCATTAGTATATATCATTAAAGAGAATCTTATTATTAAAGAGAATCATCGCTGCTGATGCTGTGGAGCCCAGAGCAGAGCCCGAACCCCCTGAACTCACCGTGGTGTCTGTGATGGGGAGCTCCACTCACCTTGTGTCCCTCCCTGCAGTGCTCGGTGTCCTGCGGCCGGGGCGTCCAGCGCCGCTCCGTGCAGTGCCACAGCAGCAGCAGCAGCAGCAGCCCCAAGGAGGCCGAGTGTGACCCGGCCAGCCAGCCCCCTCCTCAGCGGGACTGTCACCTCCCCCCGTGCCCCACGCACCGCTGGGCGGCCGGGGAGTGGCAGGCGGTAAGAACGGCAGGGACCCCCCCATCCATCCATCTTCCCTTCCCTTCCCTTCCCTTCCTTCCCTTCCTTCCCTTCCCTTCCCTTCCCTTCCCTTCCTTCCCTTCCCTTCCCTTCCCTTCCCCTTCCCTTCCCCTTCCCTTCCCTTCCCTTCCCTTCCCCTTCCCTTCCCTTCCCTTCCCTTCCCTTCCCTTCCCTTCCCTTCCCTTCCCTTCCCTTCCCCTCTTCCCCCCTGCTCACGGCTCTGTGCTCTCAGGCGTGCTGTGATGCTGGATGCCGAGGCTGGGAGCGCTGCTGGAGGGTCAGGGTGTTTGGGTTGCAACCTGAGGTTGCAAAAAAAAAAAAAAATAGTTCATGCATGCTGTCTGAAAGGGGGAGCAGAGAAATGCCTCTGTAGGGTTAATTTATTGCTTCTGCTGCCCTGGGTTTGGCTGGGTCCTATGTAAATACTGAGCAGGTCTTGGGTAGGGCGGATTTGGGTCTCTTCCAGGAGACAGAGCCCTGCTGTGCTGCTCCAGCCTGAGCCCACTGCCTGGAGGAGTTAGGGAGCAGTGGTAATTCCCTCTTTCCTGCCCCATTACCCCAGCTCCATCTGACATCCCTATCCTTTCACTGAGCCCCTGGTCTTTGCTCTTTTATCAAACCACGAACACCGCTGAGATCAAGTCTTCTGTGGGAGATGATGCTTTCCTGTGTGACCAGGATCAGTTCCCATCAAAAACAGCTCCTGACACTGAAACTGGGGATAAAGCTGCTGCTCCAGTGCTTTAGGGTCCTGCAGTGTGGGCAATGAGTGGCCTCAAGGCTGGTGGGTGGTAGGAGGATGAGGGGATTCTGAGCAGGAGAGCCCTCCCATGCACTGCCAAGAGGGTGCTGTGTCAGCCTTCAAATGCACAGAAATTTTTGGTAGAGGCAGCTCAGACCAGACACCAACGTGATTCTTCTCATTCTGTTTTTTTCCATTTTTAGCCCCTGCATGTGGTACCTCAGCCTGATGGGAACAGGACACACACGTTTATCTTCATTCCTCCAATCTCAGCAGTGCTGGGAAGTTGGGTTTATAATCCTGTGTAACCCAGCCACGAGTGCAGGAGGCCAGAGGGGGCTGTGCCCTTTCCCAGCTGCTTCCCAGTACACAGGGATGTGTGATGGGAAGCAGCAGGAGGCAAAGCCAGGCTGGTCACACAGTGGTAGCAGATGGAAACATCCTAGCCAGAAAAGGAAATGTAGGAACAGCTGAGAGGGCTCCAGCAGCTTCCTTGCAGTTTTAGTTTGAGTTTTACAGAGCCCATTAACTTCTTCAGTGAATAAATTTAAAGGCAGCAAAGAGGTCACCAAACAACATGCCAGTCCTTACCTGGTGCTGTAATCAGCCCTGAAAAGAAACAGCTCCTGCCCCATCCTTTCATAGAATCTTAGAATCATTAAGCTGGAAAAGACCTCCAAAATCATCAAGTCCAACTTTCAACCAAGTTTTGCCCTCTCTCCCTTATTTTTGCAACTTCTCAAAACAGTTTGGAGAGGTGCCTGCCCCCACCCTTCTGAGCCCTTGATGGCATACAAATACTGATGTTTTCTGAAGTTTTCCAGGACTCCCCATTGCACTGGGCAAATTTTGAACATATTGTGGGGATTTGTTTTTTTCCCCAAGGGAGCTTTACTAAGAGGATGGACTGGAGGTTTCCTCGCCCTCATAAGTACTCATGAGTAACCATGAACAGGAAAATGCAGGAGCTGCCCAATGTGAGCTTGCCCCTCTGGCTGATTCCAAGCATTTCTTCCAAGCACTTCTTATTTTGTTCTGGTGTACACAGTGAAAAAAAAGGAATAGCACCTCCCTCCAGCCATAGGCAGTGTCCATGAGGAGGCACAGATTGCATTGGTATTCTCTGAGCAGGGAGCATCAATGAACCCTAATTGACATGGAAGGCAGGATATAAATAACATCTCAGTGCTGTCTTGTTCTTGATTCCTTATCTTTAAAGGGAATCTCTCAAGAGGGTTTGGGGTTTTTTAATTGTTCCTTTTTGTTGTTGTACTTGTGTTGTTTAGGAAAAAAAGTGTTGGTCTTGACAATGAGAAGGAATATGAAACTTACTGGAAACCATTTACTGCTCTGTTGGTGTATCACCATTAATCACCTGTTCTCAGTGCCCTCACCAGGGAGAAGGAAGTCAATAGAAAGAGCCTAGCTAATGTCAAAATAAAACTCAGACTAGAGTCACAAAGAAAAAGGGAAAATTGGGAGAAAGAAAGGTTTTTTTCTTTAATATGAGCCTCTGTGGAAGGACAGTGCATGGCTCTGGAAGCTGCCATGCAACTTCTGAATCTTTGACATTTGTCTTTTTGGGGGAAATTGTGCCATCCTTGCCTGATTTGAATTGCAAAGTTACCCAAGGCATGTTTCAAGCATTCATGGCATGGGGGGTACATTTCATCTCTGTGTTAGATTGTTATTTTGAAAAAAGAAGAAAAAAATCAATGTTTTTGCAAAGCAATGCCTTTGGGGTTGTTTTAATTATTATTATTGCTCTTCTAAAGCAGTTTCAGAAGTACTTGAAATGATCCTTAATTTGATCTGCCAGGAAAATAGTTCAGAATTTGGGAAATGAGGCAAAAGAGACAAATATTGTCAAATGCCTGACCTGTTTTCAGATTTTGCTATCAATAGCTGTTGTAGCCTGGCCCCACTGTTTTGTGTGAGATTTAAATCAATCTTGAACATGAGAATTCATGCAAAATCTGTCACTGCATTAAAAGGAAAAATAGCCTTTTCATGCTAGCTGAACTGTCTGCTTTCTACATGAATAATGTTTTATAACTTTGGGATGGCCGATTGGAACCTCTGCAGTGTTTCTCTGTGACTTAGTTTATGGCGGTCTCAGTGTCTTTGAGCCTCATTTAATATTTCAGTGGGATTATTTCAATTGCCAGTTACCCTTAAAAATACAAATAACCAAACTTTCAATTTCTGATGATGACAAAATGCACAGAGCTGGCTCGGGTTTATTTGACCACACAACTGTTATTTGCAGACAAACCCAAATCAGGCTGGCCTGTGCTTGGGAGTGTCAGTCTTTCATCAGCAAGTAATGATTGTAAACAAGGATGGGCTTTTGATGTGATAGCTCTTCACTGCCAGTGTTAGAAGATACCTTGATGGCATAGAGATGGTTCACCCTCTTAAGCTGAAGCATGAGCCAATGTACTTTGCAAATTTAGTCTGAAATATACATTAAGGAGATGAGACAAAATCAGTCTTTGTTCTTCCCACTCCTTTCAAGGTGCCTCCTTTGGCTCTGAGCGGCCATGGAACAATTCACCCTGTCTTGCTGACCCCTTGCTGGGCTGGAAAATGCCAAAGCAGAGAGGGGGGAAGCTTTGAGCATCCTGTGGCCCCACTCCCACTGAGCAGGAAGGTTGGGGTTCAGGCTGCCCCAAAAGGTCCCTGGAGAGCTGTCAGGGAAGCTCCCTGATGATGGAGCTGAAGTGGTGCCATACTCACACACAATGACCCCCTTTCAGTTTTTACTTATGTAATAGGGAGATAATCAGAGATGGGCAAATATAGCTCACTTTGTTTGCTTTCTGGGGAAATCACACTCCAGCAAATTCCTGCAACCCCTGTAGGATTGCCATGTTTCAGCACAGACCTAGAAGGAGCTTCCACTCCAAGGACTCAAAGCAAGAGAGTAAATAAGGTTGAAAGCACACAAAGCCCTTGGGGTCTTCTGGCAGACTGCAGATTTTGCAATGTTGACTGTTGCCTAAGAGCTCCTAAGTTATTCCTTTGGAATAAATGCTGCTTTGTGGAGCTGCCTCTCCTTCCCCATCCCTTTCCACTTTGCCCCAGTTTTAAATATTTACACCCAACATGATGTTGTGCTCACTGCTGCTCTCCTGGCTTGCTGCTGCTGCCACACACTGATCTGATTTTTCAATATTCTCAAATAATTTGCAATTCTGGTTCTGACAGCCAATTACAGTAACAGGGCCATGACAGTGCCTGCATTTTGCAATTAGCTGAACCCACTAATATCCTCCTAATTGTTGGCCAGCCAGGAGAACAGGAGTTGCTTCAGGGAGGCTGGAAATGATGTTTGGAGGGTAAGACTCTAACTAGATTAAACTGGCATAGTGTTCCAAGCCTAGGTAACTTCAAGCACTGTTTCTGTACAGATAGGGATGGTCTGATTGGATGTTTTCTCCTTTTCCTTAAGGGGAAGACATTCCCTACATGTTCTATAAAATTATTATTTTCATGCATTTTTCTCCTCGTTAATCCAGTTAGTTGAAAGCGTTAGAAGTCCATTACAGGCAATAACTAAAAGAAAATAGGGTTTTATCTAGGCAGCTGCTCTTACACTGATTTATTTTGTTTTATGTGTTTTTCTAAGATACCCTCCAAGGACAGCCTCACTCCCAAGAACATAGCCTCACAGTCAGGCTCGTTTTTCTGTGACAAGGAGAGAAAGAACTGAGTCCTTGAAATCTCCTGGACCTGGGGAGCAGTTGTACTTGTCTGGCATGGGTTGATCTTAATATCAGGCAGGGCAGTGTTTAAGAGAGAATAAACCTGCAGGGCTGCCTCCGCTGCAGTGGTTGTAGAGTTGTGTTTGAGGCCAGGCTGGGTGAAGCTCTGAGCAACCTGCTCTAGTGGAAGGTGTCCCTGCCCATGGCAGGGGGTTGGAATGAGATGATCTCTAAGGTCTTTTTCACCCAAACTACTCTGTGATGATTCTGTGATTATGTGTGCCCCATGCCAAGGCAGAGAGCTGGGGAAGGAGCTCCCCCCACACCAGCCACAGCCAGAGGTGCAGCAGTGTGAATTTTGCAAGGGGGATGGTTGAGTTGTCATTCTCCAAACAGCTGTATTCGCTAGGGGCTGAAATAATGGGGGTTGGCCCTGTCTCCTGGCCCAGCATGCCCAACCCTGCATATTTTGATCCTACCACAGCTGGGCCCCGCATCTGCCCCATCCCAATACCTGCTACCGTGGTTTCTCCTGGGGATGTGGGTCAGTACCTCCAGAGGTCAGCAGCAGTTTGTCACAGCAGCAGCATGTGGCACAGCAGGGTCCTGGTGGAAAATTCTCCCCCAGGTGATACTAGTGCCAGCTTACAGGGCTTGCTGGGGTGTGGGTTCATTCCCTGGAGTCCCCCAGGGTTGTCTGAGCTGTTGTTTGTCGCACACAGTGCACGAAGACGTGCGGGGAGGCGTCGCGGTTCCGCGAGGTGTTCTGTGTGGATGAGGAGGAGCAGCCGCAGAGCAGCGGCCGCTGCGAGGCCAGCGAGCGCCCGCCCGAGGTGCAGAGCTGCGCGCTGCCCCCCTGCGAGTACATCTGGATCACGGGAGAGTGGTCAGAGGTGAGGCCCCATCCCCACCCCTGCATCCCTCTCCTCCTCTCAACGCTGCCCCTGCTGAGGTATTGCAATACAAATCAATCAACAGTGGCAAGGCAGCGCTCTGGGTTTTAATTCTTATTTTTTAGTTTATTTCGGTGTCCAGTCTCCCTGTTGGATAGAAAGGAGCTGTGCTGTGGGAGACAACCAGGATATTAAAGACTAAAAGCAGTGTGCTCAGGGTCCTAGCTAATATTATCTGGAGGCAATTTTCTTCCAAAGCACAGTGCATTCAGCAGGCACCCTCTTTGGTTTTCTGCTGGTTTATTTCATTTATTTAATTAATTGGTTTTATTCCCATCCACTCCCTGGGGGCTCTGGGGCCCTGTGAGTTGTGTAAGGGTCCAGATGTGCATCATGGGCGAGAGGCAAGCCTGGAGGTGACCATGGGGGCACATCCTTCCTCAGTGCTGTCTTTGCAGGGGCAAGGACCCAGAGTGAGGGAAGGCAGGGCATTCACCCTCACAGCTGGCAGGCAGGGAAAATAGATGAGCTTTCCTTGCAGCGGGCGCCGGATGCGGGAGGACGCAGGCTAATCTCAGCCTGTTTCCTTCTGCAGCCAGTGAAGGATTACTTTCCAGTTGGAGAAACAGCAGAGGGAAATGACAAGGCAGCTGCTGACACAGCACTGATTAAAGAGAAAGAACAAGAAAAGGGAAAAGAAGAAAACATGGCAGGACTGAGGGGAAGGAGAGCCAAGCCACCTGAGATAGTGCAGGGAGGGAGAAATGTGGAGACATGAGAATATCTCAGAGCAGCCTGATCTCCTGAGTGGTTTCTTAAGAGAAATATTGGGGTGCCTGTCAAGCTGGAGCTCTGGCTGCTCCTTGCCCAGGCACCCTCTACCCACCCCCACTGCCTGGGAGACCACTTGGGAGCACTCAGGCCCGTGAAGACAGAGAGGTGAAGAGAGTTTACAGAGCCAGAGTTTGGCTCTCCCAGGTCCCACTCGGCCCTTTGATGAGGAAGGCAGAAGTGCTGTTTATCCTCTAATTACCATGAAAAATTTCTCATTCTTCTAGTTGCTGACAAGTACCTGTAATTCAGGGTCAACCTTGACCACTTTCTCTCTCTCTGTATCCCATGGCAAAAAAAACCCCACCCAACCAAAACAACTAATAGCAGCATTTCCGAATTCCCATGGATCTTTTGCTCCTTTCTTTGTGCTTGGGAAGAAGTAACACATGGCCGGGAGCCAGCCTGGAGCACGGAGTCCTGGAGCAGCTGTAGATCCAGCCCAAAGAAGAACTTGGTGCTCAAAGATAATGTCAGGCACCAGCCCACTTGTAGTAGCCGCTTACAATATTCATGACTGGCTTGCATAGATACCAGTGATCCCTTGAATCAGTTTCCTGTGTCAAAAGCTGTCAGGCCTGGTTTCCTCCCCTCCCATTTTGGGCAGCCCTGCTGAAGCACGTGGTGCTCACCGGTCTTTGCTGTGCCCGCAGTGCTCCGTCACGTGTGGGAAGGGATACAGGCAGCGCCTGGTGTCCTGCAGTGAGATCTACACCGGGAAGGACCACTATGAGTATGGCTACCAGAACATGGTCAACTGTCCTGGCACACAGCCCCCCAACATCCAGCCCTGCTACCTCGGAGAGTGCCCCATCTCGGCCTCCTGGCGCGTCGGCAACTGGGGAAGCGTAAGTCGGGCAAACTTCTTTTTTGGCCAAAAAGAATGGAACAACTTGGGGTTTTTTTAGACACAGACCGGAGGTTTGGCAGGGGAATGTCTTAGAGACGCTTAAATCAATGCATGCAATACTCTGGTGCAGCAGCAGGCCTGGTGTGTGTAGGGCTCTATACTTCAGACTGAACCCCTTTGTATGGGGCAATCCCAGCAGCTACAAGTAGCATTCATGAAAATTGGGATGTAGCCAACATTTGTGGCCATGTTGATGGCCATGCTGAATGCTTAGTCAGAGAGTGGGGTCATTGCAGAAAACAAGGGTTTGAAAGCCTTATGCTAGAATGATTGGTGGGTCACTGACAACTGCAGTTGATCCCACTTGGCCACATGTATGAGAAAGACTTGGGAGCCAGCATTAGGCTGAAACACTGGTCATTTGAACCTTAAAACGATTTTTTTTTCTTGTTTTTTCCTCCCCCTCCTTCTCACAAATGCTGGGACAGGTCAGGGGAAAGAACCTGGCCTTTCTGCTAAAGTTATTTGTTTTAAGCCTCTTCTGGGACCTGAACTACAAGATCAAATTTTAGTTAAGGTGATAACATTTCACTTCTTAGGGCTTCTGACATTCTTTGAAATGTGATGTTTCTCCCATAAACTTGATTTATTAACCCAGCTCAGGCATTTGTAGGAATTTGTCAAACCTTTACAAGGCGATGAGTGTCAGGCCAAGTAAAATGCAGTAGAAGTTGTCACGGTAACTGGCAAAGCCATTTGAAACCTAAGTTCCTCCTGCCCCATAGGAAGCTTCAGATCCTCCCTGTGAGTCAGCACGTAGGAATTATAGCAAAGACCTCAGCATCAATTAATTGGTATTTTCCCTCAGAATTTAAGTGCAAAATACCGAACTCATTAATCCAGCTTCACTGCAATGAGCGCTCATTTCAGAGAGCAAGACCTTTCTCCTCACTTTGGGCTGCTGAATGTCCCAGTGACCACCAAGTGCCATGACCCTTGTCACCTGTGATTTTGAAAGGGATTTAATGTAAAATGCCATCACCTTTGATGAACAGAGAGAGTCCTACTCAGTGCTTCAGCTAAATTTTATGGAACTGGACTTGACAAAGAGTAAATACCCAAGCTGTGAATACCATGAGCCCTTGAAGACCATCTTCTTCATGGTGTATTCCTTTAGAATAATAATTTCTAAATGGATGAGCAACTTCATTTTCTTTATAGCCTAACCTGGTAGCTGTAGAAAGAGCTGAATTTCATTTCTCAAGTACTTGAAAGAGCAAGTTGTGGATGGAGGAGCAAAGTGCTCCCACCTCCCACAGCCCACACTCAGTAGCTGGATGCTCTGCTGCTTGGTACCTCCAGCAGTTTGTGCAATTTCAGCCTTAGGATTGCCCTTAGACTGGATGGTTTGAGGATGACCCAGTGTTTGCAGAGATGTAGCCATTTTCCCAGCAGGTGAGGGGAGAGAAGATTTTGAGGCTACGTTTTTTTTGGGTGCAATTTGCATGGAAAACAGCAATCTTTCTAATATGAAAAATAAGCAATTTCACTTGAGCACATGGTTCTCTTTAACCAACTGCCTCATCCAGCAAAGTGTGCAAACACTGAGCAAAGTATGGTAGTCTTGAAGTAATCAATGATAATAAGGAAGGGATTAATTACCGAAGGGACTACTCATTTGATTAAAATTAAGCCTGTGTTTGAACACTTCACAGGATTGAAGTCTTGCTGCTGTCTCTTGATACAAGGGAAACCATCTGTCTCTGTTCTTTCTTCTGGAGGCCATAAACCCTTGAGATAAAGCAGGAATCTCTGTCTTGTGTCCCGCAGTGCTCTGTCACCTGTGGAGTTGGGGTCATGCACCGCTCAGTGCAGTGTTTGACCAATGACGACCAGGTCAGCAGCTTGTGCCACGTGGACCTGAAACCTGAAGAAAGGAGGACATGTCACAATGTCCATGACTGTAAGTCTGCAGATTTACACCTTCTTTTGCCTTTCTCCTGGCTTCAGCATCTTTTACCCTCAAACTCCTAGAGATCTGCAGTATTTCCAAGCATTGGGAGCCATCCAAGTAAGCACTAAGACACTTCAGGGAAAGCTGTTAAAAATGAAAAAGATGTTTTGATGCTTTGGAAGCCTCAGAGTGTTCCAAAATAAATTTTGATGTATGGTTGTTCAGTGACTACAAGTATTTCTGTTTTGTTTCAGGTGACTTACCAAGGAGTTGCAAAGATGTTAAAAATCTTGAAGGTGTCACTGAAGATGGTGAATATTTCCTGCAAGTCAAAGGAAAGACATTAAAGGTGCATTTCAGCAACAGAATGATACTTGATGGTTTTTCTCAAGGTTCAAGAGGACCCTGCCTGTGGTCTTCACTTCCACTCTTGGATTTTCTGCCTTTGGTTGTCTCAGTGATGCCTTTGCACATGACACAATTTTGGCTTCTCTCTCTCTCAGGTGTATTGCTCTGGGATGCAGACTGACAGCCCGAAGGAGTATGTGACCCTAGTAAATGGGGATGCAGAGAATTTTTCAGAGGTGTATGGATACAGGTAAGAAATCCTGTAATCATGAACCCCACAGTGTTTTTGTTTTCCATGGCAATATTTCCTGGTCATGAGTAGAAAGGGTTTTCTTTTGATTTAGATTGCATAACCCGACCGAGTGTCCGTATAACGGGAGCAGACGAGAAGACTGCCAGTGTAGGAAAGATTACACAGCAGCTGGGTTTTCCACCTTCAGCAAAGTAAGGCTGGACCTGAACACTATGCAAATAATAAGTGAGTAAAAACAGGGCCATTAAAAAAATGTTTATTTTACACAAATATAGCTGTAACTACAAGCAAGTAGTAGTACTCCAGTGAGCAGTATTCTTGAGAATTCCTGTTAAAAGCTGCTTTTAGACTTGGTCACCTGTTTGCTGCTTTACACTGGGAGACTGAGTACATCAGAGATGCTCATGTTATTTCTCTGTAAAACAGGAAAATACTAAGGCAATTCCTGTTGTATCTGCTCTGCAGAATGACTATTTGCATACTCCCAGCAGCACAGTGCATTTTGTGAAGGATTTTATTTTATTTCATTTCATTTGGTCCCCTCTTTTCAGAATAGACTCAGACACAACGCCTGACCACGGAGGAGCTGCCCCACTCCCCCACCCCCTCCACTTTACTCAGAGAGATCCCAGTACAGGGGTCTCCACTGGGGTGGGGATGCTATTCCCCATGGCCAGGGCAGAGAAGTCTCTCAGCAGAGCCAGACCACAGGGAAATAACTTGTGTTGAGGGCTGGGCACATGGATTTGCAATGGAGAAAAAGAATATAACTGCAACAAGAGCAACACACTGTCCCTTTTGTCATTCCTCTGAGCTGGGAGCCCATCCCACCACCAGAGACCCTGTAGCATTCCATGGGGTTATGGTTTCAGTCCCCTGGCTCCACTGCTATCAGTTTTCAGCAAGTGTTTTAAAAATACAACATATTGTTGGGAGTTCATTCAGTAAATAGCTAAGTGGTCTTTTAGCAAATCAAAATCCTTCCCTGTAAAACGACTCCTTATCTGATAAGTGGATTTTATCACTTAATTTTCAAGACCTCCCAGTCTATCAATCTGTAAAAAGCAACTAATAATCTGTAAAAGCTTCTAGGTAAAGATCTCAAAGGAACCACCCTCTGGGAATTTGATACCAGCTCCCTTTGAATTTCAAAAGGAGCTGGGCACCTACCTCTGTCAGGCAGGAGCTATCTCACATCCCCATCTAAATGAGTCTCAGTTACTTCAGATCCCTCCAGAGCAAAATACTCCAATTCCCTTTGAAAACCCGACCCCTGGGCTGGGGCAGCCAGGAGAGCAGAGATGTTGTTTGCTTTTGTTTAAAAGAGAGACTTAGAAGGTGCTGTAGCCTTTTTGAAAGTGGGGAATTTTTTGATAGCGAAATAAACCCCAAGTTAAGGGTTTGAGTTTTGTTGTTATTTATACCTTGTTCCTAAATCACCAACAGATTTAAACTGAGCTGTAAATACTGAGTGTAAGTGTCCTGTTAAATTCAGTGCTCATGTGCTGGGAATCACATGTGGGATGAATCAGGATATTTAATATTAAAAAATATAGTAATCTTGATATCATAAAAATATAGAAGTCTTGACTTCCTACATTAATATGGGAAGCCAGCTTTGGCGAATTTAAACATTGGCAAAGAGCATGTTTACATTTATTTTGTCTCTCTCCCTGCATCTTCCTTTCCATGTTACTCACCAACTCTTCTCCACAGCAACTGATTTACAGTTTGCACAGACACATGATGGACGACCTGTTCCTTATGCCACTGCTGGGGACTGCTACAGCGCTGCCAAATGCCCGCAGGTATTTGACAAGAGCGTTTAACAGGAATTGGTGCCATTTGTTATGTTCAGACCTTCTATTAATTACTGCTGATCGCAACAGCCCAACTTCAGTGAGTGGCACATTCTTATCTCAGCGATCTGAAACTTTTCCCTTTGTGAAGAGGGAGAAAGTGATGGAGAAAGTTCCCTTTGTGAACGGGAAGAAAGTAGTTTCCATTTTCCATGTTATCAGGCCAGTGGCTGCCTAAGAGACATTCCCTAAGGCCCCAGTAAAGGAGAAAAGGAGGAAGAAAGAGGCTGTGGAGGGAGACCTAGGCTGAAGACAGGGGGATCAGTCCATGGCAGGACTTGGTGGAAATGCTGGGCAGAGAGAGCAGCAGGGAGCAGATGCTTTTCAAAAGTCTGTAGGAGACAAATAGCATCTGTTAGGGATGGCTTGCTGCATGTTCCCAGCACACCTACTTTTTGTGGGGCTGGGGATGGTAAGTGATCTGTTTGGATAGTCCAAGGTATTGGGTGGGCATTAGTGGCAAAGGGCATTAACAGGGAGTCACAGCAGCAGCAGAGGGCAAACCTCTCCATCTCCTTCCCTCCCTGCTTCCAGAGCTGACACCTTCCTGCACAGCTCAGCAGCTTAGGGATTGACCCCTTACCTCAGGAATGCTCATAAATGTTAATATCCATCCACCTGACCCAGCCAGTTTGCTCCTCACAGAAAATCAGCATTCCCAAGGCAGCAAGTGCAAGGAGCAAAGCTAATACCATCTGGTACTGCCCGGCCCTGCTGGGCTGTGGGTCAGCCTGGGGATGTCCAGAAATTGGCAGGACTGGAGTCTGCCATGGGGGTGAGGGGAGGGCTGGGGGGCTGAGTGTTGGATGCTGGCATAGTCCTTAATTTTCCATCCATCTTTTTCATTTTGAGAAAGGGTAGAATTAAGTGTTTTAAAGAAATAGAAGAGTTTTTATTTCACTAGTCTGGAAAAAAAAAACAGTGGAAAATAAGGAAAAGAAGAAAAGAAGGAGAAGTGTGCCCTCTCCAGTTGAGGAGGGAGCAGTGAGACCAGCTGTAGCACATCGCTGAAATTCCTTCCCATCAGCTGCTGGAGCACGTCAGGCTCTGCAGTTTGCCATGGGAAAGCCAACAATGCCCTCAGCTGGCAGAGAAGAAGCAGTGCAAAACCAGGGTAAAGCAGTGAAAACCTGGGGGGAAAGGGCAGTTCAAAAGCAATCTGAAACCCCTCCTTCTCTGCAGCCACCGAGGAGAAGAAATTCCTAATGTGAGCCATGCTGTGATTTGTACAATGCTCATGGTCAGAGCAATGGAAAACAAGGAAAACACTGCTGTCAAGATGCTGTTAGAAAAGTGGCACCGTGGCGTGCTGGGAGTCTGGAGCATGGCATTTTGGGATAACCAGGCTCTTGTTGTTTTTTAGGGTCGCTTCAGCATAGACCTGTACGGGACAGGCCTGTCCCTGATGGGAACAGCCAAGTGGCTCTCACAAGGGAATTACGCTGTGTCAGAAATTCAGAAATCCCCAGTAAGTTGTAACTTTAATTATGGCTATACCTGCTCATCACTGCATTGTCATTCACGGCAACATCTTCCAATAGAGACTAACAAAAAATGAACATCTGACATTAAAGTGTTGTATGTAATTGTAGTGGGGCGAGGTCCTTGCGGGTTTAGCTTGATCAGAGTTATTGCAATTAATTAGTGAGCCTGATTAACTGTGAAGCTGAAAGTGCTGAGTGCTGTGGGGCAGACAGATCCTTAATCAGTTGCCTGAGATGTCCAGCATGGAGTGTGCATCACCAGGCAGGGCAGCAGGACAGGTTCAGGGCTGCAGAGTTGGATCTGCAGGTAGGGTCTGGTGCCAGGCAAGTGCCCTGAGTAGGAATTGTTCCCAACACATGGCTGATAAAGCATGGAGGATGTGGACCTTCCTGCTGGTCTGGTCTGGGTTTATCTCCTTGGGAAAGTCTCAAGTCACTGAAGTGTTGCAGAGATACCATCCCCTGTCACTGCCTGGGGCTCTGCTGGCTGGAGCCTCAGGGTAAGCCAGGCAGCCCTTCACAATCACTCACAGCTGAATTTGTACTTGTACTGCTTAATTTGCCTGCCTGTTAACACCTCCTGCAGTCACTGTGTGCCTTCACTCTGTTGCTTCTGTGTCATATTCTGAAATGGTAGAAACCCAGGATTGCTTTTTTGGCTGTTATTTCATGTGAGTCATCCCAATTTCCCCTGTTAAAACTCTCCTAAGGAGGTCACCATCATTTAACAAACAGCAATTGCCAAAATATCCTCTCCTGTACTGCTTTCAGTCTCCCCCTGGCTCTGGGGAGCATGAGTCTCCTCTGTGCTGGTCTCTTAGAGGAGAATTAATGCTACAGATCTGACCACACTACAGGTGGAAGAGGACCAGCCCTGTATGTCAGTTCCAGCAGGTGCTTTTCTATCCTCCCCTTCTAAAAGGAGAAAAGTCGACTTTGGGGTTGCAGAAAACATCATGGCTGGCAGAATTAAAACAACTTTAAGGAACAGGGGTGCTCAGAAATCCTCCATCACCTGGTGGCATCTGTCAAGTGCTGTTCCAAGGGCGTAATTGCCTGCAGGAGCAGAAGAAAGAACGGTGGAGTGAGAAGAGATGATAGCAGCCTGCTGCAGTCACAGATCAATAATGTCAAGGGCAGGGTGGAGCTTGTTTAAAAATAAGTGCTTTGTGCAAGCTTGTTGTGTGCTTAAGTCCAATTTTCTGGTAATTGAGGGTTGAATTCCCCTCAAGGACTGTCTGTCCATTCTAATGACCAGGAGGAGAAAGACTCTGCAGAGGTGAGATAAGGAGGGCCAGATGGAGGTATTAATCTCCTGACTCAAGCCCAGAGCTGCTCTCTGCTTGCTGGGCTCGCCTGGAGACCAGGTCAACCTCAGGACCACTCCATACCTACCCCTACTGGCTGTGGGAAGGGGAGGAGGGTTGGCACCTCGGCAAGTGACATCACCTCACCCTGTCACTTTCCCCCCTCTCTTGTCTCTGGAGCCACTCCAGGACTTTCCCTTCCAAGTGGATGTTTCCTGGTATTGCCTGCAAATACCATTTCCATGCCCTTCCCATGCTCAGGCAGAGCTGAGCAGTTGTTACTGACCCAGAGTGGTTTTGTTCTTGCATGAGCCAAGTTTTCTACTCATTCCAGTTATTCATTGTGGGGCAAACTGGAGAAAGCAGATACCCTTGAGATACCCTCCAAATGGCCTTCTCCTTGGGCAGCTTTCAATTTAATAAATCAAAACTACCCTTTCCTGTTTGTGTCCACCATCTGACCTGCTAGCACTAAAGATAATTACCTTTGTGTATATTTGAATACAGCAGTGATTTCGTAGATTGATTTCAGCATCATTTGTTTTCTTATACACCCTAAAAACCGAGTCTTGAGTAACCCAGATCTGGCCCTTCTACAGCATGGAATTCCTGAGCTCTTACTGAGCTGTTATTTCTGATTTTGCCTGCAGGATGGTACCAAAGTAGTAGGAAGATGTGGTGGTTACTGTGGGAAGTGCACTCCATCATCAGGAACAGGCCTCGACATTCAGGTGTTATAGCAGTGGTGAGTTCTCAGCTGCTTCTGCATGAAGGAGAATCTTCCCCAAAAAGCCCTGAAGGAGCAGATCAGGCCATGCTTGCAAAAAGACATGTAGCACATTGGTGACAGCCACCCACCCCACACAGCATCCTGGTGGGATCCCCTGCTCCCCCAGTAACCCTTGTGGATACAGCTCTCACCTGGAAACACCTCCCCACCTTACTGGCATCCACCTTTGCTCTGCTTTTGTGCCAGTTTGTCTGGTGACATGTTCCAGAGGCCAGGATGACTCTAAATGTGCACCTTTTCTGTGTTTTCCAGGTTCTCTGGGAGCAGCCAATAGAGATGAGAGATGGATGAAGGATAGTGATGCAATACCTCTGCCTTCCACTTTTATATCTGTGTATATGTGTATATAGATTGCATATTCCTAATGTACAGTATAATATTTATGTTTGGGATTATTTATTTTGATTTAATATTTTTGTACGTAAAATCATTATATTAAGGCTGCTTTTACTATTTTTATTTTTTATTGTTAAATCCTGCAGTCAAACCACTGCATTTTGCATACTCTACATTATATGTAGCATTATGACAAGTGATACTTAATTGTCACTGTATTCAGTTGTTTACTTACAGTCAGTAATTTTCCTTCAGTTATGGGCTGCTTTGGCCCTCCACGGTGCTACACAATCTGCATAGGGGTATTTTTGGCATTTCAATCTGTCTTTATGCAAGGAAATTAGACAAGATGTGCTTAAATTTTTATTTTTAGGGATTAGGCTGACAGCACTCAAGGAAAACATGACAATGAATACTGTGCTAGTTGCATTAGCAATCTTTATCTTTTAGGTATGTTTTGAATTTCACATGACCTCTGTGGCCAGTGCTGAAACCACTGGTTTGGTGCTAACATAATATTTATTAATGCTCTGTAGTTTTAGTTAATCCAGTGCCTTTATCATTGAAGAAGGGGATAAAGCAGAAAAATTGTCAGGCAATTCAAATCAATCAAGATCTACCCCAGGTTTAGCAAAATTCCTGCAGATGGATATTCAGCTCAATTTTAGGGTTCTGAAGTGAACTCACTTTTTTAAAAAAATGTATCTTTGTCTCCTAATTGCATGTGCCACTGTGCTTCCTGACTCCATCTGGAAGCGGGGTATTAACTCATCCCAGACAGGCTGATCAGGCCATATGTTTCCTTGGGCTGTGTTCTCACAAGAGATGTAGTTTCTTACAGACTTTGTTACAAAATCCTAGCGTGAGGACAAAAGCATCTCTGTGGTGTTCCCTCCCCATGGGGCTGGTGAGGACTGTGGGGACAGCACACCCAGGGATGGGGACAGCACGCCCAGGAATGGGGACAGCACACCCAGCCAAGCCACCCCTTCTCTTGGCCAGGGTACTCCCCTGCAGGCACTTGCAGCATTTCCCCAGCTTCCTACTCACTCCCAGACCATCTGCAAAGGGAGGCTTCGCTGCCTCCTTTCAGCGAGATCACTCTGTACCTACAGATGATTCTGCCCCCCCTTCAAAAGCAAGCTGCTTTACGCCTACTCCTGTGTTGCTTCGGATCTTCCTGGTAAGGCATCTGTGCTCCTTGCCTCTCCTCATTCCCATGTACAGCCAGACATTTGCTGTTGGCTTTTTTTTAATCAAACGGAGGAGCCATGTCCCTTAGGTGTGGTGGCTCCTGCCTGTACATAGCCCTCTGCCTGTGGCACGCCACGCTTTCACAGAGCTCTGTAGCACACTGAATGGGGGTGATGTGACCAGGTTACTGTTGTAGTCTATGACTATGTCCCTTATCTCTTTCTCCACAACTTTATTAGTGATAGGAAGGTGCTGCCCTTTCACCTTTTATGTCAAGGCAGCCAGGAGCACAGAGTACAAGGAAAGGAAGCTTTTCAGCACAAAATTACCAGCAGTTTGGAAAACCGAAGAGGCTTATCTGCTACTCCAGATAACTCTTTCCATTTTGGATGCAAGCTGTTACCAAACACAACCTCGGGATCTTGTGTGAGTCTTTTACAGAGCTCCCCAAAGGATGTGTAATCAGTGTGTTACAAAAGAGTTGGATCAATGATGATAAATGATCCCTGGATTCATAACCTGTGTGTGCCAGGCTGTGCTCAGCCTTTGGAGTGAAACCTGTCAGCCTGACAATCAGGGATTGACACATTCCTGTCTGCTGGGAGACACCTCACAGGCGAGCAGGGCTGTGGTACAGCCCAGAGCTGGAGATTGGTGAAGGAAAGAGGAAAAAGGGAAAGAGAAAGAGAAAAAAGGGAAAGGGGAAAGGAGTAATAATGGAATAGTGATTTTCTAATGATAATTGCTTATGTATAAATTCTGTAGGGGAAAAGGGAAAATTGCACTATGAACTTCAGAAAGAAATTGTGGTGCTTTGCCACTGTAAGTGAAGTGAAATGAAGTGAATGGCTATTTATAAAAAGAAATACTATTTTGACCTGTACAAATTCATTTCTACCATATAGTTTCAGGGCAGCTATTAACAGGGCTAGCAGAACCTAAAAAATTACAAAATAAACTATAAGGGAAAAAATGACAGAGCACCTATCCTGACATTCCTTAATGGTCATCATTAAATAGAGCAGATTTTGAGGATCAGAGAAAATAGACATTTCTTGTTCAGGGAAGAACTCTGGGTTTTGTATATCAATGCCATTATTTTTCTACAAACTGGGGTATTTTTTTGCAAGCACTTTCCTGTACAATGTTTCCTTTCTTTCTGCTTATACCCAAAAGGAAATGAGAATACCTGTATGACATGTCTGTATGGTCTTGCTGCATTTGCCATCATATTTCAATACCTGTGTCCTACAATAGAGGCAAAATACTTTGTACACAAGGGAATAATACATTTAATGGTAAACATTGTTTTCTGTGCTCGTGTTTGATTGTCCCATGCAAAAGGAATGAGGGATGGGAAGAATGCTGTTTTTGTGGAGCCCTGCCCCAAACCTATGTTGGAGTCTGTGGACCAGGGACCACCTTGGAGAATGGCCATGACCACCCACTTATGTCCTGATGGTTGGAGAGGCTGATGCTCCCATATTTCCGTCCAGAGAGGACTGCTCCAAGGTGCATAATATACATAAGCACATCTCAGAGATGTCCCATGCATTGTTCAGACATGTCTGGTGACTGGCTGGTGCTGCCTTCAATGACCAGGGACATCCTTTGACATGGCATGTAAGGGAGACAAGCAGTTAATTTTGCAAATGTTTTTCAAATATGAGCTGGGATAATGGGCCTGGTCCACACCACTTCTAGTGTTATGGAAAGAAATGTGAAAAAAAAAAAAAAGTCAACTTTTCTAAATTGGAAAAGATAGTATCAAATACACAAGAAAATTCAGGCAGGAGAAATTTGGTTTAAAAGGAAGCAAATGTAGGGACTGCCTCCCAGGATGACAATCAAGTGTTGAAGTGCAACCAGTGTTACATCACCACTGCCCCAGATACTGCAGGTAAGAGTGAAGTTGCAATTTCTGTCTTCCCTTATATGTTCTTCATGCTTTGTCTCAGAAAATGCTGCAGATCTCTTAGTGCTGGCAGGCTCAGCCTTTTCCAGCTTCTCTTGTTTCAAAGGAGAGAGGATTCCTCCCTTGTGCTGTCTGAAACACTGTCAGATGCAGAAAACAGAACAAGCCGTGTTTCAAAAGCTCAATTCTTATTTTAAATGACCAATCTCGTAAAAATGTCTTTTCTATCATTTATCCTTAATAAATTATTACAGAGACTTTAAATGTGAGCTGATGTGGAATTAATACACAGACCCTGAATCATATTTAACTTTCCAGCCCTGTAATGAAAGGACATTTTAACACTTTCAGTGCTTAGGTTCTGTGACAATTGCAGCACTCTTCTTCAGTCTCTTTGTGCAGCTTCAGAGACAGAGGTGATTGCTTGATCACTTTGGCCTTCTGCCCCAATGATGGGCATTTTTCTTCTACAGAAAAATAAAACACATTTTGTTGAAGGCTGTTGGAAAGGCATGTCTCAAGGAATTAGTTCTAAATCAGGACATTTGATTCCTTTCCTTCCTTTCCTCATAGCCACACTTTGAAAACTGAAGAGTGCAGAGAAGCCTGTTCTACTGAGTCTTTCCAACACAACTCCTCAAAGAGATGATTGAGGGCTGACTCAGAAGAAAGCGTTCTGTCAGGGGAAGAGCACTGAGGTGAGACACCTCCCATTACCAGGCAAAGGCACAGGAATTCAACCCAACCCAGGCGTCATTAACAGCTGAAGTGGCTCAGCCCATGCCTTAAGTTCTCCCATCACTTGAACTCGTCAAATGGAGAACTCTTTCAACCAGGTCGTTGTAAGAGAAGTGTTTCAGTTCATCCAGCAGTCACAGCCCTTTGTAGTGTTGGTCATGTTGTGGGAGGGGATGAGTCCCTCTGCAGAACAGATTCCTGGAGGCAGCTCCGGCTTGCATTGAGCAGGAGGAGGAAGCTGATGACCGAAAGTGGTGCCTGTCAGTCTCACTCCAACATTTTCCAAGTATTTTCGCCTGTGAAGTGATCCAGGCAACTGGAATTGTAGCTTTCCAGAAGCAGATTTAGCTGACAAGTTTCTGACCTCTCTTTGCAATAGCGAGATGAAGAATGCTAAGAAGTTATTTTCAGCCTTCACACAAGAGTCTGAGTTTCCACTTCAAAGTTGGCTTAATTTTCCAGCTATTTAACATTAGCAAATACAAGGCACAGATTTCAGAAGGGAAAAAAAAAGCATAATGTTTTGACCTAACCCAAATGCCTTTTATACTATATTTCCTGGGAGGTTTCTTTTGTTTGTTTGTTCCAATTGAAAAAAACCAAAACAAAACAACCTGTGAAATTTTCCATAAAATTACCTCTGCCTCTCTCTAGTTATAAATATTGGTTTTGAAGTGTTTGGAGATCTGATCTGTTGACTGTAAGTACAAGAAGATCTGATGTAGGTACCATTTTAAGGGGAGGTAGAAATGCATTTCTCCTTTGTGACACTGATCCAGGTCCTTCAAGGCAGGATATGAAATGCAGAGGCTGAGGCCATGCCCATCAATCCATTTCCACCAGGAAAACCTCAGTTCTGCTGGGAGCAGAATGGTTTCCACATTACATCTCCTCACAGGTTTTGGCACATGCCTGGCTCTAATGATCAGTCTGAGCCGCCAGCAACAAGATCAAGCTGCAGCTAATTAAACATGTGTTGGTAGTCAGTGTCTCCATTTCTGAAGAGACAGTATGAGGAGAAGAGCCAGAAGTCTGGAGTAATCTCTGAATACAAAACCCTTTGTATGTGGGGCAGAGGGTGCAGGGGGAGGCAGGGCTCTGATATTCTCTCTGAAAATCATTACTTGGCTCCATTCATATGCTTATAATTTCTTCATCCTTCTTTAGTCTGCGCCTACATTTCAGATGAGCAATTAAATTAATCGGATCTTTTCTGCATTGTCCTTTTCTAATCCATCCTCTGACCTTCCTCTTTGAAGCTATTCACAGCTCGCTGCCTGCCTTCCTCAGCCCCAAACAGAAAGGAGCATTGACTGTGAAACTCTCTCACTGCTCCTGCTGCTGGCAGCAGGGAAGTGGGAATAGCTCCCTGCAAACTCGCTGGCAAGAACAGACACGTCCAGGTTAGTTGCTGTTACTGGCAAATACAAGCAGCAGTAAATACAGGTGGTGCCTCCAGGCCCCCCGCAGGTGGGAGCGAGGCCGCCCGCAGCAGAGGATGCAAGCAGGTACCAGATGCTGCCAGAGGCTGGAGCTGTGGTCTCGTGCATGGCTTGGACTTCCCAGATGAAGTTTCTCAGCTTGGTCCCAGGTGTGAGTAGCCCTTTGGAGCAGGATGCACGTGTGTAGTGGTGGGAGCACGCAGCTCTGTGCTTCCCACTGAAGCTGATGCTTTGCCAGAGCTTAGAACAAGCAGGTACACACTGGTGGCAGCCTTTCCCTGCTTCAGAAAATGCAGCACAGCTGAACTGGCAAACAACTGAGACCTAAAATTTCAAACCATGAGCTACTGAAAGGAGATGTAGGGCAGCAGTGGCCATGGAGGTTTGTTTCGTGGCAGCACAGGAGCAGCACAGTGAGTCTGAGCTTTGTCTGTGGGAGCAGGAGGCAATGGCCTTTCTTCTTACCTGTGCTGGGGCTCAGCTGCTGAAACACTTTGCTATCTGTCTCTCCTTCACTGTTCTCCTCCCAGAGTATCCCTGAGCATGCCATGTCTCCTCAAGTACACGTGTCTCAGGGGGACAGTAAACCCAAATCAGCGGCACTGGAAACCCCAGCAGATCATTCTGCTGACTCTCACCTGAGCTGCTGCTCCATTCAGGTAGGACAAATGGAGAGGTGATACCCTTCAAATCCACTTTTTAGAGATATTTCTAAATTCTGCTGACTGAATTGCTTGAAGTGGGGTGTCCTCAAGACATTTCAACAGCTCTTGTCAACACCGACAGCTTCATCCTGCTCTGTGTGGAAAAATGCAGTGGGTGTGCCCTGTGCTGGGGCAGAGCTCACCTGGAATAACCCCTGAGAGCTGCCTGCCTGCCCCAGAGAGGCTGTTGCCCAAGATAACCTGAGTGTGCCCTCCTCTTCAGCTTTCCTCCACATTGTGCAAGTGGCATGCAAAGCTTTCTAGGTACGACTGGCATTCAGATTTCACTGATGGCATTTTCCCATCTGATCATTCCCAATGGCTTGGGGCTTTCAAGAACTCAAATGTATGGCAGCATTTAACCTGGCAGAACCAGAAGCTTTTGACAGCAGGTTTGTCCTGGGCTGTTTGCCTTGGCTAAAGAACTGGTGGCTACAGCAGGCAAAACCAGCACCAATATAAAATCTGATAACATTGGTGTCTAGAAAAGAAACAATTTCTGGCCTCACAGCTACCTAATTTCTCATGATCTGAGCTATCACCAGCAGCCTGGTTTTGCTAGGCATTTCTCTACCCTATTTATAAGCAGGCTTCAACCCTGTAAAATGGTAAGTAAAAGACTCTTTTCTTTTTCTCCAAATCAAGAGAGACAATAAAACAGCTTCAAAAACATGAGTCAAAGGACCTTTCCACCTGCAGGGTGGCAAATGAATGATTAATGTGAGGGAATGCAGGACATCGGTGACACTTCCAGTGCTGTGGCAAGGGAAGGGCAGGATGGCTTCACTCCTGCCAGCTCACCTCCTGCCGTGCCTGCTGACACCTGCCTCTCTGCCAGTTACCCTAAATTGGTTTGTTTTCCCTTATCTTCATAAATGGTCCTGAAAAGTCAAAGTAGCATGGCAGAAGTGTGAATTTACAGCATAAAGCAAACAATTCTGCCGCACCAAAGAGAGCTCCAGGGAGTGAGCGGGGATAGTAGAAAGTTACTTGTTGCTATAGCACTAGGATGTTGTGTGCAAATTGGCAGAGTCCCACCTGATTGCTTTGTATAGCCTCAAATTGAAAGGCATTAAGCAATCACATGAACTGGGGCCATCTCCCACCCGTTTGTCAGAGAGGCTGGGGGAGCTGTGCTGAGGGGTTCCTGAGCTTGACAGCAGAGAAATACAGACCTGGGGAAAGCTGAAGCACTGGCATTTCATTTCGGAGAGCAACAGCCTGAAGGATGAGGAGCTGGAAAGGAGCAGGAGGGAGGGAGGGGGCCTGTGACACTCTGCCATGCTGGCATCAGAGGCCAGGGTCCCTCCAGCACCTCAGCAATGCCCAGTCTGAGAGGGGCAGGTCCCTTTTTTGAGAGGGTAAGTTTTATGTATCCACTTGGCTCTGCATTTCATAGCAGGTGCTCCTCTCCACAGAGTGAGACTGGGCTCCAAGTTTTTATTGGTGTGGACTCCAACTCCCAAATGCTATTTACAGGGAAATTGAAGACCGCCTTCAAAATTAACAATAGATGGCTATAAATCTTACTCAGTTACTTAGCAACTAACACAATAAAATCCTAAGGTTAAAAGGAGAAGGGTTATTTGGAGATACCTTGGGGAGCACATAATGGCCATTTGCATTCCTGGGTGGGAGGACACAAAAAACATTCCTGGGATATTTACAAATGAGTGTACTGATGAAATAAAAAAGGTGCAATTACTCAGTACCGTTTTAATCAAAATACCTCAGAACAGAAAAATCTAACAAAAAAAGTAGTAGTCAAATGGCTGTGATAAAGAGCACTGAGAAAATGTATGATCTACAGAACTTGTAGAAGGGTTTGTTAAGTTGCTAAGCCCACTTTGTTGCCATTTGTGACATTTGAAGTGTGTGTACTGCAAAGTATCCGTGTAAGAAACGTTCAGAGTGAATCTGACCATTACATGCCTGATGGAATATGCCCCAGAAAATCCTACGCAGCGCAAAAAAAATTTAAAACCAAAGTAACACAGCATGATTCATCCCGGCCTGGGTTCCTGTTATGCACAGCACAGATTGAAATTCCATCTCCCCACCTCAAACTGGGGTTTGTGCACAGCCTTTTCTGCCTGCAGTTATTGCAAATCTTGGGGCTGGAATGAGCAGAAACACTGAGAACTCCTAAAAGACCCTCATGGGGGCACATTTACCCAGGAAGAAGGAGGCTTGGTGGAGGAAAGATGCAGCAAATTAGATGTGTAGTCCCCATCAAACTCCTTCAGCAGCTGTGGCACTTAGAGGTATTTTTAAGCCCTCCTTTTGCTGTTTGAAAGGCTTCAGACAATAACTTCCTAATAATAGTCAGACATTTATACCTTCAGGGTACTAGATGGAGACAGGGTTCATGTTGAGCTGTAATTCACCTGCACAGGCTGCTGGCAGGAGGAACCACGAGGGGCCTGACTTGGTATGTAACAGCCAAATTCACCTTGACATCACAGAGGGGAGAAATGGATGGGTCCAGCATGAAAATGAGAGCTGCTTTCTGCCTTACTCCACTGCTTTCTGTTGGTGCTACCCCTGCCTTGGTGCTGATGGTCAGGGCTGGACTGTGAGAGGCACGGGGGTGTCAGAGCTGATGGAGGGATGATGAGAGCTTCCTGCATGTGAGTATTTTGGAGGTGATTTCCTGACATGAGGCACGGTTTGCAGGATAGGAAAGCCAGGGGCACTTTCCTGGAAAGACTAGAAAATTTTCCTGGCTTCACACACAAAACTGTTTCGTCTGCCAGCTAACTCCCATCCAGAATTGCTGGACCAGAGCTGGAAGCAGACTTTCCATGGTCTTTGGTGGCACAAGTTGTCCCCATATTTCCCATCCTCTGGTTGCAGCTACTGCTGTGGACCTGCAGCTCCTCTTCCCAGCTGGTAAGGATTGCCCACTGGGCTGGGACACAATCACTGCTGCTATTGCACATGCTGGTGTCCCACATGGGATGGAGGTCACCAGGAGAACAGAGCCCTAATGACAGCTCTGCCCTGCATCCTGGGCTGCTCTTCTGCACAGATCTATCCCATGGCAGTCCCTGTTCCACCTACCTTGTGACCAAAAGCTAACACAGGAGCTGTATTATACCTTTCCCTGAGCTCTTTGATTTTCATCATAATAATTTCTGTAGTATCAGGTACAACAGGGAGCAGGAAGCAAAGAGCATCCCTGTCATTTTCCTCCTCTTGGCCATCCACAACTTCAAAGGGAAGGGAAATGGGTCCAACTCAGTGCATGAATGGAGCAAACTGGGTTTTAAACTGGTTTAGTCATTAGAAGGGCTGGAAGGAGAGTCAGCTCTAGGCAGGTTTGATTGAAACAGACATGGGAGGGGAAGATCACGTATGGAACAATTTAAGTGACAGCAGAAACAATAATTTGTCAGCCAAACTGTCTAGCATGTATTATACATGTGTGTCTGTTTCTGAGCCTATTTGACAGCAGTATCTGACACCCCCCACCTCCAAGCTGAGTCTGCCTCCACTCAAGAGGAAGATCTCCATGTCTATAAAAATAATAATGCAAAATACCCTTTTGAAAGTAGCTCTTGTGGTAGCACAGGTAGGTCTGGAGCTGTGTTGCTGTCCCCTGCCTACCCAGCCATGCCAGGATGGTGCATCATCCCCTTTGCACATGGTGAGAACAAGGGAGTGGGAGTTTATTTCCTGAGAGATCTTTACTCTTGGCAGCTTTTCTGGGGGAGGAAAGAGAAGAGGAGCATTCAGGCCAATGAGATAATGCATCCCCTCCCTTTCCCAAATGCATCCAGAGATGATGTTCTGGCCTGGCTGTTTCCTTATAGAGAGGGAGCATCTGAGCATCCCTAAAAGTGGATGGGGTCCTCCCAAATAGCCTTTCATTTGCCCTGGATGTCTCAGACCAGAGAGAAATTGTTGTTCCAATGAGATATTTAGGTGAGCAGGAGTCCCTAAGGACCTGACTTCACTGGGTCTGTGCTACCTGAACATTTTCATGGCTCTGCATGATTTCCCCAGATCCCTCTGCAGGCACAGCAGAGCAGAAGCAGTGAGCACAGCACCCCTCACCCCTCTTGTCTGCATCTTCTGCACTCCCAGGCTGAGCCCTCATCTTCCCTCTTCTGAACACACTGATGCAAGCCTTGATGCTCAGAGCCTCCCCTGCCTTTTCCTTGTGTCACCCCCTGTGCCTGCAGTATCAGGCATGAGCCTGGAGGACATGCAGGGTGACAGGGCAGTTTGGTAGCTTCGTGGACAGCTTGGGAGGGGACCAGCTAGCCTTGTTTTAGGTAACAATTTAGGACTTGCATCTTCATCAGAAGACTGGAGCTGTGATTCAGTACAGCCACACCTCCAAGGAATTTATCCTCCAACTTTGACTTACATTTGCTGTTTTAAACTCATAGCAGATGTCCTCGCCAGCCCTGTTATTGAGGGCGCACAGCATCTCTTGCAACAGCAGAGCAATTAAAGAGGATTTGCAGGTCACCTTTAAAGCATTTCCCACAGCACGTTGAATCTTGTTATAAGTCCTGTATCCAATACTGCTTTTATTTCAGCAGTTTTAATTGGAGTTTAAAATATTCTGAACCTTATGCAAGACACCCAAAATGCTGGAGATTTTCAGGCCCTCTCTTGCATGACACCCACTCCCTGAAATCTCATTGTCCTTCTGTAGAGCTAACAGTAACTCAGCACCCTGATAATGTATTAGACACTGGATACAGGCTGTAGGCTGAGATGTTTCAACATGAGGTCAAACCCCAGTCTGCAACCAGTTGCCCACTGTGTGATGAAACGTATACTTGGAGAGATCGCCTCTTCCCTTGAGAGTTTATAATATATTCATGCACCACTGTATGAGTTGGAAACTGGGAGAGAAACCAAGAAGGAAAATGATGAGGAAATTTAGCAGAAGGGAGCAATAGAGGGAAGCTTGGAGGGTTTTGGAAAGGTAAAAATAGCAACCACAGAAAAACAGAGCAGGGAGCATTCAATATTTTCTCAGTGCCATGAAGAAAGCCTATGGAAAAGGAAATTTTCTCCATTATAAAATTCTCCATGTGGAGGTGGGTTTTTTTTCCCTTAGGTTGGGTTTGTTTGTTTTATTTGGGTTTTTGTTTGGTTTTGTGTTGTTTTTTGGGTTTGGGTTTTTTTTTTTTTGTTTTTTTTTTTTGTTGTTTTTTTTTTTAAAGGAAGCACAGTATTTATGGCAGGAAAGAGTGAAAATCTCCCCGAAACTTTTTGTCTGAGACTCTTCAAAAGGCCACCTCAGATCCACAGCTCCCAGCCTCATTTCAGCCTCCCAGGGAAGAAGACACAAGAGAAGAAAAATGAGAACTGATTAAATGGAAAAAAGAAATTATCAAAGGGTTACCATTTTAACCAGCTGTGAGGCAGCAAGGCAAGGGAACAAAGAGGCAGGGAAGGAGGGGAAGGAGCTGACAGGATCTGCAAACAACCACAACCCTGGGTGAAGCTGTGAAATGCTAATGGAGAAGCCGCTCCAGCCCCACTGGGGAAGATTTTCCGAGGAGCCCTGTGCTCTGTGAAGCGTTTGCTGCTCCTCCTCTCCCCACGGTTCATTTTGCTCTGCCTTGTGCCAGATGTGCTGTTTGATTGCAAACCCCAGGGGCACGGGGTGGGCATTGCTTTTAGTGCACTGCATGTATGACAAGAGTGGGCTGATGCATGGGCAACCCTATGGGGCTCCCAGCCCCACGAATCCCAGGATCACAGCCCTGCTGGCCCCACGGATCCCAGGATCACAGCTCCCAGCCCTGCTGGCCCACACGTAGCTCCGGGAGCACCGTGAGCTCCGGGGCTGTAACAGGTGCTTTGTGTCCCACTCCAGCATCTCAGGCCGCAAACATATTTCCTGTGACAGTGTTTTCCTGCACCCTGCTCGTGTTTGTGGGCTAAACCTTTCCTCCTCGAGGAGGGGATCTGACGCCCGGGAGGAACCCGGGATGATCGCTCCGTGCCTGGGCCAGTAAAATCCCCTGTACAGCGCAGGTAACCTCAGCGTGCGCCCTGCCGAGCCCCAGCTCTGCCCTTGGGGAGCTCAGCTTCTTTATCGCCACCCAGCTCTGGTGTCCAACGAGGACATCGCGCTGCCCACTGCACACCCGGCGCGGTGCTCCCGAGGGCGGCCAGGGCCGGGCAGGGCCCGGGGAGCGCGGTTAACCCTGAGGGGAGCGCCGGCAGCGGGGCGGGGGAGCCGGTCCGTGCCGGGGCGGTGCCTGCCGGGCTGAGGGGCGGGTGAGGGGCGGGAGCGCGGCCGAGGGGCGGCCGCCGGGGGGCGGGACGGGCCCGGACGGGGCGGCCGCTGCTGCCGCACACTCGGGCTGGGCTGCGCCGGGCTCCGCGCCGGGAGCGCTGCCATGTTCGGCCGCGGCTCCCGCAAGCGGCTCTCCAGCCGCTCGGTGAGTGCCGGGGGTCCCTCGCCCCTCGTTCCCCGTCCCCCGCTCCGCTCCCACCTGTGGCTCTGTCCCGCCGCCCGCTCCGGCTGCGCCCCGGCGCCCGGCGGGTCCCCGCCGCCCCCATGTGCCGCTTGCTTGGGGTGCGTCCCCGCTCCAGCCCTTCCCCTGCCCTCTCCCAGCCGTGCGGGTGCCTTTCCCCCGGGCGTGCCCCTTCCCTATCCCCCGGGTGCCCGTTCCCATCCTCCTCGTCCCGCAGCCGCCGCTGACTCTGCTGTTCCTTGCAGCTGACGGCGTCGGGGGAGCCGGAGCGGGGCCAGCCCTGCAACACCTGCGGGGACCAGTGCCCGGGCTTCGCCCTGCACAAGTGGAGGTAAGGCCCGGCCAGGCCCCCGCTTGTCCCCGGCCCGTCCCCCCACGCCGGGTCCCATCGCGGCTCTCCCTTTCCAGGGCTTTGCGGTGCCCTCCCAGTCCCGAGCGCATCCGGGGTGCAGGTGTGGCTGTTTTGAGAGGGCTTGTGTTAGTCCGAAGCGCGTTGCCCACCCACGGTGGGGGTTTTGGGGACACGGGTGGGCCATCCCCACACAGGTATGCCTGTGGCCGGTGCGGGGCGCAGCAGGATCCAGATGCGGGACTGGGGTAACTGGTTTGGCGATTACCGACTCACAGCTGCCCCAGTGCGATCAGGAGCTCGTCCTGCTGCTCCGGGTCATGCCGGGGGCTGAAGCCGCCCTCACCTGTCAGGGACAACCTGGGTGGGGTGGGAAGGGAAAAATGGGGCTGAAGGGGTTCTTGCGGTCTGCATCAAACCGCTGTGTGAAACTCCGGCAAAAATTGTAATTTTGGTTGTTTCTGTTGTCTTTACAAAGATGGTATTTCTGTCTCTTTACAAACCTGACAGTGCCGGTGCCTGATAAGCACAGCAAGCCCTGGCCTTCTCCTGGGTCAGCCCCTTCTCCCCTCCCCATGTTCTGCTGTCTCAAAATGAGTTCCTGCTGATGTGCGATCTGGGACTTGGTGATATTAAATCTGGGCTGCGGGCCCTGGGAGCTCTACATAGCCTTAGTAGGCCAGGGAGCCCTTGGTGACCTTTTAACCTTATTTTTCAGGGTATACCCTTTTCTCCAGCATCTGCTGTGCTTGGCGTTCCTCCCAGCCTCTGCCCTACTTCTCAGAGCTGTGTCTCACCAGATTAAAGCTTGGATTCAGAGCAAGGATGGGGATTGATATATTCTTGTTGAGTTGTATCCTAACGTTTAGCCTTGCAAATCGTTGTTCCCTTTGGCATTTGCCCCAAGGTGTGGTGGGACGGGTTCCATAGGCTGAGGTCTGCCCTGAGGGATGCACAGGAGCAGGTGGGGCTCGCCCTGGTCCTCGGGCTGTCCCGGATTTCCTCGTGTCCCTGCAGAGCCACTTTGTAATACTTAAAAGTGACAAGAAGAACTTTGAAATTCAGGATAAGAAGAAAAGCCGTGGTCACCAACAGTATTTCTCCCCTGCTCCAAGAACTTGTGAGGTGCTGTGCTTCATCTTTCGTTATGTCAGAGAGTACAACTGTACAGTAGCTTTTGAAGGATTAAGTGAATTTTGACAGGATCCCACTAGAGGCCAAATGGCCCAGCAGAAGGGGCACACAGCTGCCTGGGGAGTGTCACATGAGAAGGATGTTGCAGTTGTTTTCAGATTGTGCCCTCTGCATCGGCATGCTGTACCTCTAGGCCAGATCCTGCCAAACCCCATGTGCAGGAGCCTCCACCCTGCCAGGACTACCCATAATCTCCTTTGCTGACAACCTGCAGGCATGGGAGGGGATTTTTGCAAATACAATGTGGATTTTTCCAGCAGCTTTCTCTCAGGAGAGAAGTGCTTATGTCCCCCGGGGCAGGAGAAGGATGGGGACCCTTAGGGTATGGGTGGGGTCAGCTCCCAGAGGCATTGCAGCCTTTGTGCTCCAGGGTTTGCATCCCACTGAGCAGGTTAGACCTTACACCAAGTTCCCTTACACCAGGACTCGATTAGCTGAGAGCCCTCCTGCAGACATTCCCATTTAATTGCCTTGATGTAAGAGTAATTACGCAATTAAACCAAATAAAGCAGTCTATTTGCCAGAACACAATAGAGAGGAAATTCGTTCATTTTTCACTAGCCAGTGGTCTATTAATGCCAGGAATAGGTGAGCAGACAAATTATTCCCAGTAGTTTGTAGGTTGAAAACCTGCTGAGGAGCCTGTGCCCTCTGTGCAGGAGATGTTGCAGTCACTGACTGGTGGGGCTGCTCACCTGACCGTGCAGAATGAGACTGAAAGAAAACAAGGGTTTGCAAGGAGATCCTCACATTAGAGGTATAAATCCAGATCAGTTGACCTGTAGAGATTTGTAAGGCTTTTTATAATCCTTTGACAGCAGAGTTTTGCTGATAAGTGTAAATGGGGTGTTTTTGCTTCAAAGATGCAGAGTGGTGATAACGCTTTAGGGAGACAGAATTTATAAACTTGCAGACACTGAAGCCATTGCTGAGGCAGGCATTGTCTATACCCAATTATGCTGGACTGTGTATTTTCAATTTACCTGTGATTTTAGGTGTGATCTGTGCAGGCACTCCCTCAAGCAGATTGCTTTGTTAGAGGATGAAGATTCCTGTGTTCCTATGTTGCCTTAACAGCCACTTTTCTCAGAGATGGCTCTGAGCGTTTGCTGAATTTATCATTCCTGGAAGCACAGGCATGCTTCCTGAGACAGAGAAACCTCTTGAAAATAAATGATATTCTGCAGAACTGTTTTCAGAATAAGCCTGCTCTCTCTACTGCAGGTGATGTGCAAAAAGAAGATGAAAGGGGATTGTTAAAGAATTAAACAACGTCCCTGGTTTTTGAAGTTTGTTTTATAATCTTCATAATTTTGCTCTGAAATTATAATCCCACATTCAAGGTAGTAGGTGAATTATCCTGTAGCAGTGTCAGTATTTTTAATGCTAATGTGGTGGAAGCAAGGAATTGAAAACCCCTTAGTCCAACTAGAGCCTACATCTTACTCCCTCAAAGCTCTCTTTGGCACGCCACAGATCTCTGCCTCTGTTGTGAGGCAGAAATTCAATTTATAGCTTTAAATCATTTAGCCCCAAAGAGGAAAATGTAAGTGGTTTTTCTGAGACGGTTTGGGGGCAAAGTCCATGAAGACACAGCTATCAAACTATAACCAGTAAAACCCTGAATTTCTCATGGGCTGAGCAGAAAAATGATTCCTTCCTCTCGTCTCATCACTTTCTGCTGTGGTGGGTTGTCAGCAAAGTGCCAAAGGACTGAGTTCATTTGTGTGGGCTCCAGTCTAGAAAATGGAAATGGCATGTAGGTAACCAAATCCTCATTAATAAAGGTGGCTTTGTGTGGAAAAAGGGAAATCAAATTCAATAAAAATTGAACTCCTTAGGAGCCCGGTTGCTGTTTTCTAATCAGATCTGCATTACATTAAACTGTGTGCCATTCAGCTTGTTAACAAGCTTTGGCATTAAATAAAGCTGTCACTGGAGTTTGGTGAATGAATAGCCATTAGCAGTGTCTTTTGCATAATGTCTTGCAGAGAAAAGCCTTCGAGGGAGGTGGTCCAGGAGCCTGGAAGGGAATTTATAACCTAGTCCCGGTGCAATTAGTGTGAATATGCAAACCTTAAAGGTGACAAATGGTTCGCTTTTGCTGCTGTTAAGCTTACTGTGAAGAACTAATTTCAGATTTACTCTGGGTGAAGTAAAATTACAGCTTTAGTACCTCCGTTAAAATAGCTGATCCTTCGTGTTGGGAGATTGGCATGTGTTTAGCACATGGAGCCATGGTTTGTTTGCTCCTAGAGAAAGCCAAAATACTCTTGCAGTTCAGCAGACCTTGCTGTTCCTTGCTCCCTGCCTTCTCCAAACCCACCAACTAAAAAGATAGAAGCAGGACACGCAGGTCTCAGGATGGTGTTTGAGCTTTGGTGTGAGGAAGGGGGGATGTGCCACCTGGTTTGCAAAGCCTGCAGAGGCAGTGGCATACGGCTGGTTTCTGAGGGAAGGAATTTGGATGCTGTGACAGAGAAGACAATTTTAAAAATAGAGTCTGAAAACCTTTGGAGAAGTCTTTGTTGCCATAGTTATTCTTCTGGTTTGCAGAAGAATTTGAAACGCAGTAATAAACATGACATGAAGACAAAGACTGGTTTGCCAGGGTTTTAGTTTCAGTGTGAGATTATGTCTTACATCTTTTCTTGGAGCATCTTTTTCCTTGCATACATCACACAATCTTTGTCCCTTGGAATCACATTTTGCTGAGGAAGAGATCTGCTTCTCTTCATGCATTGCTGTCACACGTTGTGCTCTTAATATCAGTGCTGTGTGTTTGTACAGCACACAGTGCCTGGCCCTTGCCTTTCAGGGCAAATTTATGTGACTTGATGTAGTATTCAGTAATATTCCATGTTAACAAATTTTGCTGCATACAGTTGTTTTGAGCATTTGTTTATTTATTTCCATAACTCAGTATCTTGCTGTAATCTACTGCAGTCAGTCCTGCTGAAGTCTGATCTCATCTGGCCTTGGATCAGGGAGTGTCTGCAAAGACAAACTTCTCATCTTCTCAGGAGAGAGCTGTCTGGAGATCCCAGGTGATCAGCCCAAAGGGTTGTGATTGACCACTGGATCACAGAAACCTATGGACAAGGAAAAGAGATGCATGTCATGAGACAGTGACCTGAAATGAGGTTGTGGACCAGAAGCCCTGTGATGTTTGATGATGTTGGGTGATGATGCACAAGTTGCTTTGCAGCTCCCTTCTCTGCCTTGTCGACTGTAGGCAGGGAGTTGCTTGTGGCAGTGGATGTTTGTTTTGTTTTGTTGGTGTGTTTGTTTAGTGCCCAGTGCTCTGGAGATTGCTGTGCACAAGAGCAGCAATCTGTGTGTTTGAAATGAGCGAGAAATTCTGTGTGTTTGCAGCCTTTGTCTGCATTCCTAGGGCTCTGATCCTGCCCATGGGAGGTACACCCCAGCAGGCTCATCCCTGGGTGCCTTTGGGTCTCCAGTTTGCTGCCTAGTTCCTCATCCAGAGAGCAGAAACAATAATATTTGTAATGCAGCACATGAACGAATAACACCGAATGCTGAAGCATTTCTTTCTACTTCCAAAAAAAAAAAAAAGTACAGATTATTGCTTCCATATGTTTTCAGCATTTCTCATAGGTTATGTCTCTTGCACACACACACTCCCAGCTTTTCCCTGGCATGAATAACAGGCTTTGTGCCTCTCTTCTTTAGGATTCAGATATTCCGCACTTCCTTGCATGTTTATTGGAAAGGATTTGGAGATGTGAGAATAGCAATGCCTTATCTTGAATAGTCTGATGTTCCTATCACTGCCATGGTGAACTGTGCTAGCCTGGAAGGTTTTAGAAAATTCATCATTTTGCAGTTGGGAACCTGCTGAAATGGGTAAAATTCAGCCAGTGCAGGTCTAGCCCAGTGCAGATCCATCACAACACTCCTGAGGGGAGTCCCCAAGGGACTGCAGAGGGCTAAGGGCTGCTGCTGTCCCTAGGGGACCTGTTCCTGTCCCTAGAGGTGGGCAGGAGTCACCTGCTTCCCAAAGATACTGTCACCCTGGCAGAGGGGATGCAAAAAATTCAAAGGCTGGTTTTGTTTGCTGATTTTAAAGCCTTTCACAAAGTGGGTTGGTATCATTAGCTTGTTTTTAATTTATTTTTTGTGTGCTTATTTGGTCACAGGTTCAGAAAGGAGAAGCCACTCCCTGCCAGGTTCTTCAGTGGCAGTGAGTGCCCTTCAGCCCCTGTGCCCAGGGTGGTTTGGTGTGGGTGCCTGTGTGCACTGGAGCTCAGCTCAGGGGGATGCTGCACTGTGCTCTTGGCTTGGCATCAATGACTTCAGCTGTCCTATTTTCTTACACCTGCGAGATTAAACACTTGTGTAAGTGTTTGGGAAATCAGGTCTACTTTTTTGAGGGGGCTTTTCACCTCCATGGTAGTAGGGAGAACAGGGATAATGTGTGATGGCTCGTGCTGCTCCCGCTGTTCCAACAGCAGCTCTACCAGGGGGCAGCTGGGCCATTGGGATGGGGGTTTGGGTGAATTGTGGTGTAGGTATCAGCTTTGCCCTGCCCTGGGACAGTTCTTTTCCTAAATGTTGAGTGCACAGTTACATTTAAGGAACTCCCAACAATTTTTTCTGACTTGTAGGTTCCATTTCTTTGTGCCCTGCTGCTGAAACAGCACTTGAAAACAGCACTTAAGACAGCCAAGACTGATAAGGTATCCTGTTTGTGTTGGCTGGGAGACAGAGTATCCACATTACCAGAGCATTACAGTGTCAGAGGCAGTGTTGTCCCTGGCAAAAAGCCCAAAATAAATTCTTTAATTTTTTGTATGCGATGTACAAAAGAGCAGGTGAGATATGTATTTGTTTCCGGGCAAGCCCAGGGAGCCTGTTTGAAGTCCTTTACAAGCCACTCAGGATTGTATTGCAAGAACTCAAAAGCAGTTTGGACACTTGTTGATTGAATTTCAGCTGAGCACAGAGCCCTGCTCTGCAGCTGCTCTAACTGGAGCTGCTCTGCCTGGCTCCATTGCCACTGAGCTGCTGGCAAAAGCCAGAAAAGCAGAATTTCTCCTAGGGAACGGGCAGTGTGGGTAGATTTTCTGTCTGTTTTGAAGTGGCCATGTGCAAGTCTATTTTTATGAATGGTGTGAAAAAACACTTATAAGCTGTTGCGGGATTTGTGGGGTTTATTCTGTATCTGGTGTGATTGTGAATTACACTGATGATGGATAGCTGTCTGCAGAGCAGACACACTGAATTCTGAGTTTGTGTGATATTTTACTTCTAAACAAATAATTTTAAAATTTGGTCGGGATATTTTTTTTGGCACTGTTTTTTTTTTTTAATAACTACACCTGCTTCTTGGTATGCAAAGAGTAGAAGTTTACCTGCCTGGTGTGAGCCAGTAGGGTTTGCCATCCCGAGGGCAGAATTTGGCTGGTCAGTGCTTTGCTGGTGCCTCAGCCAAGCGGCTGTGCTGCTGGACACTGGCAAAGCACAGTTCCTGCATGGAGCTTTTCGAGGTGGATTTGCTCAGGAAAGAGCCACAAAACTTGGAAGCAGGATGGATTGTCTTGCACTGGGATCTCCTAGAAGCAGACAGCTGTTGGTGCTGGAGGCTGTGGTCATAGATTTGGGAGCTGCGAATTAGTGGGACACGGTGAATGATTTAACCACCCAGTGCTTCTGGATGTGTAAGGTCCTGAGCTCCCTGTGCATCCACCCGAGCCTAGAGAAATGGGTTAAATCGCTTGTTGAAGCCTCTGATGAGAGGGAGGAGGTGGGAGATGGAGACTTGCACTGGTCCTATGACATGCAAAGCTGAGCTGTCACCCCCGCTCTCGCCTCCATCGCCTTCCCGAGCTGGTCCGGCCGGCCGCTCAGACCCGCGCTGTCCCGGGACGCGTCCCGCTGGACCCGGCCGTGCTGTGCTGCGTGTGGCCTGTGTCGGGCCGGCAGGAAAACTCCTACTGCTTTATTAGAGGGTTTGCAACACGCCTTTGTCACCAGCGCGGTGTGGCGTGAAAGAAAAAGCTGCCAGCCAGCGCTTTGGTGGGATAAAGGCTGGAAGCCGGGAGCCCCGCTGGAGGGGCCGGGCGCAGCTTTTGGCTGACGCCCACGGAGCGCTGCCCTCCTCTTTGTGGCTCTCGGCTGTTGAGAGTCTGTTCAGTGTTTTCAAGAGTTTTTCTTTGGTTTTGTTCTTTTTCTGTTTGCCTTTAAAAAGTCAATCTTCAGTCTTTTAGACTTTTTCAAAGACATTCTCCCCCCCTCATCCCCCCGCCCAGTAATCCATCCTTATTACACCAGTGAGTCACTCTTCAAATAATGAATTGCGTTTTCATTGTCTGGCTCGTAAGTCTATCACCGAGTTTAAGGATGGCTGATAGTATCAGCTGAGACCTTTGGCAGCTGGCTTTGCAATTTGTGGTGCTCATTTGGCTATTTGCTTTTTTCTCCAATGAATAATCTCCCAGCCGTGGTGGTGGAAAGCCGGACCCTTCCTGTGCTTGTAGCATCTCTGCGGTCACTATCTAATGTCGAAGGAATTTGTAACATTAGCAGAATTGTCTGATGTGAGGAAAACTAATTTCAGGGTGAACCTCATGAGCATGGCTGTAAGGAACATTTTTCTCATGCTTGCAGACCCCAGACATGCATCAGTGCCGTCCCAATGGCGGACCTCTCTCAGTTCTCCAGTACTTGGGTCAAGAGGTGTACAGAAAACTCAGGGTGCTCCTCTCTACTGCTGGAGAGGCTGTTTCTTCCCACGTGTGGCTCCACTCCTCACAGAACCCTGATACCAGGGCTTATCACTTGGAGAGCTCAGTGTGACAATTATTATTCTCACTGCAGAGAGAGACACTTTGTACTCAGCCATTGCAGCAAACATTTCATCCCCTATCCATTGCCCTTGTGTGGATGCTGCTGCTGCAGTGATAAAAAACATAATGGCTGCTCTTGCTGATAAGGGGAGTGTGTAAGTGTAATTATTGAAATCCCTATGCAGAGCTCTGAGGATGGATGGAGAGTCCCTCTCCCTCTGAGGGGTTTCTGTTGCTCTGGAGCCTTTTGGGGAGAGCACGAGCGTGCAGCTCCTGGCAGCTGAAGTGGGAGCCGCTTGGACACAGCTGTGAGCAATTAGTAAAGGATGTCTTTTCCCCTCCCTCCACTTTCTTTCCTCCTCTTCTCTTTGAAACCAAGTCACAGGCTTCAGGGAGTCCAGAGGAAAGCTCAAGCAGTTCACGTTTGAGATGCTCCTGGACCCAGCTTGAAGGTGGCCACTGCTCAGTGCATTCACATTCCAGCAGCAAGGGGAAGGTCTAGGGATCCAACCCAACCTTGCAGGAAGCATACTGCAGCCAAGGAGCCAGAGATTATTTAGATCAAGCCAACAAAAAAACATATTTCCATGGCAGCAGTAACCATAGGAAACCTCCTCAGCATGTCTTGGGTGGTTCCTGTTTCCCTGCCTTCATCTGTTTGCTTTGCAAGTGTAGCAGTGGTTGCAAGTGCCCCGGTGTCACCAGGAGTGGCCCATGAGCCCTGCTGTCCCCAGGGGCTTGGCAGCCACACCAGGGGTTGTGTTGCTGCTCCTCCATTTCTCTTTTGCTCTAGTTGGTAAAAAGATGCATTGAGAGGCTTCTTTAGATGCCATCAAGTCTCAAAGCCACCTCTTTACCTGGTGTCAGCTCACAAATGTGCATTTGATCCTTAAATACCCAAGGCATAAAAGCGAATTGTCTCCCAGGGTCCAATTCTTCTTCTTTTCTATAGCGTCTTAGAAAGATACTTTTATATTCCCTCTGGCTCAGCTAGTGATGCTTGGCCTTCAACCAAGACAGGGAATCTAGGACAAGAATCCCTGAATGCTCTTAGAAGAGCAAGATGAGAAGTTATAAAAAACCACAGCATTTTGTTGGCGGAAAAAAAAAGCTGGTAAAAGATTTTGTTTAAAAAAATAATCTGGAATATTTTTGATCAGCTTCATGTGGACACATTTACAGGAGGGCGTAAGAGGAGGCTTGTTTTCCTGGGTAGTGCCTCCTCTAGGAAATCCAAGCTGTGAAGTGAATACAAATGCTGGAAATTGAGAGGTTTTGCAGTGAGTCACTGGAAGGGATGAGGAACCAGTTGTTCTGGTGTGATTGTGCTGATGGCAACCACCTCTTTGGTCTTGCCAGGGACAGAGTGGCTGTGTGAAAGCACTTGGGGGCTTGGGCATCTCAAGCCAGCACCCAAGGGTGCTTGGACCCCCTTGTCCTCCTCCCACCCTCCAAGGGCAGTGTGGAGGTGTCCTCACGGAGCTCTGCAGAGCAGATGGGCCCTGCTTGCAGTGCCAAGGTATTGCACAGAGACAGGTTAAAAAAAGATGTCTCCTTCTGTGGGAGCGTGACACAGAGAGGGAGAAAATACCTCATGGTGCCAGGCACTGGGATTTTGGTGCTCGTGTAGCAGACAGTGCTGCTCTGACCTCTCCAGGCTGTTGGGTGCTTGTCATGGCAGGGTTTGCTCTGTGGAGAAGGACCTGGCTGCTCTTTGGCCCATGTGCCTTGGGTGGAGGTGGAGCCCTGTGCAGAGATGCTGCTGGGCTCCGTGTCCCCGATCTTGCCCTCACTCTTTGCAGATGATTTAATCCCTGTTTTTGCAAAACCCCAACTCTATCAAAGTCAGACTTTTGCTTGAAATTACACATTTGAAGAAGTACCTGCAGGATGGGGACAAGGCTGATTGCCTTTCTCTTCTCACCTGTCAGACAGTGGGAGCACTCATATTGCTGTGGCTGGGCCCTGCATTTGGTGCTATAAAGGCCACGTGTCTAAAGTGCTGCCGCTTTAAATGTCAGATATGAGAGGAGCTGGGATGTGAGAAGACAATAAAAGTTAATATTCTAAAGTCAGATTTGTGCAGTGTAGCTTGGATTTTTAATATCAAGTGCATAATTTATTACAAGGTGTAGCAGTTTGAAATACATATATTTGAATATGTTTTAATATTATCTTTCCTTCCAGTAGCAGGAACAATGCTGCTTTACAATAGAAAAATGATTTCACATTGCCACGTGACAGTTTCAGCTTGTACCTCTAATAGATGTGTGATCTGCTGAAGTGTGAAGGCTATCTGATAAGTGCCTGAATAATAAAGCTATATTGTTTGTTCTGATCTCCCTTTGTCATTTTCAGGTGTATAAATAAAACATTTTCGCATAGGACCCTGTGCAGTTCCAGCCCAGACTTATTTACTTTCTGCTGATGTAACTTGGAAGAGACATGAATCTTTTAGTGTGACAGGAGAAATCAGGTGGCATCATTATTGCATGTTGCGCTCCAAATGATCAAATGCAGTGTTAATAAATATTTTCCTAAGAAAAGTTATAAGTATTTAAAGAATATTTTTAAACAAAGAAGCATTTGTCTCATGTACAGCAGAGGGCACTCGGCATCGCTGCTGCACTACTCGGCTGCTGCTCCAGCTGCCCGAAGGGGAAAAGATCCCTGTGCTTAAATTATAGTTTGCAGAAATGAAATGCTGTGTGTGTGTTTGCTTATACAGGGGTGTGAGTGTGTATATAAAAAGACACAGGGTGGCGTATATATAAAAATAATCCCAGCACATAATGTAAAACTTAAATATTCGTAGTGGTTGCTGAAGTTAGGTGAAGCACATGTTGTGTTGATTAATGCTCTGCCTGCTGTTATGCTGAGCTTCAGAGGGGACTGAAGTGTGCTGAGAGGAGAAAATGAAGAGGCCCTGGCTAGTGAAGGGTTGTAGTCTTCATCTTCTTGAAGGCACAGAGTCTGGTGACAGCCTAGGATGCTGGGAACTGTCCGAGCAAAGGAAAGATCTTGAAAGATGGATAATATTGGAGGGTGTGGAATTAAAAGTCCTTCTGTCTATAAAAGCAGCAGATCTGGGGGCTTGGGGGTTCTGTGCTGGGGTTTGTAGTGCTGAGGTCTCGTTCCCAGCAGCACCAAAGCTCGTGGAGTTGCGAGGCTGTTGTGAAAATCCCTGAGATTGTTTTTTCCTTACTGTAGGAGTTATCTGTGTAAGGAAATTTAAAATACTGAGGTTTGTGCCTGAAGCAGGAAGCAGTCCTAGCCCCAAGGATGCTGTGGAAGGGCTGGATGCTGGCTGGGGTGTTGTTAGTTGGAAGGTGAAGCACTTGCTTGCTAGGGGAGGGACCCCATCCTGGAGGTACAGAGGTGTGTGCTTCATGGTCCAGAGATGATCACAGACATTGGTGCCATCTCACTTCTTTAATAAGATTTTTTTTTCAACAAAAATGGACTTTTTTCATTTTTGTTCCCTTTAGCTGATTACTCAGACACTGCCAAGGTACTGCCAAGGTGTTTTTCTAGTTTAACTCTTAGTGCACTTTGTGTTTCTCTTTTAAGAGGGAATAAAGAACTCCAAAGCCAAGTCCTTGTTCAACTTTTGGCTGCATTGTAATACTGTTGGAGTATTCTGGGCAGCTGGATTTTGTGCCATGCTTTGGGTGACATGTTTCGTGGTAAAACCATGTGATGCCATGCTGAATTTTCAGATTTTAGTAATTAATTCGAGAGGAATTCAGATTTCCTCCTGTCTCCCCCATTGAGCTGCTTGCATTGGGCTTAATCTAAATCTCTCAAAGCAGGGCTCCTGCAAGAGTCTGGAAGTGTCAACGCTGTTGTATAAAATATGGGCCTGGTAACAAGAATGAGAGGGCATGTGGTTCAAGATAACCAGTTTATGCAAAACACACAGCTGGATGGATTTTGCTATAGAGAATCCGTGGCGTATAATGATCAGAGAAATATGGAAATGCCGGAGGGGCTTTATAATAATGGGTGCTAATTATGATGAAATGGATTTGGGTGGTAGGGAGTAATCCAAGATTACAATAGTAAGGGGTTTTTTAAAGTAACTCCTGCTATTTGGGAGGGCAGCAGAGCTCCTTGTTACATGGCTTAAAGCAGCCTCTCCATGGGATTGTCACAAGCAGCGTTCGCCCTTGGCTGGTTATTTCACAAGGGCTTGGTACAGCTCAGACATGACATATGTGAGTAATTTCAAGGATGCGAGCTGGCCCACGTGCTGCAAAGCACCTTCTCACTAGGATAAAGATACTGTTATATCATTGTGCCTGGATAATTGCTTTCCTGGACGTGTCACTGGAGCTGGGCTCTGGGATGGGGCATTTTGTACCATTATGGTGGTTCCTGGATTGGTTCCTGGTGGTTTTGGGACTGTGAGAGCAGTATGGTGCTGCCAGCACCAGTTAGATGCTCCTGCCTGTGCTGGTGGGCTGGGAAGTACTGGGAGAATGCTGCTGGGAATGAACTGTTGCAGCACTGGGATTGGGACCAAAAGCAAGTTGTAACACCACAGCCTGGAGCACAGGATCCTGGTTCTGCCCTTCTGGCTACAGGTTTTTGGGCAGGAGCACATGTGTAGAGCCAGGCACGTATCTGCTCATGCTGCTTGGCTTTTCCTTTCTTGTAAGGATTTGCTGGTCTTTTTTCAGCGCTGACCATGCCACAAAGCACTGGACTTAGCACACAGAGTGCCTCAGGTACTTGTCTCCTTGGGAAGCAGTCGTTGTGAAATGTTTTGTTGTTGTTAACAGAGATGTGGCAATGCAGAGCTTGAAAAGCTGCACTTGTGAATTATCCAGCCTTGTGCTGGAGACCAGCAAGCCTTATGACTCACCTTAGCCAGAGTCAATAGAAATGAAACTATTTAAATACACAATTAAAATATGTTGTTATGTTAGCATGTGGACCTCCATGCAAGCTTGCTCTCTAACTAGATCAATTAAAGGACCCCCATGGAAGAGATGTAGGAGGGTGATTTAAAAAAATAAAAAATCCCAGTCTTAACTGCTTGTTTGCTGCCAAGTAGATTTTGGTCTGAAGTGAAAGGCATAAAGGCACCTGGGTTTGGGGGATTTATCTCCACTTTGGGACTCCAAAATCTTGTAGGCAATGAGAAGAAATGGGTTAAAAAGATGCTGCATGCTTCCTTTCAGGGGATGAAATCCAGCTGCCCTGTGTGCTGGCACACAGTGCCCGAGCCCTGGTAGCAGAGAGGGTTGTTAGCCATGGCTAGCACATCGTTGTGGTTCAGCTCCACCATCTCCCTTGGCTTTTCCAGATGATCCAGGAGCTTGAGTAGTTCATAAAAGGAGTGAGTAGCCAAATGGACCAATAAAAGGAGTTTGTGGAAAGGCCCAATATATTTTATGAAGAAAGAAATGGATCCTCTAATGCGAGGGTTGTGTCTTGTAAAATTTTGCAGGGCTGCAAGTGCTGTTAAACACTGGCTCCCTGCTCCAGCCATTCCTTGGAGCACACGCAGCAACTGCTGAAACTTTCCTTTCGACCTGAACTCTTCCAAGTTTGGAGTGAAATCCTGACCTTGGGGAAGTCATGTCATGAATTTCCCAGGGACCATGAAAGTGGTCATCAGTGTGAGACCTGTGATAACAGTCCTCGAATAAAATTTGTCTGGCCTTTGTGGGATTTTTTTAGGCAAAATGAAACAAAGCTTTACATCTTCTTAATGCTCTTTGATGGCAACAACAGCAGCTGGAAGGCCAAAATTTGGCCTGACCATGGTTATTGCTGGGAAATGCCTTTGTGTGATCCAGGAAAAGTGAAGCTGTTTGGAAGTGAGCAATGAGTGAGTTTGCAGAGTGGGACGCTCTGTGCACATGTGGTGCTTCCAGTGATGGTAACCCAAGGAGTGAAATTTCAGCCCAGCACAGGGGGCACACGCAAGGGTGATCAATGATTTAAATCCCATCCCCCCCAAGCTGTTTAAAGGGTTTGAAGCTGGCTGTGGCACAGGGAGCTGGGGTGCCCTGCCAGCTCAGGTGGCACCATACGTAGCTGCAGAGATCTCATCTTGCCATGCCAACCGGAATGATGTAGGATGGGGAGGCAGCAGGTGAGGCACAGCATCACTGGATGTGGCATGTGACTGGAAAGCATGGGCAGAGAGCTGCCAGAAAGTAGAAAACAAGGATCTTGCTACTGATTCATTGTTTTCTGTGTCTGCAGCTTCAATCTTGATGCTAGCCAACCTGTGAGATTTTCAACAAAACCTTTTTTAGTATTCTCCTTACGTAGTTTGAATTTATTCCAATGTACTGCAGTGATGTGGTGGTGGTGTTCAAGCCAGGCTTGAGTTTGTTAACTGATAAAAATTTGATAACATTTCTTCTGTCTTGGCCCCAAAGAGCAAAGCTTCAGAGCTCAACCAATCTTACAAGATTCCTGTCCGTTTGATCCAACAGCTTCTGAGAAAGGTTTCTGATGCACACAGACTTTAAAATAGGACAAATTTCCAGCCTGTAATTAAAATTTGGCTTCAAAACCAATGTCTTTGGTCCAAAATGCTGAGCAGAGCCAAATTTTGGGTTGTGTCCCTCTGCAAAATGACCACAGAGATGATGCATGCAGGTGCATGGCCTTTCACTGGGCCAGCGATGGGGTGACCCCAACTGCAGCCTAGGAGAAGAGTCCAAATTTTAAGGGAATGGCATTACATTTCTCAGTCACTGGAAGTCTTTACAGTCCAGGGAGGATTACCTTTGGAGATGATTTGGTCATTCCCAGTTCTGGAGAACTGGCTTTGCTGGGATCTCCTCACTGGGAACGCCCAGCTCCCCTTCAGCTTTATGGGAACACAACAGCGTCTCCTCTTGTGGACAGAGATGCTCATAAAAAGGGGCTGTGGGACTGAATGAAGTTGCCATGCTTTTGGCTACCAGGCGCCTTCCCATGAGCATTCTCAAAGGCAAAGTTTGGATTTTGCTGCTGGAGCTTGGCTGCTGCTCTCACTTTCCCCACGGCCACCTCTTGAGGGGATCGATGGTTGGTTTTGGCAGGAACTCTTTTATTTCGTGCTTGGAAACACAGTGATCTCAGCTGTGTGCAGGTCTGCGTGAGGCTGGGTATTAGAGCTGCTTTGATGTCTGCACTGATACATCTTAAGGCAGCTCAGGATGATTTTATGCAGTAGCCCTAAGGTGCTTGCACAGAAAAAGGTGCTTTAGAAATGTAAATTCTGTTTAAGGACAGATTTTTCTCTGCTGTTCTCTCTCAATTCAGGATGAGACGGTAAAAATGTAGCATTTAATTAAAGTTTGTAAAGGTTTGGAAATGAATTGCCATAAACATAAAAGATGTAATCAAATGTCTGCCTAATCCCCACCTTAAGGGCACACTACATGCAGATAGAGTATAATATATTAGAGACCAGGATTGAAAAGCGATGAGGATTTGGAAGTAGATCTTCTCTACCTGAAGTTTATAAATTATTTTACTTCAGGCTTAGGGATTTAGACATCTACGTACAATAGGAAGCCACGTAGCAGCCCAATTCTCAGTCAGCACAGCTGGCATCATTCTACTGAGTCATTTCAGCTACAAATCCTTACAGCACAGCCCTGTGACGTGCGTTACAGCGCAGTGTCCTGACGGAGTGTGGCATGGGAATCATTCCTCAGTTCATCACTGAGTAGGGGGCTGCTTCTCTGAAGTCAATAGGTAATGAGATAAAAGCACCTAACAGGTTTTCATTGTTGGAATAGAACAGAATGAAGAAGGGGATGTGGCATTGCATAGTGTCAGCTGGGGAGCTGGGCTTCCTTGGCCGCAGAGCCGCCGTCTGCCGTCTCCAGCTTCAGTCTGAAATCCAAAAAATAAAATAATTCAACCATTTTTTATCGTGAAAAACTCAGCAGGAGCCAAAGGCTGTTATCTCTCTGAGATATTTTTTTACCTGTGACATATTTTATTTCTCTCTAGAGAAATAAAATCAGGACACATTGGAACTGTCTGGCTCCAATTGCCATTCCCCTGTATCCGTGGGAGCCAGGCATCCCAAAGATCTGCTCTTTCCCATGGAACTGCTGGACCCTAAGGCTACCCTTTAGCAGTGCCCCATCAGCAGGACCACGCTGTGGTTTTGGTTTGCAGTTAGTGATATTTGGCATTGTTTGGTTTTGGGTGGAAACCAGGCTGTGTTCTGTGGTCCAGCTGTGATCCCTGTTGTGATTTGTATGGAAATCAGGGATATTTCTCTTGGTGGAGAAAGAGCATGGAGATGTCAGCAAAACCCCAGCTAGACCCATGTCTTGTGACACTTTGCTGGTGGCAGTAGAGCTTTGCATTCTTTGGGATCGAGGCTAGAGGGTGTGGGATGGAAAGGGCTGCAGGCAGTTGGCTCTCATGGATTGTGGTGGAGGTGGTGATGACAATCCTTAGAGAAACCGAGGTGGTGGTAGGGAATTGCCCTTGATGGTAGGTGGCAGCAAGGAACCAGCAAAGGATTAATTAATCCTTTAAATGACCAGGAAGAAAAGATCCTGGACTAAAGGAAAGGGTCCAAAATACTGATGGCAGAGCTGAAAGTAGCCTGGTTAAAGGTAAAATCAGTCCCATGTCTTATACTGCAGGGCCCCATGGAAACGGGGAGGGCTTTCTTTTTCTGTTGAATTGGGCTCTATGCCAGGTGAAAGAAAACATTTTCCCAACACCAAATGGAAAAATGCAAGGCAGACATCTTAAATGAACTGTTAAAGGAATAAAGCCGTGAAAAGAATACGTTTGCTGTGCACTGGGGTTATGGATTTAACAGATTTTTTACTATATGCGACCTTTGCAGTTTGTAAAAAGCAGAATCTGCTGCAGAAACTCAAATTGTACTCAAGGCTGAAGGCAAACCTCAGGTTTCATCACTGTTCCTGGCTTTGTTCAGGAGGAATGGACAGTGTATCTCTGTGCTCCTCAAACCTTGCTGTGATTTTCCTTTCCCCTTTAGCCCTCTCCTTGCTCTTTCTACAGATCATTGGCAATTTTGCTCATGCTTTAAAATAACCCAGGCTAAAAAGTGTGATCTGCATTTCAGCAATTTTTGATTACACCCACGTCCTATATTTATTGCTGTTTAAATCATCTATGTTAGTTGGAGATGTGTTTCTTTTGAGCAAGGCAAAAAAACCATGACTCTGTTGCTAACTGTTGCTAAGGCAAAGAAGATATTTATTCATCAGGGCACTTCTTCAGCACTGCAAGGATGGTAGCCATGGAGGAGTGGAAGGAAAAGAACGGTTATGTATTTAAGCCCTTTCTGTTATTGTTGTTGGCCTCTTGCCATATCTGCTGATGGTCAGCAGATGTCTTTTTTCTCTCCTCCCAGCATTGTGCATCTTGGATTAGAGGTGCAATTTGGGTTATGGTGCAGGGCAGCTGCTCTGAGGAGCCTGGTGTGAAACCCAGAGGGTCCCTGGGATGATCCGCAGGGCTTTGGAGAGTCCACAGTCCCACAGGCGTTACGAGGCTCCCATGTTTTGTAGCTCTTTCCCCCCAGTCTCCCCAAAGACACTTTCTACTTCCTGGCTTCAGAACGTCCTTTTAAAAAATCTCATCAAATCAAAGCCACCAAGAGCCAAAAATGATGCACATGGCTGTGTTCCCTCCCTGAGCTGCTGCTGGGGGATGTGCGGCAGTGCTGTTAGCTGGCTCTTGCCAAGGGAAGAGGTTTTCCTTTCAGCTGTCATAGCAACAAGAAAATATTGTTTTGATGGGGATCAAATTAAAAATTAAATTTGTCTTTTTCCTAGTAAGCAAATTGCTCACTCATGAAAAATATAAATCACTTTGATCAGGGTAGATATCTTTTTAAGCACCTCTGTGGATTTCCAAAGTGAATTCTGCGAACGTCTCATGCCACATTATATCTCTGCTGGGTTTATGTAGAGTGTCCCATGAATCTGAGCTTTATTTAACATTAGATTTGGGTTGAAAACCTCCTTGGTAAAACTTCCTTGGTGCTTATAACTGGCCAAAGCTTGTGGGGGAGAAGTGGGGAAACAGATCTGAAAAGTATCTGGAAGCAAAAATGAGTGACTTGTCAAATGCAGCATTTCTATGTTTTCAACTAAAAAACCAGACAAGCATACATTAGTTTGGTGGTTTACCAGATGCTCTGGTTCTTGGAATGCAGAGGTGAAAACAACCTGAGAGTGGAGAGGAAGGGGTGAGTCAGGTAATTGGGAGTGTCTGGGACGGTGCTGGGGAGGGAGCAGTGTGACGGTGTCTTGCACATGTTCCCACACCCAAAGTATTTGCAGTTTGGGGATTTTCTAAGCCACGGTGATTTCCAGGTATTGGGTATCCCTGCATGCCTTTCTGTTCCGTAAGTTACCTTCTTCCTTTGAGCCCACATGGGCTTGTGGCACCACAGCCTCACTCACCAGGCACGGTGCCCCTGCAGGGGGGATCACCTTGCTGAGGGTGCTCTGAACCCAGGTGACTTCCTTCAGCAAGGTCACACCATCCAGGTGGGGAGGCAGAGGAGAGAAAGACCTTCCCAGGCTGCCCACAGGTCCTTACAGCACCAGAGCTGCCCTGGTGGCCACATTTCTTCTCAAAGCAGTACTTGGAAGCTCAAGCAAATTATATCTTTTCCCCTATTGCCTCATAGTATAGCAGCAGTTGCAAATTTACTCAGCCTATCTCATTCTCTCATCTGTAATAAAGATTCCTAATAGATAAGGAAGAAGCTTTGTGGTTGGATGTAAAGCAAAAAAAGGAAAAGGGTTTTCTTGGAAAGCATTTAAACATCACAGGCATTCTTCTGCAGAAGTGAACAACCCCTGTCCAATGTTGTGCAAATAATTGGGTTTGTTTTGTTCAAAAGACATCCTGGTAGCTCAGATGCTTAGATGGTTTGTGAATGTAACCAGGTTTTTTGACTGCATGAATGACTCTGACCTGACGTCTGCAGCGGAATACAATATATTGAGGGCTGCAGAAGTCCATGGTGCTTGATTGAAAATGATCTCCCAGGCTTTGGTGACACAGGGAGGCCAGGAACTTCCTACACATTACATGGGGTGTACAAAGGCCAGCTGTCTGTGAAAGGGGCTGTCCCTTTGGCCACGTCCCTTCAGCTGCTCTCGAGACAGGCTCTGGCTCTGGGTTGCCAGAGCAGGGGAAGAGTGAGAAACCATCCAGAAAATAACCATTTTATACAAGTGACTGGTGGGCCTTGGGACATCTGAGCTCTCCAGGTGCCCAGGCCTTGGTGCAAAAGTGCTGACTTTGTGTAATGACTGCCACACTCTTGCACACTCAGATACCCTCACACACACAGAGTTACACACACACTAACACACAGACATGCTCACACACATTTTCCTCTTATATATTCGAAAAAGCAATACTAAATTACATATATAAATGGCAACATCTGTTACAGAAGCCTGGTCCAGGCAAATTACTGCTTCAGAGAGTCAGTGCAGATCCTCCTGTGATTCACTTCTGTGCTTGCCAGAGTCACATCATACCCACAGCGCTTTTTTCCAGCTATGATAGGTGTGTCTCTTTTCTTTTACACCCACATCAAATTCCTAAAATAAGAGGAGTGTAAAAGGGAAAAGTAACTGGAGTTTATTTTCCTCTGGAGTCCATGGGGCTCTGGAAGTTATTATTAGAGGTGAAGTCATCACAGAGGAGGCTGTAGCCCTTGGGGAGGGGTGTGGGCGATGTTGTTCTTGCAGAAAGAGGGGTGGTGGCAGCAGTGGAGTCCTGGGCCAAGGGGACACAGGCACCAGTGGGAAGGCTGGAGAAATCCCTGTCTACACCTTGTCCATGTCCATGATTTTGGCTGGATTGGAGACGCTGTTCTGTTGTGTGTCCCTCCTCCAGTGTGGTGGCACTGGCAGCAGAGCAGAACTGCCCTGGGTGCTCCAAGCTCCACCACGTCTGCAGCACCATCCCGTCACTGGCATAAAGTGCCCACATAACTGTGGTAGCTGGATGGAGCTATTCTTTATTTTTACTTCACATAAAAGAGTTGGATCCTTGTTACCTAGGAAACCAGCAGTCCTAATTATAAGGAGTTTGATTCACTGGATGTAAAATGCTATATGATTCTCCTTTTTCTCTTTAAAAAATAGGAATTAAAAATGCATTTCATAAAATGATTAACCTTACATTAGGTATGGGGTTATCTTGAATGTTTTCTGTATGAGTGGTGTCCTAGAAATATAGAAAATGGCAGTTCTGCTGTGTCTGTAGTGGTGAGCCAGGCTGGGATCAACAATACCATCCTTTGCTGCCCACTGCTTGTGCTGAACCATGGCTGCCTTCAGGCCAGCACTGAAAACAAATCAAAGTCATTGCATTCTCTATGATTTTCTTGAGGGGTTGGGTTTGGTTTTATTTGATTTGGGGGGATTTTTTGTTGGGTTTTGTTTGTTTGGTTTGGGCTGTTCAGTTTTTTGGCTGCTGCATCATGTGCAGCACAGAGAGGAGATAAAGCCAGAGGGCAGAAGTGAAAATATCTCCTGCCGGGAACTCCAGATTGCAGCCACGCAAAGAGCTCAGCACTGCTTGGTGCAGAAAGGATTAAAGTCTGTGCAGGGCTTATGAATAGCCCCATTGAGCAACTGCTGGACTGGAAGCTAAGCAGTGGCTAAAGTGTTTTGCCAGATCTGCTGGAATTTGCATTTTTCAGACAGCAGTGAAGTAATATTATGGTTTACAGCAAAACAGGATGCGAGTCAATATGTAAATGCTGAATAAAGAATGCTGAGTGTGTGCAGAGTGGCCTTTGCAAGTGGTCTCAGAGTTCATCCTCCACAACCCTCTGTCCTTTGAGGGTAATAGCTGAAAACTGCAAAAATTAGGGAGCGTTTTGTGCCTTGGCTTTTTGGCTTCCTTTACTTGAAGCATACAGCAAGGGGACCATCCCATGCCGGTCAGAGCATTGGCTCTGTTTGGGTCAGGAAGGTTACCAGGAGGGCAGAGATTTGCACATGGAATTTATTATTTTATTCCATTTTTAGAATGTGCTTACTGCGGTTTAAGGCTAAAATTTGTCTTGTAACACAGATATTTAAATCCTGGCCTGGAACCGTGGCTAAGAGGACAGCATTTAATACTTGCTAAATCCCTATTTCAAATAAACATGTGAGAGAGCAGCTTTCTGGTTTATTGGTGAAGAAACAAAGCTGATATTTTAGAATGTATCCAATTAAATTCTGCAGAGTGAGGATAAATACATGTCCCTTCAAGCATGAGAAGCAGGGACTGATGAAGAGGTGTTTAGCTGTAACTTCATCATGGTTTTGACAAGGTCTTTTTCCAGTCCTGGGTGTGGTCACTGCTGAGTTGGGAGCCTGTCTTCCACCAGGGAATGGCTGGCATGTTCTGGTTATATGGCATCATGGAAGGGGCAAGGCTCATTGTGTTCAATTTGTGCTTGGAGTTGATGATCTTAAGGGTCTTCTCCAACCTAAATGATTCTGTGCTTCTGTGATTGCCACCCTTGGTTGGGTCTGCATCATATAGATGAGAAACCAGTGTGGGAATGGGTTGGTGGGTTACAGCAGCTCAGGGGCTTTGGTGGGGAAGCCTGGGCTGCCCTGTGGTCTGTCTCCGTGGGCTACACCTCTGAGGCCCCAGCATCCATCTGGCTGGGTGGCACATCTTGGTCTCCCGTCAGGATGCTCCTCCATGGGAGAGAGTGACTCAACAACCTGGAGAGAGGGAATGCTTTCTATCCAGGGCAGCCCAAGGGTGGTTTGATGTGTTACTGCATTTCACTTTTGTGGGGATGATCAGCACTGCCAGACACTCTTTTAAGGCCTGGAGGAATAACTTGGGAGTGGGGAGGCAAGCAGCATCCCCTGTTTGCAGGAGTGGGATGGGTGCCTGCACCATACCTATATGCAAATAGGATGAGAGAGCTGGAAACCCCAAGGATGCCCATTCTGCCAATGATTTTCAGTTAATGGGGTCCTGATATCCGTGATTATGTGGCAAATTGTGTGCTTAAAGCTGCATACACAAATGGTTTATCAAAGGCAGCAGAACTGACTCCTGTACTCAATATTAGGTGTGTGTTTCAGTGCCTTGTTGAATTGTAGAGAAAGCAGCTGACCCCAGCCAGGACTTCAGCTGGGCTTTTTCTGAACTGAAAGAATTTTTCAGCCTTTTAAATACATCAGGATTTTCACAAGACATCCATCTCTGGTTTTAAAAACCCATCACCATAGTATAGCCTATCAATGTCTGACAGCTGTGACCAGGTAAGAATTACCATGTCTTGAAGTGAATTTATGAAGCCACAAATTACCTTTTACCTATTGAAAATTAATGCAATGCTAGTGGTTTTGGACTAACACAAAGAAACCACAGTACTTTTTTCATTTAACAGTCAACTTGTGACTGATATAATTTTTTAATGTACACCTCCCCAAATGTTTGGAATGTATAAATATATATTGCACATTAAAAAAATTATAAAAACTATTAGGCAAGAATAGCACATTAAAATGTATTTTACATGTTTTTCTTAGGCTCAGTTGGCCATATGTTAAAATAAACTTCAGCAATGGCAACAATTCTTGTTTGAGATTATGTCTTAATAAAATAGTATGTGGGTGGTAAATACAAGCAGATACATTTCTGCACAGGAACTGGGATTCAGCTATTTTATATGATGCTTATCTAAAGTATCCCCACTGAGTAGCTTCCATCTGCATCCTTTAGGTTAAGAAATGGTCCTCATCCCACTGGAGCCAGCAGGACCTCTCCAGGTATTGGTAGAATGTGCTATTGCAAGAGTGCTGTGGGGTGGATGGACCTGGGATGGAGCTGGGCAGCCCCTGCACCAGGGTCATGGTGCAGAGCTGCTCCTCTGAGAGCTTCTTAGAGTTCCTGCATCTTCTAAAATCCTTGGTAGATACAGTACTGGGACAGCAGGCAGGACCTGCAGGACTTGGTGCCTCAAAGAGGCTGTCACAGGCAGGGGCTTGATGCAGGCACTGGGAGCATCCCACCCTGTTCTCCAGTATGACATGGAATGCTTGGAGTGGGGAGGATGCCAGGCAGGCTGCATAATAATTGCATTTTCACCTGACACTGTAGTAGTGAGGTGCCATGCAGCAGAAAATGAGCAGTTAAGTCTGCATTAAAGAAAGTGAGCGGTGTCCTGGTGTCACTGTCACCAGCCTAAGGGTCAGGATGGGGACTAGCTCTGCCTGGGGTTAGTTTGGAGTCCGTGCCATCACCTTCTGTGGTGTCCCAGCCCCTCTGGCTCTCACCTCAATGCCAGACCCATCCCTGTGCTATTTATCTTCACTGCTGATCATTTACTTAACTTTGCATTTATTCAGGCTTTAACTCTGCAGCCTGTTTTAATTGGTGGGGCTGCAGCGTTGTTGTGCTAAACTCAAGACAGATGGTGCTTGATCAGGGACCACACACAGAGACCACAGAAATGGTGCTGGCCAGTCCAGCCAAGCAGGGTCCTGTGTGGATACTGGTGGGTGGGAGCCAGCCCCAAGTCAGGGATGCTTTGCTGAGCTGCCTTAAACTCCACGTGGGGAGAGGCAAAGGGAAGGGGCCATGCTGGATACAAGGGACAGCATCACCTCCCCAGCTCACTCACCTCTGTTTGCCCCATGGAATGGAGTTTTTTGTGGAAGAGCAGCAGAGAGCCTGCCGGGTCTAGCTCCATCACCTCGATGGGGAGCTGTCATTTTTGCTGGAAGGGCCCTGAAATGCAGAAGTGCTTTCTTCCCCTTGCAGGCAGAGCAGGGAGAGAGGGCAATGCCAAGCAGAGGCTTTCTAATGAGGTGATGTAGCTGTGGCCAGGCAGCATTAGCTCAGTGCACCAGTTACCATGGCATCTGGCACATGTTGGCACGAGGGCTGGGATAGCACTCTGCCCAAATGCTCAGACAGTTTGTCTCATTGCTTGGAGCCCAGGAAGGGGCACAGGGATGGTTCTCTACCAGGAGATCCCAAAACTTGTGCTCTTCGGCAACACCTGCCCCAGGACCCCTCAGGGCATCACACATCAACCCAACCTATGTGGCTGTATTGGTGCTCAGGTAGTCACTGCCTCAGTGTCTCTCTGAACCCTGAAGCTCTTCCTGCTGTCAAGCTGAGGGCAAGGAAGGTGTAATCCTGGCTTCAACAAGGTGAGGCTCCTCACGGGGCTCACAGAACTCTCAGAACTTGCTGGTAGAAATTAAAGGGAGGAACACTCCTAAGGGCTTATGAGGAGTGGTGAGTGAGCTGGGGGCACTCAGCCTGGAGAAAAGGTGGCTCAGAGAGGTTCACTCTCTGTAGCTCCCTGAAAGGATGTAGAGAAGTGAGGGTCAGCCTCTTCTCTCAGGCAGCAATCAAGAGGACAAGAGGAAATAGGCCTCAAGCTGCACCAGGAGAGGTTTGGATTGGATATTAGGAAATAATTGTTCTGAAAGGATTGTGAAGTGTTGAACAGGCTGCCCAGGGAAGTGGTTGAGTCATCATCTCTGAAGGTATTTAAAAGCGGAGTAGAAGAGGTACTCAGGGATGTGGTTTAGTGGTGGGCTTGGCAGTGCTGGGTTAATGGTTGAAGTTGATGATCTTGAAAGTCTTTTCTGACCTAAGCAATTCTGCGATTGTTCTTGTTCTCTCCTCAAGATGATGACAAGCACAGTGGGCACATGTTTGTATGGTGCCTGCTTTGCAGCTGGGCTTTTTTCCCAAGGTGTGTGGGTGCCCTTCCTCTTGCCCATGCACCAGCTGTTGGAGATGTAGGGCAGAGCATCCTGAAGAGATGGTCTTGCAGCTGAGAACACGTGTTGATGGCCTCAGACTGTGAGAGGCCATGATTCACCAGAGCCCTCTGATGAGATTAGAGATTTAACCACTTGAATTTCTTGAGACCTCTGAAGCAGGAAGAAGCCACTGGTGATCAGACTTGTCCTCTCTTGTCCAGTCCTGCAGGCAGGCAGTGAAACTGGTGGACAGTGGTTTTGTGAGCTGCCAGGAGAGCCAATAGAATGTGCTGACCATGTGAAAGTGCAGGGTGATGCAAAGGCTTTCTCATCTCCCTTAAGGAAATTGGTTTGCAAGTAGAAACAGTTCTGCAATTAGAAGTTCATCTGTCTGTGGCTTGGTTGTATAAAACCCCTTCACACCTTCCTTGGACTAAATGCAAGGTAACAAATGCTGGGATCCTTACAGCTGGATTAAGGGTGATTATCACAGGATTTCAGGAGAATTAACATGACAGTAAAATCAGAAGAAACCCTGGGAAACAGTGAGAAGTACAGCAGGAGAAGACCCATCCTGTCAGTCTGCCAAATGGCTTAGTGCTTGGTGTGGTCCAGTCAAAGCCTGGGAAGGGGAAGCAGATCCAGGGCTGTGGACCTTGGACACATCACTGGATGGGAAAGGCAGAATCAGATATCTGTCTTGGGGTGTAACTCCCCCAGTATGAAATAAAATGCAGTCCTGGATTGTTGGTTGTGCTGCAGCCAGGGTGCCGTTATGTGCATTTTTATGAGGCATTTTATCTAGAAGCGCTTTTTCTCTCGAGGACCCTTTAAATTGATTTTCCACACCAACTTATTTTTATAATTGCATCATGTTTACTGATTCTGGCTCATGAACTTATAACATCTGAATGCTGTAACTGCGAGGCAGCCAGCCTTTCTGGGGGGGGCTGCCTTGAATAAATACAGCACAGAGGAACAGATAAAGTCAATTAATTAGCTTGCACCCAGCCTCAGTAACGAAGTGGCTCACTGGGTGTTTATCCAGGGAGTTGCACCTTGCCCTGGGCTCTGCCCAGGTTACCTTATTTCAGTCAGCTGCAAATCTGCTGGTGCAAGATGAAAAGCAGCAGAGTGGAGCCAGTGTTCAAAGCTGAAGTCTGAAATCTCTAAATAGAAAATTGAAGTAAACAGCATAAGAAAAAGAATCTTTATTGAAATTTTGATAAACAGCTGAAGTAATGCAGATGAAAAGTGAGAGATTTTGTTGTCGTTAGTGAAGTAAACAAGGGTTAGACAGGATTTTAAATAATTTGACCTGTAGATTTTTTTCCTTTTTTTGTACTAAACTCACTTGAGTTGCCTGGGCAGTCATTCAAGGAATACCATTTTACTGGGGAATATTGGTTTTCATCACATCAGCTGCTGATCTGTGGTGCAAATCTCTTGCCATAATATTGTAACTACCATTTCACTCGATTCCTCTGGCAGGGTTCCCTCCAGCTGTGGGGTAAAATGGTGACAACAAAGCAAAAAGCTGTCCTGACCTTGCCACAGTGGACATTTCCCCTCAGAAAAATGTGCCTTTTTAGAACCTCTTGGGAAACCTTGCAGAAAATGGGTTTGCATTTAGGGCTGGCTCATGATGCATTAAGAGCCTTCCCTGGCATGGCAAGGTGCTTGGAACTCCAACAGCTCCCTGGTAGCAAGCTGGGGTTCCCTCTGATTTACACCCCATCAAACCTTCCCACATTTCTCAGATTTTCTGCCAAAGTGTGGGTGCAGAGTTTCACAGGTCTTGGCTCAGGTGTTGCACTCTGTGTCTGTCATTAATAAGCAGGATTTACATAAGTAAGAGGGTGGAATATTGCTCACAGTCCTCATCTGGTGTAGAGTAGCTCTCCACTGATAAACTGTTTATGTCAAAGAGGGAAATAATGTTTAAATGAAATGGATAAGCAAATAGCTAGATTTGGCAAACAGATGTGAGAAGTGGAGTAGAAATTAAAGTGTGTAACAATAGGTAAAATATTGTCAGGATTCAGTGTCTTAGTTCCCCTCCTCCTCTGGTCCAGCATCCGGGCAGACAGGAGGAGCAGGCACGTGGTGGTGCCCTGCCCCACAGCAACCCAAACAGCTTCAGGGGGGAATTTCAACCCATACTGAACATTTCTTTAAAATCACTGAGAAGCAGAAAATTTTTCAACAGCTTTGAGAACAACATGTTGATGGCAACAAAGCAAGGTTTTAATAATGAGGAGTGGAGAACAGTGTTGTACTTCCAGGATCTGTTGCTCTAACACACAAGTTTGTACTGGGATGCTTTCCTAATGTGATTTATTACCAGCCTCGTTATTATATGGCTTTTCTAAATGATATTTTATTAATTCCAAGTGTTTGTTTGGTGCCTTTGAAATAGAAGAGAGCCAAATCTGACAGTTCAATAGTTTGACATATTTATTGAGATCTCTGTACTCTGGTTATCTCTCCCTCCAGCTCCACAATGAGTTTCTTTACCCTGAATGAAGGTTTATGTACTGCACATGGAAGCATTATAAAAGTTAAAACAACTTTACCTTTGTTTTTCTTGCTGTCTGAGCTCCAACCTCACAGTCCATCCCAGCCATCCACAGCTGGGAGAATTTGGGGGGGGACAAAAGCAAGGTGTGGCCGTTCTCATTAAAATTCTTTTCTAAAGTAGAAGGCCTCATTTTGCATCAATAAAATACCTTATGCTTAAAAGATAAATCTTGGTACAAAAGAGGAACAAATTATAGGAGAGCTGTCATAAAGGCTCCTTGGAAAAATGTAAGCAAGATATATGTGTGCTATAGATATACTGTATGTGTAGATACTATTCTTTTTATTCTGTTTTATTTAAAAAGAGGTTTTTTTCAATCTCTCTTTACCAGTGGTGTGATCCCATCTGGAAACCATTCTTTCAGGCCTGCATCCCTACACAACAGATCACTATTTTGTTGTTTAATATGAGCCCAGTTCCCCTGGGCATTCAGTATATCCAGGCACTGGATGTATTTCTTATCATCTATATTGCCTCATTAATGCTGCACAAACTGACCCTGTAGCTGTGGAGCTGCTTTTGTGTGCCTGGTATCACCTCCTGCAGCCAAACTAAGGCATGTGCCAGGGAGCCCAGGTCACAAATCTGGGCATGCTGTGTAAAAATACAGATTTACAGGGCTGTTAACCACCACAGCCTAATTAAAGTTGGACTCCCATTTTCTAACCCTCTGACCCAACAGATTGCTGGAGATTTTTTGTTTTGCTGGGTTTTTTCTTAAAAAAAAAAATCAAAATAAGCATCAGATGAGAAGTCTGAAGGAAGGGTACTTCTGCGATAGCTGCAGGGTCACTGGGTGCTGGCCATGTAGACATACCTTGGAGGCAGCTGGATGGGGGTCATGTGCTTAATTTGAGATGCTCACCTGGGGCCCTTTTTTGGCATCCATGGTTTAAATGAACCCCAACGGGGTTTAAATGAACCCCAAACAGGTTTAAATGAACCCCAAACAATTCTCCTTAAGGTGGACTTTTTTCCACAGGTTTATATGAACCCCAAACAATTCTCCTTAAGGTGGACTTTTTTCCAGATGTAAAAAAAGTGATAACTTTTCCTGCTGATGGATAGGAGAACATGGAAAGTTCCCAGCGCAGCTCAGTGTGTAAGGGGGAACCCCACTCCTCCAAAAAGGAGGAAAGAGAAGTCAAGTCCATATGGAAAGCCCTGTTGGAACCAGGAGGAGGGGAGAGATGTGCACGGGCTTGGCATTGCTGAAATCCAGCAGGGTTTGTTATCTCAGTGAAGAAGCTTTTGAGCCTCTCTCTGTGTTTGCCTGGGAGGAGTGATGTGCACCCAAAGAACCATAGAAACAACAAATAATAACAGCGGTACTAAATGGCTTGCTCTAATCAAAAGCAGACTGTTGTGGTTATATTTGAGCACAGTCATTACAAGAAACTCTGTAATGAGGGGTTTTTTTCATTTTTCATTTGCATCAGATTCCCTGTATTAGCATTAACATCCTTCTGTGGAGCCCAAGGTATTTACAAATTTGATGGTGCTGCTTCAGTCTTGTGGGAAGATTTGCAGTTCTTATTTAAATCACCCGAGACAGTTACACCAGGCAGATTGGAAGCATGAACTATGTGGATAACAGCACACATAAGCTTTGCTGTTGATGAGTGGTCTGTAGTCCTGTGCCTTTGGAGACCCAAAGTACTGATACATAACATATGTAATATATATAATGTGTCTATTGACTGACTGTGTTGTGGCTGTGATGCCAAATGCCCAGAGCATCTGGGAAGGTAAAGATGGACCATCCTTCTGCTAGCAGCGAGTGAATCTTTGTTTTCCTCATGTGATTAAACCCCTCTTGTAGGAAACTTTGGATTTTGATAGTTGATAATTGGGGTTATTCGTAAGATAGTGCTCTTATTAATTGAAATGTGAGTTGCCAAAAATACTATGGTTAATCTTCCCTTTGTAGGGGGAGAAAACATATCTCAGACTCGTGTTGATGTTCTGTAAGCAGATTCTGCTGTGGCATTAGTTTTGTTTGCAAACAAGAAGCTTGTTTATGGTAGAAGGAATCTATCCCTAATTGCTTGGCATAAAAGGGTGGCTAAGGATTTGTAGGGAGTTGCACATCCTCACCTCACCACAGTGCCTCTGCTTCATGATGACTTCACCTCCATCTCTGACAGCTACTTGAAAGCAAACTGTCCCCAAGCCTCGGCCTGTCACCTCACCAAGGGGTGAGCAGGGTTCATATCTGCTCCTGAGTCAGTTATACCACAGGATAACCCCACCTTGCTGGTGCATTGCAGGGATTTGCAAGCTCTAGTACTGCTGAGGGTTTGATGTTAGGTCAGTCAGCATCTAAACTCTGCCCACATCCTCTGAAAAAATCTGTAAAAATAAAAAAAGAGTGTAAAAAAACCCTGGGCTGCCCAGTCTGCCAAGGGGTTTCGCAGGGGGGTTTAGTTGAGGAGAAGGTAGTGGCCTGGAGAAATCCCTCGTTATTTCTAGGGACAGGTAAAATGAGGTGATCCATATTGATTTGCTGTGGGTTAAAGCCCAGAATAACCAGGATTACTTTCTTTGGTGGAGGTCACAGCACATGGAGGGCATGTGGTATCCTCCAGTAAAGGACTACAGTGAATGTTCAAAGGAACATTACAAGTATTTTAAGGACTTCTTACAAGTGTATTTGTCCATTTCCTGATGCTAGTTATGTCTGATGGACCTTTAGAAGCAAGGAGACTCAGTGAGACCATACACGAGCAGCATGGGGCTGCCTAACAGGAAAGGACAGAGCTGCTCTGAGGTTTGCAGAAATAAAATTGCAAAGCCAATTCAAGATTCTTTGGTTCCAGTCAAAATTTTGCATCCCAGCCAGCTGAGCACTGTGATTGCCCGAAGAAGAGAACAGGGCCCCGGCCTGGGGTGTGATGAACAGGAACTTCAGGTATCTCTCAGGGGATGTTTCTCCAGCAAACCCCCTTGTGGGAGCAAGGCATGGCCATCTGCATTCTTGTCATGTTTTGATGGTGCATGAAAGCTCTTTTGTATTGCTTTTTCTCTTCTCCCTGTTTTTTACTCACCAGCCCCCCTTAATTTAATGGCATCATTTCCAGGGATCTGGTTTTGGACCAGTCCTGATTCATATCTTCATTGATGATCTGGACAATGGGATTGAGTCTACTATCAGTAAATTTGCAGACGCCGTCAAGCTGGGAGCGCGTGTCAATCTGTTGGAGGGTAGGAGGGCTCTGCAAAGGGACCTGGACAGGCTGGAAGGGGAAGTTTAGGTTAGATGTCAGCACTGAAAGAGTGATTGGGCAATGGAATTGTCTGCCCAGGGAGGAGTCGCTGTTCCTGGATGTGTTTAAAAAAAGACTGGTTGAATTGATGAGGGGGTGTTAGGTTAGGTCATAGGTTGGACTTGGTGATCTCAAAGGTCTTTTCCAACCTAGTTAATTTTGTGATTCTGTGATTCCACTTGATCATTTCCCAGAAAACAAACATCTCTTCTTGTTTCTGCATTACTGTGTGATCACTCCATCTTGCAAGGTCATCCCTCATCAGCTGAGACAGGGGGTCAACACCCATGACCAACATGTCTGTACAATTCAGCACATGCTTAAACTGGGAATGGAAAGTCTCCTTTTCAGGTCAAGATACTTCTTTAGTTTTCAAGTATCCAGAGAGTTTGCAGAGTTTTGGAATACTTGGATCTTGTGTCAGCTTTCATTCTTTTTGGCATCCAGATTTTAATTATGGATGAACCAAGCAGCATTGCTGATGAGCCCATTCCCACACATAAATGCATATGAAGAATAAATGAGTATCTTGGCTGGAGCAAGCACACGTTCCTGCTCTGCTTATATGACTCCACATACCTTTGAAATAGATTCAAATCCACGTGTCACCATGTCACCATATGTTCTCAATATAGTGAGCATGTGTGTCTTGGGAGATGGAAATAATAGAATCAAAGTGTAATTCAGAGCCAGTTGTTGGTCCAACTTCATTTATCATCATCATCGTCCTTATCAGTTGTGATTCTGACTGTGGGCTGCTGTTGGGTAGATATTGACTCTTTTGTGGATGGTGTGGTTGGTGTGTTTCGTCTCGGTGCAGCTATTCTGGCACGATGACGTGAACTGTGAAATTCCTTTTTCATAATATTGGTTTTCTGCTGTTCATGTGTATGGCGTCTTGGAAGTAGAATGTCATTTTGCACATGATATTTTACATTGTGGAGAAGTAGTCCAAGAGTATTTGGTATTAACAAGATGTTTTTTAATGGGAAACATCTCTGTAGACACAGACTCAAGTTTTCATAGCTGTCTTTTCAGTAACTACCAGTTGTGTGCTCATTTGAGCAGATGTGTCTCCACCCATTCCCTTCAGTTTGTGTTTATTAGGATGATTTGTTTGCTTGTGAAGCTTGGAGAATTTCAGTCAACCAATTTGCAATAGGAAATAAGCGAATAATAAACTCTGCAGAAGTTGGTGCGTGATCAGTTTCAGGTACAGGGGTTGCTAACTGTTTTTTCAGACGTGAGCACAGCCGAGGCTGTTACACACAACAACATCCTGCTGCACTTGATTTCTTCCGCTGCCTCTTCCTGCGTGCACAGACGTAGCCAAGGACCAAGACGCACACGATTACTCACGCAATCAATTCCCCTACCCCTTGGGGCAGGTGGTTGGACTGAGGAGCCTTGCATGAACCCTTCTTTTCTCATTATTAGTTGGTCGAAACATTGACTTTGTATCCTGTGCTCACATAGTTTGCAGCAGGCTACCAGTTCAATACCATTCCCTGCTCTTTGAAAGATTTGCAAGGTGTTAGCCATTCATCAGACATTTACTATTGAGTTCTGTGGTTGTTCAAAGTTCCCAGCAGCTGTTGGCTTTGAATCTTCCAGATTCACATTGCAGAAACCACTCTTTTCCACAGTAATCATTGTAGCAGGGAATATCTTGGCTCCAGCTGCTTTCCAATGCTGTCACTGCCTGGTTTGTGCTTTGGCACACATGCATTTTGCCACCTGCTGATATCTCAAATACCGTTTTGCACACAGGTGGACAGAGTCCTTTTAAAAATTACTCTAGCACTGTTGTATTCATCACAAGACATGAAAATTCAGCCTTTTCCTATATTTTCCTTATATATCATAGTCTTCTGTTGGGTTTTTGAAAGCCCACTGTGCAGTGCACAGTTGGGCTATCGATAAACATGCTTGACACTTTCCTGCAGCGGCTAGAGAATTGTGTTGAATGTCTCTGTAGATTTCACGTGGTTTGATAAACATGCTTAGTCTATCATCCCTCCCTCTCTGTTTCCTGCAGTGATAATTGATTGTAGAAACCTTAATAAATAAATTCAGGCCAATCCATCAAATAACCAGCCTGAAAAACATCGTGCCTTTCTCTCACTTGGCAAACAGATGCCAGATATTAGGGCTGCAAGTCACAAACCTGAGTGAATTTAATGGGGAGGTTCTCATCTTTCCCAGGGCCTTTGTCGAGAGTTGTAAAATAAATTATCCTCATTAATTTTAATATTTCATGAAATCTCACAAAGTGATGGCATTCTGGGCAGATTAATACAAAAGCTATAAAATTCACATGTGCCATATGTTATCTGAGCACCAAATGGGATGCCTGGGCATCAATATCCTTTTAAATTTGGCTTCAGCAGTGATTCATGACATTGTCCCTGATGAGAGCCTTGATATTGTGAGTGACATTATTTCAATGTGCATTTGCTCTGTGCAACTGGTTATTGGACTGGATCTATGAAATCCCACCACACATGGTGTTTGCTGGCTGTTTCAGCTGCCTTGGTCTGTGTGGTGGCACAGTACCACCAGTGAAGTCTCATTCACTCTGGGTTAAATAGCTGGGCTCAGTTGGCCAGGTAGGTGTTTTGGTCCCGAGCTCTTTGGCAGCTGCTTCCACAGTAATGAGCCAGCTCGGGTTTCTGCATTAAATCCACCCTTACTGTTTTGTTTTCCTGCTTGCAGCCTCCCCAGGCTCCTCACATTTAGCCCTGGCTAAATCAGGTTGGAGTGTGTCCTCTCTTGGTCCTCCTCACTGTAAAGTTTATTTGGGAAGTGCTTTACCCAGTCAGCATTATCAGGTGCTGTTTGTAAACTTACAATATTAAACACAACTATACTTTGGATATTCCTCCAGTGTCTGTGCAAATGTCTGTAACAGCAGTCTGCCAGCTGAGTTTAGGGGGTTTTATAATTATTCTTTTTTTTAATTTCTTCCTTGGAAACCCTGGCAGCATTGAGGCTGGACTGTGCCAGCATAGTCACAGGCAGTGCTTGCTACCTGGCTCTGCATTTTGCCCTCCTTCTCCTTGGATGCTGCATCTGTTGATTTATCTCAGAGCTGTCCATCATTTCTTAGGTCTCAGCCTGTCTCACCCAGACTACTTTTTGGAAGGGGGATGCTGTGAGGAGCCTGGGCATTTTGGCATGCTGGGCTCCCTTGGTGTGCCAGGCTCCCCCACAGTGCCTGCATCCTGCAGCAGCAGATCCTGGGTCCCTGTGCCAGTGCCCGCCCCAGCGAGGTGGCCAGAATAACTTACTCCAGCCACTAGCAGCAAAACAATGGTGTGGTTTGGTTGTGTTCACTTGCTGAGAAGTTAAACCTGTCCCTCAACAGGGATTTGAGATCCACCCTTGACAGAGATGTTTTTGATTATAATTGTCTTAATGCACTTTTAACCTGGAGGTTATTCTGCAGCTCACAGAATGGTTTTAAAAATCCTGTCCCCTGGGCTTTCCTGTGTGCTGGGGATTAGTGCCATTAACAAGAAGCACAAAACCATGTGGTTTTTTCTTCCTCTGTTTGCTAATATTTAACAGAATGGTCTAATGTGCTAAAAATAGCCCATGTTCTTCCTAAGGCACCAATACAATTTATTTCTTAAATAGTCAGTTTTCAGTTTTTCAGGCTGCTGCATTTTCTCTGAAGAAACAAGTTTGCAGAGAAAGAGCTTCAAAATAAAAACCAGATATAGTTACTGTGTAGGAAAGAGGCGATTAGTTGGCAACATACTTAGTTTTTTGTAGAAATGAACCATGAGGTGTCAGTCCTTAGCCCGGTGGAAGTGTAGTTGCTGCTAGACAGTGTTTTATACCCTTTGCATGCTGATTTCATAGCACTGTAGATGCCCAGGGATGATGTGAGCAGACCCAAGCCCTGGCTGCTGTGTATGTACAAGAGAAAACAGAGCCCAGCACTCTGGGTTGCGCATAAACTGTGAGTTTATGCCTGTCTCTTGGATACCTCTTGAGAGAAAAGTCAAAGGTCCCCGAAAGCATCTAATCAAGGCAATCCAGGAGCAATTAAAAGCCTGCAGGTGTCTGTGCTGCAGAGTGGGTGTGGGCATTGATGAGGAAAGCATTAAGAAGCACCCGGGAGAAAGGCACCAGGGCTGAGGTTCAAAACAGAAAAGATGTTAATGTGGATGAGAGCATTGCCTCCTGCTGAAAACATGTCTGAATCCTTGTGCAGCCCCTCGCTGCCTCCTGGCTCTGGGGAGAGAGGGGAGAAGCTTGTGCTGGGAGATGAGTGGGAGCCCCACTGCACTCATTAGCCATCAGAGAGGAATTACCCATGTCTGGGATCTCGCTCATCCCCTGGGCATCCTCATTCCCTTAGCATCCTGCTCCCCTGGTGCCTTTGCTAGGCAGTGGCTGCCCTGCAGTGATTCTCTCCTCTCCAGGCCTTCTTTGTTCCCTTCTTGGTCCAAGATGGGCAGGCAGGAGTCAAAGACTGGCAGGACGAAGGCAGGGTCAGGCTTTGTGATCGTGCTGCCATATCATTCATTGGTGCTGGGCAGGCAGCTTGCTCACAGGCAGCTCTCTGGAGGGAATAGAGTCATCTGGAAAGCTGAGGCACACATTTTTCATGTGCTGCATGACAGTGGGGTATCACTTTAAATAGGTTTTCTTGATGCGATTTCTACTGTTCGCTATCCCCTTGGGATTTTGGCGTGTGTGAGGCAGGCAGGGCAGGTTTCCTAGGAGAGAGACTGCAGCACTGTGCCTGCTCACCCCTCTGTGTCCCCAGGGCTGTGTCACTGCTGTCTCACTCCTGGCACAGCACTGCAGCACTGTGACATCCCTCCCTGGTGTAATCTGCCTGCGATGCAGGAAACCTCGTGAGGCTGGGAGAGTGTGGAGAGAATAAAAAGATGCAGCTCTGAAAGGGTTATAGGCGTGTCACTGTGCCAAACCCACCAGGGCTGAGCAGGAGTTCAGCCCAGACCCCAGCACAGATCCCTGCTGTGGGATGAAGATGTGTTGTGGGGGTGTTGAGAGGAAACTCTCTGGCTAACAATGTGGTTTCAAGAAGGAGAGGAGGAGAAGCCATCCATGGGTCAGGCAGCCCTGGCCACCCCCAGAGCTGTTGGAATTTTTCATTTTTCCCTCTGTCCAGGGACGTTTTTTTGGATTTTCTGGTGGGTCATTCATAGCTGTCCGGACACTCAGGGGTTAATCTCAGCATTTCTCCACCCTTTCAGCAGAAGGACAGCAAGTCCTTGCTGTGTTTTGTTTTTAATCAGTTGGCCAGTTCAAGTAAAGCAATGTCAGAAACAGCATCTTCCAGTGACAATATGATTAATTTCTTCTTATGGAAAAATAACAAAAAGAGTTGGGTATTTTTCCCTCCCCTTTTTTGTTTTTGCCATTACCTGGAGATGGTCTGACAGTAAAGAACCTATGATTAATTGTACCAAATGAATTATAATAGACACCATTTTTGGCACCATCTGTATTTCATATGATTTTGCTGTTATCTCGTTGGCTCCATGCAGAAAAATTATCTGCAAGACCACTGTAAGGAATGTTAACTTCCTTTCCTTATTACAGATTGATCTTTGATATCTGCTTTTCTTCAGCTCTTTTATTCCCACAAGTGATACAAACCTTTTGCTGTTTTCCATATCTTACACTTAAGTAGTTCAATACCTTTGGAAGCCCGTATGGGAACATTTAATAAAGACTCAATGATTGCTGTATTTTGAAGGTTATATGATATGAGAAATCATATATTGTTTAATAGCTGAATATATCTGTGCTGTTGATTTCAGATAAACCAATATTTTTTAATAATACAGAGAAATGATACCTTCTTTTTGTTGTTTATATCCACTAGAATGTGAATATTTTCCCATCTGTGGTTTCCAGTTAAATGGATTTTCAATCTCTCTGAAATTTCTGCCCAAGTCCCAGCAATATTTGCTTAAGAGTAATCAGAGTATTACCCAAATCTCTGTTCAAAGCAACAGTGACCTTACCAGTGGTAAGCAATAATTGGATTATTTTCAGAGCTGTAGTGAAGATTCACTGTAATAACAAGAGAAGAAATACCAAATGATAACACCACTTTTCTTCAGCACTGTAAGCCACAGCACTTTCCATAGGCTAGTTTTAATATCTTAGCATATTATGGATACTGAGTGAAAAAGGCAGATCTCGGGAATAGATGCTGCCTTGCAGTTTGGGGTGATGCATGTGCTTATGGCAGAGGAGTTCTTTTATTATAAAATCCTTAAGGTTGGAAAAGACCTTTAAGATCACGAGTCAAACAGTTAACTCAGCACTTAACCTTATCCCCAACAACATCCACGTGCCTCTTTGCTGATTATTATTACTATTGTTATTATTATCAGTATTGTTATTGTTGAAGTACTTTTGTCAGGGTGTGATGCTCTGTATGTGTACCCAGGGCAGTGCTCACCTGCCTGCAAGGTGAATTTCAGCAGGTGCTGCCTCACTGACATAAGCACAGCCCAAAACATCCTCCCTTGGTGGCTGGGACCCCTCCATGTCACTGGTCCCTGCTCACACAGCCGGGCCCTGGGGTGCAGGAGCAGCATTCCCAAGCAAATGCCAGTGGGGTTTCCTAGAAGACAAATTGGAAACCATTTGGGAGAGCAAATCCATCCCCACCCAGTGTGGGGTGAGCCTGATTGCCTCCCTCTCTGCTTTTAATTGTAATGAATTATCTGGCTCAGCACAGCGGGGTGCTGAGACTCTTGGCTGAAACTTGTGTAATTCACGTAAGTGTTTACATAAAAGCCAAGTAAATGTTAAGCTTCCTACAGATTCCAATATACATGAAGCCTTGTTTGTATTCAGTTTGGGAGACTGGGGAAGCAAAGCAGCCCATATGGCTGTGCACTGGGGCAGGGAATGTGTGTGTCTGTGCATACACATGCACAGGTCTCTTGTGGCACTTCAGAACAGGGCTCAGTGGTGGATGTGGTAGTACTAGTTAATGGGTGGGCTCGATGATCTTAGAGGTCTTTTCCAACCTAAATGATTCTATGAATTGCACATGTTAAAATAAAAATGTTGACCTTTAATTTTCCCCTGGAGTGGGTTTTGTAGTGACTTGTCTGGTTACCCCGCCTGTATAATTTTGGTTTATTAAGAGAAGCTCAAGGATACAGGGGAGTTTTTGCCTGTTGACCACTAAAAAAGAGACCTGTGCCATCGAAGCTACCACTGTCCTTTGATGTCCTCCCATGTCCCCATATCATTCTTCTAATTACTACAAACGAGCCTCCTGCAGCCCAGGCTGCTGTGTAATTCTAACCAAGCCTGCTCACCAGATGGGATCCTTTCTGGGCAAGACCTTGGCAGTGTCTGTCCCCACACTGTGACAGGAAGCATGTCACACAGGCGGGATGAGATGTTGGTCCTGACCTGTGATGGCACCTGGTTGTGGAGCAGAGCCCCCTCAGCCTGGCTGTGCCCTGGTGGGCTGAGAGGTGACCCCTGGCTCTGACACAGGCTCTGCCCTGCAGAGCTCCAGCTCTCTTGGCTTCCCCTTGACCCGAGAGGAGCCGAAATTTGTGAGGCTGTGCATCACCCAAGCCCTTGTTATTGTCCTGATGAGGCCAGGTTTGCTTTGAAATAACCAAACCAAACCAGGCTATTAGCGATTTGCATTAAGATAATTCCCTGGGCACAGTGCAGCCAGGACATCTCTATACCTGGATGTAATTTATTTTTAGAAGGCATGTTTAGGTGCATAATGACCTCATTACTGCGCCAATTGCAGCCCTGCGTGTTTAGGAGTATTTAATTGTTTTCATTCCCTGTGCACAGCCCTTTGAGTGGATAGGGTACAAAAGGGAGGTTGTGTGATGGGAAATAATAAAGAATGCTGAGGCAGAAAGCAAACTGCTCATCTTGAAGCATCCCTGTAAGATTCCTTCCCTAAAGCATCCCAATATTCAGGGAACTTGCAGTGTTTTGGAGCCCTTTCCTCCAAAGAGGAGAGACAGCTCCTTCCATTGCCTTCTGAGGAGCCAAATTTTTTCCTCTCTTAGATTTTTCTGCTGAGAAAAAAATGCTTGAAAGGCAACCTGAGCTCCCCTTCATCAAATGTCTGGAAGCTGGGGATTGAGGAGGGAGACAGACAGTGTGCACACTGCCCCTTCCTAGCTGCTCCCCAAGGATTTCTGTCATGTCTGCTTGCCAAAATCTCTGCCTTTTCCCAGAGAACCCCCCCAGCAAAGAGAGTAGCCAGCTGCACCCTTCCCTCCTTCCCCCTCCCAACCTCATCTCTTGTCTCTTAAATTACCAGTCGTTATCATCTCTTAGGCAACAAATGGGACAAAATTCCCTGAGAGAAAGAAGAAAAAAAAGAAAAATCCTAACCTCCACACCTCCTCACTGCTCCTGTGCAAGAAAGAATGTATAAAAGCAGGTAAAAGAGAGAGGAAAGGAAGGGGAAAAATACTTCTGTTTCTCCGGCAGTGGTTTTCTAAGGAGCCTTGATTATTCGGCAGCAGTGGTAAAAAAATAAAGATGATGTAAATAATCTTCAGGATTATGCTAAAGCCAAGCTTCAGTCATTTTCCTGGAAAAAAAAATGCATGAAGTCTGTGCATTTAATAACGATCAAGCAGAATTTCTCTAGGGATTCTTATATTTTCATTAAAAGGATCAGTTGTCTTGAAGAGAAATGGTAATTCTGGTATCTACAAATAACCTTTGGTTGGGAAGCATGTGGTTCAGGTTGGTGTGCTTCTGTGATTGGACTTTTTCTTCCCCTTTTCTTTTCGTGGTGCTAATGTACATTCACATCCATGGTTACACACTGAATTGATCAAAAGCAAAGGGTTGGTTTATCATGAAATGGCAAACCAGGGCTGTACTTTGTGGTGCAGAATGTATCAAGATAAAAACACAACATGATTTTTAGCTTTCCCTGTGTTTATGTTTGCTGCCAGAGCTACTCAAGTGATTTTTCAATGTGTATACATTACAGTCAGGTTTTCAAAAAAAATTATAGTATCTGTTGAAATCTATACAGGATCTTACCCTGCTGGGCTTAATTTTAGACTATTGAGTTTATCGTTCAAGTAGAAAAAAATGGGTTTGTTTTGTGTATTTAATCAAGTGCAGCAAAAAAGTTTCACAGGCATCGTTCATCTTCACAAGCCAATTTTGATTTCTATTTTGTAGAAAAACCCTACCCCAGTAAAATGAACTCATTTATTCTGCAGATCTGATGGCACCAAGATTACAGCTGCTGGCAGGTATCGGCTGGTTTATGGGGACAGTCCCCATATGGATTTTTGTTTTTATGGGGTTTCAATGTTGAGAACTGTGTGTTTAATCACTGCAGAAATGCTGGGAGCCAAGGATTTAGGGATGCTTGGAAAAAAAGGGAAAGTGCACGGTGTTCCCATTGCAGCTTCCAAAACACGAGATGTGCTGCAGACGCCTGTGGCTGCTGGATCACAGCAGCTGGCTGGGTTTAGGATGCTTATTCATCCTTAGGCAGCTTTTATCCTTCACATCCCTTTGCCCTCCTGGGAAGCCCCATCTATAGAAGAGGCACTCATCCCTTTCATGGTGAAGCCAGGTGTGGTAAAGCAGTTGGCACAGGGCATGAAGGGGGTCTGTGGTCCTTCCCTGTTCAGCTCCTCTCCGTTCCTCAGGCTCTGGCTGTTTCCATGGAGTGCAGTACCCAAGGTGATGAGAGGAGGGGAAGAGGGGAATTGTCCTTCATAACTCATGGCAAGGAACCACTTGGGCCAGCAATGAGTGCATCTCTTCTGAGTGGGGCACAGCCAAGGTGACGCTTCCCAGCAGACAAGGCTGCAGCTGAAGCTTCCTCTGGGGGGAACCCTATTGGCTGCACTACAGAACATTTTAGTATTTAATAAAGACTTGAAGAAATGTCATGATTTGCCAGTTTGGTGGCACATGGGTAGTTGAGAAGGTACTTTGGCTGTGGTACTGGTCACACATGCAAGCAGCCAGTGAGGTGCCTGGCTGGCATAGCCTGAGCAACAGGCATCCTCATGTGGGCAAATTTTGGGCAGGCAGGCATGAAAATCCATGTCCCAGGAGTGGGGTTTAGTAAAAATACTTGGTTTTGTATCAGATAGCCCTTTGTGTGTGGGAGATGCTCTGATTTATTGGTGCAAGGACTTGACAAGGTGGGGCAGTGGGGCTCACATTGCTCACAGACAAATCCTGGTCATCACTACTCAAACACCTGTCTGGGGTTTGTTTCCAGCAGCCCTTAACTCAAGAAGCAGTTCTGTCCCTCCAGGTTAAGACATAGGCAAAGAACTGGCAGGGGGAGAAAGAAGTTATGTGCCCTAAGCTGCAGGAAGGGAGCAGTGGTATTTTTCATAATTTCAAGTGCTAAAACCATAATCGTCCCTGAACACCCTGGCTGTCTCATATATCTGTGGGCTGCTACAGCAATGTATTCTTCAGGTCCAGATGTGCCAAGGGTGATGGCTTGTGAGCTATTGTGGCAATACAAAAAAAAAAAGAAACCCAAACCAAACAAAACTAGCAAACAAAACAAAGGGGGAAAAAACCCTGGGAAGGGGGCAGGGAGGGTATATGATGCCAAGTGGAACAGCTCTGTCTCACCAGTCTCGAAGAGAAATGATGGAACACTGAAGGAGACAGGCTCCATAGCACAGATTAATGTGCAGTGTTTGAAAGCAGCCAAGAACATTTTATACACACACGACGAGGCTGGAAGGAGCTGGGTGGCTCATCTCTGCAGAAACCATTCCTTTCCCTAAGACAGCATTTAAAAATATATATATAAAGGAGAGTACAAAGGTCTCCAGGAGAGCTCAGCTGCTCAGGCAGTTTAATTGGCTGAAAGTAGAGCTTGACAGTTGGGATTAATATGAATATTTCTTAATAATGTGTGGTGACACATTGTCAGGAGTTTCAGGGTCAGGACTGCAAGGCTGCACAGTGGTTGCAATGAAAATTCTTGCCTTTTCCTTCTGGTTTTTATTACTACAGTAACTCCCAATAGTGTGTATTGAAAGGAAGATGTTGTTAAGTTGGTTTCTTCATTTATTCCTGTGCAACTAATGAAATAAGTGGAAAGATGAGAGGAAGAAATTATGATAGTGATGCAGTGATGCCTGCATTTTGGGTTGTCTGGTGGATCCACACAGGTTTTGACCTGCACACGGGATGTGCAGTGCATCAGTATATACCTAAGCAAAATGCAGCAGAAAACAAGTAAAAGTGATTTAGCAGTGCTTGAGGTGGCTCAGAAGGACCTGAGACCATTAGTGTTTTTACAAGCATTTTTCAGCTGGCCTTACTGCCTTTTATCTCTGTGGGTCGCCCCTGAGTGACTACCAGCAGGAGTTGCCTGCAGGGAGGAGGTGTCTCTCCTGTCCCTGCTCGAAGGCAGCTAGGGGATGTCCGTGGCCATTGTTGAGGGTTATTTTGCTGCTTCTGGTTGTTTTTTTTTTTCTTTCCTTCTTTCTCTCACCTTCCCTTCCCTCTTGGTAATTTCAGAGGCCGGTAATTTCAGTTCTGGGAAGCCCGCCTCCTTGATCAGCATGTGTAATTGCCACCAGCCCTAATGGGATGCACTCAGAAGAATGTTTCTGTAATTTCCCTGCACTCCCACCTGCCCTTGCCCCTCTCTAGGAGTGATTGCCTCCACAGCTTTATAATCAACATCAAAACCACAGAAGAGAGGTTCCTGTGCCTGGAGCCACTGCAGAGCAGTGAGGCTGAAGCTTTCCCCACTCTCTCTAAAGCCTGTGCCTCTCTAAATTAGTGGCACAACAGCGAGCAGCGAGCACACAGCTGATAAAAGTCTCAGCGAGGCGTTTGTTCCTGTAATGACTGTCTTTTATGCATAGATAATTTTGATAGAGTTAGACTTCCGAAGCCCACTGTCATCAGGGTGGAGTGAGCTGACCTGTTAATCATAAGGGGAATTAATGGGAATTACAGCTGCTGGAGCCCCCCTCTCTGCAGAGCTTGGTTCAGGGGTAGCACTGGAGGGGAATTCAGAAACAAAGCAGTGCGTGTTGTTCTTAGAGCTGCAGATAAAGTGGCAGCAAGGCCATTCCCTGGGGAGAAGGGAGGTGTGGAGGAGATAAACTCCAGGAGCACAAACACCAGATTAACAGCCTAATTCTCAGGAGCATGAGCACACATGCATTTTCATTGCATCCACTTGGTAACTAACAGAGACTTTTAATTTGGCGAAGAGGGAGACCAGAGCTGCCAGGATTTGCAACCTTTCTGGTGTCTGTACCCAAAGGACACCCAAGTGGGATGATCCTGCATTACCTCTCTTGATGGGACTTCTGTGGTGTAAGTTGATTTAGCACCATTGATGTGAACTGAATTCAAAGGATTCCTGCTGATGTTTTACCCCATCTGAGGTCCTGACTATCTGCAGATATTAGCAAACAGCTACTACATAAACTCCACCAAGCATTTCCTCCAAGTTTTCTTTTTAGAATAACCTGCATCTAAAATGCCATATATCCATGCAGCATGCAGAGATTAAAAAGTGTTTATATTGGTGTTTCTCAAAGGAAGGGCTGATTATCTGGTCTCAAATATCCAGAATGTGGTCGTTGTGTGCCTGAGTGTGTGTACTCAAGGGCTCTCTGATGAGTAGTCAGACAGGCTGCTCAGACAGACCACACTTAGGAATTTGTCAAGAATAACACAGCAAGTTGCATTGAAATGGTGTTGTCATTGTGCATTCCAAATGCATGTGCCAGGGTGTGGAAGAGAGGACAGCAATTAGTCAGTCCTGTTAATAATGAGTATGGTGCTGGGAAGGGAAAAATGATGATAGAACGAGTTGTTTCTTTTGTAACAGTAAAAGGAAGGTAAATGGCATTTGCTCAGTTCCATGTGTGCACTTCAGGAGTTTTTAAAGTCTGCTTATCAGTTTGGGTACTAATTGATAGGGAGGAGGGGCAGGTTTGATGCAGAACTGGCAGCAGGCTTGTACTTTGGGAAGCGTGATGAAGTAGTCCTCTTCCAGGGCAGCTGAAGAGACATGCCCTGAATGAAGGTGGTATCCTTGCCCAGCACAGGCACTGATGGGACCATGGGCACCCCTATGCTGTGCCAGCCAAGGAGGAGTTTCTCTGTGTGGATACAGTCTTTACCTAAAGTTTTACTGTGTGGTTGCCAATGAGGGTGTGGAAGTCCCCATGCAGAATACGTGCTCAGGAAAGGGTGAGCACCTTTCCAAAATAATAAATTCTGGGATCTTCAGGATGTCATTCAAGGATTTAAGACCAGGGGAAAAATACATTACACTGATCTCTGATGGTGCTGTCTCTGGCTCAGCTGAGGCTGGCACCAGGTGGCACAAGGGTGACTTTAACTGTGTGGTTGTTATGGGGAAGCTCAGAAGGTCCCTGTTTGCTGTCCCATGTCTAGTGCTGTGGTGCTGCTGCTCACCTACCACACAACCCAGGTTAAATGACACAGTGGGGAAAACTCAGACTTGCAGGGGAGGGTAGGGAGAATATATTTTGGGTAGTCTGTCAGTCAGCTTGACACTAATTGGTTGCAGTAAGTAATCGTTCTCCATGTAAATTAGGCTCCAATTTCCTCTGTAGTCTGTTTGCTGTGTGGGCTTCGGTCTCTAATTAGGCTCTCACGTGGCAAACCTGGTTTGTAAGCTGCTTTTGTTCCTGGAGAGCCAGGCTCAGCCCTCCCCGAGGCTGCCAGTGCTCTTCCAGCCCCGCTCCCCAGTGGAATGTTTCTTAGATTAACACTGCCAAGTTCTAAGTTCTTCTTTTAACGTACATTTGGATTACTTCTATATTTAAAGCTTGCAGTGGTGGAGGGGTTAGAATGCAAAGAGGCTTATTGGACTTGCAATGGGAATACCCCTCCGAAATGCTTCCTCTGTGTTCCTGGAAGCCCTGCTCTCTCCTCCATGAATAGACCTCATTGAATCCCCAGCCTGTGCTAGGGCTAGGGCAGCTTGCCCACATCTGGATTTGCTGCCTGTCTGCCGGGACACCTGGAGTGCAGACCACTGGCCCCCCCCCTCGCTTGGAGGAGCTGTGTGAGCACATTCAGAGGTCACCCAGATGCCAGCCCACACTCTGGAGCTGCTCCAGGGTTGCACATCTGTAAGTGAGTGCAGCAATGTGCAGTTGCATGAGAGGCTTTTATCCCTGCCTGTTGGTTGTTTGCAAATGAATGCAGGTTTCCAGGTCGCTGCCTGTAGCCCTGTGCATTCTGAGAGCAGAAACACAGAACCAGTGCAGCCAGAGTGTCAATCAGGGTCAAGCATCTAGGTGTGTGTATAGCAGAAAAAGATGTGTCTCTACAGTCAATGTCTGTGCCAGGCTCAAAAATAAAAGGCAAACCGTGTGTTTTGGCCGGGCAGGCTGTTTGCCAGCAGCACTTTATGATTCGGTTACCTTTGTGAAATCCAGTATAACTTTAGGACCCATGTACTGATGGTTTCTGCAAACCTCCGTACGTGTTACAGTCCTGCCCCAGATGTGACAGGAGCACTGGTAGGCTTTCTTACAAACAGTGCTTTTATTGGCATCCTGATATTTACCATACTGATTTTTTGATCTGGGGATACAGGCTGAGAGTTGCCAGCTTTCTTCAATGCTCTCACATGGCTGTTAGTAAGTAAATAAGAAACTTTTTTTGTAAGAAAGAGGTGAAATAAATTAGAGCGTGGGGGTGGTTTTTTATTGCTTCTCTTTGTGTGATTTATACATTGGCAAGGTAACTTTGCTTTCATACCGCTAGTCAAAACTGGGAAGGATGTTGCCTCCGCAGAGAGCTGCATTTGGGTGAAGGGACAGGATTGGATCAGGGTTTGGGATTTTCACCAATAAGCTAAAGCTGCGGTGGGCGTCGCTCCGGCAGCCGGGGCAGCGCCAGGGCTCTGCCCTCCCCGGATGACCACAGCTGCTGGCAGGGCACAGGCAGCCCCAGCTCCGAGGATGCTCCAGGGTCTGTCCTGCCACTTCTTCCCTCAGTCCTCGCCCCTTCCATGGGGCTCTTCCAGCCTGTGAATGAATGCCTGTTTAGCCGGGGTAAGTAACTGCGCCACGTTTACAGCGTCTGAAAGTATCAGAGGCTTTAATGCTCTACAAATGTTTGCATTAGGAGATGGTTTTCTCTTTCAGCTCTGATTCCTACCTGCCTTTGCGAGCATCGGTGCCCTTTGCAGGCAGAGCCCAGGGGCTGTCGGGGGCCAGGCACTGGAGCAGGGCTGTGCTCTATCCTCTGCTAATATTTGGCTGAATATCAGGACACAGTACAACTTTTCCTTGATGCAGACATGACTTCTGTCGCCAGTCCCTGAGCTGCTCCTGCGTTTTCACTCTCTTTAAAACCCATGAAGAGTAAAACCCCGCGGGAGGCTGCAGCTTATCTTCAGCTCTGAGTTTCCAGACCTGCTGTGTCTTCTCAGCTGTTGCAAGGATATGTGTGGAATGACAGAATGCGGATTTTGGGTCTTTGGCAGCTGTGTTTAATGCAGGATAAAGGGGTTTTTTAACTTTGGGATGTTGGATTTCTTATGCCTTTGTTAATATTAATTCAGGAGAAAAACTCCAATTTTCTTTCAGGCAAAACAAAAGCTTCTTTTGAAGGAAACAAAGTGTTTTAAGTGCTTAATCGACTTGCCGAATTCTGTTGCTTTAGGATAATTTAGGAATTAAACAGAAGGAGGCTGTGTTAGTAACAAACTGCGGTTTTGGTTGGAAACAAGGATTCATTCCTGCTGGAGAAGGCAGAGGAAGCCGCAGCCTGTGGGCAGAGCTCCTGGGTCTGTTTGCTAGGAGGGGGGGTGGGCGTTTAACAGCATCCTCTATTTGCCTTTGTTTAGGCAGTGCAAATTATTTGTGTACTTTAGGATTCCTTCCCTCCTTCAGCAGATGTTTTGTCTGTGCAACTGGTGGAATAATTAGTGAGAGATGTGGCACTGGTGTGCAAACACCCCTTGGGGGTGGGTAGAGAAATCCCAGAGTCCATCCTGGGAGCAGCTGGCTGAGGAGCGCAGCACAAGATGCCAGAAGCAAAATTCATATGGCCCAACGTATTTGAATTTATTTCTGCAGAGGGTTTGTTCTCCCCACTGCCAAAAACAGGCAGGGGCTGCTTCTTAGGGCAGAAGACCCTGCTGCTGCTGCTTATTGCAAATTTCTCTCAACATGTGAATCATTCACTTGGGATTTTTATGGTGGTGGCTGGGGATGATTAAATGTTCAGACTGTAGGAAATTACCAGGAGATTTGAGTGTTTTCCTTAGTGGCTTTGGCCCCCGTGGAGGGATGACATGGGAAGCTCTCCCTGTGTGGATCAGGCTGACTGTGGATTTTGAAATCTCAGGTTGAGTGAGCATGTTTTAGCTCAGCTGCCATTTAAGTAATGGCAGCAACATGCTGCTTCCTCTAATGATCTTGATTTAAGTTATCGGTTATTTCCTTAATTAGCTACTTCATCTACTTACACCTTAAATTACTCTATTTGCTCACCCAGAGAAGGGGGGAAAAGTTCTTTTCTTTTTTTCTCTTTTGAGGGGTGGCAGTGGAAATGTGCCGGCATGTGCAGATCTGACTCCAGGAGATGTTGGTGCTTCTTGTGGGCTGACTCTCCTGGCAGCATGAATTTGAAATGAGATGTAGATGTGCATTTATTCCTGGCGTCTGTGTCCTGCAGACAAACAAAATGAGTTGAAGTGGTCCTTTGAAAGCCCTGTTTGTGTGTATTAGCTGGACTGAGACTGGGGTTGTGTCTCAGGACCAGTTCTGAAGGGGATAAAGCACCTTTTAATCACCAGTAGTCTTTACATTTCCCATGCATTAGCACATGGCACTGTGTTGGCTGCCCACTGTCTCCACACAGCACTTCAAAAGCAGCCTCTCCAGCTGGCACCAGTTCCTCACCAGTATTCCCCACACACCATCCTCTGCTGTGCTTTTTCCTGCATCTCAAAGAGACTCAAATGGAGTCTCTTTCTCTTTGGAGACTCCTTGTGATACGTGTGGCAGCAGCCCGTGCTTCAGTCTATTTGTTCCTGCTTTAGTACTGTTTATTACTTTAATGATATTCCCTTCGTTAGCCTTAGCTTCACACTCTCCCTGGTGCAGAACTCGCTGAAACACATATTGTGTAATGAGCCTGCTTCCATATTTAAATCAGAGGGACAAGAGCTGGGACTCTCCCAGCTAAAATGGAACTAAATGCTTGCCCTTCAGTTACTTTGAAGCATCTGTGCCAAAAAATTATGTATTTGGGAGGAATTACCAAAAGTTCTGACGTACACAAGCTTTAGCCCTTTGATTCTTCTATGTTTTTAGCCATTTGGCATGAATTTGGACTGTACGACTTTGCTCTCTCAGAGGAAACGTTTCCCATGGCCTGTGTGAAAGGCAGAGCATTGCCCTGCAAAGCAAAACCACAGGGAGCAGCACAGACGTGTCTCTAGCACCAGCACTCACTGCAGCTGGGACCTGCTTGGATGGCAGTGCTGGAAATCCCACGTGTCACGTTTGGCAGCACACACAAACCCCCAACCCCAGTGCTGCCAACTGCGCTGACTCTGGGCTCTCAGCGTTACTCTTGTGGTCTTGGGTATCCCCAGGGGAATTGCAGCTTTTGGGTTGGTTTGTGAAATAGCTAAGGGTTGGTGGGAAGGACTCAAATATGGGAATTCTAATGGTCCAGAAAACAATATCCTAATATTTCTCTGTTGTGATTCCTAAATGACTGTCATGATGTTGTGCAAGCAGGCGTGGTGGATCTTGTGGTCAGCTGTGCTCTGGACAGCATGGTCACTGCTATAACAATGCCCCTGGGTGATCCATGTTTCCTTACATGTCTGTCCTGGATTGCTTGTGTAACCTTGGACAAATCATGGACACCCTCCAAGCCGCAGATGAGGGAGAACAGCAGAGTTCCTGTTGCAGGTGTTGAGGAGTTGGTGTCAGAGCAGAGCCAGCCCCAGAGTGGTTCCCAGGGATTCATGTATCCATAAGATACCTGCAGTGGACCCCCATTGTCACAAGGACCTCCAAATGCAATGGAAAAAGACAGTAAAACCAAATAAGCTAGAATCAAGAAAAAAATATATTGCAGGCTTGTCCCCTCTGCTTTTCTTCCTCTGCTGATCCTGGGAGGAGGTAGCTGAGAGGAAATATTTGCTCTTAACGGGGTTCGATTTCTCTTTGCTTTCCTTGGAAATCTGTGTTTGGATTTTGCCTCATTGGTGTTGGTTTATGCAGTGATGTTTCCAGCAGCTCGATCGTGTGGTTATAGTTGCAACTCTTGGTATTTCATGCAAAGATAAAAAAGAAAGAAAGATGGTACTGAGTAATGAGGTGGCTATTTAATCACAGCAGGACTCGCAGGAAAATGTGCATTAAGTATTTATGGGACAGTATTCATTAACATTTTCACTCTGTTGTCACTGGGCAGTTCAAGAAAGCTGCCGAGAGAATTGGAGTCTGTGTTGCACAGCCACAGACCTGGGAAGGGCTGCAGCAGAGGAAAGGCATGAACGCTGCCTTTGTTACCAGATGTGTCCCTCGTAGCTGGCATTGCATTTGGAGCTGCAGCAGTCAGCAGGATTTTGGTAGTTTCATTTACCCTTCTCAAAATGCTTGTGGTGAATATTTTAGGTCGGATTTTTCTGGCTGCCGTGTCTTATGAGAGTGCAAGTGGCTGACACTGAACCCCTGGTTTGCAGGCAGGCAATTAGAGAGATAAGCCTAAGTGACTTCATGTGTCTCCTTTTTAGATTGCTCTGAGTTGATGTAAAGGGCTGGGATTAGCAGAGATTGAGTTCTCAGAGTGCTGGAAACCAGCTGTGGCCAGGGGCCTCATCCAACATGAGCTGTAGGTACAGAGTTACAGAGTGAGTTTTCTGTGGGCATGAAATGATGCCAGGAAGATTAAAACTGATGATAAAATGCTATTAATGCTTGCTTCATTAACAGCACAGAAGGTATCAAATTACTCTAGCGCTATAAATCAAAAGTGTTTCTTATATTTGTTAAGTGAAGCTATTTAAATGGTTGAAATACTTTCACTTGCTGGCCACCGTGTCCTCAGATACAGGATCACAGCAAAGTGTGTAAGATTTCCCACAGTGTTAATGGAGGTATGAAGCAGTAGCAGCCTGATGGTTTAAATTTCCCTTTGAGACGACACAGGGTCTTGTGTTAGATTTTAGGATGCCTTGTTCTGGACCAGTACTGTGAGCCCAAGACTGGTCTAAGGCTCGTGTCAAAAGCTGCAGTGGTTGCAGAGGTCTGCCATATTTGGGATTAGGGGCTGAAGGTCTATGATGCTGGCCCTGTCCAGCCACAGCAAGTGACATGCCCAGATCAGGCTATGCCCACAGGCACCTCCCCTGGTGAAGAGAAAGTTCCTTTTAGGATTACTGTCATCAAGAGACAGCTTTGTCCTACTTTTTAACAAGTGTAAAAGGGACATACAGAGAGAGAATTACCTTCTTTACCTGAATGCCTGTTGGATAAAATAAATGTTAATCTTCACTAATTAGCAAATGGATTCAATGTGGATGTCTCTGTGATTTATGTACTTGAAACCCCCATTGATTTCCACTGGAACCATTCAGCAGAGCAGCAAGTGAAAGGTCTGACTGTAGCCATGCTCTTGGCTTCCTGATTCCTTTCCCCTGTCCTTTGTATGAGAAAGGAGATCCTGATGGCAGTCGGGACAGTGGTGTGGTTTGTGCCAGGCATGCAGCACACAGAGCTCTCACTGGGCCTCAGCCTCTGGTTTGTTCTGTTTTTCACAGGATGCCTAGTGGCACCCCACATAGATGGCTTTGATTAATTTGCCTCTGACACTGCCCAGCTGGTCATTCAGGGAACATTCAGCAAACCTCCTGGTTGCAGTTGTTCCTGAACTCTCCCACCCAGCCTTGGCTTTTTCCTTTCATGAGGGGTTAAATTTACTCAACATTTTCTGCTCTCCGAGCTTGTCCTTATTTGTTGTCTTCATACTCTGATTTTCTTAAGCACTGCAGGAAACAGTCCCTTGGTTGAAGAGCTTAAAACTCATACCTCCAGACATATTCACAGCACATACTTTCTGAGTGTCTTAACACCCACTAAAAATCATTGGGAACTGAATCCTTAACTACTGCCAAAATATGCAGTTACCCTGAGGATCTGACTGCTTCCCCTGACCACCTCCATTAGACCAAGGGATAGCAGAGAGCAAGTGAGAAGAGCATTCCCTCCTGGAGCTTGAGCACCAGAAATTACTCAGAATTAGTCTGGGTCTAAGCCACAGCATATTTTTGCAATTTAGGTCCCGTAGCTTGTCACATCAGCAGATTTGCAACCCTTGTGCTGACTGTAGATGTTGATCCAGACCCTAAAACTGGTGGAAGTTTTTTCTGTGCTATATGCTCACAGCCAACTTTGTTGTGCTTCAAGAGAATTTAGCTTAAAGATGTGTCAGGGAAGGACATCAGACAAATACTCATCAGTGGAGGATGGTTGTATATATCCACTGAAAATTGTATTTGTCTTGTTTTGCCATTTTGTGTAGAATAGCTTATCTCTGGGGCTTCAGGCACTTCAGAAAGTTGAGTATGGCAGGTTTGCCTCAACACAGAGGAAACAACGTTTTGGTCAAAGTCACAGGCAAAATCATAGTTGACATCAAAACTAAACCCAATTTCATGTCCCTTCTGTCAGCACATGGTGCTGCTCACTCAGGTGGAGGTGAAGAGGCTGGAAAAGCAAGGACGTGCTCTGCTGTGTGTCTTGTGTGGAATGCAGACTATCAAAGTCAGAACTTTTTTCACAGCAGAGACGTTCAGAGTGCAGCAAGTGTCAAAATCCTTGGCCATGGTTGGTGCTGGTGCATGCAGCAGACGCTCGGGGAGGGCAAGGCAGCTGTTGGGCTGCAATTGCTGCTTATTACACTAATTACAATCGTCTCGCTGCTATCTGAGCTCCCCTTCTCCTCCCCCATCTGTCAGGTTGGCCATCCATGGTTGCTCATCCCTTTGAGATAGGTTTGAAGTGCTCATTACCCCAGAGAGCCTGACGGTGCTCCCCCTCCGTACTGACACAAAGGAATGCTTGTAGTTTGTACAGAGAAGGGGTTTGGGGGTTGAGCTGTTTGCCTTGAATTAAGGCCATGGAAAAGGGAGATGTTGCCCTTACTCTGCAACTCCACATTTCTAAAAGTCACAGCTGGGTGAGCCACCCTGATCTAGAGCATGCCAGCTTGTTTGGGATGGAGGGAAGAGGCATTTCTTCCTACTTATTTTTCTTTTAGGCCTGTACCAGTGCAACCAGCTAACTACTGGTCAGAGCAGTCCCCTCCAGTCAGGGCATGCTACAGGAAGGTTCCCAGCTTTAACCCATCCGTGATTTTCCAGAAATAGCTTCAACCCTCTGCTGCAGGAGCCTAGCTAACCCTGCCTTCAGTCAGCTGCTGAGCTGACCCCAAACTGCTGTTGTTTCGTTGCAAGGAGACACTGTAAGTTAAACACTCAGCAGAAAGAAAGCCCCGCTCCTTGGATGCCCACCTGTTTTTTATTTCCCTGGGGAGGGGTTACGCCTTGTCACAAGGTGCTGGCTTTGCAGAACAGTCCAAAGAAGCTCAGCTTCCAAAGAAGCTGGCTGAGCCACAAAACAATGGGACTCACTAAGTCTCCAGCAGCAATAGCTGCTTCTAAAAGGCTCATGTACTTAGTCTGCTCGTGTTTAGCAAACATCTTCGCTTTGCCCTTAGAAGATAATGCTGTATGTTTCACAGAGCTTGGTAGGAGAAAAAAGAGGAAGAAATAGCCTGTAGTTTGGTCCTGTTTAATGAGCAGAGGCTGGTGGGAGCCATAGCATTCAATAATATTGGTGTCCTCTGTTAATTGCCAGTAATTGGGTTTCTCTACCCCTCCTGGTGCTTGAGCTGTGGGCAGGATGCCCTCGTGGGCTCACACAAGCCCCACAGCTGAGGCTTAGGCTGGTGGAAGGCCAGCAGCAGCCTGGCAGGGTAATGTGGTCTCTCTGCAAGCCATGTCTCAGTGTGGCTGTGACGGAAACAACAGCATCTTACAGGATGGCTTTGAGCCTTCCCTAGGACTGTTCCCAGGTGTGTGGGTCTGGTCTGGCACAGTGAGAAGGGATGCTCTTGTGACACTGCCTGCATTGGACCCATCCCGGGGACACTGTGGGACCCCGTGGAGGAGGGAGCCAGGGTAGGAATCAGGGGCCACGTTTCTGTCCAGCCCTCTCCTGATACAGCCTTAATCCCTCCCTGCAGGTGCTGATTCCCACTGATCCCCCTGTTCCCAGAGCAGACTATATAGTTGCATTTCCCTACAGATGATGATAAGATAAAAGCCTGGCCGTGTTGTACAAGAAGAGAAGAAGGTTTAGGGGATGACAGGCTGCTGCAGGAGGAAGGGATGCAGGTTTCCAGCTGCTGCTGAGGCTGCCTTTGATGAGGGCTGTGATTGATGCTGTGTTTGGAGCAGGCAGTGACGCGCTGCTGACCTTTCCCTGACGGGCTGAGCAGCTCTAATGATCTTGATGGAGCTGGCGATTTGTGTATTGGGTTTGATGTACAAGGCTTGACACGGCATGGAGAGATGGGACTGGAGTATGACTGACAGCCCATTCCCATTAAGGATGGTGAGGCACAGCCTGTTCTCTAGTGATTCCTTTCAGTGAGAATGCTTTGACGAATTATATTGTAGCAGAGAAGTTTTGCTGTTAAATACCGTCCTTTTAATAGCTTCAAAGCAGTTAAAAACAGATTAGAATGAAGTAACTTGCAGACCAGAAGGCTTATCACTAAAAAGGCTGTCCAAATTACACACTTAATTAATATTTAGTGAATTATTTTTACTCTGACTTTAATGTTGAGTCCTGAGGCAGATGAAACAATGCAGTGGCTTGCATCTGGGATTCTCTTTTTCTGTAATTCAGCTGTATAAAATTTCAAACCCTGGACTTCTTGCAGGCAACATTAAAACCTTTTAATTTCCATGAGTTGAGCTGTGTATAAATCACACCCTGGTTGGCACATCTCGTGGGTGCTTGTGGCAAGAGTAATGAATTTCATGGTTTGTTATGAGCTACTAAAACCAACAGAAACACAGAAAGCCTGTTGTAATCTCAGCATATCATTCAAGGAAGCAATTTATTCCTAAGTATGAACAAATGTGAAGTCACGATAACAAGTTGTTATTACTAATTAAAACAAAGGGAAGAATAGCAAACATCTCCTGTCATGTGTGTGCAGTTGCCAGGCTGTTTGGAGGATCCTGGAGCTCTATCCAGCTTCAACCAGTGGGACAGCCAGGCTGGGAACCTTGCCATTGCCTAAGACAGGACAACCCTCTGTGCATTCCAGGAAGGGCACTGGGCCATGATCCTAAGAGGGCTGGGGCTGAAAAACCACCCAAGCTTAAATAGAGATGCCACTTTTCAGAATTTTATTGTTTTCTGTGTTTTGGAGGGTTATTTTAAAATCAAGGTTGGCTTGATTGTAGAAGTCTTGTGGAATTTGGGGTATACTGAAACGGCACATGCTAGTCCATCTGCTGGCACTAGCTGGTTTTGTATCATCCAGGGCCACTTCTTGTTCTCAGGTGTGAAATAAAAACCCAGTTGGACACCCTTCTTCCTACTGCTCTGTTGGGAGATGAGGAGCCAGGTGCATTCCTGACCCTGTCTGATGTCCCTGTGCTTGCAGATATACAGGGAAATTTAAGACTTGAAGACATTGCAAAAGCCCCTTCTTGTTCATGACCCAGCGTGCATGGTTCCCTCCCTGACATCATATGAGAGAATTGACTGCATCCAAAAACATGCTGAATTTGCCACCTCCCTGTGCATTTAATACAGTTTGGATGCAAGCAGCAAACAGGTCTTAGTTGGCTCTGTGTCTCCTGGGTGGGAGTAGAAGCATGGCCATCTCAGACCTTTGCTGGTATCAGGGGATGGAGGTTTGTTCAGCCCTGCAGGACCTCACTGGGATCAGGGGCTCACATGGTGCCAGCCAAAGTGAGGGAAGCATTGAAATCCTGCTGGCAGCCAGGGAAGATGTGCACAATGTGGTTTAAGGAGGTAAAAACCAGGCTTGTGTCACTTGTCCAGGACTGGGCTGGCTCAAGGCCGGCCTCTGAGCACGGGGATGGTCAATTCCCCTGGTCCTGGGGAATGCACAGCGTTGGTGGTGGAGCCAGGCAGTGCATGACTAGTGCACAGGAGAGCTCAGTGACTTAAGGCAAGAAATCCTCAGTACATAACCACTGACCCGAAACACCCTGTTAGACAGGTTTGAAGCCAAAAAATAAAATAAAAATCATCTGATGTGACAGCGACCCTGACAGTGTCAGGCAGTGAGAAGGGCGGCAGCAAGGGAGTCCTGAGCTGCTGCCAAGGCACATGTCAGCGCAGGCTTGCAGGGTTAGTTGGCTATCCTGAAAATACATCTTCTATTTTGTGTAAATGGAAAATTAATTTGTTGCTGATCAAAGGTTTAGATCTTTGGACAACATACCACCAGATAAGCTGCAGATTTATGCATTTCCTTTGTAATGTATTTTCAGTGAACACTTTATTGTTTGTAGAAAGGCCCCAAGAAAAAGATATGATTACAAAAATAGCTGTGTTGAGTTTATTTAGCTTAAATTACGATGGACTGCTTTAATGAGGCTTTTGTAGACATCATTAAAGGACACAATTAAAGTCTTCAGATGAGAAGCCTATCAGGCTAGCAAAGGGGAGAAAACCACGGGTGCATCTGGATTGTTCACGTTCAGTTACAAATTTGATTTCAACATATAAAAGTAAAAAACATTAGTGCCGAGTGGAAGCTGGAGGCTATGAAAGCCTTATTGTGTTAAGCTCTCTAAAGCTTCTTACATTAAGGTGATTAAAAAAAAACAAAAAGAGAGAGGAAGAGATAGTGATTGATGAAACCCTGTTGTTGGTGTGCTCTGTGTGTCACACCACAGTGCTGTGCAGTGCTGGGGTAGGGACGGTCAGTGGGTGAGGATCCTTTTGGGGTGCCCTGCCAGGGAGGGGATTGGGGTACCAGGCAGTGATGCTCAGGAGCATCAGCACGGTGTGCTGATCATCCCTGCATTTGTGTGGTTCAGTGCTGCCAGAGGACATGGGCAGCACAGCGTGAGCTCATGGCCACACCTCACTGTCCAGCTCTGGCTGTGCACCAGAGGGTACCAGCCAAGGCCAGGCCTGTCTCTCTGGGTGAGTGGGTAGGAAACACAGAAAAAAATTGTCTCCAAAATCAGCTGCAGTTAGTATGGGCTGTACCTCCCCTTCTGCGTCAGCTACTGCTGGGCTCCATGGTGTTTTAAAAACTAAATTCCTCCTTGCAGACTGACAGCACAGATCCTTACCCATGGCTCTGCCAAAAGTGAGTGGAAGGCAGCAGTGGTGACAGCCGGAGGAATGGCTCTGTTGTGGTTGGTCTCAGGCAGCAGCCACAGGAAGGTACAAATGGCAACCCTGAGGAGAAGTGGAGGAGGCCAAGTTTGGGGATTAATGATCTGTGTCTGGTGCTGGTCTCTCTGCCTCTCTGTCTATCCCATTTTTATTTGACATAAGGCACCCCTGCTTCTAGCATTGGGAGCTGTGAGGAGGAAGCATTTGCTGCCTTGCTCAAAAAGAATAAAGAAAAAACAAAGCTTATCTGCATTTGAAGTCCTGACCTGTATTTCATGACTCAGATTCTCCAAGGAGCTTTCCCCGTACCTTGGGCACATGCTTGTGTGTCTCCTGAAGAGCCAGGTGTTTGGCTGGGCAGAATGGGCTGTATCCTACCACATAGGGCCATTTCCCTTCCCTGTCACTAACAGCTTTTTGCAGTCAGCTTGCCTTTCCCATCCAGTGTTTGCAAAGCTGTGCCCTCTCCAGTCTGTTGTTCAGCTGCTTATCACTGCCTTGCGCCCAGGGACCACACTGGGCTCATCCTGTGCTGGCACTGTGCTGGGAGCACTGGCTCTGCCAGTGGGGATTGCTCTGGAAATTACAGGGTGAGTGTGGGAACAGGGCAGGAAAAAACCACTGTAGTGTCCAATTCTACATTTCTGTGGTCAGAAAGAGCAATGGGAAAGTAATCTATTACTATGCCTGTGGCTGTGAGCCAGGATGGGCTCGGTGGTGGTGGTGGTGGTGGTGGTGGGGACCTGCAACCCCCCTGCTCCAGAACAGTCTGTGTCTCTGTGGGCAGCATTTTGGGGTGGCAGAGTCTGAAGCCTTTTGTGACATCCCAAGGTAGCAGTGCTGTGCAGTGCCCTGGTATTCTGCAGCTGAGGATGCTCACTAAATAATTCAGAAAGGCCACTTGATCTGACATTCATCAGGTTAGTAGCCCAGTGACCTTGAGGACACCAGTCTGCTGTTGCTGCCTGTGGCTCTGCTGTGCCGCCCATTGTCATCAGGAGAGTCAACATGGTCACGTGGAACTCTATTGATTGACAGACAATCAATACATCAAGGTGATAAAACACAGCATTTATGAAACATGGGCTCTGCAATGATTTGTTAAATTAGCCGTGGGTCTGAGTTTGTGCAAATGGCGGAAAGTTTAGAGTTGACTGGGTTTGGCTCCTTGTCATTAAAACTAGCAACAAAGGGAAGAAAGATGGTGCTGCATTTACAGGCAGAGCTGTCTGTCTCACACCTCTGCATTGAAGCAGGGGTCTCCTGCTCTTGATCTTTCTTTATTTTAGTAGCTTTCTACTTCTGGTCATTTGCTTCATTGCTGGCAGTTGTCAGCATCCATCCTTGTAATGGTGCAAGTCTTTCACCTAACCTTTGATAATGTGCCCCACCAGCTCAGTATTCTCCTTGCTGCCTAATGAAACACCCATTTCACCTGCATAATGTGCAGATTCCGTCAAGAAATCTTATGTTCCTTCTGGAGTTATTCCAACACATGACCTTTTCACAAGCCTCACAGTGGGTAACGGTAATATGGAGCAATTGCCAGCAAACCGGCAGCTTTCAAAGCAGGAAGGCTCATTTCCATTTCCCTGAGACAGTTGTGTGTCCAAACGTTACACAGCTTCTGATCTGATTTCCTGTCTCAGAAGAGGCTGTTCGTTGGATTTTGTGGATATTTAGATTTGCAAGTATTGGAACAAGAGGTCTGTCAGGAGAAATGACAGAGACGCTGTTTGGAGACACAAAGCTCTTCTGCTCACAGCTAGCCCTGCAGCTGAAGTGTTACAGACATTGGTCTTTTACTGATCTTTGACTTCAATTTGTGATTCTCACACCCATTTTATCTTTGTGGATGAACTTAGACTGAAAAGCTTGCAGTTTCTGGTATGATCCCTTTGTGCAGATGATCAGTTGGCCAAGAAAGCCAAGCAGAACTCGCCTTTAGGGTGGTTGGTTGTGTGGGGATGACACTGCCACATGCCCCGGGGTGGCATCATGTCAGGCTGGTGCAGGGTGATTGAAGCTGCTGTAGATGGTGGCACAGAGGGTGTTGTACAAGAAATGTGGGGTTGGACACTCGTGCCTTGCCAGCCTTTCCCCTGAAGGTGAGGTCGGCTGATGGAGACCCTTGGAGCACAAATAGAGACTTTGCTCCAAAGTGTTGGCAGCTAAAGGACCTTTCCTCCTGGAAAGTTAATGCCAATAAAGTCAGACATTTTTACTCATTTTGGGTGAAGATGAGTGTCCACAAGATGTGCCCTGTGGAGCAGGATGTGTTCCTTGTGCTGTTTGTAGCCCCGAGTCACTGCTGCATGCTTTGAGGGATATGTTTCCAAGGAACACACGTAATTTCTGCTCTACAGCATTTCTGCTCAACATTATCATTTTATAAGCAGGCTTCTTTGTTTGCTTCTGCCCAATTCAGTTTTGTCTCATTCCCTTTGTGTTGTAATTAACATGTTCTGAGTGTAAGAGGAAAAGTAAATCATCTTGGGGCCATGGCACATTAATCACAGAGAGGCAAGATTGACAGCCTGCCTGCAGTGCTGATTCAGGCTGGAAAGGGCAAAATGGGCCAGTTTAGGAAGCTGAAGGATCAGGGAAGATTTTTCCTACAAGTTCTATTGCTCTTTGTAGTTGGAGGAGTTGAAGAAGACCCTCTTCAGCACTTCAGCCATCTCTAGCAGAAGCCCCTGCTCAATGAAAGGAAGGTCTGATCTGGCTGGATGCACTAAGAGTCAGTGCTCAACTCTTGAACTTGCTGCTCAGACTTAATATAAATGAAAAAAAAAAAAAAAGAGTTCAGATCACTGCACATTCTTGATTTGTCCCACTTGGCTGAGTAACTTGGGGAGGCTCTTAGAGCTGGGCTGGTTTGTCCCAGCTGCAGATCTCATCCTTGAGATTTTGAGTGTAATTCCATGTAATTAAACCTAATTTATGAGCTTTAATAATAACAATTTAAGGCATTTGAGTCTGCAGAAAGACTCACAGCTGTAGTTTCTGCATCCTTCTGTGTTCTGTAAACATAGCTAATATTGCCAAAATCAAGGACTCTGAAATCTGGAGTCAGGCATCAAAAGTCAGGAGCGTGCAACAGAATGTTAAGGAAACTTCCCACTCTGACCATTCACGAGACTCTCTGGCAGTCACACTCCCAAGGCCAGAGACTTTGACTTCTGGGACGGAAGTCCCTTCATGGCAGCAGCTCCAGTGAGCCTAGAGCCCCTCCTGGCTTCCCTGCTCACAGCTAGGCCAGGTTTCCTCTCTGGTTCTGCCCCAGGTTTCCCATAGCAGTCTCAGGTGTCCTGTTCCATAAAGCCATTTATTCCCAGAGCAGCAACTCAATGTAGCCCAAGGTGGTGCCTCTGAGAACCCTCCAAGAAAGGAACACCCGGGCTTTTATCCTCTCCCACTTTAGCCCTTCCCCCCAGTCCTTTTCTGGTTCCTGCTCTCCTTTTGCTGCCCATCCACCTCACTAACATCACTGGTCTTCAACTCCTTTTTTATCCAAAAGGTCGGCAATTCCCAGTTCCTGCAAAGTCTCTCAGCGTTCATTACCTGGCTGGCATCCCCCATCTTCATGTCCTTTGTTATCCCAAAGGTTGGCAGTTCATGGCCTCTTGTCTCGGGGTCCCACCCGGAGTTTAAAGTGCATTTCGATCTCCATCTCAATCTGCAGTTTGCGAGCCCAGCTACCTGGACCAGGTGTATTCCTCAACAAGAAGCGCTGTGTTGGGAAAGTTCTATTTGCTTTCTGTGGGGTTTTTTTGAGTCCAAAGAAAAGAGTTTTTTTAATTTCATGCACTTTTTGCAAGTGCCATAAACTGAGAAGTATGCTGTCCTCCAGATGACTCAAATTATTCATTTGTGACCGCCCAATTCCCAAACAACGGAATTAAAGAGCAGCAGAAGGGATTTGGCAGCGTAGCTCCTTCTCTGCGTTTTCTATTCCTAGGGGAAGGAAAGACAGGGGGAAGAGGCTTAGCATCCCCGTTGAGGTGCTGTATTCCTGGGGCTCGCAGTACTCACCTGAGACACACATAAAAAGGTGTGAATCGTTCATCTGTCGTGGCCCTGTGAGAGAAAATGTATTAAAATATGCAGTGACCGAAATGCGACGCTAATAACTTGTATTCCCCAGAATATTTAGCCCTGCTGGTCACAAACATGCTGCGTCTAAAAGCCAGTAGGGAATCAAACTAGTGTAGAAGATAATTGAGAGGGCATTGAAAGCCAGGAGAAAAACGATGCGTTGCTCGGAGCCAGCGGATCATTGCGTTAATAGCCCACGTACCTAAGAAGCGGTACGTGAAGTTTGACAGCAAGTTGAGGTTCGGTCAGCATCAAATAAGAAGGGAAGGGTAATTAATGTCTTCGCACCATTCAATTTAGGCTGCTGGTGCGCAGCCAACTCTTCGAAACACGCAAGCGAGCGAGGAGGATTTTGTTTTTCCCCTCTCCCATTGCCCAAGCAGCCTAGAGGATGTATCGATCTGGGAGAGCGGGCTGATCTCCATGTAAATAAAGGGGCGGGTGGCCGGGCCGTGGCGGTCCGGGTGGGATGCGGTGACTTTGCCTTGCTGACATCATTGCTCATTAACATGCAGGAGAGGAGAGCAATGCAACAGCAGAGCCCCGCGCCGCTCCCGCGCCGCCAATTATTCTCCATGGGCTGCATCGCTCCTCGTTAATGCCTCGCGCTCGGCGAGCAAATTGGACATCCTCTCGCCACCTCCGAGGGTCACTCGGAGAAAGGCAGGCTGGAGGGGGGAGCTGCTGGATCCGCTCGGATTGGGAGCAGAGAGGGAGGGACCCTCCGGAGCCGGATTTCAAAGCGAGGCAATTGAGGCGAAAGCTGCAGACGCGGGGCAGGAAAGGCAGGGCTTTCCAGGGCAGCTTTCCTACGGGAACGTGCCTGCTCGGAAAGGCTTCCACAGAGCCCCAGAGCCGGAGCGAGGGATGCTGTATGGCACTGCGGGGCTCCGGCTGGTCCTGCGAGCAGCCCGCAGGCACCGGGCACAGCTAGGGCAGCTGGGCAGCTCATAGAGCCTTCCCTCCTGCGCTGCCATCGCCAGCGGGAACAGGTAAGGAGCTGCCTTTGGCCAGCCACTTCACATTTGTCGTGGGTTTTTAGAAGGGATAGAAAGTAGAGGAGGAGGAATGAGGAGCATTCCATGGATGCACGCAGTGCTAACTTTGCTCAGTGTGCTGCTGGTGGTGAGCTGCGAGGGGCTGCGCTGTTTTTCCAGCCTTTGCTGTTCTCTGTGTTTATGGATGTGTAAGGTTAATTGTTAAATTGTATTTCTGCAGCTGCAGGACGTCGGGGAGAAATGCTGATGCTATTGTAATGGAGTTCTCGTTTTAAAAATAATCAGGAGGGCTCAGCTGGCTCTAATAGGAGTTTAAAAATCTTCATTTCTCGGTGTTAATTGTATTGCTCTGGTGAATGCAGCCCCTAGAAGCCTGGATTCTCTGCACATTTTCTGAGCAGACTGCGTGGAGGCTGGGGCTGTGAATGAGGACGCTGCCGTTCAGATGTTTATTTTTATTTTGGTGGTTTTGCCTTCCTGAGAATAGGAAGTTTTAAAGTAATAATCTTTCTAAGCCCTTGTTGTTCATGCCAGAATGGCAAACTATAAACCAACCTAGAACTGCAGCCTGGGGGTTATGTTTTTCAGTGCAATCTTTTCAAGTCCAATTTCCTTTTTTTCTTGTCCCTTGAAGGAACATTTTAAGCAGATGTGACACAGACATGACCTGTGACCATGGAAAGATTTTAATCCAGTTATTCTTTGTTTTCTAGTCATGATTCCTTGGCGGTGCTAAACAGTGATTGAATCTTTTTAAGCAGTTGAGGATTAGCGCTGGACAGAATAATGCCAAAATAATTATTTGCACCAGATGCAGTGTCATCCTTTCAGTTTTAGCTCTCTTATCTTGTAACTTATCTGACTTATTTTCATTTGGCGATTATTCCGCCTGCTGTGGGAGTACTTACATGTCTCGCATCGCTGCATTGTGTTTATAAGGGTGCCGGCTTGAGCCTGTGATAAAGATTTGTAAAGTAAAACTGTCTGCAGCTAACAAGATTATATTTTGCTTCGCATTTTAATCTCCTCCCGTTGTGTGTTTTCTGCCAGCCAGACTCGGCTTAACAGAATGACCCAGCCTTGCGCATTTGCTGCTGGCAGCCTGGCTGGGCTCAGCCAGCACAGCCTCGGCTCAGGCTGGCAGTGTTTGCTTTCACATGCGGGTCAGCATTGCCTGTCTCGGGGGACACCGTCTGAGCCTTAACTTCTGAAATAAATTACCATTTTCAGCCTAGCTCATCCTGCTTCTGAGCACTTTGCCCATCAGCCAGGTTTTTTTCCTTTAGGATGTATGGCCTGCGAGATGCTTGGATTGCAGCGTGTTTACTGCTTCCCGTGGTTTCTGCTTGTCATGCTGCAAATACAAGTGAAGACCCTTAAAATAGCGTGTACAGCCCTGGGGCAGGTCGCTGGGAACTCACTTAGCTTAGCTAGTCTGGAGTGATGGGCTTGGAGCCTGGAATGGGATGGGGGAAAGAGAGGGGCAGGAAGATAAATACTGCCTGTGGAGAGCCCAGAGTTATTAAAACTTGAGAAAACAGTGAAGATCTGCATGCTGAACAGAGATGGATTTCTCAGTGGACAGCTGGGTTTGGATCCAGGTGCTAGAACCCCAGGCTTGGAATTTTCATCTTCAGTTAAGAACAAAGCAGAAAGGACCTCCTGTGATACAGCTCTGCATCCTGTTAGGCTGAAAAGACACCCAGTGCATCATTAAAATCTGACAGGATAACCCTCAGGGTAGGGCAGGGCTTTGTCCCACAGACCCACCCTGGCTCTTGGATGGGGAGCCCAGAGGGAGAGTTCCTCAGGGCCCTGCTGTGCCTGCTCCTCCACTGTGCCCCTGTCCCATCCCCATCAGCCAGAGGCCCCGCTGGTCTCTGGGATCCGTGGGGTTGGGGTTGTCCTGCCATGGGGGACATCAAACCCTCCTGGGTGTCCACAGCCCCCGCATCTGCCCATCCTGTACCTTCTACCTTTTATAGTCACGAGCTTGGCTTCAGCATTGTTTGCCCACCAGCTTCAGGGTTATTACTGCTGCTGCTGAGCCTGTTCTTCTCTTCAACTTGTAAACTAGTGGTTTGCATTTCTTCTCCATGACTGGGGAAAAATATGTGGTTATTACTGTTTCTGTATGCTAAGAGCTGGACCTTTAAGGGGAAAAAAACCAACCCTAATATAAATATGCTGAGAGTAGTGGTGAGCCTGTGAGCTGGCAGACTGCCTCCATCGTCTTGGATGTGAGAGAGCAGCCTGTTGGATGCCTTTTCTCCTGGTAGCATGGCTGGGCAACAGGCTGGGGCTCACTGCAACTTCTTTTGCCTCTTCTCTCTCTCCCCTTTGCTCGATCTGCAGCTCACATGGGTGTAGCAATTTGCCCACTTCGTCTAACCTCTATTATGAAAAAAAAATTATTGAATCTTTTGCAAAATATCCTGAGAGAATCCAAGTTGAGGGTTCTTCTGAGAGCTGCTGAGTTATTAATATCCTTTAATTTAACCATCTCATCTTTATGCATCAGAATTCTCACAGTTTGTGTCAGGGGTTGTGGCTCATGGGAGCAGCCTGGCACTGTGGCTCAGGTCAAGAGGGTGTTTCAACACCCTGCTGCTCTCACCCAGCTCACAAGGAGAAACTGGAGCCCAAATAGGGACCTGTGTTCACTGCAGAGCATTGGGGTGCACCTGGGCTCTCCAAACTGGCCTGTGATGCACCCCAGATCCCCCACTGTGGTTCAGCCACAGGCTGGGAAAATTGGTCATGTTTTCATTCTCATCCTGGGGTGTTGCTGAAAAGTCTGGCCACAGCTTTGGTCTGTGGTTCTGTGACTCCTTGTTTGCCTACGGGGGGCACCAGACAGATCAGATGAGGAATCTGGGGGTTTGTGCCTTGTGTTGTATTTTGTTCTGATTTCCTGGTCTGCCTCTGGTTGTTCCCTGCCGTGTGGTGCCTCAGACCACAGCAGGATTGGGAGCAGCCTGGAGGCTGCCCCAGGCTGTGCCTCAGGGGAGCGGTGGTTTGGGGACAGGGCAGTGGAACCCACGGGCAGGTGTTCTGCCTGCTTGGGAAAGGGATGGTCCTGATTCATGATGGAAGCAGAGCAAATGGAAAATCCTCAAAGGCTGCTTTTGCTCATATTTGGCTGCAACTGGCAGTACTGGGGGTAGTTCTTTTTTTATTCTTATTTTTCTCAATTAAGCAAGAATAGCTTTTGCATTGGTAGAGGATGAGTTTTAAAATTAAAATTAGTCTCCAGCCTGAGGCCAAACATGGACAAATCAGCTAGAGAGGAGAATTTTTCCAGGAGTGGAAATGGGCTTTGTCATAAAAGCTGCAGTGCCATCCTGGATACCTTCACAACTGCTGCTGTGGGCACTGCAGGGGTCAAGGGGGAACTACAAATAAAACAATATTGTAAAGAAAGTTGACTTGCCTTGAGCAAATTGAGGGGAGAGACAAGAGCGTGGATGGGGAATATGGAGAAGAGTCTGATTTGCAACTCCTCCATCCTCTTAGTGTTTCCCCACCTAATGTGACCTTCATGCAGATGGGTGGCTACATGTGCTTTTCCTGTGGCCTTTGGGATCTGGGGGACTTGTATCTGTAGGATGCAACCAGTTTGATTGCTGGATTATTTCTCTCTTCCTTGGTTTCCTGGCATTTCTGTTCTGCCAGCTCTGTTGCTACCACCTGATGTTGATCTGTAAAGCCAGCTGTTCCCACAACATGTTGTGTCAAGTGAATGTTGGCATCCCTTTGACTGTCCTTGCAGGCCACCAAGGGCACCTTGTCCTCAGATGGAATTCCTGCTATTTTAGGTACCTATGTCTAATTTACCTCCTCCTCCTCCTGCACCGCAGTGGGCAGGTAAAAGCTTTTGCTAAGCTTCCTTTTCAACCCAGGTAACACAGAGTCTTTGCCGTTCATTCCTACTGATAGGTTGGGGTTTTTTTCAGCTGCAGTGACTGGAAGAGCTGGGAAGTTGCCAGAAATATTTTGTCTGGGGAGATGCCCCCTTGTCACTGAGATCCGTGGGTCCTGAGGCCGTGGGTAGCAGCTGGATGGGAGCTGCTGGGGCAGTTTGGTTCAAAATACCGTGTTAGAGAAGTTGGAGAAAGAGGCAGAACTTCAGCCTGAACTGTTTTAAGCACAAAATCATGGAGCTCCTCTGATGTTTAGGAAGTCCATGGGGAAGCCATAGCTGGGTGCTGCTTGTGGTTGCTCCATGCCTCAGTTTACCCGTGCTGGAGAAGAACTGCTGGGCTCTCCCTATGGTAGTGAAGGACTGTTAATTTTTCCATTTAGGTAAATATTTGCCCTGTCTGTGGGGTCTGGAAAAACGTGTCTGTATGGCTGGAGCTCATTTGGGATGGGAGGATGCCTCATTAACTCTCAATTGAGGGGAGGAGATAACAGGCAGGGATATTAAGACACCCTCTTTAAAAGACTCAGGGGTCATAGGAGCTGCCCCAAATCCTGAGCCTCCAATCCCTTTTCCAAGAAGTCTTGGGGTTTTGTGGTTTACTGACTGATGACCCAAAAGCCTTATTGCAGTCAGAATGATGGCAGGATGCTGGAAAGAGATCAGGCTGCCCCGTGTGTCTTAAGCCAAGTGAGAAGGGAATTGTTCGTCTGCACACCCCATCTGAGCAGAGCAGACAATTGCTTTTTGAGGGATTCCAAATCTTGCATGCTAATGTGTGCACAAATGCATGCAAATCCTGTATTAGGGAGCACAGCAGAGGCGTCCATGGCCGTGCAGGGCCATGGCATTCCGGCTGCTCGCTTTGTCTGGAGAGGGAGCTGCTCCCTGATACAGCCCATTTATTTCCATCCCAGAAGAAACAAGTGAGAAGCAGAGATAAGCACCCGCTGGTGGGTGATAAGGGCTGTTTACTGAGTTCCTTCTTTGTCCAAGAGGAATTTTAACATTTCTGCCACAATTTTAAACTCTGCCTTCGTTCCTGCTGTTGCTGGGAGGCGTTGGGCTCTGCCCTTTCTCAGAATATTTGTGGATCTCAGCCTTTGAGAGACTTTGCCTTGGTGCTCTTTGCTGTGTTATGTTCTGCATGCCCACCCACTGAACAGGAAGAGAAGAGCCCTGTGGCCAGGAGCTTTTTCTGCAGGCAGGGGTGTGCTGCCTTCAGCAACCTAGGGAGTCCCATCCCAAAAGCCAGACATGCAGGCTGTTCCCTGAGAGAGGCCAGCTTACCTGGCTCCTTTGCTGGAGCTACACACTTTTGGCAAGGACCCCCTTTGCCTTGGTGACAGGCTGTCCTCCACCTCTCTTCCCTGACTTTTCAGCTCTACTCTTGCTTTCCCAAATTGAAATCTGCTGGTTTTTCACAACAGGGAGACCTCATCTCTCTTCGGAAAGCTGGGGTCACGCTCACAGCTCTCTCCAGAGCCTCTTGCACAGCACTAGTGTCTTCAGCATGGTTTAGCTTTTTGTTGGTGCAGTTGCTGAGATGAAAGGGCTGCGGGAGGCTCCAGAGATGACAAAGGCTGTGCTTTGCTAACAGGGTTGTGCAGCAAGGGACTGCCTCGTCCCAGAGGCCTCACAGGTCAGTTGGGTTCGTGTCAAGATCCACGTAGGTGGACCAAAGCTGGGAGTGTACTTCAGCATCCCAAGCAAGAGGTACTTTGAAGACCTGTTCTCTGGTTGGTGTGTTGGGCTCTTGTTTGCTTCAGATTTCCCTTGTGTGCCTGTTTTCATCTGTAGAGAGAAAAGGCCTGGCGTGGGGTGGTGGATCTATTTGCACCTTCCTCCTGCACCAGTGTGTGGGTAGGGATATGACTGGAAGTGGGCTTAGAGCCTCCTCTGAGGAGAGGACTTGCCCACTGTGCCAGGAGCACCGTGTAAAAAGCAGCCAATGCAAAATAAAACACATCCATCTTGTAACTTCGCTGGCCTTGAGGAGAAGAAATTTTTCAGTCTGTTTCTGAGACGTTGCTGCTTTGTACCATGTGAAGTCAATTCAAGGCAGGCTCCTTTCCAGCTAAATCTGACACCAGGAAATGTTCTTTTTCTCCCCATTTGCTTCCCGCCACCCTGGCCCCAGCACAGGACAGCTCTGTGTGCAGCTCTGTGCAGAGCAGCCCTGCTGATGCTCCCCAGCCCGTGCCTCCTGCAGCAGCCTGCCTGCTGCTGGCTCCTGCTTGCCTTTCCTCCCTGTCCACAAGCTACTGCTGCTTAAAAGCTCCTTTATTCATCCTCTTTGCTCAAAGCCAGTCATGCTGTCAGCCATCCTTGCTTCGTTGTTTCCTCCCCAGTGCTGGTGATATCTCTGATTCTTCCCTGAGACAGGCTTGCAGACCTGGGATGGGAGCAAGATGGAAAGGCTCATGAATGAAGATGGGATTTCCAGACAGTGATTGGTGTTAATTTATTCTTGCTAAATAAAACCTGGCTGCCTGCACTCTTCTCAAGTTGTGCAAGGCTGCACAAGCAGCAGAGGTTGTTGTTGCTGAGCCTTTGGTGGTGATGAGGCTTGGCCAGAGCCAAGCTAATGGGTTTCCCTTTGGTGGAGGTGCCACCCCAAGGCTGCAGCTCCTTGTCCGGTGTAAGGTATGTGACACACGGGTGTGCTGAGCATCTGCAGCCTGTGCTGCACTTCCTGCAGTGGGGACTAAGGAGCTGCTGCTGGCAGGAGCAGCCAAGCAGGCTGCTACCCATGGCCCTGCTCCTCTCCAACACCCACCAGCTCGCCTCTGTGGCACCCACATTGTCACTGTGGTCACTGCAGCACAGGCGAGCGCTGACACGTGCATTGTCTCTCTTTGTGCTGCTCTGCTCTGAGTGCAGCAGGGGAAAAGATTTTTTTCAATTTCATCTCACATTTGAAATGTACATTCTGATATTAAATTTTTGCTATGGGGAATTATTTTTAATTATAGTGAGCTGGAAGATGATAAAATAAAGTTGAGTAAGTGAGACCTATGTGAAGAAGTCATGGAAACCTGATCATAGAAGTGGAAAGACACTCCTAGGACACTGGGTATTGTTCCCATGAAACAACATATCCTAATGTAAAGAAAATTGTAATTAAAGCTGTTAATCATCTGCTTTTAATGAGGAGGAAGAAGCTGAATATCTCAGAGACAAGGTCTTGAATTTTGTAGTTTGCCCAGGGAGGTGCCAGAAACCCCATGCCTGAAGATGGTCAAGTTTTAATGGTGCAAAGTTGTTCTGGCTTGGGGACATCACTACTGAGTAGATAGGCTACCTGTGTTGTTTTCATCCTTTTCTTTTCTGGCTAGGGAAGCCACTCACCAGCCAAACTCGCTTGCCTGGGATGGGGCAGGAGGAAGGGGGGGTAAACCATCTTCCTGACCCAGTCCTCAGGCTCCTGGCTGTACGTGATGTGAGCTGGGGGGGTGGGAGTGATCTCTGGGGTCTGACTGATCATACATCTCACCTATTCAGTCTTTGACATTGTTATTACAAGTCCTGATTTATTTAATTTATTAAAAGCCAAGACGTCTGATGCTCTCCTGCCATGTCCCATCTCCTGCAGGGGATGTATCTAGAGTGGGAAGGAGGAGGAAGCCTGTGCTCTGGCTTTTTCCCCATCGTAATGCTCATGCTCCCACTGCACTGTTGGGTTTGTCCTCCGTTGAAGTGCATAATCAATATCCCAAAAGTCAAAATTTGATCAAGTCCTGAACTGCCTTAGAATAACTTAAGTCCAGGGCCAAATCTGGGGCTCTATGAATTATTCTTAAAATCTTGTTTCCTATTAAGCTGCTCTTAATCATATCATGAAATGAGATGGAAACATCAGTGACAGCAGTGACTTTGCTGAGGCAGAGTACCCATTCCACGGTAGCTGATTAATTAAAATATTCACATGAAATGGTACCTTGGTTATTTTTTAAGGAAACAGCCAGAGGTGATGCCGAGACTCCCCGACTGGACGCAAACCAGACGCTGGAGTGTGTGGGGGTTGCTGTGTGGTTTAGATCTGATGAAAGGCAGGAAATGGGAAAATCTGGCAAATCTCCCTGGCTTGACTTAACGGAGCCTCTTGACTTTTGCTAGAGTGCGTTTTTTGTGCTGTAATGGCCAAATGGAAATTTAGACTTGAAGCTGGATCCGAGCACTGCTATGCTTAGCTGGCTTGTACACAGCAGTGAAAGAGAAGGAAAGGTCTTTAAAAATTCCAGCCCCTGGGTTTAACTATTGCTTCCCTCTGAATTTCTTTGCTTTACTGCAGAGCAGAGAAAGCTGCAATAGCAACTGTACATTTGCCCTTGATTTTGTGTGGTACCTTCTTATTTCTGAGATGTCTCCCTTCTGCTACCCAAGTGAAACCTTATCTCATTCCTCAGAAGTGAGTGGTGCTTCATTAGTGCAAATTAATTCAGAATCCTGTGTGGTTGCTCTAAAATAGATACCATTGACCCAGCCTGTGGAAAAGCATTGAGTTTTCAGAAATAGAAGCCAATTTATCAGCATTCCCTTTAACCTCTTTTTCTTTGTCAGGAGACTTTTTCAGCCAGGTTTGTCCTTCGCTGTTACCCTGGTGAAGGGGTGTGATGATTAGAGGGACTGAACCTGTCCTGTGAGCAGAGGCTGAGATGGTTGGGATTGTTCAGACTGGAGAAGAGAAGGCTCTATGGTGACTTTATCAGCCTTTCAGTACCTGGAGGAGCCTACAGGATTGCTGGAGAGGGACTTCTTAGAAGGGCATATAGTGTTAGGACAAGAGGGAATGGATTTAAACTGAGACAAAGTTTAGATTGGATATCAGGGAGGCATTCTTTACTGTGAGAGGGGTGAGGCCCTGGCACAGATTGCCTGGAGAACTGGAGAAGGCCAGGCTGGATGGAGCCCTGAGCAACCTGGTCTAGTGGGAGGTGTCCCTGCCCATGGCAGGGGATGTTGGACCTGAATGACCTTTAAGGGTCCTTTCAACCCAAACCATTCTGTGAGTCTGTACTGTCCTGGCAGCCCTGCAGATAAAAGTTCAGATTCAAGCCTATGAAGAAAATCTGTCACAGGCCACAAGCTGCAGGAACAACCCCTTTAAAGAAGTATTAAGAACAGCAGATACTTGCAGTGAATTAATCTAATGTCTGTTGAATTGCAGCCTCTGTGGGCTCTCTTTCAGCTCTTGTGCTTTCCTCTCAGTGCTGCTGAGCTGTGGCATGTGCCATCAAGCCAGGTGGTTAAGATTCCATTGCAGTGTGACTGTGGGTTTTGTAGCCTCCCTTAATTTAATTTAGATTTATATGTTCAGACTATAATCAATTTTTATGCTAGTTTAATAAGCAAATTTATGCTATCAGCATGCTAAAGAGACTTGTCATTCACAGCTTCCCAGTCAATCCACCATTTCCCATTTTAGCAAAGTGCTCAGTTGTCCTAAATTCAGTGATGACTCTGCAGTTCTGGCTCGCAAGTCGACCCCCACCAGGCATGGCCTGTGCCTGTGCTGGCCCCTGGAAATACTCTGTGTGGTGCAGTAAAGGGACAAGCAATTGCATATCCCCAGATATTGGGCAGTCTGACTCAGATGGATTGCCAAGTGTTTTTGCAGTAAATAGGGACTTTTATTTCCTCCTCATAAGAGAGACAAATCCTGTGTTAGAAAATGCCTGAGGATAAGAAAGAGTTGAGTTTAGTCTCGACTGGCAGGAATCACTTTCTCATTTAAAGCACTGCTCACTAGGGCATCTCTTTTTCTCTCTCCTCACCTTACAGGAAGATCTGCCTTCACTGTAAGTGCTCCCAGGAAGAGCACATTGTAACAGTTATGCCTCTGGAGATGGAGAAGACAGTCACGAAGCTCATGTTTGACTTCCAGAGGAGTTCAACTTCTGACGACGACTCAGGCTGTGCTTTGGAGGAGTATGCCTGGGTGCCCCCCGGCCTGAAGCCTGAGCAGGTAATGATGACACCACCCAGCTGCCAGAAAATAATTTTTTTTGCATGTTCTTTCAAAATAGTTTACCTGATTTTTCTTCTAGGAGTGTGAGCACTTGTTGTGTGTGGCTGTTTCTGGGTGCACTAGAGAGACTTTGCAGGGTCTGAATGCTCAAATGGAACAAAACAGACACGTGATCCTTGCAGGACCTGTGGTTTTCTGCATCTGTGGATGTAATTGGTAATTGAGAGCGGGGGAAACAAAATACCTCCAGGATGGGATTTCTTGTGGTTGTGCAAGGGAAAAGACGTATCTAATATTTCACTGGGAAAGAAGCAATGGGACTCAAGTGTTTCCCAGGGGCTCAGTGTTTGTGTTCTGCCCTCCTGGACTGCTCTTCTCTGTGGTGAGTCCAGGGCAGACAGTCAAAGCTGGTAGATAACTCTGAAAAATGGGCCAAAAGCTTTGTGGTTTGGGTTTTCCAAGCATGATGTTTATGCCTTGCTGGAAGGAATAGCTTAAATAAAGCTCAAGTCTCTTGGTGCAGGATTGAGTGGGATGGATTAGACCTCAGTGTGCTCTGTGGAGCGTGCGTTGATTCTGCTCCTTCCAGTTTACATGATTCCTTTGATTTTTACGCTGGTCCTTTATGTGTTCAAGTCAGAAACTTCATTTGCAGTGGAGATGGCAAAATGAGCTTAGCCTTGGTAATTGCAGTGTGATATGATATGATATGGCAATAATTTTAAACTGTAAGGAGGCTGGAAGGGGGTGGAAAGCTTTCATTCTTACTGCCGTAGTTGCTGTCCTTAAGTACTGTGTTTTCCTGTGCTTTTATTCAGACAGGCTTAGGAATTTCCTGAAATATTTTGGCACTACCCGTAGGCTGTAAATATTATCTGTCTGATTAGAGAAAATCCAGTTGTTTGGTAGCTTGTTTCTTTTTTTTTTTTTTCCTTGTCTGTATAAGCCTTGCTCATTGCTCACTTGAAACTCCACAGCACCATGTGTCTCATTTGGTGCCATCCAACTGTGCAAATCAGGCAGCAGCCTTATTTTCTGTCACCTTCCTTATGTCAGAGGCTCTCCTTTTGCCTCACAGGAGGTACAAGATGTGGTGTGTGGAGAAGTGCAGATGGTTCTGAAGTGGCTCTGCTGGTCCTTCATGCTGTGGCAACATGAACTGGTTGTGTTTGGGGGTTCCCCTTGGAGATCCATACCCAAGCTGGTGCCACCTGCTCTCATTGCTGGTTTCTGACCAGGCATGTCAGCAGCTTCTGGAGCACAAGCTGGCCCATGTTCCTGTAGCTTTGGGTGGAAATAAAGGTATTTAGTGACAGGTGGCACCTGACCAGGTAGACATGGTTATGGGCAGTGATTGAAACCCTCTTTCAGCATGGAGGTGACATATTCCAGGAGACCTGTGTGCTTCTTTGATCCCTTAGGTGCTCTTTAAATGTGGCATCAGGGAGCTGGGGATGCTTGGGAGGAAAGAGAAGTCCTTTAGCTCTACCAGTTGCTACTGACATCTCATGCTTTACTCAGATTAATGTAATTTTAGGTTCTTCCAGCATCTGCTCCTTGCAGAGGTCATGGTGTTCCTCAGTCCAAACACTTGTTTTCTCAGTATGCTCCTCAGTCTGCATCGCTGGGCCTTTCAGCAAATTTGCCACTTCAGTCCTGTCTCTAATCACCATGGAGATAAAAAGCAACCATAAGCAGAGGCAGAGACAGGCCCTGAAATCCATCCAGCAGAGCTCACCTGCCAGCCCTGTCATGACTTTTCACATTAGATGAGCCACTAAGATGACAAAAGTGAGGAGTGACTTCCCTGGGCTGTGCAGGAGCCATGCTGCAGGCCTGGTGTTTGTCCCTGGTGAAGAGCTGCACACTGAATTTCATGGAATCACAGAATTGTTGTCCCATAGCTGGGGATGCCCCATAGTGCAGGAGGGGCCATTTACCTCCCATGGGGGTAGGAGATGCCTCTGCAGCAGCTCACTGGGGATGTGTCAGTCTGCAGGCAGATGTGGCTTTTTGGTCAGTGAGTCGGGTGTGTGCAGTTATGCGGAGCCTCTGCAGGGGTGGTGCCTGCCATGGAGCAGCTGGTGGGCTCTGCCCTGGCTGAGGGTACTGCTGTCAGGCTGGGCTGAAAATACACATCAACAGGCAGGGAGTTTTTCTCTGCCTCCTGCTGTTTCGCTGTTGCATTTTTTTGGATGTGAAACAGATTAAATGAAACAACTTTTTCCACAATATTCTACTTTATTAAAATCTCAGTGCGGTATATGAACTGGGGAGGTAAGTGTTCCCCTGAAAGACTAATGCAATTTTCTTATTTTACTTGGACGACCGCCTCCCTGTCCTCACTATTCTTGGGAGACAGCGCTCATGCCTCACTCAACACAGCAATTTACAGGATTTCAGTGGGGAGGAGTTGGCCTGCAAACATGACATTGTTTTTTGGCAGTGTCCAAAGGTCATTTCAGTATTTGAAGAGTCCCTTCAATCCAAAGCTTAAATTACTGTCATCTAGAGGGGAATAGCCTCAAACCTATAAGATCCCACTGTACTCCTGGACACTAACTCAGGCCTCAGCTGCTCTGTGGCACATGTCATAGTGAAAATCATGTTGGTTACTCAATGCCCAGTACTGAAGACAAAAAAGCATTGGTCCAATGTTCACAGATACTGATCCAAACATTGTAATGAGGAGTGGAGCTGGAAGTTATCCCTTATATTATGGCTCATCAGTGTGTAAGACTAAAAAGCCTTACAGTGTGTAAGGCTAAAAAGGGCTTGACTTAAAAGCCGTAAATGCAATGTATTTCTAAATATGTTTATAACACAGGGGTTAGGATAGTAATTTAAAAATTGATAGCACCCCTGCATAAGGTATGATAAAAATTTTTCTGGTAAATCAACTAAAATATATGACATTTATGTCTGCTCAAGAAAGAGGAAGGAACACTGGAAATGTTCTTTCATTGAGGAGCCTACAAGAACTTAGTTTGTCCAACGTAGCAAATTGCTCATTAGAATTGTTCTTTGCCCTGTTCATTAGAGGGGTAAGAGCAGTTATCCAGGCTCCAGCTTTAGCCCAAGAACATAGACATAAACTGTCTCCAAATGCATTCAGGCAGGAAATTGGAAGAAGTTTGAGACCATCAGAGGTGTAAGGCTCAGCAACAACCTGCCAGCCAGGAAAGTGACAGGTAAAAACCCAGGACTGAGCTCCATAAATCACAATGTGATAAGGAAACAGAGTTTCTTGTAGTAGCAGTCAGCTACACAGGATGGCCAGGAGGCTTCTGTGGGGTCTAATCCCACTTGGATTGGACTCAATGAGAAGTTGTCTTATGGTAGAAGAGGGACTTCCCTTCTGGAAGGTAGGGATGCAGATGGGAACGGCAGAGATGGCTGTACAGAAGCAGGGACATGGGCTTTAAAAAATTATCTTTTTTTCTGCCTTGCATTTCAATGATTGGATAAAGAAATAAGTGTCAAAGCCTTGAACTGGGCAAACACTTTTAGAAGTGTGTCCTCAGCAAAGCAAAATCCCAGGCTGAGCCTGGCTGCTGAGGCAGAGGAAGACATCTTTGGGAGCCAGTTTGTCTGCTGGGGCTGGCAGTGTGACAGCTGATCCTCCTTGCACTGGCATAAGTTTGAGGGCAGATGCTTGAAAATAAGTCCTTCTGTGATGTGTTTTTCACATTTTTAGGCAAGGCATGTGTAAATACATGTGAATGTGCAGCCTTGAATTCCTTGGGCCTGTGGTTTGAAGAAATCCAAAGGCGTTATAACATGCCACTTTGAATTTCTGAATACAAGGGATTTTTTAGGATTTCTATCTTTATTGTGTCTCAGTATTAGGAGCAGCTGGGTATGGGCAGAAATTTCCAATTAAACAAAAGATGGGGCTCTACTTCAGCCTCGCTGTGGCTTTTTTGTATGGCTCTGGCATGCCAGCATCTGAGAACCTTGCATGTGCTGTAAGAACTTAATTCCCTCTTGTTGTCAACACAGTTGCTCTGGTTGAGTCCCTTAAAAAGTTATGAAAATCTCATCTGAGCTAAAATTAGCAGCATGAAGGTTCGGGGGACCATTTTTCTCTAAGGCAGCTTATAAGAGCTTGGACCTCAAGAGCTTTGCAGTGGTGTGAAACTTGTAGCTGTCACAGGGAATTTATCCAGGGGCTAGAATACGTGTTAATCCTTCTTCTGGATATTTTGAAAGACCTGTTGCAAGGGCTTGAGTTATAAAATCTCCTAGTTTCATCAGTTGCTGTTCAGGTCACAAAGTGAGGAAAGGAGAATGGAGATGAAGCTACACTGAACATGCATTTACACCTTACATAAAGATTTTCACCATTCTGGTGAGGCAGAAAGTACATTATCTGGGCCAGGCATCTCTGGGGGATGTGTGTCTCACTTGTGCCTGTGTGTCACGGTCATTGTACCATCTTGTTCTTTCTTGAGCCTTCTGAGTTCAGCAAACTGTTTCACTCCTCAAGAGACTGAAGGCTTGCGTGGGGCAAGGAAGGAGTAAAACAAACCAAAACGACCCAAACCTGTGTAGTAGTGGGAAGCAGACAAGCTAATTTACAACCTGATAGAGGAAGGACAAAAGGCCCGTGAAGAGCTCTTCCTTGCTGGTAGATCCTGAGAGCAGAGCAGCATGGATGGAAAGCTGAGGGCCCTGAGGAGAAGCTCTTCCTGGTGTAGCCTGCTCCCAGGAGCTGCAGCTGCCTCTCATTTTGCCCGCTTACACATGTGCACGCTGGAGTATTTTACCCAAAAGCTGCCTTTCAGCACGTTTTGAAAAGCTCTCCAGTTTCACTTTGAGGTAGGGTAAGTCCATCACCTCCCCGGTGAACTCTCTCAGTATCTAAATAGCCCGGCAGTTAGCGGCTCTTATTTCAAGGCTGGAGCTGTCTAAATCCAGCCTCCAGGCATCGGACTGTGCCGAATGCTTCCCAGCTGCTGGATGGAGCAGCAGTCCTGCACACGGAATGCTGTGCTTTTTCTGAGTATGATGCCAGTGCTGCATGACTTGGGGGCAGCTGGAGTGGGCAGGAGGTCCTGGAGCTGGTCACCTGCCCTGGAACAGAGTGGATGAAGTGTGAGCACATCCCATGCTGCAAAAGAGCCCATGGCAAAACCGTGTGTCTGTACATTTGCTCCATTTCTGTATTCTGGGGTGTTGCCCTGATCGTGGTGAGCCAATGGAAGCTGTCAAAATTACTTAATCCTTGAACAATCTTATTACCAGGGAAGGAATCAGCTACTCTTGGTGGGTCACAGAAACGAAACCACTCGCCTGACATGGTTCGCTCGATTCTGAAATTTGAAGAATATGTGTGGGGGTCAGCAAAGGTGAGAGCAGGAGAGGAGCAGGGAGTGGAAAAGGAAACTGAAAAACCGTGGACTACCCAATAGAAACTTCTCCTGGAGCTTTATTCCACTGTGCAATTACAGCTTTTCTGAGTTGCAGTGTTATGCAAGTGTGCTACCCCATGCCTTAGAAATCCAAGAACATGTTATGTGGGATACCCAGGGGAATGATCAGTGATGATCAATGCAGCAGGTGATCATTATCATTCCTGGTGCTCCAGGGGACCCTGAGCCCTGCATGGACCTCGCAGCATAGACCGTTCTTGATGCTGTTGAAAGCACTGATCTGGCTCTTTTTAATCCAAATTCAATTTCGGCTTAAAAAAAAAAAGAAAAAGAAAAACCATGTCATAGGCTTTCCCAAGTCCAAAACGTGCGGACGCAGGGCCTTCATTCAAACGCTCCTCTTTGATGGCAGCAGGAAGCGGCACTTCCGCGGGATCTCTTACAGAGAGAGCTGCTCCAGAGGCTTGGCAGGGAGGGATGTCGTTCTGACTGGGGAGCAGCAGCGCTCTGACGCCTCAGCTGCCGTGGGAGAGGAGCGTGCGGAAAGCCGCAGAGCGTGCCAGAACAAATAGCACTTAGAAAAATGATTTTTCCTTTGTTCCCTGCCTTTGTCCCTCTGCCTTAGGAGCGGGTTTCCAAGAGCAGGCGCAGCGTTGCGGGATGCCGGACTGCCCGGCGCCAGGAGTGCCCCCGCTGCTGTGTGATGGGCACTCTCAGTCTGGGGGTGACACAGGCCTGCTCCCAGCTGGGGCTCTGGGCTCTCAGAGGACACTCTGCATCCCTCCAGGGTGCCTACCTGCCTGCCTGCATCCCCACGCTTGGCAGAGCCAGCCAGCAGTTCCCACTCTTCAGAGCATCTGGCCCTGCTGTAAGGATTGTTTTGCTTCAAAAAAATAAATTAGTGCTTTGTATCCTAATGGCCTTGGAAAAGGAGGACGTGCCAGACTCAGGCCAAAGCACACTGAACCCGTTTTCCAGGCTCACACGTGCTGTCATCTGTGGAGCTTGTGTGTGAGTCAACATGTACAAACACTTGCAATGTTTCACAGACATATTGGGAAGGTTGTTTGCATGTGGTTTGTTTGGGATTATTTTCCCCCTTGCTTTTCCAAGGGAGGCCAGCAGGAATGAGAGACACACAAAAACATCAGGTTTGTTTCTCTGTCAATTTTAAGTGCTCAGTGTAAAGGGTCATTAAAGCCTGACGTGTGCTCTTCAGAAGCTGGCACTGGGGAGGAGCAGGCAAGCCACAGGAGCAGCCCTGCTCGCCCAGGCCAGCACAGGCTTGTCAGAGCCACTGTTTGCCTTCCTCCCTCAGCAGCCAAGTCCCGTGGGAGTTTGCACGCAGCAGCGAGCCAGGAGAAGGGGCCACAATGGAGCACACACACCTCAGTGTGCTGCCACCTCCCTGTGCTGCCACGGGACATCCCTGGGTGTCATGGAATGGACTGCCAGGGCTGTGGTACCCCGGCACGTTCCCAGGGGAAATGATGCTGTGCTGGACATGGAGGGGACACTGGGGAGTGCTGTGTTTTGAACAGAGTCCACTGTGTGTGATGCTTTACTGCACTGTGCCTGAGTGCTGGCTGACTCACCAAGGTCCCCTTCTTGGGGACATCCGTGTTCAGGCACCCTACTGCACACAGGCCAGCACGTCCTACCCTCACAGGGCTCTTTGCAAAAGCCTTGCAGTTGGTTGTGCAGTTGGTTTGGTTTCAGGAGAGCCAGGCAGGATTGCCCAGCTGGAGCTGTGAGGGCTGAGCAAGTCAGCACCCGTGCCAGGACACTGTGAGCTCCTTTGTAGTCCATCCCAGCCATAGAGTCATCCCAAACAGCCCGGTTTGGTGGGTGCTTTAGGAAGGGGGGTTGTGCTCAGGGCGAGTACAGCCAAATGCTGCTTCCCAACAGCAATTTGTGGCGTAAGAAATATTATATTTCCCCTTCACCTTCTTTAATTCATTGATCAAAGAGATCCTTCACCAATAGCTTGAATTTACAGGATGTTTGCAAACTTTTCCTTCTAGGAGGTGTAAGGCTTTGCTCACAGATATGCTCATGTGGGTTTTGTCTTTGGTCACCCTGGGACCATCAGGACAAGCTGTAGTCCTGCCTTTATTTAGCAGGGCCAGGGTAGGTTTGTAAACTGTCAAAGTTAAACTGGAAACATACTCCAAACCTAAGAAGACCACAGAGCACAAAGGCATTTGTAAACTAATGTAATTACTCTCTTCAGTGCCTTTGAATAAAGTTGGCTCCAGTTTAAAGGCTTTTTCCTACCCTGTTTTTACATTATGTTCTTTCCTTTCTCCTGGTTTGTGACTTTTTTAATTTCTACCTTCCCCTCCTCCCTTTTAGCATCAAGCAGCTGTTAATTTCCAAAATGTATATAGGTTTTTCTTAGCAAAATTTGGTGTTTGGACATTTTCCTTATAAAGGTGAGAATAACACCTTGGGAATCTGTTGTGCCAGGTTCTGGTAGCATGGAGCCTGTCTTGAGTGGGACCTCCTTGGGGCAGGATAGAGCTTGCCCAGCCCGCCAGTATCCCATGGCACCCACAGCTGTCCCCATGTCCAGTGCATTGGCCAGACCATGCCCATGGCATCTGCGATCTTGAGATGTTGTGTGAAGCTTTATTTTAACTCATTGTGATGTTTTCCAGTCTCTTTTGGGATTTCTCTCATGCAGATGTGAGCAGAAGTCAGACTGAAGTGAGACAAGCAGGAAAACTGAGGATAAAACCTAGTCCAACCCCACAAGGGGCTCCTGTGTGTTAATGATGTTTGTTGGGATAACCACGGGCAGAGCAGATCTGTTGTGAGGAGGATGCAGAGCTGCTGGGTTGTTCAGCAGAAGTATTTAATAATAAAGCAGTTACAGATACTGCATGGTTTAGAGAGGAAATGTTATCTCTCTGAGGTCATTGCCCGCACTGTTATCCTTATCTGGGTGCAACTCCAGTTGCAGAGCATGTAAGGGCAGTGAGAGCCATCAGGCACATGGGGGGTCTGGCCCTGGCCCTGCAAGGCTCACCAGCTACAAGGCTTGTGCATGCTGTAACACAGGGCTGGATGGAGGAGGAGTTACTTTAGCATAAAACAGTGACCTTTTGTACAAAAGCAAAGTGCAGACTGAGCAGTTTTAGTTTCCCAGCAAGTTAACACTTTCTGCAGGCTTTTCCCCTGAAAAGTCAGGTTGATCTAGGAATCCCCTTTTCCTTCTTTACTTTTGAGCATCACAGAGGCCTGTGGCAGCCCAGCTGCTCCCATGCCAGGTCAGAAATGCTGTTGTCAGCCAGCTGGGCACACAGGCAGGAACGCTGGCAGCCTGTGGCCCTGTTCCTCCCAGTCTTGGGTCTCCCATCCAAGGAAGTGGGTTCATGCCATGGGAACAGGTGATGGATGAGAGAGTGTAATATGCACAGGCATGGCCTAATGTCAGCCTGGGCAAGGGATGTCCTTCCACTCTTCATCTGCCCTCTGGGTGGATCTCTTGGGATAGAAGTGATGTCCTGGGTGAAAGGATCTGTGCATCCCTCTGGTTCAAGTTTTTCCCCACAAGGGGATGGTGCTGCAGGAGGGAATGGTGGCTCCAGAAGGGGATGGTGGCTGCAGAAAACTGCTGACAGGAGTAAAGATTTTCTCCCCATGAGATGTTCCACAGGTACTGGACAAGGATTGGCAGCTGCCTCTGCTCCATCCTCTCCATGAGCACTCCTCTAGAAGGTCCCTGTGGCTGATGCAGATCCAAAGCAAACCCTTTCAGGTTATTTCAGGCAACACAACACAGGTTGGAGCCTGTTGTATTTATTTTGTTTTGCTTCTCAAACCAAATTGCCCATCCCTGCCAAGCTATGTTGCTGGTGTGATGGGAACCAGTTCCTACAGTCCTGCTGGGAGTAAATGGAAAACTTCCCAGCGGAAGCAGGAGCAGAGCTGGGCACGTACATCCTGCTGGATTGTGCTCCAGGAATGCAGCACCCAGGCAGCTGAAGGAAGAGCTCCCATCCTTGGGTTTTGCCCAAGGTGAGCGTCTTGGGGCTCGTTGCTGTAGTAATTTGGCAGCTCTTAAAAAAAAAAGTAATTTATGGTCTCCACCAGCTTCAAGGACTGGGTGGGCAGAAAAAGTTCATTGCAAGAAATCAAAACACAAGCTAACCAATGTGAGCACAGGGCACAGTGAGCAGCCTCTCTGCACGTGGGGGATTTGGCAGCAGAAGCCACAGCAGTGTGTGCTGGCTGGGCACGAACAGCGTGGCCATGTGGGAGCCTGGCAGCCCAGGAAAGGGTCTGGTGTGGCAGCTGGGGCATTGCTGGGGGATTTTTAACTGCAAACTTTGCTGCATGAACTTAGGGAGCTCATTTAACATCATGATGCTGCAATTAGTCCTTTGCAATGTGCATATTTGCTACCTTGTGTAGCGTCATAAGAATTTTAGTGTTTTTAATGTGCTTTGATGTTCCTGGATGAAGGATGCTCTATAAATGCAAAGTAAGTATTCTAATGTATGTAGTTTGTCTTCTTTTTAACATAACAAAATACTTTGCAGCCATTCTTTCTTTGACAGTTTCCATAGCTGGTGGGTCTGTTTCTGCTGTGCCTTAGCAAAACGAATTTAGGGTTTTGCAGTGGCATATGCTCAGCATGTTCCTCAGCTTTGCGACACGAGCAGTTCCCTTGTCATCAGCACTGCAGACCTGTCTGTGGAAATCTGCTAAAATCTCCCTTTGTGGAAAACCTGATGATGGGGAAAGGTGGATGGTGACATCGGTTTGGGAGGAACCATAAATTGAGAAAACCACTGGAGCAGCTCTTGCTCTCAGGTAGTTCTGAATGAGAGCAGGGAGTGAGATGAATGCAGAGCAATTATTCCCTGAATAGAGCTAGGTTTGGATAGTTATTCTGGAATAAAAGGATATTTCTTTCTGTAGAAGATAACTGCGTGTGAGCCACCCCCATCAGTGTGTGAGCCGATGGGTGAGCTCCCCTGCCAGCCAGCCCTGTGTGACCAGCCCGTGTCCCCCTTCCTCCCAGTGACCCACAGCACCCTGTCATTTGCAGATGCTGTGGGGCTGTGCAGGCAGTGGGGGCTTCTCTGGAGAGAGCTGGCCCTGGTGGTGCTTTCTAGGCCAAAGTCCAAAGCATACAGCGAGGGAAAAAGCTGATCAGAAGCCACTGCAAAGGAGGTGTTATTTGGGAAGAGCCCTGTGAAAGCTGAAGGCAGTGCAGCCACTCCAAAATGAATTGCTGATAGCTGAGGGAGCATCTCAGGGCTAATCCCACCATGGCAAAGGCAGAAAGCTGTGTGCACTGGGAGAACAGCCTGCATCTCTCCAGCCAGGAGCAGATTTACGGAAGCCAGCCAGCTTTCTGCTTCTGCCCAAGCATCCAGAGACATCTGGGGCTGCAGCAAATCCCAGTCCCAGCTGAGCTTACCTTTACCTTCTCCTGGTTCTTCCCAAGCTGTTCAACATCACCGTGGCCATTTCAGAGCGGCTCCTCAGCCAGCGAGTCCCCTCCCGGTGCTGGCCCGGCCCTTGAGTGCACATCCCAGGTGTGGCAGTCGGAGCAGAGATGCTGGGGTTCAGGGTGTGCTTCCTCTCCAGGCTGCACTGCACTCCCAGCGTCGGGCACGCCGTTCCTCTGCCTTTTTAATAGCTGATTTTAATTACACGCTCTGAGACGAAAGAGAAAAACTGAGCCTTCCAACAGATTTTATCTGCTGTTTATTTCCACAAATTGCTGCAGAAAAAAGCCCAGAGGGGTTTGATGGAGGTGGAGGCTGAGATAGCCAGGAACACGGAGACTGCTGGGGCGCAGCCTTCTTAACCTCCCTGCCGAGGCAGGTGCTGACACATCCCCGCAGCCGGCGCAATGCTCACGCTATGGAGGCTCACAGAGCAAACGGTAACGTGCCCACCTCGCCGGGGCTGCCACCCCTCTGCCTTGCAGGACAAAAGAAAACAAACCCAAAGCAGCTCCTGGCAGCGTTTCCTTGCTCAGAATCTTGGGAAAGACCCAGCGCTTGCTGCCTCAGGGGGTGGCTGCTGGCCGGGCACAGGGGCGTGGGCTCGGCCAGGGAACCCCACTGACAGGAGCCCCCTCTTTTGTTCCCTAGGTGCACCAGTACTACAGCTGCCTGCCCGAGGACAAGGTTCCCTATGTCAACAGCCCGGGAGAAAAATCTCGCATAAAGCAACTTCTTCACCAGCTGCCACCACATGACAATGAGGTCAGTATCCAGAAAATGTGCTTGGACATCAGCAGGGCTGCGGGTGGGGAGTGGACGCTCCTCCTGGGGTTGCTTGTGGGAAGCGTGGCTTTCCTTTCTCAACTCCTTTTGCTTTTCAGGGGGATGTACTTGAATTTCAGTCATGTTGCTGTTTAAGTTGCTGTATTTGCTTCCTGCTTTGATTGTTGGAGGTGGGGAGTTGTTTGTTTCTAAAGTTAAAATTTTTTTAAGTCATCTTTCTTCAGTTGTCTGAAAGAAAAGCATTTCCTCAGCCCTTGGAGGCCAAGGCTCCGTTAAAAGTGGCTTGGAATGCTGTTGAGATTATCTAGAGACAGATCCAAAGTTGCAAAAGCCTTTTCCCAGGTGCTGCTTCCGACTCACCTTGGAGTGGGAGTGAGTGTGCTAAGGAGGGGCTTTCTGGGCTGAGCCTCATGAGCTGGGAGAGCCTGCAAGGCCACAGGTTGAGTCAAAACCAGTCAGAGCAAAATAAACCTTCTTACATCTCACAGGAATGATGTGAGGCAGCAAAAAGGGTCTGGTCTGTGACGTCCTGATCTCACCAGTGAGAACACTGGCTTTTGGTAACCCACAAAATTTCCCTGTGTAAACAAAAAAAATTATTTTCACGCTACTTTCTGAAGAAGCCGCTCTGGGAAATACATGCAGGTAACTTGTTTGATCTCAGTCAGATTTTAACAACTTTGCCTGCGTGTGGCTGGGTGCCATGGGCACAGCACTGTCAGCATGGGGGGAGCTCCAGGCACAAAGAAGGGATTTCTTCCTGTACACCCTTGGGTCCCAACCTGCCTGCCTGCTTCCCTGGCAGCTGCTGGAAACCCACAGCCTCTGACAGCCAAAAAACCTAAGAATAAATACACACAAATGCTGCTACTGCAGCCTGTTTTCCTGCAAGTTGGACTTACAGGTCTGTGTGTATTTTCTGCAAATTGGCAGATTTTGCATCCAGTTTCCCTTCATGCTCAGTTTTGCTCCTTTTAACATTGTGTTGCTGGTTGCTCATGTGTATAACCCTGCTCAGCTCTACGAGCCTGCTCTCCCAAATAACGGAGGGTGGGTTGGGCACTGGTGCTACATTTGACCTCCCTGGCTCTTCAGTTGTATTCCCCATTGAAATGCACCCAGCCAAGAGCTAAGCCTGCAGGATGGAAATAGCCAGGAAAACCTCAGAGTTTTATAAGCTTCAGGGAAATTGCATCATTCATTGTTTGTATCCTTTTATTTTACTTATTTCCTTATTACCTTGCAATGCAGAGGTTTTGCAAATGAGCAGGCTTGATCCTGTGCTGGAAAAATAGTTCACAAGTCACTGGAACTCTGTCTTTTGTGCAAAGAAAAGGGTCTGTGCTCTAGAAATGCCAGTGGAATATTATGAAGACCTCTGCCACAGGAGGCTGATGGAGAAAGCAGGAAAACCCATCAGTCCATTTGCTGGTCTGGGTGGGTCTCTGAGAACCCAACTTTTAAGACTTTTCTACAAATTGAGCGCCTAAAGAGCAACAATTCTCCTGCCCCTTTTTTCTCATCTCAACCCCAGATATCTGAATCCTGTTGTTTCTCCAGCCTCCCTGCAGCCAAGGGCAGAGGTTTGCAGGGCCCATGGAATGGTGCCTCACTGGGTGGTGAGCCAGGGACACCCCAGGCACTGAGCATCACTTGTGTTTTTTAGGTTCGCTATTGCAATTCATTGGATGAGGAGGAGAAGAGGGAGCTCAAACTCTTCAGCAACCAGAGGAAGAGGGAAAATTTAGGGAGAGGCAATGTTCGGCCATTCCCTGTAACCATGACAGGAGCCATCTGTGAGCAGGTGGGTAGTGGCTGATGAACTGGTACCTGCATCACCAAGTTAATGAAACACATCTCCTCTGAAGACAGGCTGAGAGAGCTGGGGCTGTTCACCCTGGAGAAGAGAAGGTTCTGGGGTGCTTTAAAAACCTTTCTAGTACTTAAAGGGACTACATGAGAGCTGAAGAGGGACTTTTTACAAGGGCATGTATTGATAGAGGGAATGACTTTAAACTGACAGAGGGCATGTTTAGATTAGATATTAGAAAGAAGTCCTTTCCTGTGAGGGTGTTGAGGCACTTGCACAGGTTGCCTAGGGAAGTTGAGGCTACTTCATCCCTGGGAGTGTTCAGGCCAGATTAGATGAGGTTTTGAGGAGCCTGGTCTAGTGGAAGGTGTCCCTGACCACAGCAGGGGGATTGGAACTGGTTGATCTTCAGGCTCCTTCCAAGTTACACCATTCCATGATTTAATGACACTCATGAAACAAGCATCTGCCTGTGGCCCTGCCAGGTGTGAGTGCTGGGGTCTGTCAGGGCACCTTTCATGATACTTGACATGAAGTTGTCAGTTCATCTCCTGGCGTTATGCAGGGCAGTGCCTGTGAGAGCATCCTGTTGGTGTTGGGTGGCAGTGGGGTCACCCACATACCTTCATTAATCTGTGGCTTTTCTGTCAGTGCGGTGGCCAGATCAATGGAGGGGACATGGCCGTCTTCGCCTCACGAGCGGGACACGGCGTCTGCTGGCACCCTCCCTGCTTCATCTGCAGTGTGTGCAATGAGCTGCTGGTCGACCTGATCTACTTCTACCAGGATGGGAAGATCTACTGTGGCAGGCACCATGCCGAGTGCCTCAAGCCCCGCTGTGCTGCGTGCGATGAGGTAAAGACAGCGTCTGCCATGAGCACTGCCGCCCGCTGGGGTGGCACAGGAGGGTTGGGTGGCATTTCCCCTCTATCCCTGACTTCTTCATGAGGCATACACACCAGACTGATGGCTTGGTTTCGCCAAGGGTTCGAGCAAGCTTCTTCCTGAGGTTTCAAATATTCTTAGTTGCAGTCTGCCTAGGACTGTTATGAGTTAGGGCCTCATCTACACACAAGAAGCTGGGGGGTTCCATGAATGTTTCCAGTAGAAGCACAGCCCCCTCTCTTTGTGATTTTAGCCCAGCTGGGTGTGGTGATCTTCCCTTCTCCTCCATTTCCCCAGAAGAAGCCCCTGGTGGGATGAGTGCTGTATTTCTTACAAGTCAGTCATGTCTGAGTACACGCCGAGCTGAAATAGGCTTTGAGAGAGGCGATTAACAGGCTACAGGAAGCTGAACAAATAGAATACAAAACTGAGATAGAAAACCATACAGAGTCGCCTCTGAGCACTTCTCAAGTGTCAATCTCTGTTTAAAAGGCTGGTGAAGGAAATTGCTCTGGTTTTTAAAGTTATGAAAACCATAGTGTGGAAAACCGTATGTACTATAAAATACCACGTCCCATCCTTGTAAGCCTGTAATAGTAAATATCCAAGGCTATATACACTTCAAATATAAAGAACATTGATGTATGTGTCCAATTAAATTTGTAGTGTTACCAGTGAAAGACAACCCTAACCATTCAACTGGCTCTATTTCTATGTAGCTTAGGCTGGGTAATTTTTTTTCATGTATTTTTTATCCCTGCAAATTCTCGTTTAATTCTTTCATTCAGCTCATTCTTCAGCATGTTTTTTTCCCCTAAAACATCAAGTGCTAATTGTGAGAAACAGTAATTCAGGGGTAGGAGGATTTGCAAGGGAAAAGCTTTTGGTGTACCCTGTGCCAGCACAGAGAGCCAGGGAGCAGATCTGGGGCTGCTGGCTCCCTTGGCTTTGGGAGTTGAGATGGGGTGGGGATAAGAAGAAGAAACAGCAAGAAAGCATGTGCTGAAGACATTTTAGATGGCTGCTTCTCCAACTCATCCTTAACAGCGCTCTGTGCCTCAGCTTCCCCACTGGTATAACGACTACAATCACCTTTATAGACACCCAGGCTGGGGTAGCAGCAAGATGAGGAGCCAAGGTACCTCCATTTTTTCTCCTCTAGAGAGCTGCCACTTTTCCTTGTGTTTTTGCTCATCCTTTGTGGTCAGGTCCCTGTTTCAGAGATGAGTAGATGTGTTCCAGTAAGCAGCTGCTCTGTTCTTCAGAAGTCCAGCAGATCGATAGGTTGTATATAAGTGTGTTTATTACCCTGATCGACCTCTCTGTTTGATGGGTGAGCTCACGAGCACATTACTGCAGCTCTGCCTTAACACTTTGTAGTCTGGGCACTAACACGCTTCTGAGGAATTTGCTAAGAAATGGTGGGTGCCCCTGCCACAAACCAAACTATGGGAGTTTCCCATGCAGGACTGGAGGAGTAAGCTGTAAAATTTAGAGGGTGCATCAACAAAGGGGCCCAGCTGCCATGCAGGGCAGGAGACACAAAGGTTGGTGTCTGCATCCTGGGTCCCTTTTCTGACCAGCTCCTCTCCACACTTGTGTTTCCTCCACAGATCATTTTTGCTGACGAGTGCACCGAGGCCGAGGGGCGGCACTGGCACATGAAGCATTTCTGCTGCTTCGAGTGCGAGACGGTTCTGGGCGGGCAGCGCTACATCATGAAGGACGGGAGGCCCTACTGCTGCAGCTGCTTCGAGTCCCTGTACGCCGAGTACTGCGACACCTGCGCCCAGCACATCGGTACGGGCGGGGGCACGGCCCACGGGGCTCACAGGAGCTCCTGCATTGAGTCCTTGACAGCACTGGGGGCTGCGGGTAGGACTGTGTCACTCTTGTGCATAATAACACAGGGTAACACAGGAACAGGCACGAGGCAGTGTTGTAGAAAGTGCAGAAAAGGATTTATTCAAGAGAACCACACGGTTTTTATAGAGTGATACGATAGATTCTATTGGATTGGCTAACTGACAAAAGCATCTTCCTCATGCACTGTCCTTGAGAAGAACAGAAATATGAAGTAGAAAAACACCACCTGCAGATTGTTTATACTTAACTAGTTATCACATCCTTACAAGTCCCTAAAAATTCTCAGAAGCTGCTGTGAGAAATGCTTGCCGTTTCTCTCTCTCTGTCCCATGGCATCCACAGGACTGTGCATGGTTGGGGCAACCAAATGTGCTTGTGCCTCTCTCTCATCCCACCATGGAGGTGACATGGTGATTTATTTGGTTAAACAGCTGTTTATCCCTTTTTGTAGTCAGAGAGGGGAGGGTTATCAGAGGGCAACTTCAGGAGCAATGGCAGCTAGTGAAAGCTTTCTCTGGCATAATAAAATTTCACTGGCACGTTTTTTGCTCTTTAAATCTCATTTTTCTGTAAACAGCCTGGCTCTTCAACTCAGGTTTTTCTCATCCAAGCTTGGCAAAGGATCACATGATTTGATGAGCTACTGTCAGAAAAGATGCTTGTTCATTAGGCATCATTATTGTTTCTGGGCCTTTTTCAATCAACTTGCAGATAGATGTTCTCAGAGAGAAAGAAATAATGCATCAGGGTCAATTTGTGTTTCTAGAACAGTGATTTAAAATGCACTTCAGTCAAGGGGCTAGATGTCCCCAAGCTGGGTGGGCTGGGAAGCCCCTTGCTGCTCTCCCCAGCTCCCTTTGCCACTTGGCCAAGCACAGAGAGCACACAGACAGCCCTTCCTTTGTCCATGGAGGTGAGCTGTTCAAATACTTCATATGCTGCAGAAGAAAAACAACCAAATATTTTCCTGCTGTGCAGCAGCCAGATGGCACAGGGAGGGGAAAAGAGGGTTTTTAGTGAAGCATGTGGAGGATGCATCTACTGTGACCTGCAGCACATCTTTCCCACAAGCTCAGCTGCAGAAAGGTGAAGAAGCAGCTGATAATGTTTCTTGCATGCTCCCTTCTCTTGTGCTTCCCCCATCTGCTGTCCTGCACTCCAGCTGGCCTGCTGGAACCTGCTGACTGTCAGGTTTTCAGGGTAAAATGTCTGGTTTGCTGCATATTTGCACATTTCTAGCAAAGGAGGGACTGCAACCATTTTGCTGCAAGTCTCTCATAGTAGTGAACTGAGCACTATGCTGACAAGCTACATAAATCAGGGGTAAGCGTGTGATAAAGCTTGTAAGGCTTAGGTTGGGTAGGTGAGGATGGAGTATGGAGGCTGCACTCCTTCCTCTGCAACATGGCTTTGGGCAGTGGAAAAGGAGCTGATAAAATCCCACCCACCATCTTGTCTGTCTTCTGCCCACAAGTGTAGCACTCCCATCTGTATAAAAACATTTTGCTCACTATAAGGGGAGGAAAAAACTGATTTTACTAAACCTAGTTTAGCTTGGAATAAAGCAGACCATTTACATAGTGTTCATTTATAAGTTACCTGGCAGCACTTGGCCCCGCAGTGGGTGAGCAGGCACGTGCTGTGCACATGTGGTGGAGCACCCGCGTGCCAGCCAGCCCACACTGTGCGTGGCAGTTCCTCAGGGAACAGGGGCAGCAGGGGCTTTGGCCAGGAACAGCAGCTTAAACAAGAGTGCAAATGTTGTAACTGAAACCTCTGGAGCTTTGCTCACAGTCCTGACTGAGAGCACTGTGCAGATGTTGCTCCCTGGGGTTTGGCTGGAGGGAAGCAGACTGTCTGTGTCAGTTCCTTTGCTGAACCCAAGGGGGGCCTGGTGAAGCAACCCAGGAAATGTGGCTGGGTGCAAGGCAAGGGTGTGTGCTCGACCCCTGGGGCCAGCTCTTTTGAAGCCAAAATAAAGTTAGGATGGGACCACAGTAGCAGCAAGGGACAGGGGTGTCATCTGCTCTGTTACATACTTAACAAAGGCAGAACAAATTCCTCATTATGGTTTAGCTGGAGGCTTTTTTTTTTTTTTTTAATAAGCAGCATATTGCTTTTACTTCAAGGACTTTATGGAGAACTTCTTGCATTCCTTTGCTTTATGATCGGAAATATCCCCATTTAATAGAAAATAGCTTGAGGCGTGGTTCTGCTGCCTTTCCCAACACTGAGTAACTCCCAAGCAAAGGCCTGGAATTAGAACTGGGAGGAATTAAAAATGGGATTAACTTCATGCATCAGAGAAACCCTGAAAAAAGGCTTTCAAGGGTGAGGCTGAGTGCATGTCTCTCATAGGGGATCACAGAGTCATAGAATAGTTTGGGTTGGAAGGGACCTTAAAGGTCACCTCATTCCAACCACCCACCATCAGCAGGGACACTTTCCACTAGACCAGACTGCTCAGAAGCCCATCCAGCCTGACCTGCAGGTGTTGAGTGCATTGCTAGATGACCCTGACACTGTGATCTTCTCCCAAGGTATTGACCAGGGCCAGATGACATACGACGGCCAGCACTGGCACGCCACCGAGACCTGCTTCTGCTGCGCCCAGTGCAAGAAGTCACTGCTGGGACGGCCCTTCCTGCCCAAGCAGGGGCAGATCTTCTGCTCCAGGGCCTGCAGCATTGGTGATGACCCCAATGGCTCCGACTCCTCCGACTCGGCTTTCCAGAGTGCGCGGGCCAAGGAGTCGCGGCGCAGCGCCAAGATTGGCAAGAACAAGGGGAAGGCCGAGGAGGGGGCACGCAGCCCCTGCAACCAACTGCAGGTCACCTCCAACCGCCTCTCCACCGACGTGGACCCGCTGTCCCTGCAGATGGATCTGCTGAGCCTGGCCAGCCAGACACCCAGCCTCAACAGGGACCACTTGTGGAGGAGCCGGGATGAGCTCTATCACTACGGGGGCAAAATGGAGCAAAGCCAGTCTCAAACCCCCTTGCAGCTCCTCAGCCAGTGCAACATAAGAACCTCCTATAACCCCACCCAGGTCCCAGGCTCGCAGTCGGATTTATGGGCAAAACACTTCAGCAACCAAAAGAGGAGCTCCTCGTTGGCCATGAAGAGCCACGGTGGCAGCTTCATCCAGGACTGCAGAGAGGACTACTACTCAGGGAGGCTCCGCTCGCAGGAGAGCTACAGTGACATGTCCAACCAGAGCTTCCCAGAGACCAGAGGAAGTGTCAAAGTCCCCAAGTATGAAGAGGAAGAGGAGGGTGGGATGCCAGCATCACAGTGCCGCACCCGTCACCCCATCAATGCCCTCAAGTTCACAGAGGACCTGACGCCCACCGAGCAGACTCCCCGGGGCTCCATGGAGTCCCTGGCACTCTCCAATGCCACAGGTATGTCACCCCAATGCTACAGGTATGTGACCCCTGCTCCTGCCACCTTGAGACCACCCCAGCACGCCCTCCAGGCAGTTGAATCCCTTGTGTCCTGGTGTCTTCCCAGTATGAGGGTAACCAAGCCTGGAGACCACTCCTCAGTGACACAGGCTTGTCTGCCAGGTCCCGACAAGCCTGACAGTTCCTTTCCATTTGCTTGTTTACAAAAGCTTGTTTTATAAAGCTTGCAGAGCTTTATAGATGGCTGGCCTTTCTGTGCAGCTCAAAACAAATGTTTTCAAACTCTTTAATCCTCCCTTTTCTGAAGAAAGGGGGAAAATCAAGGCCAACTGTTAATGCAGAGGCAGATTCCAGCTTTCAGCACTTGAAGGAGTGCTGTCAGCTGCCCTTGCAGGCTGAAAATATTTTTGAATGCCTTGAAATAGGCCCAGTTAACCCCTTTTGAATGTTATGCAGTCCTCAAGCATGTGACTAGTTAAAAGAAATTCCTCCCCCTCTATGCACAGCTCTTTAACTCCTCTTCCCCAACCCCTTGGTAGAAACTGCAGGGAAAAGCCAGGCAAGATGCTTGTCCCATCAGGCTGAGCTTGTTTCTCACAAGCACATCCCAGGGTCATATTTCTCAGTCCTCTCACCCTAAACAAGTTTGGGTTTCACTCGTGGCTGCAGGGATGGGTGTGTGTGTGTGTGCACAGGCTTTGGTCTGCAGATGGGGCTGGGCAGGCTCTGTCCTCCTGCAGCCTGCTCTGCTTCGCTCGCCCACCACAGCTCCCACGTCCCTCAGCACAGAACTACTCAGAAAAGAGAATACTGAGCCTGCTTTGCTCTGGTTTTCTCACCAGAGAAGCTGCCTTGCTTTTTCTTTGCAGCTTCCCTGCCTTTTCTCTGTTCCAGCCAATCATTGCTTGGATTTGGGCAGGTCCTGCATCTGAACCCCTGCAAAATGGAGCCCTTCTGCCTGGTTGTTGGCAGGGAGTGGCCTGTGTGGGGTTTGTGCCTGGTCCTGAGGATGCCCCACAGGTTGCTGGCAGTGGGTGGTGAGGATTGCCAAGCCCACAGAGAGCTGAGCCCCCCTGAATCCCAGTTCTGGGCCCTGTCCTGCCTGGATGGACAGGTTTGCTCTGCTATGCCCATGACTCCTCATCTGGGGTTTGGTGTGTTTGTTTAGGGAAGCTGCCAGCCCCATGCCAAGATGTGTAATGATCTCTGTTTCTGCGAGGATCTCCCTATCCAGCAAGTGGAAAAACGGGGGGAGAGGAGAAGCTAATGAGCTGGAAAGGGTTTTTGCTTAAACAGTCTCAGATATACACAGAGGAAAAATAGATGTGAAATGGCGAGGGAATTGGGAATTGCTCTCCAAAACAGGGTTTCCCTAAGCAAAGCTCCACATTTCCAAAGCCTTTTGTGTTCCTGAAAACTTGTGTTGTGTAAACCCCATCAGTACAAAGAGTCTTGAGCAACACCAAACTTGGATGAGCAATCCCTGAGCAGTGGAGAGGTTGTTGCATGCTTTGGAGCTGAAGTGTAACATATTATTGGGGATATAGGTCAAGACACAGAAAACATGGCAAGGCCTTCATATCAAAATGAAAATCATTCTGCCTTTCATTTTAGAAACCCCTTCTAAAATGCTGGGAGGGAGACCTCCCAAAGGCATCTGTCCACCGTACAGAGCCAGAGTCTGACTTTCCTCAGGGGCAGTGACTGCCTTCATGGCTTGCTGTGTTCCAGCTTTCTGCAGCAGATGTTGAGCGTGATGGGGCTTGCAGTGGGTGTTCACAGTTCCTCTGCAGAGTGAGGTGATAACATTTTTGTTAATGTGTAAGGTTCTAATAATTTTCCTTGCTCTGGGAGCTGGCTCAGCTGAGCTAGGGGCACTGCTGCAGCAACAGGCAGCTCCTCCAGGGCCATGTCTGCAATTATGGAGGACACAATTATCATCCCATTTAATTGGCAATGTTTTGAGGACAGGGAGATTTGGTGACCTGGATGAGGTCTGTGAGAGAGCAGGTTTTTGGTCAAGTGATGTCAGGGCACAGCACCCCCCTGCCTGGCTTTTCCCATCCCTGCACTCTCTGCTGTGGCTGATCCAGCTCCCCACAGAGCTCCTCCAACCACAGCCTGGGGGTCTGGCTCACCCCATGTCCTCCACCCTGCATCCTCCAGTCCTGCTTTGCCAGAACCTCCCAGGCATCCACATACAAAGTCCCTTTGAGCTACCAATGCTGCAGAGTTGCTCCAGCTTTCACTTTGAAATAATTAACACCGCATCCATCTCAGGTTTTATGGCATCGCTGAAAACAGTCTGTTTTTTATAGGGAGCTGAAGGGCAAACAGTCCCTGACCTGGAGAGCACATGGTAAACACTGGTACCTCCCTGGCAGCAGATTTTGCTGTGATGTTTCTACAACGACTTAACTGCTAATTAGCCAGAGACAGTCAGCAATGCAGATAACTCAGGGCTGTGCAGCACTAATCCCTGTCCTTTGGCCGGAAGGCTGCCTGCCGTGAGCAGATGTTGCTCCCTGTAATATTTCAGAGTCAGCCATTGTGTGGGTCAAGATCTACGTGACCCCAATCTCCTGCAAGACCCCAGGTTTCTACCTTACCAAAGGGCTCTATTTAATCACTTTAAAGCCAATTCCCCATGGGTTAGTAAAGAGGTGAGACACCGTGTTAATCCTGGGCACGTGCCCTTACAGTGCTCTGCTGTCACCATGGGCAGTGCTGCAACAGCAGACCTGTGAGTGGCAGAGGTGGCTGTGACCCTGCTTGTGCTCTGTGTTGGGGTTGGAATTAGGTGGGAGTGTCTCTGCTGTCCTCTGGTTTGTGCTTGTGTAATTGCCACAAATGCTGATGGGATTTAAGCCCATCCAGTGGCAAAGGGCAGTGTCTCCTGCTGGTGGAGGGCATCTCTCCTTCCCTTCCATATTTCTGTTTGAAAATCCCTATTCTGCCATCAGCTGAAAGCTACAACAGACTCCAATCTGCTATGGCTTCTTAGAGACTGTATCCTTCACTACATGGCCATTAGATGGAGAAGCAAAAAGGAAACAGTATTTCTCAGCCTGTTTTCTAAGAGAGAGCTCATTTTTGCTGATTTTCTTTTATATTATCTTTTATATTGTGCTTCCTTTGTCTATTTTGGGTTGTTGGGGTTTTTTAATGGCAGGAACAAGAACAGAACCAGTGGATCCTTTAGCAATGTTTGCCTTGTAGCTTCCTGCATTAAGAAGTTGGGACAATGCTAAGATGGAATTTATCCAGGAAGGTTTGCCCATGATGAGAAGCCTGATGCTACCAGAGGTTAATCACTTCCCAAAAGATACTTGGCCCATCAGCCCTGCTCCCTGTGTTTGTGTTTTCCTCCAGAAAGGTTTTGCAGTTGCTGCATGTGCCTGGCAGTGGAATTGGAAATCAGGAGCTGAACTCTGTTGATTCCAAGCAGTTATTTCCACAAAACGACAGCTGGTCAAATAGCCCATTTAAGAAAGTACCTGCAGGCTAAATGTTGTTGTCTGGGAACAGTCCCTTTGTGTGCTGCTTACAGAGAGCAGGAGCCTTTTGGAGGCAGAAGTCATGTTGAATGGTGACACTGCTGCATGCAAAAGGAGAAACAGATTTTAAGGATTCCTTGAGAAAATGAGTTTGGGTGGGGGGAGCATCTGTCACAGGCATAAATCCAGTTTAAAAATATGCTAAACTGGTGCTATTACAGGGTGGAATGTGATTTCATTTGTATGGCACACACTGTGCTTGTCATCATGTGTTGTGTGATGCCCAAAGGCCCCAAATAGTTTGTTTTTCCAGGACTAGATAGCTGTGATAGAACCAGAAAGCAGAGAGAGCAGGGCTGATCCCTGCCTGTCTGAGCTGCAGAGTGACAGAACAGCATCATCTGCCTCCAGTCCCTTTATCTCCTCTGCCTGCAGCGGAGATAAAAGCTGCAGGGCAGGTGAGGGTAAGAACAAGCCCTGACTAAGGGCCAGGGTTGTATTTCCTGGAGAGACATAAATTAACCCAGCCTGTCCTGCACTGGGGGCTTGGGAGCAGCTCCTGAACACCCTCAGGGATGGCAGTGAGGGGTCTGGATGCTGATCTCCCTCCCTGTGTGCTCCTCTCTCCCCTGGGCTGGAGAGGGCAGCTGCCCCAAGTGCCCCAGCTGAGTTATGCAATGCAGAAAGTGACACATTTGGCTGTTCCTGAGTTTTTCTATGAAAAAGGAGGCTCCCAGCTCTCCACCATGTTCTTATCACTCTCTTTCTCCCAGACACAGCCAGCACAAAACTGCTTCCAAGTTGGAAGATTAGATCCCTGGGGGAATTCTTGCAATTTTGAGGCACAGGATTTCCTAATCCAAAACAGATAACTTCAAAACTGATGTGAAGATAAAGGTTTTCCACCCCAAAGGCCCAATGCTAAAAAACTGTCAGGAACATTTCTTTTCCCCCTCACTTACCTTTTGCCACTCAGCACTGGGAGGTTTGGTGTGCCTGCTGTGGGGGCCACCCTCTTGCATGTCTTCACCCCTTCAGTGTCACACATGGACAGTGCAGAGCAGGTGGGATAATGAAAACCAGGGGAACAACAAAATGGACTTCTGGAAGTTATCGGGGGAAGCATCATCCCCAACATGGCTTGTTGGCCATCAGCTGGGGAGGATGCAGGAGATGGGAGTGCTGGTAAAGGAGCTATAGAGGGGCTTCTAGGTTAAAATCCAACTCTTTTCCAAGCAGCAAGGGACTTCTTCCACCACACTGGAAAGGACTGGTTGGGTGGGAAATACCCAATGGCATCCATGGTCACACATGGGGACATACCATGGGAGGCTGGTGGGCCTGTGACCCACTTGGTGGGGGCTGTGCCTTCCCCCAAATTGTTTATTTTCCATGATTTCCAGTTACATGAAAGTTCTGCTTTATTTCTGCATGCCCTGAGGTCGTTCAGAAGTGAGACAGAGCTGAGCTATAAACAAAGCTCTGTGCAAGCTGTTTTCTTCTTAAATTTCTTTTTAGTTCTACAGATTGACCTTGAAATAAACCCTGTTTGAGGGGTGGTGAGGATGCCTGATGCTGTGTGAGAGAGAGAAGGCTCTGGAATAGGGGGCTGGACACAAAAGACACTGTGCTGTATAATCCTGTGCATCTATAGCTGCATTTAAACAGTGGCTGTCGGGGCTGGGTGCTGGGTTTTGGTGCTGGCAGGCACCTCTGTGGTGAGAGCTGTGATGCACAGATGTGTGTGTCTGCTGTGATAAATGTTAAGGCAAGAAGCAAGCGTCAGCACAGCCCTAGTTGTTTGCAACATCCTATGTCAGGATATTTTGCATTCCCTGGCTGCTGCTCTCCTGCAGTGGGATGCTGGCTCGCCCCGTGTTAGTACAGCTTCACGGGGAGTTTGATTTAATGGGGGCTGGGAGCTGCTTCCCCTCGTGGGGGGCTCCATTGCCAGCCTCACACCCAGCCCACACGCTCTCTGGGGCCTCTGTGCTGTCATCTGCTGAGTGCTTTAATAATTCATAATGCAACTTGCAGCCCCCATTTAGCACAGCACACAGTGGGACTGGAGCACTCCGAGTGCTTTGCTGTGCCAAGGCTGTAGAGGTGATGTTCTCCAGGGGTATCTTTGTGCTGTGGCTTTGCTTATTCGGGTGTTAATTCCCTTGGCAGTGTTTGTGGGATAAACATGGTTCTCAGGAGGGGTGGGGACAGACTTCAGAGGGGATGGTTCAGGGTGTTCTTAGTGAGCCTGAATGTTACCCAGAAACCTGCTTGGTTTTCTTGGTGCTGCAGCAAGCTCCACTTCTTTATCGAGCACCCACAGCCGAGCTGCAGCTTTCCCTTGTGCTCATTGGGAAAGCACGTTTCCATGGCTCCAGGGTGAAATATTGAGCCTGGCAGCCCCATGCAGTGGAGAGCAGCAGCAGAAAAACCTGCTGTGTCTGTGAGTGCTGTGGTGCTGGCACCAGTCTGGCTCCAGGACGGCCACCAGCCGAAGCACCGTGCTGGAGGCAGCCGTGACATCTATTCCAGTGCATGAGCCTCTGGGGCAGCCGGCAGTGGATATGCTCAGAGTCTCAGAGCATCATGCAGAAGTAAATTTTGGTGGGGTCAGCATGTTATACCTGGGTTTGCACCCTTGGAACGGTCTGGGTGATGTGGTAACAACCATCCCACACCATGAGCCAGAGCAGGGCTCCTGCTCCCTTGGATCACCTTGGGAAACAGAATCTCACATTTCTTCATTAGGAGAAAGTCAGGGCTGCGTGGTGGGGTCTCATCTCATGTGCTCTTCCAGACTGCAGCTCTCTTGGGTTATTAGCTGTGTGCCCACATTCATTAAGCAGGAGCTGCAACAGCTGCACATAAATACTGGCAACTCAAGAAGATGGGGCCTTATGGATGAATGTAGCTCTGGAATGGCAAATGACCTCAGGACACAGGGGTTGGTGCCACCTTCACCCCATCCAGGGCAGTGTGGGACCAGGAATCTGGAGACACCCTGCCTGGGCACTCACTGCCTTTGGGTGCCAAGGAAACCCTCCAGTGCCAGAGCCTGCCCCAGTCACCTTCTGCTGTGATTACACAGCAAGAGTTTTCTTCTTCTCCAGTTTAAAACTTTCTTTGCAGGAGTCAGCAGACCTGGAGAATAATGTGTTCCCTCCTCTTTGCAAGTATTATTTTCTGCCTTTGAAGGTTGTTACTATATCCCCTTCAGCTTTCTCTCCTCTAGACTAAACAACCTCTGCTCTTTAAAACTTTATTCCCAGGTCATGTTTTCTAGATGAAATTTTTTTTGACAAATGGTTATTGCTATCCCCTGATCTCACTGCGGTCAGACTGGAGCACTTTTGGCTTGTTCCCACTATGCCTCCTGAGGTCTTGTGGCTCCACAGAGAGCCATAGAGAGGAGCATTTTGAGACTTTAGAAAGACTAATCTGGGCCTAGCCCTGCTCATGATGCCTTGGTACAAATGTAAAATTCAGCCTGGAGACACCTTTGTGTTCTGCAAGGATTGCAGATTGAATCCTGGACTTGTAACCTGCTGTGGGCACTGTAAGAGCCGTGCAGAGCTCTCAGTGCCTTCAGCTGGAAAAGCATAGCTTTGCTCCTGAGCAAGTGGAATAAATCCTTTGCTTGTCACCATGAGCAGCTAAAATAAAGTTTCCCTCTCCCAGCTGCACAGCTTGCTGGGTCACTTCCAAGCATGGCTCCCAAAAAAAAAGGCTTGTGCATGTGCAGCCTGCCCAGTCTACCTGGGAATACACATTTTACCCTCAGCATAGAGCCTTTTCCACTCTGTCTTGTGGAGAGATGAAGCCAGTGGATGTTGGATTGGCTTTTCATCAGAGCCTTCTGAGCATGGGCTCCATCACACCCCAAGTTCTGTGTGCTGGCAACGGTGATGTTCAGTGCTGGATTCCTCTTACAATCAGCATTTTCCGAGCAAATCAAGATCTCAGAATGTTTGTGCTTAATTATAATCAAGCTGTCAGAATGATCAGCCAGAAACACCCCCATGACTGATTAAACCTTGCACTCTGAGCATGAGCCATTCACATGGTCACAGGATCCTTGTCTGAACTCACTGCTCCGTGCTGCCTTCTAAGGGGAAGAGACTGAAGCACTTGTGGTTGTCTGCTAGAGGTGTTTAGGGGCTGCAGACTCCTGTTCTGCACAAACTTAACCAGTGAAGCTCTGGCTCTGCCCTTCTCAAGCCCAAGTACCTCGCTTATCACAGCTTGCTTTACTCTACACAAAAGGAAACAAGTTTCCCTCCTGGTTGTCCTGCTTGATCTTGGCCACATCATTCCTGTCTGTGATGTGAAGGATGCAGATATGTCTTGTTTAATTCAAAAATACTGTTTCGCTCTTGCCATGTCTCCAGAGCCTGTGCCCAGACACTCATTCTGTTCTTGCTGGATGCAGGACCACAGGAGGGAGATGGCTGTGAGGGGCACTGAGACCCACAGGTACCATCTGATATGGCTGGTGCTGGGAGCAAAGCTCATGCCACACCCCTGTGAGTGAGGCAGGGTCAGCCCCTTGTTAATGATGCTGCCACAATCAATGTGCTGCTGCCACAGCAGCATCCTGTGGTGTTGGAGCTGTGTTTCTGCACAGCACTGCTGTTGCTCATTCTTACTGCGGAGCTGCACCGGCTCCCTTAATGAAGTGCTGCATAAATGTCACCAAGGGCTCATTTTCCTTGGTGTCAGCTATTGTGTGACAGATGTGATTAAGGCCACATTGGGCTGTCAACAGCCATGATTCTCATTGTGATCGTGGGGTTGGGCTTGCTCACTCAAAGTCAGTGTCACTTAGGGAGGAAAAAAAAAAGCATTAAGTTGACTTGAAAAGTGTGTCCTCTTAAAAAAAAACATGACTTTCCCTTGTTTTTAACCCAGCCTATCCCTCTTCCTGTGGCGTTCAGGGATCCTTCACTTCACCTTTCTCTGTAATCATAAACTCCAAAAACATCCTCATTAACAACAGAAAAGCAAAGAAGCTGGGACTCAGGGAGCAAAACCAAACCATGTGAGGGCCAGTAATGACTAAAGCTCTCCCTGATGCCACCGAAAGCAGGATTTGGAAAACTCTGCCCAGCTTTGCAAGATCTGTTGATCTTTTCAAGGCTGAGCCCAAGGAAACCCTAAAGCAGCTCGTGAATGGGGTTAGTGACAGCAACCCTTGTTCTTGTTCAGGTTTAGCAGCAGCAGCTAATGCAAAAGGAGCCAAGCTCTTGATGAAATGCAAACAGCTTTTGTTAAGGGAAAAAAGGCTTTATTCTTGAATTGTGGGCTGGGTTGTTATTTTTTATAATTAATTTACAAAGTCATAAATTGTTGGTGATTGCATAAAGGCTGTGTGTCATGTTGGAAATTCTGCTGACGGTGCTGTGTTGGGTCTGCACCAGGGATGTTGTGGGAGAAGGGATGGAGAGAAGGGTGCCAAAGCAAACATTCCACGTTTGATTTGGGATGGAACGGATTTTCTTTGAAATAACTTGCGCAACATCTTGTCCTGAGCATGCAGTACAACCAGTGACTGCTGCCAGTTGTCAAGCCAACAGGGAGACAGTCAGAAAATAGTCAGGAAACACCCATGAAACAGGCCAAGGACTAGGGCACTGTGGCGTGCATTGAGTTTCTTGTTGACAGGCAGGTGCTGAGCAGACACCCCACTTCTTCCCTGCTGCCAGGTGAAGGCTTCCTGGGCTGAAGGAAGGCATCTTGCAGGAGAGCTCAGGGCTCGTTGGCACATTGGAGAGATCTAATGGGTCACCTTCCCAAGCAGGGCAGCCCATCAAGGTGGAGCTCACATTTCTGGCTCCTGCCCATGCACAACTCCCTGGATATCTGCAGGGATAGTCTGACCCTCCCGCTGTCCTGCTGCTCACAGGGAGCTCCAGCAGACCCTCTGGTACTTGGGTGTTTCCTTGCTTCCTGGGAAACCCAGCTGCAGCTTTGGTCTCTCCACGGGTGTCATTCAGGGGACCTGTGAGATGCAGCATAGTGACAACCCTGAATTAAGTCAGTGGCCACGTTTTCATCTGCCACTGACATTGTTTAGTCCTCCAAAATGTGTTGTCATTGCAGAAGGTGTGAGTGCTGGATCATGGCACCCTAGTTAGCTCGGCATGCAGGAGGCCTCAGGTTACCTCTGACACATGATTTCTCCCTGGCATCGTTGGTTATTCCTATCGAGTCGCAGACAGTGCAGACATATGGGAAAGGAAGTCGTGAAAAGCAGCTTGGACTCCAACTCAAAACACCTTAAATTGGTGTGATTTCCCCAAAGGAGGAACTGCCTGCTCTTTCAAAAAAAAATTAAAGTCCTGCTCTTAAAAAGGGCTCTTCAGGACAGGATCAATACCACTGAGTTACTTTTTAAAGCAAAAGTCTTGGGCCAAACCATCCTCCACCCTGTATCTCTGCTGACAGAAAATTCTCTTTCTTAACTTCTTTATTTTTTTTTTCCCCTTTACCGTTTTCCTGCAAAGGCCTCTCAGCAGACGGTGGAGCCAAGCGCCAAGAGCACCTCTCCAGGTTCTCCATGCCTGACCTGAGCAAAGACTCGGGCATGAACGTCTCGGAGAAGATGAGCAACATGGGCACGCTGAACTCCTCCATGCAGTTCCGCAGCGCCGAGTCCGTGCGCAGCCTGCTGTCGGCGCAGCAGTACCAGGACATGGAGCCCACCCTGCACGACCTCGCCAGCCCCCTGGGCTACCAGGAGCGGCCGTCGCACGGGCGGATGCACCAGAGCTTCGACTACGGCAGCGGGGTGCCCGGGGCCAAGCTGGGCCCGCAGGAGATCCCCCGGCACACGCCCATGAGCGAGCGCACGCGCCGCAGAACCGTGCTCCGCGACGACGAGCGGCACTACCGCCCACACCGGCCCCGGCGCTCGCGGCGCTCCCGCTCCGACAACGCCCTGCACCTGGCCAGCGAGCAGTGCTACCGCCTCAAGGAGAGACCCTCGCTGCGAGCCAGGGACGACTACGACCCCTTCGTGCATCAGAGGAGCTGCAGGGAGACCATGGAGCAGGGTCCTTACAGGGATGTCTACGGCCACTGTCCCCGGACGGTGTCGGATCTCGCCTTGCAGAACCACTTGGGCGAGAGATGGGGGCCCTACTTTGCCGAGTACGACTGGTGCTCCACCTGCTCCTCCTCTTCGGAGTCCGACAACGAGGGCTATTTCCTCGGGGAGCCCATCCCGCAGCCTGCCCGCCTCCGGTACGTGACCAGCGAGGAGCTGCTGCACAAGTACGGCTCCTACAGCATGCCCAAGTCCTCCACGGTGGGGGCCAGGGGACAGTTGCACAGCCGGAAAAGACAGAAGAGCAAGAACTGTATCATATCCTAATGGCACCCTTGCCAGGCACCTTGGGAGAATGTAAATTAACTCACGATCTTGCACTGTTTTAGATCATGTAAGTGCTTTTATTGTAACAAAAAAAAGGCCTGAAGAGTACGGATTTGTTAAGGAGGTTGTAGACTGGCTTCTATAAATAGTCATAATCCTGGGCACAGTGAATATATTTTGCACATCTTACTTTGGAGATAAAAATTTTAAAAGTTCACTTTAGCCTGTAATATTTACCCAGTAGTTTCTCTTCCTTCTCCCAGATACTGCCACCCCCTTGAGCTCTGTTTGTCCGTATGTTTTGGTTGCCACTGTTGACTCTCAGCATCAGTTGTTTGCTGGTAGGTTTTGCTTTCCACCACATTTTTGTTTTCCATTAGCCATGTTGGTAGGTGATTTGTCTCTTGGACAGTTTGGGAGCCTAAGTTATTTCCATGATTGTTGTAAATGCGATGTAAATGAGAGTTTGGAGAAAATATTTTTGTATTTTGTAATATCAGAGGAATTTCTATATCTTAGGAATCACTGGGAAAATGCATGCACGTTCAGAATTGTTTTCAGTCAGAGCTAACCAAACAATACTTTGGACCCCCGTTTCCATTTCATCATCACTTAAGTTTATCAGTGAGAGTCTGAGTTTCATTGGTTTTGAGGGTTTTGGGGTTTTTTTTTGTTTTGTTTTAACCCTTTTTTTTCTGTTTATTTGTTTTGATCCTGGTCAATAAACTGAATGTTTTTTGATTCATTAAATCTTGACAAGCCTCAGTGGCATTTTGAAGCCTGTGATTTGCAGGTACACTCCATCAGTCAGATACAGGAACCCCTGACAGCTGCAAAAGGGCCTTTTTTTTAATTATTACTATTATTAAATAGGAAAGACCAGAACTACCAAATGTCTGCAACATTGTAAATTACCAAAGCTGGAGAAGGAATTTCACACCTCTGTAGAGAACGCTGAAGTTACTAAACATTGAACTATTATTTGGAGTAAATAAAGTGTAAATGGTGCAATTGTGTGATGTCAGCATGACGTTGTTTTGAATATAGACTTGTCTTATGGTGCTCTAGTCTCCTGGGTTAACTGCTGTTCATTACCAAGTGGAAGTCTCAGTATTGCCTCCTGCCTACGACATATGAGAACACCTGCAAACTGCTCCCCACGGGCCCCTCCTGCCTGGCAAGATGCCCTGGCCCCTCTGGGGCTGTTTGTGGCCAGGGTTTGTCCCCTGGGGGGCTCAGCCCAGCCCCTCGCCATGGCAGAGGGCCCCTGCATGGGGCTCAGCTGTGTTGTATTCTGGTGGATGTGAGTTTGTTCTCTGTGTGCTTTAATCCATTGGGGTTCTGCCATCCCAGCTGCAAGCCAAGGCCAGGTTGTCCCAGTGCTTCCCACAAAGAAGCAAGTTTGCAAAAAGGGGCTCTTGGCACCCAGAGCACCTGTGGGGGTTAAGCTAAGGCTGGGCTTTGAGCCACAGGAGGGCTGAGAGCTCAACCAGCTGCATTGCCCTGGCCCATGTGCTGCTGGCACCTCAGGGTGTCCCTGCACCGTGAGGCCAGCCCCTCCCTGCACCCTGGGAACGTGGATCCCACTGCAGGGATGGCACTGGCAGCCCTGGGCACACACAGGGACACCCCCATGCCTACTCAAAGCAGCAGATGCAGAAAAATCTAGAAGATGGATGTCTCCATACCACAGACTATTGCTAGGAATTTTTTTGTTGTTTGTAAAGGACAATGTGATAATTATTATTCCTTAAAAAAAAAGAAATGATACTTAAATATATTTAAAAAATGTTTTTTCCAGTTGGAATAAATGGAAATATTCATCCAATGGGAAGAGTCTTGTGTACATTTTTTGCTCTTAAGGAGTGTTGGTTAATCATGAGTAGAAAACTTGATTTTTACTGAGCTGGTCTTGAAATAAAAGCACAAAAACCAGCTCAGCTCGATCGTTGGCATGGTTTTGGTGGGCAGGGAAAGCTGGTGGAGGAGCTTCTCCTGCACACCACACACCTTCCCCAGGGTTGGTGACCTGGTGTTGTAACACCTGGACCCATTATTTGTTGTTAAAAAAGCCACATCATAGATTCATTAAGGTTGGGAAAAAACTCTAAAATCATTGAGCAAGAACAACCCAACACCACCATGTTCACAACTCAAAGATATTCCCAAGAGCCATATCCACACAGCTTTTGAAATCTTCACCTGATAAAAGCCAGCACAGCTCAGCTGTAATCCCTGCTGGGCCTCTGGCATACTGGGGGAGACTTATCAACCTAAAATGTATAAATATCAGCCTTTTCTTAGAAGTTCACAGATCTTTCCATGTTTTCCAAAACAAACCTGTTAAGCTGGATAGGGGTATTGCTTACAGCAGCAAATATGACACTGTAACTACAGGTTATTCTATAATTGGAATTTAATATGTACAGTTTAATTCATTGCCAGTGATTAAAAGCACAACAAATGTCTGTCAGCTCTGGTACAGCTGAGCTGCTCTTGTGCAGCAGGAGCTTGGGTAGCTCAGCAAATGGTAAAAAACAAATCCCAGCCTTTCCCCTTTCCCTGCTTGCTGCCTCTCCCCAGGGGCAACAGAACAAGTTTAGAGACTCCTTGCAGCAGAATTGCAGCATTCTGCACATGCAGTTTGGCTACTAAAATCCCAGGCACAGTGCCTCTGTTCACACAATGGTTTTGCTGCTGGAAGCAACTCTTCAAAATTTGGTTCTCACTGCAGAGCATCTCTGCATCCCTGCAATGCACTCCAGTTTTAATGCAGTGCTGGAGTTGGAACAGATGGGCAACAAACAGGGAGAAAAGAGTCTCTCAGATGATGTTCCCCTCTGATGGACCCTTCACCAGCACCACAGAAAAGTGGCAGATCACATTTTCTAGGAAAGTCAGAGTTGGTACAAATTTCAGCAATAAATGCAAATCCAGCTTCCAAACCCTTTTGATTTTTCATATGGGCTCCAGAAGTCCAATACACTTTGAGGCACGTGATTGAAAAAGAAAAAAGAAGTTGGGTTTTTTCTTTCTGCTTAGCCCAGTTGGAGTATGATTAACCATTTCTGACAAACCCACTGAGCTTGAGGGATGGAGCTACAAGTCTGTAAAATCTTGTTCCATTGCCATCTGGCCCTGCTGATTCCCCTCTCTGTGCCTGCTGCCCATGGAAGCGGGGCCCGTGTGCTGACGTTGCTTTTGCTTCTCCAGAGCTGCTGAAGGTGACACCACCTAAAGCTCAGGGTGAGTGTCAGTGGCTCCCAGTTCCCCTGGGGACACCTGCAGTGTCCCTGCTTTGGCCAAGCTGGAAGCTTTTTGCTGGGCTCCTCCAGACAGCTGTGCTGCCAGAGCCAGCCTGGCACACTGTCACTGTCACTTACAAAAATAATTAAATCTGCTTGCTGTGGTCTATTGCTACCACAAGTTTCTTCTGGAAAATATCTCTTTTTTGTTCCTTTTTTTTCTCCAGAAAGTCCTTGGCAAAACCCACCCAGTGGTACCATGGGATGGGCTGGTGTTAACCTCCATTGCAAAGCCCAGGTTTGCATCACATACTTGGCCATGACTGGTGTGATGGTGGGAGCACAGCATCCTTCACATCCATGTTCCCCAGCAGACATGGGGGGCTCCCTAAGGTCCCTGCAACACCTGAAACATCCCAGCATGACAACATGTTGGCCCAAAAACCACTAGAGCTGTGCAGGGAAGCTTCTAGCACACCTAAGGCTTGTTTTTCAGGAAGTCAAAGGCCACACAGCCTTGAACCTGGCAGATACAGCATAATGCGATGAGCAAAGCCTCTGCAGAAAGACCAGAAGTGTAAAGTTAGAAATATTCAGCAGCACCTTCTCTGGAAATTATCATCCACAGATAATCCCACATTTGCTAAAGGCCCAAGTGACTCTGGCATAGCCCAAAGCACTCTGGCTTTGAAAACCTAGTTGCTTATGAAGGAAGGGACAGCATTGCTGAGTGGAGGGTTAATAAATTACCTCAGTTTGGCAAAGACTGACTGCTCCTGAGAAACAGACACATGTTTACCCTCACAATTTAATAGCCCAAAAATCCATGCCTGTGCAATATAGGGCTGGCAGCACCCACCTGGCACTGCTGCTGTGCCCCCTCCCCAGCTCTCAGCTAGTCTGGGCTCCTGGGCTTTGAACTGCCCTGGTATCTGATGAACTTTGCTCTTTCAGGCTAAAAAAAAGCTCCCAGTTCCTTGCATTTACATACAATTGTGCTATTCTTGAAATCTAGGCTGTCCTCATTCTCCAAGATTATCTGCCACCTATTAGATGACCATCCTCTATGTCCAGAAAAGCTCATTAACTTAGAGCAATTCCAGAGGATTTTATTTTAAAGATTAGCCTTTTTTTTTTTTTTATGCAATACACTTTTAACCTAGATCCTCAAAAATCTATTTAGGAATTCAGATTCGGTTTCAGTACAAAGGGGAATCACTGGAGAGCTGGGGCCCCTTTCCAAAAGCATCCACAAGTTTGTCTGAATCTCTGAGGAAGGAAGAAAAATTTAAAAGTTCAAATGATTTGAATTTGGTGCCTCTGCCCATCAACAATGGACTCCAGTGTTGTGCTATGTGTTAAAGCATGAGGTTCATCTGCAGCCAGGCTGCATCCTCAGCAGGGAGGAGCAGAGGAAGCCAGGTCACAGGATTTACCACCTATGGGACACTGGTCCTTAGGTCAGGGACCAAAGGCAGCTCCACCTTTCTGCTTCTTCACTTCTTATTAAGCACTCAGCAAATTACCAGTTTCCTTGTTCTAGGCAAACCCAGTCAGTTGCTAGAGCATTCTCGGGAGAATTTTCCCCTTGTAAAAGCAAATATTTATATCTGCTGTGCTCTTAGAGGCTCTGGATATGATCAACTCTTAAGGCAAGATTTAGCTGAAAGAGATGATTTATTAAAATGGATAAACAAAGCCCTGTGAAGCAAGTTAATTCAGTCTAAATAAAGCATTAAGCTCTGAAGAGCACACATCAGATCACAGTATATATCTATATGTACATACATCCCATGTAATTCCTGCAGTCAAAGCTCAGCCCTCTGGACTGGGATCCCAAATCAACAGCCAGGAGAAAGCCAGCCCTGAGCCAGGCTGCATCAGGCAATGAACACATCAGCACATGCCCTGCTCTCTAACAAACCAGCCAGGCAATCACTGCCACCCCAAACACAGGGATGGATCCCTTCAGCTGCCAGCCCTGTGTGTGCCCTGTGCCTCAGTTTCCCCATCTCCAAACCTCCACCACAATCATGCTGTGAACAATAAGGAACTTTTAAAATCTGGGGTGAAGGAGGCTGGCAAAGGAGTTCTGATTTAAACCAGTGGCTCAGGGCTTGAGCCAGCTTTGTTGGCACTGCATGCCAGCAATTTCTATCAGAGTTGTTTCCTCCCTTAGATCTTTGCTGCTATAGAGCTTTAGCTCTATAAAACTTGGGGTTTTTTCTTCTTTTCTGTAAGTTGGGCCTTAATTGTCAATTATCTGCTCGTGAGAACGCTTTCATGGCTGATGCTGGAGCAGACTCAAGCCGTTTTTATTTTGGTACTTGGATTAATTAGCTTTATTGGAAGAGGGAGGCAGGGCAGGGATTCATTCTCGCTGCTCATCACATATTCATTATTTACATTTTTCAGTATCCCAAGTAACTTGGCACAGAAAACAAATAAATGAAGACTGAAACATACACAAAACATCTGGAGCTGCTGCAATTCTGTAATTATCACTGCTCATTCACAATGCACAGAATGCCTGTTGGAAAGGCCATTCAATGGAGATTTTTCCTGTCAGAGGCTTTCCTGTCAGAGGATGGAGCCCCTCCATCCTCCTGCCCCATCTGCCTGGCTTAGGTCTGACCTTGACTCCCCACCAAAAGCCAAAGCAGCAAAATTGCTCCTTGTTGGAAGCAGCAGCCTCTCGAGCTCCTGGCCCAGGACAGTAAACACAGCTGGGCACATTAGGGCTGCTGAATAATTTATGTGATGACTCTTCAAAATAGTAAATCCTGCTTCCTCAATCCACTCCATCCCTCATCACGTGCCTGCCGAGCAGTTTGTGATTATTTAGGAAGTTTTACTAAATTCATAGACTCCTGTAAGAAACAGTTTTAAAATGTTGAGTGAAACACTTGCATCTCACACTGCTCTCTATTCATGTGACCACACAAGAGCAAAGGGGAGCCAGGGAGAGTCACTGCAAAATCCTCGAGGCTTAGATGAAAATTTTCAATATTTTGGTCTAACAGATGCAATGCTGCCCTGTGCCCCCCCTGCAGCTCTACACTGCTCTCACCCACCACTGAGGAGTTAAAAACTTTATCCTTGGGTAACACATGGATGAAATGGCAATTTTTTTATATGCCAGGAAGGCCAGGCCTCGGCACAGCAGCATTTGAGCATGGGGAACCTCAATGAGACCTTGGTGATGTGGCCCCAGCCTGGGGTGGAGATGGCTCAGCTGGGAGCACTGGTGGGGTCTGCCTGCCTGAAGGGAAAGGAAAAAAAGGAAAGGGAAAGGAAAAAAGGGGAAGGGAAAGGCAGAAGGGAAAAATAAATGGGAAAGAGGAAAGCAGAAAGGCAAAGGAGAAGAGGAAATGAAAGGGGAAGGGGAGACGCTTTCTCCTTGCTGGACACACAGCAAGGCAGCCCCTGGGCAGGAGCATCAGAGCAGCCTCCTCTCCCAACACCTGGCCTTCCAGCAGTTCATTTTAGAATTCACAGAATTCTAACACAGAATTTAGAATTTAGAATGCTGGGAATAAGCGTGCCTGGCTTCACAACCTGGCCCAGTTGTGACAGTAGAGGGTTTTGCTCAGAGGAGGCAAATCTTTGCATATTTATGAAGATAATTGTTTACGGCAAAGATACAAAGAGGAGAAGTTGATTTGGGATGCACAGAGAACTGGAGCAAACAAGGCTGGCTCCCCACAGGGCTTCATGCAGCCCCAGAGATCCCTGCCTTTAATGCTCCTGGATTGTTAACAGCTGGGAGAGGGTGGGGAGAGCTTTTCTAGGGGGAAAAAGGCAAAAATCTCCCAGTTTCACTTTCATAATTTGGAGTTTCAAACCAATGTTTATGACAATGTCATAATTGCTGAGCATCCACTGGGCTCAGGGAATAAAATTCCTTTTATTCATCTCCAATGTCAGGATTTGCAAGTGCAAGAGATTTTCAAGAGCTTGTCTCAGTCCCTATTTGTATGCAAATCATGTTGTAACATTTCTTAGACTAAAAGACCTGATTTTTGCTGTCATCAGTCAAAGCATCTGTCAGCCTTGTCAGAAAAGAAAGACTTTGATTCTTTCAGGTCAAAACAACCCAAAATTATTGCTAGAATATTGCGATTGGTTTAAGACGTGAAGATTACAATGAAAATTGCTCAATCCTCATTTTTCCTTTCAGTGAAATTTAAATTTTGATTTTATTTCTAGGTGTAATGAAATTTTTTACCACAGGTGACAGTTTTAAGATCAGAGTTCAGTGCAATATTCCAGACCTCCATAATTGGGCAGGGAGCAGTACTGGATACAATCACATGTACAGGAGAAAACTGGGATGAGGAATGAAACAAGCTAGAGAATGGGCAAAAATAGTAGAAAATTGAGTAGGAGTTTGTGCCAAGGCTTGAAGGCAGCAAGTGAGGCTCCAAGATCAAACACTTCCAGAGATGCTGTAAGCACCAAGTGCTTGGGAATAGGGTTCTCTCCAGGAGGCAAACCCTCTGTCCAGAGAGGGAAATTTGCATTGTCCCTGTACATGTGGACCCCAGAAGGCTGAGGTTTTGCTCATTATAAAAACAAAAAAGGGCTGCTTCAGCTGACCACTGTGACCAGCCGAGCAAGCAGCCTCTGCCTGGCACTGAGCATCCACCTCCAGCACAGAAAACAGAGGCACAAGGCTCTCTCTCTCCTGCCCATACACACACAGACATCACAGCCTCCACCATTTACATGAGGAACTGTGAAGAAATAACATGTTATAATAACAGCATGGATATATCCCTCAAGCTCTGAACGATAAGGCAGTAATCATTTCACCAAAGTGAAGAAAGACTTCCCAGCACTCTTTCCTAAAGATAAGCATGTTCTGGGACCAGCATGATACCCTCTCCCCACCAGCATGCACGTTTTCCCAGAGCAGTGATGCTCCCAAAAGCCACTACATTAACCTATAGGCAGAACAGCCAGTTCCAAATCAGCTCCAGATGTGCTTCCATCTAGCAGCCCTGATAAACACCTTGCCTGTATTTTCATACTGTATTATTTATTCATGGAACCTTGGGATATGAGGGGCCTCAGGAGCAGTGGGAGGACACTACATACCCACAAAGTAATATTTCCCTCTCACTGATGCATTACCATCACTTTCTGAGCACAGGACTGTGCAAATGGATTGCCCACCAGCATCTTCCCAGGCCTCTGCCCACCTGCAGAGCACACACTTCTTATTCTTCTCACAACACAGCACAAGGCACAGGGGGCATTTTCTCAACTTAACCTTAACCTGATGGCTAATTTCCTCCCTCAGTCTGTGTGTATTTCAGAAGCTGAATTTCTGAGGTTTGTGGCTGGCTATCTATCTATCTATCTATCTATCTATCTATCTATCTATCTATCTATCTATCTATCTATCTATCTATCTATCTATCTATCTATCTATCTATCCATCCTATCAAATGCCACTTGCACCAGCAAGTTTGAACCTTGGCATGGGCAAGCACTTGAGCACGAATGTGAACAGCCACTCCTAGAATGGTTTGGGCTGTAAAGGACCTCAAAGATCTTCGAGTCCCACATCCCCTGCCAGGGAACACCTCCCACCAGAGGTCCACATGGCCCATCCCACCCACACACAGCAAGGATGAACTGACAGCTGCAATCATGGGATAATATTTTGGTGCCACAGAATTTTGCCTTTCTAAATTAAGCCCATGAAGTGAGTAGCTGGTATAAAGTACAGCTGGATGTGTGGTGGTGGTGATTATAAACTCCAATTTAAAATGGGAGGAAAAAAGCCCAACGGCTTTCCTTGACTTCCCCCACATTTTCAAGGTCAGTCACCCAGTCCTGAATACCAGGAGGGAAATGCAAACACCTCTCCAACTGTTTTTGGAAAACTGAAACATTTAATGCCAAGGCCATTTGGTCCTTGTCTCCAACTTTGAGCTAAAAATATACTGATTTCTAAAAGGCTCAGGTGAGAAAAGAAAAGAGCATTTAAAGTTCTTCGGAAAAAAAAAATAGAAAGAAAACGAGATACAAATTCCTGTGAGATTTTTACCTATTTCATGCCACAGCTTCAATCCCATAATTAGGTCTCCTGTCACTTCACTTGATGCTCTGTCCCATTTATCTGCAACTTTTTGACCCTGTTTTCATATCCAGTAATATTTTTTTTCCATTACCATTCTCAAAAGAAGAAAAAAAAAAGATTCTTGACCTTCATTCTGATGACTGAAATATGTAAGAACTGTTTTAACTTTCAAAGGAGGTGATAATTGTGTCAGGGCAGGATATTTATAAAGTAGGAGATATATAAATACATATATGCAGATATACAGAGACAGATAGATGATAGACAGACAGACAGATAGATAGGAGAGGGCAGTACTGGGTGCAAGTCTGATTTTTTTGGCAAAGCACAAATGCAGGCAGTGGCTGCAGTGAAAAGCTGGGGCACAGAGGGCAATGAAATCTCAGTCAGAATTTATTAACAGTGAAGGACCTTCGTGCCTGTGAAATGGTACATGCTTCCAGGCAAATCCAGGCAGTGAAATCATGTTCCCAAATGCCAGATCTCAGAATAGATGAGCCTGATGTCAACTGCATCACCCTTTTATCTGTTTATTAAGTGAAGACAGAATATCTGTTGCATAAAAGCAAGCCAAGCCACCTGCTGCCAAAGAGCCACCTTCCCTCTGCCACAGACAAATGTCTTCACAGCTAATTTATGCTCAGACTGTACTTCAAGTCACACTGCGCTTGCCAGATTTTGAAAGACCAGATTTCTCACTGCCACAACACAACCCCAAAAGGAGTTACCTCCTCCTCCTCTGGGTATGAACACCCAGTGACAGCCACAGCTCCCTTGGAGCAACTCCTGGCCCGGTCAGTGAGACCAACCAGAGAAAACCTGCAAAAGGCTGGACCCAGGATATTTGGGACAGAGATCTGGTGTAGCAAACCCCTCCTGTGGCCGATCTCCTTTTGCAAATGTACACCTCAAACATGTCTGCACTGCTCCCAACAGCTTCACCACTCTGGTGATGGGTCCTGCTCCAGCCACCAGCACCTGGCTTTGATCCCTCCCTGCAGCACAAGTGCCCAGGCTGAGGCTGCTGTTCCTCCCACCCCAGTGTCAGGTTGTGTGGCCATGTCCCCCAGGAGGGATGAGCCAGCAGCAGCAGGAGGACTTCACCTGGCTTACAATCAGTCCTGGCATCTCCATGGCAACTCCAGCAGATGCTGTATCCCTAATGGCTCCCAAGGAACCGCTGCTCTCTCACAAGCAGCAGTTGCAATCAACTTCTGTCTTGGTCATCTCCAAGGGAGCAAGAGGATAATGCAGAAAAAATTGTTAAGAGGCACTGAAAGCACTTTGAACAGTGTAATTGCCTCAACAATTCCTCTGGATTACAATTAATCTGCTCCTTAAAATGCACAATATTTCTTGTGTCTCTCAGCTTTTGTTCTGCTGCTCCTGCTCACTGCTGCCCTGCACATATCCATGGAGGAGGCAGAAGGGAATTGTCTCAGTTTCAAGACAAATTTCAGTAGGAAATGCCCTGGAATGAGCATGTCCTCTAAGGAGAAAGCGCTTCAATATCTCTCTTGGCTGCTTCCCTCACACAGTAATGGTGGGAACAGCCAGGAGAGGGATGGAGAAGGAGCTGCCTTTACAACTCACAGGGACAGCTGGTCCTGGTGCCCCTCTGGACAATGAAAGGGGCTCTAGCAGGAACCTTGGAGCAGCAAGCTGGAATGGCAGAACAGGCTTCCCCAGGGCAACAAGCAAGAGGCAGCAGAAAGTCTGCAGCTGTACCCAGGCTGAGGGACCTCCTGGCAGGCAGGGGGTGACACAGGTCCAGTGTACCAAAAAAACCCCAGAGCAGCAGTAGAGGCACGGCAGGGACTGGGCAGCAGCAGCCCAGCTCCCAAACACGGCAGAGAGAGAGAGACTGCTTGGGATTCCTCACCAGCTGATCCCTGGGCCCGGGTGTGCACAGGGTGAGGGCAGCTCCCAGGGGGAAAACAAGGATGTTCCCAAGTCCTGGCAGGGCACACACTGGCTCTGGGCTTCTCTACAGCACAGCAGCAAAAGAAGCCAAGCTGGCAAGCTCAGTCACAGTGCTGAAGCAAAAAAAAAAAAACCACCAAAAACAAGCAGGCAAAGCCCACAGGAACAGCAGGATCCCTGGTCAGAGGTACCAGCTGCATGTGCCCATGGAACAGAACACTCAAAGGAAGGGCTGCCTCTCACCTGCACCCAACTCCCTCCAGGAACCCCAGCTCAGCTCCCATTTATTGCAACAGCCCCAGACCAGGCAGGATGGGGGGCTCTGAATGATATGACATATGGACAGCAGCTACCCTGGGCACAAACAAAACAGATCAAAAACCCCAAAAATTGTATGGGATAATAAACCATCCCCAAGACAGGGACTGAGTGGGATGTGCCATGCTCAAATGGGGTTACTCTACCAGGATGAGGTTTCACCATCAGAACATGACAGATCCCAAATGCAAGCATGGAAAATCCAAAATCGTTACCCTACTGTGCCTTTCAGCTTCAGCATGTCAGGGGGAGAAGTGTCTGAAAACCTACTGGAGAGTTTTTGCAGTAAAAACACTAAAATCAGTCTCATTGTAAGGCATAAAAGAGTCCTGACTTAAATTCTACATCAGAGTCTCAGTTCTGCCCACAAGAGCACCTCAAATCCCCGACCGACGTGCATCTTTCCGGAAATCTTTCACAGGTGGATGATCATACTGCAACAACACCTGAGGGATTTTATCTTTTCAGCTAAGTGAAAAGTGTATTTTTTTCTCATGCAAAGCTGCTGGGCAGCTCTCCCCATGGGCCACAATGACACAGGAGTTTGCACCAGTATTGGGGCAGGAATACACCTGACACCACCCAGGCACCCCAAGTGATGTCCCCCCTCAGTGCTGGGGTGCACCCCTGAGGATCACTGGGCAGGATTTGGCTATCCATCACTACTCAGGAGCCAAAAGGCATTTCTGTCTCATGGCCCACAACTTACTCACCCCCAGCCTCTATGGTGGGAGTTCTCCCTGCCAGTTCCTCCAGCTCCACACACCAGGATTTCAGAAAAAGCAAATTACGCTGGTTTTAGGGTTAACGTGTTTGCATTCATATTCCAAGACTTGCTTTCACATCTATAACTCATTTTCCAGCATCTTCAAGCAAATTTCACACTGTTGGAAAAATGTCAAGGGTTTAATCTGATATGTGTGATACTTACTGATGCCACTAGGGAGGGAGATGATCGTATCTTCCACTTCCCATCATGTTTCTTGCAGGAGTGAAAACATGTCAGGAGAATTCACTGGGTTTCACTATACTTGGTACATGCAAATGAACACAAATCAAACTCTCTGAGGAGCACAGACAAATAACTTTGCATATAAAGAGACCCAAGCTTATGTGACTGAAAGCTTATCTGTTTTTTCCAGTTGCATGAGACAGTCTGAGGAAATGTGACTTTGCCAATGAGCCTTGCCATGGCTGTGACCTGCATCAGAGAGCAGGACCTGAAGCCTAGGACCAGCCCCCTGCAAGCCTCATGGCTTCAACTGGATTAAGAGAGGAATAAATACAGCAAGAAAAAGATGAAAACTCTAATGAATACATCAATACTGGGATTTTTGCTCAGATTAGTGTATTGCCTGCAATATCAGCAGGAAAAGATTCCTTCAAATCTGCAAGAATTCCAGAGAGGGCTTCCACACACAGCAGAGAAGTCAGTGGCAATCTTGTGCCACAAAACAAAACAAACAGAAAAAGCAAGCAGGAATGAATGTTCTTTCTGTTCTGAATTGGTTTGAAACCCAGAGTTTAAAACAAAGTGGCTGCAGACTGGAAGTTAATGGTTTGCAGAGCTGTGGTGGGGCTGGGGCTCCCATGGGGTCTCAGAGAAGGGTGGCAGGGCTGATTTGGGCACAGTTGCCCTCTGTTCTGGGCATGGTTACTGGATGAGCAGCCAGCCCACAGATCCATGCAGGAGAGTTTGTGCCACGAGGGCTTTGTGCCATGAAAACAGCTGAAGGATCTCAGTATGCCCAGTGCCAGAGGGAGCAGGGACATGCCACAGGCTGCAGCCCCAGCTGCTCACACTGTGCTCAGGCAGCCAGGCTTGCACCACTTCACATCCCAGCAGAATGGAATGACTTCAGTTAAGCCCTTTGCTGTGGCAAGTCCTTTTCTCTACTGAGAAAATAAATGCTTTATTTTAAACCTTGGGATTTGGCAAAGAGAGGAAAAAAAAAAGATTTCATATTTGAGTTTTGGTCCTAGCCTGACCACCTGCCAACCCAGGACAGGAGGCAGGGACAGGCACCAGTACCAAATGGTGGGGAGGACACCCATCACTGGATGGGGGGGACCAGGCATGTCAAATGTCACCCAGCCTGTCCAATCCAATCCCCACACTGCTGCTGGCAGCCCTTCTGGGCCTGTGGATTAAATTCAGCTATCACTAATGCATGGCATTACGCTGATACCCAAATATCAATCAATATTATTGACTTCAGTAAATTCTCCTCTGAGCTTATAACTGTAATTTAATTTTGCCCAGACCAAATTAGAAAAAGCAGGCTGCATGAAAGCAATATTCCTACAGCTTCATTTCAGAAAGACATTTGGATCTCAGAAATAGGACTTGAAGTGTTTGTAGCAAGGAATATGCTTAATTAGATTCATGTCTGAGAAGTCCCCAGCTGTTCTGCAGACAAACAGAAATATCTGAAATTTCTTCCAGCTCTATGGAGACCAGAGATTGGCTCCTCTCCCTGTTGCCCCAGTCTGAGAGATTTGCACTTACGATTATTATCTGGTGCTGCTTCAGACAAGACAAGATGCCACACAATCTCTGAGCACAGAGCAAATATTCCAGCATTTGTTTCATGATTACTTCCACCCTGTTCACTTCAGCATCTGAAATATTCTTTGCTTCTTTTTTTTTCCATGTGAAAGGCTTTTTGGAAGTTGGACGTAACATACATTCATTATGAAATGAAAATACCTCATGTGTTCAGGATGGAAAAAAAATCCCTAGCTTTCAAGAAAGCTTTGTGAGCTTATTAAAAACAAGAGTGCTCACTATGCATGTTATTCTGCCAAATGAAAAATTCCATCCTTGCTTCTCAGGCTTGTAAGCTGCTTTGTGTGCTCAAGACATCTCTTTCCAGTGTCCAGCACATTTTCATCATTAGTCCAACTTGGAATAAAATATTAGCTGCCTTGTACCAACAGAAGGGACTGCAGGGCAGCCACACTTTGGCTCCATGTTCTTTGGAAAGGGATTCTGGAAAAGTCACCAGTGACAATGCCCATGCAGCCCTCAGACTTTGGGAGCAGCCCCCCGTGGCACAGGGAACCCTCATACCCAAACCATGCATCTGGGGAGAGGCTGAAACAAGAACTGTGTGCCAAAACCACAGCAGGCCATAAACACCACAGCTCGAGAAGAGGCATGACTGCCTCCAAAATCCACATCCCTGGGGCACTGTGGCAAGTCCAACCACACAGGGAAAGATGCAGTCTGGGAGCTTCAGTTCCAGATGCAATTTCCAGGCCCATCTCACCAGCATGGCTACCTTCCCCTTCTCTTCCTTGGCTCCCCATTACTCACCCTAGCCCTTTTTATAGGAGCCCCAGCCCCACTCCTGGCTAATGCTTTGAGACAAATCTGTGGGGCATGGTGGGGGCTGGTCAATGTACAGGTTAGTCCTCCTCTCCTTCTTTCCTCTCATTTCTTCTGCTACCACTTGTACTCCCCCATAACCCATCCAAGAACCCAGGCTGAGCTGGGAAGAGGTGTGGATAGACACTGTCAAATCAGGCAACCAGCCACTCACTGCCCATGGAGGAGCCCAGCTGGGCATCCTGGCACAACCAGCTGCCAGGCTGCTGGGTACAGCCCTGAGCACGGGGCATTTTGGGGATGGAGTCTTACCAAGGTTGTTCCAAGCAGCTGGGGCTGGATACACAGCAGAGCATGGGGACAGAACACCAAACACCAGTGATGCTCAGGAAAGGGAGGTTAACCCCTTACTGCCAAAGGTACCCACTAGGGGGTGTCTCTGGTGAGGCACATCAGACAGGGAATATTGCCTCAAACCGTGCTGCAGCTGGGCTGGATCTCACAGGGAGCAATCCACAGAGCAAGGATCAGACTGACAAAATGCATCTATGCAGATCACCTCCAGCAGCCAGTGGAACAAGTCAAGGAACTTAGCCAGCAATTCACTCCACATGACTGCAAAACCCTGCATTTCATCTGACTAAGGATGAGTAACAGCAAATACAAGGATGTACAAACATTTCAGGAGCTTTGAAGAGCTGCTCTCAGTAACCAGCAGCCACATTCATTATCCCATAGCCACCTGAAATGGGAGCTCTCAGTCTCCCTTGCCACACTACAGGCCAAGTCAGTCCATTGGTCAGCAGTGGCATTTGGGTGTGTGGGTTGGTAATTTGAGGCTGTTCAGTGCTGAATCACTCACAGCTCATGTGCTGTGGCAGATCACACTCTCTCTGCAAGAGCTCTCTTTCCCCTAGTTCTTCATTCCCATTTATCTTATAAACAATTAAGACTCTTTAAGAAGATAATCAGTTTGGACTTTGAAGCTTTTTTTCTCTGATCTGTGTTTTTTCCTTAAAATGCAACTTCAAATATTGTGGCATTCTTGATCTTTTCTGTTTCAGTAACAAGCTGCTAATTGTAATTAATTTTATCATGTGGAAATTCAAAAATCTGCTCTGGATGCATTCCTTTGAATTTAGTTAAAAGGTATTTTTTGAGCTGACAATCACTTTGACTGTAGCTTGTGAGAAAGAATCAAATTTTAAACTTACAGGAAAAGCTCATTTTACTGCAGGGCTGAGAATCCACCGTCCCAGAGCTCACTGGCATTGAGAGGTGCTAGTGAGAGCCAGAGCAAATATTTCTCTGGGCTTCCACTTTCAAGCAGTATGTTTTAGATTACACTTAAGTGGATTCAGGAGAGGAAACTGGGGGTGGTGAGTGGAAAGGATGCAAGTAGGTAAGAATGAAAGGAGGCAGCACATGGAAAATTGGAAGGAAACAGTCAACTAAAGAAAAAAAAAGATGCACAGAAAGGGTGAGGAGGTACTGGCAGGATTGAGAGTAGATCATACAGAAAGCTCAGTTACATGTACCAGACTGAATAGATAAGGATAATAAGGAAATGTATAAGGCTAATATATCAAAGGATTGCTGCTGGGCACTTCAAAAATTGCTGTGAGTCACTGGAGGTGGGATGGAGAAAACAGGAAAAGAAGAATGAGCAAGAGAAAAACACCAAAATGATAATAACATTAAAAGATATTGAAATATATATTGAACAGTATACAGTTCAAAATATTAAAAGTACATTATTTTCATGTTTGAACAACTGTGCAGGAAGAAAGTGGCATCCTGTGCCCAGGAGGGAGGATGTGGCCAAACAGAGGCTGTGCCCATGGGGAGCTGGTGTTGGGGGATGGGGGCAGGAGCCAGCCTGGGCTCAGGTTCTGCACAAACCCACTGTGCCCACCCTCCTCTTCCATCCTACCAGGAACCAAACCTGCCTCCACTGCACCGTGGGACAGGGGTTACCTTGCATCAGGTGAAGCTAATCCTTTGTGTGAGTCCTTCTGTGGACATTGTGTCTTCTTCCACCATCTTCCACCAGCCAGAATATGCTTCTCCTTTTGAGGATGGGATGTCTCTGCCCTCCAAATCATTATCATGGCAAATAGGCAGGATGCAATATATATTACAGCAACCTGCAGAACCCAAGCAGTGCTAGTGGGATATAGAGAAGCTGTGGAAATAAAAACTTGTATTAAACATGAACTTCTGCACTCAAAGTCTCAAGTGGGCAAGAGCAATGGCTGCTTTGCAAAACAGCAACGGAGGGCAAGGCTGCCTCTAACTCTGGGGATAATTGTCATGGAAACTACAAGTAAAGCAGCACAAAACACAAGAAGGTATGAAAAAGGTAGCTGAAAATAGCTGCTCTGAAATATCTCTTCGCAAAGGTTCTAGACATTAAAAGGCAACTGAATAAACAGCTTAGTAATTTTAGATGTTCTTGGAAATGGATTTTAAAGGGAAAAATGGGGCAAACCACAAAACTGTGGCTCAGGGAACACTCCAGGAAAAAAAAATCTGAGAGAAAAATGAGTGCAAGTATGACTCCTACAAGATTTACAATACACATACGTACAGATGTATAGACAGACAGATAAACTCATGCATGTGTGTGTGATTACATAGAGCACAGAGTGCATATTTTTAAGTACATAGAGTGTGCATACATACATAGATGTATACACAATATATATACACTATGGGGGAAAAAATACTGAAAAGCAAAGGCAGCACAAATGAAATCCTTCCTGTATCCAACTGAAGATGAGAGGGTTTCTCAGAGGTTAACTTGACTGAAGTCCAAGGTCTTGAGCAGGAAAGCAAGTTGTCTGATGAGTTGGAGCAGTGTCTAAATGGCATCTGCCCAAGGATGGCTGTGACCAGAAAACACACAGAGAGCGTGAGATCCAGCACCCGACAGCAGAACGGATTTGTGCCAGAGAGCCTCCAGCCGACGGGGAGGCAGCGGCAATTCCCAGCAAGCAGAGATGGCCACAAACCAGACACCTTCGTCTCTGCTCAAAAAAGCAGCAAACTGCATTTCACAAAGTGCCTTCTCGTTGCTCCAAGGAACACCTCCCTGTGCCAGACGGATGGTGACACATCCAGGGATATTCTTCCAGCCAAAACTGCCGGTACAAGGAGCTGCAAGCACAGGGGAAGGAGCAGGGGTGCCAGTCCAGAAAGTGGAACAGCAGGTACAGCCTCATGTCATGGTGCTGGGAATGACAGGGCAGGATTCAGTGTGAACACAGAGGAAAGCAGGTGAGGTGTGGAGGTACTGTCATGCAGGCCACACTAGAAAAACATTAAAGGGTGGTTTATGCACCTTGAGAGGAATGAATTGTGTTGTAACAGAGAAGAGCGTTAGCTGAAAGAAGCTAAGAAAAGCAGCAGAATATATGTTACATCACTCAGTAGTACTTGCTGCTGGCTAGGGCCAGGATAATCCCACCCCAATTCTTGTGCCACACTGGAATAAACAGTGAATTAACCAGGAATAACTCTGCAACAGCAAATTGTATATATGCCCTAGAAAGTGCCAAGCAATGCGTTTCAGCAGGCAAGACAAAAAGAATTCAAGGCGAGTACCAGAGATGTTCTGGGGCTCTGTTTGGAGCTGCTGGTGCTGTTGTTTGCCTTGTTATACACCTGCACACTAGTAAAGGACTGTTATTCCTTTACCTATATCTTTGCCTGAAAGTCCCTTAATTTCAAAGTTATTTGGAGGGAAGAAGGTCATATTTTCCATTTCAAGGGAGGTTCCCACCTTCCTTGGCAAACACCTGTCTTTCAAACCAAGACAGTTGGTCATATCCACACCATGTAAAATATAATTATCAGTAACTCCAGTGTCACCCCAAAGGAAGGCAACAGCAGAACCATTCCATTCACCAGAGGTGATTGCTACTCCCAAGTGCAAGGAACTGGGAAAAAAAAAAGGTCCAGAGAGCAAAAGATGAGGAGAGGAAGGTCAAGGGAGAGGTGAAAGGAGAATGGAAACGGAGAGAAAAGTAATCCTAGCTAAGAGGCAATTCTAATCAGCCACAGGGAGAGAGAATTCAACACAGTCCCAGCTGCAGAGCAGTGTGCTGTGGGGACAGGAGGAAAACTGCACAGCAGCAGGGGCTGGATGCTGCAGGCAGTCAGGGCTTTACAGGGCACGAACCGGGTATTTATGAAATACCACGAGGCACAGGTTTCTTTACTTCTGAGAGGTTGCAACATAGAAAGATACCAAAAGGAATTAATTACATGGGATTTTTTACCCAGTAATGTCAAGTCACAGCTCAGGAAGATTAAATATGCAACCAGAAGTCACCTACATTGACGTAATGCCACTAATAACAGTAGCATTTATAGAGGGCTAAATCACACTTCCCTTGCGTAAGGCCTTTCTCTCTGACCTTTGAAGGCTTGATCTCCAGACATGATGTAAATCATCTGGAGAGTTTTCTTCACCTCTACCGGGTGAAGGATATTCCTACTCAGTGAAAGCACAGTTAGTCTTGCAAATAAAAGAAAAAAATACACTGGAGGTATTTATCTTTTGGGGCACTTGAGTTCTCTGCTTCCCAAAGTCACTCTGTGCAATAGCAGTGCTCTTTCCATCAGTTGAGGAGGATCCTCTAGCACTGCACAGAGACAGACTCTCAATTCCAGATGGTTTGAATTTTCTGCTCACTTATTAAAACCAACATTAAACCCCCTAAAGTAACAATCCAGCTATTTTCACCAAAACTGAAGTTTCTCAGGCTAGCAACTTGCCCATTAGTAAAAGCAAAACATTTAGGGAGATCAGTGCCTGGGCACGAGGGCACAGCACCGTGTGCACCCTGAAATCCCACTCACTCTGGGACTCAAAGGTGCACTCAAGAGAAGGAAACAAGAGCACCTTCCACAGTTAAATTGGTGTTAAATAAGAGTACATTCCACAGTTAAATTGGTGTTCAAGCCAATGGGCATTTTGCAGGTACTTTCCAGGTATTCCAACAGTCTGCAGAAACAGCCAGAGCTAAATTCCCAAATATTTTAGGGAAATGCCTTGTCCTGTGAACTTACCAGGATGTTCAGACTGTGGTCACTTCAACACTGGGTTTATTTTAGAAGAGAACACAATATTAAATCATCACACTATTGTTTGTGTCAAACACCCTCTGCCTTAATTAATAGATGTGAGCTTGGTTTGCTGTGAGATCTCAATAGAAATTGCACAACACTTCTCAGCCAAGTGCTTTTCCTTGCATGATGTGAAAATCACTTGTGTTATAAAGAGTGAAAAAAAAAAGCCCAAACAAAAAACCCCAGGCTGTGTGTTTGAAAAGAAGCTGTGGAAAATACATCAATATTTGCAATTACAGTGGCAGCTGCTGCTATGTGAGCAGTCGGGGATGAAGGCTGCTTTTCCATGGATCCCATACCCCTTCTCCCCACTCTGCCCCATCCCCACTACAGTGACTCTCCCAGTTCTTTTTCCTCTGCTCCTCACTCCTGTGGATGTATTTCCCATCCCTCCATGCACTCTGCAACAGTCACATAGCAATCTTCCCCGCTGGCCACGTTCCCTAAACACCAGCTGAGCAGAAGGCACAGGAATCCCCTCACTGCAGGATGAGGGCAGGATGGTGTGGGTGAGCAGAATGGCTAATCCTCCCAGTTTGGATCTGCCCTCCGTGATCTCCCATAACTTCGAGGAATTGGACATTACTGAGAGCTCATGACATTGATCAGATTTGGTTCAAGCTGACCGAGGCGTTCAAAGGCATTAGGGCACAGAAACACAGGCTGATGGCAGAGGGTGTAATCACATGAGACTATTGCTTGAGAAAAAGAGGCTTAAAAAATCATCAAAGGACAAAAGTCACCCTGGAACCGCAGGGAATGCTGAGAGGACTGAGCTAAGGAGGAAGAAAATGGAGTAGCTTCCCAAGTGACTGAAAGATTTCAAATTCCTTGCTCTTCATTTCAAATTATGTCAGTAAACTGATAACTATCACATCAACCCACCAACAACCTAAGGATTTAAACAAGCTTTTTGCCACCAGCACATATAAACCCCGGTGTATTCCAAACAGATGGGTTATTTAAAGATCACATTATATGTACTACAATCAATATCCAGATTATGCCAGGCCTGCTGAAAGGAAAAAGATATCATTTTAGGCATGTAAAACCCCTCCAGTTTGGACAGAGGCTGGGCAAGAGTAATCAGCTTCTTAAAAATATAATGAAAAAGCTGAAGTGTGTGTAATTACCAGTGAGAGGCATTGTAGCAAAGCAGATAAAGTTAATTATACAGTGCAGGAGCATTTTCAGTTGATGTGGTAGTAATCACAGTCAACAGAGAAGTGCCCAACAGAAGGATCCATATACAATAGAAGTAACCATGGGGTGAAAGTGTACTGCACAAATTACCTAAAAAACAAAGGCAGACACTGACACATAGCTGGAGCCACCAAATTAATGCAGATTTGTGGATTTCTACACATAATAGGATACCTTAAACAGCAGCACACTTTACCCTGCGCATGGCACCCCCCTAAAACTGTCACATCAGTCTGGAGGAGGTATCAATATTTGTGCTCCATGAGGGCCAGATCCAGCACCAGCCTGTGATAATACTGACAGCATTTATCATGGGAAATTCTGGGTGCTGTTGCTTTGTGTATGAAACAAATACATCAGTGGGTTGGTCTAGAGTATCTGTTTTCTGAAACTCAATTGATACTTAGGAGACAAGATGCAACAAACAGACCTCACTTTGATTTCAGGCTCACAGGCTACCATCTCCCATGCACCCCCTCCTCTCTGCACTGTAACAGGTGAGCTGGGCCACAGGATCTGAAACAAAAGGCTCAAGCATAAAACATTTATGTGTGTGTATATTTACACATCTCCATAAATGTCATTTCAGTGTCTCTTGGTTTGATGATGGGATAGACACTGAGCAGGGTTTCACTTCCCTATGCCAGTGGTGCTCTCTCCCACTCCCCATTCCAGCCATTTTCCCCAGGAGCTGTCACTTGCTGCACATCTTCATGGCACCAAATCCACTGGGTTCTCACCTGGTGTTAAATATATCCAGCCCCAGGCAGCAGTATGCCATCACCCTTCCCTGCACCCAGGGCTGCCAGAGGTGTGGAGCAAAGGAAGAGGCTCCTCCACTGCCCCTTCCTGTCAGTTTGATTTCTCATGGCCATTACACATTAATAGCTTTTCACATCTCTAAGTAACAGTGCAGGAGCCCTCTCTTCCCAGGGTAATAAACTCCCAACATGTCTGTTTGTTGGAATACCCTGACTCTAATGCTGCAAAAGACTTAATTTGGACATTATGTAAAATGTTGTCCTTCAAAACAAGGATTTACTGATTTGAAAATGTGCAAGGGAAGAAAAGACACTAATTGCTGTGAAACAAATAGTTGGCTGATCAGATGCAATTGGGAACACGGAAAGGATGACAAAAGAATATCAGAGAAGGTCAAGAGACACAGAAAACCCACTCCAAGGCATTTTTCTAGCTGTTCTTATGCTGGTGCCAAGGCTTGTTTAACACCAGCCAGCCTGTGGAGCTGCACTAGCAGAGAGCTCGACCCTGCGCTTTTCACTCCCTGCTGACACAGACCGCAGTTTCTGAGAGCCAGACTTCCTGAGACAACAGCCATACCTATGCCAACAATAATTACCTAGGAAAACAGGCAGCTTCTAGGAGCTTATTCAGAAGAAATCAATGCCTAACACTTGTATGCTTATACAGTGCCACTGTGAGTATTGCTGTCAACACTTCCACTACTGAAGGGTGAAGAATGAAACCAGTTGTGATTCAAGTGCCATCTTTTCCCAAGTTCAGTTAAACCAGCCCTGCAAATGAAACAAATGCACTGGCCTTGAAGATGCCTGAGGATGACAGCAAGGTATGAAAGCGTAATTGGTATTGCTGAGGTGAGCCTGCAGCTCACAGCGTGGTGGCTGCACACAAAGAGCTTTTTGTTAGAGCATGGACAGGTCCAACAGCTCCCAGGGCCCTTCATGCCTTCTGCAATGGGAATTAAAGGCACTCAGCAGCACTTGGGTCCAATCCTGGCTCCTGCTGCAGATCCTGATCTGCTGGCAGAGGATGCTCACAGTGCCAGGGTGGTCCCTGTCTCTGAAGCCTGAGAGCCAAATAGGGCTGCAGGACCTCCTTGGAGAGGAAAGGAGAGCACTATGTGACCTGCTGCTGGAAAATGCCACACACCCTGAGTGATGGGAGCTTTTCCCTTTATGGGCTGGGAGAGAGGAGCCCCTGCACTCAGCAGGGCTGGACAAGCAGAGGGATCAGTGACAGACAAAATCCCTGGCTCCCTTGATGACACTGGCAAGCAAAATACTCAGCTCCTGACACTGCATAATGGGTATATTATACACCCCTGCCAGCAGCAAAGGGGTGCCTGGCTGGACACAGGGGCCTGCAACCCAGGCAGTGGCTGGGGAGGGGACACAACAGGTTTTGGGCGGTCTGTGGCCTTGCAGAAGGTTGGCAGTCCCCAGAGATTTCAGCCAACATTCAGCAATAGCAGGGCTTCACTTGGCGCCCTGAGGGGGTAAAACAGCCCAGCAAAGCACTCAGAAGGCAGAGACACCGTGCAGTTCCTGCTCTGAAACACTGGCACCTTGTGGCAGCTCAGCCCCAGACGGACACGCCGTGTCTGACTGTCCTGCTGGACATCGGGGTGGCCTGGGCACGGCTCCAAGAGCCAGGACACAAGCAGGAGCAACATCACCCAGATGCATAAAAAGCCACCCTGCTCTGGGTAGCATTTAGTAACTAACAGCTGGGGAAGGAGGAGATCTGGAAATCTGTAGTTGCACTTCCAGCCCTGTTTGTGGCCTCCCACAGCTGCAAAAATGATAACCAGGAGGGTGGCATTACTTGGCATGCCCATGATCACTGTCTGGGGCACTGATCACACAAGATGTGTCCAAGCCAGAAAACTGCAAGGAGTAAACAAAGCTCTTGTGAGCTGTGAGCATCAGCAGGGCAGCACAGGGTCTGGATCCCACCTGCAGCACATCCACACTGTCACTCTTCAAGAAAGAGGTACCAGGGGCCACCACAGGGCTCCTCACTGCCCTGATGCATCTTGTAAGGAAGGAAACAATCATTTGAGATCCTTTTTGGAAAAAAAAATTGGATCCTTTTGAATGCTGTAAGACCACATTAAATTATGGTCATCACAAGGCCTTATTTCATCATTTAAACATTTGAGATATAAGTATTCTCCCTGAGGTTTTTTTTCACATTTAGTAGTGAATGTCACATGTGTGCACCCAGCTCGTTTTCTCCCTATTATGGCTGAATTACACATAAATATGAAAATATAGGCAAATATTTACAGGCAATAAATGCTGTGTGGGGTAATTAACTAGTGTTTCATATGGTTACAAACCAAAACACGACATTTCAGTAATAACTAAACCCAGGAAAATTAAAACTCGGTTCTCTTACTCTTCTCACACCTAGCAGCTTATTTTTTAGCTAATTAAAAAGTGGCAAATCCAGAAATGGGAGAATGAAGAAATTTTTCTCCCACAGTACATAATGAATCTGTGGCTTTTACTGCCACAATAAGCTGAGGATTCCAAATCCAGCAAGGCTGACAGGGTGTGGGTGTTTCTGTGGACAGTGAGAATGGCCAGAGCTATAACGGTTACGAATGATGTGAATTTTGGAAGAGGGCAGACCTCCAGCTGTGGCTGCAAACCAATCTTTATTAGGGATTAGGAAAAGAGCTATGGTGACAGCCAGGTTATCTGCTTACAAGGGAGCTGCACATACTTTCCACCTTCCACCCATCACTGGAGGGACTGTCTGCAATAACTCTATGTTGGAGCTGGTTCAATTTTTTCCGTCTTCAATTTTTGTCTGAGCTAATCCCAGCTCAGCCACTCACACAAGCCACATTCACCCGTGTGTGCAATGCCTGAGCACTTGGAACATCAGCCTTACTTAGCAGAAAAAACCCCAACCATCCTTTTCTTCCCAAACAAGGCATGCAAAGAATAAACAGCATTCCTTAGCTCCAGAGCACGCTGCCTAAGGAATAGAGCTGGGGACAAGATGCAGGGGGAAAAAAAAAAAAACAACAACTATGCAAGATGTCTAAAAGTGTCTGTCATAAATAAAACTAATTAATAGGCCTCTGAGCAAATGCAAAGGCCAAGAGGCAAAGAACATAAACACTGCTGCAAGAGATCAGCGTGCTGTTCCCTGCAAAGCATCACAGCCACGCTCCTTGCGCAATCGATACAAAAGTGATTGTGGCTCCAAAAGAGAAACAGAAGACAAAGGAAAAACTGACTGCTCCTAAAGAAACAAAGGAACTGCCCAACTTAAAACACAGTTTTTCCTTTATTTATTCTAAAATACTGTAACTACAAGCCAATAAATGAAAGGGGTGGGGGGGAAGTCAGAATCAATGTAAAAAATACTAACACTTATCAAAAACACAGCAGGCAGTTGTTTCTTCCAGCCATCTCCTCAATAATTCATGCCCAATATACAGAAGCCAAGCTTGGGAATACACAGTGCCAAAACAGTCAAGGGAACTGTTTCTCCCATCACCCAGATGCAAAGCACAACTCCAAAATAGAGGGACCAGCCAAAAGCATTGTACTTAAACCCCAGTTCCAACAAATAACATCAAAATGTGTCTGGAGGAGTTCAGCTGTACAGCAAGCATGGTCCAGGAGGTTGGGTGGGATCCTCCATCCCACAGGATAGCCCTGGGCAGCCAAAAATGCCCTTTGCAGGAGCCAAGCACCTGTACCTGCCCAACCACCCAGCTGTGTTCCACTCCAAAAGCACCAACTCTGTTTTTATCTCATTGCCAGCTTCCAAGGGAATACAGTGGGTGATATAGATAGAGTTGTAAGGATAAAAAAAGGGTTTTTTTAGACTTCAGGTATCAACGGGGGATGAACCTCAAGGGCTCCACACACAGGGCCATGGAGGCACAGGCCATGCCCCACCTGTAACATGTGGCACAGACAATTCGTGGGCAGCCCTGGTGAGGAGGGAGAGCAGGGCAGGACCAGGGCCAGTGGGGACATGTAGGGACCACCCAGCCCTTCTGCCACCATCTCCACTTGATGTTCTCAAGGGAGGGAACATGCTCCAGCACTGGTAGCGTTTGCTGTGTGAGGTCAGGAAAGACAAAATCAAAGATATTTAATAAACAGATGGAGAAGCGTCAAGAGAAGCAAAAGGAGAAGCAGATGAACACAGGCCAGAGTCAGGTATGACTTCCACACCATCCTGGATGAAATAGAGCTGAAACTAGAGCCATTTAGAGCCCCCATTATTTGCCTTCTACTTGTTCTCCACAACCACAATTCTCTGAAACTACAAAGGCCACAAACCCACTTTTTCCTTACCCTTTTCTCCCTTGCTCAAACAAAAGCAGCCTTTCAGCCTTGAACAACAGAGTCCTCACCAATTCTTATTCAGAGGTCCATAGTCAGGCTCTCTCAGTGTCCAAACAACAAGTACAACGGGCACAAAGTGATGCACGGCAGGTTCCACCTGAAAATGAGGAAAAACTCCAGTGAACAACTCACACAAATCCTCACTAAACAAGATTCCGAACACGCTGCAATGTGCTCCGATCACAGAATTTTTGTTGAAGGCATTTTGAAGATCACCCAGTTCCAGCCCTGGCCATGGGAAGAACACCTTCCACTAGACCAGGAGCCCCTTCCAACCCTGCTTTGGACACTTCTAGGGATGGGGACGCCACTTTCCCTGGGTAACTTGTGGCTGTGACTCTGTGATTTAGCGTCTGTTTCTGTGTTTGTTTGTGTCCCCATATCCCTATCTGTTTTTGTGTCCCCATAGCCCTTACTGTGTTTGAGTCCCCATGTCGCCGTGTCCGTACCAGGCCCGTCCCCGCCGCCCTCCGCCAGGGGCCGCCCCGCTCCTCCCGCCGCCGGGGTCCTCCGGGCCGCCAGGGGCGCCGCGCGGCGGAAGCGCGGGACCGCTTCCGCCGGTCGCGGCTGAGTCACTGGGCCGCGCCGCCTCCCGCTGCCCAGCGCCGCCCGTCCTGCCGAGCCCCGGCCCCGCGGCCCCCGTCCCGCCGCCGCCATGCCGCTGGAGAACCTGGAGGAGGAGGGGCTGCCCAAGAACCCCGACCTCCGCATCGCCCAGCTCCGCTTCCTGCTCAGCCTGCGGCCCCGCGCGCCCGACCCCGCCGCGCGCGACGAGCTGATGGCGGCGGTGCGGCTGCACAGTGAGTGGGGCCCGGGGGAGGCTCTGTGTGTGTGTGTGGGGGGGGTCTGTCTGTCTGTCTGTCTGTCTGTCTGTCTGTCTGCCCGCCGGCCCCGGCTCCCACCGTGTGTCTGTGGAACAGCCGTGTGACCGCCTGTGCTCGTCGATCCGGTTGTGTACACGTTCCCCCTCAGTTCGGCATCGCTCTGACTCCCCCGGGGCATGGGCAGCCCGAGGGCCCTGTGCCCAGCTCCGAGCGCTCTTCCATCCTGCTGGGACTGCCAGGGCTGGGAGCTGAGCACCGCGGGCTGCTGTGCTCACAGCGGGATGAAGAGAATCGCGGAACATCCTGAGCTGGAAGGGACCTACTTGGATCATCAAAGTTCAGCTCTTGGTCCCGCACAGGATTCTCCACTGTGCCTGAGAGCATTGTCCAAGGGCTCCATGAGCTCTGCCCTGGGGAGCCTGTTCCAGTGCCCGACCACCCTCTGGGGCAAGAACCTTTTTCTGATATCCAACTGAAACCTCCCTTGAAACAACTCCATGCTGTTTACTCAGGTCCTGTCAGGGTTTCCAGAATGCAGAGGTCAGCCCCTGACCTCCACTTTGTCTCATGAGGAAGTTTTAGACAGCTTTGAGATCTCCCCTCAGTCTCCACTTCTCTAGGCTGAACACACCATATGCCCTCAGCTTCTCCTTATACATCCCCTCCAGACCCTTCATCATCTTCATGTCCCTCCTTTGGATGCCTTTTAACAGTTTCATGTCCTTCTGGTATTGTGGTGCCCAAAACTGCCCCCAGAATTCGAGGTGAGGCCACCCCAGTGCAAGGCAGGGAAAGTGCAAATGAGGTCAGTGAAAGGAAGCATGAGGGGCAAGGCCTGCAGAAGCAGGGGCTGTGCTGTGTCTGGATTCAGCAGGTACCTGGTCACAGAAGGGACATCTCTGGCGTTGACAGTCGTGTTGTCCTTTTAGGAACAAACACACTCTTGTTGCAGCAATGAACAGCAGAACCCTTCCTGCCTCTCTTTCAGACATGGCTCCGTACTATGAAGCCCTGTGCAAGTCTCTTGAGTGGCAGATGGACACGGATCTGCTGAACAAAATGAAGAAAGCCAATGAGGAGGAGCTGAAACGTCTTGACAACGAATTAGAGGATGCAGAAAAGATCTTGGGGGAGAGCGAAATCCGAGATGCAATGATGGCCAAGGCTGAGTACCTGTGCAGGATTGGGGACAAGGTTGGTGACAGCAGAGGCTTTATGGACTTATAGAAAACACTGCATGGGAGCCCTGTTAGCTGGGCAGGTCCCAGTGAGCACTGGGGGACTTGCAGAACATTTTCTCTATGGCACAGCTCACACATGGCTGGCAGATAGGGGAGGGTCTTACTGAAGTATAAATTATCTAGGAACAAAACAGTCCTTGAAAGACATTTTTTTTTCTTGACAATGAGAAAAGTTTGCAGACACTATTATTTATGTTCCTTACACCTTCAAGCTCCTTGGATCATGCTGCTGAATTTCAAGTTACAGAGTAGATTTTCATAGTCTTTTGCTTTAAAAGATACATGAGGAACAGCTTTTCTAACTTGATTTAAACTTGGATACGTTAAGATTATTCAGAATGCATAAGGTCAAAGTCACAACTACCAGTGGGAGAAAACACCTGTTCTTAAACAGGCATTTTGTGAATGTTCTGGGTGCCTTTAACATTCTTACAGTAGCAAATTCTGTTTTGCCAGGAGGGAGCTCTGACTGCATTCCGCAAGACTTACGACAAAACTGTGGCCTTGGGACATCGCCTGGACATCGTGTTCTATCTGCTCAGGATTGGCTTGTTTTACATGGACAATGACCTCATCACAAGGAACATTGAAAAGGCAAAAAGGTACTGCTGAGGTTGTCTGGGTGCACTAAAGCATTTTGGAAACAAGCTGTAAAAAGAGAAATTGAAGATAAATACTTTTTTGTGCAGAAATAACTGGGACTGGTTGTGAGAGAGAATCAGAGTGATGGGTGGGTGTTACTTTGTTTTAGAGCACTTCCTGCTTCTGGATTTTTTTAATGGGGGCAAGAGAAAGGTTAAGATTTTGTGGTAGCTGTTTTCTAGCAGCTGGCTCATTTTTTATTTGTAGCACAGCTCCCACTCCCTCTTGGGTGTGACTGCTCCCAGTGGCACCGAGCTGGCTGTGTAAAGAGGGAGCTTTTCCTCTAGAAGCAAGAGTGGCATGGTGTGTTTTGGTGACACTGGTAGCTTCAGTGTCTCTGTGCTCCCAATGTTTTGAACCTCAGCAGTTCTTGTAGAAAGCTGTGGTTCCAGTCTCTCTGCTGCTGCCATGAGACACCAAGGCCGAGGAGGTTCCCACTTCCCTTGTTCTTGGGCAGGGATATTTTGTGTTGCCTTCTCAGCAGTTTTGTCTCATCCCTGCTCTTCTTACAGCCACACCAGTTTTGTGCAGACCCTTAAAAAGAGGCAGCCTGAATATTTTTTTTCTATGCTGCAGCTTTGATTTTAGCAGCAAAGGCAGTGGAAATCTGTTGCCACAGTCCAAGTTGACAGTAATATTTATCTACACATCCACAGAGACTGTTGTCACAGCTGAAGTGGCTGTAAACTTTTCCTTTCAGCTGAAACTTGCACTGTGTAAAAGCCTCTGGCCTCTCCTGTCCCAAGGAAGCCACTTTCCTATACCAACAGGTGTACAAAGCCTGGGCTGTTTCAGCAAGCTCTCACATAAACCAAGTTATTCTTTCTCTAATCTCATGGTATCAGTTGATTTGTACTTGTCTCATATAACTAATTACGTGACAGATTTACAATAAGTAAATATTCTTTGTTCTATTTTAAGTCTAATAGAAGAAGGAGGAGACTGGGACAGAAGAAACCGTCTCAAGGTGTACCAGGGCCTTTACTGTGTAGCCATTCGGGACTTCAAACAAGCAGCAGAGCTGTTCCTTGATACAGTTTCCACGTTTACCTCCTATGAACTGATGGATTACAAAACCTTTGTAACATACACTGTCTATGTCAGCATGATTGCCCTGGACAGGCCTGACCTGAGGGAGAAGGTAAGGGGAGCACGTGGAAGCACTGGTGCAAAGTGACAGAGCCTTAACCTGTTCTTCTGGAGGCTGAAGGGGATGGTGGTTAAAGATGTGTGTTTGTTTCAGGTGATTAAAGGAGCAGAGATCCTGGAAGCCTTGCACAGTTTGCCAGCTGTACGGCAGTACCTCTTCTCTCTCTATGAATGTCGTTATGCAGCCTTTTTCCAGTCCCTAGGTAAGGCTGGGTTCTGTCCCTCAGCACTGTTTCAGATCATACACAGCTGTTGTGGAGTAGCTACAGTCTAAAACTAGAGCTATGTGCAGAAAAAACAAACTATAGAGATTTTTTTAATAGTTTGACCTAAAATTTTCTGCTTTGATTTCTCAAACAAAGAAAGAAAAAATTCTTATCCAATGAACCTTGTGAAAGGTCATATCTGATTATGAGAAAAGGCACTTTGAAAATGGCTGTGAAACACCATCTTACCTGAAGTGCCAGATCAGGAAAGATTTGAAAACTTTCTGTGTACAAGGGTGACACCAAAGAAAAGCTCTTCAGAAAACTCTCATTCTTGCCAGTTCTCAGAGTGCTTGTTTTTCTTCTGTGAGAGAATACAAACAAATGAGATATTTAGAAAAAGCAAGGAAGAACCCTTGATTTTGTGGAAGACTAGGCCTGATGAGACTGAGTTAAAGGGCAGCATCTTCCTATTGCCAGCCTCATCCCAAACTGAGAACCGATGCTGTCAGGGGAAAAAAAATCACTTCAGTGCCTGGAAAGCCTTGCAACTAATTTAAGAGCTAGTAGCAGAAGATAAATGTTGTGTCTTCATACAGGTGTGGGTAACAATGTTTCTTGAAGGAGTTACATACCTAGTCGGCTTGTTACCCGGCTCTGCAGGCAGCAGGTCCAGCTCTTGCCTTCAGCACGGTGGTCTCTCCCCCCTGAAAGAAGGATGCTGTGCATTATTTCAGGCTCCCATTAGCTCTGCCACAATATTATTTGCATGTTCTTACACTCCTGGTTGCAGAACTGGTACAGATTACATGAATTTACTTCTCTTAGTGCAGAATCCCTTTCATGTCCTGAGGAGTGCAAGAATACAACATAGTTATGGTCACACTTATTAACTGGTGCCATGTCTTTTATTTACATTACTGATATATGACATTTCTTAGAAGTTACTGACTTCTTTTGTTTATTTTGCTTCTTTCTTTTCCTTTTCAGCTATTGTAGAGCAAGAGATGAAGAAAGACTGGCTGTTTGCACCTCACTACCGATACTACGTACGGGAAATGCGGATCCACGCCTACAGCCAGCTCCTCGAGTCCTACCGCTCCCTGACGTTAGGGTACATGGCAGAAGCCTTTGGAGTCAGTGTAGAGTTCATAGATCAGTAAGTTCTTTGCCTTTTCCAGTTCACAGACATCTCCCTTTATACCTTTTAAATATTCATGGTGATCTCATTACACGTAAAAGTCTTTGTTCACTTGTATTCTAAATATGCCAAGTTACGTTTCTGTGGAAGAGTGTGAGAAGCTGGTATTTTATTAATTACTTTGTTGTTCTTTATATTGCTCTATTTATTGATCTCAACATGCTATGGAACTTTAGATTTTAGACAGCTTAGTTCACAGCTATGCAAAAACTGACCTGTTCCAACTTTGGGGATCTGCACATTTTTTGTACTCTGCCACTCTCTCATTTTGCTTGGTTTTTGTTATATGGACAGGATCTGATGTTTTTCACTTAAATCAAACAATTGCTGTCCCAATTTGAAATTATTTTCTAGAATAAAACCAGCAGATTTAGATCATGATAAGAACTAAGTGGTGAGTGAAGTGAGAAACTGACTTTTACTTTGTGTACATGAAGCATGTTATTTTCAAATGCTTTCACAAGAGTTATTCTTGTTTCAGAGGTTTCAGATTTTCTAACATAGAAAACTTATAGAAATATGAAAGTGCTTGAAATAATCAGAAATTAGTGTTTCAAGAGAAACCAAATACCATTTAATTCAAAAGTAATTTTTTTTAAGTCATACTAATGCTTATGTTTTCCTGTAATTTATTATGAGTTGTAACTTACCTTACTGTTGAACACAGGAATATTTTCTTCTACCATCAGTGCTGTACACCACCAGATGATTAAACAAAACAATAATAATAAAATTTTAAAAAGCATTTTAAAAAATTAAATATTATTGAGATACTTTTCTAATTAATTGACTGGCATGAAGATATTTACCTCAGGATAAATTCCAAATAGCCACTCTGCATTACTGCTGCCTTAAGATTTGAAGAGTAGTTGATACAAAGCTCAGTGATAAGTTTCACTAACTCAAATACAACACTTTGACCTGAGAAGAAGGAACTAAGAGGTTTTGTGTTCAGGTCACTAAAAGGATTATTTTTGGGTGCAATGTCCAAGCCTTAATAAGATGAGGGTGCATAAGATACCTGATGAAGATCCATAGGCTGTTGCTTCAGAAATACAGCGTGGTATAACAGCAGTTTCAGTGCTCTTAGGTCTGCAAGTCCCTGGTGAAACAGGATTTAACTAACTTTTTTTCTTTATTTAGGGAGCTTTCAAGATTTATTGCAGCTGGGCGATTGCACTGCAAAATAGACAAAGTAAATGAGATTGTAGAAACGAACAGGTACGTAACAAGCCTGGAGGTTTTTTTTAACAGACCAGTCAAATTCTGTATATTCTGATGACATTTACTACAGAAATGTTTAATGCTTTGGTATAAATTACATTCTCAGTTCTAACCCCCTGTTTTTTTCCCCCATGATTCCTAGGCCTGATAGCAAGAATTGGCAGTACCAAGAAACCATCAAGAAAGGAGATTTGCTGCTAAACAGAATTCAGAAACTTTCCCGAGTAATTAATATGTAATTTTTTTAATGCAAGGGAATGCAAAATTTAGATGTTTAAAACATTTTGGAAGTAACCTATAAATATATTGCATAACTTGGTATACTGTAGGGAAAAAAATAACTAGCAAGAAAGGTAGTGTTTTTACTTTCCACTTCATTATGTACACACTGTTCTGTTCTGGTGTATGGAACCCAGTTCATTTATTAAATGTATGATACCGTTGGTGATCTCTTGTAATAGACTTTGTTCTTTCCTTGCCTGTATATCCAGTGTTCCATGTTGAACAGCAAAGCAGGCTCACGACCTGTGAACACAGAGAGCTCATGGCCACTTCATGCTTAAGACTTTCATATTGGAATCAGAGGTGAAAACAATCAGTTCCGTAATAGTAAAGTGGCCGAAATTTTAGGGAAGAGTGCACACTGTCCAGACAGGAGGGAGTCTTGCAGTGAAGGGATTACAGCTTAAGGGAGAAGGAATAAGGATGTGATTGGGGTGAAGAAATGATACAACCACAGAAACTGCAGGACTAAAACTTTGGGAACAAATGGAACAGAAGTAGCCTCTCTCTTTAAACTATTTTTTTGCAAACTGTTGAAAAGGAAGCCAGCATGTGAGCAAAGCATTACATTTGTAATTACTGCCTGAGTTAGATCTGCAGATGTCAGTGATGGAGGGAGCTGTGGAAGGGACTACTGCAGTCTGACAGAGCTGATCAGGTACTGCAGGGGTTACAGTTCTTTCCTCCCCGCTGCTGAGGAATGAATGCCTCACTAGGCTGCTGCCATGCTGATGACACACGGTTCCTGGCGTGGCAGAGCCTCCAGCAGCAGCTGCTTACCCTGCTGGCCTGCCTTGAGGGGTTTTCCCTCCTCCCAAAGAAGGCCTGTGAGTGAGTCCTGTGAGCTTTTGATGCCACTGCATTTGGAACATTTACAGCCTGTATGCATTGCAGCTTCAGTGCTGGAAGGAACCCCAGCAGGTAGGTGTACCCAAAGAGCAATCCTAGCATTTGGAAGTTACTGTGCCACAGACAGGACTTGGAATTTCCCCTGTCCAGCCCTCCCATTGCAAGATTATTGAGGTCTCCTGTCCTGGAATTGCTGCTGCCTGCCTGAGGTTGGACCCCTTGGTGCTGAGGGGCCATTTCTGTTCTCTGATGAACTCTTCTGAAATCCAAAATACAACCTCACAATTTTGGGTTTTTTTACTACTTACTGGAAGTTGTTTTGGTTGTTTCCCTCTCCAAGAAGCAGCTATTTAGCCAGAGTTTAAAGATTTACATTTCAGATAGTACTAATTAGAAGAAAATTATTTTCTTTCTTCAGAATAATAAACAAGAACTCTAGTTGACCATGTGTTCAGCTCTGAGTCTCTGTTTTGTGTGTTCACACAGATATTCTTTCCTATTAAGTTTTAATTGATAAAACCAAATATTCAGACTTTTCAGACCTGCAATAACCTCTTTTCTCCATCTGTTCCATGCCAGATAAGTAGAGCTAGCTATGAAGGCTTTAATCAGTCTGACTTTTGGGAATATCTCCACCTTCCATAGGTGCAGGTGTGAGGCCTATCAGAAAACCATACTGTCTTCATGTCTTCACTGACTTGAGGAATTTCTATTTGGTGCATAAATAAATTTTCCTTTCCAGCATATTTATACATGAAGTGGCCTTAATTAACTGCATCAAAGTTTCCATTCAGCATATGTATTACCATGTATTTCTTTAAACTAAAGGGAATAGAAACCTACTCGAGAAAAATCAGGCTAACAGAGGCTTCATGCATTCCAGAGAAATCTTGCTGCTCTCTTAGTGTAGGTAACAGCAGCAGAAAGAAAATGGAAACCCCTACTCTATGTGGAAAATAAAAGCATTGCTAAAGAGTTTTAGTGCTGTAAGATACTTGTGCAGAGCTATCAACCATTTTATCTTAACTGTGGTCATCATCCTGTGGGAGCCAAGCACTTCAGAATCTGGTGTTCTCTGCTTAGGTGAGTGAAAAATAATGTTCTAAACAGAAGTATACAATCCTACTACAGCAAAGACCCCCCTTTAAAGAAGTTCCCAACTTGCCTTCACATTTCCTGGTGCCAGCCTACATCCTGTAAAAGAGGATCCAAGGAGAGCCTGGAGACCTTGTGGACAAAGATTTTTGTGCCACAGCCTCACAGGAGAGAGTCACAGCAATTCTAGCTGAACCTTTCAAGGCTTTGTGCAGCAGTTCAGGTCTCAGCCGTGCCAAATAGTGGTGGGATAAAATTCTGGGAAAGGTGAAAGGCAGCACCTCCTGAAGCCCACAGCTAGAGGCACACAGTTTAGCCAGCATGGCTGTTCACATTGTTCTGGAGAAAAAAAAAAGCAATCTGATATACAGGTTTTCCAAAGAGGGAATGCTGAGGGGTCCAGGGTAGTCAGACCTTGAGCTGATCAAGGGCATAATTTTGTCTATTATGTTGTTTTAAGATGCCTTCTTCCATCTCTATGTTAAATCACAAGCATTAGAATTTCTACTTCCTGTAGTAATTTCAAGTTGATTTTTACAGTCCTGTGATCATGTTAGTTTTATATTCTGTTTATCTGATCTCATAATTTCTCTTTATTTAACTCTGATTGTGAGCAGCACTTCAGACACAGGCCTTCATGCCTTGCTTTTGACACCTTTCCATGGATTTATAGTCCACATGCCAAAGCTGTACATTCTCTCTTGTAATTTAAGCTTGGGCAGTTCCTTGAGCTAATGCCATTCTCCAATTTCGCTTTGCAAGGCTGACTTGACCCTCTCTACAAGGTAGCCAGACCCAGACAGCGATTTCAAGCCACAGCTTGAACATCTCTGCAGTTCATTCCCTGCATTAATGGTGGGAAAGCAGGTGGGAAGGGCAGGAGATGGGGTGGTTTAGGATTTGTCAGTAAAGCTCTGATATAAAGCAGTGGAAATGTCATTTCTGTGCAGTTTCTGGCTCACCTGCCAACACCTCTGGTGCTTCTCTCGCTGAACACTGGGCTCCAGAGCTCAAGGTCCAGCCTTGTAGGCAAGGGACAGGGGGCTGGCTTTAGGAAAAGTCACCTGTCATGGACAGGAAAGGACTCAGGTGAAGGGACCTAAACTGCAAAAGGGAGGACAAAAATCTTCCAGCACTGTCAGAGACTACCAAACCCAAACAGCGACACAGTCCCCGCTGATGCTGAAAAAAACCTTTTTGTATCAATTTGGGCACAAATATCAACACCAGCTATTTCTTATAGGCTTGGACAAAGCTTTTTAACTGCACTTCTCAGGCTGTTTTTCCTCCTTAGCAATAAAGTTTCAATCTACATTAGTTTGAACAAGTTCCTTAAAGGTTTTTGAAGTTTGTTGGGTCAGAAAAACCCCAAGCATATGCCACTTTTCCATGACAAAGCTCCCATGCTGCTTGTTAGGAACGAATCCAGCGGCTAACACAGCTCTGAGCCAATGCACTGAAAAAAGCATCCAGTCAAAATAAAAAGTCCCACGGTGGATCCTATAAGCCACATGCGTTTGATTATTTGTTCCAGCAGAACGTGATAATAATGCACCATGAGGAATTTGCATTTTAAAAAGCCAGGGCAAGCCCTCCTTTGGGTTATTTTGGTAGTCGGTGTAAACAAGGCGCCCACGGAGCGGCGCTCTGGCCTTCGCAGAGCCTGAGGGCAGCCGGCCAACCCCGCACCCCTGATCCCGAGCTGCACGGCACAGCCAGGGACGGGCTGCAGCCTTTGAGCCCAACACTGCTCGGCCAGGGAGAGCCAAACAACCTCGGGCTCCCAGGACACATCTCCCCAGCTTTGATACTAAATGCAAAGGGCACTGACAAGATGTACAGATACACAAACCCTACACACAGGGAACCTCTGACCCTGGGGTTTCATTGCACGCATTGGCAGTTTCCTGCATCGCCAAGTAACTGTCCCCAATATAAACTGGAGTATTTTCCTATGAAACAGCCACTGATGGAGGGAAACTTTTCCACCTGGTTCAGGGACATCTGTGCTTACTGGGTTCCTCTTCAGCACCTGGTCAGAACCGTTTTTCATCACTAACTCCTTTAGTGGAGTCACCAGGAGAGAGAACCCAAGGAGCAGCTCTGCTCTGCCCTAGGGTCAGGGCTCCCTAGCACTGCACTGCACCAAATGCAGCAAAGGAAGGGGAGAGGGAGAACACTCCAATTCCACAGAGCTTCGAGAGCTCAGGGTTACACAGGGTGAATGTACCTTTTTTCCCTTTCTTAACCTTGCCAGTTTTAGAGGACACTGAACCCTGTATGAAATGCAGTAAAATGCAGTTATTCCTTCAGTGTCGGAGCAGCCAGAGTCACGAACCTGCCTGAACACGATGCCAAGCTCAGAGCTCTGCACTCCCACACACTCCAGGCTGTGGTCACTGGTACAGCTCTGCAGAACCTGCTGCAGCGCCAGCAGCTCAGGCAGGATGGCACAGGTGGTAAAAATTGATACTGGGAAGGAAAAGGATTTGCAAGAAGGTGAGACAAAAAAAGAAATTAAAATACTTAGTAGCACAAAAAGTAAACGTAGAACTACTAAAGGTGCTTATTATAAAAAGACAAGAAGAACTTGCCTGTTGTCTGAACCGTTTGTACCTTGCAGCATTTATTCTAAATATTAAGAAAAGCTTGTTTTAAGAGGGGAAAAAACCCAAACCAAAGCAAAATAGACAGAACAAAGGAAGCTTTGCCACAGAAGTCACTCTGAAGTCCTGTCCCAGTAACAGGAGCTTTACTGGTTTTACAAACTGCTCTGAAATCACCCACGACACATGAGTCCCGAGTCACGTGCAGAGAAAAGCTCTGCAGGAGTGCTTAACCTGCTGAATCCACACACTGGAACTTCAAACTGTGAAAATACAGAAGACACTTTTTTAGGAGGAAAAAAAATCCAGGAAACACGACGACTCAACCACATCTGGGGCTGTAAAGGCTGCTGCTCATTATTCTGATTAGAAAATAATATAAAGTGTGAACCTTAGGTAACAGAAGGTCCTTTGCACAGGAAAATGCTGCAGAGGTGACACAGGCACTGCTAAAAACCAGGTACCAGCCCCCTGTAGGATGGGAAGCTCCAAACCTACCGGGCTGACTTGTGATGCTGAGGGACAGTGACAGAATTTGACCACATCCAATTCTCTGAAATTAGTTCACATAGGCACCGATACAGATAATGTTTTCCTTTAATAGCGAATGATTTTATAATGAAGCAGAAACATATAATATATTCCATGCAACCAACCTCATTTATTGAAAAGTCCTAATTTTATTGCCTTGTTTAGTAACATGTTTGTTCAACAAACTAATCTTTTTCATGAAGCAAAGCACAACTTTTTCTTATAAATAGTATAAATTATTTTATTTACAGAAACTTGTTACAAAACAAATAGACTATATATTTATTTTTCTTTTAAATATCCAAAGTAATTTTTCTATCCCATGACATTTGTTCATGTACTATACAGCAGCCAACACAGAGTTCAGCTGATCAGATGCTCTTGATTATGTATACAAATTATCAAACTATTCACACATTTTACACAGGAGATTGCTTTTAGAACCAGGCTCAACACCGAGCAAGATGTTCCAAGGCCTACATTCACATTGACATTATGTAGTGCTCATTTCAAAATTATCTTTAAAACATAAAATATCTCGCACAAAAGGTAGAAATGATTATTTTCTGCTGAACAGTGAAACATTTAAGAATCTTTCTAAGCCCAATTCCCTCCTCCAGGACAGAATGAGTAAAAGACGAGAGATTCCTTGGCAAGAGAACTCTTACAGGAAGACAACTGCCTTAGAAATGTCATTTGGAAATCACATCTTTATTTTTTTCATCGTTTTAAGAGGTACTTACTAGGGGTTTTTTCTTTGTTTTGGAATACCAACAATTTGGAACATTTTGTAAATTATTTGACTAATGAATATTGCTCCCCCCCTTCCCAAAATGAGACAGTTAAATAAACTGCTGGTTAAAACCATATTTCAAACTCTTGGCATTATACTAAATATGAGTTATCAATGGGATTGCTCCAACAGAAGGTATTCAAATGAAAAGATTTTACAATAGCTACCAGCATAATTTGCTTTCTTTTGTCAACCCATCTCATTAATTTCAGATATATAGATATATGCATGTGTGTATATACACACACACACACACATATATATATAGGTGGAAAAAGCAAGCTCCAAAATTTCAACTGAACATTCAAGTCTTTTAAGGAGAAGCTGTCTAAACAGTCCAAGCTTAAAACTAGTTATATCAGGCACTTTCAGTTTTTCCGTTAGTTTTAAACCACATGAGACCCACACGGATGCGCACGCGCACACACGCACACTAAAAAAAGAGAAGCAGTGTGTCACTTAACTATGGATCTGCTGGGAGTCAGGCAACTGAGAAGCAATCAATGCCACATCAACCACGAGGGCTCCGGGCTCGGCAGTCCTCGGCGTGGATCCACCCACTCCCAGGACAGGGAAAAGGGACACAGCTTTCACAAAACGGAGGCATCCCTTACATTGCAAAGTAGGCATGTTAACTATTGGCTTGGCAGTGAACCACTTCAAATTATAAAAAGGTATTTGCTTTTTTTTTTTAATTAATTAATAAATAAATACTAGATGATCTCAATTGTACCAAAACTGGATATAAGAAAAAAAGACCTGTGCAAAAATACATATTTAAATATGTACAATCAATTAACAAAATATGTCTTCTGAAATAGGGATACTTCAATATTTATAATAGAACAAGAAATTCCAAAATAAAGATACAAAAGTATGTTTTTTTTTCTTGTATAATTCTTTGTTCATCATTGCAGCAATTTTTTAGGTTAAGAAAACTGCAGGAGTCATAACGAGAAGTTGGAAAGACTATAAAAACTGTATCTCTTAAATTAATACCAAAATCTGTCTAGAAACAACCCAGCCACTGCAAATTCAATTTTGCAAGGAAAATTAATTTTAAGCTTCCTTAATTATTTACAGTAAGAACTATGTGACAATAAAAGCTCCAGGAACAATGTTCTGCTTATAACCAAGATCTAAATCATAATATTTAGAGCAGGTCTAGGGCAGGCAGAATTTATGCTCGGACTCTTTGCTCCAGTGGCTCAAGCCCACATGGTGCAGGTGGCTGCACCCACTGGCTCTGGAGAAGCAGCCATCAGGAATTCACTTTGTACACATCTGCATGCTACTGAAGGAGCACAAATTTGCCATTTTGCTTTCAGATCAACAGAACCTTAAAAACCAGAGGACAGTTCAATCACAATCTCGCCAGCACCCAATCTTGCCAAATTTCTGTTTCCTTTACCTGTGTTTCTACCAAGAGCCAAATTGCACTTGTGACTGATGCTATCCTGAAGTGGAAGCTCTGCCCCAGGGACTTTCATCAGAGCACGGATTTCTCTCCAAACACACAGGATTTCATGCACTTGGATTTCATTTTGTAGCATTTCACTTTGGTTCCTTTTACATTAAACCAATTGCAGTTCTAACAATCCTTTCAACAGGGCATCCTATTAAATACAAATCCTTTTGTTCCTGAAAAGTTGTCTACTGTTTTTTAAGTTTGCATAATAAGAGTCTCTAGTACATTGCTTTCTCAGTGTGATCTTTTGTATCAATTCAAAGCTAAAGTGTCTGCATAGAGGCTTCTTGTTGTTTCGCTGTATAACAATGATTTCATAGGAAGTTCAGGAGAAACTGAAAGCATTGTTAGGTAAACAACTAAGCAACTGCTACTCAGAGTGGCTTTGGATTCCCTGATGTACTTACTACTTGCCACCAGAACGGGGAGAAGGCTGGGCTACGTGAACAGCTGGACAGGCTCAGATTGTCTCTTCTCAGCAATAGCTGATGCCCCTTTAAGGCAGAAAATAAAAATCTTCTTCGTTAGGATTTCATCTTCCTTTGCTTTGCCCCCTTAATAAAAGTTTAGTCAGTTTTGAGCCTTTACCTGATGTTTAAAAACTTAACAAAAACACCCAGATGAGTCAAACCATTATACAATGAGCCCTTTGGCGGAATTAATTTTTGAGGTGTTTTGAAGCAAGACAAAATACTTCATTAAAATTGGCTGGGTTATACAAAACTGTAAAGCCCCCTATGCTCAAAAAGCCTGGGTGGGCCTGGGATGACTGTGATGCACAAGCCAGTGCTTCACAGTGAACTCTGCTGTCAAATTGGCATTTATTCCAGAATTTTGACTAAAAAAAAAAAATCTTACTGAGTGGTAGAAGACATCACACATCAACAATTTTGTTACACAAACAAGGCAGAAAGAAACTGACTTTTATGGTTGTTAAAAAATATCTAAATATTTTAAAAACTCATTTTTAAAAGGGCTAATTTTATCTGCTGGAAGAGGAAGACAAACCAGCCTAATTTCATCAATACAGTTTTTCTTTTAAAAAAAACAAAGGCCTGTGGTATACAGTATAGGTCAATAAATAGGTTCTTTGGGCATAGAGTTTTAGAGGTTATTTGCCTTTGTCTGTTTGATATTTTTGGAATTTTTAAAGAACAAAATTAACTTTTCTTCCACAATAAAATCTCATTCAAAAGAATAGAAAATAGGTTTTGTATCACACAAATACGGCATTTTTATACTTGTTTTCTGAGCAGTGGCCTCAAACAAGTTTTTCTGGTTTTGTTGGGCTTGTTTTGTTTTAAACTCCTGATAGCTTCTTATCCCAAATTACCTGCAAAAGGCTGGGCAAAACAGACTATTTTTTGAATTGTGCTATTTTTTTATATTCCATTAAAGGAACATTGCTATAAAAACACTAAAGCCATATTCCCTTCTTGAGGGCTTCTTTCCATTGTGCCTCACACATTTTTCCCCTTGTCACGGGGTCCTCTCCATTGAGGGTGTCTGTCTGGTTAGCTATCACCTACAAAAGACACCATCAGTATAAAAATAAGTCCACAGTAATGTTTATTTCCCCCCAGAAAACATTCGTTTGCCCAGCCAAACTATGTCAAATAGTGGCAAGATGATGTACTCCTGTAAGGAAAATCTCACAGATTTGTAGCAAACAGTCCAGACCACTGTTAACACTGATAAGAGCAATTATGTGGCTGAACTTCATCCAGTGTCCATTTCTAGTATATTCACTGCTACAGACATGGCTTCAGGGAAATTCCTTGTTTAAGTGACAGTCCAGTAGATTTCCACACCTGAGGACCATGGGAAGTTGGGAAAACTCAAGGCATCTTGGAGTCCAGAAATCCAGATGGAGGTTTTGCTTGTAGTGAAAACTGTCCAGTTTGTTTCTCACCTTGGTGCCTTCAGCTATCAGGGACGGGCCTTCGGCTTGGGGGCAAGAAAAGAGAGAACCATCAGTGCAGGCACTGAAAACAAATTATTTTGTGGCTAACAAGGGCAAATTTGGGGGAAAATCTCAGGCACAAAGCAACCTTGATAACACAAGGCTGGCCTCTCTGAGACTTGAAAATCCTCAACAAAACCTCTTCGAAGTTGTAATGGTTTCAAGCATGCTTTCCTTCTTAGTTCACTCAAATAATTTTTATTTTTTACTTATATTGCATATTTGAAATAGTAATTAATTATTAGGTAAGTCCAAAAATAAATTCAGCCATCTGAAGGCTTTTTTTCTTAAGTAAACACACAAAAAAGTGAAAATCTTCCTCTGTGGCTGAAACTGAAAATTAAGAAACCACTGTCAAAAAGTTTTTACTGACCTCCTGGCTCTCCAGCTACAGAGATTTCAGGTTTTAGCAGCAGAGAAAACAAAGTTTCTTGGATTTTTGATCCTGAATGCACTACCTTTCCAGCAAGATTTGTTTTAAAAAAAATCAAACCATTAAACTAATTTTTAAAATGGGATCTTACATACGCATGAGATCTGCTTCCTTTATAGCATATCTATTTGCTTTACCAACTAAAAAAGTTTATTATCTGATTTATTACATTTAATCTCATTATTACTAAGAAGTTAGGCAATGACATCTTGGGATAATAGGCTTATTTTATCACAGTATCACAGTTCTGTTATCAGCATCATTATGTTCTACTTTGTAGAATATGTATTCCTGACACAGAAACAAGGAGTCAGGCTGAGGCACACAGCTCAGTTCCATGGCAGGCTGGCAAGATTCTTTTTTAAAATTATGGTTTAAAAATAAGAGGAACTAATTTTATCTGAAAGCAATTCAAAGGCAACAGCATCTAAGGAATTTGAAATATCCCATTCAAGGTTTCTTTCCTAAAGCAAAGTTTTTTTTATTTAGAACATTTATAAAAGTCTTGAATAAATGTACCATAAAAACACTCAAAATGAGTACTGGACAAAAAGAAGAACTACCTTTTACTCGTGCAGGATCTGGAATTGGCTATCTATTTAATTATTAAGAGAACACATTAATTATAAGCATGTGAGGAGGCATTTCATGCTGGCTTAGTTCGAGACAAGATTTCCTACCTGATGAAACAGAGAATTGTTCATCAGTCCTTGCGTCCCTGGGATTGCACCAGTGTGTTTTGCATGAACATTGTTCACTGATGTCAATTTGGCAACTTTGTTTGATTTGCTGCTGCTGCTGTTGATGCTGCTTGAACCAGGTGAGCACTTTCTTTTCTTTCCTATTAATTTGTCAAGGGAAGTATGTGAATGTGAAAAACTGCTGTGTGAATTTACAGTCAGCTCACTAGACTGATGAACAAAGGGCCCTAAGGAGAGCGTGGAGTCACTGCTGTTCATCATCACACTCATTCTCTTTATGGATTCTGCAGGGCTCCCAGTCGGAGGACCCCTCCCTGATTGGTCATGTTTGAGGCTAACAGAGTTAGCTTTGCTAGTCATACAGTTGAGGCCAACGCTGTGGGACGAAGCTGTCACTGAGGGATGATAGGAGGTCCCAGAGTTTCCAGAGTTAACCACACAGTTTTTTCTAAAGGACTCTGTGGAATGAGAAGGTGCGAGCAGTGCGGAACTGTTTTTACGCTTCTTTCCTGAGCCGCCGCTGCTACTGACGCTGCCGGTGCTGTTACAGGTGCCACTGCCAGCAGGAGATTCCTTAGGTTTAAAAGATTTGCTGGATTTCATTTTCTGAGGTTTGCTGGCCATAGGTGAAGGTACAGAGGAAAGCACTGTAGGTGTTGAAGGGGAAGAAGACACTTGTCTTGATTGCATACTGCAGACGGGATCCACGGCGCCCAGAGCAGCTGGGTTGGCGTTGAGCGTTGTCCCGTGGGATGGTACCGATTTGCTGCTCAGGGACACGCAGGAAGGAGACACCAACGCTGGCGATGACATAACCGTGGTGGGCAAGAGGAACCCTGCTGCACTGACACCGTGCTGAGAAGCAGGCAGCAGGTTTGTCCGATGTGGGGCACGGACTGATGCTGTGGTACTGGATGCTGGAGGAATTTTCCTGCAGGTAAACAGAAAAACAAAGATAAATCCCCACATAGCCACCATTCTTCAGACTATATATATATATACTAATAATGCTACCTTAAAATGGTTGTATCTTGGGGTTGATTAATGCTTCTGATTATATTAAACTGATAGTTAATTGTTGCAAAAAATGCCAAGCATAGACCATCAACCTTTGGTCTGAACACAATATTACTTTCTTTAACTAGAATCACAGGGTTACATATACTTCTTCAAACACCAAGAAGAGTAAGAACTGTTTCATTTCTACTCACTTCCACATCTGTGAATTAAGATGCTTCTCCAACATGAAGTCAAGTGCACATCGAATATGGTTCCACCGCTTGTCAAAGACGTAATAACCTCTTCCAATTTGCTGACTACCAAATGTGCAAAACTGAAAAGACATGATTTTTATTGGTGTTTTCTACTTTCAGTGACAACTCTCTGAATAACAATTTGTTTACAATAAATATGCTTTTAGATGTTTAAGTAGAAGGTAAAAAAATAAATTAAGAGTTTTTATGTCTATGGTCCAACAACGATTTTAAACAGAGAAGGTTAGCAGTATGTCTGTTTATGTATAAATATTATACACACAGACACATATTTATGTAACATCTGCTTCTGAGGACCTACCAGCTCCCAGCTAGAAGTCTGTTTCTAAAAAGAATATAATTTGACATCCAGGGCAATAAATTTTATTTTAGTTATACTAACTGATTTTTGTTAAAATTTAAATATCAAAATACCTTACTGCTATCTTTAATATGATGTTGGTAACTTGAGTAAAAAATGTATGTGGGTGTGGACAGGGGAGTCCAATAAGAAAATTGCACCAAAAAGACACTGTTATTCCAAAACCACAGCCCTTTAGAGCAGTTAGCAATTTCATCTTTAGTATTCTGGCATTTTGTTTTCTTTTAGACTGGGGAAGTGAGCTATGAACACATTTTTTTAGCATGTTTATTTTGCAACTAGTTAAACCTTCACTGCCTACTAGGCCACAAAATAATTTTCTCAAAATATAGGGAGGGGAAAAAAAAAGAAAAAAAGAAAAAAGTATCACACACCCCACAGAAAGCCACCCCTAAAACCCTAAAGTAACTTGTTTACACAACTACAGCCAGATACAGACTGAGGTTAACTTTGCAAACGTACAGCGGCTGGTTGAGGATGATGACCTGAATAATGACAATCCAGTTTTTCAACAGGCTCTTCTTTTTCATCACATTCTCCCTCATCACTGGATAACCGAGATGCTGGCTCAGCTGCAGGCAAGGGAGGGTGTGGGGACTCGTGGACAGAAGGAGACTCGCTGGGGGCATTTCCACTGTGCTGGGCTGGACAGCCTGGAGGCCTGGCAAGGCAAGCAGTAACCAGGTGTTATTGAACCCAGTACAGTTAAAAACTCCACCCTTTAAGTGCTTATTATTACTGAGAGAAAGAAATCTACATTAACAGATCCCTGGTGTGGTCCACAGTCTTGTAACCTGCCAAGGGCAAGGACAGAGTATGGTGGTACCCCTGGAAAAGCAGCGTTGCCCAATTGTTGCTCAACTACTTCCACTGACTGCAAGTCAGCTTTTACTACTTTAAACAGTAGTTTTACTACTCCCTCCTCACCAGGAGTTACCCTCAGCAGGTAATTGCTAATTGCAGACAGGCACCAGGCCTGCAGCAAACACACTGGCCCATCCAACAGATCTGTATCACTCCCTCATCAAGCTCCCAGTGTTCATTTCATACCATTGCATCTGCAGATTTTCCTTACCTTGGAAGACTGGGGGGGTGAGGTTTGGGTTTATTAGGTAATAAAGGCTTTGATTCTGTAAGAGTAACTCCATGAGAATTTTGGTGCAGCTCCTGGGAAGTTTTAGTAGGTGAGGGATGTGGTTCCCTGAGAGGGGGCATCTGCTGATGATGATCCGAATGTCGAAGAAGTTCCTTTTCCCTGGTTTTGCTTTTGTGCTCAGCTAACAACACATCAAATCGTTTTCTTCGACCCTGTACAGCCCTCCGCTGGGTTAAGGAATGTGTCTGCAGAACCAGGAATAAATCATTAATCCCAGGCTATCACATTTGTGGAAGTCAAACACTCAAAACATGTGTAGAGAGCTCCAAAACAGAGAAAATCATCACGGTCCTGGTTTAGTAAACAAATGGAAATATGACTTTGAAAACAAACTTTAAAATTGCTTGGTGGATGATTACATCCTTGTCTGATACAGAATAACAAACCCAGCAATTTGGTAAAAGGCTTCTTTCAAACTTCTTTTTAAAAACCAAACTGCCAAATTTTTAATAAGGTTAAGACTAGAACCAAAAACCTTTTTTACATTTACATCATCTGCCAACTCCTGCAAAACCAAGAAGAGAAAATATTTACTTCCACTTCAAAAAATATTCAACAAAATAATGTTTAAAATCAGACTTCTAATGGGAGACCTGAAAAATATTTAGAAAAGTACTGTGCTGCCACCTATAAACTAATATATTCCTTGAAAACTAATGTAATCAAATAGATATGGAGGAATTCAAAATATCCACCAGAATCCAGAGTCAGCGAGGACTCAAAGTTCTTCGAATGTCCTGCACACTACAGACAGTAAGATGTGTAAGTGTATGTGTATAAATGGCACCAATTCTAAGTAAGGCGAAGTAAATGGAAGCTATTTTTCTGAATTGTTAAAGTCATACACAGTACCTTTTTAATATGGCACAAAGGGTTTGATTTGGTTCTTTTTAGTAGGTAAAAAATTTTGTCACATAATTCAGACACAAATAGCAATTCCAAAAATTATTTTACGAGTAGTATATTCTAAAGAATTCCTGAGAAATGTTTTTACTCTTTTTCACTTTTGATTTGCCCATTTCTCTTGTAAAATCTTGCAGCTTTTCCCTCCTCTATTAGCAAAACAATTTCCTCCCCTATGTAATTCCAAAAGGGCAATGTGTTCAAGTTCAGTTCCTCTGGGTCATTAGTGCCAGCTTCATGTACCTTTGTTCTGTAGGTGGTTTATTTACCAGACCTTTCCCAAACTGAGGGTAGAGCTGCTTTGCAGGAAAGCACCAAAGTATTATACAAGTGCAGGGGATCTGGATTCTTGGTTCCTTGGGAGCAAGTGACAGCCCTCTGTCCCCTCAGGGTTTTGGAGCCAGAGGATACATTTTGTCAGACTGAAAGTTTTTATGATTGTTTAATTTAGAGTTTGACCTCTAGGCGTGCTCCATGGCTCTTTCAGGAGCTGGCTGCAACAGTACATCCAGCAGCATTAGCATTTACACAAATTCCTACCAAGAACCTGCTGCAGACTGCTGGGGGGAGAGGAAAAAGTGTGAGAAAGGAAGAGCTTGAATTATTTAAATCCTGCATAAGCAATATTTTCAATGCTTATGAGGAATTTTAAAATTCATGATCTACAACTGCAAGGGTTACCCTCAAAAAGAGAAACACACTGCCCCTGCTACCTACATGTAGAGTGACACAGTTTGTTCCATGTCAACATCCATGTTTAAAGGGTTTATACAAAAATACAAATCTCCAGGTTACTTTGAGAAATGCTTTCTAAATAAATAATTAACTGAACTTCAACAACAATTTCTTCTTGGTTCTGAGCAACATGTTTTGAGAGGTACCACTTACAGTGGTAACTACCAACAGCAAGAATTTGCAGTTCTCTGTTTTCTATCATGTTCCTCAAGAATTTGAATAAAAACTTCAGATAATCTTATCCTGATTCAGGTATCCTACCTTGCATGTTAAAGACCTAGTACAAGGTTTCCTGGTTTCCACATCAATGACACCACAGTATATATCAGGATCAAATTCTCTCTCTGTCAAAGACACAGTATTGAAAAGTTAGCAAAAGACATTTTGAAATATTACATTTAGTTTCATCATAAAAATTAATCATATTGGAAACTTTTTAAATATGACACAGGCAAATGTACAAATAAAAATGCACAATAAAATTGTACAAATGAATTTTTCTACACTCTCAGCAAGCTTATGGTGTGCTGAAATACAGATCTCAAGTCCACAAACACCTGTAAGTGTCCTCAAAGGAGGATTTGATGCTCCCTGTTAGGAGCAGATATCACCATTACGGATTGTGACAAACAAATGGTGGGTTTTTGTTTGTTGGCTTTGGTGTCAAGAACTTTTCTACCATTCTACTAACACTTAAAGTAATTGTGGTAAAAGGTATAAAGAGCAGACTGGGTTTGCATTTTTCAGTTTATCAGGTGCTAGTTTTCTGTGTACATTTGGACCTTCCATATAGAAAGAAGGAAACTAAAATCTTTGGAGATAGTAAGAGTGTAATTTTAAAACTGTCAGGACTGACAGGCATTTGATATCTGTACAGGTTTCTGAAAGGAAAAGTCAATTTCAAGGTGTTTGCATCCTTCAAGTGTCTGCCAAATTATAGATTTAAATTATAATATTTCAAAACTCTTACTACAATTTACAGTATTACAGGAGTTTTAATTAACTTCTGGAACTAATTTCCATAAATATATATATTTCAACTAAAAGGAATATAGCTAATAATAATTTTAAAAAATTACCTGACAATCTTTTATGTAAAAATTTCCTATTATTCGTATTTTCTTCAGGTTTCTTTTCCAAAAATGGAGGCACAGAGAGAAGACCTTTACCATTCAGTATCTGTCCAGGGGAAGGCAAGGGTGGCTTTGGTATTGAGGGACAATTAAGGCCAGGCTTTATTGAGGAACTCACAGTAGTAGAACAAGTTGGACCAACAGCAGCTTTCAGTTGGGCACCATCTATCTTTGGATGAATCTTTTCCACTTTGACAGATGGAGTCATACTGTTATTTATGAAAAACAAAGAGAGAAAAATTGGAAAAAAATAAGCTAAAATATGTTCTTATTTAACAACACTCTGATCTATTCCCAGTATAAATGCAAATCTTCCTCCTACTATATTTCTAATTTTCACATTTCTTATGATATCCATATCTCCTGTCCTTTATTCCCTGACACTTCAGAGTGTCCAGGGACTTCAGAAACCATTATTTGCTTTCATGGACAGAGAGCATCACTGGAAACTGTCCAAAGCAACTGCAATGGACCCATTACATCCAGTGAGAAATGCACCATTCTGTAGAAGTAAATTTTACCAGCATTGCTGTCATCTCACACATGCAGGTTGAAAACCACCTGAATCAGAGCTATAACTTCCTTATGATCAAAGTATGCAGATTACATCAAAGAATTAGGAGCCTCTAGTAAAACGACCTTTATTCATGATGATTTAAGATGCAGGTTTGCAAGAGTTCTTCCTCAACATATATATGAGCATTAACTATAATCTTTGACTAAGCTGTGGGAAAAGATCTGGAGGAGTTTAAAATTATTATCTTCTAAACCAAAAACGCTCTGAAACAAAAGGAAACTTTCTTCACATAGCAGTGTCTATGCAAGTAATGACATTTAACTCGCTTTCAGAAGGCACACTCACATTTTGTCATGGGGAACTTTGCTGTGCTGTACCGAATGCATTAACCTGTTGTTTCCGCTGATCTGCAGCTTGTCTTTGGGTGATTTCAACAACTTGGAATTTGATGATGATGCACTAGTACCTCCACTGGATGAACGACTGCTCCCACTTCCACTGCTACCTTTGTTTTTTGAAGGGAAAGATGAAATGAGGGAAAATACTGAAGAGGAGGGAGGAGTCAAAGGCGGCTTGCTGGAGGAGCTGTGTCTTCTTTCTGCAAGAGTGAAAAGGGGTTTTAAGCTCCCATATAGAAAGAATTTGTAAATACTTAATGTCATTTACTCCATTAGCATTCTTCCTTTATTGTCTTGGGAGGTTCCCTGCCACACACAGAGCATAGAAGATTCAAGTCTCTCTGTAATCCATGAGGTTCCACTCAAGGCTGGTCTCCAGAGGGTTACCGGAATCTCTTTGAGCTTTGGGAGCTGCACATCTCAGCCAGTAAAGCTTAGCTCTCCCTCCAGCTCAAACAATCAGCTCTGGACCAGAGACACACAAAGCCAAGACAGCCCTGTCCTCAGGCCAGGCAAGCTTAAATATCACATTCCCTTAAAGGATAAGAATTATCTCTAAGTATGTTCCTAATCGTTAAAATAATATTGAATCCAACATTTTCACTTTTACTTCATGACAAACTTCTGGTATGATCTACCAGACCTTCAGTATGGAACACCTCTGAGAACATCAGCTCAAATACTGACCTACACTGGGCTTTTTGAGCATTCTTGGTTTTTGTTTGGTTGGGTTTTCCCCTCTTGTTTCTATTTAGCAGCAGCACCACCAAAAGCAGCAACAGATACTCTTCTACAAAAACCTGAGTATCTGAATTAAGAGAGGTCAGATTCTGTCACTGGACGTGTTTTTTAATTAACACCAAACCATGAAAACTTCTGTGTTGCTAGCACCATTTCAGGTAAAACAGTGTCTATTGTAAAGGTAGTTCTTTAGAACCATGAACTTCTAGAACACCTGGCAGCTTCCAGCTCTGCCTACACAGACACACGGACCATGTGCCCACTGACACAGGACACCTGTGATTCCTCGAGGATCTGTGTTATCAACACCTTCTTAAGAGACACTTCTGGCAATCAAGTAAATGAAAACCACAGATCTAAGAGACATGAGAAAGAGGTCTGTCAGGGGAGAGCAAAGGCAGTGGTAACACCTCTTTTGCAGCCAAGTATTGTTAGAGGTGCCCAAATCCACCACAGATCAATCTCAGGATCACCTTACAGATTTTGACTCGAGTGAACTGTGGAAGCAGCAGGCTACTCATGAAGCTACAAATAGAGCCAAGAGTGACAGCCAAGTCCAGTGCAACCTGTGCAGAAGCCTGTGACGCTCTGGGAAATGTAAACTAGTACATCTGCGTTCTGTGACCTGTTTGGAAGTAGCACTTGAAATGTGTTCATTAGCTTAGAAAAATAAAAGTAATGAATGAATACAGAGCTTGGACTAAGAAAGAAACTGAACCAACTCCTGTGTGTTTCTCTGTTTAACTGCAACAATGGGTGCAAACTACCTAACAAATCGTCTGCAAAAGTCTGCAAAATACTCATCACTTCTGGATTGGTAATTACCAAGAAGTGGAGAACTTAAGTGTGAAATGCCCGACAAAAATAACAAACAAATTCAGTAACTTAGCATCCATCTCAAGGAACAACTGCTTTAAAATTGTAGTATTTAAAACAATTAGTTATCAAAATCATCCACTTAGTTTTCTAGAACAGCTGCCACTGAAGAGACTGTAAATGAAATATTTTAGCATATTTATGCTCCAGTAAATGCCTGTGCTTCTAGTATGACGCAGTGCTTATTGCCAAATGGCTTTTTATAGCAATGGCAAGAATCCCTGAGCAGCTCTGTTCAGTTACTATTTGAGGACCATTAGAGTTCAGTGATGCTACACCCTGTGACATAATGAGAAACATTACTCAATACTCTTCCACATTCTGTACACTTAGAAAATTCAAAATCCAAGTGCTTATGACAGTTACAAATAATCTCAAATAAGCTAGTGGATGACTAATGCAATCCTTGGGAGTTTGTTATGATGACGTTGTCTTTCTGAAGGAAGTGAGAGTATTACTTTCTTGAAAAAAAACCTAGCAGATGAAAAGAAGAAGGGACTAGAATAAAACTGACAACCTCCTTGCATTCCACTAATTAGGAAGAAACTAGACAAAACAGTAATCCCAGAAATTTATCTGGATAATAGGAGTATTTCTCTTCTGGCAACTGCAAACTGAGATGCTACCGCTATTTGCACAAATGTTCGTTCTACAGGCTCAACCAAGTGAGTTTAATAGAAAGTGGTTTAAATTGGTAATAACAAAAAAAAAATAACCTAAGAGAACTAAGGCTGATCACAGACAAGTTTACAGTCTACCTGTCAGAGAGGATTTCCTTATACAGACAGACACACCCAGAAAAAAATCTATCAAATTAACTTTTTTTAGAATTCTGGTGCAGTTTCTGAAAGAGATACTGTAACACTGCAGGGCTGTGAAATCTTCACTTTTCACTTCTGTGCATAACCACGACTTATGTTGTCTATCAACAAAACAAGAAGAATTTTCAGCTCATTTTTCATAACCTGGCTAGACCTACTTTTTTGTTGACATACATACAAACAGAGGTAGGGCTGCTACTACAATTTGCTTATATTTAATGTTTTAGTCTTTTTATAACATTCATGGTTTTAAATGAAATCTACTTAAGAACTGTTTTGCAAACCATGTGAAGAGCACTGAAGTCTCATCTTAATAGAGAGAGCTAATATTATTTTTGAAACCAGACATGTTAAGAATTGCATATTTGATCTCATGAATATAGTTACAGACAGATTGCCACAGTTTTTACTGGAAAAATGGCTACACAAACTGTCACTGAATAATCAAGACCACCATGCTTTTTATGCTAAGCATATTACAATAATAAATTCTACTAATCTTCTGCCAATTTAACATAGTTCCCATTTGTCATTAATTCTGTCTCAGCCCAAAAACATTTAAAAATATAATTATCTCCAGGTGTTCAGTTTTCAAATTTTAAAGGCTGCCAATCACATCCCTTCCCTTCACATAACTCTTAAGAGGAAAACAATTTTTTAATGTCATGATTGCTTATACAGCAGATCAAAGTGATATTCCCATTTTTGCGCCTGTGTATGATGGTTCTAAACCCTAAAATTTAGGGGAAGGAGGGGTTTTATTGTTGTTGTTGGGTTTTTATGTTGATTTTTTTTGTTGGTTTGTTTTGCATTTTAAATATCAGAAAAAAAGTAAGTTTTGGCTTTGGACAAAGAACCTGAAAGTCTTCCTTGATGCCACAGCACTGGAAAGAATCTGACCTAAAATGACAGCTGTGTTCAACACTAAACTTTAACAGATAAACTCCTCCTTAAACACCTTTGCATTTATACAACAGGTTTATGACATTGTGGAGAAGGGCTGGACAGAGTTAGAAAGCTGTGAAGAGAGATGGCATCTCAGCAAATGATGTCTCTGCTCCATGACCAGGATAACTGTTAACTATCAAGTTGGAAAAACACAGCATCTCTGTGCTATAGCTGAGCAAGTATTATATATGCATCAGGCCAAGGGACACAGGACTTCCTGATAAAATAGATATTGATAATATAGATCTCTTCCAGAGCTTAAAAAAAGCTTTACCTGGCCCTTAGACTGGCTACCAATTTTCTTGGGTTTAAAAGTCCTATTTTCCATTGTCTATTTCCTACTAAACATGTAGCAATCTCTGACAAAATGCAAAAAAAGTAACCTAGAAGGGGCAGAAAAAAGAAAAAAGATGGGAAAAAAAAAGAGAGAGAGAAAGCTTCCCATTGTGTTTGGCTACTACTGCTTACTCTTCTATCAATGAGTAAACATTTTGACTTACTGTGATTCATAACTTATTGCTATATTAAAAGACAATACCCTTTTATTTAAAAAAATTGATTTTTCATAAAACGCCACTTTCTTTGCTGCATGCTGACAAAAAAAAATAAGAAAAAATTAATTTAAGAGCAATAATAATCTTAAAAATTTAAGACATTCCTCCCAGGTTTATGCTTATTTCCAAAAAGCCAGCAAGTATTTTGTGCTGTTCATTCTCTCTGGGCATCAATTAATAGCTTTGGGCAGCAAATACAAGATGTACAGATCAAGTTTCATAAACCCATTTTTTTTATACTGATTCCTTACATAAGTACTGGGCAAAAAGTCAAAGTGCCCTGTGTCAGTGCTGGTGCAGCTGCAGTACAAAGCACACCCAGGAGCATACACATAAGTTTGGTTCAGCTAGACATGCTGGAACTTCAGTGAACATTCAGAAAAAGAGTTAACACACAATAAGAGTATTGTGTAGAGTAAGGGTTAAAGTACTCCTCAAACTATAGGATTAGATGTGTATATTGAAACAAAGCATAAAAAAACCTTTATGCTTAAGTAATTGTTATTTTATGTCTGTATCACAAAGTGTAAGCACAATAATCATGAAACTTAAACTTGTCCTTTTCTCTATCATACTGAGCTACTGTGTGTCTTGTCATCTGAGAAATTTAGACAGGCATATTAAAACAAACATCTTCTACCTGAGGATAAAAAACTTATTTTCTGTCAGTAAGAGTATTTCATCCCTAGAATAATGGAGAGCTAATTGCCTTTCTCCAGGAAGCTCAGATCCATGACATGACAGCAGAGCACAGACACTGCTACGGCAGGGCGCCTCAACATAGCTCCAGATTTCACTCAGCAAGCAACTAAAATCTCCTTTGCAACTCTAGTCCACCAGCACTCTGATCTCACCATGACAAAGATAAAAAAAAAAAAAAAAATTAGGTCCATGAGGATTTTGCAGGAGAAACTGGGAACTATAACAATCACAGGCATAGCAGGTAAATTACTCCTCCTTTGCTGCCACCCTGGCAGTGTGCAGCTGCTTGGTCTGTACAGGAGCTTGATCTGCTGCTCGGTCTGTACAGGAGCTTGATCTGCTGCTCACTCACTTATTGCTGCTTCATTATCCTGCTCTAATCACGGGACCTAGATATCAAGGATTCTGCCTTAATCTTCCACTGATGTCCCTTTAATCATGCCATCAACTCTGTGCACACTCTAAGTCAGGATGAGGTCACTCCAACTGTGTGGTGTTTGATCTTAAACATTTAGCTGAACAGAGAGCAGCTGAACAAAGCCATCTTCACTTCAGCAAGAAGGTTACAAAACAGAATATTGATGGAGCCCAAGCAACCAGTACGACAGACCAACAAGGCCTGATGGGCACCAGTACTATGTCATCATGAGATGCTTTGCCTCACTGTTTCATAAAAAACCACTGGTTTGCATCTGGCAGCTGATACTATTAGTTTATCAGGGTTAGCAAAACTACAAGAAGAAGCCAACTGACAGTCTCATATACTTGTGGCACTAAGAAACAGCCATTTATACTATCTTTTAAACAGATAATGGCCAAGCAATACTGAGGCAACCTTATGTCTTGCACTTCCCCACTTGAGAAATATTCAGCACAGTAAGTTTATCGTTTTCCTAGACATTTATTTTGGAGAACTAAAATCCACTCACAAGTGATCACTGTGCAAAATATGTTCAATAAAGGTGTGTTGAATTATGTATAAGTAGGGTCAGTTTTGTTGCTGTCATTGAAGAAAAGACAGGGAGAAATAAAAAGTGATCATCCTCACTAGCAGGATTCTGAATGCCAACTTCAGTACTTTGAAATATTTCAAAGAGGAGATAATTATGAATCTATAATTTAGGCTAAATTATGATTTTGATGGTATAACTACAGCATAGCCAGGATGGGTTTTAATTCTCTAGTAACACACACTACGTGGGCAGGAATGCCATCTTGTCTATGGTATCTGCTACAAAATGGCCCCAAACCCAGCACACCTCCTCTGACAGCCAAGATTCCCCCCACAGGAAAGAGTGAGGAGCAGATTGCAAACACAGTTATTAGTAATACAATGCTAAATTAATGTATTTCAATAAATAACCTTCAAGTATCTCCCTTTCCCAACTGCTGCCCCTCCACAATCAGTTTTTTCATTTTTCCTTATTTGTTACTAATCCTTTCAAAACCCCCTTGTATTCAGCACACAAGTAGTTCTGTAATCAATTTCCACAGGATTTAAAAGTCCTCAGTAAAATACATGGCTTTTCCCCTGAAGCATCAAGCACAGTGCCATCCTAAGGTTGCAAACAGACTGGGCTTTTCTGTGTTGTGTAGTGGCAAACTGGAATTAAGGACACTCCCATCAGCTTTGCTTGAGCTATTCAGAGCCCCCTCAGACCAGTAAAACTCTTCAGAACAGCGGGGGAAAACTGATAGAAGCAGGACACTAAATTATTCATGGAGCAGAACCACAAGCAAAAATGGAGCCAGGGAGACCAACTGTTGGAACATTTCCCCTCATCACCCAGAGAAGGATGTTCACCTCATCCTCCTCCTTGCTCAGGCAACCCCAAATGCAAGGGCTTTAACATCCAAGCCCAAACTTCTGGTACAGTTCCCCAGTGAACTTGCCAAGAGGTGTGGTCAGTAACTGTCCTATAAATCTGTTAGGCACTGAAACACAAATATGGCAAAGTTATTATGGAAGGACAGTAGAGTGTCTTAGATGGTAATGGGGCCATGGAGAGATTACAACATCCACACTATGAACACTAATCTCTGTAGCCTGTTGATGACACAACAATACCTGTCTGATTAAAAGGCAGGTATTGAGTAAGTAATTCTTCCATTATTAAAAAAAATCTTATTTGAAATAAACTTCAGAAAAGCCACAGTGATGACAAACAAGAGCATCAAACAGACAGAGGTAAGCAGTACAGATCAGCAGTGCTTCAAGATGCACTGGGGGTCAGCTTTGACACGCTGGGTCAGCTTTCTCAAAAATACAAGACAACAGTTTTCCAGCTGCTTATGTTTACCCTGAATGACAATAGAGAAAAGCTTCAGTTTTCCAAAAAAAAGTATAAAGCAAATTCAAAATAAATACCTCACCTCAACATTATTGCAAAGTTTAATAAAAACTTTGGTAAACAAAAGATTAATAAAGAATGGTGTGTTAAAAGATGCAAATAAAAAAGGGAAGAACCACCACCTAATTTCTGCTTTTCTCGTTCTTGGCCCACTCTCTACCCAGAAATTAGATTTCTATCTCTAACACCATGTTCTTCCTCTTCAGCATCAACGTTCCTGAGAAGACCTTATCACATAATATAATATCGTCATGACTTCAGATGAGCTCACCTATCCAAATGCCTGACTGGCTTTCATCTTCCTAATGCTTCTATTCACACCAGATTGGGAATTAAATGTTTTGCCCTGTAGCTATTTCTTTACACCTAGCAAACTTTATATGTTTTATGTTGACTGTCAGACCCAGTTCTGCTACAAAAGAAAAGGTGCTGACAATGAAAACTTGCTTAAAAGCTGATAGTGAACCAAAATACAAAGGGGGCTACAGCTAACTCAAAGTTCTGAAGATGGGTATAAAAGAAAGGCCTTGAAATGGAAAGCTCTCCACACAAAAGAGATCAACAAGAGGGAATTGACTTTGTTTTGAGAGTGGAAATGGGAGGAAATATCACAGGGTGTACATGAAAATAGTGATGTCAGCTAAGGAAATCACATTCTTTGATTTTGTCACTAAGAAACTAGAGGATAAAAAGACACTGAGCACAAATATTTTTCTTATGTACTGCATGACTAACTAGTGACATCCACTGCCATGATACAAGAGCTTTGTAAGAGTAAAAATTAAAATATAAACACATACATGGCTATTTGAACTGGCCAACCTCAAAGCCCCTCTCTGCTGATGGAAGTGAGGAGGGAGCTCCAGCGGCTCTCTCTGATGTCACACCCATGTCTCACCTGTCTCATCTACAGATGTGACAACCCACGCGCTTCCCTTTGGCAAAGAGGGCACTCCACGCTGAGGGCAGTGCCCACCTGCAGGAAAAAACTCAAGAAATGAGAACAGCACAGAGTTCTGCCTGCACTGCTAGCACCCCTCTTTCTGGTCTGAGGTTTTAAGCACAAAATGTTTAACTCTTTCACAATGGAAAAGGACGATGGGAAGCAAATCAGTGGTATTGCAACAATTTTCAAATTTCCAAAATTTGAAATCTCTTGAAATGTAAACACGCAATTTGCAACATCAATGGGAAGCAAATAACTTGGTTTCTTCTTTTAAGTCAAATCCTTACATTACTTACCCCAATTAAATGCACAGACATGGGAACATTAGTATTTAGTATCTGTGGTTCAGGACTTGTATTAATTTCTAAGTTTTACCCCATTTTTAGGCATTAGTAAGTTTTGAAGGATAAAAAAAGATCACTGCTGCTTATTTCATTATCACTGATCAATCACAATTGGCATAAAACAACTGTTTTCATGTGTAAAAACATTGATCACGTTAAACTTTACACTAATTAAAAATTTACTGCATCAAAATCCTAGGGAAATCACTAATACAGTCAAATGAGGGCACAGACCTACTGTGCCTGCACAATAGTGTCTTTCAAATTAAATATTACCAGCCTTTTCACACTTCCTTTTCAAAGAATGGAGCAATGCTGTAATTAGGATGTGCTAACTAAAATGTTTGTGCAGTTTAACCTTTTAAATGAAAAACATCACTGCACTTGACACATGCAGGCTGTGCCTGCATTTCCCATTTCCCCTGGAGCCCAGACCCTCCTGCCCACAGCCAGCCACCCGCAGAGTGTAACCCCAGTGTGTTTGCCCTCTGATTTACAAATTACACGGGTGAGCACGCCCAGGAAAACAAGCTAACACGAACACACTCTTACTACTTTCTTTAATTAACATTTTGATTAACAGCTGCCAATTTATCTAAGAGGCTGACGGGACTGGAATCGGCTGTCTATCGTGTGATTGCTATTTTTTTCTCTTGCCAGTCTCCCCATCTGAGCTGTGCCTTTTGGGGATTTTCAGGTTTCCGCAGGGACTGAACTCAAAGCAGCAGCGTCTGGCGCTGTGTGGCACTGCCTCTGCCCGGCCTGCAGCCCTGAGGATCACAGCTCCGGGGTTTGTCCCTGTCCGTGGCCAGCTCGCTGCCCGCCCGCTTTTGGAGCCGTGCCAGACGGCTCCGGTGACATTTCAGAAGGACTCACGGGGCCGCTTGCAGTGTTTAATCCCTCGCTGTGGGATTTTCCACGGCGTACACAGAGCTCGCCGAGGCCCGCGGCCGCGCAGGCAGCGCCGCCGGCCACAGCCGGGCCGGCCTCGGGAGCTCCGGCCCGGCCTCGGCCACCCCCTGGCCGGCCACGGGCACCCCCTGGCCTCGGGAGCTCCGGGCCGGCCTCGGGCACCCCGCGGCCAGCAGTGCCCCCAGACCTCTGCCCAGCCCCGGCTTCACCTGCAAACCTGCTGCCAGCCACAATGGGGGCGACACCGGCACTGGTCAGACACAGCCAGCCTCAGGCTCTGTGGATGCTCCTGTGATTCCCACTGAGAGCTGCCAGGCCTTGCCAGCGGCTCCAGGACAATTTCTCCACCAAACGTGCCTGTCAGCAGCCACCCCACCTTGGGTGACACAGCTCAGCCTGGGGGCACCCAGCACCCCCAGAGCTGCAGCTCCCTGGGGTATCACTGCTCTGAGGGACACAGTCCCTGCCACCCTGGCAGAGACTCCTGCTGTGCTTTTCCAGCAGCAAAAACTCACTATTTACTGGCCTGAACTTCCAGATGGGTCTCCACATCCTGTCTCCACGCTTTGAGGTCTGACTGTCAAGGTCTGATTTTCACCCAAATCCAGCACATGGACAGTAAAATCTAATTTTTACCAAATGATTAATTTCTGAACAATTTCCTAAGTAATCACTTATAAAAATTACAGCATATCTGCTGACAAAAGGAATAGGGAAAACCAGTTTGTGGCTTTTGCTCTTATTTTAAGTAACCATAACCAAAGCTGAAATTTTTGGTCTTCCCTTACTTATCAAATTACACACAAATTCATTTTTAAAACCAAGCAAATTACTTTTTCACTAAAATAAGAAGTTTGCCAAGAAGAGAGGCAGCTGGCTTGTACAAACACATTTGCGTATTAGCATCAGTGTGTTATAATACTACTTTTCTTCATTAAGAAGGTTTAAACAGAAGAAGGGAGTACCATTTCAGCAGACTGGGCTTTGTTATGGTTGGGGGTTTTTTTCTTTATTTAAAGAAACTTGCAGAAACCTGGAGGTTACTGCTCCTATTACCAAGCTTAGAAATTAATACTAAATCCTAAACAGATACTAAATACTACCATTCCCATGTTTATGCACTCAGAATACTAGACAACAACCAGCTCCTCTGTGGCTACCAATTTCAAGAAGTTGACAGCTCATGTCACCTACCCATTAATTGTTAATGACAACTGAGAAATACAAAGACACTTCCTTGGATTATGCTGTTTTTAAAACACTACTCCTTCCACCACTAAAATTAGTACCAGAGGCATGTGTGTGTTTAAAGGATTGGTTTCTACCATACACCCCTCTACTTCACACCCATAATTAAAACTGGGTAAGTCTCCAACATATTTTAGTGGTTCACAAAATTCTTGACTTCAAAATACTATGTGGGGAACCAGCACTGATGCATTTGTTAGAAACTAGAATTCTTAGTCTTTGATTTGGCCCATTCTTATTTTAGGGACAAGAGGGCAAGTAAGTTTTATTTTGTTGCTTGTTCCACAAATAAACTGACCAAGATCAGGCGATGTAATTCCCACACAGAACAATGCAGAAAGCTGTCTTCCTTCTGGGTAAGAGTGAGGACAAAGAACCCAACTGGTAAGAAACCCCAGCAGCTGGGCATCAAGGCAGGAGCTGGAATGGAAGGGAGAGGCATGACGGGACACTCACACAGGGACAGAGCAGCCTGGGCCCATGGGAAGGCGCACAATGGCACAGAGAATACAATGGGATTTTTTGCCTGCTTATGTTATAGCAGGAATATATATGCCAACTGCCTCGATCCAGGCATTTTTGCCTACTATTTTCCAATGTCTAAGGGCTTCTGAGTAACACTAAGCAGTAAATATTCACAAGGTTTCACCTTGAGAGGGATTGTGCATGTGGCACAGTGAAATCATGTGCTGCCAGCGTATTGTGACATATGCAGAAGTAATTTTACTTAATGTAGTAAAAGCAACCCACTATGTATGGCAATGAAATTAGTACGTTCTTTTCCTGGTACTAAATAGTGCAAGAGGTTTTATTTTCTATCAACAATACTTGAAGCCATTGAAAAAAAACCCCAAAAACATCAACAACATTAGATTCAATAAAAACACTCATACCATCAGTTAATACCTGAGTTTACAAGGCTAAAATTAGCCCTGCAAGCTGTGATAATGCACTGCGCAGATCCATACACAAAGAACACCCACCTGCACACGCCGCTCGCTCCCAGGGAACAAGGCTGCAGAGAGGAGACTCCTGCTCTGGCATCAGGACAGTGCAGGAGGGAGAGAAGCATTTTGATATCAATCACTGCAGAGAACCCAATTTCCAGGTCTTTGGAGTTACACAATCACCCAAGAAGGACAACTTGAACTGTGCCAAAACCATTGCAATGGAAGAAAGTTTGCTTCCTACCACTCCAGATAAAGAACAGCATCAAACCCCTCTTTTTTTTATTTTCTCACTGAACACACGAAACACAAAAAAGATATTTATATAATTTGTGATGCTATCACTACACACACACACATACAGTAGGTCCCTTTTATGAATGAGTACTGCAGAATGTCAAGGAACTGAAAACAAACAAACAAGAATGAAACTGGGGGAGTGGAGAGAATCCAGAAGTTGAAGTATCCTGCATGTTTTGCATTGCCAGGAAAAGTGATTTTAAGAATAAAAATTTTCCAGCCAATCTTTTACTTGCATTACATTTCTTGTCTGGTTTTGTAAACTGAGATAAATGCAGGTCTATCACGTCTCCTTCCACTTGTCTACATTACAGTGTTCTGTATTTCAAAATCAGGCTGACTGTAGTAAAACTGAAGAGCTGGATTTGAGATGGTGCCCTCCCACCCCCTGCTGGGAGATGTTCTGAAGATACTGGTGTTTATCATTAACAATAAAAGCAGCATTCAGACAGCAAAGGTAGGACTTCTTGGTACTGTTACAGAAGGAAAGCAGGAAGATGTTTGCTGGCTGGACACCATGAGCACATTCCAGACCAGTCGTGCACATGTCTTATTAAATTGGCCAGCAAAAAAAAAAAAAAAAAAAAAAGGTAAAACACGACATGAAACCTGAAGCTCTGTCTGCGCACAGAGCAGGAGGTGCTGCAATGGGAGAGTGATGGCAAAACACACAGGACAAAGCCACAGACAAACAGGCTTCACTGTCTTCACCACATATTAAGACTCACTTATCTTTTCTCAAAATTCAGCTAACTCAGGCACCAGTTTCACAACCACTTTAAACTGGCTGGTGCGAGCTAATACTGCCACAGGCAAAAAACATTCCTGCCCTCTCCCCAGTCCTGACCACTCAGTCTGAGCCTCTGCACCATCTGCTCTGTCCACAACAAAGAGCCGAGCCATCCGCTCAAAAGCCTGACAGTGTCACAGACCAAATGCCTGCTTGTGCCAAAGCTGGCAGTGAACTGAGCGAGGACTAGAGAGAATTAAACTGTGACTTGATCCCAGGGAGAGGGCTGCAGGCGTAAGAACTGGGCACAAAAACCAACTGGGTTGTGAGTTGCAGTAATGATAAGTTTGCCAGTTCCTAGAAGCTTTGAGAGGTACATAGAAGAAAATCAGACTTCCAAGGAATTTCATCTGATTGGTATCAACAGTGCATAAGCTGGGCTTGCTTACACTGTAGCCTGCTTATGTTTACATTTAGTACTGTCTAAGATGATTTTGTTGTAAATATTTTGCTTTAAAGAGATTGTTTGGTTACTGGCTACTATTATTATTCTTCCTGGAAGGAAGAGAATAATGGGCTTTGAGCCAACATCAAACATCTTAAAGTTGATCAATTGAAGACTCCAGTGTGGTTACTTGGAAAATCAACTTTGCTGTTGTGGGGGGTGCATGGAAAGAACCCCTTGATTTGCATACATGACACCACACAGTCAGCCTTAGCAAAAGAGCAGCAAAATCACGAAAAAAAAGTAGCGCTACTGCCTTGTATTTGGAAAAGAGTGCTCTGAAGTACCAGCATGAATCAAATTCCCAGAACCTCTAGAACCAAAAGGCAATAGATTTTGAAATACGTGGAATTTTTTTCACTAGCAGCTGGAGTGTTTTACATCCTGCAGAACAAAACAAATATATTGGGCAAGATTACTGGTTTTGATGTTTTCTTTTCCAAGTGAGCAAGCTTAGAAGTTCCTCAGGTTTCAGAAAACTGGAGTGAGTCCAAAATAAAATAGATGACTGAGTACAGAGGAACAACTTGACAGGCTTGTTGGTGCACAATCAAGTGACAGCATTTTATGCCTTAGTATCAACTCCACTTACACAACATGCTTGTTTACACCAGAAAAACAAAATATAACTGCTACTCAGGCAGCACATGTGCACACATAGAATAAAGGTTTCTATACAGAATTATGTCATTTCCACGGACTAAAATTAGGAAAGATAAGTATGGCCCTGAAGGTCAGTGCCCATCCTCAGTCTGAACAGAGACGAATCCTACAGAGATACAAACTTGGCACTGACCAGTTCCTACATGTCCTTCTCAGTCTGTGGCAAGCAAGATGTGAGCATCAAGCCTTGCAATACCACACAGATGTATAAGTTTATATAATTTCTATGGCTATTAAAGCAGTCCCAGGTATTTTTAGAAGCTAGCTGGTGGATTGCTTTGTGACCCACACAATGACCTTTGGTCAAATAGTACACAGTCACTGTGATGGGGAGGGGACTGAACTGTGGCAGTTTAAAAACCTTTCCTCTGACCTTAGAGGCCAGGAGAGAGCCAGTGTGGCATCTTTCCAGGCATATACATGGTTACATGTGGCTTGTCAGAGGCTGCAAGGCAAAAGGAAACTGAAGAAAATGAGTGCTAGCTAGTCCCATGCCAATGATGAGCAGGGCCAGAGCTTTTACAGAGTACTATAGGGCTTCTCATTATACTCTAGAAAAGTGAAAGAAGTAAAAACAATTACTTCATGAAGCCCACCCTAATACAGTAGAAAACCAAAATGCTTAAGAACTCAGGTGACAGCTTCAGCCATGCAGTAACAAAAGAAACCCAGCCAATTTTCCTCTTAGCAAGGAGAAGAGCCATGAATTCCATGTGAGTACCACATGTACCATCACACAGTGATGAACAGCTCTTAAAACTCCCAGTGTACATCACATAAAAATGACAGCTCCAACCCAGCTCTACAGATAATCTACAAACATCGGGAAGTTTTGGGCTCAAAGGTGGAAGGGTGCCCTGAAAGGGGCACACCTTCTACCTAATGCACAGAATTCATCACAATGCTCCACAGAAACCAGGGCTTTTCCAAGAGCCAGACATGACAAACAGGTTCTTTGCAACCAGCAGGGTCAGACAGGGAGGACACAGCACATAACCACTCCTGGCTTGGCAGAGAGAGAAAATCCTGTGTGGTGAAAACATAAGAAGGTGATCTGGCTAAAAGAGAAGGCTTCCTTTCAGAAAGCTGCTTCATATAGAATTGTGAATTAAAGGTTTTGTGACAATTTTGCCAAACAACAAGGAAAAACTCAGTTATGTAGGAACTGCTTCAACCCTGCAGGAGCCTGGTCTAATTGCATCCTTTACAAAGCAGTGCAGAGGGAGAGTGTCATACCAACCTGGGCAACTCGTTATCAGGGGAAGAGAGAACAGAAAATAGGACAAGAATCTCTTGACAGTGGTCCTTCTTTCTCTAAAGCAACTTGGTGAAACAAAAGAGGATTGCTGCCTTTGTGGCCAGTAGCACTCTGACACGGCAGAACTTGCATAAGGCACAAATGTTTTTCCTATATTTTTTTGGTGTTGTTGAAAAGATTAACCCGCTTCCCAGCTGCACAACAATTACAGGAATATATACACAAATTAGAGTAAAAATAATTATTTTCTATACAAGCACTACATTTTGTATTTGTTTCATCAATAGGAGATAAGGTTTGGAAGTATTTTGGCTGCTACTGCCTGAGGTAGCTAATGATGGCCTATTAGACAATAATATTATCACGAACTTACATAAAATGACATATAATATTTATCTATTCCTGTTTATTTTCTACATTTAAAAATATATTTTTAATTGATCCATACTGTTGTGGAGCTCTCACAGAGTTGGATAATGCATGAACTAATCAAAGACTGACACTGAAAAGCTGTTTGAATTACAGGTAGACTCAACACGCCACTTAGAAATCTGAATTGCCTTCCAGGCCATTTACATTACTTGGATATAATTATTTAGTGTTAAACTGAACTAAGCCTAATGAGAAGCTTAAAAAGGTGGCATTAATTGTGTTATTTTGAAAGTGAATTTGACCCTGCAGTTAATAAATAACTTAAAAAAAAAGACATGTGGTTTTTGATTGCTCTTCATCAATAAACTTGCAGGTTTCATTGTATAGAAGGTGTTACACACTCCCTCTTCTGGTTATATCTTAAAAACACCATTTCTAGACTTAAAGTGTATCATATATTAGTTTTAAGTGTATCATATTGCTTGGAAGAAAAAAAACCCCAAGGCAGTATCATGTTTCTTTTTAAAAAGCCAGCAAACTGGTGATCAAAACCAAATAAATACCAGGTGAAAACTACTTGACATAATGCCCAACTAAAGTAAGTAGCAGCTACTTTTTAGCTGTGTCTAAAACCAAAATGTTATAGATTTCTCTTAATTTAGTAAGAAAAATATCATCACAAGTCTTTCTGAAAGCTTGATCATGCCTAATACCTGGTTACCATTCAGTGCACTATTGCTGAGGGTGAGAAGGTAGATTTTAAAATGCTGCCTATTTTTCCAGAGGTGGAAGTTGAAGTTCCTGAAAAACATTGTTTTTATGTTGGTCCAGCATGGATAGCTTTTTTTCCACCTAGTACACTACACCTCATCTTCACTGGGGGGGATTCTAATAGCAAAAGCTGCTGAAGGCTATACATACATCCTACTGTCTAAAAAATATTATTCAGAAATGGAAAATGAGAATTGTGGAATAACATTAAGAAGTCCAAACAGAAACAGTAAAGGCAATGAAAAAGAAACTAAAAGATGAACTATTACTAGGTGCACACACATGCATGCATCCATCTCTTCCCTTGATGCTCAGTGCCTGATAAAGCCAGGGGATGTGTCTCAAGCAGGACACATTCCTGTTGCCCTCACCCCCCACCAAAATGTGCAAATGTGCAAAATCCAAGACCATCATAGCATTACACAAACCACATTAATAGTATTGTTGCCAAAACATTGAGAGAGGAAAATCTTGTGAAAAAGCTTTTCTTTGTTTTGCCCTGTTTAGCCTCTCCTCCTTTCTACCACTTTTACCCCTTGTTACAGAGTAATAAAACCAACACTGTACTTACTTCCTTATTCTCTCTCTTCCAAGGTAATTTTGTCCTACCTTTCTTATTGCCTTCGTCTCTTTCTTTTTACATGTATTTTACTCAAGTTCTTTGTTTTACATTTCCCTTTTTAGCTATTCCCCAGTGTCCTCTCTTTCCCCTCCTTGGACACACAGACACACAGACTGCAAACCACTTAATTCCAGCTGTGTTGAGGCAGCCCTGCCAAACTGGGCACCACTGCCCCAGGCAGGTACTGCAGAGCCAGCTGTACTGGGTGCACTGGTATCTTCACAAGAAGCAATGTAAGTGATGGTTACTGATGGGATTTCCTATCTGACCTATGAAGGTGTGCTTGCAGAGAAAAAGAGACCATCCCAAACACAGCAGTTGTTCAAGAGTCAGATTCTGGGATGAGAGGGTACAGTCTGTGCAACTGGAAACTATGTACTTCCATTGTGGGGGAAGCAAAAAACCAACCAAAAATTATTTTCTTCATGACAGTTCAATACTCAAAACAATTTTACAAGCTTCCCAGAATACTCCTCCCTAGAATCACAAAGCGCTGTGGTATTCACTGAGGTTTGCAGTTCTTGGAATAATCTACACAGTTCATGAGAACACACTTCTCCCCAAAAAACAAATGAGAAAGTCCTTATAAATAATTCATCTGCATGTGGTTAGCTTTTGAAATTAAACTACTAACCCCACTCTCCAAAACCAAGTTTGTATCTCCATGGCTCTGACACATTCCCATCTCTCCAGAACAGCAGAAATTAGTCTTTTTTTAATTTCAACTCAGGCTTCTTCTGCCTCCCCAGCTCTTACACATGTTGCAGCTCCGTTCTCCTGCACCCAGCTTGGGGCAGGGTGCCAGAGCCTGCGTGCCCATGGCCTGCCCTCAGTGTGTGCCACCTCCCCTGGCTGAGCTCCAGCCTGGAGGAGTGGCTTAAGCAGCAGAAAGAACCCTTTTAGCTGAGAAGGAAACCTTCCAAGGATGTGGATCACGTAAGCTGATGCAGAGTGGCCTTCCCTGACCCTGCAGAAAGTCAGGAATGATGGCTGGGAGAGCTGTGTCCTGCTCGTGCTGTTTCCTCTCACAAAATGAGTTCTGAGTGATGAAACTCAACCTTGATTCTAGATTGGTTAAGTCCCTCATTGTCATTTTTTTGTCAATAAACAAGTCATTTTTAATTGTAGACCTGATGCAACTATCCCACCTGGCTACCTTCAAAGTGAAGCTGTAGTCATATACACTCAATAGCAACTTTTTGTTGGAATTACTTGTTCTCTTTAGATCTTATTCCAACTTATTGATCAACACGCTTTCTCCCTCTTGCTGAACTAGTGTCTGTGATAGTGAACAAGGCACTGCTTCTTTTCCCACAAAGATAAATATTTGTTTTTCTTTCTTTCCACTTGTTCTTCCCCATCACCATTTGTTTTGAAGAGAGCAGTCAGTACCAGTGCCCAAACAAATACCCAGCAAGGAGATCACTATAAAGGAGCAGGGTTCTCATGGAACCCTTGCATAATTTTGTATGTTAGACTAGTTTTAAATATTTTAACATTTCAGTAAGAATAGAATAGAAAAACTATACTGTCTCTTGAGCAAATATTAAACCAAAAGGATTTTTGCATCTAGGTCTTCTGCTATGGAAGAACTGCATAAAATTAATTTCACATTAACCAAAGGTAAGATGAGCCTAAAGCACATCAAGCACTTGAAGTTTGCAGTATTTTAGCACACACAGTGCTGTCAAGAGAGTAACGTGAGTTACATGGTAAGCAGTAAACTGAATAATCAGTATCTCCTAAATCTGAAGCTGAACATCACCTTTTTCTTGGCCGACACTTAAAAATTGCTTTATATCTTCAACCAGAGCTTGACAAACTCATGTACCCACAAAAAAGGAGGAAGTTGTACTAGAAAACTGCCATCAACTTCTCCAACAGACTCCCTGTGCTTTCATGCAATAAACAAAGACCACAGCCATTCTGTGTACAGAAATAATCTTCTGCATGTGAACAGTCTGTGATGATACAAGTAACCACAGCACCGAACTCCACCACTCTGTAAAATCTGCATGGCACATTTGGTATTCAGCTAATGGCTTGGGGGTGCACATTTCAAAGCTCAAAGTATATTTACTGAGTTTCTTTCCACATTATTATAATTTCTTATTTAATGATGCATTATTTAAAAATGACTAAATAGCCAGCTGAAACTGAAATGAATCCTGTGCTGACCTCTGAGCACATTCCCTGCTATATGCCAAGACGATTCTTGCAAAAGCTGAAGAATTTCACAAATTACTACTAAGAAATTAAACTAGTTGTTGCTGGACCCACAGATTAAGATCCAGCTGCTGCAACTTGGACTGTGTGAAGAACTGTGAGATGACTGGGCATTTAAACAGAAGTTCCTGAACAGAAGCTGCCAATGATAATTTGTTAAAACATATACATTAACTGCAGCCATAATATGCCAAATGCCACCTGTGCATGTTTGGCAATATGCTTGGCAGATTGCTCCAGCACAGCTGTGACATACCACAGAATATTCAGGTTTATTTTGGCTGTTACACTGCTACAGAAGATCACTGATACCCAAGAAAATTCTTACGATTTATAAAAAACCTTTTCACATTGCTTTAAAAAGACTTTAGTGAACAGTGGGCATTAATTACTGAAACAAATTGCTTGCTGCCAAAAGTATGCAGGCCACAATGAAGACTTATCCCTCCAAAATGAGGATGAGCTCAAGCAATCTCCCACGAGGAAAAAAACCACACACTCAAAAAAAAAAATCCCCAACCAACCCAAAAACCAAGCAACAACAACCCAGTCCTCAGGTCCAATGGCTTTGGAACGAGATTCAGTACATTCCTTTCTTTTCTTATCAGCTTCAAATGCTGCCTTGTACAGACACTTTGACTTTGTAATCCATGAATTCATGCTAAACATACTCTCTTATTCTACTCTAAACAAGCAATACATGCACAACAACTTAAAAAGATTAAATATTGACAGATTTTTCAGAACAATTAGCTGCTGCCAAATTTAACAAAAATACAGTAGGACAAATTTATACTCAATTCACAGTGTGAGAAGAACCCAAATATGTAGCACTGCAGGGACTGTAATACTGAAGTTATGTATGATACACATCCCAAATACATCAGCACACCAACAGAGATAGTTAACAGATCATTTTTCTCAATTAAAATCACAAGTATCACGTGTTCTCTCTGAATCCAGGCACTTAACACCAACACAAAAAAAAATCCTTTAGGACTCTCGAAGTGGAGACCTGTAAATGAAAGGTGGGTGTGGGCCCTGGCTGAGGGAGGAAGGACTTCGGTTACACAATCAGATGAAGGAGAATCACAAAAGGCAACAGACTCAGAGGATGGACCCAAGTAACCAGCAAACATCTCTTTCTCTACTGTCAGGATCTGCCCTCCAAGTAAAAGGTTGTGTGATGCTCTATTCCAATTCCACAACTTCCTAGAAACCACAACAGATGGTGGGCATACCTGTACAGTAACCGTGCTTCTGATTCATACACTTCAGGTTTAAACCTGCACTGATTGGCAACCAAAATGTTTAAGCAATTCCCCATCAGCTCTCAGGACAGCAGCAGCAGCAGGCAAAGCTCCCAGTGGTTGCTCACCTTTGCCACTGTGCCAAACCCATGGAAGTTAATCAAAACACTTGACATAGCTTTTTAATGACTCAACAGCCCAACACACTATCATCATCTCTTTCCAACATGTACTGTATTCATGGTTTTCACAATCACTACATGAGTCACAGGCACTCTCAGTGTAAGTTTTACAGGTAGCCTTCATTATTATTGCTGAGAGTTTAACCCTACTTTGTATTCATGGAAACTAAGGCACAGAGGGGGAAAAAAACCTCTGGGGGAAAAAAAAAGCAAAGTTAGAAGGAAGAAACCCCACACATGTCTATGCTGATGCTACTTTCACAGTGCTGAGCTCTCTCTTAGCCACAGAGCAGCGCAGCCAGAGCAGAGAAGCAGCTCTCATTAGCCAGGAGGGTGATAACCACAGGGAGATGAGATAAACCTGTGGAACAGCTGAAATGCCAACAAAAGGTCACACAGCCTGAAAACCACAGCACTTCAGGGCTTCCACGAACAACCTGAAATAACTGTCACAATGGCTTCCTCAAAGAGCAACCTTTGGGTGCAGCACAAGAACTGTATCTAACATGTCTTAGGGGAGGAAAGAACGGAAATCAAAGGGAGACAGGCACATCCTGCTGTCCTGAGGAGTGTGACGGCTGGCACACCATCATCCAGGGTGTAGAGAAATACTCCTGGAGAAAAACACTTTCTGGGAATAGGTCATCAAGATAAGTGATCCCAGGTTCTTCACCCACAAGACTCAGTGCCTGAACGTTTTATCTTTTTTCCATCTTTCACCTCTGAACTGATCTTGACTCATCTAAGGAAGATGCTGATACCATGAAAGTGCAGCCATTCACAAAGCAACAGCAGGAACAGGAACAATAAAGGGCTGCAATCACTTGTCTGGCCCCCCAAATGAAAACAGCTGTGATCTGACAGAACAGAGGATTTGTCTTGAAACAACTTTTCCTTGGCTGGCTGGCTCACTCCTGCCCCACCATGTCCCCAGCAGGGCTGCCACCCTAAGCCAAGGGCTAAAGCCATTGGACTGCACTGCCAGTTACTGTACACAGGCTGGAAGGAATGCCACAAGCTGACTTCAGATATCTCATTATATTGGATTGCTCTTAAAAACAAACCTGCACGTGGTGTTATGCATACCAGCTTTACAAATCAAGCATAGTACATATATCAACACCACTGAATAAATTATTAAAATGGAAATTCATAGCCCAGACACATGCTTGGATTGCCTAAACAAGTAGAATTTTATTTTACATTAGTATCTCTTCTAGTCAAATGCATGAAATAGAAAGGAGTCAGTTACATAAACAAATATGTCATTTGTATCAATAAATTATTTTACTAAAAAGGTTATATATTCTAATTAATAAGGTTACATTTAAATTATTTCTGACTACTTATGATCCAGAGAAAAAAGCCAGCATATGTCCTGCAAAGCACTTTCAGCCTACCTAGTTAAGTAGTTTATCACAAATATGCTTTGAAAGAAATTAATTAGCTTATTAGGTTTAACTAATAGTTTGTTTAGCTTTCCTTTGACAAAAGTCACATTTTAACAGAGCATATTCTACTACTTCAGAAAACAAAATTTCACATGACAAATTTCAAAGAACACCAAGTACAGCAACACACACCACCAAGAGCTATAGGATATTTTAAGAGATTAATACTTCTCTGGCAACAATTAAAAATAAAAGATCCTAAGAACATAACAAAAAGATACATTGATGGACTGCAACTTTTCAGAATTTTTCAATTCCTGAAATCATACCATCAATAAAAAACCTAATTCAGGGTGAACTGACTGTTGTGAATCCAAAGAGTGCTTTACCTTCTTGTTATCATGATAACACACTTTTTGTTTTAAAATAACCATGTTTTGAGGACTTCAGCAATTTCCTTCTCCTGAGCTATACTGTTAAAAAAAAAATAGATCATTGTCTGGTAATCAATCACCTGCCATATTTATCAGCTTTCATATTTAATTTTCTAAATTAAGGGACAGCTGTGAAAGGATTTAAAAAATGGGAAGGCTGATAGAAGGCTTTGAGAACTAGTGCTACACAAAATCACCAAGTCAGCCTTCTTACCTTTCTGAGGCTATTAGATTGGCAAACTAAGGTCCTTTAATGACGTTCACCCCACCCAAGCCTGTTTTTCTCATCAGAATGACCCCGCCTGTTTCCTCTGCACGCCACAGCCCACGCCAAGACTCTTCATTGTTCAGAACAGGCTTAAGAAACACTAAGAATAACCTCATCATTTCTATCCACTCCTTCTACACTTCTCCTGAAGTATGAATCTGCCACTGATATAAGGCTTGTATTAGAGAAATTTTCACATTTAGGGATCACACTTCTATAAAATGATACAGAATGGAAATGTTATGTTAGTATTTATTATGACTTTAAAAAATACTTTCCATACCTTCATTTTGCAGTTCCCTGTTCACCCTGTGCCTTTTAAATTGCAAACAGTGCTTACAAAAGAGCTGGAATTAACTTCACATAACAAGTCTAACAGCAGTCCAAGCAGCATTACAAGATGCCACGTTTCCATGTCCATGCTCAAGACACAATGCTGCACCTATTCAGCTCCTGAGCTGCTTCTGCCACCTGTCCACAGGGACAAACATAATGCTGCTTCCTACCAGACACCTGTTTGTGAGACAGAGTTTGGAAATCACCTGCTCATTTCATAAAGACAACCTTAAGTGTCTGCAGCTATCCACAGCCCTCCATCACTACAATATTACTGACCTCAAGATGGAATATTGAATATGCCATCACTCAGAACTTGGTATCATCCAGTCCTCCCCCATAAATTTATTTTTAGCCATCAGAATCAGTTTAATATGATATTTTAGAAGGAGTTATTGGACATCTTAAGTTGATATTCAGTGACACATGAGGAATCTCACTGGCAAGGGGTAGACTCATTCTTGGCCTGTGGAAAGGCTTACAGCAACCAGAGCAAGAAAAGCAAGAAAAGATGGCCTTTTCTTCTTCTGGCTCCCAACAGCTCTGGAGACTTATATCCACAAAACCATGGGTTTAAAAAAAATTATTAGTACAGCCATCCACAGAATAACAAGCAAACTATTGAGAATTATGACACAAAACCTATTCAGGTTATTTTCTGACTCGCGCTGTGTGACACAACTGCAGGATCCAGCAGCAAGGGTAGGGCTATATAATCCATAAGGCAATATAACAAAAAGCCACGTTAGAGGGAGAAAGGATAAGAAGTTCACCCTCTGCACAGTCAAGAAAGGCCCTTCTCCAGTCTCGAGGAAGCAGAAGTCATCTTTTCTTGCCAAAGCATTGGATTATTTAAGGAGCACAAAAGGTTATTACTTTTTCTCAACTCTAGAAGAGGTTCCCTGCCCATACCCAGCTTGTATCCTATAAACCAAGCCAACCAGTAGGGACACTGGCCTAGAGAAAAGAGAGTGTACAAATACATGCACACATGGGGAGGAAGGACCAGTTCAGAAGATGCTTTGTCCATCATGTTTATTAGGAGTTGGTCAGAAAACAACTCAATTTCTTAAGAAACAAAAAGCTGAATTCCAAAAAACCGCCTATCCAAATATTGACATTAAACTGTTTGAGGTTAATTTCTAGTCTTGAGAGGAGAGTGGAAAAGCAGAACTGCCAACCACCCCCAGTCAGGCTTGGAGGAAGTAACCAAGCAGTTCAACTGGCACAGCACTTCACATTTTCTCAGTCCTCTCTAAACACTGGCCAACCAATACAACAAGAGCTTCCTTATATAGTTTATATACAAAGCCACTAGACCAGTAAAACAAATACAAATTGATAATTCTGAAAATAAATAAATAAGCTTACTGGCTATTGGAAGCTTACTGCATTTTATAAATTTCACTGTAAGTTTAGCTTTCAGTTCTAGTTCACACTGTACCAGAACCCATGTAAAAATAATCTGTAAATACAAAAAGAGAAATGACACACAGAGACACAAACACACTACACATATTGGCTGTGAAATACACTAGATATGTCATTTTGAAACTGAACTGTAGCTATGCAGCACTTCAAGAAAATAAAAAACTAAAAAACAGAGATCTTTATGTAACTGCATTAAAATGTATATAAAATTATTAAATACAGTTTATGTTCTTTGACATTTTTTATAATTTAATGATCTATTTACCATCAGTTTTTTTTTAAATTGCCAGGCTTAATCCTGATTTAACCTCACCCTTAATTATTAAAAATAGTTAAGCACTTACCATAATGTGATTGAAATGCCTGTGGTTTTACGACCTGATTACAGTGGTTACACATCACCAAATAGAAATCATCATGAGCCGGGCAAAGACCAAATATTGGCATATCTAAAAACAAAAAGACAAAATGGCATCTCTCAGCTGCTGACAATTATAGAAAAACAGTTTAATTACAGAGCCATGACACTAGTGTTGAATCAAAATTTTAGAGACATTTGTATCAAATTTGAAAATGAGGAAAAAAGAGCATATAATGCAATAGATAATTTTGTGCTGGAGTATTACAAAAGCAAAAATCTTACTACAAAGATAAATGTAAAATGAGTGATTACTTGTAGAAAACATCTATTAGAAAACTAATTTAGGACTGATTATTTTATACCAGATGCAATAATGCAATAAAAAAAGACTGACTTCAATTGAGATAAACACAACATAAGAGGGGATGTTTTATGTATTCTGAAAAGGGCTTTGGATTTTATTCCAATGTCATTAAATGAATTCAAAAGTGAACTTCATTTGCTATTTAATTTTTTTAAACCATTTTAAACACACAGTCATTCACCGGGCAGAATTACATGCCTAATGGTTTTATTTGTTTAACAGTGCATTATAGTCCACCCATCTGCTGCCAGAGATCCATGGAACAGCTACACAGGAGACAGAACCAGAGATAACAGTATGTCAGAGCATGTGTGGATTGCAGAGATAACACACATACTTGGAGACTTTTACAAATAAAAGTAGTTTCTACAATTTTACTTTGAAGAATACAGTTTGTTAAGAATATATTTAACAGTTATAACTGCATTCAGAGACAACTGGAGCAATAAATTCAGCATTCACTACAAAACTTAAAGGTATATTATATTTATATAACTAAAAATGTTATTCAATCATTAAAAGACCAAAAAAATGGAAACTGCAAACATAATATGTGGCTACAGATCTGTAACACTATTTAAAGGTTAAAAATTGACATAAGTGAACATTTTCTTATAAAAACCCTCAAGTAATAGATTTATCTTAATAGAAACTTAGAAAATAAGTTAAACTTGTTTACTCTTGTGCTAGAACTGACCCCAGAGTTTTGTTTTACAGCTACTATTTGCCTGTGTGTACTTTCAGCAACATCCACTGCTTTGTTCATTAATAGAACAGCAATTATGAAATAAATTGAGTGTGTTGCACATTAAGTGTGCCATAATTCGAGGTAACTGCTCAGAGGAAGACACCATCAGCCCTGTCCACTTTGTTTCTCACAGACAGAGAATATATCCACACCAAAACTACTTCCAGAATTAGTATGTATCTTCATCATAAAAAAAACCAATACTTTTAGTTAGAAGACATAAGGTCTATCCCACATTTTCCACACATCTTACTAGTGCTACATCAAAATTAAGCACGACACCTGCAATAACAACCCCAACTGGATTTTGCAGCTGGATGCAAATGCAATGACCAAAGACATCTAACTTGGCTGAGATCACAGCTACCCTCACCTAAATCACAGACACCTTTTCACAACTGAGGTTACATCAAATAAACAAATCATCTCATTTGCACTTTAAGTAGCAACTCTTGCTTATTTATTTATATGATATTTACTGAAAAAAGCATGAAAACCTGTGACACACCCAACTACAGCAAGCCAAGCAAAATTAGTAAATATATGCTGAGGGGAGGAAAATCAGACAGGAATAATAAGCTTCTATTTTTCAATATCTACTTTCTGTGATGTAATATCAAGCTATGTATGAAAAGAAGTATAGGCTTAAATGTCATTGCTAATATTTCATGCAGGAGTATTCCCTTTGGGTATGCCTATGTATCAAAGTTTATACACACAAGCAAATACTCCAGGGTCACTTTCACCAAGAGCTGAGATGAATGGGACAGTGACAGCATGCACTGCCTGATATTTACATTGTTAACAGCCCACAGAGAGGCTGCTCCTGTGTGATGCCCAGACAACTGTAAATCCACAGCCTGGAACCTGTTCCCATAGCTGTGCCTTTCAGACTGTGCTGGATTCTCAGACTTTTCATCACCTTTACTAAATGGAGGGGGGAATTGTTAACAGGAGAGAAGGACTGAAGGATAAAGCACTCCATACCAGTCAGAGACACCACATCCATGTGCCATCACTCTAAGAAACCTTCCATGAATATTTGCTGGCAATACAGAACTGCAGTTTTAAATGGTAACTGAGACAAATTGACAGAAATTGATGTAAAAAAAAAAGTGTTTTCCTAGTTCAGTTTGAGGATCCCAAGAAATCTGAATAATTTACAAAGGTCCTTTACACTGTGAAACACCTTCAGTTTTAAAATCTTAGCTCCAAGTGACAGAAAGCAATGACAGAATGCCAGGAAATACACAAACTCACAAAGGACCATTCTAAGAGTAAAACCATTTGACACAGAGAAAAGAATTTGCTCCACACACCAAATCACAACCTGATTTCAAAGGAAGTCATGCACAAGACTCCAGCCAGATCACACAAATCAATGCAAAAGGTCTTGTACCCCACAGTGGTCTCCTACAGCACTGGTATCAGAATAAAGATTCAACCAGTGAGAGAGTAGCAAAGGTAAGAGGCCTGAATGCAATTTAACAATGGCTTTGAAATTGTAAGGAGTTTGACCCAACCAAAATCATTAAAGGCAACTGGAAGAGACCTGAGTCCACACTTCCCAACCCAGGAGCCTCATTTTTAGGCAGGTAAGCTCTCACATCTTTAATGTGCCTCATGCCATTAGCTGAGCAGGGCAAGAGCAGGTTTCAGGGAAATCTTCTCTTTCTGTGCTCCAACAGGACAAACAGTACCTATGTGGCACCGTTTGGGAGTGACAAATTTGACCATGAAAGTTTTAGAGAACAACATACAGAACAGTTTAACAAAACTTACATAGTAAGTAAGTATGTGCCAGGAGAAGGTGATGGGTGCCCAATTTTTCCGTCCTCTGACAGCCATTTATGAAAGTTTACATCTATTGTGCAGTTGGTATTCTAACATCTAATACTTTACACCTGATCCACTTCATGACATGCACATTTTCTATTTAGAAGTCTAACGAAGTTTCTAGTATTTCACCAGTGTCATCTCAATGCACTGTTACTCTGGGTTTGAAGATTACTTTTTGAAATACTTCACTTTGTAAAGCCTGTGCATCTCAAGGAAGAGCCTGGCAACTGTGATTCATATGTTCCTCTTTCAAAGCTGGGCTCATTTAACTCTCTCCATCTGGGAATATTTTTCAGGGTCAAACTAAAAATTTAAATTCAGACCTCAAACTTTCCATGTATTTTTCCATAAATACAGTATTCATTGTATCAACATAAAGATACTATTATAAGAGCTGTTAGTCACATTAATTCCATTAACACCAGAAAGAAAAAACAACTTCATTTACCTCCATAATAGGAAGCTGCTGGACACTGATCTCCAGAATTCACTTCTCCTTTCAAATGTAACTGAATTTTTAGAAAAACAACTTTAAATGATGCATTACTGCACTCTGTACCAAGACCAGAATGAGCCAATGCCATACACAATTCTGAGATAACTGCATCAGTTGCTCAGCATGTAATAAGGAAAATGCTCCTTACTTGGAAAAGGTCAATGTAGCATCATTTTCTAACAAAAAAAGAAAAACCAATAATGGATAATTTGGCATACTGTACATCAAGTAAAATGGAGCTCAGCATGCCTCATCTGGAAAGTTTTCTTACACTGATCTGCCATCTTTTATTCTCTGAAACACATTGTGGAAACACACAAATGATTGAATAATTTCTTAGTATTTTCAGCATTCTCTTTCAGGACAGCTACATTGAAGAAGCTCATGCTCATTAAAACTAACTGTGCCTGCATACTCTCAATCCCTCATTTCTATTACTAAATCTCACACATAACAGAACACATAAAACAGGCTGAAACTACCTCAGAGAACAGGCCAGCAGCTTGCATTTAATTACTCACTAGATTTCAGTGACTACCACAGCTATCTATTTTAATTGGATTTTTCTTTTTTAACTCCCCAAATGTATCAAATTTCCTACAAATCTTGTACCTTTTCTGACTGGGACCATTGCACAGTCCACCTATCCTAGTATCTAATAAGACAACATCCCTTCTAGAAATGAAATTAAATATCAACAAAAAAAGTGAGGTTAAGATCCTCTCCAGGACAGCAACTGCTGGAGGAAAAGAGTAAAGGCAGCCTGTGTGCAGAGACCAGAACAGCAGTCTCCTATTTGCCAGAAGTCTGCTTACTGCAGTTCAAAGAAGGTGGAGAATGAAAACTGAATCAGAGGAAGAGAAAGCAAAACTACCAAGAGGTGAAAGGGCAAAGAACAAACTATCAAGGTTATGACAAAAGAATAGAAAGCTTGATCAAAAAAGGCAAAAGGAGTATGTAAAAGTTCTGCAGAAATATTTTTAAGCCAGAGCATTGCTAATGCTCATTCTCCCCTATCCATTCTCAGCATAAGCATCTGCTTATTAAGATTGGCTTTTAAAATTCAAGTCTGATTTTCAACAAAGATGTACATACTATTCACCACTAAGTGTAATTTGTCAATGGACATTGTAGGCTGATGCCTGATGTGAACAGTAAAATGTTTTGGTTACAAAGATTCCACAGAACAGCATAACATGCCTTCACCACTACACCAACCTGGTTATATTTCCAGAAAAAATTTAATCACTATAGTTAATATCAGATGCATTAAAATCACAATGCCCTACACTATTAAATTTATACTGACAGCCCAGATCTAACTCCCTATTATCTTTACAACCTCCCAAACACAGAATTTGTTTTTAGTGGAGTCTGATCCAAATCCACCATCAGTAAATGTACCAACTTTTATCAATTTACTAGGTTTTACATTAAGACATCAGGGAACTGTTTCAAGTACTATATAAGGAAATTGTAAATAGATCCCATTATTTTGAAATGGTGCCAGAATCTGGATTGTTTGAACTATTTACTTCACAGACCAAGTAAGTTTAAATTATGTCCACCAACAGCTATCTTGAATACATTTGCTCTGTACTAGCTGGGTTTTGTCTTCTCATTAGAAGGTAATTAGTCTTGATCATACTAAGGTAAAAAATATGCAAGTACACCTTGTTTTAACTGGTAGATCTCTTTCTCTACAGGCACACTTGTAGTAGAACTTTTAAGACAACACAACTCTCCACTAACATCTGAGAAATTTTTGAAAAGGGTAAAAACCACCACAGTTGTAGTAACAAAGTAGTTGACATCTTGGAGGAAAAGAAATTTTGTGATAACTCCCATAATTTGCTTGTAACACATGTCTCAGGTACTGTCCGATCCTGATAAAGTAATAAAAATATTTATATTTTTTACCCTTTATGGCTGTGGTGAACATGTAATTTAGTATGTGAAAGCAGACAAAACCTCCCAAATTACTATTTTTAAGAGCTTGTGATCTGAGGAAGAGGCACGAGGAGGGAGAAGAAAGGCAACTAACCAGCAATGGGGACCACATGAGACAGACTGTACCAAAACCAGGCAAATTTCAGAAAGCTCAGCTCTGTTACCACCAAACTTGGAGTCAGCTCAAAAAATGAAATTTCTGCCAAGAAATCTGCACAGCAGGTAAGCAGTAGATTCACTGCCGAATCTATTACTGACATTAAGTGTCAATACCAAGTATTCTTCAGGCAGAATGAGAATCTTGGCTGCAAACTGACGCACCTACAAACAGCACTGCAATGTATCTTAACTAACCTGGTTATCTTAAGTAAAGCTCTCATCCATTTAAAGTAATATAGGTCCTCATTTTAACTGATATGAACGTTTTATTAAAAAAATTAAGTGATCCAAGTTAGGTCCTCGAAACTTCCTTTTTATACACAGATACTTCACTTTCTGCAACTAAACCATTATTTTCTAAACAATATCTTCCAAACTATTTTGGAGAAACACTCAAGTGCTTATCATTCATGAACAGATGTGGTTTTGTATACTTATCAATGCTGACGTAAAATTAAACTACTGCACTTTTTTTACTGTGTACCATGCAAGATGATAACAAAAGAAGAGTATTTCTAAACACATATTGTGAACAAAATAACTAAACCCATATAGAAAATAGAGTGCTCTGGTTTACACAAGTTTGGAACCAAAGTAAGAGATTCTAGCAAAACATACTTGAGGGTATTCTGCAAAATTTCAAGTAACGAACACTTAGGTATTAATAGAACACAAGTATTTTATGAACCATATGTGCAGGCCTAACCAATTTGTGCCTGCAGAGAACATACATATAATCAAACGAACAAAACATAAAATGATCAAATCTGCACCCAGAAACACTGTTTTAAAAAAAATCTCTCCCATAAGCTTTATGCTCATGTTGCCTCAGATACAAAACAGCCTTTTAATACAAAATAAAGCAAACCAAATGCACATTCCCATATCTGAGCTGTTTCATTTAGGTTCAGAGGGAAGCACTGCTGAAGTATTTTCTTCAACGTTACCCATCTTTAAAATTCTTTGCCGACTCCACTCTGTACATTAAATAACTTACATTTCCTGCACACAGAGCTTTGGAAGTCCAGCTACTTGAGGGGACATTTGAAAGGGAGAGGTCTCCTTGGGTTCTAAGCACAAGTGCATGAACTTTGTTTCACTGAGTAGTTGCTGATTGATCAGCTGAAGGAAGGAACAGCTGAAGACTTGATTAACTGTTTTGACTGTGTTTTCCACTTCAGCAAATATAGCAATTACCCAGCATTTTATTGAATCCTCAAACCTCAAAGTTTTGGCTCAGGAAATGACTTTCAGTTCAAGACCAAAAAAACCCCACCATCTGGTTCAACTAGGCAAGGAGCTGCATTACAAGATTTGATCACTGTCATAAATCTCTACTAGTGTTAGAACACTTGGTTCATCTCCAAAAGAGGTGTCCTCTCTGTTTGGTGTCCTTTCAAAACTCAGGTCAGTGTGTCTTTCCAAAGCTACAGCTCTCTAGATTTTACTTCGCTTTTTCCAAATTCAGATTGCCCTGCTGAAGGGGCAAGGGATGACCTACCTCTTTTCCATAGGTGCAGCTGTGTTGCATTCCCAAAACCCCATCCCCTTGAGCTTCACCAGAAAGGTTTGCTGCAGGCAGCAACACTCCTCTGTGCACGCACAAATCCAAACAGCCATCCTTGTGCAAGGCTACAGGCACAGCAATTCCCCCAGAGCCCTTCCTCCCTCTCTGCCAGGATGCAGAATGAAACACTAAATTTTAGCTCTCTAAAATTTAACAGTTCTGGGAAATGTCTGTGTCTTTTACCCAAGGATGAAAACTGAGCAACAGATACCAAACAGAAGTGTGTCATGCACACGTGCACCTGCAGCCTACTGCACAGCTGGGAGTTCTAATTTTAGGCTCCCAAGATTTCAATGTTCCTGTAATTATATATAAAGCATATTAAAGTAGACATCTAAGTATTTAGTTAAATTCTTTGTATATGAATTCATCTGCACACAATTAATTTCTTTGAAAATTGAACATAAAACGCACGTCAAATTCTTCATTCAAGCTATTAAACAGGTTTTCTAAGTTGATTGTACAGAATAATAAATAGTTTCAGTGAAGAAGCTTACAGAAGATTGTCTGTAGAAAGACTGATGAGTAAATTTCTCAATGAAACACAAGTAGCATATTTGAATCTGAAAAGCTTTATGTCTCCCCACTCACATCGTATCCTGTTACATCAATTTTTCATCAGCAACTTGAATGAAGTCAGTCATCTGCAAAAACCATTCCCATTTACTTTTTAATGAGTTTTCAGACCTAAAGATATTTTTAATTTCTCCAACCAATTTGTATATTACACAAATGTTGAACACATAATTTGTCATGTAAGATATCTTCATTCAAAGTCATGCATTATTTTTAGTTGGCATGATCTCATAGTGCCACCACCGCTGTATTGTGGGAAAGCCAACAAACTATTATTTATGTTTTTCTGTAAAAAAACCCCAACAATTCTAAAATAGCTTAAGGAACCCTCAAAAATGAATTGAGTTTTGCAATTATGACACAAAAATGAAACTGGATTCAGGGAATAAAAACCCTATAATTTGAACAGTAAAATTAAAATCTGGACTAAGCTAATATGAAAGTGTACACAGAAACACCTCAATTATTATGCAGAAAACCTACCATGAGGGGAGGAGAAAAGTTCTGGATAAGCCACTAGTCAATCACAGCCTCAATTAAGCTGAAATAAATCACCCATAGAATATTCTGAAATGTATCTTAAGTCACAGCCTGAAGCATACTGCAATTATGAATTGTTCTAACATGGTTTGGTATTTTTCTCCTGTTTCACACACAGCACTCCGTGTACTCTGCAGCAGCTGTACTTCTGGAGTAGGAAAAAGGAAGTTTGTTTTATTTAAACCTAAACTCACAGTTTACATAAAGCTGCAGAAGTATTTTGATACGACGTGACTGCAAGTGGTGAACATGTTCCAGGCTTCTCAGCCTCTCCCATCTCCCTACCTAGGCATGCTTTTAAGGGAAAACAAACCTGGCATACGTGTGGCATTTTTGCCACTTTCCTGCGTGGCTGTCCACATCCAGCCCTGTGACTGGGTGCTGGCTGTAAATCAGTAAGTGACAGAGCACAGCAGTAACAGCCACTTCCATTTACACATTTTCTTACTAGTGGGAGCTGGAGGAACACAATGTGCCCATGACTACATCTCTTGTGATAGGAGAACACCCCAAAATTTAGCAATAATAAAGTACACCTTTTTCCCCACTACCTGGGACATGCACAGTGCTCATCATTCCACCTTTTCCCTTTCTTCCCTGGTGGCCACAGCCCCAACTCCCATGTGACAGCAGCAAGGTGTTAATTCCTTAACTGTGCAAAGATAACACATCTTTGTGCAAAGAACACTCTGGCCACTTTTCACATCATGCATCTGATACCTGAGGGAGCAAATCAGCATATTCAAGAGAAAAAAAAAAAAACCAACAAAAACAAGGTAAGGAAAACAACACACACCTGTCAACTGAATTGTATATCAATATTTTCTTTTATTAGGCAAGCCAACTACCTAAAACCGCCCCACCCCTGCCACTCCCATTTTCTCCATGCACTGGAACATCCACCTCAAAAATAAGACTGTTTCAATCATGCCTCATATAGCCATAAGGAAACTGATGCCTGTTGATTTTCACATACCAGCTTACACTTCCTCACTCCTCTCAATTTGGCAGGCACTTTAATTTTTTCAGTAAAATTTACTTCCTTTGCTTTGCAGATTTACTGGGACTTGATTTGATACAATAAAAAAAATAAAAATAATGTAAGTTGCACAGCAACAAGAATATAAATGTACTATAGCAAAAACCTCCAACAGCACTGTTATAGTTAATAAGATCAGAAAATAAAGTGTAAAATAAAACAGTGTTTTTGTTGTTATAGGGCAGTAAAAGGACTAACCTACTCGTCATGTATTTGAACACACATGTAGTTACACACAGTATTTTGAACTTGGCTATTGTATACCTTTAGACAAAGAAATATGACTATTTCAATTATCTAGCTGAGGAACTGGTAAACCCTGAGTCTTTACTTCTTACAGTTGATATATTCCAGCACATACAGAGCCACTGTCATCAGAGATTTCCTTCCAAGAGGGGAGCCACCTGTTCAGAAGGGTTAGGCTTTAAACCCATGCTAGCTGCCCTCTGACACACAGTTATATGAATTAAATAGGTAAGCAGGGAAGAAAAATAAGGCTACACATTCACAGAATAAGGTCAGTAATTTCACTGCTGGTTATTTGTGATATAACACAAACACAGTTCAGCCTAAAAAATGTTCGTGGAAGTGAATTTTTTTATTGTTATGGAATTTTGAATTGTTCTAAAGAAGAAATTTAAGTTTTGCCTTTGCATGTCACTTCCTCTTTAGAATAAACCCATTGCTATCCTTATTCCAAGATGGAGTTCTTCACTGTTAGGAGACACTCACCTTATTTTCGGAGCCTGTCTTCACAAAATCTTCCAAAATTCCATCTCTAAACATTACACATAAAATACATGATATGTGTGTTACAGAGGAAAAAAAAAAGACTTTGAAAACACTGGCTGAACAAATCTGCATCAGGTATTATTCTTCCATATCTGGCACTAGCTCTCCACTACTGAAATCACCAATTTCACTCTTCAACAGAAACAGGCTGGGAAGGACTGCAACTTGTAATATTTTTAAATTAAGATGTATTAAAAAATTAAGATCATTTAGATCATATTATACATGCAGAAGATCTGAAAGGACTGAACTGTTTTAAAGTAGTTTTTCTGCTCTTTCATGGTCTGGACCTCTTTAACATAACCAGAACACCAGCCCGCTTGTGATGTACAGAGAAAGTAACACTTCAGCAGAACAGAATAGAAGGAAAGGAGAAAAGAATTTGCTCTGACTACTTAATGTTTTGATTTGGTTGGTTTAGTCCAACTCACATTTTTGACAGATACTTCTAAGACTACTTCCCTTCTCTGGTCTCTCTGCAGATAACAGTACTCATCACACTTGGGAAGGAGGTATTGGATATGTACAAATGGACCTAAACACACAGTGGGAGGTGAAAAAAAGAATTTTTCTCCCTTTCTTAGGCCAGCTAGAGAGCAAAATGCTCTACTCCTAGGAAAAGGTACTGAAATAGGCACCAGCTTTAATTTTTAGACATCTCATGTCAAAAAGGACATAAAAACCAATAAACCTGATTATATGAGCAGCATGACAAAGTCATCCTTATGCAGATTCAACATTAGACATATTCAGAGCACAACTGTGCAATGAGACACAGGCAAGTGGTGTCCCGCTCCCCCAGGGAACCCCCAGACCTCAAGTGGTGGTGCTGATGCATTGTGTTACAAGATTAAGCCTGTTTGTTTGCTAAGGGAAATCACAGAAGACACATGGGGTCAAGTATTAAGGAACAGGCACAACAAAGAACACAGAGTTGGTATTTCAAAAACACCCAGAAAAGGACACTTCAGAGCACCAGATAACTGCCCCTGGATGACTCAGGATGAAAACACTTAGATTAAATAGACAACAGAAAACTGAAAGGTAAACAGGATCCTTTGATATTTTAACAAATTTGTAGAGTTTACCACCCTCCAGTACACTGAAAACAAATAGAACATCCACCTTCCTGAAGCAGATAAAAGATAACCACTGCAAACATATCCAGGATAACAAAACCACGGTTTACAACAGAGGCAGATCCTCTGCCAGGCACAGCAGTTGAACACACATGACTTTCAGGACCTAGGCTGGGATCTTCAGCTCAGACTCACTGGGAGACTGAGGCAATCTCTACTGGTGCCTATCCAGGGTAGGCAGGAAGCCAAAGCTGCTGCTGCCAAACTTGTTGATCCAGTCCTCCCAGCGCTGGCCCACAATGCACTGCTTTGGGTTTGGAAATGGCTCAAAAGCTTTTGCTTCCAGCAACAGCGTGGAACACGTGGGGAAAAATGCCAAAGGAGTCCAAGAAAGAGCACTGCCAAGCCACCATAACAGTAGGGACACCCCAAATGCTCCCATGAGTCAGTGACATCACCCCGGGCACAGTGATGACAAATGACACCACGCTCCCTGCGAGGCCTCGGTCACCAAGTGCAGGAAAAGTCCTGGAGGGGTTAAATTATAAATAAAACTGCTGATGCTGCACCTTAACATTGTGTCTTCCTATTTCATAATGAAGAGCACCATCTAGCCAGGCTGTGATTTTTTGCCCTTTCCTGGAACAGGGCCCTTTCTTCATATTGTTGTGGTTATCCATGAGAATTTTGGATGGTGTCAGCAGGAGGACAGAGAATTGCACTGTTGCACAGAGAACCCTTTTTGCATCCCAAGCAGTTGTAAACAAGCCTCAGATGAGACATGTTGACAGCACACTGAAGATTTTACTCCTGTGCTCTACTCTGAGGATAAAAATAGTATTCTTATCTCCAAGAGTATCAAGCTAACACTTCAGATCATTAAATTCAGTCCATAAAAACAAGCAAAGAAACTTACAAGTTTTATTCCAGCAAATGACACAGTGGTCTGTGTCCCTACATTTCAGGGCACAAGGTGGGAGTCAGGAAGAACCAAAAAGAAACTTCCCAAACAAGGACTGATGTGTTTAGGACTTCTCCAAACACCCCATGGAAACAGTGGTGCTGAAAGAGCCAGGCACAGTCAGCTGCTGTTAAAGCAGGTTCTACAGAAGACATATCAGACAAGGAGGGGGCTCTGTCCAGCCTAGATACAAACCATAATCAAACTGTAGCAGGTACAGCTCAGATATTGATATTTCCCCCTAAAATCTCACAACACAGCTGGTAGAAAAAGTCTTCCCTCAATCACTTGGCCACAAAAAGCCCCAACCCTGTATTTAGGACAAGAATTATAAGTACAGATTACACTGCCTTTGGTAGGTAACACAGATATATTGAATTTGGCTCAAAACTTCTCCTCTATAAATTACAAACTACAATGTGGAACAGAAGCTCCTTAACAAGCAGGATTTCTAGACAGTTGATTTGAGTAACACAACTTCACAGAAATGAAAAACAAATTTGCTTTTGGGAATTTCTCTTTAAGTACTTTCATGAAGCAAATGCTGCCTATCAGGAAATTAATTTAGGCCTTTCCTCTCAAATACTTCTATTTAGTACCAGTGAGAGAAGGATGACTGCCATCTCTCTTAGCTGAGCAGAACAGACACCTTCAAATACAGACTCTACGTTTTAAAAAACAAATTATCTGAACATCTGTGTTGGTTTTGCACAGCCTGGTTTTTGGTATTGGGGGGCACAGAGGTGGCTTCTGTGAGAAGCTGCTGGAAGCTGCCACCATGCCCAGCAGAACCAGTCCCTGAGGATGGACATGCTGCTGGCCAAAACTGGGCCAGTTACAGAGGCTGGCAACACCTCTGTGATAACAGATTTGAGAAGAAAACCAAAACAAAGTGGGACACAGTTTTTTCCTAGCCAGAGAAGAGGAGGAGGTGAGAACATGTGAGGGAAACAACATGGAGACACCACAGGCAGTGAAGGAGAGTGAGGAGGTGCTCCAGGCACCAGAGCCGAGATTCCTCTGCAGCCATGGTGAGACCATGGTGGGGCAGCTGAGCCCCTGCAGTGTCTGGGGATCCACAGGGATGCAGAGATCCACCCACAGCCCAGGGGAATCCATGGGGATGCAGAGATCCACCCACAGCCCGGGCATGCTGGAGTGGGTGGATAGCCCTGGAGAATCACAGGCTGGGATCCAGTGGGAGAGACCCAGGGGTGAGAGATCCACCCTGCCCAGGGGGTCCACGGGGGCAAAAGCCTGTCCTTGGAGGACTGCACCCCATGGCAGGGTGACCCACACTGCAGCAGTTTTGGGAGGGCTGTGTGCCCATGGGGGGAATTCACATTGCAGCAGGTGCTCTAGGGCTGCTGCTCGTCAGAGTGGACTCACACTGGAGAAGTTCACAGAGAACTGTCCCCCATGGGGGGGACCTCACAGCCTCACAGGGGAAGGACTCCTCTCCTGAAGCAGCAAAAGAAAACCTCAGTGATGAACTGACCAAATCCCCCATGCCCTGTCCCCCTGTGCTGTTAGTGGGAAGGAGGGAATGGCTGGGAGAAGAAAAGGTGTTTTAAGGACTTCTTTTACTTCTCATTATCTTTGTTAGTAGTAAATTCACTTTGTACTTCTAAGTTGAGCCTGTTTTGCCCTTAGAGTGTTTTCTCCTGATCCTTACCTGAACTCATTAAGCCTTCATTAAATTTTTCTCTCCTCTGCCCAGCTGTAGCAGGGGAGGGTGAGTGACTGACTGTCATGGGTGCCTGGCATTTGGCCAGCGTCAAACCATGACACTATTCTAAATCCCAAAATTATATTTGTTATAAACCAAAGCCTAGCAAAGCCTTCTAGTTGTCAGAGGCAAGTTAAACTCCTTTAATATATTTCTAGAGTAATTCTAATTGAACAGGAATGAAATAGATGATTTTAACATTTCCTGGGAAAAGTGGAGAAATTCTTTGGAAAATGTATTATTTTGAAAAGTGCTTTCCAAATTATTTTATATGGCTGTCTCAATAATCCAACACCCATACTGTCTGATTATTGGGAACACTTCCTATTCCTTTGACATATCCATCAAAAATACTGCCAGTTAACTCAAATCTCTGCAGCACTTGAGGCTTCTGGATATTCCACACAACTATAGATTTCTTCTGAAGGGATAAAAGGAGTATTTGGTATGGAACACCTTTATGTATACTGTATAAATGATGCTTCTTTCTCCTTTTGCCATAATTTGTAACAGCCCTCCAGTAAAAGATAAATGATGCTGTAAGTGTTGTTCAGCACAGTAACAAATTCAAATAGCATTTTCTCCAGTTCACAGAGTTACTGGGAACCACCTCAGGAATGTTAGAAAAGCTTCCAATTTCTATTACCTGGCCTCCTGACATAACTAATTATGAAAAAGGAATTTTGTAAAAGAATACTAACTAATATAATAACAACAACTAGTCTTACTTGTTTAGTTTTTACAATACACCACTTGCAACTGGTCCTGATTTACACTGTGGTTATTCACTGACATGACATCTTTAACACTCAAGATATCCAAGATATAAGATCTATCATGCTATACAGTCTTGTAGGCAGATATGCAAAAATTGGATCAGGTTCACTCTGAAAAGATACATAATCAAGCACACTCCAATGGATTCTAATTAAGGTTCTCCTTTAAGCAGCCATCACCTTGTTTTGGAAACAACTTTACAGTTAGAATACAACTATCATTTCACAAGTGTTTCACTCAGCAGAGACGGGAGCTGCTTAATCCAGCATTACTAGGAGGAAAAAAAAAGATTGTAGAACCACACCCTAGGTGTAAACTGATATAGATTTTCCTCTGTAGTTTTGCCTGAAACAATAGCCAGAGGGTGTAATTTAGGGTATATACACCTTGACAAAGCCATGGCTGTAATATCTAGGGACTGACAATTAAATGTTTGCATAGTGAAGTATCTTTGGTGTCTGTCTGATCGTGAGGTTGCACTGAACATGGCTGTCTCCTCTCTCACCCACTGAGCCCCACAACCTGGTCCTACATTCTCCTTCCAGTCCTACATTCTCCTTCCAGTCACAAGAAAAACCCTGCTGACTTCAGTGCCTCACAGCAAGACCCCAGGTAACAATTAATAAACCATCAGAACTCTCATCTTCCTACTCACAGCATCTACTACACCACTTATGCAGTCAATGAACAAAACCATAGACTGAAAGTTAAATTTATGAAGGGCAAAATACAGCAGAATTTGATGTCCATGGAAAGCAAACATCCAATTTACTGTGTATTCATCATAGGACTTGATTTTCAAATTTAACTCTTTAAAGCCTCCACACTTCATTTTAAGGCAAGCTGCTATAGGACTTCCAGGCAACTATATCAGTGAGAAAGCATCCAACCAACTTGCTTGCAAAGAAAACAATGAGAGCTCTAGATTTCAGAACCAAAGCAATATGGACTTAACCTCAATTGCTCCCTACAGGATTTTAGTCCTTCAGCTCTTTTGTACATATTTTTTCAGTGCCAGTTGAGAAAGCTGCATTTTCTGTTGCATTACAGACAAGTCCTGCTTAGCAACAGAAGGAAGAGCAGATCAAGAACACTGCATGTTTTCTGCCTATTATAATCCCCCCAGCAGAAAAACAAGGCATAACCAATTATCCTTTATATTATCAATGAAGTTTATCCATGGGCTATGCCAAAGCTATCAGAAGTGGAGAGCAGGGTGGGGGTGAGCTTGTAAATAAACCATCTTTCTCATTTGGAACATGTTACCACAAACCAGCTTATTCCACAGGGCTGATGGGCATGTGCACACACAACTAACTGAGCATTTGAGCATTTCTAATCTAGCTGAGCCAATAGCCCAGAGTATTTGCCATTTCCAAACCCAGCAATCATGACTCCAAGCCATGTGGGAGCAGGTGCATGTGCAGTTTACTTTGATGAAGTCACATCCTGTCATACCCTGTAGTACCTGGGCTTTCCACAGTGTCTGACTTGCCACAAGAAACAGTGTGAGAGCCACCAGCACCAGTCCTGGCTCACAGCTGCACACAGCCTGCACAAGCAGGGACAGCTTTTCACTGAGCAAAGCCTTCTAGCAATGGGAACACAGATTACAATAAATTTATTGCCTTCTGTGACAACTGCTTTTATAATCATGCTACTCTGCTACATTAGACTTTGAATTCCCTTTGTCAGATTTTAACACTTGCTGCTAAAAAACTTGAAGTGTAAGTACAAAGCTCTATTCATCTCTGTGCTGTCACCTACATTGTAAGAATGCCTAGGAAATAACATTGAATATTGTACATATGGGGAACTTCCACAGCAGTGGATTATTTCATTCATTACACAGAAAGAGAAAAAATTTTCAAGCATCCTAGAGATTATTTAGAATAGTTAATTACAAGTCAAATATAACAATAGTTTGTGAAAGATGAAATCTTTTTTGTCTTGTAAGAGACAAAAGATCACACCTATCCCCAGACAACCTTCAGCAGCTCCAGCCACAGGCTGGGCATAGCCAGGAGAGCTGTAAGAACTGGAGACATTCACTTTTATAGATCTGCTGCAATGGAAGAAATACCTTTTAAAATAGTTACCTTAGAGAGAGTAATCTGCATCCTCTTAACCCAATTTATTTAAAAGTATCCTTCAATAAGTTTTTTTGTCTTTCCTGCTCTACTTAGATGACAAAGTTACCACCTTGTATTAAAGTCACATTTCTGCATATTTATTACATTGTTCTTCTCTCACTGAGTTTTTGTTGTTAAATATAGCACAGAAACACTACAAAAACCAATATTTAACTAAGTATTACCAAGACATCACCTCTTCTGCACAGGGATAACCTAGCTAATCATACATACCACGTAAGAAGGATTTAATAACAGTGAATTCCTGACTGTTATGTGTGTGTACAGACAATTATTTTAAAAGATTCTTATAAAAAAGAAAATATCCTGCCTCCTCACATATTATGGACAGACCAAGACAGTCTTGAGGCTGCACTTCCAGCCAAAGTCCCCAAGGCCTTGCAATACCACACTAATGTTATGGTAATACCTAAAACCTGCCAAGTATCTTTAAAACATATGAGATGACATAGTTCTAACTTCCAGTCTAACATCACAATATTCTATTTATAACACTTGACTCATCCCATCAGAAATAATTTAATATTGTAAACAGAACTTAGATTTAAAGGAAAAAAAGAACCAAGTAAAAAATTAGGGCCAATCACTGCAGACAATTTCAGAAGCATCCTTTCAAACTGCATGTTTTTCAAGCAATCTCATAAAACCTCCACAATCTTCCTAAACAGTTCAATGCAATTTTAAAGTCTCCCTGTAATCGTTTTATGATAACCAGTCCACAAAACCTTAAAACAATTTGTGTAAATAGACAATTAAAATGCAATGAAATGAAGAAGAGATTTATCTGATTACAGACTGCGAAGAGCTATGCAGAATGTCAAAAAGAAGCATAGCACCTTGTACTGCTACCTTAAAATATTTATTTCAAATTATTAAAAATTCTCACAAGTGTATTTGCAGGTAGTCAAGGATTACAGAGCCCTCTAAGCATCTCTCTGATATGATCTGACATAACAAAAAATCAACTCGACTAAGCACCTCCCAAGGCTGAATAAAAAAAAATTAAATTTTGAAATAAGATGCTGTCTCTTACTTGTATTTACAACTTAATATTGGAACAGAAGTTTCAGCAGTGCTTTAATTATTTATGGAACCTGTTGCTGGGAAAATTCTAGACCTTGGGTCTATGTGATAAAGATGCTTCTAGTGAGCCTCCCAGGCCTGGATTTCACTGCTCAGCCCTGCCTAGAAGGAGCTGAAGAAGAACAAGGGTTCATCACATGGCTCTTAGTACTGTCTGTACAGCTCTGGTAACTTCCATTAATAGTAATTAATATAATCAAACCTCAAAGCTTCTGCTGAATGCCCTAGAGGTTCACAGAGCCTTTTTTATTTTATCCCCAAGATATATTAACTGTCAAAGACCAGAAGTTGAGCTGTTACCAGGTGACACAACGCTGAACAGAGTTTGCTCCCACCTGCTCTCCTGACTAATTCCTACTGTCACTAAACCTTCCAGAGTGCCTTCTGAAGGTGCCCACCAAAAACTGACAATCTGCATTCCCCCAGAAAACTCACTGCTTGCTTTATAAGACAGAATATTTTAAAAGCTGTAAGACTCATACTGTGCTGCGTCACCCCACACCCAACACCAGCTCTGACCTGGGATCCAGGTTACAGATGTTCTGTCCTCTTCCTCCTCCTCTACTTTGTTACCAGTTAACTCTAAGTTGTGGTGACAATACGAGTGAAGTGCTTGAAATAGACAACAGCAAGGGATTCACCTCTCAAAGGATGTAACACACACAAAAATACCCAAACAAACTAAAAAAGGGGCTGTGTGTGTAACTGAAAGAATGAGGTGCTTAAGCTCTAGTAAAGACACCATAGTTTCAGCATGCACTGAATAAACTTAAAAAAACCAATCAATTTTAAATTGTCTAGCCAAATCTCTTTTTCTGTTCCCCATGCTTTTATTTTCCCATCTGAGATGCCATAGTTTCTTTTCTTATAATTTTAAGTATTTCAAAGTTATTTTATGAGTCAGTATAAGAATACAAGAGACTTTTATCCCAACCACTTCAAAAGGGTTGCACAAATTAATAAATAATGGTGTATTTAATGATGATGTACATGGGTTGTATCCCTCTGACTCTCAAATACAGGTTTGGGGGTGGGGATGGCTTGGTTTTGGGTTTCCTATTTTGGATTTTTTTTCCCCACGTTTTTGTTTAATTTAAAGGAACATATATGACAACCTTTAGCAATTGGCTGAGGGGAGAGTCAAGAGTTCCTTGGTGGTGGGACAGGGCTAGGCCCTCAGCCCCAATAAACAATTTTGGTGCTCACTGTTTCTATCCACAGCTTCTCCACTCTTTCACAGAGCAAAATGAGCCAACCTGTCATTAAATTTTGCAAGAAGCAACAGTTGCCTCTGTTGAAGCCTGTCAAAGTTACCACGCATGAACTCTACGCTCACAGGCACAGCTCTATTTAGAGATCCTCTTTGCAACAATGGGCTAGAAAAATCCTTAAAAGCAAACTAAATTCAGCACAAGTTAGCAAGGATCTCCAGAAAAACTGTTTCAAGCACTGATTATGAGGTTTGACATGAAAGAATAATTTTTTTTCAAATCAAACAGTGTCAGGTACTACAGACACATCAAACTCCTTTTAAGATCTACTGCACCTCCAAGATGAACTGAGTGACTGAAAACATTTTGGCTGCATCCAATAGCACTTGCTCCCACCATCACACAAGTCTGGAAGATGCACTTCAGCAAAGTTTCATTTTAAAATACAGGAAAAGTGCATGAAGAGGATGAGATTTTCTGCCTTGCTGTTTTGGAATTCATCTACATATTACAATGCAACATGCTATCCTTTCTTCATCACAGCACAAGCGAGTGGCAGGGGATTCACACCTTCAGCTGGTTCACAAAGCAATAAGTAATTAAGTGACTGCATGAGCCAAAAGATTCTGTCACATCAATTACATATGAAAATAACTGATGAGCACAATTGCTTCTAACATGTTCTTACCTTGATAGGATTGCTCAGCAGAGGAAGGTTTCAGTGTATAAAGTCAAAGTAAAGTTCAAGGCTTATTTTAAAGTAAAATCTTCCCATCCCATTGAGTATCCCTCTCTCACACTTCCATCTCCTGGGGATTTTCCATACCAAGAGCAAGTCAAGTCCACTGGGCCCATACCTTATTCCTGCAGCTGATTTCTACATCAAAGCTCAGTGTGAATTGTTACTGTCTCAAAAAGCAACATATAGGAAAGTATCCAGCCAGTTTCTCACTTTGATGAAGGTCAGTGAGGATCCCAGTAGGAATGATTTAATATTATGTATTAGCAGAACAGAAAGCATGTAAGAGCAGCAAAAAAGAAACATGGAAGTACATGGAGACACAACCACTGGGAGTTTGGGAAGCCCAAACTCAAATTCTAGTTCTTACTTCAATGTGAGCTTGGTTATGACAAGGAGGATTAGATACAAAAACCCCCCATGTTTCCTGATCCCTGCATGGAACTAGCATCATTAACAGGTATTAAGGACTCATCAGGCTTCACAACCACTAAAATGCTGAGAGAGGAGCTGCCTGATCAGCAAATAGAAAGTGCCACTGACAAAGGTGTGTCTGAAATCCTGCCTCTCTCTACTGCTTCCAAATATTGCCCTGGAATTACACAGTTACATCCTCCTTTATTCCTTTAAAATAGCATACATAATTTTTGCCTTTAAAGCCTAACAAAATGAGAAGCTGGCAATGTTAAAGCCCCCTTTCTAATACAGTGTTACAACAAGAGGAACACTCACTCTTCATTCAAGAGACTCAAACTCAACTGCCTGTGAGGCTGAAATCCACCTCTTGCCAGCAGGCATGCTGAGGATGAGGCCATTCCCACCAGGAGATGCAGAGAACAGTACATGGGAAAAGAAACAACTACCACCCATAGCCCAGTGGGGACACAGGCCAGTGGGAGAGTGACAATTGGTAAATAAAGAAAATGGTTCTTGGTTTTGAACCTAATTCTAATATGTGGGCTGTAAAGTCGTGTTTCTTCTTCTGCTCCCTCTCCAGGCCATGAATATTTAATTATTTTATGCAAACTGGAAGAGTTGCAATGCAAGGTTAAATTAGCCTAAATAACCTTGAAATCCTTTTGTGAAGTTGGGCCTCAGAGTCAACTCCCAATCTGTAGAGAAATAACTTTCTTACACAAGGAGTTCTGTACTTGTATTTAAAATACTGTGGGGTACCACGACAAAAGTCTTGAGGTTAATGTGGATTTAACAAAATTTATACTTTTGGTTCACTGTTCTCTGTTAAGAGCCAAGGTTTAGAAAGTCCAATTACTTTATACACGTTTGTTCCTCAATTTTGAATGCAAAATTCTTCCTGGGAAAATGAATTATTTACAGCATTTTCAAAGTTTTGTTTGATAACACATACATACGCTGGCATGTTTGCTGCTCCCCTAGTTCCTTAAGTTAATCTAAACTCAATTAATACTATTTTAGCTTAATTGTGTAGCAGGCCAAGCTCCCTACAGGTCAGCTACAGGTATATGCCAAGTCAGTGTCTCATTCATATGTCATAAAGCAACCAAAATAAATAGACTTCTGGAAGCCTGACAGGGCTACTAAGTTTCACTTTTAATTCTCAAAAGTATTTTATGAAATTCCTTCAACTCACAACCCTACAAATCATTCACATGGTTGGAGTCAGTGCAGAAAAGCTGTGTCTCAGTGATCAGCCTGCACAAAAACAGTTTCATGATCTCTCTCCAGTGGGAAAAAAAATAGGATAGATTATTCTTTACCCTGCCAGCTAATCTTTAGAATCTGGAAACCTTAGATGCTTGCATTTTAAAAGGTAGAAATAAGAGCAAATGTTTGAAAATCCTTATTGGTAAAATCTTCACTAGGATAACGTGTGTGCTTATTGTTGCAAATGCTTTTTTAGCATTTGAATGATTTGCCTATTCAGAAAAATGAATTACATATCCAGCACAATGATTAGATTGGAACTTGGCAATGAAGTAATGAAATGATTTTTCAAGTGCCTAAGAACTCACAGATACACTTAAGAAGATGGCAAAACAACACAAGTGAATCTGCACGCTACAGCACAGCTGCCTACTGCATCTTTCTTCCAAGCCCCTGACACTGACTCTGATCCTAGAAACTGCACTTTCTAGATTTTAGCAACACTGGGAATTGTACAAAAAATAGCCATTTTGATTCAGACTCAACATGGATCAGTGCCTCCCAATCCTGCCAGCCTGTGCCACCTTGCTTTAGGTTTCATTTGCTGCTTGCAGCTCACACCAGTCTGTAAGTGCTGAATCAGATCATCTCCTAAGGTCGCTGGCAAGTTCTGCTTCCCAGGATTGTAAACCTTGCCTACAAACTCAGCCTTCCATTTCTACAACATCAAATAAATGACTTGAGTCTAACTGCTCCAGTATTTAAAACAGCTGGGCCTGTTCTCTGGCACATGTCTCAGGCACTCGGAGGGAACCAAGAACCAACAATATAAAGAAAGGTTCTAAAACTTTCTCTGTTCTAAAACAATCATTAAACTAGAAAAACAAACAAACAAAAATTAACATAATAAATCACACTCATCGCTTCATTTTTTCCACTGCCTGTTAGAAAGTAAATAATAATCTATAGCTTTCATTCATCATCTGCTTACAACTCCAAGTAGCATTGTTACTCTTGCAAGAAACTAGGCCGTAATGGGCTTTTGCTAATCACAGGTGAAAGGTCACTCTCATTTAGCAGAGCACCAAGCAATAAACATAACACAATGACATGACAGAGGAAGGGATTGGTATTGAAATACTGACATGGATTATACCAAGAATAAAAAATATTGTAACTCAAGAGAAGATTTTATCAGTGTTGGTCACAGAGCTTCCTAAGCACTATTTATAGTCTAAAGAAAAAAAAAAAAACAAACAACAACATATAGAAACACAGTAAGGACAGTCTATGCCCTAACTCGTAGTTTTCAAAATACGTATTAATTTAATAATGATGCTAATAACACCAGTCACTGACAGGCCACCAGTCCTAAATCCAAACCAACAGGAAACTTTGACCCTTTCTCTTTCCTGTGCCTGCCCCTCTGCTAAGTAGTTATGAAGAAGAAAACTTCTCCTTGCACTTTTCCTCAAGAATGAATTGCACTCACCTTCTCGGCAAAGTCGCATTGCTTCTCGGTTTCTCCCGTATTCCTTGAAACTTTCTTCTAATGCTGTTCCTAAAACAAAAAAGCCACAAGATTTCAATCCATGGACAAGCCAGAGGGTAGGACTGACCCCCGCTCGTGACCTGTAGCCCGTTTTCCCGTGGGCACCGTAAACACGGACCGGAGGGACCGAGGGCTCCTGGGCCCCGGAGCCGCTGTCAGCGGCGGGGATGCCTCACCTGCGGCGGGATCCCCGCCCCACGCCGAGGCTGTATCGAGGGCAGGAGGTGCCGGGCTCCGGGGACCGGCTCCGACCTCCTCGCACCGTGTCCCGGATTACAGGAACTGGGGCAGGCGCTGCCCGCTCCGCGCCGCTCCCGAGCCCGCCCGGGGGGCGCGCACCGCACAACGAACTCGGCCGCGAACGCCGGGGGTGGGAACGGACCCGAGCTCCCCGCCGGGCCCGGCACCCCGCCGTGCCGTCCCGGGGCACCCGCGGGCTGAGCCGGGGACGGGCGGGGGGAAGGGGGTGGGGGTGGCGGTGCTCGGCGGCCACTCACCGTCGTTCCCGTGAAGTTTAGCAGCATCGACCCAGTGGCTCCAGGGCTGCCCCAGCATCGCCTCGGGGCTGGGCAGGGACCTGCGCTCCCCGACGGCCGCCATTGCCGCTGCGGTGGCGGCGGGGCCGGCGCCGCTCCCGCCTCCTCCGCCTCCTCCCTCGCCGTGGCGGGGCCGCCGCTGCCGCTGCCTGGCGGCCGCGCCGCGCTGCTCCCTCCTGACGTCACCCGCGGCCCGCGCCGACATTCTTTCCGCTGCTACAATGTAACGAGAAAAGTCAGCGGCCGCTTAAGGTGGCGCCCCGCTCTTAAGGCAGCGCCGCGGCGCTGTCAGCCCACCCGCTCGCTCAGCTTCCTCCCCGCGGGGAACCTGCGGCCCTGCGGCGGCGCCGACTCACCTCTGCGGCGGCCCGGGGGGCAGCGCCCGGGTGCCCATTATTGTGCGGGGAGCGCTGCCTTCCTCTTCACCGTGTAGGTGAGGCGCGCTTGTGTTCGCGCTAACAAAGCGGCCGAAGGGAGCGGGGGCGAGCGGGGCTACGCCGCCTGCCAGGCGCACCCCAGCTCCATGGGCCGCCTCGCTACCTCGGCCCCGCGACCCTACAAAAACAACGGCCGCATCACAACCCCGCCTGGCACCCGCTGCCCCGGCCAGGGGGGCGGACCGGAGGGCGACGCGGCGGGCGGAGCCGGGCGGGCGCGCCCCGCCCTCAGCGCCGGTCCACCTTAAAGCCGGCGCCTCCTTAAAGGCAGCGGCGAGCAGGAAGCGCGCTCCGGGCGGGCGCGTCCCCAGCCCCCGGGCTCCCTCCCGTCCCCTCCCTCCGCTCCTCGGCACAGGGGGGACACCGAGCGAGTTTCCTGCGCGCTGCTGCCCTCGCTATGCCCGTAACCTGTCTCCCAGGGGGAGGGCCTTCTCATTGTTATTTCACATTTCTTTTTAAACAGCCTTTTTTTTTTCTGCCCCTTGCCTAAACTTTGCAATGACGTCGTGCCGTGTCAAAAGCGAGGATTAAAGGATGCTGTCGTACCTGCTAACTCCAAGTAATAAAGTCTAAGCTTTGCAAAATCAAGTTCTTTGATTAAAACCCCTGGGTTTAGAATGAATTTATCACAGAGTTTTCTCCCCTAGAGTGTTCAAGTACCAATGTCAAACTGTCAGGCCATGATCTGCAACGACTTCTGGCCACGCTCGATGCCACTGTCAGTAACAACATCCTCGAAGAACAGCTAAAAATATGTAAATCTGATGTGCTGCCTCCTCTACAGGTACTCGATGGCACTGTCAGTGGAACTGCTTACAGATCCCATACGTGTATTTGCAAAACCAGACAGAAATTCACAGAAATCAGAACTGTGAATAAATTTGTTTAACCTGCAGAGGTGCATATACACACAGTTATATTTCATTTTCTATTTCAAGTATGGGACTATACAAGCTAGAGATGTTTCTTTCCAAATTTATGCATATAAAAGATCTATAAATTCAAGCTCATCAGATGGAATAGCATAGGCTGTAATTATAAGAATAGTTTCAGTGTTCCACCCAACTGAAAATTTATGTCACACTCAGAATGTATCTCGTAAAATTGAAGATCTAATACAGAGCAGTTAGCGTGATTTTTCTCTCCTCCTGATCAACTTGAAGTCTAACTTAGCTCCTTCATAAAAGGCCAACACCATAAAATTTAGGTAAAGAGAGCAACACTGACTTCTACTGCAGACATTTGCAGCAGGATTAATTATCAAAGGCCATCAGCCTCTTGAGCTGGGCCCTGATGTGTCAGACAGTTACACTGCCCTGCCTGTAGCTTCCCAAAACTCTCCATCTTAGCCTGAGGATAAATAAAGGTGTTCATGGAATAAAGATGAACAGAGTGTATTCTTGTTTGAGTAATTGTCAAATAGCATACTTTATAATATAGAAAACTACTTATAATTAAAGGTAAGAACATCACTGGAAGAAAAATGTCTGCCAGGTGCTGAACAGCTTCTGAACAGAACCTCAGCTTTTTTTGTGGTGTAGAAGCCAGATAGGAAAAAAAGGCTATGCCTGATTTCTTTCAAGCTTAGCTCTTTAACAGTGTTTCACAAATGGAGTCTAAGCTAGTGTCCATAGCTGAATGCAGACTCCAGGCATAGGATAAAGCAAGTTCCAGACAGATCTATATTCTCTGTGTCAAATATTCTCATTTATATTACAAACTTCATTCATGCAGCTTTCCTTCATCCTGGAGTAAGCTGTCAGAAAGCTGCCTCAGCTGCAGTTTGAAAAAGAAACCTTGATATGTCCAAGCATCCATCAAATTCATAAAGGGTTTTTCTATTATTTACTTTACATAAATCATAAAGTAAATATGGTGATGAGTGACCAAACAGAGTCATAGAACACCATCACCTACCCTTTAACAGTGACAGAGTTGACCATGGCAGATCAATTTCACGTTCACACATCACATGATTCTTTTCTTTAAACATTACCAATGTATTTACGTCAAATTATGCAAAAATTGGCAAAACTATATCAATTAACTAACTACATTAACAAGCCAATAGATTATCAACTTCTTAGTTTCTAAAGCTGACACTCATCAAGCTACTCAGAAGTGCCAGCCACATAGGTAAAAGCACATGCCACTTTTATTTCATACAGCTCTGATTATCCCCTTTATGGCTCTTCTCTGCTCTTTCAATCTGGCTGTTGCATTTTTAGCCTCCCTCTTTCACAGCTTTTCTTCTTTGCCTATATATTCCCACTCAAGATCTAATTCTGCAGTCTGGGCCTCGGGCTGTCCTTTACTAAACCTTCCGCTGCTGCAATATTTTCTCACTGTGCCGTGAGTACATCAGTATTCCAGCAGAGGGAGGGAAGTGGCAGCAGAAGGATCAGTTCATCAGTTCAAGTGCACAAGACCGATTAGTCAGACAGCAGGAATAGGGGCAGATGAAAAACTAATTTTACAGGGACTGGAAGTGGCAAGAACTTTCTTTCCCCACAAAGTCATTAGGCTGAATATGTTGTTTGGGCTCTTTAAAGCACACTAGTTCAATTTTCTTACATTGTTTCCATAATGCTGTAGATGGATGAATTGATTATTTTAAGTAAAAATAGGGAAACCGCTGAAAATCCATCATGTTAGAAGGAGATCAGAATTGAAAACACATGTACACATGTACATGACTTTATTAACAGAGGTGGCTGTTAGAAATCTGAGACATCCGGTTAGAAGAGCTGTCATCCAAAGCTCCCTTGGTGGGCAGCAGAGAGGAAGGGATACTTCTGGGATCAGTTTGGTCCCTCCTGGTGCAAACCACTATTTGAAGAAGCCCTTCTCTTCCCACTGACCACAGAAGTAGCCATGGATGACCACACACATAAATTAGGCACCTGCATTAGACATCCAGAGTTAAGTGGGGTGAACCTGGCCAGGAGTGGGGAGAACATTCAAGTGTGTAAAACTGCCTAGAAGCCAATACTTCCCTTTAACACAACAAAAAGGAGTTTGGAAATGCCCTTAGTTGGTTCTAAGACTTATCTGAGGAAGCAAAATAGCCCAAGCAGTAGCACTGGGACTGAACAATGTGTGAAAAACCATGACTGCTCATACCTGTGAATTAGAACAAGTATTTGGAGAACAGAGAGAAAACACAAAGAGGAGTTAAGTTAAGCTCAAAGAGAAAGTAGAGAAGAAAAAATATGAGGCAGGAAAACAGCAGAAAACAGTGGATGATATGATGTAGAGAAAAGAGTCAAATAATGACGTGAAGAAAGCATAAACAAACAAAACATATAACACAGCCTGCAAAAGCAAAGAAAGTAGACAAAAATAGGAAACAAAACATACAGAAAAGGAAAACTCACAGTTTTAAAGCTCACTAGGTAGATTTAACAATAGATTAAACATGGCTGGCAACACTATGATTAAATGTATGCCTACAAACAGCATGCAACTGCTGAAAACTGCAGCGGATGGTTATTTCATGGCATGACACTGCAGGCATTTTTTCACCTGTACCAGCAGGTTTCATTCTTTTGCCAGGTGGTCCAGGAAAGCCGTTCAAACAGGGAACACCTACTTCAGCTGTTCAGTTAGAATCTGTATGACAGCCTCTGTATAGAACCTGAGATATGACAACTCTTAACTGGAATGAAAAAGGAAGGATGAATCTGCAGCCGAACTCTTTTAAGAGCAGAAGTACAATGATTCCATTCACCGATGATTTTCCACAATGCGAGTGAAAGGATGTGAGAGCTGAAGTGCAAAGGGAGAGACAGGGAGAATCCACGGGGCTGTCACTTTATCAGTACTCAGAAGAAAGGAAAATAGTGAATTCACAAAACATCTGTCAAGCAGAAGCTCTGAGGGGGGGGCATTATGGCACTAAACGAAATCAAGTAAGTTAATTCTAGCCAAAGATATGAAATAACCAAGAAGGGCATAAAAACTAAGAAGAAATGTCATTATTTGTTGGTAGGTGGGATTTAGGACGAAGTGACAACTCAAGAAGCTGACATGCTGAAGTCCTGACCCTCCCATCACCTCCTGCTGAAAACGCTGGAATGGGGAGCACATTCTATACATTTTAAAATGTATCTCCAGTGTGAGAAATGTAAGACTATAACTGGGCAAGTATGGAAGTAAGAGATAAAAAGTTTACATAAATCAAAACATCCAGATGAAGACAGAACTACCTAGCCATATCAAACAGACCATTTAATTTAAACCCCATTATGGCAAAATATTAATAAACTAAGAAAAACACATTATGGTTATCTGTAGTTCACTCTGACACCTAGGAAATCAGCAACTTCTCCCTTTACAACTACACATAGGATTGTGATCCTGCAAAAATAATACTAATCATAAGCAGCACACAATAAAAAAAATATATAAGAAATCATGCTAGTTTATCATCCTTTTTCTCATGGATCCTGGGAACAGGTTGATGTGTATAATTTTATTTATGAGTAACACTTCAAAGGTGAAACTGGAGATGCTCAGAAGAATTGGAATACAGCTACTTTAAATGCTGGAATATAAATTATTGTGCATATCTATTACAAACCACCTGTACCAGGGGAAATAACAATATTATTAAGATTAGAGGACTAACCTAAGGAATCCTTTTCTGAGAAAGAAGAATTGGGGAATGGAGGCTAATAAGTACATCTGCAAAGAATTCTTCATTAGGGCAAGAATGCAACAGATGCCCTTATATGTTCATCCAAATATCACAATAACACTTTTACACCCAAATTATCAATCAATGTTATTACCATGCAATAAGAACCTAGCAAAAGGCTACAACCACTTCCTTTAGTTAGAATAGAGGAGCACAGATCTTTGCCCTGCTTAATGACACCACATACTGTCAATTCTAGAAGGGAAATTTACAGAGAAAACACTCTGTAGTGATACAAAGTGTCCAAGTGTTAAAGGTAAATAGGCAAAACTACACAAAATAAATGCAGTTAATGATCTGGAAATGAAACTAATGTTTACTAATTTTACATAAGGTATTGAAATTACCTTTTGAATTTGGAAATGTTAAAACTATTTCAGCAACCTAACTGCGCAGATGAGTCATTTCAATCAGAGGAATCAAGCAGGTATGACCTTTCAGATTCTCATTTATACACAGAGAATATGATATTACAACTTAGAATTACTCAAGTACACAGCTGTTCAGGCCAACTGCAACAAAACATTAGCGCTGGATTTCCATTTATTGAAACCAAAGCACTTGATATGGACAATTTGGTACTACTGATCTGCTGGAACATAACTGCCATGCAAGGTTTCATAACCCTGCCTGGTTTCTTGCCAGTTTAAGACTCTGGGTCCAAGCACAGCTCACAGGACTCGAGTTTCTTGAAGGGAAGCTGCTGGGACCAGAACTTCTGATGTGCTTTAAACATCAAACCAAGGATCCCAAGAGCCCTGGCACAAGGACATTAAAATTTAAACTTTCTTCTCTTGTTTTGACTGCTGCCTGCTGATGCTTTGCTGATGCTACCTGGTCTGACCACATGCTTAGCAAGTTAACAACAAAATATTACACAAATTGGACATGGGCAGGTCTGTGGGACTTGACAGGATGCACATGAGGGTGCTAAGAGAGTTTGAAGGGTCAGATGGGGACCATAAGATTGCCAGCAAACTGGCTAAATGGCTGTGCTCAAAGGGTGGGAATGGCTCAAAATCAAATGGCAATCAGCCACAAACAGAGCTCTTTGGGGATCAATATTGGGCTCATTCATATCCAATATCTTTTAGAATTATCTGGATGATTGGAATAAATACATTGTCAAGTTTGCAGGTGACACAAAAACTTGGAAAACAAACAGATCAACCCAAAGTGTCCCTATGCACAGTGACTGTGACAGGCTGGAAGACTGAGCCACTTCAAGAGACACATTAAAAAACTGGACAGGGTCCAGCAGAAAGCCAACAAAGTGATTAGAAAGTTGGAAAACTTTGTGAAAAAATTTAAAGGAATTGGGTTCATTCAGCCTAAAGAAGAAAAGATTCAGGTGAGATGTAACAGTCTTCCAAGAAGTAACAGATAATTATAGAGAAGATGGAGGTAACTCTCTCCACAAGGAACAAGGTGTCAGGACAAGAGGCAACAGGCACAAGTTGGTTCTGAAGTTCTGCCTAGATGCAACAAAATATTTACTGTGAGGACAATTACATATTGGAACAGCCCAGAGAAATTGTGAACTTTCTCTTGCCAAAAATATTTAATCCTTAGCTTGACCAGGCCTCAGATAACCTGCCTTAAACAGAAGGTTGGACCAGATGATGTCCAGAACATTGTTCCAATCTAGACTTTCCTAGGATTATATGAAAGCCTGATAGATGTTGTGACCCTATTCAGTGATGAGGAGCAAGGAAGTAGAAAGAACAAAGCCAGTTTTTGCACCCAGACACTCTGGGTCCACTAAGACAGCCACCTCTCAGGTTGCTGGAAAATCCAGGGAAGCATTTTGCTATAAAAACTTCAGGTATTACAGTTTTAAATGTTACATATTGCAAGATCCAGACAGTAACAAACATTCCTCACAATTCTTGAGCCCAGGCTAACTCTGCCACTTAAATAAGCTCTGCAGGCCAGATCCACACTAATCATAATGGCCCTTTCTGCTGCTGCAATCTATTTTAAAGTATATTAAAAGATGTTTTGCCCAGCAAATACTGGCCAGGCTGTAATAGCCTGGATTCTTCATATCTGTGCATAAGAGCGAAGTCTTTTTTTTCATGGAGTTAAGCAAAAAGATACAAAATGGTGAAATGCAGGTGATGATTTAGAGTAAAGATAAATGTAAGGGAAACAGAGAAAGAAACAGATAATCTTTCAATGAATTAGCAGTACCTGATATAATAATCTGCACTAGCAGCCCTTCAGACAAAATTTCAATTTATTATCATAATTTTCTCTTTTTCTTAACATTCTGCAATACACACTAGTCATGCAGAATAAACCCACTGTGTTAGGCAACTGTACAGTCTTATCTCAGATTACAATTCCACTTTCTGAACTTGTAAAATAATAGGTTTGATGCAGGTGGTAGGCTATGGCATATGCCAGAGCCCACCAGCCTTCAAATGCTTTAACATATCATGGAAATGTGTAAATAGAAAAAAATAATTATTCAGAAAAGGAAGATTACTTCTTTTAAAATATAATAAATAAATAAATTTAAAATATTGATTCTACTATATTTCCCATCTGGCATAATTTACTTTTCCAGATCACCTCATTGATTGAAAGATATAATCCAGCTTAGTTTTATCTTTTAAGTTTGGCAGTTGCATGCCAAGTTGAACTCCTTCTAGGTTAACTGCAACACCACTTTATTTCCCACTGAAACATACATTAAACATCTGCATTAAAAGTCTCCCCACTGCATCTGGTAACACTTTAGACATGCTTTGCAACTCTGCTAATATTCTGTTCTCTATGTTTCTCACATCTAGAGACTGAGAATCTTATGCTTAAGGAAAATATTTGGTTAAGCATGTCACAGTACCTTGAAAGTATGGTGAATCGCTGGGTTGATTTATCAATTGATCTTCATCTGTTCAGATTTTGGAAGCTTTTCCTAACTTGTACCTGATTAATTCTGAAAGAAAAGAAAAAGAGTACAGCACTAAAACATTTGAAACCTTAACTCCGTTTCCTAACGATGAATGTGTCATTTAAAAATGAATACGAACCATTTAATCAATTTTACAAACACAGTTTGTGCAATGGATTTCAAACTGAAAGGTAAGCAGGGAGCTGTTATGGTGTGTTGTGTCCAGAGCAGCTCTCTAAATGGCAGCCTGACATTACCACAAAGGTATGCATCGGATGAAACCTCAATCTTCAGCCCAGTTACCGCACTCGCGCCGACTCCCGCTGCCCAGGTTCCCGAGCACGCGGCTGTGTCTGTATCACACACTGGAAATGCAGCAGTGCTGGGCTTTCTGCACAGGGTTTTTCTAAAATACAGCATGACCCCAACAACAGGGGTTCTCAACATGCAGCCACTGACAGCTCAGCTTCACCACCATGCCACAGAACATGGAGAGGTAAAAATGATCCCTCATGTAATCAACATCAGGGACTATCACTGCACCACCGATGAAGAATTTAGAGAAATGTACAGACAGAGGCCTTCCCACAAACAGGACCTTTATCATCTCAAGCTCAGGTTTTTAAGATCCTTTCATTCAATGCTTATAAACTTGTTTATATAAACTAAACTAAATCCCAGTTTGCTTTGGTTTAGCATAAATCAATGCCAAACCAGTTAAAGCCAAACCAAAGCCCTATTAAAACTTAGAAAAAAGTTCAACTATTTTTGTGCACAACTTATATTTAAGATCAGTTAATTGATTTTTACAAGTGCTTTGAAATTAAACTGATTTTTTTTTCATCAGTAAAAAGCCATGAAGATACACATAAATTAGCCAACCTAGCACTGGGACTGGATGACACTTCAGAGAAAACTATTTCTTTTCTCTCAAAGGACTAAAGTCCAGACAAGAGGAATGCAGTCCAAGAGGGCACCCGAGCTGTTTTCCAGTCCGTAGGGCTCTGCTCCAGTAGAAGGTGCCAAATGAAGCTTTTCCTGCCTTCTGGGCTGCTCCTCTGAGAAGATGTCTGCCAACTAAGTTTATATCTTTAAATTCTTTTTATGCACTGAGGATAAACCCTTTTTTCATCTTTTCCTTTAAACTGCAGCAAAGCAGCTAACATTACCTTGACTGAGATCCTCTAGAGATATATTTACTATTTCTAAGATTATTGCTCAGTGACATAGCTGATCCTGTGAAGAACATCCCCACTTAATTATATTCTAGTACTGCATAAAATCCAAACTTCTCTTGTTTTCAATGGACAAGACTTAAGAGCAAGTCCAATATTATTTTTTTCTCCCCTCTGCAGGCACTGTTTTGCTTTATCCTTAGTAGTGATAGAAGTGATCCTTAGTAAATTTCTACACTAGTAGAAGTCTCAGAAAATGATTGTTACACATACAAATCTCACTGAATACTACAGTATAAAACTTTCTCTTCAACTCCTGCTGCCACTAACTAAGAAAATGCAATGCAGTGTTTACCAAAAATCCTTTTTATCCTTTAGTAGTTTAGGACAGGATACTCTGAATTGATATGGATCATCCCCTTCCCAGCAGATAATTCAGTGCTTAGCCTCAAAGTCCCAAGCCCTTTGAACATGTGACCTACCTGCTGTGGAAGTAATTCACTCCTCCATCTCTACCCCAATTTCTTTAGGGGATATGAGAGCTTTGCACGCAAAACATTCTTTCTTTTATCCTGATGTAACTTTTTTATAAAAGGCAAGTTCTGTTGCTTCATGCAAAAATGAAAACAAAACCTATAAAGCAGAAGACATCTCCAAAGACTTACAAATCTAGAAATAGGGTAGTAAAGAAATGGACAAGGGTGAAGGAAGGATCAGCAAAAATTTTATTCCTGTGTATGAAAGATCAGAGCATACTATGTCACCACCTGTGAATTTTGCTGTAGGGATTACATCTGCAGTTGAGTTTGAAAGAAGCTAAAAGAGTAAGTCTCAAAAGAATAAACTGACAGCTTAATGACCCTTTAAAGAGAACTCTTTCTCTGGATAATGGGTGACAGAGAACAGGAATGACTCTTGTTGAGAATTTACAGCAGGTCGATTACAACCACAACTGTCAGCAGAGACCAACACAAGGAAGTCATGGGATGATTGAGAACAAGCCAGGTGGAGCTCTCTCCTTGGTACCCTGGAAAAGGGAGAGCTGGGTGAAAGGTGGAAAAATGACCAAAAAAAGCCAAAACAGCAATCCAGGAAAATGGAAAAAGGCCTGCATTTCCAAACCAGTGAAGTACTATGTCACTCTCATTGCCTGACTATCAAAGAAACTCGGACAAAATTGCTGTTTGTTACTTTGAGGAGTTACTGACATGCAAGGCAGGGAACCACAGCCTGGCAGAGCAAAAGCTATATACCCCAGCCAAAACTGTATCCACACAGATTACATATAATATAGGCAGAGTTACAATTACAAATGCATATTATCCATTTAAGGGGAAACACATTTACACGAAAATTGTAATTGCAAATCAATTCATTAAAATACAGAAAATGGAAATGTATGTGATGGAGCATCCTTAACTTTTGAAAGCATCAAAACTAATGCCTCAGCTATCCAAGGTCCTTTAACTCTGTTTCTTTTTAGGTGCCAGAAACATGCACCAAAGAATGTGCCACAATTTTGGTTCCCCTATGTTACCTACTAAATATTCAAATTTCATTCAAAATATTCAAAACACAAAGGCTATATTTATATAAATAAAGATGCGGACATGCAGGGTATAATCACACCCAGTTCTAAGTCTGGGGATAACCTCAGGAGGTCTCACTCTGCCCCTTGGAGAGGCAGGAGCAGGAGCAGGGCAGCAGCAGCCCAGGGGCTGCTCTTATGGCCAGCTGGCAACTCCAGGGCAAACCCCAGCAGCTCCCAGGCTAATCCTGGCTGTGCTGGAGACTGACTCTGAACCCACCAACTGCAGAATCTCAGGGGGTCAAAGGTGGTATCAGAACCACCAGTTGCATAATTGGCCCTGCTAGTCTCTCCAGGGGACACAATTCTTCACATCTTCACAGACTGAGAAATAACTACCAGCTCCATTCAGAGATTAAATACCAAACTTCCATAAACACCAAGTGCAAAACTACAGCTTCTCAAGATTTCATGTATTTCCTATGCATACCAATAGCAAATGTTTCTCAGACTTACCTAAATATTTACTATTATTTGTGCAAACACAAATGCCACAGAATATTTGGTGTAAAATATAATAATGATACAAGTTATTCTGAAACTATTTCAAACATAGGTATCTTCATTAATAATGAGAAGGATTAAACTTTAATAACTAATCTTTTAGTTGCTACATAACTAATACCTTAATCAATGGAGAAGCAATAACACCTTTTGGAAAACTGACAAAAATTGCAAAATGATTATGCACAGCAAAGTGCACTTGATGGGTCTTAACTCTGACTACTGTAATTTTCCTTTGTCTAATGACAACAGGCAAAGACCAGCATTCATCATCTTCCTCAACAAATCATGTCATCACTGATTTTATCTTCCAACAATTTCTCTTTTAACTTAGAAGTCTTCTTCAGCAGCAAGATTAACAAAGTCATAAGAACCCTTTGCATATTCCACTTCAACAATTTAAGTAAAACCACACAAAGCATTGAACAGAAAGGTAAAAAACATACCTCATTTCAGAAATAAGGCAAGATTTTCTATAAGCAAGTATTTTGTCCTATATTTCAAAACACCCACATCTTGCAGTATTATTTATGCCATGATTTATTTCAAAGTTCAATCCCTAAAACACATTATCTTATTCCAGCAAACTAAGATAAATATGGACAGTTGAAATTATATTTATACATTTCTTTTAAAATGGTATTTATGTCTGTAGAGAAGCAAAATATATGTTCTGCATTTTAAGCCACAGGAATATTTCATACCAATTACAACTTGTATTACATCAGAAACACAAACAATGAAAGCCTGGTAGCTAGCAGTAAGACACTGGACATCAGGATTTTCCTTTTTTAAAATTAAAAAAACCCCTGACTGGATCACTTAAAATGGTGCATGAAGTAAAATAATAATGAAGTAAAAAAAGCTAAGAAAAATATACAAACATATAATATAAACATACTTTTCAAGACAGAAAGGCACAGCTAATCAAGGCAATTGAGAGTACATGAATAATAGGATTTGCAAAATTTATTACTGAGCTTCTCTGTTAAAGGTAACATTATTCAAATGACACCGTCACAGTTATTGCAGATTAAGGATTTCAAATTAGCTCCTTGTGTATATCATTATTTTGAGTAGCTGCATTTTATCTGTCTAATTTTAAATTACTGCAGGCAGAGGAAAGTCATCCTAAAAATCTGACTCATAATTCAGGTACCATACCACTAACCTTAACAGAGATGCTGGTTCCTACACAGGTACAACACTATTCCCAATGTAAACAAAGGACACTAGCATGCACCCCAGGCTAAGGATGTCAGCATTTTTCAGACACCTTTCTGACTGTTCCATTTTATGGTGATGCAATATGACCTACATTTTCAACGGCCAAAGAGAGACAGAGAGATAGAAAGGGAGGAGATAGAGAAAATAAAGACAGACAGACCTTTGCTGTCCTTATCCTCTACCAACTACAGCTTTAACTGTCCCTCATGGGGGTAGTAATGGGCAAGAATAAAAGCAGAATAACCTTATCACAAATTCTGAATGAGAAGCTGAAAGATAGGCAAGTGTAAGAAACAGCAAGATTTTTTCCTACAATCCTATGAACAAGTACATAGTGACACCCTCAATAGGAAAGAACAGCAGAATCAATAATTTTATAATCAATTGCCAGAACAAAGCTGTCTGCAATACAGATGAATATTTTACTACCTTGTATTTCCTCTCATGTTCCTACCACTTCATTTCCATGTATTCCCTTAAGATCTCGAAACAAAACACAAAATAATCCTCATCATTATCATCATTTTTACAGAGAGAGGAACTGAGGAAGGAGTGATTTGCCTACAGTTACATACCAGGCCTAAGGCAGGCTTGGGAACACAAAGCATCACTCTTCATTACCTCTGTCCTCTGCAATCTATTAGGGACTGTGATACCTGTCACTCGAATATATAATCTTGACGTAATACCGGAATTATCTCTATCTTGTGTTTCTCACACATAAACTTCACACAGAAATCTGTACTAAATTATTATTAATAATCCTAACTCTCAGAAAGATTTCCCTCACAAATGATGGTCCATATTTCTCAAACTAGCTCTGGAAATGCACTTGACTGAGCTGTAAAACTCAGCTCTGGAAATGTAAATGGTCTTTTTCATTATAAATGTGAAAGTATAGAACTAATTAGATCTTTGGGTGGCTTTTTTGTGGTTTGGTTTTTTTATTTTAAAAAATCTGTAGTTTTCCACAGTTAAAACTAGTATTTAATACATTAAAAGCTTGTTGCTAGGTTTGTATTAAGCAAAAAATCAAGATATTTTGGTTTTCGGTTATTCTTCCTTAGGGCAAAAATATCCTGCAAAATTTCTGCAAAGTACTTAGAGCTGGTAGTTAATACAACATGCAAAATAATAGTAAGTAATTTCTTTATTTTTAAAACTGAAAGCCAAAACACGATCTTAAGTATATCTCTGTACATCCAGAATTACTTCAGATCTTTCCAAAGAGATTCTTGGGATTTGCACACAGATAAACAAGACTGTAATTTGGCATGGTATTTGAAATCAGAGATCAATAAAATGTATAGACTAATGCTGGGTTTGAACTGTGATTTTATGATAACAGCAGCTTTCTTATCAAGCAGCATTCATCTCATGAAGTGCAATCAGCCCTACACAGCAAGGCGTGAGAAACTGTTGTTTATTTGCTTGGGTGCCTCTGCCTTTTCCAAACAGCAACTTTCTATCAAAATGCTTAGCAGGGAGGAGTTAGGGAGGCAAACAGCACCTACACCAAGAGTGAAAAAGAAAACCCTTAAAGCCCATCCTACTTTATAGAGAAGAGACACAGTGGAGAATTAAGAGACTGACAGCTACCAAATATGAAGGAAGGGAAATATCTGTATAATGATGGGGAAAAGCCTGAAAATTGAGAAAGGATGGACACTGCAAAGGGAGGATGGGATGCAGGGAGTAGGGTGGAAGACACAAGGTCTTAAGCAAAACAGAGAAGTATTTCTCCTTCAACACTGGCCCATAAGACTGCGGAGAAGTCCTCACTCAATTAAATGAAATTACAATGACACATTTCTCCACTCCTATTATCCCTGAGTTCACTTCGGTCAGTGTGTTTTACTCTTTGAAATCGAATTTAGTGAAAAACTGGTATTTCTTCCATTATAAACAAACTTATTTCTGTTAATCTAGGACATACTTGTGCTGATTTAAAAGAAATCTCTTCCATATTGTCAGAGCTCTCCTTTGTGAATAGTTCACTTCAATATTTTCTATCTCTTTTTCTTTTTTTTTCCCCTTTCTTCATAGTATCTCTGTCTCAGTTCAGAAGGGAAAGAAGCAGAAGTGGCACTTTTATTGCTGTCCAGCACCATAAAAATTTCAGCTGGAGAAGCCAATCAGTGCAGGCACCAAGCCCAGCATCCATCCCAGAACGACTCTTCCCTTTGCCTACCAGTGACTGCCACCTAGAGCCAGAGTGCACCAAGCAGGACAGAAATGTTACAGCAACAACAGAAACGTCAGCCCCAGCCAGAAGAAAAAAAAACAAAAAACCAAGAACTCACACTCTAGAAAGTTACATCCAATTGAAAAGATTAAATTAGTTAGGTTTCTCTTCTTAACATGCCTTCTGAATAATGAGCATTTGGCTCATGCCTCCCTGTTTTTCTCTGAAAACTGCCATTTTGTTACACATATTTAATTCACATATGTGGGAAAATATATATAAAATAGCACTATACTGCTTTTTAAGTAAATCCTCTGTTTCAGTTTCTTTGCTAAGAAATGTGCTGGGCCATACTAAAACTGACGATAGAATCTCATCATTAGCTGAAGATGCAGCAGTGACATTTCAAAGACTACCTGTGTTAAAATGCTGACAAGGCTTTAACATTCATGACATTAGTGATATTAATAAGACAAGAAACATCTTTTTAGTGGCATGAAAGTTAATTTTAAAACCCTAATATTTTCAGTTTAAGAAACACACTCATACTCACCCAAATATACCAGTGGCTTGAATGTCTACAAAAGCCCTCCCAAGCAAACAGCACTGCTGACACACTATAAGCTTAACACATATTTATAAACTGTATTAATTTATAGCTGCTTATTATACTGTATAAAATAATATCTTTTTCTAACTACTACTTCTGTAACTATTAATAAGGTGCCTAATTCTCAAGCATTAGTCAAACAACCACTAGATACTCTTTAACAGAATAAAAGGAAGGATTTTTTGTTATCATTTACCTGGAGAATATAATAATTTGCATTTTAAAATATTCCCAGTAGCAGTTCCCTTCTCTGTGAATTATACACTGCTGCAAAGCCAAAGCTGTGTGAGTGTTAGCATATTCTTTAGCTATTAAAATAATTTATTAGCTATGACTAATAATGCCTTGTGAAGAAATCAGTTCTCCAGTTTCCTCACTCTGCTGCTCATGGACAGGCAGACTGGTAACAGAGCATTAGAAAAACAGAGGATTTCTGCTCACATTTATCATGCCATTAGATACACAACCTCCAGGTTCCACAGTATCCCTCCTTTTACTGCTAGTCCCACTAAGAAATTAATTTTTCCCAAGGGGATACATGTTCACAGATAAAATGAAATTAAATGGAATTACAAATCTCACTGTTGAACACAGCTACCTACATATGAACTGAATGTCAAGCTGTAGTTACTGAAATCAACAGTTTGAGTGCAGCCAGCTGGAAAAATTGCTCATTCTGATCCACACTCAGGACATACTCTCCCCCACAAGGCACTCCACGAATCCCCATCATTTTTCCGAGCAGAATAACAATTCTGCAACTGGCCTAGATGCAATACTGCAGCAGAGAAGAATATTTAAACAGCAGGATGACAGGGACTCACTGTAGAATTGTCCTGGAGGATGACATGAAAGAAGAACTGCCAAAAAACCCAAACCCGTTGAAAAACACAACCTTTCCTTGACAACTACCACAGCTTTTCTTACAGATACAACAAATTCCACTTGAAATAGAACTGATGAACAGGTCACAGAGCTGGAGAATAGCTTTCAGCGTGATCCTGTTAAAATGTCTCCAGTTAGAGATCTGTTAACCAAAGGGGAGACAGAAGGAACCTCCAAAGGTCAGCCAGTCCATCCCTCAGCCCCAAGGCATGATAACTAAGCTACCTGGTGGGAACAATACAAGTAATCAAACCTGTTCTTAAAAACCTGGGGCAATGGATAAGACATTGTCCCACGGGTGATTATTCCAGCCTTTCAATACTTCCACTAGGAAACTGTGCTTGTCTGTGATCAATCTTCATTGCTTGAATGCGACCTATTTATTTCTCCACCTGCCACAAGCCCCCTGCTTTGCAATGCCCTTCAACAGATCTGTGTTCTCAGCCTCTGAGTCCCTTCTTTTTTACTGTAAGGAATTGCATTCTTGTGGCAGGCACACAGTGTTTATGCACCGTGGTTTTTTTTAAATCTTCAAGCAAATGCACTGGCATCTCCACACCCCCTCTTTCCTAATTTCACTCAATACAGACCTGGTGTCCTCCATGTGTGTAGTTAATGAATACTTTATTTCAAAACTAAAGCAGATCAAGCAGACTTATTTTCACAAACTCAGGATCCTTAATATTATATAGATTTACTTTGGTTTTTTTGTCTAAGGAAGTCTAGGAAGCTCAGCTAGAACACAGCATACACCCCTAGTCTATGCAGTGATTTCACATATAAGCAAAACAAATAAAAGCATAGATGATATTCCTATTACTTTAAAAATTCAAATCCTGTTCATGAGTTAATAAAATGTCACTATTATGGTGTGAGCACAAATATAAAAAAGAGGTTGGCCCCACTGCCCTGCAACAAAACTATGCAGTTCCCCATTGTTATCAGAGATGGTGCTCAGAGAACAGCAGTGAAAAACCAGAAACACAGAAAAATACTCATCAAATGGCAAGTAAATAAAAAGTCATAAATTGATCAGAAAGCTTCAAAGTAAATCTTCACAAAATATGACCACATGAAAGTGAGGTTTTTCTTTTATATATCCTCCAGTACTATATTTATGTGTGTAGTTATGTTTTCTCTTTTTGAAGTATTTCTTTTTCTAAGGCAAATATCACCCTTAAGCTTTAAATTCTCTGATGACAACAGACAACAGTATCTCATATCAACATTGCTCTCAATGAGACACTTGCCTGGGAAGATCTTTGACTCCAGAGATCATGGAATTTCCAATCACTCCTCCCTCCTTTCTCAACCAAAGGATAATGGAGCATAGCCAAGTCTGGGATTAGCACAAACCATTCCTTTAACTGCACTCACACATAGTTAAGGTGATATTTTCCTATTTCTTTGTAAAAAAGAAAAATTACATTTTGTTGTGAATTGCTGTACATTTCTTAACCACAACACAGGGTGCTGTATCCTACCCACACCTCCCAGAAGGTGCCCTGTGCTAGGGCTACCTGTTACTTATTTTTCCCCAAGCCATGCCAGTTATTGCAGCTGCTTAAAAGACATCACCTGCACAGAAGCCAGCAGAGAACAACTGCTTATTCGAAGACAACTTAACTTTTAGAAGCCTTTGTAAACAAGTAACACATTCTCATAGCATCCATCTCAAAAAGAAGATGCAGAGCAGCAATTTCACTAACTGCTATTAGCAGAAAGAGAAGAAAATGCAGGTTGCAAAATGGCTGTCTTCGAATTGAAATTCTGTGCCAAATTTAGTAGGCTAGTCCTAGAAAGACTGGGAGGCAATTACAAATTAAGATTTGATAAGAACAATCCAGTCATTGGGAAATTTGTTACCTGTATTATCATCATAAATCTACACTAATTCTACATTTGAGAAGATGAGTAAAGTTCAAAATCCCTTCAGGGGCTTGCAGGACCAGGAGAGACTTCTTTACACATTTGAAAACAACAGCTCTTGAGCTATTTCCTTCCATTTGTCTGATGACATGAACTACAGTTACAGTCAGTCATTCCTTGTGCAAGCCTTTCATATAACAACAGGATAGAAAAGCACCACCAGAAAATCTGACAATAAATATGCTCCTCTTCCAATCCAGACAAAGTGGCTGCAGCTCAAGTGCAATTTGGGTACTTCTAAAATTGAATTTCAAACTAATGACATTTAAAAAAAAATCTCATATGTTTCATTCTAATATATCTGTGCCCAATTTTATTTCAGGATATATTATTGTTCAACACTATCCTAACTTTATATATATATACACACACACAGAGCAAAAACCACAAGCAGTTCTCAAAAATGAAAAAAAAACCCAAACCACCAACTCATAACTGCCAAAGTGACACTGGAATGAAACTGAAGTGAAAATATCTACCATGAGCCACAAAATCATAGGTGCATACTTATTAATAGCATGGCTTTGTTTTACTCTGATCTCCTACAAGCCAATCTTTATTAATCTAAGTTATAAAATCCAATTTATCTGCCTTGCCTGTTTTACTAGTTCAATTCTCTCTATCTATAATCAAAATTTATTTTTTTTATTAAAATAAAAGCTAAAAGCAGAGGATGAAAAAGAAATCGTGGTTTTGAAGCATTCTGTACTAATGTTATGCCAAAAAAAAAAACAAACCATGCAACAAGCGAATCAGAATAATTGTTTAGAAAACATTTTAAGGAAAAGTTATCTTGTAACCTGCTTGAAATAAAACATTGAAAGAATAGATACACTGTTACCTACTTTCATAACTATTACTAAAAGAAATAACACTTTGGGCTTAATGTTTTGGGTACACATATAGCCACTTCCATATCTCAATTGAAAATGTACATGTATGTATACACACAATTGGATAGACATATACTTTATAGACAATGTATTTTGTGTCCAATTCCTCTGTTTCCTGATGTTTGACATTAGCTTGTCTATTTACCTTTTGTAACTCACCAAAACATTTTATGAAGCAGATTATTTTATTCCACAATTTGTTGGGGTTTTTTTTCCTGTTCTTTGTACTTTTCAAGCTCAAATTCTATTCCTGATGGAAATAAAGTACAGAAATCACCAGCGACACACTTGTACATCTTTGAATAGAATCTGACCTGCAATGCAAAAATTATCTTGATTGTTCTTTTCTTGCACTTCTGAAATTACTGGTTTGCTCTTATGAATTACTCCCTTAAACACCTCAGTCCTCAGTCACTGAGTATCTTTTGTGTCGGGTTTCACTGCTGTGTTCAGTCTGTGATTCTGACAGCAACACCACCTCGTACTAGTCAACAGTCTGGTGAGCTCAAAATTCACTCTGATGGAAAGAATTATGGGCATTAATCCCCTCAGGAAGGAGGATAGCTGGGTTGAAGTCTCCCACACATGTGGTGAACAGTCCAGCAGATAACAGCTCTGCTAATGATGAAAAGGGAACCAGAACCACCACCACCTCCAGGGTTTTGAAAGCAAAGATTGACCTTTGCTCCCTTTTTGAAAGAAAGGGCTTATGATCCTAATTTCAAGAGAGCGTGAATCCAAAATGCTCCCTGGAGAAAGGTGCTTAGCCCTGGCAAGAGGCAGGATTTAAGCACATTCCTACTTCAGCTACTGCATAGAAAATGTGCAGATTCATCATCTCCTTCAAGCCTTTCTGGCTGGTATAATTTTAACAAAGCACCAACAAACACTAAAGAATTTGGCTCCCCACCTTCATGGAAACATGACCCAACTGGCCTCAGGGAGACCAGCCTTCCCTTTTTGACCAGCTTGAGCCACAGCCTGGATCTGCCCCTTCTGGGTCTGACAGTCTCTGCTAGAAATGCCCAGTTATCCTCTCATCACATTTCTCTTGAAATATTTGTTTAAACCATCTGTTTAGACAGCATTTGAAGCAAGTTTAGAAGCTGCATTTGGCACACCAGGAAAAGAAAGTGAAGAGAATACACCATCTTCCTAAGGCCACAACTTCACTTTGGGGTTTTATACCATTTCCAGTCCTTACTGAGAGGCTAACAAAGTTCAGTGTTTTCACAGGATCATGGAATCACAGAACCACTGAATATTATGAGCTGGAAGAAATCCATAAGGATCACTGAACCCCAACTATCCCCCCTGTGCCTGAAAACATTGTCCAAACACTCCTTGAGCTCTGGCAGGCTTGGGGAGCCTGTTCCAGTGCCCAACCAGTGCCACTTGTATTTCATTCAACATTTTACAAACAAAAACCTGAGCAGGCATCACCCGAGCATGTAATCATCCTCCAATTATTTATATTTCTCTGCTCAGGCTTGTACCTCAGAAATTGGGAGTGAGAACGTGTGTCAGTGTATCGTGTTCAATGGGAACAGTTAATTTTAGCTGTGCTTGAACGTTACCCACTGGCAGAGTTTCTCTATTACAAGAAAATAAACAATTAAATAATCCAAAGCAAAATATAAACCCAATTTAAAACAAGAAGCAGATGTTTATCAATAGACCTGATACTCTTTCTCCATCTCCTGAGACAGAAGCCTTTCTTTCAACATCTCCCCATAATGTAGCCAAGCTCAAAGCCTTGTAAAATTTCTATGTCTTTTTTACAGTTTGGGACTGCTTTTTAAAAAATAAAGAAAACAAACTTAACCAACCAATTTTTTTAAACTTCAAAAAGCTGACTCAGAAGCTGTGCAAGAGCTCTGATTCAGCTTTCTTAGCTGAGTCAAAGCATGTGGCCACGTGATTCAGAGAACACCGCTCTGAAGTCGGGCAGGAGCTCTTTCCAAAGGAGGAAATGCCTGGCTTCCCTTGCAAGCGTTGTGCAAAGTTTCCTTGGTAGCACTAACAGTTATTTATTTAAACTTGATGCAAGTCAATATGATATTCACAGCTCTCTTATTGTTCATCCAATGTTTCAAACCACAGTTAAATAAAAATATTTACCATTTGGCCCAATGCCAGCAAAGACAAATTCTTCTAAGTCAGTGGTAAAACCTCATTAAACATCCACCTCTTCCTCTGAAAACCCTGGCACAGCACTGATCACTACCACAGGCATGAACTTATGGACTGAGGAAGGAAAAAACAAAAATATGTTCTCTTTCCTTAGTAAAATAAAATAAAGTGAAAACATCTTACCAACAAATTAAGAGAATGCTAGATGATTGACTAATCCTCTGAAAAAAACTCCAAAATAATAAGGTCTGCTTTCTTACAAAAGACATAAAACAGAATCACAGAACAGCATGAAATGCCACCCCAAAATCACCTGAGTCACTTTAAATCACAGAATGCAGACATCATGTGGGATCTCTGAGCCATTGCACAGGCAGCCTACAGCGCTAATGATTTTTAAATTACAAGAAAATTCTAACTAGCTAATCTGTCCTGCAGTGGCTTCATGACACAGAGTTTCTCGAGACACCTGTTAAAACACCTTGACTTTCTTGCCAAGTGGGAATCTACCAAGTCCCTGGGAATGGGTATCATGAGCCAGGGTGCCACTCCTGCTAATCCCACTCCTCAAACAGAGCCCCTTTCGGCACACACACAGGGCACACTTTCCTTTGCATCCCTGCACCTGAAAGCTCTGGCTCCTACACTCAGTACCTACACTTCCAGTATCATGAAATTTCAAGCTGAGTTTGACAAGCTTTAATAAATTAGTCACAGATCATCCTAAAATGTACAATAATTGATCCTCAAGCTTCATAAATATTCAGTAGGATCTGGATATGAAATTTGGAAAGCTGTTACATAATTCCTGTGAAGATAGCTGAAAGAGGACAATATCAGAATGCCACCTGTGTAATTGAGATTAACTAAGACACAGAGTCCTTACTTAGGAAAAAATATTTCAAAGGACCATGCAGCACTATTTTTTTTTAAACTAAAATAAGCTTTTCTCCCTTCAGGAGAAAAGTAGTGATAAAATGTCTTTCTAATGAACAAAATATTTCCAGGACTAATATTTTGCAAGGTGCTTCCATCAAAACTTCTGGAATTTTACAGGCTTTTTTCAGTTACAAAATAAAAAATAACAAATAAAACCCATACTGTAGACCACAACTTGTGGTTACACTATTATCTGATAGGAGCCTGGTTTTTAAAGTATGGGATTAACAGTACATTTAATCAATCTTGGTATCACAGGCAGTAGACAGCAAAATTGATTATTGTTCAGATAATAAAACGTTGCATTTTAAAATTATTGGTACTGTCACTACAGTCACAACAAGTATTTTCACCCTCCCTTCTCCCGTTCTGCTGTAACTCTATGAAAATGGGTTGGCTCTGCATAAACACCAGGGTCCATGTCAGGAAAGCTTTCTACAAGGCTAAGAACCACTCACTACTTTTTATACCTCAATCTCTGGGTTGAAAGATTTCAGGTTTATCTGCCAAGAGTGACTATTTTAATATCTGCAGAATTAGACAGCCAGTGTCTTAGAATTTTTTTCAGAACAAGATGACAAGCTCTTGGAACACTGATGCTAATTTTCAGTAAATGCTGAGGCTACAGAAGACTGCAAAGAAAATAAAACTAACATAATTTAAAATGAGAAAAGCAGTCTGATAGGTTAGCTTGGTATCAGTCTTGCACAGAATTCTGGTATATAATCAACAGAAAGATAAAGGATGGTGGTAAAAAGTAATGCTAAACATAGACTTACAGAAAATAGGTCTCGCTAAATAAATTTGGTATGGCTTTCTGACAAGAATATAGGTTGGACTGGATAAAAATACCCTGCAGTTTCTGACCTACTATACTTAGATCTCTGTAAGATTTAGTGCTACACAAAAGTCTGATTTAGAAGTTAGTCAACATGAAGAAAACCTGGAATCTAAAACCACCTCATAAATTATTAGGGAGGCTAAAGAAAAATATTTTAAATCCACCTTGTCAATAGTTAAAAGCTGTTTTCTTAGCTCTTAAAAATCACAGCTCATTGTAGCCTGGAATACTATAAAAAGCTTCTTCCCCTTCAACTTTTTGTGTGGCCAGGAAAAAAATCATATACACACACAGTTAAAGAAAAAGGGAGGAGGAATACAGTCACTTTAAACTTTTGCTCTCATAGATTGTTTCTCAGGAAAGAAAAATTCAGCGCTAACAGATTTCCTGAATAAAAAAACCATCAGTGCACTTAAAAGCCATATTTTCAGGAAAAAAAAAGTATATGTATGAAAAATCAAAGCCAGTTCCACACACGTGTAACATCCTGCAGTACTAAATTTACCTCGGTTATACTTCTTGCACCTAGACTCACCTGGAAACATTACAGAGGATTATTTAACATTTTGACAAGGACAGATGTGCCACAAATTATTATGTATAAGCTGCTCCAGGGTCTTACCATATGGCACACATAAAAGAATTCAAGGAAAGAGGGAAAACTGTGATATTTTAGCTTGGTTGAAAGCACACACAGGTACTTGTTCCAAAAGAGCTAGCACAGAGTCAGGTGCTATCCCCTGTGCAAGAACTTTTTCCTATTGTGTGAATCTCCACTACTGATGCTTTAGGGAAGGTCCAGAGCTACTCAGTGCTTCTGCTGGTCAGCTGAAGGATTATATAAAAGGCTGTAGCTGATAGAAACTGCACAGAGTACCCAAAGTGGTGAAGGACAAATAAGTAAGAGTAAGTCAATCCTGTTCCAGAGATCCACACCATGACACTGAATTGATGGCAAAAACATGGCTTTGGGTATACAGCCCAGTGCAACACCCTCCACACATGAGAAACGAGGGTTGTTTCACACTTACAAGATGAGGAATTCTTCTTGGAAATGGAGCAAAGCAAAACAAAAACTCCTAAGATACAATGAATTCTCAAATGCATATAGGAACCCAGCAAGCTGGAACTGGCTTCCCAAGCAAAAACATCCCATGGATATTTAATATGTCAATTGGAGCAGGAGAGAGAACAGGCTGTTGTATCAATATCTAGCCTTAGTGAGATTCTTGATGATATATTTACCAAGTTCTACTTGCATTCTAAAGGAGAAAAGTTAATGAAGATTGATGATGCCTGAAAGCCCTGTCTTAAAAAGAAAAATAATGGCTTTGTTATCAAAGTTGTTCTTAGGAGTTCAAGACCCAGAACAAAAAATTTCATAGTAACACATGAAGAATGGAACAAAAGTCATTAAATATAATAAACTAGTCATATGTACTGCTGTATTCTAAATTAATTACTCAAGGACTATCTATTTGTCATTCAGAGACCTTAATAAGACTATCTGACCAAGAGTGGAATGATTAACAAAAAGTGAGAAAAGATTGTATTGGATTAAATGACAGAAAATTACACAGAAGTTCTGAGATGATTAAATAAATAATTGTGGATTTTCACCTAAAATAGTCTTCAGTTCTGACCAACTTCTCTCTGTGATAAAAACCAAAAGGGCTCAGAAAATGAAAACAGCTCAGAGAGGTGTAAGAAAAATACTAAGTCTTGATCAAATGGGATGTTTCAAAATGCTTAAGACTTCCAAAAGGAAATAAGTACATAAAGAGAGAAAGGCGGTAACTGTACAAAATTTGCATAGAGAAGTTCAGCTAGGTCTTCTCCTCACCCTATTTAGCAAAATACTAGGCTGTACCATAGTGACCAAAGCCTTAAGAAAAACAAAGATTTTAGTCAAACCAACTAAATGGCAACATATCAGAGTTCACAGAAGGGAGCACCTTCAGTACAGCTCACACAATTCATGAACGCATGGCCCATTCTTTGGCCCAAACCTGGGTAACTGGATAGGTCGTTAGTTTTTCATATAAAATACTATCACCCACCAATCACCTAAGAGTACATAAAAACTTCAAGAACAGAAGCCACTTATCCAAGTTTCCCATGTTGGAAACGCTTTATTCCTAAAAGTTTTGGCGGAGTTTTAATGACCACTCCCAGTAATGCTGCCCCACTAGCACTTTCCAAAGGGCCTGATCAGTTGCCTATTGAAGACAAAGTACCGACTTGAATCAATCTACAGATCCGTAAAGAGCTGTTAGATGCCTCCATCCAGAACAAGAAAGCGCCTTTTAATCTCTCACAGCTCTCAAACCAGGAACTAACAGATTACAGCACATATTAACTTTGTTCTTTTCTCATCCTGATTTTCCCCACCAGCCTAAAACTGTCAAGGAATAGTGCTAAGCAGAACAAGGCAGTGAGGCATTTAACTGTCCAAACCAAAATGAAGAGGGAATAGAAAGGTGTCAGGCTCTGGCAACGCCTCAGCTACTGTGATATACACTGCAGTAACATTACCAGCACTGCCCCAGCATCCAAGCCTATGGACCAACAGCCTCAAACTCAACACATGGTAACACCTTTCTATCTCTTTTCTCCAGACGCCTCTAGCCACTTTTTCCAGCACCAGCTTAGTTTACCGGGACAGGAAGAAACAACTATTGTTCCTATCTGCTGATCACAGTCAAACTTACCAGGAAACATCAGAATAATTTTTGGCACACCTCAGGCTCTGCTGCTTGTCCTCCCAGCATCGAGTGGTGATGAGCCCAGGGGAGGCCAGCCCAGCTCCCTGACACCTGCACCATGGGCACATCCTCCACACCCTCACCAGGGAAAGGCACCGAGGAGCCAGCGCTTCCTCTCCATCACCCACAGGGGCTGGACAGCCACCACAGGGGACCCCACCGCCCTCACAGTGCCATGTCAATGACACCGGGCACCGTGACGGGACCATCCGCCCGCCCGCTGGGTCATGGCCAGCACGGCGGGACCGTCCGCCCGCTCCCCTGTGCCATCGCCACCATCGCTGCCGGTGGGACGGCACCGCCGCGGCCGTGCGGGACCCTGCGCGGGGAGCTCGGCACCACCGAGGGCTATGGTGACGGCACCCCGGGGAGGACACCCCGAGCCGGGGCCGTGGCGGGAGGGCAGGCGAGGCGCCCCCGACCCCGGCGGCCTCGATGGCGCGGGACCATGTGCCGGGGGCATGGCGGGGCGGCCGGGCGGGGGGGCGGCGGGGCCGGTGCGGGTGGCGGGGGCGGGGAGGTGGAGCCTGGCTGCGGGACCGCCGCTTCCCTCCCCCGTCGGGCGCTCACCTGGCGGGGCCGCCCCTCGCCAGGGGCCGGTTCCACGCGGGGCGCGGGGCTCGCCCGCCCGCCCTCCCCGGGCCGCGCGTCCGCCGCCCGCCGGCTCAGGCCCCAGCAGCCGCCGCCTCCCCCTCCATGGCCGCCGCTCTCGCCGGCTGCATTGTGGGAAGCTGACCTCACTCGCTGCTGCCGCCGCCCCGCCGGCTCCGGCACTCGCCGCCATGGGGGCCGTGACCGACGGTGAGACCTCCCTCCCTCCCTTTCTCCATCCTCCTCTCCTTCCTCCCGCCCCGCGCCGCGACCCCCGCCGGGGCTCCCCGCAGCGCCGCGCCCCCCGCCCGCCCTCCGGGGAGCGGCTGCCGCGGCGCCCGGGGCCGCTCACCCCGCAGACGGGCCTCCATCGCGGCCCCGGCACCGCGGCCCTCCATGCGGCCCCGCGGCTCAGCGGATCCGCCCGCTCCGGCTCCGGGAATCGTTCCCTGAAGGGCCCGGAGAGCCCCGCGCGCGGCGCCGGGAGGCGGCTGCCATGGCGTGAGGGCTTAACGGGAGTTTTTCCCCAGATGAAGTTATCCGCAAGCGGCTGCTGATCGATGGCGATGGAGCTGGCGACGACAGGCGGATCAATTTGTTGGTGAAGAGTTTCATTAAGTGGTGCAATTCCGGATCTCAGGAGGAAGGGTATCTGTTGTTTCGCTTTGGTTTTTTAAGTCTTGGAACTGCTTAGCTTGCGTCTCAGTGGAAAGCAGGGCTCGATCCATTTGGAAGAGATCCGCGTTAAAATGCGCACAGCTGCTTTTCTTTGGTGTTTCCAGGACAAACGCCGAGGACTGTGCTGGGAGAGGAGGGCTACAGACGGGTCAGGAATCACTGAGGGCTGCGGGCTGTGGGCTGTGTCCTGAAATCCGCCCGCACCGCTCGAATGCCCTCAGGATTGCTGTGCCTGCTGCGTGATCCAGCCGGGAGTCCCGCTCTTTATAACAGGATCATGACTCGGATATTTTAGTTGGCAGTTCTGCGTTTGTTCTGTTAGGGAAGGGAAATACTGCTGGTATTTCTGCTGCTGTCGTTCTCTCTCTTTTTTTTTTTTTTTAAGTCTAAATTAGTAAGGTACGAGTGACAGCCTTCTGTGGGGTCTCTGTTAGTAATGGATATAAATTCCCAGAGATCACAATATTACTAGTGTGTAGACCGAGAAGCACTGCAGTATTAAAATACTAATTTGGTGGTCACAGAACCAACCCGAGCTGGAAAATTTATAAGCTCTGGGTCAAACTGCTCACTGCTTTAATACCCACTTTACACTGATAAGGACATGATGCTGGAATTAATGTGTACAGTGTTTCTAGCTGCTCTTCCAAAAAATTATACACTGAATCTTTGAAGTGTTTTCTTTATTAAATGATTGTTTTCTTTATTGAGTGATAGCTGTCCCTTATGCTACATGAAGTTTTGTTTTCTTGCTCTATGAAGTTAGGAACTATTTTTATGCTGCTTGACAGTAAATGTCTTGTCTGTTTTCAGATACAGCCAGTACCAACGAATGCTGAGTACTTTATCACAATGTGAATTTTCAATGGGAAAGACTCTTCTGGTGTATGACATGAACCTGAGAGAGATGGAAAATTATGAAAAAATCTATAAGGATATAGGTAAACATGAGAAAATGTTACTTGTTTGTGTTTGACAGTTTGTCTTACAAACAAGCTCAAACCTGATGAACATAATACATACATCTGATGAGTGGTTTGGAGGTTTTTTGGTTTTTTTTTTTTTTTCTTACTAGCTGGCACTCGTATATGTGCTATAAGCATCTTGTAATTACATAGAATACATACGAACAGGACCTTTTTTAACCTATTGATGTGCATATAGTTTTTAAGCTGATGGAGCTAACGAGCTAACAAGCTACCATGTCACAAACAGCTCTTCTGTAGTTTAGCAGAACAGCTTATTTACATGTATTGTTTGAATTCAATATAATTCCATATCTTTTTTCTTTTTCCTAAAGAAAATAGTATAGCTGCAGCCCATGAGAAGATCTCTGAGTGCAAAAAACAAATCCTGCAAGCAAAAAGGATTCGAAAAAATCGCCAGGGTAAGGTGCCACATCTGTATTTACAGTGGTGGGCTTCATTGGTTTGTTATCTTTTAGAATACATTGTATTGGAAAATAGATTCTAAATTTTTGAACATGCAAGACATCATGATTACTATATTCAGCCTGGTGGGTTCCACTGACTACTGAAAGTTTTGGGTGGATGACATAGGCAAGATTGAACCCAATCGCAATGACATGCAGCATCAGGAAAACCTAAAACAGTGTCCTTTCTAAACACCTGTTTTATGAGGTGTACTTTTCCCCTATTTTTAAAATTGTATGCTCATAAATCATTGAAAGCTACAACACTCTAAAAGATGAGCAGTTGATTAGAAACAAAAAATTGGTTTCTTGTGATAAATGAAATGCCAAAAATTTTAGAAATATAACACAAAAGCTTTTATATACAACTGTTTGATCAATGCTGTGGATAGTTTTGACCCAAAAGACTAAGTATGCAGCAGTGCAGAGCTATCTTAAGGTGTTTTGAAAAACATTAAAACAGTTTTTGAAGGAAAAAGAATCTGCCATTCTGTCATACCAGAGTTTGGGTTCTTGAATCTGTATTTTCAGAAGTATTTAGATCAACTATTTAAATGTCTTTCAGAATATGATGCATTGGCCAAAGTCATACAGCATCACCCAGACAGACATGAAACACTGAAGTAAGTATAAAACTCCATTAAATTATAATATAGCAGTAAACTAGAAGTCACCAGACTTGACATTTCCTTGATTTCAGTTTGACTTTTCCTCATGTTTATATAATTCCTTTGACACAATAAAAACCTGTGTTTCTGTGTCCTTATGAGATTTCCTTAATCTCCCATCTGTATGGGTCAGGAGCATTGCTAATTGTTCTGTACTTGAAATTTTTCCACTGTTAAGGTGAATAAGTGAACTGAGATGTAAATGCACATCTCAGAAAAGGGAGATGGTGGGAAGTCCTTTAACTTGCACCAGCCAGATTCAGTAGTCACTCAAAGTGCATAACACACAAGCAAGTAAGGTGGAATGAGAGAGAGCAGGAGAAAGCTCCTAGGGTTCTTTTTTATGTTTTCCTTCTGGTTGTTGTTCCTGCATGCCCAGTTATAAATGGCTGTGTGGTGTGCCACACATAACGTGCCCTGGCATGCAGGGCAGACCTACCTGTTGTCCAACTCGTCCTGTGTGTAACTCACAGTGCTGCTTGTCACATTCTGGGTTTGCATCATTGTCTGTGCTTTTGGGGCAGTTGTGGGGAGATTATTGAGCCATACAAACATTCCAGGATTTACTGCATCTATGAGTTTGTTAAACTGATTGAAGATGTGGTGTGGGATTACTGTTCCCATGTAAGTGCAGCTGTGCACCTAGCCTCTTCCCACTTTCAGTAAAATTGCCTGGGGAGGCTGTCTTTTCATATTCCATAGCCTTTCATAGCAAATGGAAATTATTTGGTTATACTATTACCTTAATAATAGCATTTTTATAGCTATAAACCACTGACAATATTTCACACATTTCTTTCTTGTATGTTGTTTTTCTGTGCCTTGATTTCATTACCCCAACTTTGATTATTACAGGCAATTCTCATGAGGCTTGACTACTTCTTACTTCATTAGTCAGCATATGATATTTATCAAGTGAGGCTGTAATAAAGAACTACCAAAAATGCAGTTTTTCAGATAATCAATTAAGAATAGAAACAACTAAATGAGAGAAGTTGTGACTGCCCCATTCCTGGAAGTGTTCAAGGCCAGTTTGGATGGGGCTCTGAGCGATCTGGTCTAGTGAGAGATGTCCCTCCCCATGGCAGGGGGTTGGAACTAGATGATCTTTATGGTCCTTTCCAACCCAAACTATTCTGTAATTCTGTGATAAGTGATACTTTTTTATCTTCGAGGATGCTGGATTGTTTAGGTTTGGAGGGATTATTCTAATTTTGCTTAACACATCCAAGCATAAGTTTCTTAAGGAAAGCTAGAAAGAGTGGTGAGTTATAGCTGATAAGGGTGCAGTCTGTAGGAAAGTACACAGAAAATGATACAATGAACCAAAGGCCACCCTTAATTCAGAACAGAGGAAGCCTCACTAACAATGTCACACTTTTCATGGAACTCTTAATCACTAAAAACACTTGAGAAAACTTCTTGTGAGAAGAAACAGAAGGGTTTCTTGCAAGAGTTACATTTACAGCTTTTGCAGGTTATCTGGCACAATAGGACAAAGTTTAGAAAAATACTTTCTTTGTGCTTTTAAGAGTCTGTTTCTTGGAACAAGGAGTCATACAGCACAAAAGAAGCTGTTAACAGCTTCGTCACAAGTAGTGCACAGGAGCCAATTCAGGAAGTGATAGGAGCAGAAGTACTGAACAACACTGCCCACAGTGTAATTAGATGCTGTATCAGAAGAGCTATTCAGAGAACCAAGAAATGACACAGTCTTACAAAAAGAGATATGAAGGTAAGAAGGCTAAGCAAAGAGTCTCTGGAATGTAAAGTAGAAGGAGTAAAATTCCAGATGTAGCTTGGATGTTACTAGGAAAAAAAAAGTCTGTCCTCTTACAGTCTGCTTACACCTGACAGCACAGTGTAAACAGCAAGATTTGGCCAAATGGAAGTTTTTCAGAAGCTAGAAACCAAATGCTTCCAGAATCAGTATATGAGCCTATAAACTGAAGAAAGGGGTAATGTCACACACAACTCTCTCAGGTATTCCCATTGAGGTACCAAGCATGCTGGCTCAAAAAAAGACAGCATCCTCAGGCAGCACTAAAATAACCTCGTCCCATCCACAGTGAGGTACTTAGGACTGGAGAGCTTTTTGTGGTTCCCTACCCAGACTAGTTGCAGCAGCTGTCAATGGCTTCAGGAAAAAAAGGTTGATTTCCTTGCTGACCCCTCTATGACTCTGCCTGCTAATTAATCAGGGATGATCAGCCTCAATCCACTTCACCTTTAAAGGAGCAGTTTGCTGTCATTGCATGGGGCATAAATTATGATAGGCATTAGAAGCAGAAGGACCACACTGGAGCTTTGGCTGTAAGAGTTGGTGCTCTATTCTCATTTGAAAGGTATACTATGGTTCCTGCTGTTCTTGGCCTCAAAAAGGGTTGGTCCATGGTGAGCTCAAGTGAGAGTAGAAAGTTCTTCCCCCAGACTGTGGTTGGGCACTGAACAGACTCCCAAGGGAAGTGGTCACAGCACCAGTCCTGACAGAGTTCAAGGAGCATTTGGACAATGCTCTCAGGCACAGGGCATGACTCTTGGGGTATCCTGTGCAGGGCCAGGAATTGGAGTTGATGTTCCTTTTTGGTCTGTTCTGGCTCAGGATATTCTAAAATTCTATGAATCTGCTTCTTTGACTTGTATTGTAGGGTCAAGTAAATAACATGTTGTGTCAGGACTGAATTGTTACAAATGCCCAGGGTACAACTGTATTCCAGCTTGGAGGCCTAATTTTTTTGTAAATGTTGTGAAATTACAAGTTGAGAACATAATAGTTTAAAATTACATGAAGTGACCTTACCCCTAAATCATTTCACTTGTTTTGTTTATATAAACAGTATATTTTCTAGTTCTTTCTCCTCTACTTAAAGCAAATCTGTTTTGCGAGAATTTTACAGAATTTTTTAAGAATACTCTGACAATCTCTCTTCAGGCAGCTAGAAGCTTTGGGAAAAGAACTGCAAAATCTTTCTCACATTAAAGAAAATGTTGAAGATAAGGTAAGTTTTTCAAAGAGATGGTTATGTAATAGTCTATTAGGAATACAATTAATGTAGAGTCTGCTATGAGTTGTTTGGCTGTATGTGCTCTCTGTTTCTTGCAACATGTATTTTATCATTCCAGTTGGAGCTGAGAAGGAAGCAGTTCCATGTTCTCCTGAGCACCATCCATGAACTTCAGCAAACCCTGGAGAGTAAGTGCTGTTCTTTGGTAATAGATATAACTGGGTTGTGTTTTAGCAGATCAAAAGGAATCACAACTTCCAGCAGGGGGAATGGCTCTGTGCAATTGAGGCTGGTGACCTCTTGAATTGGCAGAATTTTTTCCCAGTAGTAGTCCAGAGCCTGAGACTGCTCTGAGTTTTTTTTTTATTCTACAAGCTACCCAACTGTGCCATTTCCTGACTAACTTCAGGTTAATTTGTAGGCAACAGAATTCTTTAAAGTGTGAGGATGGAGAATAGCCATTTGAGGTGTTTTTTGTTTTTTTTTTTAAACAGAAAGTATTTCTTACAGAGAGTTATTATTGTGCTTATTTCTGAATTTCATTTTATAATTCCTATTTCATTAGTTTTGAACATGTCACTACTACCATGGTATCATTTGAGGCTTTACTAAAAAAAGTGTAAATACAAGGAAGGTAAATGACAACCTACTCAGACTGAATCTGTGATAGAGCAGGGGCTAAAACTGTCAGACATGAGAGCTAAATTCAGGAATTAGTTGTACTCATCTTTTCTCATACAAATGCTTAATATTTTCAAATCAGCACTAACTTTTTGTGCTCTAATATGGGTAATATTGTTTTAAATATTTCCTGTATATTTTCCAGGTCTTTCAAAGACAGAGCAATTGGTACAGCCTCTGAGCATGACCTGATTAAATGCAGAGATGGCTCTAAGAGCAGACTTTCATTCTCTAAGGCCATCTAGATCTTCTTAAGCAGAATGAACTGTTAATCCTAGGTGCACTTTAGCAGAAGGTTATTGTTATTATGTGTTAATAACACTTGCTTAAGTGTTACTCTTGAAAATGCATTTTCATGTGAATATATAGATTACTTTTCAGGGTTTTGTGGAGGAAGTAGCAGTTTAGTGAAAAGCACAGCTTCAGTATAAAATAAATATACCATTAGCAGACAAAGAGAAAGAAGGGGTTAGAAGCAATCTGGTACCATTTGCTTCAATTGACACTATAGAATTTACCCCATATTTCCAGTAACAGCTGTTAGAGATAATCCTTCAGTTTTTAAGAATGTTATTTTGTTTGTTTGAACAAGTTCTGCAATATAGTCTGTATATATGGCCAAGCATATTTGACTAACAGTAATATTGAATTTTAGATGATGAAAAACTTTCAGAAGCTGAGGAATCACAAGAAACTCAGATGGAAGCAGAGGCCAAGCAGTAGATGTCATCTGAAGACTGACAATTACTACTCAAGTCCAAGTATCTTCACTTTCTGTTGAAATCAACAGTAAGAGAGATGGAGCTGGAAATAGTTTTCTACTGCTTCTGTGAATTTTTATACAAAATATGTGTTTTGCATATGTTTCATGGGAAAAGAGTTGCAGATATTTGCAGGCAGGCACTCAGTGTTAATCCTCAAATTTTGTAATTTGTGACAAATATACTTTGTTTCACAAAGGATGAAGCTTTTACACCATACTTGTGAATGAAGGTGTTTGTAAAACTTTGCCAATAAAAGGTGTTTTCACACATTTTCCTATTTTTAGTAGGGATTGAGCCTCATAATAAGGGCTTCTTTTCTTATATGATATCAGACTGAGGGCAGTGCATCTTTTCATGAGTCCCAGCTTCCATACCCTGTTCTGGATGGGACCTAAATCTGAACTAAGTTGGTTCTTAGTCTTTTTAAGTAGCTGCCATTTACAACTTACTGTTACTAGACTAGAATTTGATCTTTTCATATAAAATAAATTACTTCTATAGAATTAATGCTTGTTAAGGGTTGTAAAAAACCAAAAATGATACTGTACTAGCTTTAATTTTTTCCTCAAAGTGATGCAAAGAACTGAAACATTCCAAGCCTTGCTCTGCTGTATTTATTGTACCACATCAACAGTCACATTTTGAAATGGCACGTTTAAAACTTCAATTTAAAAGATTTGTTCTTGAAGAACCAGGAATCTAATCCAGTACCATTTATAATCTGCTTCTGTATTTTATCTGTCGATTGACTATTATCAAAATACATCATAATTTCTGAAACAGATGGTGGAACTCTTCTCATGATGAAAAACTGAAGCAGTAGAGCAATAATCATGATGTTAAAGAATCAGAGATACTTTTGCTATTAGGAGGCAAAGTGGAATCTATCCATCCACCTGGATCATCCTGCTGTCTGAGCAATCCGTTGGGAATTAAGAAAAGTTTCAACCTTCCCCAAAAGAGAAGAGAATGGAATATGCTCTATATTTTGTAAGGCAGGGAGGAAGGAACAAGGGGCAGTAGTAGGTCTAAAAACACTCATTAAATGGAGTCTTGCAGTGGTTTGGGTAAATGAAAACACTTTGGATCTCACTCAGATTGTGCCATAAGCATACCTGGTTCAGGTGAAATAACCAAGTTACATGGAACAGAGCTGCTATCTCACTGGGTGACAGCTGAGGGGGATTTCCACAACTGGGACTTCAGACATTTATAAGCTAGATGCTATGTAATTCCTACTCTCAGTGGATCTGGGTGGATTGGGCTGAACAGACAGATCTGAGCTTGTTTTGCTCACATTCCAAGTTTGCTAAAGGCAAGCCAGCTGAATAAGAAGTCACACAGCTTCAGTAGCACAGTGCAGCCCTGAACTAATAAGCTGTCAGAAGTCTTCTAGTTCACAGCTGGTCAGCTCAGAATACAGGGAAGCTCAGGTTTGCCTGATGGAGCCTGTACAGACATGCACTGCTTCTCATGCACTACGCATTTGGCAGGTTGAGGGGTGGCTAAGCAAACAACAGGCATTCAGTAGAAGTACAGCATCAAAAAGTATTAAGTGTACAGGGTTGTTCCCCTCATAACAGGGAATGGTGAAATATTTTGTAAAGTAACAACACTAAATTATTGCCAAATCAGGGAGGAGTCATGAATATATGAATTATGAAGGTCGTAAGTGACAAGGACTCAAGGACAATCTTAAAGCATATTAATTTTTCTTTGTGGTTGAAATGGCCTCCATGAGCTATCTGGACTGTGTTTTGATGCAGTATTCACCAGTTAAAAACAGGCTCTGTAACAGTGAAAATCTCCAATTTTTCCATACATTGTTTTACAGATTTATCCTTTGGAAATTACTTGGCTCATCAAATATCTTATATCAGAATTCGCACTGCTCTGTACAGAACCTGACTAGAAACATGCCAGCACCTAAGTCTGTCCCTCTGGTAAAGAATATTACAGAGAAATAAGAGTTTTGTACACAAGAGAAGCAATAGAAATGCATGGCAAAGGAATATATTCTAGATCAAATTACAGTAATACAATCTTGAAAATAAATTACTGCCCTGGAAAATCAAGTTGCCCTAGTGCAAGGTGGCAGCAAGAAAGTGACATCACCAGGCCAATCAAAGAAAAAAGTAACATCAGTTCATTGCGAACACAACCTCAGTGGAACACCCAAAATACTTGCTCCTATTTTTTCAGTATTTATACCTCTAACCTCTTGAACATTAGATTTGTACCAAAAAAAGAAAACCAAATGGAATTCATATACCAGGCAGTATTTAACCTGCCTTATAAGCAAGACTCCAGAAGTTTTTTGTGTCATTTTTGCAGGGCACACATGATGGTCACTGTTCCATCCCTGCCTAGAAAGCTCTGCTCTGTCATGCTGCTTACCTGCATCGACTCTAAATGTACCTGTATAAAAACCTATGTACAAAAATTCAGAATCTCAACAACCACACTATTTTAAAAAGCTGTTCCCTGGATTTATGATTTTCCTTGATTCTATCTAAGCTGAAAAAATATTATATGCCTAAGTGGTCCATCCCAGGGCCCTTGTCGTGTGGATACAAAAACAGAAGGAGAAAGAGAGTTGCTGAAGCGATAAACTGACATTTTCAGTGCCAGGACTTGTTTTTCTGTCCTGTCCAAAGGAGAGCAGCAGAGGGAGAGTGGAACATTGGACAGAATTGGCAGCTTGGGCAGGATTTGTTAAGACAGATTTAGCATGCTTCATGAAGGGATGGAAGAAGGAGGAGAAATAATGTCACCATGACACACTGTCAAATGATGGGATATCTCTGAAACCATGTTAATTTGAAGAAAGTTGCTGCCAGCAAAGAAAATTGCAAAAAAAAAAAAACCCAAAGATTTATGAGCTAGAAATTATGAGTTATTTGAGATACTTGTAAGTTTTTCAGACGTCACAGCTGGCTTGTACCATGCTTTCCCTCCTTCACTCAAGGCTCAGGTGGGTTTCCTTTTCACCTGAGTTTAAAAAACTAAGAAAAAAAATTCAGAAATGCAAGCAAGTACTGTTAGTTCTGCTCTGGCAACCTGTGTGGCTTTTTCTTTCTCGACTAGCTGCATTACGGACACATCCAGTGTATGAACCAGTTTATAGATCTATATGCAACTGACCCTGGCGAAAGCAAGTTAGCAACAGAGAAGTGCTCCACCTTTTGTGCTTCACCCCAATTGTCAAACGTGTTCTTGGGTTACCTCAGCCTCCACTTCCCAAGTCTGTTTTAATAGAGGTTGTTAGCACTGTTGCAGAATTCCCTCCACTCAGCCCAGGGCTACAAGACACAGGGCTGTGTGTTGCTGGGCATCGTGCAGATTGATGAAAGGCTGTTCCTGTGTGCTGGGCAGTGCCACAGCAGCCACGAGGCAAAGCCACGTTTGGCTTTGGCTTGTGTCCGCCCTGGCCTCGTGTGATTCACCTGCCTGCTGGCAGCAGGAAAGTATCCAGCAGGAGCTGGCATGGCACGGCATGGCAGTGTGAGCTGTTCAGTGATGTGCCAGAGGCACTTGGGGAATGAGACACCAGGACATTCCAGCCTGCTCAGCATCCTTGTCCCAAGGATATTCAAGAGTAATCCTAAAGCCAGGGATGCAGTGTGATGTGGGCTCTGCCTGGGCTAGCAGGGTCCTGAAGGGAAGGATGAGGGACTTACACCTCTGTGCCAGGTGAAACGATGGAGGGCTTGTTCAATGGAAAGAGCAGCTCGGGACCCGTCCTGGCCAGAGGCTGCGCTGGTTGTGTTGGGCAGCCATTGCTAGCTGAGTGGCAGGGGCTGGACTTAATCAAAGAACCCACGAGGCAGGAACTTGGGGACAGACTCGTTTTTCCGCACTTGTTACATTTGTGTCTGTGTGGCTTTTGTGAGGGCCACGAACCGCGCGGCTCGCGTGAACGGCTGGCGCCGGTGCCGAGGAGGCGCTGCGGGGCGGGGCCGGCAGGGGGCAGCAGAGGCCGGGCTGGCCGGGCACGGCGCCTCCCGGATCCGCACACCCATCCCTGCACCCATCCATCCGTGTATCTCACCTGCCCGCTCCCGGATCCGCACACCCATCCCTGCATCCATCCATCCGTGCATCTCACCTGCCCGCTCCCGGGATCCGCGCATCCATCCCTGCATCCATCCATCCGTGCATCTCACCGGCCCGCTCCCGGGATCCGCACACCCATCCCTGCATCCATCCATCCGTGCATCTCACCTGCCCGCTCCCAGGATCCGCACACCCATCCCTGCATCCATCCATCCGTGCATCTCACCTGCCCGCTCCCGGGATCCGCACACCCATCCCTGCATCCATCCATCCGTGCATCTCACCTGCCCTCCCGGGATCCGCACACCATCCCTGCATCCATCCATCCGTGCATCTCACCTGCCGGCCATTCACCCATCCTGCATCCCATCCGTGCATCTCACCGCCCGCTCCGGGATCCGCACACCACCACACTCACTACCGACGCACACATGCATAAAACTGAACCCCGCTCGGGATCACCCATCCCTGCATCCATCCATCCGTGCATCTCACCTGCCCGCTCCCGGGATCCGCACACCATCCCTGCATCCATCCATCCGTGCATCTCACCGCCGCTCGGGCGCACACCCCATACACTGCATCATACACTCACCACATCGTCATCTCACGCCCCCCGGATCCGCGCACACCATCCCTGCATCATCCATCCAAATCCCATCTGTGCATCCCATCCCACCGGCCCTCCCAGGATCCGCACACCCATCCCCATCCATCCATCCCTCTGTGCATCTCACCTGCCCGCTCCCGGGATCTGCGCATCCATCCGTCCATCCCATCCGCATCCCATCCCACCGGCCCGCTCCCGGGATTCGTGCATCCCATCCCATCCCACTGGTCCTTTCCCAGGATTTGCGCATCCCATCCCATCAGCGCATTCCTGGGATCCGCGCATCCATCCATGCATCCCACCCATGCATCCCATCAGCCCATTCCCAGGATCTGTGCATCCCACTGGCCCTGTTCCCAGTGCTTCCCAGCCTTGTGAGCCCTTTTCAGACATTTCCTTTTTCATTTTGCTACCGTTTCCCATGCACAGCCAGTCCTGTCACTGTCTGGAGGGGTTTAAACTCTGGAGAATCATGGAATATCCTGAGTTGGAGGGACCCACAATGTTCATGGAGCCCAAGTCCTGGGCCTGCACAGCCCCAAGAGGGTTTTCCCTGCTCATTCCCACACTTCATTTTCACTGTCTTGCCTGAACTACCCTGATTCTCAAAGCCTCTCTCTAAAGTGCCCGAGAACACATAAAACACTGCCAAGGAGCAGAAGGTGCAATCCCAAAACCTCTGCTCTTTGGGATGCCACATGATGCAACACAAGCGTACCCAATACTTCATTTTCCTGCTGATTATGACAGATCCCAAACCCTCCACGCTGCCTCCCCCATGCAAGGGCTGGAGAAGCAGTCTGACAGTGTTTGCAGCAGGAACAGAACACCCTTTGGCATGCAAGATTCTGCTGCCTCCAACACATCCAGCCCCATCATCCTGAAACCAGGGCAAGAGTTGTTTCAGGATCATTACATACTGGTTTGGTCTGAATTTGCATCATCATAGCGAGAAACTTGGCAAAAGTTTGCTAAAAGCATTATAGTGCATGAGAGTGCCTAAAATATTTAACAGCAAAGACATGTGTTTTTAAATTGCTTTCACAATAAAGGGAAAATAAAAGGTAAACTACCTAAACAACCTTTTTTTTTCATGTTTTGTCAGTTTGCTGACAATGAAAAGTCACCATCAAGAGAATTTAAAATTATTATTTATCTCCAAGGAGGAAAGAATTTGGTTCTTCTCAACACAAAAGTTTCATCAGAAGTGCATGCTGGAAATAACAGTGTGTGCTGCATGTAACAAATAGGCCCCACTAGGACCCCATTTGGAATAAAACCAAAATATATAATTTATGATATGGCAGGGCAAGCTGACTGTAGACACCTTCCTAAAGACTTACATAAAATATTACAATACTTAAATCTCATATGAGCCTAAATGAAATTCACATTTACATTTCCTGCACCAAAATCCTGTCCATGAGCTCCTATTTCAAACTATGTATCTTCCCAAAAGTGCTTTATTTTTGCTAAGATCTCCCAAACAACCCTAAGTTTCAAAGCTGAAAACAGAAGCCTCTGGTAGATTACCAAGCATAAGACACAAATTTAGACACAAGACATGGAAACAACCACCACTGCCCAGTGCAGCTTCTCCCAGTTACATTAAGCAAATGTAGAGGAAATTCAGAGGTGAGGATGTTTTAACTTATATAAGAGAAAATATGGGGGAAAAATATTGGTTTTTTTTCTTAGTGCCTACTGATATCAGTATCTTCTGGCTCACTCTGCACAAATTCACAGAGAGCTTTCAGATCAATTCTCTTTTGCTCTGTTATTGTGGCTGCAAGAGATGGGAAGGGTCATGGAGCACTGGGGCCACCACACCCTGTTATCAGTGTCCCCTGTGCCCAGCAAGGTGCAAAACTACAGTGGGGACATCTCCTGCAGTGGGAGCATCCAGTACCTGCCACATACCCACGAATGCCCTGGGGTCAGACACTGGTTATTCTGGGGCTTTTCCCTCGCTGGCTGACACGTGCTGGTTATTTTTCAAAGCTTGTGAGATTTAAGCCCTTCTGACATAGGGGCATGTCATGCTATTGAGGTGACTTGAGGAGTGATTGGAGGCAAACTGGTGGTTTTGATGACAGAAACCTTCCCTGGGAGACCTGTGCCTCAGTCAGATAAAATGTGAGCAGCAATACTATTTGCTGGTGTGTAACAGCAGCAGGATTCACCGGAGGAATGAGAGAACGTCTGCACCTTGGCACTCAGCTTGTCAGGGACACAAATCCATTCAATTTCTTATATAGAAAAACAGGTTCTTTGCAGCACTTCAGCCAGCCTTTCCCAGCCCACAGCACTCAGCAAAGTGAAGGAAAGCTTTTTCCTGTGTGGGCTCTGGCAATGCTCATGGGTGCCTTTGGTTGTGTGCATGGGCACAGGGAGGCAGTGAGGGGGCACAGGAACTGTGCTGCCCACATGGGCACTGCTCTGCAAGACCTGTCTGAGCAGAACAGCAGTGCTGAGGAGCTGGAGGAGCAGAGAGGCACATTTGGGATGTGTTTGAGTTTGACTTACCACTACTACACATTCAGGATGATGGTGTAAGAGTCAGCAAATCCCTCTCTGAATAGACAGCTTGTATTTGTATTTAGCTTGTGATGGTTTCTCTCCCTTTCTCTTCTTTACTGCCTAACCCACCAAACCCGCCAGCTGCTGCACTAAGCACACCAAGAGATGGCGAAGGATCTCAGGGCACGTGGGGAAAACCCTTGTGTAAACTTGTTCCAATAAAATAAATGTCCAGCATATTTACCGAATGTGGAGAGGTAAAAAGAAGATTTGTGCTCCACTGCATCATCCCTCAAAATGCAGGTAGAGACATTCCCTAAACTTGATAGGACTAAACCCAGACCCTAACCCTACAAGACCATCAGCTAACACTGTGCCATCCTACAGCAAATCAATGACAGAAAACTGTTCACCTCTATCTGAGGCCTCTCACATGATGCTAATTTGCTAGATATGATATAAGTGCTGCAGCCATCACCAAACAAGCAAGCTTTAGGGAGGAAATCACACAGCTCCTGCAGTCTTGGTAAGGGGCTGTGCAGAAAATGGTGCAAGGAAGTTGCAAAACTATTCAGATTAAAAAAAAAAAAGTAAGAAAGAACAAAAACATCACAACATAGTTAGAGACCAAAATCCCGAGGGAAGCAGCAGGGTTGTTTGTCAGGACAGTATTTCCCTGCAGTTTGGGAGCAAGGCTGCATTGTGCAAGCCCAGCCTTGGTGGCACAGCCAGCGACTGCAGGCTCTGCCCAGGGCTGCCTGCTCCCACAGGCCCAGGCCTTGCCAGTGTTTGCTTGGCCTGTGGATCCTTCTATATCCAATGTCACAGGCTTTTCAAGTGTGCCAGTTGCTGCTGCAGCCTGGTGCCAGCTGATAGGTGGTTTATGCCACTAACAGCGCCTGAGGAGGAGAATTGCTAAAAAGCAGTGGGAATATTTACTTTCTCCTGCTAATGCAAGTGGCAAGCAGAGGATTTCAGAACCCTTGTAACCTGCATGTAGTCAGCTGCAGACCAAGCCTGGCTGGGGGCAAGCAGAAACCACGGGATACAGCGCCATAGGGACAAGCAGCTAGAACACAACAAATGCTCAGGGCAGAGTGCTCAAAGACTGGCTGCAGCATCAAACCACCGTGCTGCCTGCAGGGAGTGACCATGGGAGGGATGTCAGCAGCAGGCTTATTGTCTTGGAAGAGCAGAAAGGAAGCAAAAAGAAAGGAAAAGTAAAGCCAATTAACTGTGAGCTGATTGTCCATTCCTTGTTCCCTCTCCAGGACAAGACCTGTAGCCTCTCTGTGTGCATACACGAGGGCATATGTGAACATTTCCAAACACACACATCCCCTGCCCCTGGAAACCTTGCAGATTGCTGGGTACACTGTGCAAAGCACATCTGAAAGCTTAAATTGATTAAATCAACACACATCTCAGTGACTCCCATTTTCTCTGACAGTAGCTCACAGCCTCACACCCATCACTACCACAACTTCTCAATCCAGCCAGCCCAGAGTCCCCTCTGCTGCCTCCACTCCCACGCTCCCACCAACAATAGAAACACAGAGCCACTGTGGAGGAGTAAATACTTGGTACTATTTGTCTTGACACTTGGGGAAGCACTGGAAAGTTCAGCTACCTTGCTATTTCACATTGCCCTGTTACCACCCATTGTCAAACTTCCTCCTCCTGTTTGCTTTGCAATTGCTCATCCCTTGGGGGAGCAGCAGGAAGGAGTCTGGGCACATGGAGCAGAGAGCTGCAATTTCACTGAGAAATAATAGCACCCGAGCAAAATGTACTGATTGCATGGATGCATCAGCGCAAATGAGACAAGAAACATTCCCAGTTGTGTTATTTCCAAATTGCTCCCTGCCAGTCTCGGTGCCTGTGATTAACCACGTCAGACTCAGCAGGCTGGGTTCAGCACCCCGTCCTTCTCCTGCTCATTAATTCCAGCAGCCGTCCCCAGGGCGTGAAATGGCAGCAGGTTTTGTTTGTTTGCTAAAAAGCTGTAAAGCTCCGTGGATGGTGTGCTCAAGCCAGCAAGACACTGAGTCACACTGAGCTGTCTGTTCCTGGGGCTCCACAGCAGCCCCTGGTGTGCTCTCCAGCTCCCACCCTCGCTGTGTGGATGCTGCACGTCCTCACATCCCCTCCTGCACCTGCTCCTCTTTGCCTTCCCTTAGCTCACATGGAAAAGTAAGGTACCTAAACTGGCCATATAGGATCATGCAATTATTTCAGCTGAAAAGACTTTTTGGAGGTCTCTAATCCCACCTCCTGCCCAGGGTAGAGCCAGCTTCATGTTTAGGTGAGGTTGCTCTAAGCCTGAACCTGGGTATTTGAGTGTCCCCAGGGATGAAGGTCCCACTGCCTCTATGGGTCCTGTTTCCAATATTCAACCATTGGGAAATTTTTTAACCCCAAAGTTAGAATACTTGTCTGCTACTGCTCATTTAGACAAAGCATTGAACAGGTTAAAAAAGGTCCCTATTGATTGTGCTCTGGTTTTCCTTGTGGCAAAATAGGAGATGAAGAGTTAGAGCTGCACATAAGACACGACCTGAGCTCTCAGGCAGTGTTATCATCTCCCTGCCATCGGTGCAGCCACCCCAGCTTTTCAGCAGCCACGGGGAGAGATCAATCACAGGATTTATCATGTCAGATTCTACCCTCAGATCAGACTGCATGGCTGAGAACCTCACCCTGATGCTTTTCCTTCTGGAAGCAGTTTTGCCGGCAGAGTCACCTGCTGAGCGCTCACACAGTGCACTGCACCAGCAAGGCACACTCCCCCCACTAGCAGAGACACAGAGGATGAATGTATCCTTTCCAACAATATTTTATTTGAAAATCTTGAAGAAAAATAATTACTTCCCATCAGAAAGGCAAAAAATTAGAGTGGTGAATGATATTGTAGCAGTGCCTGTAATTAAGGAACTGGCAGCATTTTAATTACAAACTAATATCTTCAGTGGCTGACAATCCAGCTGTTCAGCAGACCCAATAAAAGTGAGATTGCCAGTTCCAGAGTTACAGACCAGCAATTAAAGTTTTAGGGAGGTTTTCTGTACTTCTTGCTTATTAAGATGCATTTCTTGCTTGTTAAGTGCTTTGGGGAAATTTCAGTACAGTCCTTATGTGAATGAGTAGTGAGCTTTCCTTTCACTTTCAATAATTCCTCTGTCACAGCATTGGGTGGGGACATCCTGAGGCCAGCAAGTGTCTCACCAGGCTTTCCTCCATCACACTAAAGCCAGCTCAGTGCTGCTTTAACATTTTCCACCTTCAAATCATTGGTCCAGCTATTGCCCAGTATGACCAAGCAGCTTGGCTGAACCCTTTTTAGAGGGTACCTCAAGCACCAGTGGGGATTTATTTAGTTATTACATAAAATTTAGAACTACATTTTAAGTGCTGAAACATCATTAAGCAGAACAAGGCTAAGAACTCGGCAGTTTGCAATATTAAAAATACTAAAAACAGGATGAAGCTTCATCATTTCCCCAGCTTCTGCTTCTGACTCACTGCAGAATGAAACTGTGGTTCACTGTATGTTTTTCTTCATTCAGGAATTTAGAGAAAGTGTTTAGATGTGTGGACATGGAGTCCCTCTGGGCTGTCCCTACAAGGATTCCCACTCTCCAAGGAGCCACCAGCAATGGCCCAGAGGCCACCAGTGATGGGCCCTGAGTGTGCAGGTACCAGGCACCAGATGTGGCCGGCTGCTCTCAGGACACAGAGGTCACAGCAGGAACTGCTCATGGCAGCTGATTTACCTGCCTGCAATGCAGGAGTGTGCAGCCCCTCCATCTCCTGACACCCAGCACTGTGGGCTGTGCTGGGTGCCTTACACAGTCAGCCCTGCCCAGCCAGGGCATGCCTGCTCCTCATCTCCCTGCCTTTTCCAGCACAGGTCTCCAGTGAGGCTCAGCACACAGCTTTTCCCTCACCCCTTGCCTGGGGGCACCCAGGGATGCTCTCACTTCCCACAGGGATGTTCAGTGCATGGAAAATCCCCCGCTGGTGTGCACTTCTGAGAACACATTTCCACCCTGCAGGCCTGGCTCAAGGGAGGGGTCCCCACAGAGCTCAGCAGAGACAACCCCTGGGAATAAAAACCTGCTGAATGAGACCTGCTGTGTCTTAATTACACAGAATCAGTATTCCCAGCACCACCAACACGAGGATGGGAAAATAAAGATGTGAAGCCTGTCAGGCAGGGAGTTTATCACAATGCACCCAGTGCAGGGGTCCCTCAGATGGACGAGGCTCCTGCTGTCACCCACAGCCTCTGCTGTGGGGCATCACACCCCCAGGGACCCCCACATCTGGCAAGAGAAGAGCTGTGGTTAGCAGGCAGGGCCAAGGCATCAAGCTCAGCTACAAGAGCTGCTGGGCAGAAAGTTCATTGATCCAGCTCCTCCCCACTCCTCCAGACCCTGCAACTCTGCTTCCTCCAGAGCTGCTGCCTTCCTGCCTGGGTGTGCCTGCCCTCTCCAGGCACTGTACCCCCTTCCCCTCTGGCAGCTCCTTCAGAAAGCAGCAGGAACAATGCTCTGCTGTTGCAGCAGTGCCTCAGCCTTCACAGGCACACGAGAAGGTGTTTTCCACAGGTGTCTGTGGTTTCCAAAGGGAAATGTAACCAAGATTCCTTAAAGAGTGGTAACCACGTTGGTGGAACTACCTTTACAAAGAGAGGATAAAATACATACATTCTAGGCAAAAAGAAGATGCCACAGAAATTGTTCCTGTATCAACAGTAAATGCTTTGTTCCTGCATACAAACTCTAGGTAGCTCTGTCACATGCATGAAAAGAAGGATGCTGCAAGTTCTATGGACAGAATCCCCACATTTCTTAGTGTAGTACAGTCTGAAGACATTAAGCCCAAGCCCAAGACATTAAATAGCAATAAAATCCCAGCCTTCAGCCTTGGCTGTGAGTCTGTTCTCTACTAGCATTGGACATCTCTGCAGCAAAGCTTGAAGAAAGATCTACACTGTAAAACTTCATTATAAGGTCTCAATAATATGAAAACAAAAATCCATGGCAAATGTTAGGGCTGACTGGTGTTCTGAGATGTAGTTATGCAAAATCTGCTGCCAGTTCAAATTAACATATCTCCTAACTAGCCCTGGAAAAAGAAGTGATCAGCTGAGTGATGAACAAGTCCCAGTTTCTGTCCTTGCTCATGACCTGCCTCAAGGCTAATCCTCCCTCCTTCACCACAGCTCCAAAGCTTGTGAAAAGGTGTCAAATCATGGTTCAGAAGGTTTCAGCAGGAAACAAAAGTATTTTTTTTTATTATAGCTTAAATGTCACTAGTGCCTGCTAGAAGCTCACATTTGAAGCGCATTTGGTGCCTGCATTTTCTGTGGAAGGTGGGCAGACTCTGTCTCACCCAGAAGAGCCCAGCTCTGGGCCCTGGGTTATCTTTGTCTGAGCAGCAGGTAACCTCACCTGTCCCTGCTGTCCCTGTGCAGGGCTCAATGCTGACAGCACAGGCTCCTTTGTGTCTGGAGGATTTGGGAGGTGCTGGGTGGTATAACAGAGCCCTGCACATTTGGTGTTAGGGCTCTCCAGCATAGAAAATCAGGCTTTACAACCTGAGGTTTAGAAAAATACTTTGAAATACTTCAAAAACTGATACTTTTTCTTCTAACTGGATAAAACCTGTTGGACCCTAAAGTTGCATCTTAAAAAGACTGATGGCAAACCCTGAAACCCTTCATTTGTTCTGTACATACACCTCTTTAGGCATCACAAGGTTCTTACCTATTTACTTCCTCTCTTTGTTCAGGCTCCTTATCTCATATTTTTAAAATAAAAATAACCAAGAATGAACCCTGTGAAAGGACTTGTTTTCCTCTCTGCTTGTGCCTGTGCTGTCTGCACAGGGCTGCCCTGCAACTTGCCCTGCCCTTGGCCGCCTTCTCTCCACTCACATCTCAGCAGCACTGGGAGCAGAGCTCTTCTGGCACTGCTGCCCAGGAGCAGCAGAGATCCTCAGCTGCCAGGGATCCACCTGCTGCAGCCTGGCAGGTTCCTGCACTTGCTGAGTGATGCCTCACAGTCCTGAGTGTAAAAGAGCAGCAAAAACAGGAGAAAGATTGCTGCTCTTTGCTCATGCTGATTATAGATGGCACTTTCAAACACAGGCTCAGTGTTAATGAGAGGAAAGCACATTGCTGTCCTGTATCTTCCCTTACTTATTCAGCACTCTTCTTAGGGTATAGGAGAGAGCAACTCCTACATGCAATTTATATATATCTGTAGATATGTGTGAGAAATTTTTAATAAAAAGAGGATGACAGTTGCCACGGGAAATGAGGAATACATGAATATATACATTCACTCAAATATGCACCCTGAGCCTTTGAGACCTTTCAATCTCTTCAAGGAAATACTATTTAAAGAAGTGTGATGCCCTTCTGTTAGATCTCACTGCAACCAAGAGTTCAGCAGCAGAAAATGGGGTGAACCTGAGTCTTCCTCAAGAGTCCTGATATAAGAGAATATGTAGAAAAAAAAAACCATGTAAAGAGAACATTTATGTGAAAAAGTTGTCTCCAAGTCAGCCATAGCACAGCTGCTCTAATAAATATGCATTTACCCTCCAATCACTGCAAGGTGGGACACGTGGAGGGATAACTATTTCTGTGACAGCTGTGTGCATCAGCTGTCCTCTACAGGAAAGGAGAGTTGGTTTCACATCTTCCTCACTTTCAGTGCAGCTAACAAAGGTATGAGGCAGCTCCATCTGAGAAATTACATTGAAAACCTTGGGCTTTCATGTTCTTCTAAAACTCCTATAATTGCTACATTAAAAATCAGTTTGGTGTAGGATGGTTCAATCAATCTGGCCCTGGGAAAACACAAAACAATAACATGTAAAAGCTGCAGAGCAGAGTCCTTATTAAAAAACTACATCAAAACCTGTGTCCAGTCCAGTCTATTCACATCACTGCTCTTGTTTTAACCATGCTCATAGACCACAGAGTCCTGGTGGATTGGAGCTGCAGGAGGCAGAGCAGCAGATTGAAGAGGTTAGATGTATTTCTTTGTAAATGGGCCTGATGCTGTTCAAAGCCCCCATAAAAATTCAGCATGAAGATCTTCCTAAGCTCAGGGCCCTCATGAACATTCAGCCTTTAAGCAGATACAAAGAAAATTTTTCTCTGCCTCTCTCTGAATATATCCATCTCCTCAGAAGCAAGGGAAAGACTTTTATGGAGAACTTGATAAAATTCCTGAGACAGCTCATTAATTCCAGTCACTTCAGCAATGACTTCCCTGCCACTTGTGGCACTCAAAGAAGTTATAGATTGCCTTAGTAATAACAAATCCTATTCATTAGCCATGTCTCTGCACTTGCATATTAATATTGTCTGGCCTTGTTAAATATAGAAGCCTATTCTCTTCAATTTGTTTTTAACAGGCATTTTCCCCCTAAGGTTAGCCATGAAATAATTGATAATGATAGTCATCCCACCTCCAAAACTCTTGTGAAATTCCTTAAATGGCCTCTTATTGCTGCTGGGGAGCTGGGGCAGGCCAGCTACATCTGTAGGTTTTACATCTGCAATCCTACCCCTATTTTGATGGGAAATTTTTACACTGTACACTCTCTTCTCCACTCTACAGAGACACAATTTAATCAGCAGAACTTTTATCTCTATCAGATGTGTGCATCTAAACAGGATCCAGTGGCGAGAGCAGGAAATAATCACAAACAGTGCAAGCAGAGGGTGTGAAGGACTTTGCACAACTCCTCAACCTCTCAAGAGCTCCACTTCACACAGCACAACCTGAGCAAGCACCATTCATCAGACAATTACAGGATGGTCTGGGTGGAAAAGGATCCTAAAACTCACCCAGTTTCAACCTCCCTGCCTTAGGCAGGCACACCTTTTACTAAACCAGGCTGCTCAAAGTCCCATCCAGCCTGATCATGAACAATTCCAGGGATGAGGCAGCCACGAGTAACTCAAGATACCCTCAAGTAACTCAAAAGCAGAAAGGCCTGCCAGCAGTAGCAGGTAAGTTGAGATCAAAGTCTCTTCTACAGGGAAAAGAGAGTTGTGTTCACTTATTTGTCTAAAATGAGAGCTGGTTGAAACCTCTCAGCTGTGTTCTATTGAGCAAGGCTTTTCATGTAGAAGTTTCGAAGGACCTTGGAAAGAGGAGGTGTGTTGAAGGAAATATTGCTTTCTTAACAACAAAAGACTTAAAGCTTTGGAAGTCTCTGTGAAAATTATGCCTCTTGTGCTGTTAGTGTTAGATCATGAAATAGAAAATGGGATTTTTCATCTCTTTTATCAGTTTCCAAGATTAGTAGCTTTACAAGAATCTGGCAATTTCAGAAATCCATCAAAAATATTTCCCTCCTGCACCTTAGATTAGATATAAAGAGAAAAGTTTTTTTACTTTGAGGGTTGTGACACACTAGAACAGGTTACCCAGAGAAGCTGTGGATGCCAACATAGCAAAATTTTTAGGCAAAGGGGACACACAAAACCTTTGCCCTATTTTGAGTTAATGTGGCCATTCTGACAAGACTGCAGGAAAAGAACTGAAGACAGAAGTATTACAGGGGAGCTCTCAATTATCAGCTGGCAGCCAAATCCTCCCCGTTCCTGGCAGTGCACCATAAACCAGGAGCAGCTCAAACCCATGATTGTTGGTGTGGCAGTGCTTTCAATATTTATTATACTGAGGAGTTCCTGATGAACTCTTGCTGCTGTTTATAGCACAAGCCCAGGTATAGCTCATTTTCCAAGAATAACTTTGGCAAGATATCAGTATCTGTTGCAGCCTTTTGACAACTTATAAACATGGTTGAAAGTGCAGTCGAGCAGTTTCAGACAGCAGAGCAAGTAATTTCCCAGAGTTATCCGCTAGGGCAGAACCCTCCCCATCTGAGCACCCATGGAGAAGGGAGCATTCCCACTGCTCAAGTTCCTGCAGGGTATTTGCATGAGGAAAAAAACGCACTTTTTTCCCTTGAGAAAAAAAAATAAAATTCAGTTTTCTCTCCTCTACAGCCTTTAGTGATTTTCTGCATGCTAAAAATACACCAAAAATCCCAGTGCTCCTACACAGCACAATTGTGACTGTCAAGCTGAGTCCCCAGGAGCCCACAGCTGTGAGCTGGAGCACTGATGGTGAGCATTGCACTCCAGCCTCTAATTCTGTGTTAGTGACTCACCTTTTGTCATCTGACTCAACACAGCCATGACAAAAGTCCCTCTCCTGCTCTTTTGGGAGTCTGCCCACCCTCAGTACCTGTACCTGATGCTTGATTCACTCCATTCAGACTCTGTTAACAATTAATCAGGTCCTCTGTGTTTTCTGGAGCTGGCCCCTCGTGGGGCTGCACAGACAGCTCTGGGACAGCAGAGTGAGACACAGCATCATTTAAATAATTTTAATAATTTAAACCGTCTAAATCAGTGCTGACTTCAGTGCCAGAACAGCTGAACCTGCAGCCAGCAAATTTCACCACTAGGTTGATGCAAGACTGACATAAATGCAGTCACAAGTGTGATTCATCACTTTTAGAAGCCTCTTTGCTGTGTTTTTCAAGAATCATGACACTCAGACATATTTTACCAAGAAATCAATTACCTGCTAACTATTACAGGTATCAGAGCAGGTTTCCAGGGATGTAAATGAGCATCACCTTGCTGGAGCCATGGCAAGCACCAAGCCCACCCCCACTAGCCAGGCAGGCAGCCTGTCTCCTATGAGGATGGATGGCAAAATAAGAGCCTTGTACAGCTGACAGACATTTATGGAGGGTAATTATGGAGACTGCAAGTGTATCAGTTACTCTGACAGGTTAATGGTTTCTTTTTGATTACATGCACAGGCACAGGGGTGACTGCAGATAATTTGCTGGTGTCTTTACCAGGACAGGTCCCCAGATGTACCTCATTCTGTGCCAGAGAGCAGTCCATCAAGTATCTTAAGCAAAATAAAGGCTGGGAACACCATCTGTGAAGTAAAACTTAGCCCAAGTGCCTTGTTTGCAAAAAACTCCCTGGTTTATGGTGGAGTCCAGCCTGACCCAAGCCCACACATGGCTGGAAGCAAGGTGGATAATGTACAAAGCAGTTGGTGCTGCAGGGTTTGGGTACATGGCTGCAGCAGGGAAATGAGGAGAGATACCTGGGGAAGGGGGGTGGCTTTGAGCAGGAGATTGATTATTGCCCCGAATACACTATTTTCAGAGTTTAAAAAACCCCGAACATAAATGCTCTTTTGATTTTGACCTCAGATATGAATACCTCATAGAATTACCTTGTCATTATATGGAATATATTTTTGAGAAGCACCTAGAACTGGAGGTCTGGTTTGCTTTATCAAGCTTTCAAGGTCACTGAGGAGTGAATTTATGAGGATGCAACTGAAGCTGCAGGCGTCAATGTACATGAAATGATGGTATCTGTAATGAGACATGAGGTCTTTCCACACAGGAATATTTTTAATGTTAACTCCTTTTTTAAAAATCCCATTTTGCAGGCCCATCTGATTTTCCTATCCTTCACACCCATCAGCTGCATTTCACCAAAAATTCAATCAATTTCCAAGAAAGCTGGCCAAAGGAGCAGCTTCCACTCAGACACTACAGCTGTGTTCCTGTGACCAGTCATCATCCCCAAGCTCCACATCCCCAGGAATTTCTTCTTTGCTGTCTGCAATGAATGCTACTGAGGAAAAGACAGCAGTGAGTTTTTAATTGGTGTTTAATCCCTTGTTTCTAGGGGTAGGATGCAAAGCTGGCTGCATTTCCAGAATGGTTGCTGACTCAATGAGTTTTTCCAGTGTCCTGTAACAATCCCACTGGCAAACATCATTCCCTACACAGGCACCATGAGAGCCTGGACACGTGGGAGTGCAAAACCTACATGGCTTCAGCTTCTCTTTTTTAACCTAAATGAGGATAAGGAAGCATAGCATGGAGAATCCCAGTTTTGCTGGGATTTAAGGCAAGAAAATCCCCCTTCATCTCCTGTTGCCTCCAGCAGTCTCAACAAGAAATTGAGGTAATTTGTTTAGTGTCAGCTGTCCTCGCTCAGAAAGAAAATATTCTTTCAAGGCATACAATTACTACACATGGCACTCATAAACAATGCCATGTTTAGCAATTTGTAGCATTGAGCAGTGAAAGGAATTTTATCTGATGGAGTTTGACAATTTTGTCCAAAAAAAAAACCATTTCTGTAAGCTGCAAATAGTCTTTAATGGAAACAGATTTAAATACAAACTATAGTTCCTTCACACTGTGCTGTAAATCACAAGGGAGACATAATTCATTTGCAGCAGTTTTCAACAAGAAAACTTGGCAGTCTTTCAGCAAGTTTCATAATTGCTCTATTTTAAACTTCATCCTGAAAAGGCTCAAGATAGCTTTTAGTTTTATTGAAAGGTTAATTTCACACCTACAGAAAAATACCAGCTTTCCATTAGATCTAACAGAGTGTTAAATGCAAAAATTACAGTCCCTTCCCTATGAATGTACAAAGTTTGTTCAATTTTTTACCCACCCTGATCTTCCATTCTTTCCTGGGGGAGCCAAGGCACAAGAGGCACGGGGCTGCCTGGAGCACCAACACCAAGAGCACCCAATCCCAAATCAGCCCTGGGTCAGAGCTGCAGGAATTCGGGTGCCAGCTGTGCAGGGTGGGGGGCTGTGGTAGCCCACACCTGAAGAACACCCAGCACAGAAGGCAAAAGGGGACATTTCCCTGGGAGAAGGCTTGAACAACGCTAATCCCTCACAGATTTGTGCCTAGCTGTCTCAAAAAGCACCACAGCATCTCTGGGCTCACCTTATTGCTGGGAAAGTACACACAAGAAGAAAAGAAGAAATTTGCTCATTCCCCATCCCATCAGCTGTGTGTTCTGTTGGAATGAAACATGCCATTGGGAACCAGCCTGCTCCCATGCTCATCTCCCACTGAAGGGCTGAGATTAGGGCACAAACAATGAAATAATTCTGGTATCCTGTGCGCTTGGTGCAGCATCCCCTGCCACCAGGCACACCGAGGCCATCACTCATTCAGGGTGGGGCACTGTTCCCCTGGAGCCAATCCTGAAGAGCCAGAGGAGTCCCGAGAGGACACTGCTCAGCATTATACCTTGTTGTAATCATTTTGTGACCCAGCCTGAACTTCAGCCTCCCATGACCTGAGAAAGTCCCCGCAAATGCGATGCTTTTGTGGTTTTGTGTCTGCTAACCTGCACTTCCCCCAAACCAGCACTTCCCCCTCTGCTTCTCAGCAACTAAACACAGAGAGCACTTGTAGCAGTAGTTTCAGCTACCCCTGATGGAGACAGACACCTCCTGGCTCCCAGAACCATCATTCCTCCATGCAACAAGTGCATGTGTGAGCGTGAGCGAGCACAGTGCTGGAGGGGGCGGATGCAGGCAGAGAGGAGAGAGTTTGTGCAGCCCTGTGCACAAGGGAAGCCATTAGGGAAAATAATAGTTTTTGCCTCCAGGAAAACCATGATTCAGTCATTACCTTATGGGGGGGAAAAAGTCACACTGAATTTCATTTAGGTATTTTAAGTTCAGTCACACCAGAAACGACTTGTCAGGGGAAGAGGAAGAGGATTAATTTATCCCAATGAATCCTGGTACCATGGCTCTGTGCAAGGTGTGTTTGTCATTACACACTGCTCCCTGTCATTGCTAGGGGCTCCTCCTGAGGAACAAGGGGCAGAGGAACTGTTCCCAGGGCTCAGGGCACCTGCAGAGCTGACTGAGGTGCAGCACAGGGCCACTGACACACCCAGCTGGGATCAGTGCGTGGGCTGTTCCCTGGAGACAAAGGATTAATGCGACAGAAGAAACAGGTTTATTGGCTGTGAGTTACACCCTGCCTGCGCTTCTCTGTGGCAGGGCAGGGAGGTGCAGGGGAGGCAGTGTGGGGCACAGCTCAGGCACCAGCATTGGAGCACCTTCTCCTCCAAAGCACCTTCTCCAAGTCCAGCTTGTTCAGAAACAGCTCTTGGGTTTGTGGCAGTTTGGGGAAATTTCATTGCAAGCCTTAGATCCATAGGCCCAAAGAAACAACTGAGGGCATGCAATGCTCCTCCCTGCAACAGCAAAGCCAACCTCAGTGTGGCAGAGAAAGCCAGGCCTGCAAACAGCTCAGTCTGAATTCATCACCAGCAAGGGGATATAGAAAACAGCTTGGAGAAGCAGCCTTCAGCCAGGTGTGGAGGCTGGGAGCGGCCAGCTCTTCCCAAGCTGTGCTCTGGGAGAGCTGGGACCTTGCCTTTGTAAAGGCTGGGAAGTGAGGCACAGCACTGATAAGGAGCTGCCAGGCAAGAGAGTGATAACTGGATTTCTTTAGCTGCTTGCATTCTTTTTAAAAAAGGGCTATAATTTCTCTCCACAATTATGAGAATGAATAAATTCAATGTCTTGGATTCTGTTGTCTAGAAACAGCAAGAGAAATATAGCTTAAGGAAGAAGTACTTTCAAAAGTAAGGCTTCCTTTTAACATTTGCAAGTTATCAGCATTGCCAGGATCCTGGTAGCAGCAGGTGAGCCATCCTGCAGGAGATGGATGGGTAATTGCTGAACAAAGGCTCCTGCAGTTTGGCTGAGTTAGCGAAAAGTTGATGGAAAATAAAAGGTTCAGTCAATACTGAGAGCATCTCTGAAAGTCCCAGGTAAGCAGCATCCCTCATCCCAGAGGCAGATAACCTTTATATTCCTCTCTGGTATTCATTCTCCAGCCTTTAGAATTGCTGCTCTTCCAATCTTCCTCGTGTAAATCATCACACTTCCCCTTTTTATGATATTCTAATTAAGAAAACTGTGATAACAGTAACTAATTATGTCCATAACACATTTTGAAGTGCTCTCTCCGCCTGTCAACACTCAGAATGGGAGTCTAAACTTTGGCAAGTGTCCCAGAGCCAAAAAAGGGTCTCGAGCAAGATGCCACTAACCTCCTGTCATTAATCTCAGATAAAGAAGTTCCTATGAACAACCAGCAACTCCTTTGCCATCAGACTCGGGGATCCTTGTTCAGCTTTTCTGCTACAGCTCAGTTACCTTCTCCTAATCACTCACTCTGAGGCAGGCAGTCACATTTTTACTATCTGGTTTTCCTGAGCAAATGATAGCTGTGTGGAAGGATTGTGAATTAGGATGGACTGCAAAGCAGGATTTATTTTCTTTTGGGAGATTCTGAACTGTGCCAATCCTTTAAACAACAAACTACAGAGCAGGGGAATGGAAGAGCTTCCCCAAATATACACAAATGAGTCATGTTTTGTTACTTCAATGTTTTAGATGCAACATCTGTCTGAGAGCTGCTCAGGGCAGCACATCTGCACCAGAGGAAGCAGAGTCTGGGGAGCCCCTCTTGCTGTGGCCAGAAAGGAGAGCTTCCCAGAGCCCCAGGAGAAGTTAAGACAAGGATTTTCAGGGTTTAGGGAATACAACTTCATTTTAGGATCATGCAACAGCAAAGTTATTGAGCCCATTTAACAGCTTGAGAAAATGAACACACACACACGTCTAAATTTCAGAAGTTCCAGCAATGAGCAGGGACTCTCACGCCTGCTTTGCTGGCCTTTACCAGAGAGGTGATGGTTACAACACCTTGTGGGAGGCACCTCGAGGTGTTGCCATCATGGAGCAGCTCCTCTACCTGCAATTCCTCCACGTCTTCCTCCACCAGCAACATGCTGGAGCTGTGACTTCAGCCCCCCTGATCAGTCCAAACTGGGACATCAGTCCCTGCTCCCAGTGCCTCCCTACCCCACCACAAAGCACTGCTGGCAGCTGGAGCCCTGCAGCATCTCTGCCTCCACAGGGGACCTTTGTGTTTAAAACGATGGCAAACAGATTCCTGTGTGTCAAATAGGGGGTTCAAGTTCCCCTATTGCATCTCTGGCTAAAGATGTTTATACCATTTCCCCCCGTGGTTAAAGTCCTGAGAAAAATAATTTAACACACTGGATTTCATATTGCTAAAAGAGATGTTTGAACTATTTGAATGCCACAGCTCTGGGCTGTACCTGCAACATCAAAGAAAACCCATTTTGACAGCTAAAGGGTGGAATCTGCAGGTGTCTGGCTGTCTAGATGGTGGGCAGTGCCTCATGAGGGAGTTTTAATATTTTGGCCATGTCAGTCCTGCAAATTGCAGCTTTTTGCAGTGAGCAAATTGATTATGTGGATTCCTGTGGTCTATAGGAGCCATGATGTGCACAGAAGGTGACAAAAATACACATTGCAGTGCCAACAGCTTGTTTTATTTCAACGCCTGACAGGTTACAACTGACATTGAAGGGAACACTGATGAGCAGCCACTTTGTGAGCCCTCCCTGTAAAAGGCAATTGCATCCAACAGTGGGGCTGGTGGGACAGACCTCCAAAGGTCCCAGCTAATCTGCTGTGTGGGGGACTGGAGCAGCTCTGCACTATGGATTCAGAGGGTAGTTGGTAATATCCTTTGTACTCTCCTGTGCTCACTGCAATTAGGGATGAGTTATTGGTCATTTCTTTTGGATAAACTTGTCTGTGCACATGGCAGAGTCCTAATTCCCATTTAGAGAACACAATGTATTAAAAGGACCAGGACTGGATGATGAGCCTATCAACCATGGTAATTTCATTTGTGTTATCAGGGTTAAAACCCACACAGTTATTGCCAAGCCCATGAGTGCAATTCAGTGTCTGAGAAACAGCAAGTGTGAACTCAAAGAGCAGCCCTGGGGCTGATCAGGGCAGCCCAGCCAGGGGCTGCAGGTGCTCCCCACATCTTCCACAGCACTTGCAGAACAACCCCTGCCCTCCCATGACATACAAGGCACCATGAAAGCTGCAGCCTCAGAGCCCAGAACAGCCTGGTTGGCCACGCTTGGATGGGGCCAACCCAGACATCTCAACCATCCCACTACACTGAATTCTGTTCTGTGTCTGCACACTGGCACCCCTGCCCATGGGCTGCAGCATTTGTGTCTAAAATGAAGACAATACTGGGATGGAGACTGACCAACACAGGCTTGCAAAGCAACAGTGCAAATATACCAGCCATTGCAAAAACCATAGAGTAATTCAGGGTGAAAAAACCTCCTAAGATCATCAAGTCCAACTGTTAACTCAGCACTGCCGAGCTCACCACTGAACCATGTCCCTGAGTGCCATGTCTATGTGTCTTTTAGATTCCTCCAGGGATGGAAACTCCATCACTTCCCTGGGGAGCCTGTTCCCACACTCCAACCCTTTTGGTGAAGAAACATTTCCTAATACTCAACCTAAACCCCCCTGGTACAACTTGAGGCCATTTCCTCTTGACCAGTCACTTTTCACCCAAGACAAGAGGCTGACCCCCATCTGTCCACAACCTCCTTTCAGAGAGTTTTGGAGAGAATAAAGTTTCCCCTGAGCCTCCTTTTCTCCAGGCTGAACAAGGAACAGATATTTCCTGTTTGACTTCATACACACAATCATCCATCATGGGAGGTTTTTTATTCCTTTTATTCTATTCGATGGAGAAGCAAAAATAAAAATATTGCCAAGCTAGAACAGCAGCCCTGTGCCCCCTGTGAGCACAGCAGGTTACACCCTGCTCAAGGGGCTTACAGCAGCACTGGTGGAGCTGGGCTTCCCCTGGGAGGATGGCAGTTTTTGGGGGTTAAACCATGGCTGGGCTCACAGGGACAGCTTGGTACAGCCAGCACACTGCAAAGGTTGATTTGTTTCTACACAACACACCTGGAGGGGTTTCACCTTCTGATCCCAGCAACAAGAACAGGAAAGACTCTGCAGAGTCTCTCTTAGAGTAATTTTACACTAGAATGCAAGTATTTCCTAAAATAATGTTTTTGGGGGGTATAGTGGCCTGACTGGGAAAAGTGAAGGAAAAATTAAAAGAAAAAAAATCTAGGCTTCAAAAGAAATGTACTTAATGATTAAAAGAACCTAAAGTAAGAAAGAATTGTTTTCTCCTGCTGAAAAAAACAAACCAACTAACCAACCAAAACATGCTTCAGAACTTTTTCATTTCACTGACAGAAATTATTGTCTTACTTCTAGTGCTCTCTGCTTCTTCTCAGGAGCTGAAATTTTGCAGAATGAGACAACTCTGTGAATTCTCAGTTAATAGAAAAGCAAAATGTTTGGGGATAATTATTTTCTGGGAATTTTAACCATACAATGGGATGCAACACAGCATCTGCTCCTTTGGCAAACTATTTTCTCACATTTGTTTTGGTATATCAACAGCTTTATTCATTATTAAGGATTATTCACATGCCAAGGAGAGATTGGCATTTCTGAGAAATGCTCACAAAATTTCCATGAGTTTTAGCACATGCCACCTTATTCAGTTTACACCAGAAATATGGCACCCACCATCCTCTTGTCCTCAAAAATATTTCTCTCATTCATCAGCGCATGGTTTAGATCAAAACCAGAAGGCAGGAACAATTCCAGTCAATGATCTGTGAGCAGTCCCTTGTCTGAAGCAGACACATCCAGAAGTGATGAGTTGTTGATCACTTGGATAAAAAAAAAAACAACAACAAAACCAAACCAAACAACGCTGAAAACACTTTGTAAATTAACTGCTTATTGAGAAAGATCTAATTTGCAGCTCATCACCTGACTGGGTCAGCTCAGCACCGATTGCTGCTCCCACCTTGCTGGTGTTTGGCACTTCTCCCTGAGGCTGGTGTGATGTGATGATCCTGTGTCTGCACATCCCTGCCCAGGGTGTGCACACTGGAGGTGTTTCCCCCAGCTTTGTGCACAGAGAGTTACAGAACGGGCAGAAAGATGATCAAACCATGGATAAAACCAGCCCTGTCCCTACTTTGCAATGAACTGCCTTGAAATATGGCCTGGAACTTTCCTGTCACAGCCAGAGGACAGCCCAGCTCCTCTGTACACAAACCTCTGCCTGCTGGTCCTTCAGGGCTGGGCAGGGACAGAGAGGTTTTGCCCAACCACCATCCCTATGCTGGCCAAAAGACAAGACAACACCACTTTCTGTAGGAAAACCTGGCCAAAAACACAGAGCAGGGATAAGTGGCTGAGCTCCATAAAAGCCAGAACTGATTCAGAAAAGGCAATGAGAGCCCCTCCATGAGCAAAGCACAGGGCTGACCCCTTTCACACAAGGCCCCAGGAAGTGTTAACTGCCATAATCCTCTCCCAAGAATCCTTTTTAAGCCACAATTTCACAGATCTTTAAAAACCATATACCTGAATATTTTCATGCATATAAGTGTCTGCTTCACTACCCTTGTAGGATAAGCCCAGTAACCAATAATCCCCACATGAGAAGTGTATCTGCTGGCTGCAGCATTCCCATTCCCATGGATGCTGTGCTATCTCAGGCATCTATTGAGTGGCCACAGCTCCAAGCTCAGCAAATTGAGCCAAGCTGCATCAGCTGTGCAATAATGTGCTCATCTGCCCAGTGCAGCAGCCCAGCAGCTGCTGTGCAGCCAATTGAGATGTCTCTGCCTCTGGCAGAGGAAAAAAGAAACCCTACAAAGGCACTGCTTGTGAGTTACAGCCCAAGCACACAATTATGTCAGGCTCTAAGTTAAATCACTGCAGGCAAGGGTAATCTTCTCCCCCTGCACATACATTGCCATATCCTCTCCCTCTACTTGCAGGATGCTCTGTTTGCATCCCTCAGCCCCAGGATGCACCTTTTGCTGGGTGTCACCATTTAGCAAGCATAGCACACACACTCTCCCTTTCATTGGATCAAGCACAGGAATTAACATTTATAAGCTTTCTCAGCCCTGGACACCTGAAGTATCTCTCCATGACTGTATAGGAATCAAAGCCTTCTCCAATTTGGATCACAGCCAGCTGCAGCATGGTGTTTTTTTCATCAGACAGGCTTAAAGTCTGCAGTGAACCCTGCAGGCAGGGCTGCCTAGAGCTGATAGCCAGGGCAGAGCAGGAAAGATGCACATGCTGTTAGGGCTGTAGGGGAAATCCCCGTGTTGATGACCACTTTCACTGCTTTGCCTAGCAGTTGTTTACATAAAGGGACATTTACTCAGAGAGGGCTCCTTTTTGGAGCAATATTTGCTACAATATTTGCACACGTGCTTTATGTTATAAGCTGCTTTCAGCATTTTCTAGAAGACATTTTACCCGAGCTGCTTGAGGATACAATATAGCAAAGCCAAGGTTATTCATATTTATATCAGGAATCATTTGCCCTTCAGAGGAAAATGTGCCAAAGAGTCAAGGGAAAAAGTCATGTATAAGGTGGGGGCAGAATCTGCTGTGTATGAGACAGATTTCTGCAATGATTTGCCTGCAATGATTTAATTTACTGAAATATGTTGTACTCGAGTGTTTAAATTAGAAACCTGCTCTGAGCTGAGGAACTCTGATTAGACAAAGAGAACAGTAATCGCTTGGAACACTGCATGCAAGGGGCAAGCAGCCACTTAGAATCCCTAATTTGTAACTTATTTATGCACTGCAGAGCCCACACACCTTAATGGTTTAGATATTCTGCTTCATGCCAAATGACTAAACGCTCCTCATGTGAGCAGACTGCCACTCGCAGTCAGGTCATTTATCTTTCAAAAAAGCAACAGAGCAGTCTTGTCCTCTCTGCTTGGAGGTCTCTTGAGACACAGGCATTTCAAGGTGGCTCCATTTCAATATGAATCATTTGAGAACCTGCTGTGGGCAAGTTCAACCAGGCAGAAAGTTGTAAAGGTGTTTTTCCATATGCAAACCACGATTGTTATTTTATGCTGTGAAAGAACCAACACATCACTGAGCACAGTGACCATGTGAGAGCTGCTTCTGGAAACACTGTAGGAACCCAACAACAGACCCCTGTTTCTATCATAGAATGGCTTGGGTTGGAAAGGATACTAAAGATCATCTAGTTCCAGCCCTCCTGCCATGGGCAGGGACACTTTCCACTAAATCACATTGCTCCAAGCCCCATCCAACCTGGTCTTGAACATTTTCAGGAGTGGGGCATCCACATCTCTGGGCAGCCTGTGCCAGCCCCTCATCACCCTCACAGGAAAGAACTTCTTCCTAATATTCTAAACCTACTCTTTCAGTTTAAAGCCATTACCCCTTGTCCTATCACTACATGCCCTTTAAATAGGTTTTGTAAAATTATATAGGGTATGTGTGGAAAGCCTGAGCCAGTGAGCTGCCTGCTCAAATACATCAGGAACAAGGCAGTGTCTCCCCTTTGGACACTTTAACCTGGAGTTTCAGAATAACAGGAGCTAGACTTGTCTTCAGATCCAGATCTCTCTGGGGCTGAATTGCAGATGTTGCAGCTGAGAGCTTCTTTCCTCAGGCTCCAGCACTGGGCAATCAAAGCTGATGCTGGGAGGATGCACATGGGCAGCCAGTGTAGGAGAATCACAGCCTGCAGCAGGCTCCAGGATGGAGCTCATCCTCCACAGCTTTAAAAGAAACCCTCAGGAAGGGATGTGTGAGTGTCACCATTCACAGTGTGGGCACCTCTGTCCAGTGCACTCGAGAGCAGAGTCCCAGCATCCTGCACTTCCTTCTCAAAGATAACTGCCCAAGTCTCATCCAGGAGGGAGAGGAGAAGTGGAAAGCTACAAACACCTTCCTGTGAGGCTGCACACATCCTGCTGTTATCTTTATGGCAGTTTTTAGTGGCATCAGCACATACCATGCTCAGCAGCACAGCTGAAATCAGTCATGTCTGGGATCAGCAGACAGATCTTTGCCTGCTGTCTTTGCTGGTACATTAGCACTTCTCACATTAATTCATCAAATTAAGAGCCCTGCAGTAAAGCAAAGAAAACTTGCTGAGGAAAAAAAAAAAAGCTTGTTAAATATTCCCCACAATTTTGTTTTGGATACTTCAGCCAATAGCATCCCTACCCTGTGGTGCTGCAGTCACTCAACAGTCTCTGGGACAAAGTCTGTGTGTGGGGAGTTATGGAATATTTTAGGTTGGAAGAGATCTCTACCCTCATTGAATCCAACCTCTAACCCAACACTGCCATGTTCACCATAAAAATCATATCCCTAAGTGCCACATACACGTATATTTTGGACACTGTCAGGAGTGGAAACTCCACCACTGCCCTGGGCAGCCTGTTCCAATGCCTGACCATCCTTCTAGTGAGGAAACATTTCCCAATAATCAGCCTAAACTTCCTCTGGAGCAGCTTCAGGCTGTTTCCTCTTATTCTGTCCCTTGCTACCTGGGAGAAGGGACTGACCCCCACCTGTCTGAGCCTCCTTTCAGGGAGTTGTAGAGAGCCAAAAGATCCCCCCTGAGCCTCCTTTTGTCCAGCTGAGCCCCCCCAGCTTCTCCTCATCAAATTTATGCTCCAGACCCTTCCCCAGCTCCATCCCTTCTCTGGACATTCTCCAGCCCCACAATGTCCTTCTTGTAGTGAGGGGCCCAAAACTGAGCCAGGATTTGAGGTGTGCCCTCACCAGTGCCCAGGACAAGGGGACAACTCTCTAACTTTATAGATTCCTTCACCAGGTCACCTCATTGAAATCAGGGTCACATGACGCCTCTCCAGGACATCTGTTCTTGCCAAGATGAACCCTTTGTATCTTTGAACTCTATTTCCAGACAGACTCCTCACAGTCCCAGCCTTCCTTACCTCCCCAGGGCACCATGAGCTAATGAATAATTGAAACTCACGGGTTTGGAGCAGTGTCTCAGAGCTAACACCACGTGAGCTTTTGGCTGCTGCCTCCTGCAGCTGGGGAGGTGTGGGTGTGTGTCTGGAGAAGGAGCTGATGACTTTGCCACGGTAATTACCTTCAGCAAGAGGCAGGCAGAGCACAGCAGTGCATCCCAGGCAAAATGGCAAAGCAGCAAGGCTCTGCTATCATCATGGCCCCCCTCCCTCCAAACTAATGGGCTGGATTACAGTGGAGGAGCTTGTGATGGAGGAAAAAAAAAAAAAAGGAAAAAGGATATTAAAAAGAAAAAAAAAGAAAAAAAGTGGCATGTGCCAGGAAAGTCCCAAACCCTCATGAAATATTTGGCACCCATTGGGTTCTAACTAGCAGGAAAGGAGAGAATAGAAATATTAAGTTATGAATAAGACTGGCTTTGTACTCTTCACACTCTCCCTGGCAGTAAAGTAGTCCTCAGCTCACAGATCTTAAAAAAAGGAAAAAACCCTATTTTTCAAGGATCTTCCACTAGAGATCCCAGTCACAGCTGCCTGTGGTGGGTAACAACCCTGCTCTCATTAGCATCAATACCAGAGACAAGAGAAATGACAATTGTGAGATGAGGTTTAAGAGAGAGCTTACTAAAGGTTAGGAGACCAGTGCCTGCAAGCTGGGGAAAAGCTTTGTCAGGAGCAGCAGCAGCAGCAGGGAGGGCCCAGGATGTCTCCTGGCAGAGGAAGGCACTGTCACACCAGAAAATGATTGCCTACTCCATTTAGCAGCGTTTTAATGCCAAAGGGCTTTTAACAAAGCCCCTCTCCAAGGCACTTAAAGCTGCTAGGATGTCACAGGATGAGAAGGAGGATCTTTTAATGCATTAATAAATAGAGGGATAAAAAACCCAAACCCCACAAGGCTAGGAATAAGCCCCAGTTTTTCAACAGAAAAGGAACGTATCAAGTGATTTTTTCTTCTCACTGCAGTCATAAGTGGCCTAGAAAGTCATTCAGAAGCAAAATGAAGTTTTTAGGTGAGAGGAGTCAGAATAGTGAAAACTGGAAGAGATTTCATATGTTTATATGCACATAGAGATATTTTAAGAGGTTTCATACGTTTATATGCACAGAGAGATATTTTATGCACAGCATAGAATATTTTAGTGGTTATACTAAGTGTATAGTGTGTCTTAATGGTTATATATTCTACATAGTACATATATATTACAGCTTGTGTATAGATAAGTAAAAATGTATCATATATATTTTAAATCAATATATTTTATAGACATACACAGGTCTACATAAACTAATACCCCACCCCATTTTGTGCCACCTTTCCCTGGGCTCCGGGGCAGATGTGCAGGGAGGCAGCACAGCAGCTTGTGGGGCTCCGTAGGAGAACATCAGCAGGAGCATCTTAGCAACAAGTGAAATACATTCCTTCAGAGCAAACCAAGGGCCTGGGAAGCCAAACCCTCCTATTCTTCCCCGGGGCAGCACCAGCACGCAGGGACAGCCACCACAGCTCCCAGGGGGACCCCGAGGGCAGCATTCACTCTTGAGTGGTTACAGACACCCGGGGGGCTGCAGCAATCAGGACACAACTGTTTCAATACATTCTCTTATTAGCTACAGTTCAAGCTCTCCCCGTTACATTGACAAACTGACTGCGAGCTCCAATCGATGTCAGGGCACCTCTTGGCCCCTGTTAGCTCCTGGTACCCACCAGGATGCACACATCTGGCCAGGAATCTTGTTATGAAACAATTGTCAACAGCAAGATGCTCCCAGGTTGCAGCACAGCACACAGACAGATCAAGTGGTCTCCAGCTCAAGGAGACAGTCCTGCCTTTCCTAAGCTCTTACTGCTTTTTTCTTTTCTTTTTCCAAATTAAAAACATCTTACCAGATGTGGCTTTATCAAATGCTGTGATAGTACCAGGCAACATACACACCAAAAAAAACAAAAACCAAACCAAACCAAAACAAAACACCACAAACCAAAAAACCAAGATCTCCCTAGGCCTTTCCTAAGTCTAGCAGGATGAAGTTCTGTGCTCAAGACAGATACACAACTGCACTAGGTCATGGACACCAACAACCTCCCATGTCCACTTAATACCAGCATTTATTTTATGTTCCATTAACAGATGTCAAGCGCAAGGAGGTGTTTCACATACCTGTGAGGCAGGACAAAACAGCTCTCCATCTGCTCAGCCTGGGAAGGCCACCACCCTGGCCTCTCTCCCAAGAGCTCTGTAAAAAAAGGGTGTTTTCCTTTTATCAGAACTCCTGAATTGATTTGAAATATGTAGCAGCTGAGAGCTGCCAGTTAAACACCCGAGGGAGAGCTGCTAAACATTTCTCAGGGCTAAAATAAAAAAAGGTGAGAATCAGAGCCAACATGTTGTCCTGGGAAGGCTCTGGCTCTGACAGGTGGGGTGGGGGCAGCAGGTGTGTCCAGAGCGTGGCTGCCACCCATGAAAGCCACAAGCCAGTTTCCTCAGGAGTCCTTTGCCAATGTGTTAGATTTATGCATCCAACAACATAAGGAAAATGGTCAATTGAGATTTGAAAAGTCTCTGGTCCCTCGTAGCCTTTTTTCAAGTCCAGAGATCACTGTCCTGTCGCCTCAGTGTTCTCCTCACTCCCATCCCAGACCCTGCAACAGGCAGCACAAACCTGCCCCTCTGCTGCAACCCAGGGCACCAGCAGACCCCAAACGCCCACCCCAACACCCCCAGCCCCACTTTGCACCCACACACTGCCCAGGCTGGGGGGCAGCCCAGAGCACCACTGCTGCTCCAGCATCCTGGATGCAACACAAGCCTGGGAGCTTCCGGATGAATTCAGCTCCCTGAGGAAGAGCTTTCCTTTTGACCTTTGTTATCCTCTAACAGGGATAAGAAATCTGCAATTCTTCTGCAGTCTCAAGGGCTGGAATAGGCATTAGAGAAGAATTAAGCATTTCTCTTTAATTTGCTGTGCTTACCCACTCTTTCCTTCACATGTACTTGAGCACTCCCAGCATTGCTTGGCCTCAGGCTGCATTCAGCAGAAGGCTTTAGGTGCTCATTAATTAATGCTTAATTTGTGTGGGCCTCTGCTTACAATTCTTACGCAAATCCTTATCAAATTGTGTTCTGGTTTCAGCTGAGCTGGATCCAAGCCCTAAAGAGCTAAAAGAGGAACGACAAATTGAGGAGTAAATGTGCAGGTAATAAAGCCTTTCCTGCCCTCAGAGGCTTTGCAGTAACCTTGGGTCATGTGTACTACAAGTATAAAATTAGAGGAGAAATAAAGAGTGCCTTAATGTTTGAGTTTTGCAGAATGTGCAAGAGCTGTTGTTGAAAGCAACTACCAATAAACACTTACTGATGTGTTGATTATTAATGTGACATTTTTATAGAAATGCTTCTTCCCCTAGAAAGAGGATAGGTTTTTACCAGAAGAGAAAAAATGAGTTTTTCTGTATAATTTAATCATTGTGTATGTTGCCTGGTACTAACACAGCATTTGATAAAGACATCTAGTAAGATCTGGTTTTAATTTGTGTTCTTTATTACAGTTTGTTGTAGCTGCCTAATTAAAATTTGTCAGGGAAGTAATCAGCCTTATTTCTGCAGTGAGATCAGTTTAATAAGAAAGCAATTTTGCAATTTGGTTTCATTAATTAATTAGGCAAAACACTATACAATCCACATAGTGGTGTATAAACCCAGGGATGCTATGATACCAGCCCCAGTGTCCCAAGAAAAAAGGGAATTTACCTGTGGATATTCCATGCCCAGTGTGGTTTTTGCCCCTGCCAGCTTCAGAGAAAAAAGCTGTCATTTAATGCTTAACCTGAATGTGTCTGCTAGTGCAGGTTTTCTTCAAACAAACCTCAAAAGAGCATTATGTGGGGATGGTGGCAGAACAACTGGATCAAGAAAAATTCACCAGCAAATGGATCAGCATCAGTACACAGACTTCCTCCAACAGTCCCAGGTGCCAAAGTAAACAAATCTCATACTCCTGGGAAAACAAATCAAAGAAATAGTGGGAAGGCTGTCTGGGCAACCATTGGAAGAGGAGGAAGGGTCTCAGGGTTGGGTTGTAGGTCTTTCTGCTTGTCCCTGCTGTAAGAATACTTGGACTGCCCAGCTTCATTTTCCAAACTCAAGCAGAGACCTGGCATCCATCAGTTTGGATGCCAAATCCCAAGGGCACAAATCCCAACACAACCCCAAGCACACAGAGGTCAGGTCCTCACTGGCTGCTCTTCACGCCACTTTCACTTCTGGGGTATCAGACACTGCCATGATGCTCCCACTTGCTGAGGCGGAGGAACCTGCAGATCTCATCAGCTCAGCTGCTGCTCAGCTCCTTGGCCCTTGCTGGGCTCTGCTGTGAGAAATCACTGCTGAACTCTCTTTGCTCCCAACAGGAGTAAGCGAGGAACAAAATAAAGCACAACAGCAGCCTTTTGAGCAAGCCTACAGCCTGCTCCCTGAGGATGCAGCCAGACATGCTGCCTGCACCAGATCAGCTTCAAAGCCAGCAGCTGAGAGTGCTCAGGGCACAAACACTCTGAGTTAATAAAAGAGCATCTTCCACAGTCACGGTGCAGATTTCTGCCTGCTCGTAACTGGAGGAAGATGCTGAGGCTGCTCCAAGCATTTCCTTCTGCTTTTGAGCACCAGGTGGGACTTTCAAGGACTGATGCAGATTGAGCCCCATTCACCTTGTTCAGAAACTCTTTCAGAAACTGTCCCAGTGTCTCGGCCTCAGTGTGAGGAGCCCAGTGCAGGCTGGAATCCAGCCCTGCTACCTCTGCTCACTTGCTTTTCCTGTGCCTCTGATTCCTTCCCTACCATTTGAATATCTTTGCCAGTGAGTTGTTCAGGAATTGCTTCTTACTTTGAATTTTCGCTGTGCTTAGCACAAGGGGCTTTTGATCCTAGCCAGGGACTCAGGATGTTGCTCACAACACACCAAATTGGGATAAAAAGGGTTTGCACATGATGAGATGACAGAGAGAATAAGGCTGATAAAAGGCTCTTAAGTCATTAATTCAAGTTATGCAAGATCTAGAAACATTTCAGCAACAACAAAAACTCTGTTAGAGCCTTAGCAATTTCAAAGAACAAAGAACTTTTTCTTAATTGGCTTCACAATATCTTTTTTTTTTTTTTTTTTTTGTGGCAGAGGGATATTAGCAAATTTATGCTTCCAGCATCACCAGTGGCTCCCAAGCAATCTTTTCAGGGCTGTGCTGTGTATTCTTTGCCTGAGTAATGGGAAACCTGCCCAGAGACTCACATTCAGTCCAGCTTCCTACCCCAGAAAAGGAGTATCAGCTGATATTTTAGGCTTTCACAAATCTACCTGGCCAAAAAAACAAGGGGGCAGGGAAGGTGACTGAGCAACACCAGGGACGCAGAATCAGTGTTAAACTGGGATAGCAAGGTGGGTGATCCCACCCCTGGGAGGCTGGATGGGCACCCATGGGAGCAGTCACGCTCCCAGCACGGGGACAGCAGTCCCTCAGCACGGGGATGCTCCCTGAGCAGCCAGACAGACAGACAGAACAGACAGAAACACTGCACACTGGCTTTGTCACTTCTTGCCACAGGCTGGATGCTGCTTGTTCTTGCAGCCACCATCACAGCAGGGGCTTTGCTAATCAGAGGTTTTATCTGTAGTAGGACCAGTTGTGAATGTTTGGCCTCCAGACCAGGCCTGTCCTGGCTGAGGTCCAAACCAGCGCCTTACCTGCTGAGCTTCATTTCAAAACCCACCACATGCATTTGCATTTCTTCTTTCAGCTCCATCCCACACTGCACAGAGACATTCCTTCTCCAAACAATTGACTGCTGGTCTTTCATTCACTTCAAAATCCATCACAAAACATCATCTTAGCCCCTGAAAACACTAAGAGCCTTTTTATGTCAGAGTTAAATCTCATTACTCAGCAGGCATTAATTTCCCTCTTTTAACACTAGAGGGTTTGATCCCTTCCTGTTAAAAATTTACCCACCAAAGCCAAATCATTCTTGTCTTCCTCTTTCTAGCCAAGGAAGAAGAAAAAATTTAAAAGGCTCCAACATTTTGCGGGCTCATTCATCTTGGTAGATTCTTATTAAATCCTTACAGGGGCTGTTCTGTTCCTGGGGTATGAGACTGCTTTTTGTGTCCTAAAGGGATGTCACAGTGGGATAAATATTGGCTCTGAGCCAGGACTTTGTAGGTAGGAATCAAACCAAATATTAGGATGACGAGCATTTAATACTGAGGCTCTGGCCCTGACCAATATCACTCAGTTCCAAAACAAACAATTTATTGGCCACCCTTTTTTCTCACCATCCCTGGTCTGGATCACCTCTTATCTGGTTTCTGCTTTAACATTTTCATGGAACAGCAGACTCAGCTGGCTGGCATGTTTGGGTCACTCCCCTGGTCATCCAAGCACAGCACTGCCAGAGATGCCCTGCAAATGCTGGACTTGAAATTCCTCCCATTGTGATGTGCAAACCAAGAAAGCAGCCGGAGGAGGAAACGGAAGTAAACAAATGCTCCCTTCAGCAGGGTTAATGCTGGGGTGGAAACCACACAGGCTAAAATCAATCTTTACCTAATACAGGAACAGCTTTTGTGGTCATTGCCCATTGTGAAACCCATCACTGGTAACCCCTGCCCAGGGCTGGAGCCCCCTGGGCTGGCTGGGAGAGCCCAGGGAGCTGGGCAGCCCTGACTCCAGGGAACCTGGACATTTTGGCAGCTGTGTCTCCATCATGTCCCACACCACCATAGGGAGAGGATGGAGAGGTCTGAGAGAGCCTGGGCTGCCTTTCCCTGGCATTGAACTGGGCTGGGGGCTGCCCCCAGCTGTTACCTGCCCTTGCCCCCAGCAGGAGCCAGCCACTCACCCTGCCAAAGCACAAATGGAGAGGACACAAATCCCTGAGCACCAGCTCCATGGAGTGTTTCAGAGAGGAGTAAGTTCAGCCAGGTTTGGACACAACTTTATTCCATTGCAAAGGGACCAGCACAGGGTATCCAGGCACTCTGTGTGTACCTCACTCATGCTTTCCTCATATGGTGCCAGGCCATTTCTTCTTTAAAATCACAGATCATTTTGTGGTTTTCACATTTTTGATCTCCTGCAGCAGGTCAGACATTAGAGTGAGACTGACTAACAAGATCATGAAGTCTTCAAAATTAATTTTGTTCTCTGATTCCTCATCCAAGGAAGAAATTATTTCCTGGTATTTTGGTTTGTTTTCTTGGCCCTATGGAGGATTTTAAAAAAAAAAAGAAGCATGAAGTTCCTTTTTTATTGCTTCACTAGAAAAAAAGAAAGACATCTACTTATGTAAATATTAATGTATTTTTTATTTTCCCATTCAGTTGTTATGTCAACATTCATATTAGTTTTTCAAGAGGTATCCAAAGAAATTCAAACAGAAATATTATTGCAGTCAGAAAGGAGAACAACCAGTCCTCAAAGTTTCCATCAGAATCCAGAATATATCTTTATGTCTAAAAGACACCTAATTATGACTGAAAATCTGACAATGATGATACAGCTGGTAACTGTTAAATAAAAAAGGGAATCTTGTGTCCTGATAAAACTGGGAGGAAGAACCAACCAACCAATCCTCTTAAATTTAATATTCAAATATTTACAAATACATATTGTGAAGGTCTCAGAAACTGTTGATTTTACAGGCATAACTTTAATACTGCTACTCTTGGTCCTCTTGGGCATTCCTGTTGGAATGGATTATTAAAATTCCGTAACATATCTATTATTTATATTTCCTAACGAAAAAGCTTTGCTAGAGGTTAGTTTTTTAGCTTAATAATTTCCAAACCATCTCAGGATCCCAAGCTTAATTGCTTCCAGTAATATTTTCAATTCTTTTTCAATGAGGTGCCTAGTTTCTAATTTGGTGCCAATTTCCTCTCCCCAGCCAGTAATGTGAATTTGTTATTTTTGGAAGTAAAGGCATTACCTCTCTCATTTACTTACTTGAGCTCTTTTTTATTAGTCCTATATAGCTTTTCCTACCACTTGATAATTTTTTGTTCTTTTTTTTTTTTTGTTTTGTTTTTTTTTTTTTTACAGAGGGGAAATAAACCCCTGTGGTAAGTTGACAGCCACAAGTGCTGCTGTGATGGTTTTTCACCACACCTTCCTCCCCTTGTCTCCCAGGAACCCACCAGTGACAGCAGTGGACACTGCTCTGCAGCTCAGGGCTGGCCCCAGTGCTCTGGCAAACCACCAAACACCTCATCAAACACCATGAGTTTCTTCTCTTCATAAAACCAGCCTTTTGCTATCATCCAAGGGTTTTAATTTGGTTGGTTGGTTGGGGTTTCTTTTACAATTACCCAGTTTTCTTTAAACAAATTCAAGCAGGAATCAGCTGTGGTTTGTTGCTGTGCCCGTCCTTTGGCCCTGTGTTAGACACAGGCTCAACTTAAAGCAACTCAGTCACAGAATGTTGGTACCAAACCCCTCAAGCCTCACTTGGGATTACCCCATGGACTGACTGATGCTTGCCAAGCTGCAGGAGAGAGCCTGAGCTGCCATTCCTGCACCCAGAGTGCCCAGGACTGTCCAGGGCTGTCCCAGCGCCACCCACCCAGCAGACCCCCTCACCTGGATGAAATGCCAGAACTGGGATTGCAGTAAGCTCTTGGTTTCAGATTTGCTGAGCTTGCTCTCAGGGTCAGCATGGTTGTTATACACCAAAGCTGCTGTAGCAAAAGCCTTTTCAAGGTCTGAGCCTTTTCTTAGAGCTGGAGGGAGGAAAAGTTTATCCAAAAAAAAAAAAAAAAAACCAAACCCAAAAAACTTTTGAGATATAATTGAAAGGAATCTGTTAAAACCATCCTGGGTGGGTGGAAATCTGTGTAGTTTCATTAAAGTTAATGAGACCGAAACTGTTTATACCCACAGAGGATCTGGCCCAGATTTTATTTGGAATGGGCCAGCAACATGCCTCATATCCCATGCAATCACAGCCTGAAGGGAGCTTTCCCTCAGAGCCAGGGCTGTGACACAGCATGGGGCTTGAGACCCACCTGGCCTATGCTGACCCTGGGCATCCAGCAAGGACCTGCCACACCACGGGGACAGGCCACGGTGACCATCTCCTGGATGCATTTGGAGTCCCAGAGACCTGCACCAGGGCAAACATGGCCCCTTTGGAGGCATCTGTGTCTGAGCACCAGTTCTGCACTTCAGCATTATGGCAAACTTGGGATCTGGGCTGCATTCATCCCCCCGTGTGCACAACTCTGAAATACTGATGCTCACAAGCTCTGCTAGCAGGGGTTACACAGATGATTTATGCTGTGATTTTTAATGAAAAGGCAAGCACAGGAAATGTGACAACACAGGAGAACATGGCACAGGAACACGAGACCCTCCTGACTTGCACCAGCTGAGGATCTGCACGGCCTTTGCAAGCCCTGTGACATTGCCAGAACTTTCTGCATGTGGGCTGTGAAGGACCTGAACCCCAAAGGGGCAATGAAGGGCTCCCCTTACCTTTAATTGATGCCAGCTGCTTGGCAATGGGTACACTGGTGGTGAGAAAGCAGAGAGGCACAGTTATCACTTGGTAAATTGTGTTGGGTATTGAATTTCTCCATTAATGAGCTTGCTCATTTCTGTTTTATTTAATCACCCAGGAACTCAGGGCTTCCCAAGGGACAGTGTCTTTCCTTCACAGTGGAAAGGAAAATGGCCTCTACAAGAAGCACAAGGACATCACACAGCTTCTAATCCCTCACCTGAGTGAGTAGCCTGGAGTTGTTATTAAAGCTGATTATTAATTTTAAGTGAGGGACATTGCAACACACTTCATGTAATTTCTCCGTGAACATGAAAGAGGCCCCAGAGGTTTCTCAGTTTTATACCTATAACCAGGAAAGTGGAGAGGGGTCTGCCATCCCCTCCTCGCCAAAGCTCTCAGTTTGGAGCAGGCACATAGCTTTTATTTCCAGCAGGACTCGCATTTGTGAGAATCACCCCCCTGCTTTCAATCAAAACCTAAAGCCGGCTTACCTTGTGCTGAATTGCTAGAAACGAATTACAGAGCATGTGATGGAGACAAACACACCCAGGTAATGAGTTTCAACACAAATGGCAGATCACCCAGATGCCACGACAAAGAGATGACTTACCCCTTGGGCATGCCTGCAGCAGCTGGAGGGCCTTTTTTGGTGGAAGCAGGAGCTGGCTGACTGACTGAGTACTGCTTCATACTGGGAACACTTGTTCTGCAGCCACACATCTCCAGGCCAGGCTGTTTGTGATCTCCAAGCAACGGGGTAATAGCAAGCAGGTGGATGGAAGCTCTGCCCCGTGGAAGCAGCCTGCTTGTAGCCATGCCTATCAATAATGTAAACACTACCTGGGAATCCTGGAGCCAGTGAAATACACCGGTCTGCAGCAGGAAGGCACTGCTGGGCTGGTAAGCAGTGGGGTTTGAATTTTACAGGGGAATTTGACAGAAACAAACCCAACTCATAATGGAACCTGGATCCTCTCAGACCTGTGGGGATGTGACTTTGCATCGGGAATAACTTCGACACTGCATCCATTCATCTATACAAATTATAATTTTAATGAGAAACATTCCTGGTGTGGGATAACGTAACTTGCCCCAAGCTATAAATTGAGTTATTCCTGCAGCCAGAGCTGGAATCCAAGCATTTCCTACTTCCTGATCCAGCATTTTTCCTGGGTGAGCACACTCCTGCTCTAATATTTATCCTATTTCCCCGTCACAGTGCAAAGAGCCCTGCTCTGCCTCCAAACCACTTCCAAAGCAGCCCCCAGCAGGGAGCCTGGGCTGTGCTTCCCACCCGAGCAGGGAGTGCTGCTTCCCAAGCAGCTCGGAGCCATATGGCAGAGCAGGCGCACATTAGAGGAACTGGAAGGGCTCCAGTGAACTTTGTTATTTATTGGCATGGATATTGCTATTAGAAAACACAGCTTGTCACACTGCCTAGCTCCATGCACGGGCTCCTCTCTGCGGATCCCTTGCCTAGAGGTGTCTAGACAGGATAACTTCAAGTGAAAAGACAAAGCAGCCACTTTTATTCCAGGGTGGTCTGTTAATAGGTGGTGACTTCAACTACCTCATCCAGCTCATCGTTCCTGGTGAAAGGATACAATACTGATGTTAAAACTGTCCATGATGAGACTTTATGTAACGGGACACACAAAGGAGACTGCAACAGATGGCCTAGAGAATTAAAATGTTTTCCTCATTTAGTAGAAGCTAAATTACTGAGGGCTAATGAATAAGGATGTTCACCACCTTACCGTTCCTGGATTTTAATTATCTTAAAAAGCATGGGAAAAGAGAACCTTTAATTTTCCATCTAAGAGTGTCATTACTCAAACAATTCAGAGCCTTTTTCTGAGAGGTTTAAGCTGTCTTAGATCTCTAGTGCATTCTTTAGGACTGGCTCATGAATAAAACAGAGCCTGTAATTGCAATGACGAAGCCAAAACACATATAATCAATGCTCATTATTCCATCAATTAACACACTAAAATTAAACAAGAATTCAGGCTTAGTAATCTGCCATCAGCTTAAAAAAAAAAAAAAAAAAAGAGAGAGTCTTGATATCATGTTGAAGTGATAATTCCCTTTCACATCTGTTGAACCATACAAGGAGGCATGAAAAGCATTACATCCTGGTTAATATGTGGAATGGAGATGCTTGGTCTTAGCAAGGTAAAAAATGAGAGTGAGAAACAGACTCAGTTTCCTGTTTATCAGTGGCAGGCAGTACTGTGAGCGGGCTGGCAAACCCAGCCCTCTGTGTTTTGGGATCTTTCCACTGTAGATCAGATTTCAGCTCACAGTTGTTTTAATCTCACCGACTTTGAGAGCCTGAGCTCTAGAACAGGTGATTTGCTTTGCTGGGGTAGTAGCAAGTTCAGACAAACCCGGGTTCATTATCCCTCTAGGATACACTAATTAATGTGTGCAGGAGCGTTTGTGCCTGACAGATAAGGGGTAGCATGAGGATAACCCTTGCCTTTGCAGATGATCAGCTTTGAAGATTGAGATTTTGGCTGTGTGTGTTGCTCGAGTATTCTGGTCAGCAAGGTGTGTGTGGAGCCAGGCCATCTGCTCTGTAGCTATTTTGGTACTCACTATTTATGTTTGAAATATCCAGGTGCCTTTATTGGTCAATTTTTAGCATGTTTCACACGTTAACAATCCTGTCTGTGCAAAATACGCAACCTGCCACTTCAAACTGCAAAATCCTTACAGGCAGTTCACTTAAAATAATTGCCACTGCAAAAAGCCACAGCCTCTGCTTCACTTTTGGTATTTTCCTGAAGTCTTCCTCCTCCTTTTTTAAGGAAATGCTTTTTGCATTTCAGAAGGCTGATATTGTGAAACGTGTGTGTGACAGAGCCCTGACTCCCTTAGAGATGACCTGGGTGGGGCAGGATCCCAGGGACATAGGCAGGAGGGAATACCTGAAACAGGAGACACACTCACACCTCCCGGCCTCTCAGCTTTCATTTCACCAGCAAACCCTCCAGGAGCTGCAGGAGAAGAGCTGCTAACTTGCACCCAGGCAGGTAACAGCTTGAATTCTTCACCCAGAGCAGCTGTGACTGTCCCATCCCTGGCAGTGTCCAAGGCCAGGTTGGACAGGGCTTGGAGCAGCTTGGGATAGTGGAAGGTGTCCCTGCCCATGGCAGGGAGGATGGAACCAGATGATCTTTAATCCTGAAAATACTACTGCCAAGTAATTTTCCCTCTGAGAATGTTTTATTATAGGATATTTAGATTTCAGAAAGGCAGCTATATTCTTAAAAAAACTAAAATCTCATTAATGGGGGACACAACAATAAAAATGCAACAACAGGAACTAAATGCAACAAACAGGATGCCTCCCCACTGAACTATTAAAATTTCATGTCAAAGTGCTAAGGTCTTCATAATAAGGATAGATGTCATTGACAAATGAGGGGATAATCAGCACCAGATATATTAATAGCAAAATACAAATTATTGCTGATGTTAGAGAATTCCAAAAGGAAAAGCTCTTGGGTTTAGCAGAAGTAGGGAATAAAAAGAAATCCTAAAAAAGAATATTGAAGTTAGAGGACAGCATGAGCTAAGTAGACCATCTATTCACACATAAGGAATTTTGACTCAAATCTATATTAAAACTAGTGGACAAGGGACTAAATGCTTGTGACATGATCTGGCATAATGAGAAGAACTTTTTCTGAAAAGGATTAAATAATACAGTGGCAGTTTTTAATCAGTAGCTCTTGATCTGTCTGTCATATTAACTGTGAAACTCTGGAGATATTGTCAGGAGCAGACTAGAGGGAGGTGCAATGCGTGTTGATGCCACTGCCTCTTATATCAGCACATCACAGTTTCAGCCAAGATTGATTCAGGGCTACAGCCTGGATTGCTCTTTCAGTTTGAGAGCATATAAAGATTTGAAATAATTAACCTAATCAGGTCAGGCAATTGCAACATGAATTCATGCAACAAGAGCACAAACTTTCTCCAAGTCTTAGCCATCACTGGGGTTCTGTTACGTGCAGATCAATGGCCACAATGAAGGAGATTTGGTCATCAGGAAAAATATCACACACAAAAACCCCAACCCCATCCAGCCAGGGCAGAGCCCTGTGGGCTGTGTTTGCATTTGAACTCACCCTTGTCTCCTTGATGTGCTGGGCAGGAAGGATGTACAGAGCCAGTGGTACCCAGGGCTGGGGATGCACTTTGCAGAGCTGGAGCATTGATGCTCCAGGAGCAATGGGGGAAACCCAAACCAGCAGGTGAACATCCCCCTTCTGAGGGGGGGACCTGAGGCACCTGGAGAGAAAGCCCTGTGCTCCCCCTCCCCACCACACTCACCAGATGCACCTGCCTCTCCCCCATAGCTTCACACTTGATAATGCAAATATGCTCCTAACTTGGGTAGCTGAGAAATGGGCTATAAAGAGAAACACATGGGAAAACAGGAGGGACAGCACAAAGATCAAGGAACATGTTTTTTCTCTCCCAGGCTGACCTAGTTATTCAACTAGCTGGCAGAGATATTCTAATGATGAAGCAGGGAAGCAAGGAGGCTGCCAGCAGCAGTTTCACAAAGGATGCTCGAGTTTACTTTGCTATTTGTCTTAAATCCAGGTAACATCAAATACAGTCTTTTTCATAAGTTGCTCAACCCTTGGCTATGCAGTCACCATCCCCAGCTGAAATAAACTTTCAATTTTTCAGCAACTGCAAAAGGATGTGATAAGACTCAAATCTAGAGGAAGACAGAGGAAACATTCAAATACATTTTCTTACATAACACAGACAGGTGCATGCATCATTTTTGTTTTCACTTTTGCTGCTGCCATACTTTATTAATCTGAGAAGCTATAGATAGAGATTTTTATTCCCTCCTAATTCAGAGTGAAGATTACAGTCCCCAAAGGGTAACAACTGGCTCAACTGTTCTGTACAGCAGCAAGGAGCTGAGGTACCTGTAAAGATCTGGCCAGCAGGGTAAAGCAAGGGCAAGTCTTCCATTAAAATATGTGCCTCTTACACAACTTTTGTTAACTCTTCCGCCAGTTCTGCCCTTCATGAGAAAACCTTAGACCTGGAGTTACACAAATAGTACCCAAAATATGACATAAACTTAATTCTGTTCTAAGCCTTGTATCAAAAACTGCCCTTTCTCCAGGGGTGTGAACTCCAGAAAGCTGCAGTCCTGGGCTGACATGCTTACACAAGAATTCCATCCGGTTTGAAATGCAGGAATAAACCAAAGCAAAACCCATTTCCATCCCTCAGCTTTGGATAGAAAAGAAAGCTAGTTGACACAAGAACTATTTCTAGTGGAGAACCTTAGATATGGGAGCTCAGTTTGGGATATTCCTCATCAGCTAACAGAAAGGGAATTTAAAATAACAACAATAACAACAAAAAAAACCCAACAAACAAACAAACAAAAACCCCAAACCCCCCAAAACAACAAAAAACCAACAAAAAAACACAAAAAACCAACAACAACAACAAAAAAAACTACAAAAAACCCACACATCCCATCACACCCCTTACTACACACACAGATTTCACATTCTCCTGACTTGCCAATGTCTAACATTTTTCCAAACTTAAAAGAAGAAAACCAATGAACCAACCAAAAACCCCCAAACAACCCCAAAACCAAAAAAAATCACATAAATCAAAAAACTCCAAACACATTAACCAAAAGCCAAAATAACATTTTTGTTAACCCAGAAAATTGTATTTTGCCCTTATTTGGAATAGGAGAACATTTAGATAGTCCAGTTTGTTTCCTCTACAACTCACACATAGCTTTCCAGCAATCCTCAGAACTGGGATGGGTAGCACAGTACTGGGCTAGTCCTACTGACAGTGGAGAGAGAGGTAAAGAGGCAGGCAGGTATTAAACTGCACACTTTTAATTTTTTTAAAAACTTGTGATACTGACCTTTAATGACAGGTGTCTGCAGAAGTGTCCTATTCCACTGTACATTAACACAATCCCCATAAAAGTGTTGGAAAACAGTAAGAATATGACCAATAAGGTCAGGCATAGGAATAGTTATTTTTCTTTAATAGTTATCTTCGTTATTTGGCAGTGACATTTCAATATTAACATACTCTGAAAACATGCATTGTATGCAATAACTTTATTAGGATCAAATAGATATCACAATATAGATTCATCCACTGAGTAGCCATAAATTGGTTACAACAATCATAGAAGAGACTAAGCTGTTTTAAGCTAAGATGCTTTCAACATTACAGCTCATACAATAAGATTATATACTGATACACTTTGATCTAGAAATGCAGATGATCAGTTTTGATTAGTACATTGTGCTTCAGGCTTTCATTTGTGTCAATGCATCCCATATGCTGTAGTGAGGGAGGGCTGAATTTCCCAGGGAGGAATCCAAACAGGCTACAAGGCTGGCTCTGGCTCTTTCAGGACGAGTTCCTCTGAGCCTGGGTTATTTGGTCAATCCAGTTACATTCTCCATTAGCACCAAGCTAGCGCTCAGAGCAGCAATCTAACAGAGGGATATCTAACAATCTTGAAACAGCACGGACAGAAAGGTTTTCTTCTCATCAAAGGGCATAAAGGAATATTTATGCTTTGTAAGGTCACAACAATACGTGCGGTTTTCATGTTGCCGTATCAAGCAACAGGGCGTTTCCACATGATTTTGTGTACTGATATCTGCACCTCTGTTATCTTAGTTAAATAAATACCTTTGTAAACATATAACACAGTTACTTGGTCCTTATTCTCCACAGCTCACGTTAAAAGATTCACAAAACATCCATAGAAATAGTGATTTATAGAAGGAATACTTAGCTGAGTTAAATGGAATAAACATTGGTCAGGTACCATAGATACTACTGAATGCCATTTCAAGGAAAAACAGTTTAGTTACAAAGCATTCAGAACTTGGGTAAGCCATATATTCAACTCTGCAAAATATATAAAAGATGCATACTTCTTTTAAACAGACATTTAACAAAATGTAGTGGCAGAAGTCGAGAAGTTCCATTTACACAGTCCAGACATTTGGTAGTATGAAACTGCTTATCCATGCACTAAATTACAGATGGATGACTCAGTTAACTGAAATAATAGTAAAATCTTCTGAAACAAAAAGATATAACCAAAACAAACTCTCTGAAGAGTCACAGACAGGCAGTTCTGAAAATTTAGGTGCAATGTTACATGCATGGATATACAGAATAATCTGTAGAAATCATAGTAAAACACTTCCGTTTTTCACCAAAATGCAGAAGGAAATTCAATTATATTATGCATATTAAATACTACAGACTTGAGGCTACAAAAAGCTTCTACCATCTTAACACATACAAAACTACCATAAAGTTATCTCTACAGTACCTACTACAACAGCAACTCCAGGTCACCGGCGAGGAGCACATCCACTGTGTCTGGCTAGTCAGGGAAAGAAAGGCCAACTCCAGCCCCCTGGCCACCTCCCATGTGCCAAAAGAGGTGGGCTTAGACCTTCAATGGACATTAAACACTGTGTTGTAGTATGAATTTATGTAGAACCCTTAAAAATCTGGTGCCACTGAAACTGAGACCTGTTAAACTCTCTACTTGCAAGGGATGCAAGAGCTTGCGCTGCGTGAACCCTAAATTTGATTAGAGAAGGAGGTTGGCCCACTCTGCCCATAGCTCTGGGACTGGCCATATTCACCCACCTGGCCATAGGAGCCTGGCTGGTTGTAGCCACCAGCTGGCCCATAGCTGTCTTGGTTGTAGCCACCTTGGTTGTAGCCCCCGGGCTGCTTCTCCATGGTGTCCGCCGGGTGCCGCTGGCCCGAGGAATGCCAGCCCGTCTCCTTAAACACAAACCAAATATTGCCTGCCCAGAGGATAAAGTTCAAGTAGCCAAAAACCTGGGTGGGAAGAAGAGGAGCTTGTCACCAGCAGCCACAGACTCACAGCTCAACCTAATGTTATGGTCCCCACCATAACATTAGGTCCCAGGGGAAGGCAAAGCTGCTCCCAACCCCTCCTTCCCAAAGACAAGAGGAAATGGCCTCAAGCTGTGCAAGAGGAGGCTCAGATTGGTTATTAGGAAAAATCTCTTCACTGAAACTATTGTCAAGCACTGGAACAGGCTGCCCAGGGAAGTGGTGGGGTCACCGTCTGTGGGGTAAGTGTAGATGTGGCATGTGGAATATGGTTTAGTGCTGGACTTGGTAGTGCTGGCTTAGTAGTTGGACTCCATAATCTTAGAGATCTTTTGTAACCTAAATGATTCTCTGATTCTTCCAATACCCACTGGAAAATTTTCTCAGCTTTGGAGCAAATTCCCAAATTCATCTCCCTTAGCTGTAGCTCACAAGGTGTCTGCTTTGCTTTTTGTTTTCAAAATAAAGGTCAAGTTTTTAGAGCAAAATTTTTTTTTTTGCTTGAAAACATAATCTAGTTTAAAGAAATTGTGGAAAGATAAAATTGAAAGAAACTAATTAAAAAGAGAGCTCTTGATTGGTCTGGTGGCCTAGGGGATTTTTGTGTTTGTTTTTCTTTTTTTAACATGCTGAAGTCCAATTTTATGTTAGTTTTTCTGAGGATTTTTAGAAGAATCTGTAAGGCATAAACATTTCCTTCTAAAGTAGCACACAGATGACTTTGCAGAAGAGTTGCAGTGAGTAAGTTAAAAGCAGAGGGGCAACCAATGCACTTGGACAGCCACTCTGCCTTTTCCCCATCCCAACCCTGCACACTCACCCTGCTGCTGCTCCATGGCAGAGCTGCTGTGAGTCACAGCCTGCCTTTCCCTGCAGCAAGACTGCACTTCCAATTAAATCATGTCAGCTAACTGGTTTACACCAGTCAATTTAGGTCAATACACGGCTAAAAGATGAAAATACACTGCAAGGTAAGGGTGAACAGCAGCAATAAAAGTCACTTACAACCGAAGTGTTGAGGCTTGACATAACAGGGCTGCGAACAGGCAAGCATTTGTTGGACTGCTGTTTGCAGGCAGACATCAGCAGCAGCACTTCATCAGGGTCAGTTGCAACCTTTACATCTGACAGTCCTTTAGCCCAAGCAGATGAGCTCACTAGCCACAAGAATGAGAAGACCACTGTCACAATGAAATCCTAAAAGACAAATTAGTTAGAAGCATTATACTGGTGTGTCCATTGGAAAGGAAAAAAATATTAAAAATCACCAGAAAACTGAAAGCTTGTGTCAGAGGAGGGAAATACCAAGAGCTTGTTACTCAGTGGAAGGTTATGTTACTGTCATCATCCACAGAGCTAATTTTCAGAAGTGCTTGACACGCCTAATGGAGCAGAGCCCCTGGGCTGACATTTGCACCTTTGGCCTTGAGGCAAGATTCCCACAAACATGTGGCTGGTACCAAGGATAATGAGCTGCCTTGAAAATGTGGCTGTTCACAGGCTGATGTGTTGGGATGAATTACAAAATAAACATGCCTGTGAAGAAGCTGGGCCCTCCTTAGAGCTGGGTCTTGCCCTGGGTACTCCTACAGACAGTCAGGGTGGGTTTCCAATAGGAAGTGTTTCTGTCTTAGGGAAAACCTGAAATTGGCTAATCCTCAGGTACCAGATGAGGAGTTTTCTCACCAGCCACAGGTAAGGCCAAATGTCCCTGCTGCATAAGCCATGCAGCCACTAATTACCATGAGTGAGCAAGTAAACAGCAAGACTTGCCAAGCAGAGACTCCTCCTTGGCCTGGTAAAGCACTGGTTCTTAATTCCCCATGAAAATAGGGGAGAAGGTGGGGTGGTCCCTCCAGGTTCCAGCAGCTCGGCTCTGATCCACTCTGCTCACTTTCCCCTTGAAAGACTCTCGGGAGCACGCACAGGCATAAACTTCTCCTTGTCTTAGCCAGAACAAGTGGCCAAGTGACACTGTTGTGTGTGGGTTTGGGGGGAAAGGAGGGAGGAGGTGTGATTTTTCAAGCTTTCTTGTGTCTTGCTAAAACAGAAGAGCCTTTCTGCTGTCATATTTCATCCCATCTGTCAGCCCACAACAGATGGCAGAGGTGCCAAAGTCTAACATACCACTAACTGCATCGCTGCATCTTGATATCCCACCTCCCATGGGGCTGCTTCCCCTTCCCCCTTGCAAAATAAAGGTGTGCATGGAAGGAAGGGAAAACACTCATTAAGAACCCAGCATTTCAGGTTGCTTCTCAAAGCAGTAAGCAATCCCTAGGAAACACCGTTCTCATGTACAAGCACAGCTGGCATTTGGGGAAGGAGCTCTCCGCGGCACCCCAGGGGTGCAGGGCGCAAGCCCCGCCACGACGGACGAGGCACCAGTCAATAAAGGGAGCCTTGAACAAAACATGTCTCCACTGACACAGATGGGATTAAATTAACTGTGCTTGGATGCTTTCCCAAAGGATACATCCTCTTTTAACAATTTGTTTTCTGCAGGCCTGTGTCTGCCACCGAGCTCTGAGTTCCTCTGACCTCCTTCGCGCTGCCCAACTGGGCTCTCTTGAAGAGCGCGAAGCCCAGGAGCTGACAACTCCCTTAACACCCAAAGAGACTCCGTGTGGGCAGATGCATGTAGCCCAGAGTAATTCTTCTTCTCAGGGAGATTTCCAGCAAAAGAAATTACTGTATCTCATATGTCTTAGCAGTGAATGAGAAAGAGATTCCTAGAGGCAACGGTTCAATTGCAAACTTTCCCTAAAAATTCCAGCTGGTAGAAACACGAGATGTCTGCTGAGCTGTGGATGATGATGGGAGATGCTCTTTATTTGCTGTGAGGTTTGACATGCTATCAACCCAGATGCCAACAAGGCCCCATGCAGTTTTGGACTGACACAAGAGATGGGGACACAGCAGAGTTTTGGGGAATGTATTTTCCAAATGCCAAGCAACCCTCTCCCAAAGCCACCACATTTGAAGCAAACTAAACCCAGCTCTGTAATCAGTGCACTGGCAGTGTCAATTAAAGAAATGCATAACAGCAGGTAGAAATTTGATGCAAACAGAGACAAACTGACTAAAACTAATGCAACACAGGAGATCAAACTTGCTAAAAAGAGAGAAATTTTAAAAGCAAGCAAAGTTCTTGAAGCAGGTGACAGCAGCAGGGGTACAGACCTGCTGTTGAGCTTACAGGCCCTGACCCCATGTTGGAGAGGCTCATTGCACAAATTACTGCATCTGCATGATGCACTCTGACTGCTGGTATGTCCTGGGCTGTAAGTCCTTCCAGATCATCCCATGGCACTGTGCAGCTGAGGGGATGGCCCTAAAGGCATTAAGTATTTCATGTAATTTCTCAGGTCTTGTCTTTCCCATCACACACCACGTTCCCAGCCTTCTCCTGACTTCCTCTGCTCCCCTGGGCCAGGGTGTTCACAAAGTCTAAAACCCTGCCCTCTGTGCTACAAACTCCCCTATTTCAGGGCAGGTCAGAGCCTTGGGGTTCTTGCTCCTGGGATGTCAGGATCAGTTCTTGTATAGAGGAGCTCCCAAAAACTGTAAAGTCTGGCTGGGTATAAGAAACACACCGAACCAGAAGTGAAAGATGGCACAGTGGGACTCAAAGAGGAAACCATGCAGCCTGGCCAACAGCTGGCAACAGCTGGCCAAGGAGGCAGGACAGCTAATGGAACACTGGGATTTTTTCAGTAGGTGCTCTCATCAGGGCTACATGGCTTTTTCTGCCTCCTTTGTACAATGCAAGGACCAAAATGGATGATTCTATGCCTAGAGTGAACTTGCATCTTCCTATTTGTGTTGAATCTTTGAGAACCTTCAGCTTTGGCTGGAACCTGAACCTCTCTTGTTTTCAAGTGGGTTTGCATTCCTGGCTGAACATTTTCACAGCTCTGGGTGGAACAGAGTTACAAGATAATGACATGCTGAAAATAAAAGTGAATTTCAAGCTAAGCTGTTCTGTGGCTTAATGTCTATCTGGGGAATTTCTCCTTGGTAATTAAGGCCAGAGTGCCTGCATACTAAAACATACTAAAACAAATCTTGCATTTCAATGTTTAATATCCCTATACCATGGGTGAGTCTTTTTTTCCTTTAGAACAAAATATTTTTTCTGTAGTTGCTCTCTTAAAATGATGTCCAGATCTCTTGAGTGTGTATTGTTGTATGATACACTACACTCCTAATTACCAAGTTTCTCTCTCAGATCTCAGCTGAGATACTTTCTCTGCCTACAGATGCCTTTGGGAAAGAAGGAAAACACGAACATGTAAAGAAAGGCAAAAACTGAAATTTAAAATACTCCGAATACACAAGGAGGGACTTTTTAAGATCCTGAAGTATGTGCAAAAAGAAAAAAAAAATCTTGCTGCCTTTTTCAAGTTGAAACTTGTTATTACTGAGTTTGCCAAAAATGCCTACTTGGAACAATTTTATATATTACACATTTTAGAATAGAACTGTGAATGCCTTTTCTTTTTATAACAATTGAAATATTCCTCCTTGCTATCAAGCTACTCACTTTGCAAAATGCCCCTCTTTGAAAGGGGCAGTCACTTACAGTCACTTAAGTCTCCTGAGCACAGTTTTGGATTGCCCAGTGCCTGGCACTACCTCACCCAGCCAAGAGTCTCACTCAGAAAGGGGACATGTTTCATCTGCTCCAAGCTGGTCAGTGGCTTTGTCAGCCCCTGAAGGCTGTGACACACATGTCCCTGCGTGCACTCTGTGCCCTGCTCTCCCTCCCAGCCAAGTCTGCCAGCATGGGCTTGGGCTGTCATGGCTGGAAACAGGCAAAGCCTCAGCTCCGGCCTGGCCAGAGCCCTCCTGGCATCCCTCCTGCCTCACAGAGCTGCAGCTGCTGCCTTGTAACTGACTTCCATGCAGGGCTCATGCTACAAAACCTTCCATTTGTGAAAACCCTGTCACACATTCACAGCCTCCAAGGGAGCAGCTCCTCAAACGCTGAGGTCCACGAACCCTCCCTAGTCAGAGCCTGTCTAGCACTGCCAACAGGCTTCATGGCCAGCCACGCAGCAACAGAGGGAGATTTCTTTACCCAGCAGAGGCAAACCACTCAGAGGATTTGCTTTCACAGTCACAACCACCCTGAAATTGAAGAAGCACCCCAGCAAGAGGCAGAGCCCTGGTCCCGGCCGGGCAAGCGGCCAGCAGCAGATTGCCGCAGGCAGCAAACGCCTTCCCACGGTGGCATTTTAGCTCTTTTTTGGTTTGAACCAGGTCCCACCCCAGATTTTCTGCCGAATGAAGCTTTGAAAGAATTACATGCTTCTTGCAATAGCGTAAGGCCTTGCAAGCTTGCTTCACAGGGAAGTGCAGAGCCTTTTGGGAGGCACCAGCATGTACAGCAAGGTCACCCTGGCTCGTGCTTTAAAAGGAGATGACAAGAGCAGGCCTGAAACAGCTCTTTGAAATGCAAAGAAATACTCAGGTTCTTCCTAATTTTATTTTTCAACTGTAAAGGATTCAGTCTTTGTTTTTATAGATGGCTCTTTATTCCTTTCCTGTCTATTTTTTAGACAACTGGACACTGGTGAGGAAGCACAACATGTTTAACCAAAGAGGTGTCCAAAGAGCAGACCTGGGTGTACTTAACTCACTCTATCTGCAACATATGTAAGGAACCAAATGCCTTTCTGCATAATGTGATTATTCATGGGACTCCAGATGCAAAGGAAAGATCTCATCTTCTTAAGATATAAGCATCTTTATGCACCATAAGAATGAGATTAGCAAGTAATCACCATAAAAATGAAATATCTCTTTTCAGGGCTATGTCAGTCACCTTTCTTGGTTGAATAATTTTATGCTTTTATATTAATTGACTGGAATATTAATTGATTTACATTTATACATGAATGCATGTGGTTCCTCATGGCCAAGCTATAACTTCCCAGAGACAAACCTGAAGGCACACAGGGTTGTCAGCATGTGGATTTTAAATGGAACACATATGGGGTAAAGAAACCATAGGAAAAGTAAGAAACCTGAGTGATGGGGACTGATACACATTGACTGTGACTATTCTTTCTTTTCTGAGAGACATATGGAAGCATCCTATGCCTGATCCCCTACAATTTCAGCACAGCTGGGTTGGTTACTCTTTGCTTGCGAGAAGCTCCAAATGCACAGACCTGAAGCAGAGCATCAACACAGGGGCTGGGCTGGCAGCCCCAGGGTGCAGCTCATCTCTGCTCTCACCACAAACCAGCAGTGCCTCCCCAGGTATGTGGTGTCACACAAGTGGGAACCAGCTTAGGCTGGTTGGTCTGAGAGATGGGGATGTACTGAAAACTGGTGGCGTTTTGTACATGGCATTCTTTAAGTCACCACCTCCAATTAATTTCTTTTAAAAGTTTCTGTCTCTTGAGCAGTAATCAGTCACTTGAGAAGCAGCCTTGCCCTCATTGTACCCACCAAGGTGAGACCCCAGCTCCTCACTGCACACATGCACCATGTGGGAGTTCACAGTGGAATGAAAATCACAGCTGTGGTTTGCAGAGCTCAGAAACACACAGCATGTTTCTGTGAGGAAATGAATCCCTGGTAACCTCTCCTGTTCCTTCAGAAACTGGGAATCCAAGGTCCTCCCTTAGGTTCATCTATCTGTATGAACCCCTCAGAGGATCCCTCAGGGAGCCAGCAAGGGAAGCAGAGGCTGCAGAGTGCAAGGACACATCATTCCCTGTGGGAAAGAATGAGAAACAAAACCAGGGCCCTGTATGACCAAAAGGAAGACTTTTATCCCCAAAACCTGACAGGCAACATTAGCAACAGAAATGGTTTACTGCATAGTGAATAAACACACCCCTCCCATCCAAACAGAGAGAGAGCAGTTATCTGCTTCTCCCACTGGAAATATTTCCTTGCTATCATGCCTCACTCCACACTGAATGCTAAAATATTTTTCCACAGTTAAAGTGATGCTTTGCTGAGATCTCAGCACATGCAGTTAATTTCCCCGTATCTGTATAAACAAAGTAAACTTGAAACATTTGTGACTGAAATTTTCCCTGCAAGTTTCTTGTGACTTAATGGTCATTAAATTCCTTATAATCATATCTTCTGCACCCAGTCAGGCTTCTGCAATTTGGTAATGCATTGATGGCGACTGTCTGTGCAGGGGCCTTTTGAAAAATATTATAAAATTTCAAGTGAAAGGGGTTTTTTCCTCTCTTGACTTCTCCTGTCATACTCATTTTTCAAATCCTGAAAATTTGTCGGGAGAAAAAGGCAGCTCTGCAAGAGTGCTGTTTAAAGGCAGATGTCATCCCAGACTGAGAAAATATGAAGCCAAGAGGAAGTACAAGGCTTAAAACAGGAATGGTTTTAACCATGAAATTGTGATCAGGCACTGCAGGATTGATCAAACTATCACCTTGAAACTCTTCACAAAGAGAGAAAAACTGGTATTCTGGACAAGGTGCCTGATGCACTGATCCTGCCTGGTGAGAAACAGAACGAGGGCTGCTCTGCCTCCTGCACCAATGTGTGCTGCACCACAGATTTCTGCAGCACTTTTCTTTGGAAGGAACAATCTCAGGGATGAGACATACTCACACATCTGATCTGATATACATCAGCTCGGAGCAGCATCTGCCTGGAGCTGGAGGATACATTGCCTGACTCCTTCACAGAGCATGTGACATCCCTTAGGTGAGCACTGCAGCCCTGAGAAGCTGCTTTTCACTCCAAGTTTTCTTTTTCCTTGACCACTGAATTCCTCCAGGCTACAGCTGCCAGCCTTTTCTCTGGCTGGGCTCTGCATTTTCCCTACAACTCCACTGCACAGAGGGACCCCCACCTGTCCTCAGCCAGGCTGTGGTGCTGCAATCATTGCACTGGACAATGTCCAGGGACGCCAGCAAGGATGTGCTCCAGGCAAAAAAGGTTCTTTTTTTTCTAAAAATGCCAAATAAAATGGAGCTTGCAGTGCACAGGATTTGCAGAGCATTTGGCTGGGGAAGATGGGACTCTCCTCCTGTCAGGCATAACCTGACCACAACCCTCAGCCACTCCCAGAACCACTCACCAGCAGGAGCTGCTTTTGCTGTACAACAAACTCAAAAGGATCTTTATATTCTGAAAAAATAAGGTCATATAGCCTTGGTTTAAATACTGTGAAATTGCAAACAGAGGCTTTGGTGACAGACACTGGTTACATTTAATGTGTAGATTCAATTACAATCCATTACACAGAACAAATTAAGCCAATGTGATGTTGATGCTGTAGCAAATTGTGCCATGCATCCTGTGACAGACACAACTGCAGCAGCTGTTTCAGGAAAGTCCTGGACAAAGGCAAGTGGCCACATCATGATGTGACATATTAATACCATTGTTTCTCTTTCCTTTTTCCGTTACTACAGAGGATAATGTGGTTGGTCAAAAGTAAGAATTATTTTCCGCAAGAAAATTAAGATGGAAGAATTCTGTAACAAATCCTTTGATGAGACAGTTTGAAATGAGATCTCACTAGATACCAAGAAGAAGCAAGACACTATTTATTTACTTCTTCTGCAGGGACCCCTTTATTTTGCCTGTTCTTTGTCTCCTCTGTGAGGATTTCCTTACATTTCCACAACATTTTCTAGGATAGGAAAGGTCCCAGTGTGTTGGTTTGGCACAGCCTGGTTTTTGGTAGCAGGAGAGGACCACAGGAGTGGCTTCTGTGAGAAGCTGCTGGAAGCTTCCACCCTGTCCAACAGAGCCAATCTGTGATGATCTTCTCTTTCCTTTCTTCCCTACCAATGAAGTTCTACTATCACAGGGCTGAGATCCCAATCCTGCGATTACTCAGCTACATGTTCGTTATTTGTGTGATCATCACCACTGTGGGAATTGGGAGAGAAGCACAGAATTTCACAAGTACATACAGGACTAAACTCTTCCTGCACAGAGCCTGCATTACCTTTGATGTTAAAACATTACATCACCATTAAGACAAAAAAGCAGGTGAATGCAGAGATGCTTTGGGCAGGACACCTGAATCTCCCAGACCATGCCAAAACCTCAACAACCAAGAAAGCAAGAGGTGAAGACTACACCTGAAAACACTGAAAAGGCTGCAAACACTTACAATTAAAGGCCCTCTGTTGTTCTCACGGTACTTGTTCTGGAAGAAGATGTAAACCACAGTGGCAGCCAGCGAGTAGAGGAAGGCGAAGACCGCGATGGTGACGAAGAACTCCGCCGAGGAGGAGAAGTCCCCAATCAAGGCGAGCGTTTCCCGGCGCTTGCCTTCACAAGTGGGAGCCTCAAAATTCACTTGATGCAACCTGGAAAACATCCATCCCATAGAGCAGCAGGTGAAGCACAGAAAATGGGAACTGTTATCTGATTAAAGGTGAATACATTTGCTCTGTCTCGTTCCTGACGCACATTGATCCCTGGGAATAACGGGCAGCTGTGGGCCGAGCCCTGCGAGTGCCAAGGTGAGACTGAGCACATGAATACATCTTTTGAGCAATCCCAGAGAAAAGTTTATGTTCCAGTGGTTTGGTACAACCTTCCCCGTCCTCTCTGGGGTTTTGCCATGGCAACAACTGAAAAAGGATAACATGAGAAACAATTTGATTCTCAGATTCTTACAGGCCAGGCAGCAGAAAACAGTCTCATCCTCAGTACTAAGCCCATGGGATACCTGTGTTTGGATGTTCAGAAATTCCTTGCGTCAAATTGTCTGGTGCAGAGCTACCTGTGGCTGTTAGCCCATAGGGCTGCAAGCCACACAGTGCTTCTACATTAAAGGCTTTTAAAATCAAGCGGCAGGAGAAATACACAACTTTGATCAAAGAAAAAGTCTGCATGCCCTGGTTTGAGCAACCTAAGCCCTAACTTTATACTCATGACTGTTTATCAGTGACTGAGCTAATAGATTTATAGTTCTGTCTGGAAGCTCCTGTGACAGACATTCTTCTGCAATAACTTTAATTTCTAATTCAGAAAAAGAAAGAGAATCCATGGAGGGGTCTTTTGGCAGGTCCTGTTGCATGGCTCAGATTCACACTGGGGACGTGGAGCCCAATGAGGGATCACGTTGTTCTGCCCTGCACAGGCTGAGTGAAGGGGACGAAGCCAGCAGCAATTAAAGACCTGATGATCTGGTGCTGAGAAAGGATTAGGCCTTCTGGGAGACATTCCTCTGCTCGAGGGCAATTAATGTGTGCAACAGCAAGCCAATGGTTGCAGCAGCCATAACTATATTTGGCTAAATAAAAAGTTAATTCCCCAGATGGAAACAAAGTACCCGCAGCAGAAATCACAAGATGGATTAATGGTCATTGGAGGATTGGATGACTTTTTGCTTTTGCTGGTCCTGATTAAATGTACCCAAACATGTAGGCAGAACCTTTTCTTCAGTGGTTGATGAATAACACCAGTTATTTGCCTCAGAGGTTTTATTCCCTGTCATTGTAGTAGTGGTGGGATGAAAACAAAAACCAAGTCTGCCCAGATTGCAGAGATGAGTAGTGGCTGAATCTCCTTTCCAGTGTAAAGCCAGCAAAGCCTGATGAAATCTGAACACATGAGAGAGATCCTAATGCCAATGATCCTGACTTCACTGGCTTTATAGCAGGGCTTTCTTCCCCTCCCCAGGAGCCCTGAAACACAGACTGGACAACATGTGGTGCTGAAAGTAGCAGCTCAAAGTCCTGTGCATACCAAAGAGGAAATAACTTAGGGAATATTTCTATCAACCACCCCTGCCCCTCTGACTGTCCACTGTCAACACAGCCCAGTCTCATCATCAACAACCACCAGCCTTTACAAAACATGGTAAAGCAACTGGGACCATTTTCATTTTCTAGTCTCTGTTTTCCTGACTGCACCTTAGTTCTGAATCATAAGCCAGAAAAAAATGTTCATATATTAACACCCCATTTGTACCTTCCCAGCAGTGCTTTTGTGGCCAGGCACCTGTCAGGGATACGAGATCACAGAAACCTTCCTCCATCAAGTTATTTTTATTCACTTGCTTTTCCTTTTAGATTTCCTTGGTCTCTAAGAGGATGTGCAGTAATTGGTGCCTCTTGTGGCCACCTCACCTCTGTCAAAACAGCCGAAATCTCTGTTGTGCAAAGGCCCCCAAAATAGACCATGATTCAGACCTGGGAAGAGAAGCTGTGACAGGAAAGAGAAGTGAGGGAGCCAAGCCCTGCGGTGCTTAGGGTGGATGCTGACTGTACATGATACATCTGAAAAGTTTAAGGCAGGGGAGGATCACTGACAGAAAATCCAGTTTCACTAATCAAAGCCTTTTTGATCTGGAATGGCATCTCCAAGAGAAAGCTCTGATTTTTCCCCAGTGATGTTGCTGAGTCAGCCTTTCTGGGGGCAGGATGGCTTGGTGATGACTCACAAAACATTAATTGCCTCCACCTCTCACTTTTGATACAATTCTACCTGTTCTGTCTCTTACTTCCTCTGACTTCTTCTTCTTTCATCTTCTCTTTTCTTTACACCCCACCTTTTCCTTCAAGTCACCCTTGGCCAGTGTCCTCCTTCTGAGGCTTTTCCAATTTCCAGCACCACGCCTCCATTCCACCTTTGACTCTCTATTTGCTAAACAAAATCAGGAGCCCCAAGAGTGACCCTTTGCAATCACACCCTTTGCACTTTGTTAACATTTGTTAGGCTGCATTAACAGGAACGATTTTCACTGATTGATGGGCAATGCAAATAAGGAACACAACAGTAATGAATTTACTTAATTAGGGAAAACTTTCTCCCTGTAAGTTCCTCCAGGGGTTTTTTCTAGGCTTTTTTTTTTGGTTTTTTTTTTTTGTCTTGTACTGCACTGAGTATTGCTATTAATTCAGAAATAAAGCTCCTGACTTTGGAATGTGACCTTGCATCCCAACACTCAGCAGAGCTGCACTAAGGTCATCCCCGCTGCCCATTGTTACCAGCACCATCCTTTTGTTAACAGCAACTGCCATGGCCAAGCCATCCAGGCCCAAATTCCCCCAGATTCACTTCAGCCTGAAGTCCACCAAAGGCAGTCAAGTTTCCCTGATGAAGTCACAGTAATTAAGGGCTTCTGAGGCTTCTTCCACCACTTGGCAAACTTTCCATTGCCGTGGGAAATATGATGACAAGACAGCTGTATTGTCTAGCTTGACAAGATCAAAGGAGGGCAGGAATGTTTTACAGTGAAAAAGGGGATTTTTACATTGTTCCACAGCAGCGAAGTGCAGTTACATTTTCAGATGCTAATTACCCCTGCTCTGAAAAGAATACATGAAGCCAGACACATTGAACAAAGCTACAGCTGGTACATGTACGTGGGGGAGCAAAAGTTGTGCTCTCTCCATGTGAACATGAAGTTCCCTTTTCTTCCTGAGCTTCCTCAGTACAATATTGAAGCCACAGCTTTCTTTTAATCATGGCCCTCTGGTTTTTTTTGAGCAGCTTAATTCCCCTGATGAGCCTTGAGCATGAAAATTATCAGAGCCAACTTCCCCAAGACCTGTCTCACTCCACCAGCAGAAGGGTGAGTGATCTAATATTGTCTGATTCACCCCCTTCAACAATGCACACGGGGATTAGACTTGAAGCCAAGAGAACACACAATTAACACAAGAATGTGCTCAAATGTTATTGATGAACCAGCATAGATTTCCTCTCATGGGCTCTGATTAGTGTGTGGATTAATAAATAGCAGATAAAGTTCTGCCTCCAAAAATTCTCAATGAGGGTTAGTGTTTCTCCATTCCTTTAGCACAATCTAGTGAAAAACAGGCAAAAAAAAAAAAAAGCTCTCTTTTGGCAGGTTGTCCTATTTTCTGAAAATAGCATCTTGTAATCCACCCTCCAACTTGTCTACAACATGCTGGAATAAAATCTGCAACACCCACACACGTGCTTGCAAGAACCCAGAGATCCATTATCTTTTCATTGGGCTGTATTTCCCCCCAACTTCTTTCTGGAACTCTAACTGTCAATTGTCTTTATTGTCTGCAAATCCCTGAGAGAAATAAATCACTAGAAATGAGTTATTGCAGTAGTGCTTGTGGAGGGGTTTCTTGGGAAATGTTTATCTTGGCTGATAATCTCCAAAATGAGGGGAAAATGAAATTTCAAAATACAGTAGCGAAATGCTGACATGCACAGAGCCCCTCCGCAAGTCAAACTGCTCTGCTGAGGCACAAAAACGTGACAAGGGTTTACATCTTCCTTTCTCTGGGGTACAGAGTAAAGGCATTTCTTTTAGTTAGCCCTGGAAACACTGGAGTTCCCTCATTTCAGAGGACTGTGCTGGCGTGCTTTGACACCAGTGCTCCAGCCAGCCAGTCCCTGGGCAGATGTACCTTTTTGAGGCACCAAATATGGATTTTTTTGTAGGCTTAGTGGAAGAATACAAATAGATGGAAGCCTTTCTTCACACAACAGAGCTCACCATTCCTGTAAAACTTCTCTAGAGATATTACCTACATTTAGAAAAGTCATCTCTAATAGTTAGGTTAAAGCAGAAATCTGTCTGCAAATGAAAAGTCTTTTCTTTAAGGTAACTGGGGTCCACTGACTCTTCCAACACTCTTCCCAGCCTACTCTTCTCACTGCAAAGAACACTTTCCCCAGTGCTGGGCATTCCAGAATGTTTGGCATTAAATCCTGGCTATCTGCAAAGCTGCTCACCCAGCAGGGAACAGACTTCCTTCCAGGCTTCAGGAGGATGGATGGAGTGAGCTCTGCATTCTCATCCTCCTCCTCCTCCCAGATCTGCTCTGCAAGGACAAACTCCTGAGGGGGGGGACCCTGCAGCATCAAAACCATGACCCAGCAATTCCCATAGGATCTGAACCTTTGCACCCAGGAGCTGCTGAAGTTAGTCTCAGGCAGAGAGCCTATTTGAACACCTTGAACAATTGAACACCTTGAAGCCATTAATGCTGAAGTTCTCTCCAGCCCTTCAAAGTCAAATAGCTGAGATGTTATTCAAGCCCTGGACAACTGTGGGAATGAGATGGGGTTTGCCGCTCAGCAGGACAGCAGCTACCACGGAGGTGACTGCTCCCTGGCTCCTTTGCACCTTGTGCTATTCTGGCAAAATCAGAGGTTTTTACCCTTTTGCCAACAATGATAAGACTGTTTCTCACCTCAAGCTGCTCTCCAACAGCTCTTTTCCTCATGAAGAAATTACCTTACTCAAGTATTCCCATCCTTACCTTTACATTGCCCATCTGCCATGACACACATCTCAGTGCTGCCTGCACATACCACAGCCTTTCAAAACTGAGATGTTTATCCATCCATCCTTCCTAACTACCCCAGCAGTTTTCCATACCTCATTCTACCAGCTGCCCCAAAAAACAACACCCTTCCAGACTCCTCAGCACCCAAAGGTGCCCTCAGTACCCTCCTCCCCTACACAGCAGCAGCACATTCGTTTCCACCACATACCTGCCCCTAAAAAAATCTGTTCATTTTATCTGGAGACAGAAAGCAAAATTAAAATTCGCCATCTGACTCAGCAATCCAAGCCTTGTCTTTTGTTTCTTTCTTTTCTGGAAGAAGAAGGAATAGAGTTGGCTGATCAAAGAGTATTTGAAAATATTTCACTTTGAACTTCTGTCTGCTCAATAAATCCTCTCCATTTATTACCAAAAAATGAATTCCAAAGCCCACATCACTCTAGAATTATTCAACACCACCAGTCATTTCACACAAATACATGTATCATCTTGCAAACATTTATTCCTAGCTCCTATCCTGGACATTTGAACATCCTAAAGATCTCCCCTTTGTCACAGCTGATTTTAGTGGCTTATACCCATCCAAATCCATGTCCAGAGCAGCAGGATCAAAAAAAAAAACCCAGAAGTTGCTGCTGGGAAGCTACACCAGGAAAGCTGTAGCAACCAACCCTCTTTCCTGGTTTATGTCCAGTCAAAATAATAAAAAATATTTCCCTCCTAATACTTTCAATTTCCTAGCTTGCCAGGTTGCCAGCCCTCTCTAGCACAGAGCTGTGCTGCAGATGTTTGGCCAGCACTATTTCCCTACAGTTCTGGTTTATCAGGACAAACTTGAGGCACAGCTGCTGTCCCAGCACACCACACTGTGTGCTGCCCTGGGACAGGGGCAATTCCCCCAGTGCAGGCAGCTCAGAGCAGGTTCACTACAACCCCTACCCAGAGATGGGCACCTCATGGGTCCCTCTACCCCACATTTAATTTCTCCTGCTAGGACAGTGAGTCTGGGACCCTCTGAGGTGCTCAGGCCCCCAGGAAGAGAAGCCACACAACCCCTTTGAGGGTGAGTTCTGAGGGCACTGGAACAGGGACAGCACTGGTGGTGGGCAGAAGGCAGCAGTGCCATACCCCAGCTTGAGATCCCCTGCAGGACCCACTCCCAGTGACTGTGTGCACAAAGCTCTTTGGAAACAGCCTGCACAACATTCCTGGGGGAAGGAACATCTGGAGTGGTGCCAGTCCTGGGAAGGAGCCTCCCCAGTCTGTGCAGGAGTAGCAGGAGTGCAAACCCTACTACTCCATCGTAGCACCAAAAAGCCAACAAAAAGGCTCATTATAGAACACATGCTGCTGGGAGTGCTTGCTAAGCTGAGTGGGTGATCCCAACCCCACTTCCAAGCCTTTATCCAAGACCCAGATTTATCTCCCAAGATAATTTCACAGCTCTTCTCAGGAACACATGCTGTGCAAGCAGAGCACAGTGCTCAAAGACACGCTCCACCAGTCTGTACAGCCCAGATACCTTCCCAGATTGGGCACTTGCATTCCTTGTGGTACAGACTGGTGGCAATATACTCTGATTTCCCTTCACTGAGTTATTTTCTTGGGACAAAGTGCTTTCTAGCCTCTGGGAAACTTTGCTACTATCTCTGAAGGAAGGTAACCCTTAATTATCTTTAAAAAAGACCATCATGTTCATGGAACAAGGCAAATTATAGGACCTGGAGATGCCCCTGGCATACATTTACATCATCACATAAATAACTATCCAGTGCTATTTGGTCCCATCATGATGTCCTAGCTGAACCCATGGCTCTCATGTCCCTCCTGCTGCCCTCTCCTCTGGACAGACACAGGAAACAGCTTCCAAACTAAGAAGCCAAACAAAAGCTCCCTTTTGGAGAAAGATCTACAGAAATCTAAACATCTACAGATGAAACACGAGGAGTAGAAATCATAAAAGAAAAGCCATTGAATATAATAAGACCATTCCTGAGAAGTGGATGTATCAAATCCCTGGGCAGTGTTTCTGCATGGAGCAGTGTGGGACCGCTGATCTGCCTTCCCTGCACCCCAACACATCCTGCAGCTGCTCACATCACCTCCAGTTCACATTCCCTTCCACCATCCAATAGGCTATGAACTCTATGGAAAAGTATTCCAAATTCTTGGGCATCACCTGGTGTTCAGCCAGACCCACCTGAAAGCACAAATGCTTCACCCGGTGACAAGCAGTGTTCACCCTGAAAGCAGCAATTTCACCCTCCAGACCAAGTGAATAAATACAAGAGCAATTACAGAAGATGCAGCAACATTTACTCTTTTGTGCTGTATTTCAATATTACTTTGTATTTAACTACAATATTTTTTCAAGTATATTGTCCTAATGTACCTAAAGCAATCAAATTAAGTTCTCTGGAGAGTTTTATGGGATGACTCCAATGAAACTCACAGTCACAGTATGTACCTTTGGAAGGATATGACAAATCCTTTCCTCAGGGAGCTGGTGGGCTGCAGCACAGGCTGAGCAGACTTTTGGGTCTGCTGATGGACCTGCAGCCAAACTTCCAGCACCTTCACACCCTGAATAGCCCGGGAGGTGTGAAACCACAGAGGACAGCACTGAGTGGGGCTGTGCTGCATGGGCTTGGATGCACATCCTCTCCAGATTCTACTGAATGAAAAACATTGCATTTATCTCCTGGCAAATAAATTAATGTAGAATCCAGGTGTGAGAGGAGAACAAAGACATCCCATGCATCCCATCCCCTACTGTCCTGGGGAAATCTTCAGGGCCCCTGCACAGCAAATGAACATTTTGGAGAAGGGAGAAGGGGAAGGGCACGTGTTTGATTGTCCCCCAGCTGGGTCACCATGTGCCATACAGGGATCAAATACCAAACAAAGCAAAGCCAAAGGGTGGCTACTTTGGTTGCTTCTGTACTGACAGCATGAAAATGTGCAAAAATAAATTTGCAAGGGAAGTTGCCTAAATTCTGACTTTTAGGAAAAGCCTTTGTGGTAGGCACAGATAAAACATCATCACTGCACAATACTGCAGAGACTACTCATGAATATATATTAAAAATTCAAATGGTGAAAAAGCTGCAACAAATCCAAAATCAACTTCCACTTAGAGAACAAATTTGGCCTAAAGAATTAATGAAGAATTTTTCTGGCACTAAAACCGTGTTTAACATAAAATATAGACTCTATGAAGAAAAATCAGCCAGTATGGACCATCCAAATTGAGGAAAAATCCAATTATCAAGTGCCAAAAGAAAAGCTCTACAATTCACAAAGTTTTAAGAAAGTGTTCTCCCTTATCTGCAGCAGACACCATCTCCAGAAATTTCCTACCACTTTCCTTCCCCCTCCAGCTGTGTGCCCATGAGCTCTGTGTTCTTGCAAAGTTTGCACATGGACACCAAGACAAGAACTGACCAGTCTGAAGAGCTGTGAGCCAAGACAAACCTCCTCTATGGCCCCAGTTCAGCATTCAAGGATGTGTTTGCTTCAAGTTTTAATGGATTAAAAGCTACAGAGTAGAAGCAGAACACTGATGACAGCAGCCACTGAGATGACCTCAACATCTGGAGAAGTCATCTTGTCTGCAGAGCTGCTGCCCCATCACAGAAATACCGCCTGGACCCATCAGCTTGTCCTTGGTTAACAGCTGTCCTTGCAATTAACTGGAGACTTTGTGGTTTTACAAATCTTCCTCCCCTGACCTCCTCAAGCACTGAGTCCCTGCTGACAGCCCTGAATGAGCAGAGGCTTTGCCACCCTTGGGCTGCAGCTTCTTGGCTATTTACAAATAGTTTGACCCAGAAGCCATCCAGACCAGCCATGAAATTCTGGGGGTGGTGGGTGGACTCTTGCTCCAACAGCACAGTTGTGATGAGGACCACATGCACAGGGTCTGCCCCAAAGAGAAGCTGAAGATGTGGTTTTATCAGGTTTCTGGTAAATGTGATTTTATCAGATTTCGATAGATCTCATGCAGGAACAAAGGGTGACTCGAAGCATCTCTGGTTCCTCACTTGTGAGGAAAGGACACTTGCCTTTATCCACAGTTCCAAAAGTGCAAACTGGCAGTAATGACCATTCTTTGCTAGTCTTGAAGATTTCTACAAAGTGGCTTTTGAAGACTATTACTGGGGTCAGGAGGAGGCTCTCAAAACTAGAAAAGTCATGAAGTCATCCATATTTTTATCTGTTTTAATCAAACCAGAAGTAGTTCCATCAAACACTGACAATAGGAATTACACTGTACATTGTACTCATGGACAGCTGTTACTGCAGACCCCAGCTGCCCAAGTAAAAAAGCCAATTTTCTCCCATTTTCTCTTTTTCTAAAGACAGTATTTCACAGTCAGTGAGGTCCTTGAAGACTTGTGGAAATTGGAGAACACTGATTTGCAGTTTTCAATTACTTCAGTAGTCTGTAGCCATGCACAAGCAAGCAAAAATCACATCAGGGCTCTGAACTATGGGATGCACTCTTTAATCACTAGAGTCAGTTATAAAAATGTGAAATATTCTTTCCTATTACAAACTATGCTCATTCAAAGCTGAAAAGAAAAGTACTTATTCTGCAGACCTGGATCACCTTTTCCCCAGCCCAGGAGACAATCTAAGACCAAACAGCTCTAACTAAACCAACAGCTCATTGATCAGTGCTCAGTCTGGCTTTGCAAGCTCCATGTTCAGGCTGCTTCCAGACTTGCTCCAGTACAGAGACTTGACCAAGGTCTCTGATGCCTTCACTGCCAGGGAAGTGCTGGGGCCATACTTTAAATAGCTCACAAAGTTCTTGCATTCACATCAGAACGGCATAAAATCTTTTACCTGGCTTTCCATTGGGAGATTTTGGAAAATTGAGCTGCAGTTTTCTGGATAGCCGTATAAATTTACCAGAATGTAAAAATCGCAACTGAGAAAAAAGGTCTATTTCCTGGTTAAAAATATATCTTAATACTTCAGTTTGTATTGTTAAGTCATATTAAATATGAAGATACTTTGTGAAGGTGTCACAATCATAGATATTTGTAACCTGAAGGATTTGCTGAATTTTACCCAGCAGGATGCAACATTATCTTCCTCATTCACACAATTTCCTCTTTCCACTAACAGTAGAAGTTCTGGTTAGGCAAATTATTCATTAAGAGGTCAAAATTAGGTATAAAAAGCACTGCTGAGGTCAGAGTTTGAAACAGTTGTGAAAAGAATTAAAGCTACGACTGAGCCCTCAGTGCCCATCCTGCACAGCCAGTTTATATAACAGGGATATTGGTGAAAATCTCCAGCTTAGCTGACGTATTACTGAACAGTTTTCCTCATCGATTCAGCTGTTAACCCCGGATCTGCAGTGCCAGATGAGGCAGTCACAGTTTGGCAAGAAAAGGGACTGAACTAATGCAGCTTTCACTATTGCAGGTCCAGAGGGGACCACTGTGGCACAGCTCATGGTCCTCTGAACTCCATCCAATCATCCCTGCAACTCCTGCTTGTGCAAAATCTGCTTCTCAGAAGCACCAAGTTTTGTTCTAAGAAGTTCCAGGGTGGAGATTTCTGCCTTCATTAAGCTGGAATGGGTCATGCAAAGTTTAACCAGCACCTCTCACCTTCCCAGGAGCTCTGCCAGACCTGCCTGGGAACTGGGGCATCTGCATGTCGGCACAGCTCACACCTGAAGCCAGTGCACAGCTCCTGCTGCCTTGCTTTTGCTCCTGTCCATGCACAGGAGGTTTATGAGACCACAGTTTGGTTTTTTGGTTACAGAAGGGGAATTTTCTGTAAGGTGAAGACATCCAAAATAAAACACAAACCTTAAGGAGTTCAGCTGACTCTGTGACTTTATTCTTTCCTATGTCCAACCTCCCAAGAAGTCTGGGAGCAGAGCCCACCACAGCTGCCTGAAAGTCAGCACTGCAGGCAACTACTTAGTGGAAAGAATTTCTATTTATCAGCAGCTCTCAGTCTCCCAGCCATTACAGACATTCATAAGCTTTCAGCCAGAATGTTTTTCACTGAATTCTGAAGCAAGATTTACAAATGGATGACAAAAAATAGAAGGACAGTACAAACTGGCAGAGAAATATGCTAACATTAGCAGAGGCCTTTTCCAAAGAAAGATAGATGCAAAGCTCAAAAAGTTAGATGTTTTATCCTTAATTATCATTTGTAGCTTCTAAGCAGGCAATTTAGATCTGGCTGTCATATTTCAAATGGAAGACTAGGGTGCCCATAGCATGCAGATGAGGTGAACACTTTCAAGGGTGCTCAATGGGAATGTCTTTATTCAAATGAGATGCTTAAAGTGAATGAAAAGCTCCCATAAAACATAATTTCCTCTTCCTTCAGAAGGAAGGACCACTTGAAGAGACAGCTTTACTAGCACACTGAAAAGATACTAATAGGTGATTTAGAATAAAATGGAAAACATTTGTTTTGCTCACTGCTGTGGTACAAAGATGTGCAAAGACATTTTCACCAGGGCCTCACGTTAGCACCACCAGGAAATCCTACTCTGTTCTTCTGGTAACTGTGGCTCAGTGCTCCTAACACCTCTGCACCTCTTCACCTAAGAAAGTGGCTAGGGTGAGAGTGTTTAAAATTTAACAATGTCACTCTCTAGGTCAATATTTTCCAAGTAGTTTTCAGGATGAATGCCTCAAGAAAAGACAAGAGATGCTCCAAATTATTTCCCATGCAGCATTTCACTTGGGGATAGACTCTGTACGCAGGCTTGGCTTAAAGCATCCCCAAAAGCTACAGGCAAAGAAGTTTTAGTCCAGGGTCTGCCTCAAGACTTAACTTAGGGGCTTGTATTGAGATGGTTTTTCCCTTCCCATTTCCCTGCAGGTCCAACCAGCACAACAGCTCTGCTCATGGGACTCCCACAAGCCACAGACCCCACCAGCATCACCCAGAGCCAGGCTCTGGCCCAGCATTCCTCCCTGGAATGGACAGGGCATAACCACAAAGAGCAGGTGATGGCCTCAGCACAGAGCACCTCTCCCAGCACATCATCCTTAGAGCATTTCTGAGGTGCAAAGGTTCATTTAAATCAGTAGTTGAAGAAGCCCAAATATTTCAGTGCAACTCTTCCAGTTGCAAGTAAAACATCAAGTTTGTGATAGGAATAATTAACTAGCAAAAAGTCTTCAGTACAGACTTGGTAAGTGAAGCAAACAAAAATACTTGCTTTTAGGAGGACTCGTGAAAAAGCATCTCAAAATAGTGAATATCAGTAACAAGAATGTACCCAGTAGGTGTACTGTTCTACCACTTATTATCAAAGTAAGCCCAAGGAAAAACCAAGTACATGATGAAAATATTTCTGGGATCACAGAAAATGATAAACAAATAGGACCTTCACTAGGACTCTTATTTCAGACAAAACATATTGCTTCAGGGCACTTGGATAAGTGACAAATCCAATCTGAAAGGGTGATGGACTGTGAGAGTAACAAATAATCCCAAGATACTGAATTTTTTTTCCACCCCCTCAAAGAATCATTGCCTGGGTGAGGGTCAAGTTAATGAACATCCTAATGTGTGCCAAATTTGCAATAGACTCTGTATCAAGCACAGATCCTAATGCTAGAGAAAAACTGCTACTGTAGGGCAGAGAAATTGATTCCATATTTGAACTTGTAAAATTTCCAAAATGCATATACAGGTATCCAGAATGACTGATTTGTGCTTTAAAACATGAGGGAGGAAGAAATGTTCTGTGATAAAACTAGAATCAGGCTGAAATGAGAAAAAAAAAACCTCAGGTGAATATTTAAAACATCTTTATAAATATCAGATTAGGCATGGAAGAGTCTGGCAAGCTCTGTAGCAGAGTGTGGCAGAGCTCCAGGACACACTGTAGGAGGATATTAGGGTTTAGACTTCAGGTTAATTTCTGCACTGCAGGGTGACTACAGGGTCATGGATGTGGGCTGCGCGAAGCTGAAATGAATCAGAGTAATTGTGGATGGAAAAGCATCCATCTCATCTCCTGTTCCAGGAGAGATGATGGAGCCAGATTTGGGGTCAATTACATCAGTATTGGGGGGACTCTTCAGTGGTTACTGCACCCCAGCAGCAGGAGCTCAGAGCAGAAGCTCAGGTGGGAATGGCTCAGCCTCCTCATGCTCCTGACGCAGCCACCCTGCACAGGCAGGGCTTTTCTCCCAGGGATCCTGTCTCCCAGCAGTGCAAAAGCACCACTGCACCAGGTCACTCTGGTAGTGGCTAGTGATTAGCACACTTTTATGCTTTTCCTCACTTCCCCCTTTTCAAAGGGTAAATTAAGGTCAAAGGTCCTTCAAACTAACTAACTAACTAAGAAAGTGATTCCAGCAGAAATGAGAAGCAGCCACCTTGTGAGAAAGGTTTCTTTGGGTTTTCCTTTTGGCGCTCCACAATCTCCTGCTACCAGAGTTACAACAGCAGTAAGACAACACAGGAGCCAAGCATAACTTCCATAAAGCCATAACTTTAAATAAAACCAAGAAAGAATTAATATTAGTTTAAAGGTATGTTTCAAAACTTCCTATCTAATTGTACTAATCTCTTGGACTCATCTTTATTTTTCGCTGGACACTTTCACAATTTGTAGGTTGGGGCTGAGAAAAATCTCAATAAGCAGGTGTGAAGATGCTCATTTGTTTTGGGAGCATCTGGAGCTACCTGCTGTGGAGTGCAGTGCTGCTTCTGTGCATTCAAGACTGGCCTGGGGCCACACAAATCACCCCCACAGCACACCAGCCCTGGTTTTGCCCTCCTGCACCCTTTTCTTTAGCTCAGGTGATTGGCCCCAGAAGCATGAGGTCACAAGTGCAATGTCCATCCTTTCAGCCTGGAAAACTCCATCCCCATTCTGATCTTGCTTTAATAAGAATATTTTCAGGTTCCCTCAATCTCATTTCCAAAACACCCAAGCCCTCCTGCTTTGCCCAGCTGTCCTGTTCAGCCTTACCACTTTGTTTACCAGCTTTAAGCTCCTGACACTTGCCATCTATAGGCCAAGGTCTAGCAGTTCATTTTTTTGGGAGAATAAAATAAAGCCTCAAAATCCCAGCAAGAGAAATGAAAGCAGCTGGTAGCACGACTCTCTTTGTTTCAAGTCATGCTGGAAGGTGCAGCTCATAAAAAAGCAGCACTCAGGTATTTTGACTGCTTCAGTGTCACTGCTGACAGCCCCAACAGCAGTGGGGTGTCAGATGCTCAGCAGCTTCTCTCCTTCCACCTACACCTCCCCCAGCTGACAGCCAATAATCAGGACTGTGAAGGCATTTGAAAGGAAAATGCCATGGGAAGATGGACCTGAATGCAAGACAACTAGTGGGAAATTCATCCTACCTAACAATGCCTACAAGCCCTGTGCAGGGAGATGAGCCTCAGCCTGAGGAGCACAGTCTTGATTAGAGAGCCTGAACTTTTCTGAGCTGCTTTTTCCAAGCTTATTCACTGCTCTGAGATGTTACCTTTCCCAGCTAATCTCACTTCTGTTTTTAGAGCACCCCATCTCCATTCTGTGGAGAAAAACAAAAATAGCAAACACATGAGAAAGTCACAGGAATATTTAGATAAAACACTGAGATGACACCAAGTTCCAAAGTAGCAGATTTTCCAGGCACACATCTGCTGCCCCGTATCATCTCCACATCTCTGGACACTTCTTGCATATGCCTCAGGTTTGCAAACAAAATCTCAAATTGCACAAAATCTGAGTGTATTCATGCTTCTCCTAAAACAGCAGCTAAGTGTCATGTCCCCTCTCACCTGCACATTCCAGGTGTATTTGTACCACGTTGCCAGCCACCCCGCTGTACCTACATCCCATCTGTGCACGCTGAGTTCAAGGGCCAGCTACAGCCTCAGCTGGGTCCCTCCTGCAATTAAACCCTGTTCTGCATCATCTCTGCAACATGCTGGAATGTTACATTGCCCATCAATTACTTCCAGTTTTCTAATAAGCAAAACTGTGGGAAATTGCAGATCCAGCCACTTCCTTCTAGAAACAATGGTTGATGTGCCTGGTGGAACACCAGGAGACACTTCAGGGCTCCTTCTCTCTGTTTTATTAACTTTTAAAATAAAATACTATTTTATAATCATGCAAACTAAAAGCACTTCACTACAGGGTGTATTTGTAATGAATGCTGGAGAAATGACCTATTTGGAAGTGAATCAAATTACAAACTCACATAACTCAATTTTCAGGATCTCTCCTACGCATACTAAGCAGAAATGAAAGAAAATGTGGACATATTCAAGCCAAAAAATAAACATTTGCAATACCAGGAAATGTGAATTTTTAGAGTAATAAATGTATGGCAAGCAAGAACAACATTTCAAGGAATCAAATTCAGTTCCCACTGTTTGGAATTTGCTGTATCTTAGAACATGTTAAAGAAATAGATGCTTTCAAGTCTGGTCTGTGCATAGCAATCATAAGCAAAACAGCATGTGATTTCCCAAGGAAGAAAACTGATTTTAGAGTCATAGTGTACTAGACTTGAGATTGAATTATGCATTCTTTTCTTAATCATCTCAATTCCTTGAAGAAATCACTTATACAAAACCGAGTGGTTTTTGCAGTGGACTTGACATATCTAAAAAAAAGACTGTAGATGCTCTTTTGAAGCAGGATCTTAAATGGCAAGAATATTATATATATAAGTATATATTATTATACATATATGTATAACTACAGTTTTCAGATGTACTTAAAAACCATAAAAAACCCTATAAAAACTGTTTTCCTAAATCACTAGGTTTTAAAGCATTCAGACACCAAGAGATGCAACCAGGCAATTAACAAAATTTTCAAAAAACATTTAAAAATTATGGTTCAAGCTCATTTTCGCTTTTTGCTTCCCCATCCCTTGGAGCAGCTATTTCATATCCTTGCTACTGCAGTGGATGGGAAACCTCTTTCATTTCCAGCTTAAGTTAGTGGGTACACTGCAGTTTTTCATCTTGGGATGATTCCCTTGGAGCAGCTATCTCATATCCTTGCTACTGCAATGGATGGGAAACCTCTCTCATTTCCAGCTTAAGTTAATGGCTACACTACAGTTTTTCATCTTGGGATGATTGTGTTGTTCTATTTTTCCTTGCCTCCCATTTCCCGCTCCCCCAGCTTTTCTGACCTCCACAGGGCTCTGGAATCTGACAGTCATGAATTCTCCTCCGCTGAGCTCCCATTCCCAAATGGCCCACTCCCAGTTCCATGGACCCATCCACACCACGCAGATAGCCAAATGAGTAGCCAAACTCATTCCTCCTGCACACCAGAGGAAAATTCTGGAGCCCCAGACTGGTCCTTGACTGAAACATGCTGCAGGTGAAGGAGCCCCCGTGCTGCTGGGCCAGCCCAGCCCCAAGAGTCGAAGAGCACGCGGCCGGGGCTACCCAAAGGGGTAGGCAAAGGCTATGTCGATGCTGAGGTCACTGTCAGACTCACCTGAAGGGGTAGGCAAAGGCTATGTCGATGCTGAGGTCACTCTCGGACTTGTTTGCACAGTCCACACTGAGGCGCAGCTCTCCAGAGTACCCGCCGCATGTTGCAAATGCAAAGATTGCAAAAAGCTGTCAAAAACAAACAACATTTTTATTTCATTTTGTTTCAGCGACCGCCACAAGCAGATCCATGTGGTAGCTCTAGCTGCAGCACCACCCCCCTCAGGTCAGGTTATCCATCACTCCTTGCATTTAAAGCATTGCCATACATTATTCCTTACCCTTCCCAAAAGCACAGAGCCATGACACATGAAGCTCCGTTGCCACACAGACAGACCCATCACCATTTGTCCATGCCAGCCATCTCAGCCCTTCCCTCCTGTCTTGAACCCTATTTGGGATTCACAACCCAAGCAGTTATTTCAATCACCCCACTGACAGGTGAGATTGGGCAAGAAGAGAGGGATGGATATTGACTGAACATAATGAGTAATTCTTAACCCAAACAAAACACTGGCAGAAGCATTTCAAAGGTGCAACCAGAAGTAGCAACAGCAGACCCAGACAGTTCACACAGCCACCATTGTATTATGTGGCAAAACACAGACCTGACCTGCCCCTCTCCCAGTTAATTTATGACTTGGAAAAAACCACATTGTTTGTTTTAATTACTTTTCCTAAATTACTACCATAATCTAAAGTGGACATAGAGGTGAAGTAAACTGGCTGCAAAGCAGAAAGCAATTCCAGACTTTGGCTGGAGTCAGGCAAACTGGAAAGGAAAAAAGAGCTTGGGTTGTTCTGATGCAAACCTATAACATGTGTTAATCTTCCAGGAGAATAATAATGAAGGAGGCAGTATGCAGGGCAGAGATACATCAGCTTTTATATCAAGGGTTCAAAGAAAGGAATTGGAAGCAGGCAGAAGTATCTTCAAACATCAGTAATGTAGGCTTCCTTGGAAGACCCCAAGTAGCAGTGGGTACAGTTTATTTATGCTGCTGTAATTTAAATTAAAGGACAGGTTAGATTTTGTTGATTGCAGCACTATAGCCCTGAAGTACCCCATTAGTTTTAACAGAGTTACCTTGAGATCTACAGAAGGGCAGATCAGGGAAATGGCAAGCAAATGCGCAATCCCAGCCACAATTAAATAAGCTAAAATCAGGAACCCAGAGGAAACAAAGAGTGCTCACATCTGGTAAAGAAACCATGTTTTTGGACACTGAAAAATAATGCAGCAAGCAGATGTAATGGCAAAATAACAGACTGAAAATATAATAAACAGAAAAACTAGATCTTTTCTTGCTGCACAAGGCTTTGTAAAACATGCCATTAATCTTAGCTCTCCCAATTTGCAGCATAAACAAAGCCCCAAGTTTCACCAGCCTCCTTGGAATTCAGCTTTGCATGTTCACCTTTTCCCCAGAGAGTGACAGATTATAGGGGTGACACCTGAGCAGTGGGGCAGGGAGACCCTTCCTGGGTGCAGTGTGATGTGCTGAGCAGGATGGAGCACAGGGAGTAACAGGAGAATGATGCTAGTTTCCACCCTGCCACTCACTTTCAATGTGATCAGGGCATTTCATACATGGAGGATAGATTTGCAAAGGTATTTAGGTACCTAATGACAAGAAAAGTTAATAAAAACTTTGATTGAATCAATTCTTCTTGCTGAGCTCACTGCAAAGAAGAAAGCTCAACTTCACTATGAGTTGACTTGTTAAATATATGCTACAAAATAAATGTTTTCACTGCAACTTAAACAGTGCTCCTTCATCCTAAATGAGACACTTCCTCTGTACACACAAGAAGTTTCTGCCCTCACATGTAGCACAGCACTGAAAATCAGCATTAATCACCTCCGGTCAATTTTTGAAAACAAATATATTAAGGAGAACAGGAGAGAATGCTGACCTGCTTTCTGGCCTAATTAACAGAGTTGCAAATGCAAATGGCTTGCAGGTACATAGGCACAAAGATTAACAGTGATAAATAAAGAGGGAACTTGAAAGCCTGCAGTGTGAGACCTGCCATAAAGGAAGAGCCATCACCTCCCAGCTAACACTCTCAGCGAGGGGACAAGCAGAGGAAAGGGGTGCAACTGAAGTGCATCTCCTTTAATCATGCATTAGAAATCACCATAATGGGTGTCATCATGTTTTTTCACCAAGGGCACAGAGCCATGCCCAAAAACACAATTCAGGGTATTCCTTCCTCCTGGAAGTATCTCCTCCAGAATTCCCAGTTTTTCCTCTCCCCTATTGAGAGCATCCAGCCCTTACTTTAGCCCCACAACCAGCTGTCAACCAGAAGCTTTTCAGCAAACCCCTCCAGGCACAACCCCCAGCTCCCAGCCTTACCCAGCACATGCTCTGCTCCAAGCACCAGGCAGCACCCACAGGGCAGGTGGGAAGGGAAAAAGGACCACGCTGCAGACTTTTCTACCAAACTTCAGCTGTGCCTCAGCCAGCTCAAGCCTGGCTCCCTGCTGTGGCTGGGATCACCCAGCTGCCAGCCATGCCCAGCCAGTCCCCACAGCTGCATGCTGAGGACACCAAGCATCTTTAGGAAGCATATTTATAATTTACATCAAGGGAATGCAGAGTGAGGGCTGTAAGTCAATGGTATTTCCCTGGGGTATCATGGCCAAGCAGCAGCATAACTCTTCTCCTCCTACCTCTGCATTTCCCCTTCTCCCCCACCCCAGTTGTGCTGCTTTATGTTGTCAGAGGAGTGCCCAGAGCAATAAGCCAAGAATTACTAGCTGGTTTTTTGTGCACACAGTAATTCTGTGGCCATTTCAGGAATACTGTAAACACCACTGTATTTTATTAGAGCAGGATTTGTGTAAAAGGCAGTTGTAAACCCCATAATGGGAGCTTTATGGGCCAGACTCAATAAAACCTCCATCTGCAAGATAATTTTATTGAATCGGGCTGCTCTGAAATTGAAAAGTTTATGGAGAAAGGGAAAGTGTTTCCCCATGTTCCTATTTACTCTTTGCCTATAAATCCACACTCAGCACCAGGCCTATCTGCAAGTGTGCACACATCCAGCTTCTCCCCTTGCCATGAGATAAATCTCCCCATGCAGTTACCTCTGGTTATCCCATGGCTGCTGCCTGCCCAGGCTCAGGCCTGACAGCCAGTCCTGCAGCAGGAATGGGAGGAATGTGATGCCACTGAGGCAACAAATCCTTGCTGCCCTGGCTGTGCCAGGCTGCTCCTGCCCACAGGAGTGGGAGCAGGGCAAACCCTGCTTTCTCCTGTGCTCCCATCCCTCCTGCAGCTGCAGCTATTGCCTGGCCATTGTTATACACTGGGGAGGCTGGTGCCTGGACCCTTGCAGGGAAATGGAAAATGCCTGTCCCCAGCCTGGATCAGTGCTCCACATTCCATGTGGGATAACACACCAAGCATCCCCCAAATTCAGTGTGTGCTGTGGAAGCAGTTACCAACCCACCCAGTGAGGCACAGACCAAAGGAGGGAGAGCAAGGAACATTATTTGTGCTTCTCAGCACAGACTGGAGCAATGCACATCTCACATGTCCAGGCTAGCCTGGCTGGAAGATCATCCTTCTTCCTCATGGTCTCAGACACAATGCTGCCAAGGCAATGAGTTTCTGTAAAGTGATTAACACCATTCCCAGATCCTGTTATGGTGATATTCCCTCTTTGACCTCCAGCCTTGGCCTGGACTAGAGGTATATTTTTGAAAAGAAGTAGAATTCCACAATATAAATTAACCAACAGAAATTATGTTTATTATGGTATTGTGCAACAATAAACCAGCCTTCCCTCTCAAATCAGATAAGCATGTTTTAAAGACCAGTTGGTTCCTTAGAAAAAATAGCAATGTAATACCCAGCAGAGCACAACACTGCTTCTCACACCAGCTCAGGGCAGGGAAAGGTCCATCATATGATTTATGGGACCACCTCCCTTCTTCGGATGCCAGGTTTCAATGCCATGGCAGTGAATCCTGTCATTCAGCATTCAGGTGCTGTCATTTATCCAGGCTCAAGGCTGGTTCCTTCCTTTCCCAACCCAGCAGCCAGGGACTTGTGTGATGCCTTGAGGGAGCCCAAGTCCCAGCTGTGAATTAAACAGTTGGTAGTGCCTCAGCATGTGACCCTGGGCATCACTCATCCCACTGTGGAAGGGAAAAACAGGATGATTTCATATCCCTTCTCCCTGTTTGGCTTTGTGACAATTCCCCTCAATGCCTGCTGAGCAACAGGCTCGTGCTGCACACCAGGGGAAGGCAGAACAGCTCCTGACAAGGCGAGTTGAAAGGCTTATGTGGAGCGTGTTACAGCTGAAACATACTGGTAGGAAGACAACGCTGTCATTTAAAATTGATTAAACTTCCATATAAACCACTTGCTTTTTGTGGGAGCACATCTGCCCTGTGCAGCAGCCTGTGGCAACTTGCTGGCTGACAGGATGGAGCCATGCTGGGGATGCACCCCAAAACTATCCTGTTGCAAAGAAGAGGGCCTGCTCTGCCCGAGGGCTCCTTGGTGGGTCCTGCAGGAGGGCAAGATCTTAAAAAGAAAGTGTTGGTCTTGCCTGGAGCTGTGGCGGCCAAAAACAGGCTGTGAGGGATGCAGTGCACTGTGTAGGTTGGTCTCCAATGCTTTCTCTTGGCACTAAGGAAGGGAAATGGGAATGAACCTGCTGGATGCTTTCCCAAAGAGGCCCCCCCAGTCCCCTACTCCTGCCCTAATGCTGGAGAGCCAAGGGGAACTCCTGACACTCTGAAAGAACAACCTGAAATATTCAAAATGCCTGCACTACTATTAGTCATTTTACGTGTTCAGAGTATTTTAAAAGCAGATCTATTTTTCTGGCATCATTTCTGGATCTGAGACCTCCCTCTCTCCATACCACCATAACAGAGACACTGCAAAACCCCTGCCAAATGTTCCATTGCCTTACACGTCGCACAGTGGCCAGGAGTGTGTGTGGAGAGAGGAGGGAGCTCATTGCTCTGGAGACGTCCCCCCGCAGCCGGCACCGCTCACCCAGCAGAGTGTCTCGTTAAACTGAGATTATTTATTTATAGGGCACAACCAATAATTGAACATTATTATTAAGGCTGTAAAGGGAAGGGTTGGAGGCACTAAAGGACTGTACTGGAAACATTTACTGCAGAAGTGATGGCCCAAAATATGTCACCAGTGAAGGATTAGGAAGCACTCTCTCCTCTGGGTCTCTGCCTGTTTCTTTTTTAAAATCTGGCATTTCTCCTGCACGAATCTGAGCCGCAGACTTCCTGGAATCACTTCTCCTACATACAAGCCTTTGTGCACTGGAGATTATCAGATTATTGACTTTGGGATTCCTAATTATATCAACTTGACTGGTTGATGAATTGGAGGTGGATAGCTTTGCAACCAACGCAGTTCTTGGGGGGGGGTGACAACTAGTTGGAGTCATTTTCCTTCAGCAACTACACAGGGAGAAAGCTGAAATATATTCTGCTCCTGCTGAGGAACAAACCCTAAAGACACAGTTCACTGATTGCTGGGATTTAGTGTCCCCACCTTATAAACAAACAGCAGCATTGCTAAGAAGGCTCCTGTGCCAGCCCAGCCCTGGTCTGTGTGGAGTGAAAACCCCAGGGATGAGGGAGCAGCTCGAAGTTCAGGCATGAAGAACCACATATGCCACTGTCCTCCACCTGGAGAAGACCAATCTGCTCCACGACTTCCCTACAGGGCTGTGGGGTCTTCATGAGGCCATCTGCAGCAGAAAACCTCTGTCTGGCATTTTAGGGCTCTCACAAAAACCATCCCTTGATGCCACCAGCTGGATGGAAAGACCTCACCCCATAGCAGGCAGGAACACCACAGCATCCTCTGTTTGAAGCACAACACTTCATTTAATGCTTAGATTTTTTTTTTAATTGAAAAAATCCAAAAACCAACAACTTGATTTGATTCTTAATGGAAAGATTTATGGAAATGAAATTGGGGTATTTTTAGTGAGTAAAGATAATTTTATAATAACTTGGTTATACAATACTTTAATCCCAAGGAGACAATTTTCTCTCTTTTGCTTTGAAGAAAACCTTTATCTTTTCCATTCATCTTCCATTGATTATTCTAAAAATCCCATTTAGCTCCACCAAATAATGGTATGGTAGTCATTTCTCATTACATTTTAATAGAATAAAGCCCAACTGTATATGAGAGGATTAGATAGCCATTCATTGGGGTAAAGAACACTGTTCCTCCAGATGGCCAGACAGAATCTGTGTAATGCCTTTCCTATTTATTAAGTCCAAAATGTAATGCAAGCTGTTTCACCCAGTATTTAATGGGTCAGCCACAAAGTTGAAAGCTAATGCTAAGGTTGGCAGCATGCATGGAAGAGTTAACAGGCAGAAAACAGAAGCACATACAGAGCATCTCTTCTTGGACTCAGTGAAAAGCCTTGAAGTACAGAGGTACTTACACAAGTAACCTACACAAGCACCTCTAACCATGAGTCAAAGGTTTGAGGTAAGCATTTACTAGGTCCCAAGGGTTTTTTAAATTCGTTGTATAAATTGCTTTCGGCACATGGTCATTGACACACTGGTGATGTGTCTTCCATGGAACAAAAGACACCAACAGGTGCTGCAAAGAGGCTTAGGGGTACCTGGGCTAATTACTGGGTGAACATGGCTTTATTTGGGATGTATCACAGACATACCTGCAGCCCTTTCCCCTCTGGCTGTAGAACAGCCTGGAAATTCTGGCTCTTCCTCTGCAGCCTCCACAGCTTCCCCTTCGTGCCCTTTTCATTTAAGGACACGGGAGCACAAGTTGGACAGACATGTTTGGATCTGTACATATAATCCCTGAATGACTCATGCTGTGACATATGTCACTGCAGCAGAGACGTGCTCCCTTTTGGGCCCGAGAGCTTTTCTAGTCCTAGACTTCCAGCAAAAATAAAAAACAAACAACCGTGGCAGTCTCTACCAGGATCCACACTGTGACAGTGCCCAGAGTCCTGGAGAGCAGCCACTCCCACTCTGTGTCCCCTTCCTCTTGTCTCATGAGCTGCTTTGGCACCAACCACATGTGACCACCACGGGCAAAACCATGGAAAGCCACGGTGAGGTACAAGAGAGGTTTTCTAATAGGTCAAGTCAATTCTCATTTTACTAACAGGCAATGTGCAACAACCCACCAAACACTCAGGTTAATGCCTAAATATAATTCTGTTTCTGCTCCCTCCGGAAAACAACAGGTTTTGTGCAGACTTTACAGGCTGATTATATGTGATTTATTGTGTAACAAGTGTAAACAATATAAAATAAAAAAGGTTATATGGCTGCTCATTTCTTCTTTTGCTTGGTGGGTTCAAAAGCACCTGGGCTTAAAATGCCCCATAATGTAATATAAATGCACACAGAGCAGGATCCAAGTTATTACTGAGCAGGATTTACTCCCTCTAATAACCACAGGGATTTACATTACGGCTGAGTGACATGCCCACATGGGAAGCACTCTGTGAAGGGAAAGTGCTCCTGAACTTAATGTCTTTAAAGCCTGGCTGGCCACTACAGGCACAGGGACTCAACCACAGCCAAGGCTGCACCACACTGCAGCACTGGATGGCAGGGACCACACACCCAGCTCTCAAAGGCAGCGCTGTACTCAGTGTGCACAACATCCGCCCGGGGCTGGGGCTGGGACAAGGCACCTCTCCCAGCCAGGGAGTCCAGCCCCATTCCCAGCTCTCCCAGCATCCCCACCAGGCACCACTGTCCCTTGGCAACATTCCCTGATGGCTCCTGGAACTGCTCCCTCACCTAATTTGTGCCTTTGTACTTCCCATTAGCTTCAGCTCCTTTCCCAGCACTACTCCTGGGCCTGGGCTCCTGAGGAGAATTTTCCTGCTCTGGTGACAGATGCACACAGCAGAACTGAGAGGTTGGAGCACTCCTCTGACCAGAAAATGCTCTGCACCCTGCAGCGTGGCACAGTCAGGGGGCTGCAACCAAACCCTCCCTGGGTCAGCCCTGACGGAAAATGATCATTACAGGAAGGGCTCTTGTCCTTCAATCACGCTCTATTATTTATGACCTAATGATTGCCCATTGACTAGCAGGGATTATACATTCCTGAAGATGTTTCTGGGTGAATGAAAGGGCATTAACCTCATTATTATCACGTCCATGCTCATCAGAGGCCATTAGTAGCTTCCTCTCAGTTCCCTGGGCTCCAGTGCAACTCTCTGGTGTCCTCTGCTGCCTGTCACCTGCTGTCCTACACGCCTGCCCTGGCTCTGTCTCCAAACATGGGGCCCATTGCCTCATCTCAAACCAGTTCTGGATGGAAAAATCTACTGGAGCTGGTTTTGACCTCAACACCCACCTCTGTGTAAAAGGCTGGAATAAGAATTTGCTCCTGGCTAAATATCAGCCCACATGGTAAAAATAATTTATTTTTTAATAATTAAGATGATGGGCTATAAATGAACGTTTGCTTTGCTGAGCTCTGGGAATTCACAGGGAACATTCTGAGCAAGAAAAATTTTTAAAATTAAAACCTCCCTCTCCTCTTCTTTTCTGCCACTCCTCTTCTACTCTGTCCCCAGAGATGGTATTGCTCTCCTTCCCACACTTAAATCATAAAAAGCAACACCTAAACACAACATATTTAGGAAATGCTAACAACATTGTCCTTATCTCACTAGCTCTGAAACACTTCATCTGGACAGGTTAAGTTGTCCTGTTCCCCTGCATCTCCTGTTCCTGTGCTGCTTCACACCTCTTGCCTGTCTTCTTTTTATTCACACCCCTCAATTCATGTTCCATTAAATCTGTACCTATTCCTGCTTCCAAACACAAAGAGAAAAAACTTTTCAAAAATCATGTTCTTGCCTGAATGTCCTCCATTTCCTTCATGGTTCAAAATATTTAATTCTGAGACAACCAGTCATCCTTCCCTTTCTCTCAGCTGCCAGCAGCTGCTGCAAATCTTCTGTGCCACTTCCCAATGTACTTCAAATCCTCCCAGACCCCAGAAAAGAAACAGACACTTGTACAAAACCAATAATGCATCAATATGTTTTTGGCTGTTGCAATCTTTACATCTGCACTGCTGGAGATGAATATCCAGCTTTTTTTTAATCGATAGACTCTGGCCTGTGGAATAAAGCCAGGACCACTAAAATAAGGAAGCAGAGAAAACACAAGCAGAATGGAAAAAGCAATTGAACATGCTATAAACTTAGAATCAGGTGAAAGCTAATTATGGCCATGCTCACTGAAAAGATAAGGACACAGTGAGGGAGATAGACTTATTAATTATTTGTGTTATGGTAGCACTTAGAAGCCCCAATCCTTTATCTGGGACTAGCTGTACTATACACTGCAAACACTTGGATGTATCTTTGGGTAGTGGTACAGAGTTTTAATGAAAATGTGCAAATGTTCTCTTCCTTCACCTTCAGCAGCTTCTGGTTTGTTAATGCTTTTAAAGGAACCCAAGTCCACCATCAGACTCATTCTGAGCAGCTCACAGCATGGTCTAATTGGTCAAATAACAAATAATTCAGCATGAAGGCAGCCTGCACTCCAGGCTGAACTGGGCAAACCCCAGGAAACCCCCCAAAGTGGGCATGAGCTGCATCCACTGCCATCCACATCTCCTGGCATGGGGGACAGGACGCTCACTGCTGCCAACAGAGACGTTTCATCCTCATTGACTCTGTGCAACTTTGATTGCTTTTCTAATTAAGATACATTTTATGGTAATCTACCAAGCCCCTTAGACTAAATCACTCACTTAATCTGTTGTTAGTGCCCATATGTTTACAGCTTTCCAGCCTGCTGCAGCATATTTGCTTTGCCACGGCGCCGGGGAGCTTCGGTGACAGATGAGGCACTGCACAGCCCTTCAGGTGGCACAGGGCTCTGCCACCCACCCAGCCTGTGCACAGACAGATGGACAGACAGCCCTGACACACACACAGCAGTCTGGAAAAGAGAGGAGAGGGAAGGCACAGCACTGCAGATACCCCATGCTGATCACCTGTCTCTGTCTCTACAGATGAGCTTAGCACATCTTTCTCGTTTTCTTTTCTTTCCTCGCCTTTTTTCTTTTCCCCTCCAAAATAAGAGATGGCACACGACAGGGGAGGACTGCTGAAGAGTTTCACAGTCCTGTCACGTCTCTGGCCTCAGAGCTCAGTTACCAAAGAATGTCACTGCAGGTGCAAGGACTCTTTGGAACCTTCTGGTCACATCTGCAAACTAAGGCCAGGCAGAGCCAGATCCTCCATCTGCACTGGACACTGAAGGAAATAAAGGCTGAGTGAGCTCCACAGTCCCACAGGGGTTTGTGTCCCCAGCATCACCTGCAGCCCAGACACACCCATGGGCCCTTCCAGCTTCCTCAGGGCTGGCACAGAGAGGAGGTCATGTCCCCTGGGCTCTCCAGCCATCCTGCCTCCTGTGTGACACGGCTGCAGTGCTGGCAGGCAGCAGCTCCATCTCTTATCTCACAGCAGGCTCCTGCTCTGGCTCTGCATGAGGGAGCAGGGATGCACTGAGCAGAAACGTGGCCCTTCCCTGCTCCCAGTCCAGCTCCCAGATTCCTGCATCCCACAGTGGTACCTCAAGCTCAGGAGGGACACAGAGATCCCAGCTCTGCTCGGACCAGCTGGGCTGAGTCTCCAGCCCACCATGCAAAAACAAGCCAAATTCACAATGTTTGAAACTACTTGTGCTCAGCTTGCTGAGGGAAAGAGACCCCACAAGCAAAATCAGGAAAAATCAAACTCCAGGTTAGGTTGTCATCAACCATCTGATGTTCATGGAAAAATTCCCTGGAAAAAAATGGTCATATAGTTCTACAGGAACTCTTAATCAAGAGTAACATGAAGAATAAAGTACCACCTGCAATCACCAGCACTGACAGGCAGCTGCCACCCAATATCAATACAAATACCTTTCCCCCTGCAGAGTTTCTATTGATCTGAACAGGATCAACAGAGGAGAGGAAAGGAAACTCATTACATCCAAGGACTTGGCTAAAAAAAGAGTATCAGACATTCAGAAGGAGTCAGATATTTAAGAAACCAATTTTTTAAAGGGTTTATGGAATTTCTCTCGGAATTGTTTGAGCTGCTAGAGGAGCAGCCAGAAGGACAGGTCTCAAAGGAAATGAAGCTCCTGGGATCCAAACACCCCTAAAATAATGTTTCAAGCCCTGACACAGCTCCTAGCAGGGGACAGTGATGTCTCCATCCCACTGGCACAAATCTCAAATTTTCAGTGCCAAGGCTTGCAAAGCACCATGCTGTGAACCTGTCCCTGCAGTTGCACCAAGCCTAGTTTGCACATCAGCCTGAAGTCATCTTGCAGAGAGGGTATCACACTCCTGTGGAGGTGATGGAGGCTGCTCCAAGGTCTGAGAGCTGAGGGGGGCTTGGTGGTACTGGGCTGGAGAGCAGCTGCCCCCAGACCTGCTACCACCAAGTAGGTGGAGATGAAAGATCACTGCACGTTGCAGCATGAGGATGGGCAAAAGGACCGAGACAAAACCCCATGGACACAGAGGATTTCTGTATGTATGACAGGATGAGCAGGGCAAGCTCTCCTGTCCCCCTGAGTTTGTGTCAGCCATACCCTGTAGAGACGTAGGGCTGATGGGATCATTTCTGCCCAGCCAAAAGCTCCTCTGCCATGAGAAAGACTTGAAGCAAAATACTTAACCACATTTTCACTTTGTGCCTTAAGTCCCTTGGCTGCTGGCAACCTGCCCTCAGGGACAGGGATGAGACTTGCCCCTGCCTGCAGTCCAACCAGCCATTTCAAGCCACTTTTCCTGCTTCAAAGCTATTAGGATGAGATCAACTGCCTTCCTTAATAAACCACAACCTGGCTTCAGGACAGTCTGGCACCCCTGCTATGATGAGTTATATGGCACAGAAAAAACAGGCCTTTAGTTTTGCAGGGTAGGAGCAGGAGCTGTGCTTTTCAGTCCCCTCCCCTCCTGGGTCACCCAAACACGTTCCCTGCTCACCTCAAGGGCTGCACTGAGCCAGATACCAGGGCTGAGCAAAGTTAGAAACGCCCAACACTGTCCTCAGGCAGGCAGGATCATGCTTAGAAAGTGTGTGAAATGTGCATTGCTCAGACACCCATACCCTCCACACCTGAGGAGCTAAAGGACAGTGAAAAAGACAATTATTGTTATGTGCCTTGTTCTCTGACATGGTGGCACACGGCACATTTCATGTACCACGTTTTCAGTGCCAGGCACACACATTCAAGCTATGCAGCTGCTCTGAATATAATTATGGTCCTTATGAAACAGCAATCACAAAAACACCAGAAAGCCTCTGAACTGAGTGCCCATTAACTCAATTTTCAGGAACAAAGCACATGGGTTCTCCTGTGGAGTGCCCTGGCTGCCTGTGGGATGCTGGGCAGCAGCATCAGCTCAGCCAGGGCACAGACCCAGCAGAGCCCAGGAGCCACTGCTGAGGGGCACATCACCAAATATTCCCATCAGCTGCTCTTCAAGCAGGTGAGAAGGCACATGAACTATTACATTACAAAAAAAAAAGGAGGGATGCATAATTAAAGCTGTCCAAAAGCAGTTTAAAATGACTAAGCAGTTATTGCTAATCTGAAATTTCTCTCTGATTTTAGAAGAGTTTAGCTTGGGCTTACACAACATCCTTACCTTCTCCTGTGGGTTTAATAAACTCAGTTACAGCCTTCTAACATCTTACTAAAGTACACTTCATACATCTATTAGCATACCCTGGTATCATGAGAGTAGCAGACTATTCTAGGTTTAATCTGTTGATTTTCTGAGCAGATACATACTCAAACATGTTCTCATAGCAGCTCCAACTTGTGCTACAGCTGGAGTTCTTAAAGACTTCTGGAGCACCAAAGCTATTGATTCCCATGGATACGGCTCAAGTATGAGAGAACTGAAGTGTCAATAAATTAATCAGTACAATGCTGCAAACTCAAGTATTAGGTAGTCTGAAAGTATTAAAGCTGTACATCTTGTTTTCCTCAGCCTATTACAGTCCCTGACTTGTGCTGCCTGGAAGGCTCACCAGGAACTGTGATGGGAAGAGAGAAATAACTGCACCTCGCTGTTATTCACAGGTAACAAGGAGGTCTCCAAGTTAACCAAGAGGGCTGAGGAATGAGGCTGCTGAGCTGTAAAAGCCAAGGCAGGGAGAAGAAAATCAGAGCAACAGTCTATTGACCTGTACTAATGATGTTACACTCTGAAAAGCAAGCTATTTTCTTAATTAAAGATTTTCTTTATTTCATTAACATATTTTGATGAGGAACATGTTGCTGCCAAGCTGTCATGCTTTAGATTGATCTAAGGTAATAGGCAGTCAGATTTCATACTTCAGCTTGATCAATATTAAATAGCTCTTACTGATTTTTTTTCTATCAAATATTGCAGCATTATTTTGGAGGCACCTTTGATTTAAAATGCCAGAAGGAACACAATAAATAAGAATTCCTTTCCCCTTTAATCATAATTTTTCATGTTTCTGCAGTAAAATGAAGTGCAAAACAAGTTTTCAAAGCAGGCATCCCTCTCTGCAAAGCCAAATACAAACTGAAAATATTGCAACGTATCTGAAAATCACAGAACAATTTGGCTCAGCATGAGACCACAAAGAAGCCAAGCCTAAACACAATTTTGTGGGCTTCACAATTCCTGAAACACCCCACTTCTCCCCCAGCCAGTACAGTTACACAAATAAATAGAGATGCATATAACTTACCGGAGCAAATATCACCATACACATTTACAAAAGGATTTATAATCCAACTTGCGTCTCCTGAAATAAAGCAAGGTTTGTCTCATACTAAAAATAAAGGCTCCCAAAAGCTTCTCACAGGAGAGAGAGAGAGAGAGAGAGAGAGGGAGGGAGGGAGGGAGCAAGCGAGCATCAGCTCCTTGCCTCGCTTTTTATGAAGCAAATAAGGAGAGCAAGAAAATCAATGCTGAGAGAAAGTGAGATGATATACCAATCAGGCAGCAGCCTCAGACTTGTTTGCTGAGGGATGGCAAAATGCTCATATTATTAGACACTGACTACACACAGCCTGAGTGGAGAAACCGTTTCCCCTCAGTGAGGGGCTGATTGCTTTGTGCTGGTGCAGGTACCACCGTGGTGGGCTGGGAGATGCAGCCCCTTCCCACCCACTGCTGGTGCAGCATCACTTTGGCACTCCTGTGTGCTCCACAGAAAAGAACCAGCCCACAGTTTTGGGCTAAAGTTGAAAAAAGCTCGGAGATCCTCCAAAATGTCATTGGAGCAGTGCCTCTTCATTGTGGGGTTTGGGGGCTGATTGGACTCTTACATTTGCAGAGTTTGCTCTCTGCACCTCAGACAGCTGCCCTGCAGCTGCAGCAAGGAGCCCATGCAGAAAGCGGAAAAGACTTCTCAAGTCTCCCAGACCTTCATGTGTGCTGAGCTCACCCTGTGCTTGCACAGGACCAGACCTCCACAGCGTCCTCCTGGCATCTGAGCTTTTGTCCCTTTTGTGTATCAGAGAAAACCAGTGGGAAACCCATGGGTTGGCCTGCACCAAGAGGGAAAATTTTTGTGCTCTTAATCCACCCAAACAAAACCTTTGCCACACCACATGTGTGTTGGGACGAGGAGGAGGATGTATCCGGGCATGAGCTCAGGCACCTGTTTGTGATGTATCAGTGGCAGCCAAACACCACTTCTTTGGGAAGGTGCCACATTTGCTCCCCCCAGCAGCTACACAGACACAAACCCCACACCTTGTCACAGCAAACTTCCTCATAAGAGGGGCTTCAGGCCAGTCCCACATCTCCCTGCTCTGTGTTCAGGACATCAGCATGTCAAGAGCAGGAAGGGATCCATGGATCCCTCTTGGAAAGGTGTCAGCTCTGCACTTACCTCTGCCCCAACACCACTCAGGGTAACCAAGACTAAACCACACTGTGCTGTTTATTGATCAGTGCTGAGCTGATCACTGTTTTACTCTCTTTTCTACCCACAGCATCAAACATTTGCAAATACAAGTGACATAAGGCAGATTTCCCTTTTATTAGGAGACAGAAGTTACATGCTGGTATACAGGTACACCTGTGGGGTGACAGCAGTTCTCTGCGCTGCAAAATTGGAGCACGATTGCTTTTCCCCAGGGGCTTGTGATTTACAGCAAATGCTGGGATTCACAGGGAAAATCCTGGGAAGACAAAAGCAAAGAGGCTGAATTCATCTGATAATAGAGTTTATCTGTGGGGGGCTGGCACTTGTAGCACAATCCAGGTGCAGAGGAGGCTCTGACAACTCTTTATGAGCCTTTCCCACAAGCAGGAGCTGCACAGCCAGGCTGACAGATGTCACTGCTGTGGATGTGGCCCTGTGCTTCCAGCAGACACAGCCTGGTGCTGGTGGATGCTGTAACGAGGAGATGCTGTGATGCTCAGAGTTCTTCAGGCTGAAGCACTGCTCTGCTGCGTGGTGCATTTTAACACACACAAAAACGTTCACCAGCTGCCTGCACACTGCCTGAGCCCCAGCCACGAAGATTAAACACCACAATGACTCTGGTCTGCAGAGCTGGGCAGCATTTGCCTCCCCCTGCACTGGGAGCAGCCCTTTGATGCCTCACCTATGCAGGAGCTGCACGCTGCAGTCACGTTCACGCTCCACGCGTCAAAGGTGACCAAGGACCACACCAAACTCACCACCCACTGCATCAGCACAGTGATGCTGGCTCTCCCACAGCCCTGGGAGCTCTTCTCCAGCCTGTGGGTGCACACGGGTGGAGGATGGCAGGAGGATACCCAGCTTGCCTCAGCTCCCCAGCTGCTGCAGCTCACTGCTCCTGGCCTTCTTCACTGCATTCAGCTCTCCAGCTGGCACTCAAATGTGCTGTATCTCGTGGTGAGCAGCCTCTTGCTGCAAGGTGTGAGAGTAAGTGAAATGCAAACACCTCTCATTTCCTTTTCCAGTGAGAAAATTTATTTTCCCTTCCCACAGCTAACAACTGCTTACTGAAATTCACTAAAGTCATCTGAAAACTTTGAAAAACATACATCAAGAGAGTTTTGCTGAGCTGAGAGCGGCCATATCTCAGCCCTCTAAAATACATGTGCACCTGGGCACCTGTGTGGGATGTAGGGATGCAGCTTTAGCACAATGGGTGGCAGCAGAGGAGGACCTGTCCTGGCACACACCTCCTCCAAACAACACTGGGACACTGACTCCACAGGATACAGAAACCAAGGGCTGCTTTTTTTCCCTAACTGGTAACACACCACGAGTGCTGTGGATCAGTTCTAACACTGCTGAAAGTGAACGTGCTGGTGTTTGCTGACAAGGCAAAACACTTGTCAGGCTGCAGCAGACCCTGCAGCACTGCAGCCTGATCCTTTCTCCAGCTTTATCAGATTTCTTTTCAAAAATTCATCTGAAACACTGGATGGGGCGCTCAGCATCACCAAGCACAAGAAGAGCTGCTGCCAACACCAGCACTGCTATGCCATGTCTCTGTGCTGTAATTTTTACTTCTTTTACTTTTTTACTTCAGAGCTTTTTACTTCTGATTTTTGAGCTAGGAGTTTCAAAGCAAACTAAAAAAACTTCCTGGGATTTAAGCCCCAAACTACTTTAGGTACCACTGAAAAGCAGTGTACATCTAACAGATTTGCATCACCTTCGTGCAAGGTTCATGGCCAGTGTTGCTGAAAGGGAGGCAGTGACACCAGCAGCAGGACAGGCAGCAGCCTGGGGAGAGACTTGTCCCTGGATACAGCAGGACTCAGGGGAGGCATCTGCATGAGGACAGCTCAGGATTACAGAAGCTGGAAAAGATCTCTGAGATCACTGAGCCCAATTAATGCAGCACTGCCAAGCCCACCACTAAACCACATCCCTAAGCAGCACACACACATTGTTTGAACACTTCTAGGGACAGAGGCTCCACCACCTCTCTGGGCAGCCTATTCCAATTTCAGTGAAGAAACTTTTCCTAATATCTGGCTCCCCACCACTCATTGCTGTCTGTTCCCACCATGCCCCAACCCACCACGGAGTATCCAACACTCACACAGGCACTAACTGCCCCTAGAGCCTCTCATTGCTCCATTGCTTTATTCTTAACATGCTTGGTCACATTATCCCTGTTCATGCCTGCTCCTGTGTGTGTGTGCAGAGTTACAGACACCTCTAAAATCACACACTGCACTGTGGGAATGGAGTTTCATCAGTCTAATCATGGAGCACCTGAGCTGGAGCTTTTCCACATCAGGGTTCTCAGCTCTGCCCAAGGATGGATTGCACCCTCTGCCCAGGTAAATCCAGGAACAGGCAGCACCACCAAAGGCCCTTTGGACCATGCTACTGCTTTGGTGGCCACTCCACATTTGGAAAAGTTAATTAATAATATTAAAGTGTCCATCCCACCTGTGCTGCAGAGAAAGCATCCATCAAGGCAGCAGTGGTGTCCAAGAAGGCTGGAGCCTGACAGAGGGGCTGGAGCCCCAGCTGGGAGAGGACAGTCAGCCCACCTGGAGCTGCTGCTGTGAACCACCCACCAGCACAGGGAATATTAAGATAGGCTGCCCATTTGCCAACAGAGATTTTCACATTTCCCTCTCAATCTTTATTTAAATTTGGGAAGACAGAAAATTAACAAAGTCGGAGATCTATAACTGGAAACCATTTGTTTTTCTTGTGGAAATGGAACATTTCCTAATGAACTTCCCCTCCCCCTGTGCCACTCAGATCCGGATGCAAATATTGCTGCGAGTTTATCAATCTGGGCTTGTTTCACGCCGTTTGCAATGCTAATGAGTAAACCAATTTTGACATATTATGTAAGCCAGTTTCTGAAACAGAGATTCTTGGCAGGCCAAATGTAAACACAGACACCCTCTTGCATCCAATTTAAATGAGCATGTTGCTGAAAGCACTAAGGGCTTGATTCTGTTGACTTATTCCTGATTTACTCCAGTGGAAAAAAAAAAAAAGGTGGGGGGGAGAAGAGAAAGAAAACTAACAAAAATACCCCTTCAATTCAATTCCTAGTGCAGCAGCAATTTGCAAAATGGATCTAATTTTGTAGCAAGGAAAAGTGCTGGAATAAGCTAATACAGGGTGGTGACTCGGGCACTGTGTGAGCATCAGCACAGCACACGCCTGGGAGCACACATGCCATTCCAGATGGAACTGAGGGGGGAGATGACAGCTCTCCTCTCCCTCATCCCCCCAAGCCAAAATTAGGCCCAGGTAGTGGCCCACGGGTTGGACCAGCCCCAGAAGGTGACTCCTTCCAGCCTCCTGCTCTTCCACCACAGCACTGCAGAAGGATAATGCCTATGGGGGGAGCAGACACAGTCCAAGAGCAGCACCAGCTGTTTTGAGCTGCCTCTGTACCCCACACAAAGGCCAGCAGGAACCCAGAACACGCAGGAATATTTGTTTTAGCAGACACTGCAAGTCTGAACTTCACCAGCACACGTCCAGGTGTCAAGACCCCACACACTACTCACTTGTACACCTGGCTCAACCTGGCAACAGGCCACAACAGAAAGTCAGACACTGATTAATGGATTATATCCACCTTTTAAAGAATAGCACCAGAAAAACATGCTGGAAGGTACCCACTTTGGATAGCAACCAGCAGAACAACTCCCAGTGACATGGGGATGAGCTGAAAGTCACAGGCTCAGAGGCAGGGGTAGAAAATAAAAAAGACAGGGGATGCATTTTTAAAAGCCCCTTAAAAAAGCCTCTACAGGAGAGATGAACATGATTTTATTAAAGTGAGGAAGGGCTGAAATAAAATCTTTCATTTGCACTTTTCCCAGCACCATCTGGAGCCCTTGCATCTGCCAAAAGCACGGCGCGTTTCTCCGACCAGGAGAACCAAAGGGCTTAGAGGCAAACCTGGAGGTGGCCTTTGCCCTGCTATCAGCTCTGGGCACCTGCACAGTGCCTTAAAACTGAAACACATGTGTGAATTTGAACTGTGATGCTCCTGCCATGGCAGAGTAAAAGCAATAAAATCAGAGACACGCTGTGCTGTGAGATCGGGTGTGCTGCCACAGAATGTATTTATTGAGAGTCAGAGATCCCACCAGGCGCCAGAGCTGCAAAACACCACCTCACATTAAATTCCCTGCACAACATCACAACCAGGATACCATTTATCATTCCTGGATCTTTTACATGACAAGGTAAAGGAGAGGAAAAGAAAGAATACTTTTAATCTCCAAGCAAATATCCCATCCTGAGCTTTCAGTGGTGGAAGCAAACCTGAGAGTTCCCCCCTTTGTGCTGTGCTGCACTTTCAAGCTATGATCATAAGCAGCCAAATGCCACACATTTGTTGGCTCATTAAGTTTCACCCTGCAAGTTTAACAACTGTGTATTTCTAAAGTAATTCACGTTTTTATGCCATAAGAGAAAACTTACTGCTGTCTAGACACAGAGGGAAAAAAAAAAAAGGACAGTGCTTGAAAGGAGGGCAGCAGACAAGGAAGCATCACTTGGGATGTGAACAACAGGGACATGAGATGCCTGTACAGCCCCAGCACTGCAGGGCACAAATCCCAGCACTGCAGGGCTGTGGAAGAGCAGCAAAGACTGGGAAGAGAAGATGCCCTGCAGATCCGAGGGCGCTCACAGATTTTTGTGCAAGTCCAGCTCTTTGCCAGCCAACAAACACCCCCACTAACCACTCTGCCATCCCAGCACAGAGCCCAAGGTGGGAGAAAAGCCCAGAATCACATCACAGCATGGGCTCCCATCCCAGCGGGGAGACAAAGGCTGCAAGCAACCAGTGCAGACTGATGTGCCATAGCACCTCCCTCCATCCCTCCTGCTTATCTACACCTGGCACACTAGAGTAACAGACAGGTAAATGGGGATTTAATTCCTAACATCTCATTTTTTACTGTAATTTTAAATGATTTGGAATAACTCCTGTGGTTAGAAGTCCAACTGTTATTCAGAGTTAGTCAATTTGGAAAGCTCTCACTGTCCACTCAAGCATCCCCTGGATTCCTCATGCTCAGAAGAGTGTTACTGCCATTCCCTCATTCCTAGTGCTTTCTGCATTTTTAAAGCATTTTCCCATTTCTGCATGCTTTAAATACCAGATACTAAAACCATATGAAGAACAATAAGACGGCCAAATGGATACCGACTGGATGATGAAAACAGTACGAAATAAAAGAGAATCAGATTATTTTCTGTTGTAATTTTTATAGCTATTTAACAGGAAGAATGAAAAAATCTAATTACTGTCAACTGTAAGTTCTCAGCTACCCAGCCAGCAGTGCGCTGTTATTAAACTACTGTATAATTGCCTCTTTTACTCTGCTTCCCACAGAAGTTGTGTTATTTCACTCATAGTTAAACTCATAATATTGGCTTCATAACTAATCCTGTCAATCGAAATCCCCGGGGGCTGGTGCAAGGATAAAAATAGCAAGGAGTTGTTTCTTCCCTCAGCTTTTTTCAAAGGCCATTTCTGCAGGCACTGGGGCTGCAGCTGCCAAGGTGCCACCACTGCCCTGTGAATGCTGCTCCTACAACTCAAGGGAACACAGAGGGGAGGGACAGGTCCTTCCAGCAGGAGATTCAGTCCCTTGTGCTGTGTGCACCCCAGGAGAGGCCAGTCCTGCCCATCTCTCCCTCCTGACCCAGGCAGCTCAACTGAGGTATTTGATGTTGCATAGTTGAATCTCACCTCCAAGCCCAGCTGTGACTGCCTACCCTGGGACTCCCTCCCGGCCCTGAGGTTGAGGTGACACTCACAAAGCCTAAAAACACAGGTTTGCTCCTTCCCCAAACACTGGGACAGAGTCTCACATAAAAAACCCCACCAAGACAGCCAGCTACCTGTGCAAGCATCAAAGAGACACACTAAAATGTCTGTTGGACTTCAGGATCTTAAAGGTCTTTTCCAGACTAAATGATTCTGTGCTTCTCTAAGACGAGTACAATTTGTCTATGCACTTATAGGAAACTGCAAAAAGCACCAGATTTTCAGCCATCCAAATAGTTGAGCTCTGTCTGAAGCTTTACTTGTTTCCTGTACATCCTGGATTGATGTCCCTTGTTAATTCATGGCATGGTCCTTTCCTGGAGACGGCACTGGGTTTGCTGTAGAAGACACAGCCAGGGTCTCCTGCTCTCTCCTCCAGCATGTCCTTCCTTCCCTGTGGAATACTCCTCTTGCCCAGGACATAGAGGGCCTAAACTCACTGTCCAGCTCAGGTTTGGGATGAGGTGGTAGGGCTGGAAGGGGTGAGGGAAGGCAGATTTGGCCTCACACTCATCCCTACAATCTGTCTCTCTAGAGACAACAACCCTGTGCTGGGGTTGCTCCCTTGTGGGCACGCACAGAAACTGCTGAGAGCTGGCATGGAAAAGCTGGGAAACAACACATTTCCCAAAGTGGTGTCCCAGAGGAAGGTGCCCATGCCAGGAGGGACCCAGTGCCAGGGCTCTGTGTGCACCTGGACCAGCTCCAGAGTCATCTCTCTTGCCTGGAGGAGCCTCTCCCTGTGCTGGGGCTGACACACACAGACAAGAGCCCAGAGCACATCAGCACACTCACTGCACCACCATGTCCTTGTGGGAATCAAGGGAGACTGGCTCATCTGAGGGGTTTTTCCTCCTGGGAGAACCACCACCCCACCACTGCAGCCAGAGACAGGGTACAGCATCCCAACCTTCACTGGCCTGCTCCTGGAGCCGTCCTTGGGATGGACAGCAGCAGTGTCCATCAACACAGGAGTGAGAGAAACAGAGCACCAGTTTAAAAATGTGTAAAATAAAAATTGCTAACCCTTTCTCTTACCCTACAGCAAGGATAGACCAGCCCCAGCATAATGCTCTGAAGCCACACAGGAAACTAATGCTTCCCATGCAAGCCTGAGACACCCTGACACGAAGCCCAGAGGGGCCCCAGGGTTAAAAATCCCTTGTGTGCACTGTCAGAGCCCTCAGGGAAGCCAGCTCTTCCCTGAGCTGCATTGCTCTATTCTCCCCCCACTTCTAAACTTGCTTCACTTTAAGATAAGAAGATGGAAAAATCATTTTTGCCATTGCTTGGGCAGCCAAGCAGTACCACGGCGCTCCCAGGCAAACCAGGAGAGCTCCCACCACGTCCAGCCTGGAGAGCCCTGGTGCTCCCAGGGGTTGGGGACTGCCTTGGCTGACAGAGCTCTCTGACAGAGAGTAGAGATTTAAAATAAACATGGCCCAACACGGTGTTGGATTTCTCACCCATGGTGTTTGTGCAAATGAACCCTCAGGCTGACAGACCTCCTTACTCTGAAAGCTGCAAAGACACAGAGAAACTGTGTTATGGCCAAAGCCACCCTAACGGTGGCACTGTCAGTGAGCTGCCACCTCCCTGGCAGCAAGCAGAGCCCACAGCCTCAGCTGTGCCAGGCAAGGCAAGGACAGAGGAGGGAAGCACCAACACACCAGGGCTGAAGCAAACCCACCAGTGTGACTGAGAACTATCCCTGTGTCCAAGTACAGGAGGAGAATCAAAGATAAACAAGGAGAACTGAGGTTGCCAAGCACAGGAGCAGCAAAATCTCCTATTGTTCCTACAAGTGGCAGTGATGGCACAGCACACAGAGGAGCTCATAGTGACAAAACAGATCTGGTGGCATGAGCCAGCCTGCCTCAGTGGAGGTGACAATGTGTATGTGCCCTCTCTGGATGCTCAGCCAGGTCCTCGAAGAGAACATGGCAAAGCAACCACTCTTATAAGCACCTTAATATCAAGATCAACGTTCTTGGGGTCTGATTCTTCAAAGATTCAAAACCTGCCAGAGCTCCCAATCTTCCTCCATCTCCTTTTGACTTTACTGCTTGTGGTGTGTCCGTTTAAAATTTTCAACTCTTCATCCTCAAAGAAGAGGAATGAGGGTCCCTGGCTGTCCTGTGATCCTCATGAGGTGACACTGTGTTTTGATGAATTCCTATCAAACAGCAGTAGATTCTTCAGGATGAATCTGGAAGAGGAGAGCACATGCTGTGTAAACAGTGGGTAAATCAAGGCCAGCCCCACTTTCCCATTTGCACAGTGACCCAAGCATGCAAGGAAACGTGTGCAGGGTCTCTGTATCCCCCAAATTAAAGTACTATGGATAAAAGGATGAAAATGTGTTTCAATCGACTCATTGGTCGTGAAAAAAAGAAGTACATTACTGCTTCCATAAGTTCTAATTATCAGTGGATTTTAGATACAGGAGGAAAGCATTCAGCTTGCTACCTATTTTTCATTAAACATAGTTCAATCAAAGAAGCCATCAGCTTTCCTAGATGGAAGTAATTAAGGAGAGCACGGGTTGTTGTGTTTGCAGTGGAGACAGGAGCCTTCCCCTTGGCAAATCGTATGCTCCCAGATGCATCCAACCCACCAAAAGCTTTCAGCCAGCTGTTAGCCCAAGGCTTGTTCCCAGATGTGGGACACTCTGCTGCTCCAGCAATCAACCCACCCACTGCTCCAGCTCCATGGGATGTGCAAATCCCTCTCCCCTACAGAACTGCATCCCCTACACAACTGCTTCTGAGAAGGGCACACCACAGAGCTGCCCCTGTGCCAGTGTACAGGGGAGAGGAGACATCTGTGTTTGCCCATCTCATGCTGCAGCACCTCAGGTGCCCATCTCAAGCATCCTACACTTGCACTCAGCTCTGTAATGGATGAACTTCTAGTCACACCTAAAGAAGTAGGTGGTCCCTTGTAACACAACCAGGGAGCTCTGAAGAAACTCCACATGGAGAACAAAGCTGAAGGAAAGCAAGGGTTGGGCCATGTGGTGAAAGGTTAAACCTCTCTAATCAATGTCCCCAAAAGTGCAAGTGTGGGATGCTGTGCTGGGGACATCTTCAGTTCTGTCTGAGACACGTTGACTACTGCATGTCATCAGGGCGTCTTGCATTGTCCCGATGCTCAGAAAAATCAGTCATGCCCATAACAGAAAGCAACTCAGCCAATGCAAACACCAGGCAATGTCTTACCTGAATCACCATCAGCAAGGCTCTTCCAAACTCCAGCTTCAGGAAGGTCAGGGGCTGAGGTACTGTATTTCCCCTGTGAACGAAGGTGAGTGGTGCATTTTTTAAGTCTCATGTAGGCAGCCACACAAGTGCTTTAGGCTGCCCTTCCCTGTGGCTCGCAGAAGACTGTCCTTGTCCAACCAGCAGAGGCTTTCTGTGCAAAACAGCTCACTCTCCTTGGGCTTTTGCACATTTTGTGTGTGTGAGATTCAAATATTGGTTATTATTTCTTGAAATGAGAACCCCCCGGAAGCAGCACTTGGTTTACATGGAAGACAACATTCTCCAGTAATTTCCATTAAAGCATTCCACAAAAGTCTGGGTGTTTAGTACATGCTTGTTGGCAATTTATGCAAATCTAGTCTACAAATAATCTTGACAAATAATGCTGAGTGAATTTGAGCTGAGGCTGTCTGAGATCACAGGTGTTAGTTAGGTTATCAGACACAGTGGGTGGCATGTTAATGTGTTCACGTCCTAACTAGTGGGTATAAGTGAGAGGCTTGATCTACAACTGAAAGAAAAAACTGAAAGAAAAATTGAATATAGAGCACAACAGATATTGCTGAACAGATTCGCATGTGGGCACTTGATTTATCACAATGCCTACATAAATATGTATGGAGCAACTGTTTCAGAGAGGCCCCATGCATGGACAAGCCTGTAAAATAAGTTTTCTGATCTAAATATTAAAATTGCCCTTTGGCAACTAATATAAATAATAGTCTCTTACAAAATCACTGTTTCAATTAATTTTACTGGCATCACCTTTATCTGTGCAAGAAGGAGAGAGAAGCATCAAACAGGCCTGAAAGCCAGCAAAATAAATTCAGAGTTAATTTCAAGAGGTCTGCTTGTCTCACAGTTCAGAAAATGCACCATGAGATGGAAAAACAGGTTTAAGTCCCATCTCTGCCAGGGTCTAATTTCTCTCTGTAGAAAAGTAGGATGTATTTCTTGCAGCAAACACAAAGCATTTTCTCTAACTTCAACGAACAATCATTTTTTCTGAGCAGTTACATCAAACAACTTACATTTTTTTGCACACTCCAGTAGCTTTGTTTCACTGCAATTGTCATTGTTAAAAAAACCCTCCAACAAAATAAAAAAAACTACCTTCCCCCTTCCTTAAACCTATTAGAAATGTCATTCACATTACCCTGTGGAAGTGAATTGAACTATTCCCAACAGCCACTCAAAAAATACATAATCACCATAATTACTGGTGGCATCTAATTAACATTCAGCTTCCTCTCTACAGCAGCTACAGCTGGACACTCAATTTATTTCAACCTAAAACTAATGCTCTCCTAATTATTTTCCATCTCACTGAGCATCCCACCTGTGCCCGTTTCCACCGACGGCTCCGTCTGGCACAGCCTGGGGAGCTCAGCCTGGAACAGCCTTGCTAACAACTGCCCCATGCAAACACAGGGACCTGCTCCCACTAATTACACAGCTCCTGGCTCTGCTAGCCTGCTTCACCAGGATTCACAAAAAAACAGGAAAAAAAAGGAAAAAAAAAAAAGTCCAAGCAGCTGCAAAAGGCTGCCGCCGTCCCAAGGGATGTTGTGCTTTGGGTTTGATAGGATGGAGTGGAGGATAAATGAGCCCATAAAATGCACATTCCTCTGGTTTGATGCTGTGTGCTGTCTTCCAGAAGGGCATGGGGTCAGGGTGGGCACACCAGTGGTCCAAAAGCCTGGCACATCCTGGTGCTGGTCTCCAGGCTGGGGAAAACCCTCTGCTGCCACCTTTGTTCTCCTTCCTTGGCCACTCTGTTGCAGCAAGAGGAACAAAACTGCTCAACCCAAATACTATTTTAAAAATAAAGACAGCTAGGGATTACACAGATATAGCAGCCTGCTTTTATGAACTGCCTGGCATCAGTCACTCTGAATAAAATGAAGTACATGCAAATCTCATGATACCTTAGTTGTTTCAGTCTACTCCTAGCCCTTTCCACCCCCATATCACTCATCAGGCAACTTTTTAATTCACTTTCATTTTTCAGACATGCATCACCTCTTGTTAGGAAAAATAATGTCTTCTGTTGCCATCTAGATGAGCTCCAACTCATTAGCTCTGTTTCTTTCCAGAACTCACCTAAAACTTACTTTCTTTTTTGCTCAGTCCTCTCTCTCTTTGCTATTAGGTTTCTACTTGTATTTTTTCAGTCTGTAACAATTGTAGCACTCCTAGGAATGATGATCTGCCAAATGATCTTGTAATTGCATTCATATTTGAGCTTTCATCATTACAACTAAATACATAAAGGGGAATGAGAAGGAAGCTGACAGTTACTGGGGGAAGCTCTTGGCTGAACTTCTCCTGAACTCAGGAATTACTAACGCCTCTTTCTTTCCCTTCGCCCCCACATTAATTTGTCAGCTCCAGGGTGAATCTCTGAAGGCACCAAGAGGCCTCTGCTCAGCATGGCCAGCTGGGCTCACAAAACCCACAGTGACACAGTGTTTGCCCCCAGTCCAAGTGGGTAAGACAAGTTAATGATGTTCAAAATCAGTGGGGAGAAGGGAGAAGCTCAGACAGCACAATCTTGTAGACTTCTCTTGCTTCAGAGACCAAGGAGAAAAATACTGCAGGTCAAGAGGGGTCTTAAGAGTTGTCAGAGATGGCCTGAGTGTCAAGGGGAAAAATAAATCAGTGCATGCATATTGGAAGGTTATTTATGCAATAGTCAGGTGGTTACGGTTTTGATACCAAGGAAAGAACTCCAAGCATCAGTTAGGGTCAGAAATTCAGTATCTTCAGGCTGTGCACACAAATTTCTCCCCTCTTTGTCACCTGCTGACCAGTAAAGTGCCTTCAAGTAGAATTGTCCAGACTTCCCCAAACAAATTTTCAATTCCACAAAAGATAACCTAATCTTGGCAGCTGACCTGTAAAGCTTTTGAGATATGGCTATAGGGAGAGGACCAAATTTTATGAAAATGCCCTAGTTCTTATCAGTGCAAACCAAGATAAGATGGATCAGAGAATTAAGTCCCAGCATTTGCTAAACTCAAGAGCTGCCCATGTGCTTCCCCACTTGTCCAGGAGCACTCAAGTTTGAAGGACTAACTGCAAACCAGTGTATTTTTCTTTTCCACATCTCCAGCCAGCAGAACATTGCTAAGATTCCCTAGGTGAACATCTTACATCTCATTTACCTTCCTGGTGAAGCCCAGGTTTGCAGACACCTGGTTTTTGGGCAGCTGGGTTCCCCACACCAGCCAGGCTCACACCTCCTGCTGCACATTATCTCTCCTGGAAAGGGCACTCAAAGCACCAGCAAGGAAAGAGCCCTTGCAAACCCCAGAGGTTCTCAACTGGCCCAGCAGAGGAGGAGGGATAGGTGGATTCTCTGGTGTCTGGTTGTACATACACCATTTCTGCAAGTACTCTCAGCAGGGGCAGTGTGGGACTTGGGAGATTCCATTTATTTTTTTTTCCATTTATTTTTTTATTTACTTTTACAAAACTTCCAGAAATGCAGATTCTTTGAAACCCCACTATCCTACCCCATCAAGCTGAGGCTGTCCAGCAGGTTCACAATGTATTTGTACCCCTTGTCATGTTGCAGGGTGCCAGCCACAACCAAATTATTTCATCTGATGCTTGAAGACAGGACTTACAGATGATAAAACAAACATCTCCTTCAAACTAATAGCCCTCTGCAAAAGCCAAGCAGGTAGCAACTTATCACTTCCAACCTCAGCTAGCACTCACTTGCACTCCTAATTGCTTTTAGCCTCTTCTTGAGACAATTAACTCCATACCCACCCCCTGACACCTTCTCACTCCAAAAAGCAGTTCCCAGTTCACTGCCACAGGGCTCTGCATTTGGATCTCAGGCTTCTGCCTTTATTCCCTTTCCTCTGCAGGGCTCTGCATGTGTTTGTGTCTGGGCATGTGTTTTCTCACCCTGATGAATTCATTATTTATGGGGCTGAAAGAGCAAAGCTGCTGAAATCATTTAGCTCTTCTGCATGTCTCCCAAAGGCATAACAAACATAATGGGAAAGCAAATATCAGGCTAAGCTGGGTTCTTTGGGGGAGAGCACAGAAATGAACGTGGGGGTGCTGTGCAGCAGGGATGCCAATAGATGCCATGCTTTCCTGCCTGGCATGGGGCTAAATCCCTCCTGTCCTGTTCCAGCTGCTCGTGGGGATGCCCAGAGCAGCCTGGACCAGCACAGGTCAGCGTGCTCCAAGGGATGCCCTGTGCTCCCTGGCTCACTGATGTGCTCAGCTTTACCAGATCTGGCAAATGGCACTAGAGGGCAGAGCAGTTTACCCTCAGCATATCTGAGACAAGGGAAAAAACTCAAGATTTTCAGGCAGCTTCTGAATTCTCCACAGTCCTGTCCAACACCAAAAGCCCGTTAATACACAAAACCCACCAAATACATTTGCACTCAGAGTGACAAGCACAGGCATTAATGAGCCAACTGAGAGCCTGCAGTTCCTGCTCTGTCTTTACTAAGCCTGAAGACCTGGAGGTGTGTGACAGCCTCTTGCCAAGGCAGCAGCAGCTCTGCCTGGGCCTGCCCTGGCTCTCTGCATTCCAGGGTGCACAGGGCAAGACAAATAACGCAGGTCCCTCGACAGCAGTGGGGGGTAAAAAAGCCTGATCTCTTCCCATCACTGATGCAGATGAAAAGGCTTTACTCATCAGGAAGCTTTGATCAGAGACCAGAAATTATGGACCATGCTGCCACTCTGCTGCCCAGGCTTGCTGTTAAGCATCTCAACAGATGGAAAGTGCTTCCAAGCAGGTGAAACCTTCAAGGTTGTAGCTTTTGTTCTGAGCAGATGACCAGAGGCTGAGAGAACCCCTGTAAGAGGGTAAACAGAACTGCTTCAATGCACATCTACCCCATGAATCACAGGATGTACATTCCAGAGGGCACCTCCAACAGCCACCACTACATCTCTTGGACCTCAGCTCACTGCACTTGGCTCAGGAGGGGTGGGAGGGACTGTAATTCCCAAAACTGACACTCTTGTGCTGTTACATGCAAAGGTTTTTGGATGGTGTACATTTGCTAACCTCAATAGACTTTTCCACAGTGTCCTGGTACTGAGAGCTGCCTTGGATGAGGATTATGGCCTCAAGAACCCCACTCCAAACCACTCACAAATCCTTTTCTTATTATTTCCCCAGTGCACAGAGTGTGTTTTTCTTTATTATTATCAAGATCAGTCATCCTGCAGGCCTGTTGAGTAAGGAAGCAAAGGAGTCTTGCCCCAAAAAGTCACTGCTCCTTCCAGAGCCTAAGGAACCTGTTCATGAAGTACCACACTGCATCCTGCTGCCAGTGAGGGTACTTCATAACTAAATCTCTCGAGAGGGCAAGGAAAATACCTGCAAAATATAACTCAGAGCACAGTGCATTAATGGCTTGGGCCACAGCTTAGAATAATGTTGGCTATCTTAATAGCGTGAAAAAAGGTCTATTAATATTTAAAGAGAAGGAAGGAAATAATACGGGTTTCAGGTCTCAGTCACATTTTGTCCCTTGCCACAATCACTTTATTCCACATCTTTTCCTCCTGGGCACACCCTGCATCTTCGTCTTTGCAGAGGAAAGGCAGTGCATTGTCTTATTTTTGTGCAGAATTTGATTTCAAAGTAAGTCATCATTGCAAAGAGGCTTGAAAGGACCCTCGGAGCAGAGACCAGGCAGCTCTATCTATTCTGGCAGAGGTTTATCTAACTTCTGACTCCCAGTGACTGCAACTCCACAACTTCCTGGGGCAAAACTACCCCAGTGCTTCTCCATCTGCTTCTTAAAATTGCGTATTTCTTAATAGCATGTCTTCTTCTCCCCACCAGCACAGACAAGAAAACTGCCCATTTCAGGTGACAATCACCTTGTATCTGCATATCCAGATAATTAACAAACTGATTTTCTTCTATCATGAAAGTAATTTTAAGGAATACAAGCTTTAATAAACAGCACATTCTATATGAAAGAAAAATAAGTTGCTTTATTTGTAATCTAACTAATTAATTATTTTCTTAAACTATTTGCATAGTTTTGTTTAATTTTGTAGGAACCTAAAATTGAGACTGAGATCAAAGAGACTGATTTCACCAGATACAATAGGTTTTCTAGAGCTCTGCAAAGCTCTACCATTGCCTGAAGGGGTTTTAATTCAGGAAAGACCTTTACATTTCCAGCCTGCCGCTTTCAGTTAAGACTAATAATTACACTTGTAAGTGGAGTGCTGGCTCTTACCTGGACTGTGATTTAACACCCAGTTTGGAGGTCACACCTTGTTGTTCACACTGGACAACTCTGGGCTAGGGTTAGAGATGTTTTATGAGCCAAGTCACTTCCAGTATGTCATGGTTTGATACTGGCCAAACACCAGGCACCCATGAAAGCTGTTTGCTCACCATTTCTTGCTCTCAGCTGGGCAAAGGAAAGGGAAAAAAATTAGCAAAGTACTCATGAGTTGAGATGAGGACTGGGAAAAAAACACTCTAAGGACAAAACATGTTCAAATTTAAAGACATAAAGTAAATTTATTATTAACAGAGTCAGAGGAGGATAATGAGAAGTAAAATAAGTCCTTAAAACACCTTTTTTTCTCCCAGCCCCTTCCCTCCTTCCTACCCAGTTACCTCTCTAACTGGACCAGCAGCATGTCCATCTTCAGAGCCATCAGAGATGGGCTCTGTTGGACATGGTGGAAGGTTCTAGCAGCTTCTCACAGAAGCCACCACTGTGGCCCTCTCCTGCTACCAAAAACCAGGCTGTGCCACATCAACACACAATAGATGACACCACAGCTCATGTTCTGGAGTAACTCAAAGTGCAAATAACAAACAGTGCCCAGAGAAGGAAAGAGTGAGAAATAAGGGGGGAAAAAACCCCCATGTTTGTATGTTTAATTCAGCTAATCACATAGTGTTAGTATAGTATTTTATTAAAATTTGTTTCCATTGTTTTTAACTAGAGTTTTATGGCTTCTCCATACAGGGACTCTCAGTGACCAAATTCAGTAATATTCTACAGTACATGATTTCAAACATACACAGGTTTAAACAAGGCTCTGTAGACAGTGACACTGAGGGGTGCCAAAATGATTGCTTTCACTCAGCTGATTTATGACCAAAACCAATTGCATTGAAAGCAAATGGAAGTCAGACTCTGCCCACAATTTTACATGCATTAAGTGCTGGGAGGTGATGGGGAAAATGGACCATTAGCACACGATTTCTGAAATAACCACAGCACTGCAAAATTAGATGATTCTGACCCTGTGGTGAGCAACAGTTTCCTCCAGAGCCTTTTTTTTTGCTCATCAGTTGCCTCTTCTGCAGATCAACCTTGTTCTCCCCAGGCTTTTCATTAACACTGGTCCCAGTTTGGGGCTTGTGGAGATGGAGCCAGCCTGAGCTTCCCACAGGAGGGTCAGGGTGGATGTGTCAGCTGGGGCACATGTTTTGGAGCAGGTGGAATAAAAAAAAAAAAAAAGAGCAAAGGCTGACACTTCCACAGAGCTTACAGCACAAATAACACAACAGTTATTTAGCAATCTTGTCATTGCAGGCAAAGTTACAGCTGAGTCCCGATGGTGCTTTGATTTTAAAGCTCAATCTTTGTAAACACATTGGCTGAATTTAGGATAAAGGCAGTGGGAGGCTTTTCCCCTGAAAAGAGCAGAAAACAGTTTGTCTTGAAAAAATTAATCACAAAAAACATGCCTCTATTTAAACAATTATTTCCAAAATTTTGGAAGGGATTTCATCTCCCCTGGAACTCAACATTACATTTAGGTTAACAAGCACCAGAAGTAAAACCAATTAAAATTTTACAGTCAGTGAGGACAGAACCAACAGGGTATAACAGCCTTCCAGATTTTCATTGATATGGTGATGAAACACAAATATTTATGAGCTGAACACTGCGTCCAATATCATTCAGAAAGAGTTCTTTTAGTGCTGCAACTAACCTTCCAGAATTACAATAGAGGAGACTCACAACAGATAAACTCTTCACCCCAGATCACCCTGAAAGTACTTTATCACCACGTGTATCTCTTTTTTATCACTGTTAGACAAAGAAGAATAAAAATGTGAGACAGGATAATGCTGCTCATGAAAAAAAACAAGAATGAAAAATCTGGAGATAATTAGAAGTGATGGATCAAACTAATGCCATGCTGATTTTTGCCTTTTTACTTTATATATTGTCTGTATTCTTTACACATAGATTTGTGGCCTATTATTGTATTACTGGCTAGTTTTCCCAGCAGTTTTTCATGCTCTTTCCTTAGGCAAAAAGACAAAACATGTTCCAAGGGCCCCTATCCTGTCTTGGCTCTCCCTGGCTACCAAGGTTGAGAACAGCTCTTCAAGACCCTTTTTCATGAACAAAGTACAACCATTACCAAGGTGGGGGCTCCAGAAACGGGCTGAACCAGAAGGGGGAATTATCTCATCACCTGTGCTTCTAATTGGGAATTCTTGTCAATTATGCTAATTTGCTAAATTTATAGAAATTGTGTTCACCCTGTGTGGGTGGGTTTTTGTGGACATTTTCCATATCTGCCCCTGGAGGCCTCCAGCCTTTATACTACCTTCTATATTATTATCTTGAAAGTGTGTGTTAATTTATAGGTTCCTAAGGCGTCAAACTACTGCACAGAATTATGCAAAAGAAAGCTTTATTTACATCATAGCATTGGGGCTGGTGCATTATTAAAAGGAACAGCCTTGAGCTCCTGATAGAAAAACAAAAGATCTCCTCATTCACAACCAAGGCACAAGAAGGAGCTGCTTGCCAGCATCTCACAAATTCTGTGACCCAGCCAAGAACTGAGCCCAGATTTCTCTGTGGCAGTCCAGCACCATGAACACATCCTCCCTATCAAAGGAAGGCTGGAAGAAATGCCCTGACAGTGCAAATCCATACAAGAAAATTAAATCTACCTCATCAAGAAAACACTCCTCCGTGTCTGTGAAATGTATAATTCCACAGCAGGAGGAATTTGTCTCATCTCATAAATGTCACACACATGCCTCACGCTGCTCTGCACTACCTCAGCAGTGTGCTGGAACCTGGAGAGAAATGTGACAATCATGGCACAGCACAAAGCACTCACCCAAGGGCACCTTCCACTGGGCAAATGGGGTCTGCCCAAGGTTCCACCTCAGTGATGGAATGATCTCCATCTCCTCCCTCTCAGAGACAACGTGTGCCAGGTGACACTTATGGAAAGGGGAGGAGAGAGTGAGAAGCCAGGACTGTTCAATATACAAATGCAGGAAAAATCCTGAAATAGGTAAAAGTGCTGCATTCTTGTCTGAGATGATGCAGGACTTGGCTTTCTTTCCCCAGGTCATTTCCTTCTCCATACAGAAGAAGAAGGTAGGTGCTGCAACCTCTAGAAAATACAAGCAAGAAACTCCATCTTAAACTAAGGGAAGGAGATTGCAGCTTGACCCAAAGGGAAGAACTGAATGTTACTTGTGATGCTGAGCAAAAAAAAATCCTTTACAATCACTGTACTGCTTTGTCCATTCATCAGGCTGCAGTTTTGTTCTACTGTCATAAATCAGAATTTGTTATCAAGCACATTATTTTGTGTATCTATCTGGGTGGCACATGAATTGAAGACTGAAGTGTGTCACAAAGCCACACCTCACCTCTGGGGTGGCTGCTCAGGTTAACACCTCCTCAGCCCATATCAACCCACAGGTGCCAGACAGCAACAGCAGGATTCACAGGCAAGGTAAGGAGTGCAGCACTTGGGAGAGGAAAAGGAGTTTTCTGATCATCAGCAGTGAGAAGAAAACTCATTTGATGCGCTCCAGGAGAGAAGGGAGTGCACCTGAAAAGCCAGGGAGTTTGTCACAGTTGCTTAAACAAACATGGAACAGAAAACATGCTTTGCTCAAAATTCCACTGAAAGCGACCACCACTTGTGCGCTCCCTGAGAAAACAGAATAAAATGCTTTTAATAACTATGAAGACTGAAATGAAACTGTACAGAACAATGTCAAAACACAGGTAACAAGGAAAAAAATATTTTCAATTATAATTCCCTTAACCTGAATAGATATAGAATATCCAGGGGCAAGTTTCCCAAGGTGTGAGTGTGGGATCACACACAGGACTTCTGCAGCTCAGTCTGACTTCAGGGAGCATCTCCCCAGGTGCTGCTTTGCCAGTACAGCCATGAAAAGCTGGCAATGCAGAGGCACCTACCATGAAAAGCCCAGAAGATGAAACAGTGGCAGAGAGTTTTGCAGAGCAAACCTGTGGTAGTTGGCATGCAGATGGTGTCATGCTACCTGCCACACCAGGGGCACGCTGCACCATCCCTGCTGCACCCCCCTTTTACCTGCTGGGAAAAGGAGCCCCAAATGAGGGACACCAGAATGATGCTTTCCTTGTGATGGACTCCAGATGGGGCTTCTAAAGTACCTTCTTTAACACACTTCTGACTTTTCTGACTCTCACAATGTGCACAGCATGAGGTGCTTCTGGCACACATAGAGATAGCTTGGTGTGGGATAATTTGCTGTGCCCAGAAATGTCACTGTTCACCTCTTGACAGCAGCTGATTTTGCATTGTTCCCCTGGCCCTGAAGACAACGGGGTAACAGAATAGCTTGGAACACCAAGGAGCACAGAAGGAATGTCTATTAAAAGCAAGGGAAGTCCCCTAAGTGAGTTACAAAGCTGCAGCCACTACAGAGCCCATGAAGGACAGACAGTGAAGTTCATTAAAGAGCTCTCAGCAAACATTCCCTGTGTCAATTCCACTCAAGAGTTATCCTCCAGCTTCCACCTATGCTGCCTGTACACCTGGTTCTTCTATTCAATTTCATCACAAGTAAGTTTTTATATGCTAAATTTATGCAAGCAAAAGCTATTTTGGCAAATTCTTTTGTCAGCATTTTTATGACAACAGGTACATACAGAATATAATGATTCTGGCTCACTGAAGAAAAAAGCCAGCACTTCTGAGAAAATCAGATTTAGGAAAGAATATTGAGGTCTGGAATAACTGTCAGTATTTTCATAAAATTATTCATTGTTTCCTTCACTGGTGAAATTTATTGCAAATAAACACAAACAAAACAGAATTAAGGAGAAGCAGATAAGTTTCTCATTAGGGTGGCAAGGCAGTTTGTTGCCCAGATAAGGCCAGATATCTGATTTTTCAATTTGTTTGCTTTGGTTCTTTCTCCAAATGTGCCATAATATGTTGATCTGTGTAATGCAGATTACAGACTCTGCTGACACATAAAAATAGCTACTTGCTTGGTTAAAAAATTCAGAATTAAGGTTATCCAGGTTACAGACAAAAATACAACATCTTTCCTTAAAAATATTTTAAAAATACTTAAAATACTGACTTTCATCAGCCTGGTGATGCTGCATGAGCTGTTCAAGCTGAGAGATGCTTTATGAAAAATACATCTTGTATTTGGAGTCTTCCATCCACGTAGCATAATCACATGACCTGGAAAAGTCTCTGCAATTATGATCCCATCACTGTTCCCTCTAATATGTAAGGAAAAAGAACTAACACTTTTTACTTTGCTTTTGTCAAGATTTTATGGGATCCAAAATGAATACAGCTACCTGGGCAAAATCAGGAAACTCCCATTCAAAATGAGATGAATTGCCAAGGTGACCCAGCTGCAGCAATGCACAGTGAAACACAAACCAGAGAAGGAAATAACAGTTCTCCCTCTGCTCCATCTTCCTGACATTGTGTGCCTGAAAGGCCATCTTCCAAACCAAAATTGGGACAAACTGCCAATTAAACATGGGCTTTTAGATCTTCATATTCCATCTGAATAATACTGTATAGAAACAAGTTGCAGTGCTAACAAGTTTCAGTGCTTAGTATTTTCACCTTTATTGAGATGAAGCATTAAAAAGAAATCTCTATTACAGATTCAAAACAGTTCCAAAAGATTTACAGCAATTCCAACAATGACCCATGGATTTCAGCAGATACACTTTGCCAGTGTATCATTCAAAAAGTCACCTAGAGAGGAAAATGTTACTGTCCAGAAGCCAGATGAGCTCAAAAAGATATCTCTAAGTGTTTAGATCAGGAATGCTTTTTATTGACTCTTTCTGGCAGGTATACACACACTTGACCCTGACTGGAACCAGTGGTCATCTTCATCCATGCACAGGCTGAGCTGCTCACACACTATTATAAATGTGTATATATGTAAAAAAAAAAAAAAAAAAGCATATACCTTATGTTTTTTATAGATAGATAGATATGTAAATAATACTCTGGACTTCCCCAAATAAGCTTATACCAGGTCATGCCTCCCCATTGGCCTCAACACCACTAAACTACACAAGAAGTTGTGCATTTAATAAACATGGTTTCACTGCCGTACAGAAAACAGCAATACACACAAAAATGGACACACATCTATTTTCAGCCCACCAGAATAAACAAAAAGATATGTAAAGAGCTGGGAAACAGGGAGATAATGAGCTGTCACAGCGAGTAACAGTTTGGCACCAGTGGTGCAGCTCTGAACAGTCACAGTTACCAAATAATAATGTTTACTTCAGCATTTCTGTCAAGATCAACTTGATGCCTCAGGCAGTTTGGGAAAGAATCACTTAGTCAACAAGAAAAATCCAAATTTGATTGGAGGAAACTAATTAAACTGAGCATGAAATTCTTCCAAAATATTAAACTATGTCTGAAAAGACACCTTAGCACAACTGAATTGACAGGATTTTGGAAAAGTCTCCACTTCTATGATTTTTAAAACACTGGGATCTTAGGCTGTCCAAGAAATGTGTTTTATAGTTTGTCTCTTGCAAAAAAGTCATCACTGGGGAAGGATAGCAGTAATATTACCTTCCTGAGAACCCTTTCATGTCGTTCCTCTGATATAATGTCCGAGTGTGCAAGGGTGTGCCTGGGTGTGCCCAGGTGTGCAAGAGTGTGCCCAAGTGTGCATGGGTGTGCAAGAGTGTGCCTGAGTGTGCAAGAATGTGCAAGTGTGTGCCCAGGATTTTTCTCCTGGGAAGCTGAGAAGCCTCAGAGAAAAGGAAAACAATTTTATCTCATTTGCTTCTCCTGTGTTGTGCTCATGGAATGTGTTTGGGGATTGTTCACCCACAGGTGATTGTTTCATTGGATTTGGTGTGAGTTGTTTTGACTCTCTGGCCAATCAGGGTCAAGATGTGTCAAGACTCTGGAAACCAGAGTCACAAGTTTTCATTATTTTTTTTTAGCATTCAGTAAGTATCCTTTCTGTATTTTTTAGTATAATATAATATAGTATTCTTTAATATCATATATTATTATAAAGGAATAAATTAGCCTTCTGAGAACACAGAGTCAGATTCACCATTCCTGCCTTCGTCAGGGATCCCTGCAAATACAATAGTTTTTTTCCAAGTTAGACTCTGGCAAGTACAGCAGGTATGGATTAATGCAAGCATGCTATTATATGATTTTTAATTGGTTCCCTGTGTAAGATGGTCCACATACTCACCAGTGATACAAAACCTAAGAATTCTGATATGTAGAAATGGCATTTATTTTCTCCAAAGTATACCAGATAGAAGCCAGTTGCCCTTGAGCTCTGTTACAGTCTGCTCTTCCCAAAATTTCTCATCCTTTACAAATAACACACTCCAGGTGACATGAGAGGGGAGGATCTGCAGAATTCAAGCAGCAAGGCAAAGGCACAGAGGGTGTCAGGGACAGGATCCTGCCTGTGCAGGAGCCCTGTCAGAGTCAGGATGCCCCTGCCTCTGCACACAACTGCCTCTAACGGGTTTTATCCCTGCAAAACCTCGGAAAACACGTGAGCATTCTGCCCTTGGCAGAAAACAGCGTTAATTCTGCAGCAGCCCCTTCAAAGGGCAGCGACAGAATCTGGGTCAGGCGGAGCCCGGGTTTGGCCAGCGCCCGCCACCAGGTGTCACCAACTTCTTGATCAACGCAGATCGGATCCCAAAATGCGGCTCTGCCAGCCTGTTTATCACTCACGGGGACCACTGTCACATGTGCCACCCAGAGAACCAGAAAAGACCGGCACTTTCCCCTCCAAAACCGCACACTGTTTGTCTCTGTTCCCGTTCAAGTGTCTCTGGTTAACTCCCCTGGGTTTGCAGTCACTCTCTTTTCTGTCACCTTACAGAAAAAGAGAACCCAACCCAACTGTGAAGTTTAAGCCCCGTTCCCATGAAGGATGTGGGGGCTTGAGGGTGCCATGTGCTGTCTCTGAAGAAGGAGACCCAAGCCTGCCCCAACCCACAGGGAAACCTACTATTCCACCATTTGCTTTACTATCAAAAAAACAACCCACTGAGCAGTTATGGTCTTGATTTCCAGAGGGAAATGGTTTGGGTCAACCTCACAATTTCAGCTGAAGAGCAGGTAGCTCCCAGATGTGTAAAACAAGGTATAAGACATGAAAGTTAAAGAGTATCTTGGAAAAAAGGTAAGTGACAACCATAAAAAGCACCATTACTTATCCTGACGTCCAAGCAAATGGTGCTGCCCAGAAAGTGGGAGCAACAGAAATAAAACCTACTCAGATGGGGAATATCATCTTTCCAGTCTGATATCTTTATGTGCATGCATGACATTTAACAATCAATATAAGAACTAGAGAGAAAGCATGAGTTACTAATACTTCTGCATCAGTTGCAGAACTTTTGAAAAAAAAATAATGTTATCATGGGAAACAATCTATCCCAGGCTCCCAGTGAAATGTCATGCATGGAGCAGGGATACACAAAACCAGCACCCAGCACCAGCACTGGGATTGCTGCCACTATACTCAGTGCCTACAGACATTGCCACACTTTGAAGATGATCAACGAGGAAATATTCTTGCAGCATCTGGACACTGCCTCAGCATATGAAAGGCACTCCCGGAGGGACTCCAAACTCTCTGTTTATTCTGATTTGAGCTGCCATGCTGCAAATGTCTAACTGGGAACAGACCTTCTTTACTGGTTGATAAGCCCCAGGTCCTTCCATGAAGCAAGCAAAGCCCTGCTGAGTGAAAAAAATTTAGTGGCCTTGAAGCCTTCAGAATCATATGAAAATCAGGACTTTCTGTTCCTCTTCTCTATCCCCGCCTTGTCAAACACCTCAGAACTCACAGCATCCATCTGGCAGGACCTCATGTCATCATATTCTTTCAGATTGTCACTATAATGTCAACTGAAGGCACCATCACAGCACACACCATCCATTAGGGTCAAAGTGGATGTTCTCCTTATCTTCATATAAATTAATCCATTAATCCCTGGAATCTAATTTTTCTTCTTTTTTTTTTTTTTTTTTTTTTTTTTTTTCAGATTAGGCCTTGCAGACACTGAACTCAAAAGACAGACACAAAACCAGAATGTTCTACTCTGCTTTCAAGGCATCACTTTACATGACATCCATATCAGGAATGTTTTCACTTTGGATAGCCACCAAAGCCCCATATCAAGTTTAGTTAAAATCATCATACCAAAGCTGCAAGAAATGCGTCAAGATTTCCAATTGCATTTAAAAATCTGAAAAATTTTAAATTCAAAGGAAAGCAGTAAGTAAGAGTGCCTCCAATCTGTATTGATTTCAATGATGTTATGTAAAATTTGCAGACCAACCTTGCCTAATAGCAATGAAAAATCTCCAGAGTATTGTACAAAATGTCAAAAAAACCTTGTAATCTGGGACAGTGGAGATTTTCACAGTCTGAAAAGCAGAGGTGCTACCTGTGGTTTTAGGACAGGCATATGAGCTGAACTGTTCTAGTGAGATCTTCAATAATAAGTGACCTTGGTGTGTTTAGTTCATTTATCACCAGGAGTCACAAATCTCTCCCCTCTCTCTGGTTCTCTGCAGAGTCACACAGATGCTGTATTCTGCACAAGGATTCTGCTGTGAAAAATGTAAAACACGCCAGAAATGCGCAGTGAGTGAGGCAGAAATGCCCCAGGTTTGGTCCTGCTCCCACCATGGACCAGGGCAGCAGTTTCTGCACAAAGCCAGGATCAGCCCTTTGCACAGGGAGCCTCAGAAAGGGCTGAGCCATTTTCCCCAGAAGGCATCTCCTCCTCTGACAGTGCCTGCCTCAAACAAGCAAAGAGGGCTTGTGCTCTGCCTTGATTTTGCATCTCATTATCCCACTCTTCATAGTGAGCAGATGTGAGGGAGCTTTTCACTTTTTGGAACATTGCTGCATCCAGACCAGATAGAAAATACTGCACAACAGCAGAGAACTGCCCAAATACATCAAAGTGCTATATGCTCTTACCCCTTAACCTACTGGTTTAACCTAGAAGGAATTCCAGACCTCCTCCTCAGGAGCCCTGGATTAAATTCCCAGCTCAGACACCCATTCCTTGCATAAGCAAACAGCAGCCTTTCCTGCTCCTTGCTTTCATGCACGAAACAGAGGTGGTGAGTGTTTCTACAAAGCAGGGAGGATGCTTGGCAGCCCTTACAACAAGCCACATTTCAATACAGCAAAGGGTGAAGTGAAGCTAGTGCCTAACACACACTGAAGGGTTTTAATTGTGTTTTTATCAATGGTGAGGCACTGCAAGTCAAGAGCTGTGACAATATACCTAAATCATACAGGATTACCACATTGTGTCAAACAAACATATAATTAAGCAGCTTTAATATGTTAACAGTTTAGAATCAGATTAGTGTTGTATTAGGCTAATAGAGCTGGTCCCCATTAATCCAGATGAATTGCTCAACTCTGTTTACTTGGATTTTTTTTTCCAGAAATTTAAAGACATAAATCTAATTCTCAGCAGAACGTGCACATGCTGTAGGGTGGGATGAATTCATCAAGATATCTGGGCACGTGGAAACACCAAGTGCAGCTTATCTGGTTCAATCACACAATGAAGAACTAAAAACTCTAATCCCTTGTGATGAGATTTTGTACCACAAGAAAAGACAAGGTATCTGGTGCTGAGGCACCTCTCCTCATTTGCAAATGGCCCTGAGTGCTGTGTGGCTCCACACAGCCCCAGGACCAGTGTTGGAGTCCATGTTGCAGAAACAGTCCACAGAGGTAATGCTGCTTTTGTACACAAAATGCAGGGATGCAAGGCACAGATGCATGTAAAAGCTGCTGCCCAGCTTCCCTGGGCTCCCCAAGCTTTAAATACAGAACTTAAGGGATCACACACATCATGGCAGCAATGTTGGGATGCCTGAACGTGTCCATGATGCATGATCCCAGATGAAGGGCTCACTCTACGGCCAGGTCAGAAAGGGTCTTGATGATTCCCATTCAAAGCTTATTCTTAAGGATGCAAGGAAGCATCCAGGCAAAAAGAAACGTGAATAGTGGGGCATGGAGGGCAGCCAAGGCCAGCCCACATTGCTCATGGCCTGTACTGATGAGATTTAATCCAGCCTCATCTAATGCAGCCTACTATTGGCACATCCACACAGCAGTAGCAGAGTGAAATCTGGTGACATTAAGGTTTGGTTCAAATGTCAAACTCAGAGGTGACACTTCAATGCCAGACGCTTCAAAGTCACTCCTACACGTGTTCTCTGCTTAATTTCTGTATGTGTGCATGCACCTCTATGAGTAAACACATACATCTTCTCCCTACATATGCATAAAAAATACATTATGGATCACAGAATGGCTTGAGTTGAAAGGCACTTTAAAGATTTTCTAGTTCCAACCCCCCTTCCACGGGCAGGGATGTCAGCCACTGGATCTATTTATAGATGTATCCTATACTGCAGCAGGACAATGGCAAGATTTCACTCCTTAACTTGATATGGCTAAGGCAAACACACACATTAAAGATGCAATTTATTTTCAGCCAACCCTGTATTGCTTTATAACCTCAAAACATGGACTAGATTTACACAAAATCAATGTCTACTTGTCTTAAACTGATCAATTGTCACATTTTTCCATATCCATGCAAACAATTCATTTTAACAGTCAATTTATGCTAATAAACAAGGCAGTTTCTAAGAAGACAAATTCTGGTACTGTCTACATTCAAGGTACCACTCAGCCAGCAAGAGAGATTTGATTTACATTGCATGAGTATTAGGGAGTCACCCAAGCACCCATAAAACAACGACACACATAGAGGCTGAGTTCCAAACAATTAATTAATCATGCTCATTTCAAGACAAATCCCATGGTGCAGAGGGCAGGATGCTGTAGTCACATGATATGTGGACATCAAGCTTTTATTCAAAATGTTATTCTCAGTAGAGAGTACCAGGCCTTGATTTACAACACATAAATCCTAATTCAGAGTGTTTATGCTACTGGGGACAAAACGTTTCCTTAGAAATATTGCTGGGAAAATGTCAAGCAATGAGTTATCTGTGATAGAATGACATGGAGACGACAGGTTTTTGCTGAGAGTAAATGGCAAAATACAGAATGCAAAAAGGTTTGGACAGCACTGCTTCTTCTGAAGTCTGAAGCTCAGCACACAACACTAAAATGAAAACCCACTTGCATCTGTTCCATTTACCATGAAGTCATAAGCAGCAGTCAGATATTTTTTGTTTGCCATCAATCAGTTATTGATGTGTAGCTCAATAAAATGAAAATATTTTATAGCAGAGATTTCATCAAGCATCCTCATACTACCAGAGCACAACATTGTGCCAGAGCAACATGGTTTAACACTTCTCTTCACGTTTATTGGTATTTACAACATGCAGCAGTAAATGACACAAAAACCCATGACCACCAACACTTGTCTTCAAGGGCAGCTTCAGAAACATTTGCAGCTCTGCCCCTCCTCCCCACACACTCTGACCACGTTCTGATGGCCAGGCTTGCTCTCCCATTGATAGTAGCTACAACACGAGTACGGAACACAGGGCTGCACATGGACATGTCCCCCCAAGGGACAAGAGGCTCCTCTCCATTTGGGAGCACACCTTTGGTAGGGTGCACTCACTCCTGTCCCCTCTGCCCTGTAGCTCATACACAGGTGCCTCTTGCTTCTGGAGGAAAGCAGCAGCACCCATGAGGAGGCTCTGTGCAAACCTGCACTCCCCAAGACCTGGCATTTCTTCCAAGATCACCTTGTGAGTCCTATTTCATCCCAAGAGCTGCCAGCCTGACCTGTGCCCCTTCCTTACCTTTCCAGCTGCAATGAGGAGCCTGCACAGAGCCAAGGCTGCAGAGCTGCTGCCTCCTCAGTTCTGTCTTTGCATTCAAACGCATCTACATTTCTTCACTCTTCAGCAGATAAAGCCACATGTCCCACTGGGACTGTGACATCAGCCACATCATTCTGAAGGCTCCTGTCAGTGGGGTTAGTGGTGGGAGGTGCTCCTGAGAATTCCCCGAAATGCTGTTGGGACAGTAGAAGGTCCATCTTCCCCTCCCACCAACAAGAGACCAGCTGCCTGAGCCCCAAGAGGAATTGCCATTGATTCCCAAAATACACTGGTCATTACCAACCTTTTCCTTTTCTATTAAAATTGAAATAAGGTATTAAATGATGCAGCTGGAAAGTGCCAATGAACTATTGCGCATGTGTGTTTTTCCCTTAAAGCTTTGATTTGTCCCACATAATTGTAGACAGGAAGGATGACATGTTCTCTACAGAAATTTATTACATTGTCAAAATCCTTGCTTTGAGTTTTCAAAATGAACAGTTTTGCTTGAAAAATACTGTGTTACAAAATTTATACACACATGAGAAAGACAGCGTAACGCATCAAAATCAAAGCACTTCAGTTGACCAGATCTGAGTTTTGGGGTGTTGGTATCTTTTTCAAGGCAAACAGACTTTCAAGATTTAAACATTCCTTCCTGACTCAAAACAGACAAAATTTTGGCAGTCTTGCCTTTTTTCAGTGAGACGTGAAGGCTGTTTCACACGTGGCTCTGCCAAGCATCACTGAGGCAGAAATTACACTCATGTGCGAGGAGAGGGCAGATTTTTCTCCTCCCATGGCACACACTCTGAGAGAGCCCCCTGAGAACATGGTGGTGGCCACACAAGGAAATGCCCAGCTGTGGCAATCAGGGCCCCATCCCATCCCATCCCATCCCATCCCATCCCATCCCATCCCATCCCATCCCATCCCATCCCATCCCATCCCATCCCATCCCATCCCATCCCATCCCCCTGTGTCCTCCTGGCTCTTAGAGGAAGCACCTTCCTCCTGGAAGCACCACGAGGGTCACTGAGGACTCATGCTGCAGAGGAAGCATAGCACCAGCACCTCTCATAAATTCCCTCCTTTTCTCACAAAATTGCCTTTGCTTCTCTTCTCTCTTCCATGTTGAGAGAAGCTTTGTGCTCCCAAAGGCTGCAGTTCTCTGAGGGTGCCTGCAGCCACACCAAGTTGCCTCATTAGCTTAAACAGCTGTTTTCCCCTTCATGCATCTAAACAGCAGAGTTATTTTTAAGTGTGCCCATTACACCTGAAAAACCTCTTTTGTCTCCCTCTTGTACAGCAGATTTCATTACACCAGAACTTTTCTGTACCTTTCCCTGCTATGAGAAAATTTAAAATTCAACACCAGGCAGGACAGTTCTCCTTGGCCATCTCTTTTGCTGTTTTTGCAAGGTGTGGCTCAACTATAAACGTGTATTTTCACAAATAGTGCTTAACCTCTACAAATGCAGAATATTTCAGCCTTTTCAGTGTGGCTGCTAACAGATTTATCACTTTTATCTATTATCTGGCCCATGACACTTCAGATTAATGCAGTTTGTTGTACATTGAGAAGCAGGCCATGCTGAAGATGGGTTTTCCCCAGAAATCATCCTTCTAGCAGCATACAGGAGAAAGGAAATACAAGGACACCTGACAACCACCCTGCTATCTCCAGAGAGCCAGGCGTGGGTGTCCACCACATTCCAGCATCCAAATGGCTCAATTCCCAAGGGGATACCAAAAGCCCTTACAAAACCTACCACAAACTTCACAGTCTTCATGCTCAACTGGGAAAAATGGGTTTGCTTTCCTCATAAGCTTTTCCTTCTGCACTTGAAACATTTCAGAAATACAGTGGTGCCTCTGGAGCCAGGATGCTCCTCGCACCAGGATCATGAAACCCACAGCCAAACATTTTATCCCACAAAGAGGCAGAGGTTGTGGCCACCATCCCCTGCCCAACCTCCCCTCTTTGGTACGATTGTTTGAGTATAATGAGACTTTAAATAAGTGCTTTTAAGGCTCCCACTTTCAAAAAAATCAGATGGCATCTTGGTTTGGTTCTGTATTCTGGGAAGAAGGAGGGAAGCTCTGATGTTGCCAAAATTAAAAAAAAATCAACCACATAAAACCCCCCATATTTGCTCATCAATATCAGTAGCTTGAGCCAGCATTTTATTTGTGTTTGTATACAATGACAACATTCAGGTGAGACCAATAATAAAGTACTAAGTGTCACAGGTTAAGAAGTAATGCTTTCTAGGTAAAAAGCATTTATGAAGAAAAATCAGCATCACAATTCCATTCATACTCAAATGTGAGGAAATGAGTTGGCACAACCGACAGCTCCATCTTTTTGACATATTTGTACTTTGCTTTTAAAAAGTAATGCAAACACAAAGCAAAAATGTTTAACACAGAGGATAAAGAAACACACGATCAATGTCTCCCACTCCCCACAGCTGGAGGTGACACATTCCCTCAAACATGGTATTTATCTTGGCATTTCTAAATTATTCACTGTTATTACTAATTTTTTTTCCCCTAAATACATGCCAAAGTATTACTTCCCAAATTACCAGCCTCTATTGTTAGTTACCAGCAATTTTTCATCTCCTGTTCAAGTCAGGGCAGTCACAAGAAACTAAAGGCTGAAGCGTGAGGGAGTTTGCCCATGAAACCCATGGCCTTGAGGGTGCCACAGCTCCAGGACTTCTCCAAAAACACACTGTGAGAGCTGCTGCCCAAACAAAAGGAGCTGAGATCAAAGGGAGAGGAAGGGAAACCAAGTCATGGGGCTGCTGCTTCCCAGGGACTGTCCAGAAGAGGTGGGTGAGCTGCTCTGGCCCCCGAATGACCAATTCCCACTTTCTCCCACCATCCCAAAAACAGGTTTTATGAGGAATTCACCACCTTGCACATGGCTACAGCCTCTGCAGAACATGTTGTTTAAACAAGGGACAATTGTTTGGCATTTGTAAGAAATGTGGCCAAGCCCCTTAAGAAAATGCTGCTTGGAATCATGTTGTTGCATCATCCTCTTGCCACAGTATTTTTAGAGATGTCTGTGACTACGTTTCCAGGGTAGGAAAAAAATCCCACTTTGGCCACCATGGGCACATGTCAAGGGAAAGCAACCACACAGGCACCATAATATGATGAATATGCAGCAAGTGCTGGTTCCCTTTTTCTGTAAAACAGAGGGAGCAGACACACAGAGCATTTGGATCCAGATCATCTTCCTCCAGGTACTGACTTTAAACACTTCGCAACAGCTAAAGCAGCACAAGGATTCCACATTCAGTTCTGAACTTCTCCCTAACCTTTGTGGTGGCATTAGCATAAGGCAAGGAGACATATTTTGACTCCCATCTGTGCAAATCCTCCCCGTGCTGCAGAATCAACATTCTGTCAACCAATTATTTTATGCTGTATCACAGCACCGGGGTGTGGGGGGGAGAGATGAGGGGGAATCATCACACCTACAATCAAAAGAGCAAGGTTTTGCAACATAGCATGTACTAAAGATGTCTGTCTTAAGTCAAACTAGCAGCCATATTTTATTCAAGAAGCATGTAAACAAATCTGGCACATTCATTATAAAAAAATTGTGTACCTAGCATGTTCATCACATTTCAGATATTCCATTCCTCCCTCCCCACTGAGCTCCATGGAGACAAGTCAATCAGAGTTAACCATCTGGTAATCCTTAGCCCAGGCTGTGCAGCTGCTACCTACCATTTTTAATCAGGGCTATGTCTTCCATTCATGCTAAATAGGAGGCATGAACAGCTGCTTGGCCAACACTTTCAAGCAAGCTCTCTCTCTCTCTCTCTCTTTAGTATTCCTGGCTTCTCTTCCTTTCAGCTTTACATTTTGCCCATGTTTTATGAGTATTCGCTTAAAAAAAAAAGTAATTATGAAACAAGAGGAAAATGCTTCTGGTCATTAAATCTTTAGAGAGTGTATCTGCTGTAAACAAGTTCCTGGGGGATACAGAGTCCATCACAGTCTCTGATTTGAGAAAATAAAAATTATTGTGTCCATGGAAATACCTTTTTTGTTTTTTCTTTTTAACCTACAGATCCCTACATGTTTTTAACCTACCATCCCTGGAGAATGGTTCTCCAGTGCACATTTCAGGTAGAGAAGCTTTAAGCATGCGAGAGGTAAGATAAATTTAAATGAAGACTATATGGATTAATTTTTAAAATGGGCACAGTAATTCCCTAGCTTAGGGAAGGTGTCCTGCAGGCTTTCCTGTATCCCAGCACCCAAGCAGAAGCCTCCCTGACTCCAGGAGATGCAGGGGAAGGGCACATGCCAAAATCACCCCTAAATCAGGCTGTCTCACGTCCTTTGCTCAGTTCCACAGGAGATGCTTCCCTGTGAGCCATGCCTTAAGCTTCTCCCACCATCTAAAACGCTTTGGGAATTATTTTTGTAGGAAATCCAACTGAATGACAACCAAATCTTTTCCAGAGATCAAAATACTCCGGCACAGCAGTATCTCAGCTGCAACTGCTCCAAAAAGCAGCATGTATCCTGGCCAGGTGATGGGTACCAGCCCAGCTCCATGCTGGGCACACACACTCATCCCTCATTCTCTGCCTTGGATGCATCCAGAGCCATGACTGTAAATCTCTTACCACAGAAACAGGAGAAAAATAAACTCCTATCCACTGCCAGTGGCAGATTTGCTGCAAAGTCAGGGAGATGGGTCATGACCATGGTGATGCCACCTAGTAGGAATGACTCAGAGAGAACTGGTACCTGGCCCAGCAAGATTCCCACCTGGATTTTGTGGGTGCAGACCCCAAGGTGTTGGCCTAGCCTGTCGGTTTAGGCCAACTCCTCCAGCATAGGTGCTTCTGGAGAAAATGTTTTTACATGGTTTTTCCTGAAATCCTCCTTCAGCCACGAGATGTTTTACATATATACTGGTCTTCCAGAAAAGCAGAATCTTGGGAACATGGAAATCACCCATTGCCTCCATACTCTGTGCAGCAATAGTCACAATTTATACCCCAGCAGTGTTAGAGAATGTTTTAACCCTGCAGAACACCGTTACTTGCTCCACCTACCAACAGACAAAACCAACATGAAGTTCATACTGAAAATAATAATAATAAATAAAAGAACCCCACAACTATATAGATGTTAGAAAACATTGCCTTTATTAATGACATGTCACTGGGGATGTAAAATCTTGCATGGCTTAATCAATTAGTTTGCCTGAACAGAAAACAAACAGAGGACATTTTCAGTGTACAAGAGTGCATAAGGGTTAATGCAATCATGCATTCCTCCAAGCCCACCATGAATTCAGCATTTAACTTCCATGAATTTGCCACAAGTAAAAAACCAAAGAAATAAGTTATATGACAGGATGGTGTTTCATCTTCTGGAGGGAAAATTCCTCCAAAACACAAACATGTCAGAGCAAATTTTAAGAGAAAAATAGTCTAGAATTATGGTGGAAGGACCCTGTGAAAAAATAGCTCTAGGATAATGAGTGCCATCAAATCGATAAGGTCCGCTTCTCCTTATGGCCTTTATGCACATATACACAGAAAATTACCGCAAACATTCTGCTTTAATGGCATTTTAGTTTTTCATCAGAGATAAAAACAGTCTTTGCTGTATCTAAATGTGCAGATTCACTTCAACTCTTGCAGCAATCAGAGTGAATTGGAAGAATAAAATATTCTATGTTAGTCCTTCTGGGAAGACTTATTTCAACCAAAAAAATCCTCCTCATGAACGATGGACCAATGCATGTACATCTCTAGGCAATGATCAGGCTGAGGGCAGTGAAAATGGGACAAGAGAGGTGTGGAAAAAGACAGACAGAAAAGCACAAGGGCAGATAATTTCTTGACTGGAAAAATGATGCATAAAAGAGTGGAACAGTACTCTGCCACAAACCAACCCAATTAAAGTGAAACCATGGGCTGTACATATTAAACTGGCCTTTGCTGTCTTCTGCTTGTAGGTCAATATTCCCAGCCTGCAAATCCTGTGTATGTTCTCTGATAACCTTTGATGCACCCTCCCCCTTGTGCATCCTTTCATGCTACAGAAGTGAATACAATTTAAATTTAGGATACAAAGCACAGTAAAAGCCAATCACAAATTCACATACACTAACCAAAGGTGGCACCAAACTAGAGGAGTATTAAAAACCATGAGAGACATCTCATTTTATGGCACTTGCTCTGATTGTGCCAGCTGCTCTACGGGCAACACTGAGAACAGCAATGCACTTCCAGAGGTCATGATGTGGCAGAAACTCAGGCTCAGCAACTCTTACACAAAGTATCACACACCAAAACAGTGCAGAAAACACCCTCTGTGACTGAAGTGAAGCTCGAGAGATGTCCTCAGTCACTGTAATGCTACAAAGCTGTAGAAAGCCAAGCTTTGCAGCCAAAATACTCTTATGAATTACCCTAAGCAGCAATGCCCATGCTGTAGCCAGTGGTTGCTACTTCCGGCAGAAAAGCTGATGCTCCGATGACTGCTACACTAAAAATGGACATCTTTTCTGATACAGAACCATTTCCTCCTCCAAGCCCTTGATTTAACTGCTACAAAATGAGGCAAGGGATGAAGTACCCCTTCACCCAGCCAGGGATGTCTCCTGCAATTGGGAAAAGCTCATGGCACTTAAACCCCTTGACAGGCAAGTGAAATCAGTGAAGTAACATTAATCCTCACAGCAATTAATTCAGTATGGAGCAAGCCCTGGACAGACACACATCCACCACTGCAAAGATTCAGAATGGCTCTGTGCTTTCACACTTGCACACAATGTGCACCCCTACCCCAGATTTTAAAAAGTCCAGTGTGCTAATACAGGATGTGCAATGAAGGGTTTAGTTGTGGAAGGGTTTGGATTTAATAATCCAACAGATTTTTGGCACAAAGTAACACCTTCTATTTGAGAAAAATTCAATTTTTACAGAATGTGGCCACAATAAAGATTGCATTACTCCTCTAGACTTACTCCCAAAAACCCCAGCCAATTCACAACCTGCCAGATGTGAGCTATAATAATGGTGGTGGTGATGATTTTGTTTTCTCCCCTCCCCACCAAGTATACTACTTATGAAACAGACTGAAAGACTGAAAGGGAATTTCAGCATCTTTAATTCAGAAAACAGAATGAACTAGAAATCTGGAAAAATAACTTGTGACTAATATGCAGATTTTATCAGCTTGTAGATCGGAAGCCACAGTTTGCTGGAAGTTGTCTCCTTCTCTGCTAATTTGCCTCAGATGAAAAAGGCACTTGTGTTCTCTCTCTAAGTGAATACTTCACCTCAATGCCTTTTGCAGCATATGCTCAAGCTTGCAGTTACTATTGATAGAATGGGAAAGAATGACAATTCTCAAGATTTCATAAAAATTCTTCTTAACCCAAATAGCTGCAGAATTTAATTTATAATTCAGATATTTACACTCAAAAATCAGTCCTGAAACCTTCTCTTGTAACACTCCAACCACAGATGGAATTTAATTTTAATAAAGGCTGCAATGGTGTGTGTTCAGACTGTGGCCTCACCAGAGTCTATAATGAAAACTGGTGATGACCATAAAACAATAGAAGTGTTCAGACTGTTTTAGGCCAAATGTCCAGTGGGATATCTGAAAACTGCTAATTTGGAAGAGGATAGACACATGATTTAGAGTGGGAAGAGTGCTCTGTGGTCATTAGCTGATATCCTGGGAATATCCACGTGATGAGCAGAGGAAGCTGCTTTAGCTGGAGGGCAGACACTGGGGGAGCAAAGCCTCACAAGGGAAGAACAACCATGCTCCTTGTATCCAGCATTTTTTGAACCCACCAGCCCCAGTACTAAGACATCATAAGGTGAAGTCATCAATCATAATCTGTAAAAGGGGCAAAAACCTCCATCATACAGATTATTCCTGCAGGATCAGACTCTCAACCACAGGTTTGTGCAGCAGTCGAATCCTTGGTTTTCTCCATCCTAAAAACCACACATGTCAGAGGGTCTGCGACAGGAGGGACATGCCCTGACAGACCACTACCCCCACCTCAGTGTCAGTGCAGCACTGGGAGTTTGGAGGAGAAACCAAAGGAGATGGTGCATCTGGAACCTGTTCTGTTCCTGCCCTCTGACCCCGCAGCCACACCACAAGAGATGAGAAATACAACAGGGAAAGAACAGATGGGGCATTGCACTGCACATTTCTCTGTGTTTCTACTGCTCTGATTGGAGAATTTGTGAGGGCATTTCTATTAGAACATGGTAACTATGTCAAGCTTTGATCCATCAGTGTACAACAGAATACAACTCTGATTTTCATGCTCTTAGGCATGCAATAAACTAAAGGCACCACAACTAGGAGGTACATGCAGATAGCTATAGGAATGCCCTTGGTACAGTTCAGGACTACAACTATGAATTACACCTGGAAACAAAATGTCCATTTCCTAGGTTCTTTCCTAAACCACCATGGTATGGATAGAGGCAGGTACAGGAGCTCACACAATCTCTTAGACAAAGTCACTAAAGCTAACAAAATATGTGCCTGGGTAAGAAACATGATACTGTCAGTCAGTTAACAGCACCACAATTGAGAATCTAACACTGAAAAGATACCCCTGAGGAGTGTGAAGATACATTAACTCCTTGATGCTCTTCACAATCCATTATCAGCTACATAATGGCAGGCCATAATATCCAAATCCTCAGCACCAAAGTCGCAATATACAGCCATAATCAATTTTCATTATAACAATCACCCTGTAAACAGGTCAGGAGCTAATTGGATCAATAACTGAATTTCCAACAAGTGAAACAAGCTGCACATTCAGCAGCCTATGGCTACAGAAAGAGTTTGTTCTCAGCATTATTGACAAGATCACTTTTAAATCGGCTGGGGCTGCAGATCAGAGTGCTGCCAGCCCTCTGCATCCCAAAGGCTCACTGCAAAGGGCAAGTCTTTCAGAGTGGCTGCACAGCTTTGCACCCACCACAGAGGTCTTCATTATAATCGATATTTGAAGCATAAAACATTCAACAGCAGGATATTTTAACTCCTAAAACCAGTCAATTATGTTTGCTGAATTAGCCTGTGTGATTGAGTTGGTGAATGCAACGAAGGAATAAGAGTGAAACAAAAGCCCTGTTTAAAATAGGTCGCTCCTTTAGAAAATTTTGTAATTACACACTGCAAATACATTTGCATATTCAATGAGTAGTACATGTTTCTTGTGATGAGAAAGCCTGGAAGAGCTTAATCAAAGTCTAGCTTATCAGCAAAGGCTAATTGGCTTCCATAGCACATCATCCATCAGAATCTAGCATTAGTGCAAGCTTCGCCAACCATTAGTTGGCAGAAAATCCCAATTTATTTTGATAACAGAGGTCTTACCTCCGGGGGTTTCCATGACCACATAATCAGGTGGTGCATCAGTGGCCCATCCCATGCCCTCCAGTCAGCATCACCCAGTTAATCAACTCAACAGCCAGGGAAGATGGGAACCGACCATGATGCAGAGTAATTTGAGAAGAATGAAAGGTGCAAGGGTGATACATAATGAGTTGGAATCTTTTTCTTTTAAGAAAGAGTGCGAAATAGAAACTAATTAATAAACTGCCATGAGTTAAGCAACCCAAATAGGCAAAATAATGATGGACTGAAGCTTTCCCTACAGCAAGCTGTCATCTCAGTTTGTGAGCTGTAAGGCTGATTTCCCCAGTGTTATGCAAAGAAATGGCCCTTTTTTCTTGTATTTAGACTTCATATTTCAGCTACTGAGTCTTCTTTACACTAAGTTGGGTTTGCAGGCGAGGAATAAACCCAAGCCTTCTATTCCTGGGCATGATCTGCCTATGCAAAAATCTGGAATTATTTTAGGGAAGCACATCTTAGTACTTCCAGACTTGTACTTCCACCACCACAACACATGACTACAAATGACAAAATCTAAAGAAAGTCAGACCTTAAGCAGGGCAGAGGCTGAAGATTTATTTATTAATGTAACACTTCATCTGAAATCATCACACATCTGTGTCACAGCTTGAAATTCTTATAATCAACCTAGTAGAAAGTATCACAAGATGCTATTGGCTTTGTGCAAGACAACAGCAAGGAGATAGGACCAGAATTTACTGCCATACCAAACCTTCTATGCAGGAAACATTATTGCCATTTCAATCCAGTGACGAATTCAAGGGTGAAGAATCAGGTCCTGCCAGGATCACCTGTAATCATCTTGTGGCTGCAGCCAAATGCTGCCTGATTTGGAGTCTCGCATAGCAATCAAAAAGGCAATGGGACAGCTCTGTAAGTATTCCAGATTCATCAGCACAGCACTTATTACTGAGAACCTGAGCTAATTAGCACTGCCTCACTGGCAGCACACTTTGGGATCCAAGCCATCCCCTCCACATGGCAGTGCCTGGTGCTGGGCTGGTCCCTGCAGCTCACCCAGAGCTGGCCAAGCCCTGCTGGGGTGACACGAGGCACATGCCCCAAATTGCGCTCATCATTCAAATCACCCAGCTACAAAACTCAACTACAACGGTTAAACACAAGCAAAACAACCTAATTTTGTGCTTCAGAAGCCAACTAAGAGTCCTCTCACCATCTATAAATCCAAGAGCAAGACCTGGGCGATTAGGACCGTGTGTTTCCTAGGTGATAAGCCTTTCATTTTTCTGAAAGACATTTGAAATAGAGCATAGGAAGATTAATCCTCCCCAGAGAAGGGAGAGTTCACGGACTAATTTCTCTTGCATTTAGATGTAATAATTAGGCCTATTGATTTTTTTGCTTTGTTCTTTACCATTATAATGAAATAATTAAGACAACTTCAAGGAAGTACTTGAAAGCTCACTTCACTTTGTCTTCTCAAACATGGGCCACCTAACACTTACGTTGACACTCAAAGGGAAAAGCAAAGGTGGACTCTTGCCTTATTTATCTCCACAATTCATCAGGCATCAACTTCAGGCAGCAAAGTGCTGCCTCAGGCTGCACTCCATTTGCTGCCTATCATGACTATGAACAGCAACACAAATGAGATCCATCTACTGCAACCAGGACACACATTGCTCTGCTAAGCTCTCACAGCAGCTTGTTATCAAGGGGGACTGGAGAGAGGCTGACCCCCTCCAAGAGTTATGAAGAAAAAGAAAGCAATACTTGTAATTCCCCCTGAAGAGCCTCATGGTAGTGTTCTTACAAAATATTACGCAAATGTTATTTTCAGTTCAATTTTTTTTTTAAGATTCTTGGAAGATAATGGTGAAGTGTCTACACTGAAGAGCACTCATGATCTCTCCAATCTCTCAGAGAGCAGCACAAGCAGGTTTTTCAAGTACAAGTACGACACTATCCATGAAGGACTCAATCTTTGCATCCACAGGAGGAAAACATTACACAAATGGTTTGGGGGCTTCCTGGTGGTCCTCAGGGATGCAAAGCTTGGCTGAATGGATCAGGCCTGAACAGTGTGCATTGTGCACATCTGCATGGATACTCAGGGAGTGCTGAAACTGGAACAATTATGAGAAGGATGAATGAAGATATTAAACATGCAAAAAAGTTCTGAGAAAAGCCACTTAAATTGAAAAGGATTTTCTCATTTCTAATTCAACATTACTAATTCAGCTGATAAGAGTTCTCTGATCTCTCCAGCATGCCTCAGATTTAAACAATTTTAGGCATTTTTGTATTAAATAGCCTTTCAAATATTAATCTTGTAAAAACAGAGGGAAATGCACATGCATTTTAAAACATGCTTGCTTCACAAACACCACTAAAACAAGCTGATACAAAACCATGGTCTTGCAGCCCTTGAGGGGCAAAGGCAGTGACTGAAAAGAGAGAGATCACTCCCCCAAAATAGAGATATGCTGCCCTGGAATATGACACCCCATGTGTTGGACGTGGATGAGTGTTTAGGTCCAAACTGAGCACAGAACTTTCCAGAAGTGAGGCATTCACTGCAGACTGGGATTGAGCACTGGAGTATCTTGGCCCAGAATTGACATTGCAGCCCTCTCCACATTTTGCTCTTCATGCAAAGCTCACCCAGACCCTTGTGGCTGATGTAGCTCTGGCACAGTGTGAGCTGGTAATGTTTAATAGGCGTCTCCTGTACCCAGTGGTCACTGTGACAGCAGGGAACCAATGTTTATGATTCAACACTTCAAACAGAAATCTTAGATGTGGCTACCTCTCAACAGGAGGAAACATCTGAAGAATGTGTTTTTCTGATATTTTTATTTCCTGAGAAATGAAGGGTGCTTTCTGTATGACTCACATCCATGTTTTTCACTTGCGATATTTTTAAACTCTGAGATCCAGCACTGATTGGAATGCAAAAAGTGTGACTTTTCTCCCGTCCTACCCCAAAGGGCCTTTCAGCCAGGGACAGGTGACAGCAGGAACTGGGAGTAGGTCATCTCCAGGTTTACAATGGGGGTAGAAAGCTTAAAAGAAACAGCTTTAGAATTGATGAATGTCAGCCATATGTGAAAGCTAAAAGGTTTGATGAAAAAGAAGTACACAGACTTCTTTCCTATAAGAACATAATGTGTATTTGAAAACAAACAGAAAAACTCATTCAGAATAAGGGCTCCTTTCTCTCCTCTCCAGCCAAAAATATCTTTACAGTGTAGATGAGAGATAATTTTTTAAAAAAATGCAGTTAATTAAATACATAATTCATAGAGATATCCTCATGACAAGTGATCCAATGCAGATTGTTTACGTGAATTTCCTCTCACTGCACATTCCTTCCCAAATTCTGCATGATTATATTAGGGCATCATGGAGAAACCCAGACCTGTCCTAGCTGCACCCAGACTGTGCAGATCTAAATTGTCCAGTCCTCAAAGAATCAAAAGATGCAAAAAACAAACACAACAGACAGTGATAAAAGAGTTTCAATGCTTTGAAACTGCTCCCCAGAGTCCAGCTTCTCTTTCAGCTTGGGAAAGGCTGAAGGGATCCTTTCTGGACCAAGGCTCACCATAAAACCTCGTTGGCCGGGCTAAAATGTCTTTAGCATCAGGCCAATGTAAATGCTGCCCTTCTTTAAGTACAGTTTAGTTCCTTTAAAACTCCATTCAAGGGACCTAAATGCCAGCCTCAAGCTCAGACACAAGTAAGCATTCAAAGGAAATTCACAGGCAAGGTTTTGCTCTGGGCAGAAAGATTTTGCTAATGGTTTCACAAAAATTTTTTTGCCTCCACAGGAGCAAAAAAGCAGAAGAAAGTTGAGGCAGAACCATACAAGCAGTCAGAACAGCAATAAAACCTGGAAATTCAAAGGTAAGAAAGGGGTTTCTGCCCATTCAGGGGGAAGGTGGCTGCAGGAGCACACCAGGCTCCTCTGTACTGCCAGTGTGAATACACAAGAGTGAATCACCAAATCATCTGAAGCAACTCCTTTTAAAAGGAATAACCTACAAAGGACTGAAAACCTGACTAATGATTAAGATCAAAAGGGGTAACATCAACACAGAAACCTATTCAGTCTATACAAAAATGTCTCCAGCTCTTCATGTGACAGGGAACACACTGTTTGCTTAGCAGCAACACAGAGCTGTACAAAATACAGAGTTTAAATACATTTCCATTCAGATAAGTTATCTCTTCCCCTCCCCACCAGCAGCTTTAAAAAGATTCATCTTAAACGTACAGCACTGGAGGGTTTTTTCTTCTCAGATTTTTAATTCACTGGCATCACAAAGACCTTCAGCAATTGACAGTGTGAAGAGCACTTTCTCCTCAGATTGCCCTGCTTTGAGTCGGTTTGTACACTGTGGTTACCTCGTTACTTACATTGCATTACACAGGGGCAAATGCGGCAGGCACTGCTCTCTGCAGCAGATGTGCCCCAGGGCCAGCACCAGCCAGATGTTTCCCAGGGCCCCACATCAGGAGCAGGGGCTGGGCTGCTTTACCTCAACTGCCCTCTTACCTTCCTTCTAGCCTGAAAGTGGGGTAAATCAGAGAAACTGCAGAGGACACAGCCACACCAGCTGGCTACACTAATCAAAGTGTTGCAATTAGCAAAATAATAAAAACAAAAAACAACAAACCAAACAGAAAAAAACAACAACAAACCACCAAGCCAACAAAGCAAAAACCCCAAACCTATGGGAGACACCCAAATTCTGTTGAATTGCAGAAGGAACACTAGGAGAACCAGAATATATATTTCCTGCCTGTTGTTATGATGATCTCAGCTGTTTGTCCTCCTGTAAGTCAGAGGGATGCAAGCAGACTCCTCAAACTCTCATGCCACGCTCCCTCCATGTAGTTTTGGTGATAGTTGCATCAGGGGTAGAGCAAAAAATTACAGGTTTAGCAACTGTGACCAACTAATGCACAAAGTTTTCACCCTGCCACTCATTTACTGACAACAAAATGGCACCTGGGCCAGAAAATCCCATGGGTTTTCTTTAGACATGTCCAAAGCAGAGCATTCCCACATCTTGTTGCCTGATTGCTGCTTCTGTGAGATGTCTCTTTTTCACAAGCACTTCCCATCTCTAGATGCTGTATGTTGGCTTTAAATATCACAGATAAATACAGGTGGTAAAAATCAGAATAGACTGCAAGAATCTCACCTTCCTCTTTGAAGGCACCTGCGCTTTCTTGGTGGGGTAGTGAGCTGCTGCAATGCCAGGAGGCCAGTCCATAGGAATACGTGACCACTATATGTGGCATGTAGAATCTGATTTTTCTGCATACCACCATATGGAACAGAATCTCAGCGGCATCAAACGTTTACCTAAACTCCATTAATGTCTTCTGCAAGCCAATATTTATAGCATACACACCAGTAGCTGCTGTCAGAGTGTGTATAAATGTTAAACTGAACTGTTAAAGAAACATAATGACAGATGTAGAGATGCTGAAGAGTGCAATCTATTCTAATTTATGATAATTTATTTCCATCATCTGGAGCCCTATTCAGAAGAGAAAGCTGAATGCATCCCAAAGCGCATCATGGGGTGGAGTGTAAAAATCCCCAGAAAAAAAAAAATTCTCTTTTAAACGAAGCAAGAATACTCTTGTCCTAAAACCCAGGACATGCTTAGCAATCTCTCTGTGCAGAAGCAATACAGATGTGGGGTACTCAAGCCCTGCCTCTTGGCAGCCCAGTGACACACGGGTTTCAGTGCAATTTGGGAATAGCTGGGAACTGTTTGTCCCATGAGAGATGTCTGATCACTGCTGAGTCACTACTTTTGGGGGAGTGAGCTGCACAATGAACATTTATGAGCTCTGTCAGAGCCCCTCCAGCTGCACGAACAAACAAAGCTGCACCCATGGGTGGCCAGCACTAACGAGCACACAAATTTGAAGAGGGAAAGCCATTTTTAGAAATGACTGAACTATGCCATGGTGAGCTACACAGCAGAAAGAGCTTTTCTATTTGATTTCTCAGCAACACAAGCTGGGCTGGATCAGTTCTGCCACGAGACCCGAACCCCATCTCCTGTTGCTGTCATTCTGCTGTGAAAGCCATGGTGGAGAGGATGAAAAAAAGAGAAGGGGGGAAAAAAAAAAGCAGTGACAGCACTTGGTCCCTGCAGTGGGGACCACCGCTGGGCCGTGGAGCACCACGGGCAAGGAGCTGATTTTCATGGCATCATCCCTGCCTGGGAAGCAGCAGTGGCAGGAGGCTCATACCCCGTGGCACAGCCAGCATCCCCTGCATATGTCAGCCCACTGTGGAGCCAGCTCCTGCTGCCTGCCAGGGCCTCACAATCTGGACAGGCACAGATTTTGTGCTGGAACAGGCGCCCTCTCACAGAGCTGCCTGCCACGAGTGACAGGCTGCCACAGCAGCCCCGGGACCACGCAGCAAAACACGGGGGCTCAGGAATGCTGATGCTCTGCTGAGTGGTTGGTGCTGCCCCTGGACAGCTCTGAAAAACTCCACAGTCAGCCAGAAAAAGGGTTAGGCACACAATACATGCATAGACTACAGCACCAGCATGCACTCTTGGACTTACATGTCAGATGACAATTTTCAACCAAAACAATTTTCTGCATTTTAGACTCACTTGTCTGTTCCCAAAAGAGTTGCCATCTCTCAAAAAAAAATTTTTGATTTTTCTAAGTGCCAGTGCTAAGGGCTTGCAACATCTACCCTGGGAACACCATTGCTGTGCCTTCAGTGAGTTTGGGTTGGCCCCTCACCCTGTGCCTGCTCTGGAAATCAGGTGCCACAGCCAGACTAAACCATTCCGATGGGCAAAAGGGTCTCATCACTGACTCCTCCAGGACTGAGCCTGGGCCACCTCAGTGAGGTGTACAGAGGATGAGAATACAACCATTTCTGTAGAGAATATCTCTTTACAGAAACATTTTGTGTTGAAATATTGTAGTTTCTGTCACAAACATTCCTCCATTCATGATCTCACCAAAGTGCTAGTTTTGAAAGGAAATTGAGATTAAGAATTATTTTTCCCTCCAGTAAATGAGATTTCTTTTCCCAAAGCAGCTCTACAAATGACTCCTTTTGATGTAGCAATGACAGCTTCTTCCCTGACATTTTAGGTACAACCCAAATCACAAAGGACAAATACTCCAGATGATCCTTAATCACCTGCCCCAGCCTATAATCCACAAGGAAACTCCTTCCAATACCTTTCCTGCTGCTCTGTGCCTGGCTGCAAGGAAAGCCAGCTGCCTGCCAAATGCTCCCAAACTGGGTACTTGGCTGGGATTAATCGATGGATGTGCCCAATGTACAACACACAGCATTGCTTCTGCTCTCTGACTGAAGAATCAAAGTTTATTAATTATTCCACCTGAAATTAAATTCCTTTCACAATAAAATCTTCATTCTTGGCATCAACTCTCTCAATGGGTAATTCCATCAAGGAAATTCTTCTTGCAGGACCGTTCAAAGAAGATTAAAAAAAGGGAGCGAATATGTTTAGAGAGAAACTCTGCTGAGCCACACTTGTGAGGAATCCTTCTGTCCACATGCCCATGGGTCACCAGTTGGAAAATGCAGCTTGCAATGCACTCAGCACTTGGCAGTGAGCAGCTTTTGCACTTTTATCCACCCTCAAATGCATCCTTGCATCTGCGTGAAAGATTAGAACAAAATGCTGCGACGACACAACAGCACACACCATGTGCATCAGCTCACCAAGATCAAAGGCACACAGCAGAGAAGAATTTAATTAAAATGTTAAAATTAAACAGGAAGGCATCCATTGTTTAATTTTTTGGCAGGCATCTTCTTTCAAACCAAGTCCTAATTCCATTCCAGCACGCTGACTGCCCTTGGAGATGGCAATCCGGAGAGCCCTGCCGGATTTATCAGCCGCTGGATTTGGCAGTGGGGGAATCCCACACTTTCTTTGGCTTTCAAGCACAGTCCCTAAAAAGCACTAAGTGAAACTGAAACTCATCTTCAAAGGATAATTATTGCTATATACATATTCTGCAGTAATAAGCTAATTTTCAGTATCAAACCTAAGCCCCCTGCGCTGGGCACAAGATACATCCAAGAGCATCATTCCCACTTACAGTCCCAACAGGGAGGTGTGACCTTGCCACGTTGAACCACTTCCCTCCATACAAAGGCTGTTTGAAATGGGGTAAAAAATTGATGCAAAGAAGGGGTGTTTTGTGTGCAACATGACCTCTGTGTGGGGAGGAGCAGGGGTACACAACGATGTGGTTTTAGACTTGCATGCAGCTGGGGGCCTTGTCTTGTTTGGTTTTGCCTTGAGCGTACCTCCAGCACACAGCCAGGGAGAAGATTATTCTGAAAACAGTTCAAGCAATTCTCAAGTTTGCTTGTTCAATAACTGTAAGATATTTCCTGGCTTCCTGGGGTATTTTGGGCTGAATGCTTAAGGCAGACATAGACCATACAGCCCACCCCAGGGAGGCTGAACCAAGAAGCCAGTTGTCTCCTTGGATTTTGGGAACCTAGAAAGGAAGATTTTGCTACTTCTTTAATACTACTTGGGATGCCACAGAGGCTTTTCACCTAATATGAAGATTGTCAGATGCAGTGTCAAACATGAGGCCCCAATACAAGCACCCAACATGTGTGTGACAAAGGATTTAAACTGAGGCATATCACTTCAAGCCAAAGATACTTTGGATTTGCATCACCTGAGAAATGACACAGGAGGGCAGAGCATCAACATCAGGAAAAGAGAAGACTGAGGTCAAACACAGTAAACTTCTCTTTGAAATTCAAAGAGCTACTGTAGAGCTGTTACTAGAAATTACTTCCTGATATATCAATGATCTTGCCAATATTGGTTAGCAATTCATTTTGAAATCTTCTGGGCAGAATTTCACCCTCAATACTTCAGAGTTTTGAGTACTTCTAGTGAATATTCAGTCAGGCTGTTCACAGCAAGCTCTGGTACTTCTCATAGAATAAAGATCAAGTTGACAGGTTGGGACTTTTGCAAGAGTCAAATCAGATTTATTTCTGACAGCAGGTTTGGGACTGTACACCTCTCCTCTGAAAATGGATAAAACTTCAATGAAATCTTCCTGCTTCAGTTTTTCTCCTGCTTCCTTAACCCTACCTCCCTCCTGCACATTTTAGTGACTAGGATGGGGTCTCTCTTATCAAAGTGGTTTCTCCAATCCAGCAAAAGCTCCCTGTGCTCCCTGTGTCATGGTGTGATCACTGAAAACATCCTCACTAGCTTCTGCCTTGCAATGGCCCTGCCAAACTGGGCTGAACACCTGCACCAGCACTTATCCAGGCCCTGGAGCCCCCAGAGCTCCCCACAGTGTTTATCCCAAGCCTCAGGCTGCAGCACTCTCTGCTCCCCACAGTATTTGCTCAGCAGCTCCCACAGGCTCTGCCTCTAACACAGCCTTCTCCCAGATGCTAAGGCATTCTGGAAAAGGCACAGACAGAACAGCTTGCTCAGAGAAACACAATTATCCATCCATTAGAATATTGGAAAAAAAAAAAAAGGTAAAACAATAAAGGGCAATGAGCACATTACTTCAGCCTTTCCTGAGCCTTTTTCCCAGGTCATGCCCCTACCCCTCTGCTTTAGGGGCCAAAGCTGACATTCACCTTGTGAGACCTTTCTTCTTTGCTCTCAACACTGAGGTCCATAACATTTGCTTCATGCCACAGATGGCTGCTCATCTGGAAAACCCTCTCTCCTTAGGGGCCACACCAGTCTAATCCTCTGCTGATCCTCCTCCCCTGGCAGCATTATGAAAATACTTCACCACAGCAGAACCCAGGCTGTCCAACACAAGACTCTGCTCCCTCCCACCACAACCAACCTCTGAGCCTGACCCACAGGAGTTCTCCCCACACCATCCATTCCAGCTTAGGTTTGAGTGCAAATGCCCCATCCAAAAATCTGGAGTATGCACTCAGGGATGTGCCTGCATCCATAGGCTGCTAATGACACAACATCTAATATTTTTGTTTATATAAAATATTCTTAGAGAATACTTCCTTACTTAAGTAAATGTTCTATATCAAAGCCTTTCAATGACATAAATTATATCTACAATTATAATAATTGGGATCACCTCATTTTAGGTGATTTAAGATTTTCTTTAAGAGTGGGAAGCACTATTAGCTTTTTCAACTGAGTGAAATATTCAGAATGGGAAAACAATGCTTTCAAACACAAACCTGAGAAGTCTTTATCATGGCCAGAAGATAAAACACTGCAAATTAAAGCAAAAGCTTACAGTTTGCCTATATTCAGTATTCTTTTGCTTTTGCCAAAAAGCAAGCAAGCTGTCACCTTAGCAACAATGTCACACTTTGCAGCACATATGCCACTTTGAACAAACACCTTAAACACAGCATCTCCACACTGTATATTCCTTTCTATAATGTTCTAAACAGCACTCTGTAGACTCCCCTGGGAGTAAAATCCATGAAGACCCCTCTGGCAGTTGCTGGGCCGGACAGACAGACAGCTAAGTGCTGTTTTCCACACTGCACCCCAGACCCATACTAAGAAGCATTTTTACTCAGTGCCCAAGGGGAAAGCTGGGCTTGCAGAGGTGCAGCTTTGTCTTCACAAAGACAAGCCCTGTGCAGAGCCCAGTGTCACCTCTGTCTGCCTCTCTTCCCCTGCTCAGGGCAAGGTCCTGTCCCCTGGAGCAGAGCAGAGAACTTCACCAAGCAACATCTCCTGCCCCTTGGGACCACACACAGTGCTGTGAATGCAGGTTAAACTAGAGACCTGACCATCCAAATGATAAAAAGGGTTTTATCAGAAGCATCTCCAAGCCTGTCCTCTCCCAACTGCAACATCTGAATCCAGAAATGTCAACATGCAGGGCTTTTACCCGGAGCTCCAATTATGCAGATGCTGATTTACAGGAGTGATGACTGAAACATCGCCATCATAAAAATTGTCAAGGAGACTTTAACTGTGTTTGTCTAATAGCAGAACCCTCTATCTGCACACATCTTATTGCTAGTTTGAAAGTCAGATCATTTTGTTCTTCTTTTCATAGAAACCTGGTTTGCATATATAATCAAATTTAGCATTAATGAGTCTCTTTTCTCATCTTCTATTCCTAATGCTTCAAACAGCCACACTTGGATAAGAGCAGCCATTGAAATGGCTTGCCATGAGATTTTACCAGTTTCTCCCAGGAACTTCCACAGCAGCAGCATGAAACTCCAAAAAGTTCTGCTCCTGGAGCCCTGTCTCTTGACCATATGTGCTAATCCTACATAATTATTTTATACCAGGTCACACTCTGGGCTGCTTGAGAAACATCAAGATTTAAATGAACTATTAGCTGACCTTTTAAAATCAGCTCTTCCGTGATCACAACAGGGTCCTAAAATGGAAAATGGCAGGCATTTTCCAGATGAAAGATGTCATTTATTTGCAATGTGGTCGGCCACTGCTGACCTTTTCTCTTCCCCTGTATCAGCATTTGTACCATTTTAACAGCAACTTGCTGATAAGCACAGTTCTCAGTTTCCAACCAGATATGCATGCAGATAATGATGGATGTGAACAGCAAAGCAGTCAGCTCTCTGCAGACTGCATAAAACATGGGACCACAAAGCAGATTTCCTTTTCTTTCAGTTGTGTTCTGGATTTTCGGTCTTGAGACCTCCCATCTTTTTCTGCCACCTTGATCTAAAACTGTATCTTTTATCAAAGCCAGAGGTCTCAGAATCATGAGACTCCCAGCAGCTGAGACTTTAGGACCACAAGGTAGAACACCAAGCAGGCACTGCTAGTGCTTGTGCTGCCTTGATGCCAGTCCCACTGGCAGAGTGACATTTGGCTTCCACATCTGCCTTCAGTGAGACTACAAAAACTTCTCAGATCCTTCCTATTGCACACCTGATGTCTAACAGCAAAATCCACTTCCTGGGCTCTTCCTAATAAAAATAACTTGTCTGACAGAGTTCCCTGCCTGCAGATTACCCAATAAGTGCTCAGAAGTTGCAGGCTCAAAGCCAAGGACAAATGAAGCCTGTTCCCAGGGCTCAGGTATCCTGGATGCTCACATCTTGTTGGTTCATCGTGGCAATTTTTGCCTGCCCAGAGCTGCAGTGTATTTTGCATGCATTATGCTAAGCTGCCTATAAGAAATCATCCAATTAATGACAGCTTACAGAGAAGGGCTAGTTACACGGTAATTACCTTTCTAATATTAAAATACCATAGAAATGGATTTACATTTTTTGATTTTGTGGCACATGTTTTACTGACCTGACACTACACATACAAGACCATTGAGGCAGCAACTGGGACCCAGTTTACAAGAGCAGCTAAGTACTTACATCCCCAGGCAGGCATCAAAAGACTTGGCAATACATTTTTAACACGTGTATGTGCTTCTTACATATCAAGGTGGATGGGCCCAGCACTAAATGCAGCATCTGATCCTGGCATTGTACAAGCAACATCACCAGGCAATAAGAAATATTACCTTCTTTTTTTTTTTAAGGCTTTTCTTTCAATATGTGGGTAGAGAAGATCAAACACTCAACTCCTCCACCCTGCATCCATGAGAAGCATTAAGCTTCAGCAAGATAAACCTGCTCCACCAACTAAGGATCTGCCCATACCAGAGTAGCCAGCAGCCTTCTGGTTAAACAAAAACCAAACACATATATGCAAATGTGATGAAGAGTCTCAAGCAACTATAAAACATCTCAAGCCAATAATACATTAGACAGAGCAAACTACTAATCACACATGCTTCATGCAAGCATTACTTTCTTATTTCTTTCCCATTTATTTTCAGCATCTCAAGATATCTGGGCTTTTCTAGGGCACACTTGAAAGCACGCAGCTACTTATGTCCATTCATATGCATGCAAATATAATCCAACAAAAGCACTCCACGGCCAGATGAGCAATCAGCACTAGGACAAAAGACAAGACTTATTATCAGTCTTTCAAGATTCAGCTTCCCTCTGCCTTCTGAACACACATCTGTGTGCAAGGCAAGAGGTGCTAACCCTTTCAGAATCTATACCATCAAAGCAAGCTTGACTCTTGCCAGGCAGGCAACAGCCTGGACTTTCTCCTGGCTCACCAGCCAAGTGATCACAGCGTGGAGGCAAGGAGGCAAAGCAAGGTTAGCTCAGTCCATGTGCACCACACACAGATTTTTCAAACAATCTTCATCCAATTCCCCCCAGAGATTTGTTGTCCAATGCTTTGGAACTCTTTGGAACATCCCATGGAGAAGCTCATGAGCAGTGATGAAAGCCAGTCATGCAAGGCCTGCAATGTATTTTTTCTTTGCATAAAGACAAGAAATAAAACTCAGACACATTTGAGTCAATTGAACATCCTAACATTCACTTCCAAGTTGTCCTATTAAGAAAAGCCATAGCATTCATAAGATCTGTACTGCAACATAAATGATTCACAAGTGCCCGGATAAAAGCTGCACTGGCTTACACAAAGTTGCAGCGTGGCCTTTGTGCCAAAAATACCCCCTGCCCATAGCAACCCAGACACAGCTGCAAGCTGGTGGAGATGGGGGCTCACTGCAAGGTATTTTAAAACACCAACCTATGGATAACCATCAAGGCAATCACAGCATCTCCTGACTGGCACAACGGTGGAGTTTCTGCATCCCTGCTATTTATGGAGGAATACAGGGAAAGACATTATGGACAGCACTGCAGGTCTTGTTTCTTTATAGGAAACTGACAAGTATCAGGTTGCTTTGGGTTTGCAGAAGGAAAGTTGTTTGTTGCAATTCACATTGTAATTAAACATACACACCCACACACCCCACCACTACCCATGCCCCCTCAGCCCCCCACAGCCTCGGGATACAAAGTTCCCATTTTCACAAAAATATTTTCCCAGTTACAGCCTGAGTACAGCGGGTAGCTCCTATACCCATCACATTGCATGGGGAGAGCCTTGCTTTTCATTAAATTTCCTCTTCTAGGGCTCCAGAGAGGCAGCAAGTGCAAAACAAATAGACCAAAAGTGACAAACTTGCGTGTCTTGCTCACTTTTTGCCGACCCAAATAAAAGCAGTCTAAACACATCCAGAGAGTCACAGGACAGAAAATAATCCAGGGAGATGAATGAACATATTTCTTCTCTTTCTTCCTTCCTTATTCATTATTGTCAGGTGCACGTATAAGAGAGTTATTTTTCAAATGAAGCTGTAAGAGTGTTTGTGACATTGCTACTGGTTGTAGTGCCACAGTGGATTATCTGAGAAATAAGCTTCAGAAGGGCATTCTTCTCATGCAAAGATCTGCGGAGTAACAGCCAAGGGACTAAAGATGAGCAAGAACAAATACAGCTTTTATACAGTTCTTCCCTGCCCCCAGCACATGCCATGAGTTGACTCAAAGCTGGAAACACCCAGGCCTCACCCAGTGCAGCTGTGGGCATTTTTCCAAGTTCACATTCGTGATCCACACGCTTTATTGCCACGGTAGAGTTCAAAAAATGCAACTCTTGCATAATTGCTACAAGTTGATTTCTTTGTTTCTTTTCTTTCTCTTAACCTTTCCCAGGCCTGAGCCAATGTTGTTTCTTAATGGCTTCTAAATGCAATTTCTTGTCTGAAAATAAGATTACAGCGTACATGGGAAATACAAATGAAAACACTACAGTGCTATGAATATTCAGAAGAATCAGCCTTATCTCAGCAGCTTCTCCCTGGGTGTTAGGTGACCACCAAAGTAGGAAATTGAGAAGGTCAGATAAGGTCCCTGCTCCTCAAGACAGAAGTCCATGTCTGAGCCAGATTACAGGTAAACTGGAATCTGCACACCTAAAGATTAATTCTGCAACAGTTACAGTTTCACATCTGAGGGACCCACAGCCACTTCAGTTCCCTCCAGACCCACAAATGCGTGCACCCACAAACACAGGAATTTCAGCAGCAGAGGTTCAGGAATAAGGATGTGCTCACCCCAGAGTCACTGTGAGCCGCTCCAAACCTCCCAAACAACGAGAGTGAGAATTCAAGGCTGGACTGCATGGACAAGCTGAGGACATTTTCAGCCTGCACCACCTCCACCCTCCCAGCCTTTCTGAGGAACTCCCACAGCTCTGCCATCTGTGCTGCAACACCACAGAGCCTCCCCCCAGGCACGAGAGCCACCCAACGCCCAGCACCACTGCGTCACCAGCTGGGCTATGAACTTTGTTCCCTTGCAGATGCAATCTAGGACTCAAGTGGGAGGTGTTAAGGGGTGTAATTTAACTGTTCTGATCAAGTGCAACAAGGTCTGTGAGGCTGCTGGGGGACATGGAAGAGGACACAGAACTGACTGGAGCATTTGGTCTTTTAAGGTTTATAATTATGGCTAGGCTGATAAAAGGAGTCTGAGGGAGACGTGGACAATTAGTTGGGACTGGAAATGGTAGAGAGAGGTGGACAACAGTTTGGAGGCATGGTGAGAAGAGAAGGAAGATGAGAGAGTAAGATTAATTGAATAGAGATGGAATTCCAGTAATCCAAAAAGCCTTTCATGTATATTAAAAAAATAAGGACTTCCACACTCTGAAATACCATAAATTCAACAGTGCTTAATTCTACTTATACATACATATCAAATCGAGAGAAAATAATTTCTCCGATCAGCTTGAATGTTACCACACTCTGCACCCTTTTCCTGTGCTCCCTTTCTGCCAAGGGCTGTCCCACTGGCCGCGTGTGCTCTTGTGTACACACACAGGCAACGTGCACTTGCAGCAGCCAGAAGAGCTCCACTTGTGCCTTCCAACCGTGACAAAGGCAGCTTTTATATTTGGCTGTTGGAAGAAGTTACAGACCCAGGAAAGCGCCAAGAGAAGAGTTCCCACTCGCTGTCCCAAGGATGCCAACACACTGGCTGGGGCGGGAACAATTTTCTCGATGGCAGAGCCCATGCCCATCAGCCCAGAGTCCTTCCCAGCAGGGCTCGCTTCCCAAGCTCCATCAGACATAGCCTCATCAGGCAGACAGCCAAAAGACCACGCTCCCAGCAGCTATTTGCCATAGAACAGCTTTGCTCCCCGTTCTTCTGCCCCGCAGTGAGCACTGCAGAGTGGCTGAAGCACCCTCAGACCAGCACCTGGGGCTCAGCCCTGGATGTCCTGACTTCTTGAGGCAGGAGCAGCAGTGCTGGGTGGGTTTGTAGAGCTCTGGGCTAAGAACACAAGGGACCTTGTCCATCCACTGCCACGTGCAGGTGACCCCACTCTGGGGCCACCCTGTCCCAGGCCATGGCCCCACCACATCACCACTGCCCAACTCCACAGGACCTGATGCTTCAAGGTGCCCAGCGGGGAAGAGGAGCTGCTTCTGGTGAGCAGGGACAGAGTCTGGGGTGAGCAGCTGCCCCCAGCACACCAAAACACCCCCTCGGAGGCACCCTGGTCCGGGCTGCACGTTGCAGGTGCCAACATGTGGATAAACACACTCGTACAGGGATGCGCCCCCCAAAATACACGCCTTACATAATTCCCCAGCCAGTCGGCGTTAGGGGAATGTGATTAATCCTCCATGACATGTTCTGAACTTTCCGTTCAGAGAGGCTCTCTGCTCCCGCAGACCTACCGGCGATGGATGTCATTTGACCTGCAGACTTCACTACGAATGAGCATCAGAGCAGCACACAGTGACATTGCTCCGCACACCAATTATCTGCCCCCTTCCCCGCTCGGCCCAGAGACAAGTTTGCTAAATGCATAACGAGGATTTTATTTTCCTCGGTTTTTTTTTTTTTTAATTCGTTTACAGCCAGCACACGGATAGAGGGGGGTCACCCACAAACCCGGAACTGTAGGACGCGAGTCCCCGGCCCCTCGCCCCGTGTCCCCGTCCCTCAGCCCGGCCCAGCTCCCACCTGTTCCGCCGTGCGCGCACTTCGGCCACAGCCCCCCCGCAACCCCTCCGAGCCCGGCACTCACCCACTCGAGCACCCTGAGGAAGGCCAGCGGCTCCTTCACCACGCGGAAAGTGCCGGCGGAGGCGAGCTGCGGGCACAGACAGAGAGAGAGAGGGGTCAGCCCCGCGCCCGCTCCGCGCTCCCCGCGGCGCCGCCAGCCCGCCCCCCGCCCGCGGCGCCCCGCGTACCTGGTCCACCGCCTCCATGGCGCCGCAGCCCCGCGGAGCGGAGCGGAGCCGAGCGGAGCCTCCCGCCCGCCGCCAGCCGGGATGCGCGGCGCTGCCCCTGCGCAGGCCGGGCGGAGCAGCCGGGCGGGGCCCGCGCCCCCGCGCCGCCCCGCGGAGCCGCCCCGGCCCCCGCCCGCTGCCCCCGCCGGGCCGCCCCGGCCGCCGCCGCTCCCGCACTTTTTATAGCGGCGTTGGCCTCCTGGGAATTTGTGTTAATTTTTTTTGTTGTTGTTGTTTTGTTTTTTAATTTTTTATTTCTGGCAGGAAGGAGGAGGAAGGCAAAATTAAGAAAAAAAAGAGAGAAACACAAACTGCGTCCTCAGCGCGCGCACATGAACTATTAATATTTTAAGGGATGGCCCCCGCTGCCCTGCGCGCTTCCGTCCCCTCGGCCCCTCCCGGGACGAGCTCGCTCGTCTCCCCCGCGGCCGCAGGGCTGCGGCTCGGTGCTCTCAGCCCTCGCTCCCTCCTGCTTTTTCGAGCATTTCCTTGACAGCAGAACAGCGTTTTCTGCCTTGCTGTTGTCCTGGCCTCATTTCCCAGCAGAGCCTTAACAATTCTAATGCATCCCGGGTGGCACAGCCCGGCAGGAGCGGAGAATCCCTGCGTCCATCCACGCTCACCGACAGCATTTCCAGCTCCCTGTGACATTTAGACGGCACTGCGAGGATTTTGCGATGGAGCAAATTCCTGCCCCAGTAAGGGCTCGGGACACAAATCCATCAAACCGTTTAAGAGCACAACAGCCTCTAGATTGAGACCCCGAATCGACAAATATTTGCATATCCAACTTCTCTGGCACCCTGATAACCAGTTGTGCCACCAGAAGGACACCAGTGCTCAAATAGGATTTCGGCCATAAGTAGGTCAGAGATGTGCCTAAAAAATACCTGAAGCTTTTATTCCCTGGAAGGAATCAGCCATCTGCAAAAGTTAAATAAGTCAATTAGTTTTGCTCAAACTACATGTCTGTTATAAAAACCCCAAGCGATAATCTAAATGCACTCTTGGAGTAAACAAGATGGGGAGGAGGGGGGGTGGGATGGGAGTCAGAAAAAGATGAATTTATGAAGTTTTTACTGGAACTTGAGGCAGACGATTTTGTGTCAAAATCACAGATCTGGAAAAAATTCAGCTGAAGTCTGGCAGCAGTGGGACTGGGTCCAGATTTTTTAAAATTTAAATAATTTTTTTTTAAACACACCAAAACAGCTTTCAGGTCAGAATTACATCTATTTTTTTTTTCAATTAAAAATCCTGGTATTTTCTGTGCTCCTTTGTACCCCAGGAGAAAAAAAAAGGAAAGGACAATGGATCATTTGCCTTACAAAATTTTATCAAATATGCTTTTATTTATTTATTTATATAACATCCTCTAGGAAATATGAAACACTTCTCAGCAATTCTAGGAACTGCCTGCTGGTGGCCCAGTGCTGTGGGAGGCAGAGTCCCCTCACGGAGGCAGAAGGACAGAGCATCCACAAATCTCCAAGATGCACAAGCAGGCAGGGATGCACAATCATCCTTCTGACTTTCAGCCAGAACTTCTCCCACTGGTACAGAGATGCAGAGCCAGGTCACTGCAAGCCACCTGCCTCCAGTTCTTATGCCTGAAGAAGAAATTATCATGGAATATCCTGTGTTGGAAGCGACCCACAAGGATCATTGAGTGTGAATTAGCCTGGTCCCCAAGAGTAGCAGGGTAACCATTCTCCCTCCTGCAGAGATTTTCAGCTCTGGTGTCTGGTATTCCCACCAAAAAAACCCTTGGCTGTGGGAAGTTTCATCACTTGCTGTTTACTGTGATTCTCATGTGCTGTTTCCTTTAATAGGTTTCTTTCATGGAGAGACTTACAGCTGTGGATGTATTGAAGCAGTTCAAAACCCTCCTGAGAGATTGAAAAAAAATGCTGAAACATGTAGTAAAGGCATTACTTAGCAGTAGACTGGGGAAGATGTTAAGAATATTTTTTCTTTAATTTTATCAGTAGTGTATTGGGAAAAAAAATCTACCCCATCTCCACTGACTGCCACAGAGAACTGGAAGCCTAATTCACTAACCCTTTATTAATTACCTCCAATTATAAGCCTGAGATTTTAGTAGCACTTGAACTTCAGTTTTCAAAAATTGTCAAAGAAAGGAAAACAAAAGTAAATGCTCCTAAAACCTTTACTACTGGGATGATTTCCTAGGTCAGCACACTTGGGGTTTCAGTAGATACAGGAGCTCCCTCATGCTGTTTTGGGGGGATTTTTCTCATTCCCTCTCCACCATCCCAGCTGTGTTTCACCTTTCTGCTCCTCAGTGCTTGGCCATGCCCACCTCAGCTCCCCCTCTGGCTGGAAATCCTTGCAGAACCATGGCAGGAGCCTGGGTTTATAGCCAGGGCTCAGTGCCTCTTCTTGCCATTATGAACTCTTCCAGATGGCTGTTAGCATTTGTTCTTGGGAATGGCAGAGTGTCTCTGGCTTTCACAGATGCTGTCTCTAAATACTATCCCAGTCAGCTCAGAAGTAAGAGCACCTCCTCCCCAGTTCTTGAGCATCCTAGTACAAACCTTGCTCTGAAAATGACATTAAAGCTCCACACTTCTTGATCCTACCTAATAAAATACACTCTGAAATGCATGTTCAGGTTAGCAGCCATGGTAAGTCTGCAATTACTGCTGGTACACCACAAAGCTGTACCCCAGGACACCACATTATATTCACCCTTCTCACACCTGGATGGCTGGGCTTGGCATGCATGAATCAATAAAAGCCAGAGAGGTGCAGGTACAAATCTCCATGCTGAATGAAAAACAGGCTGGAAAGACTCTGACTATTTCACAGGCACAGGATCTCACACACAGGAGGCTCCTGCCCTTTCCTTTCCTTGGAAAGGCTCCAGCTGTGCTCTAAGGGGAAGCAGCCATGCCAGTCCTGCTGGGGGCCAAAGTTTTCCGTGGGACACTGGTGGAGCTTTAGTGCTCATCAAAAAAATTAATTTAATTGGCCCAAGTCCTAACAGGGCAAGTTTAAAAGCTAAAGTCCTAATTTCAGGATTAGCATTTTGTCCAGCTACAGGCGGTGATTTCTTTCTTGTTTCTAAGCACATACCTTGATTTTTCGTTTGGGTAGAAGGTGGGAAGCTTCCCTAGTTAATTGTGAGAACTGCGTCTGTTAGATGTTATGTGTCAGTAAGAAAAGCTTCAATATGTACCTACCCCTCATTTCTACCTTAGAAAGGTTTTTCTCAAAGGGCTTTGCCAAGAGATGTGTGTTAGACTTCTCTCAGGCTGCCTGAACCTGTGTTCTCATAAATAATCTCCTACAGTGTGGTCTAAGCACCAGACCAAGTGAATTCAGGCTTTTGCTGCACACCCATGGACTGCAGACCACATGGGGCTGGAAAGCAGCAGATCCATGGAAGCACGACTGTGCCAGCACCACTCCTCAGCACATGGCTCTGGATCAAATTTTCCCTGTGGGAATGGAGAAATGGCCATGCAGAATGGGGACACTAACTTAAGGGATGGTAGTGCTCCTGCCCCTGCCCAGGGCTGCAGCATGCCAGCCTTGAGGGGCTGGAAAGGACACTGAGGCTTTGTTTTTCCTTGGGATGTCTTTGATTTGAATCTTCCACCTGCTGATGTGGAAAGGGTGAGGGTAATCTTTTGTTCTCCTAGGCTGGACATTGAATGTAAGCCAGGTGTATCTGCACACAGGCGTGTGCACAAAGGGTAAGTAGTAGGAAAAGTGTCTTTCCTTGCATGTGGCAGAGCACAAAGCCTACAACCCATGGGTCATCCAAGCTGCAGCAGCAAGGGCCAGATGGTGGGGTCACCCAGTTTGAAGCGAATTTAAGGCAACTGGTGATAGCACCAGTGCAATTTTTTTGTGAGCAGTTGGGTGTGGAAATGAGGTCTCGCACACGTGCTAGGAGGACCATATGGCACTTAGCACACCAGATTTCCCAGCTCCAGCCAGGCCTCAGTCTCACACTCTACCTGTCACTCTTCTCGAGATCCACACTCTCCAGGGTCACTTCATCCTCTCGGGGTCTCCATCAAATTTGTTTGCAATACATTGTCTCCTAGAAAGGAGAGCTTGGTGCCATCTCTTGGATCTTTCTGTTGTTTTTAAATCTCCCAGTTATTTGATTAGGTTTCAATAGTTTCCCCTGGGGCTGTATTCTGCACTAGGGAGCTTTTCACCTTTTCCTGGCACAGAGTTCACTCACTCATCCCAAAGCCAATTGCCAGTCATTTCATGGCTTGGCTTCACTTTTTTTGGTGTGTTCACTCTCAAATTTAATAACAGAAGAGCAACAAAATATGAGGCTTTGGGATAGCCAAGAATTGCCTTCCATGTGGCCAGGAATCACATATGGTGATCCATGGGAGAGACCAGACTCTTAGGTCCCAGCCAGGTCCTGTACCACAATTTCTAACACCCATTAGCTCCCTCCCCCACTGCATTTTCAAATCCTAGGTGTACACCCCTGGCTATAAATAATCCTTATTAAACCCTAATTCCCCAGGGAATCTTATTTCTCAGTTTTCCCTGTGTGCAGATGATAGGGCCAAGCATGGACATCAATCCCCTCTCATTGTACGCTAAGGTAAATAACTTGAAATGCCATAGGACTGCAGAATATTCCATCCTCAGAAGCTGAATAAAGTCTGCATACAGAAACCCACATGTGCTTGTTTTAGAGCAAAATAGCTTGGGAAAAAAATGCACATCTCAATGTGTTGCCAGACAATAACAAGTCTTCAGGATTCAAATCAGCAGAGCAATGAGGCTATTGCTCATTATAAAGCTAAAGGTACAAAAGTATCTTTGAAAAGAGCTTTGTTGAATCAGCATTTGTTTTTCTAGCAATGTGCACAATTTCTTTAAACAGGGTTATTTTCAGAGTATGGCATGAAAATAATTATGGAGCACTTTCTAAAGGTTCAGTGATTAAGGCAAGAGCAGGCAGCTGTTTGGCTGCACAGCTGATGTTGACCAAAAGTATCATGTCTGAAGTCAAACTATCTTAGTAAGATTTCTAGAACTAACAGAAGGCTTGCAACTATTTCTCTATGATCTCTAAGAATAGATGCATAACTAATCTTTAGTTTTTCTGTTTGGATTTCAGTTATATGGCTGTGAAATAAAATTTAAAATGACATTATTTTAGGTCAAGTTTTCCTTAGTCCAAAAGGTTTGCCTGACTTGGCTGCAACCTTTGTTCCATGTACAAAAGGCAATCCTGATTTGATTTTAAAAAATTAATCAGTCATTTTTCTTTCCCTTCCTAATCTTTCACTGCCATCCTGTCTTGTCATTTTTGATCCTGGCTTCCAGAGCACATTGTCTGGCTTTAATCAAAAGCATTCTGTAATTAGGTTCCAGCTAATTTAGCTGAGACTATTTAAAAGCAAAAAAAAAGTAACCTTGCTTCATGGTAGGACCCAGGTAAGTTTCAAAGGAGCTGAACAGGGGTAACTTCACTTCATAAATATATCACTGGCAACTGGCAAATTTGTCCCTTAAAATCATCAGACATAATTTGTCCTGGGCATTTTGAGGGTGATTTTTATACACAGGAACATGAAGATCACAAATGAGCATGAGAAGCACTGCTGCAGTCATATTCAGTCTCTCCCCAAAAACCTGTGTCTGGAGCTCTGGAAGGGACACTGTCAGGGCTGGGATCCTTCAAATCTGACCTACTTTTCCATTTCATCCTTTACCAAAGCAAATGTTTAAATGCTAGATTATTTTTTTTCCCCTTAAAGGAAGAGGGGAAAATGTCAGTGCACAGGCTCCAAGGAAGAGCTGCAGACACCAGAGCTGCTTTGTGTTAACCACAGAGGAAGGGGCTTGTACCACATCCTGCATGGAGATGATGCCCTCAGCTGTCCCAGCCCCATGAGGGAGATGTTCCCATGCTGTGCCCTGGCCCAGGGCCCATTTAGGGCACAAGAGCAACAACAAAACCCTAACCCACCTTGCTGCTGGTTTGCATGAGAGTAATCTCTTTTCAGGATAAGGAATTAGAGAGTCAGGGCTAGCCAGGTGATGGGGAGGACTCACCTTGCCAGCTCCAGGATTGAAGGAGAAATGCCACAGACCCAAACTTTGCTCCTCAATACTGGTACAAAGCACATTCAGCACTTGCATCCTGAGGAGGGATGAGGCAGGCATCCTGCATACACATCTCTGCATCCCAGGAGGTATCTCACCTGTCCTTTCCTTGCTTGGGGAGCATTTATTTACCTCCTTCAATCTGGATGAAAGCTTTGACAGCGTGGTAGGTGCAAATCTCCTGTAACACAACATGGAAAATACAAACTCCCCAAGATCCCCAAATTCACACCAGCATAGCCCTACAACTTGGAAGGTGTTTTTCACAGCTGGCTGTGTAAGACAGCTAATAAAAATGCAAAGCACAGGAAACACCCCAAACAGCATCACTCTCCAGGGATAGCCATCCAACTCCCTGTGCACCCACAGCCTGGAGTCAGGAGCTGGTGCCCCATCACTTCAGAGAACAACAGCTTCTTCTCCTCAAAACTGCTGCTTGCTGGTCTGAGCTCTCACACAAACCATGAGGGGAAAATTCGGCCTCTTCTTCAGCCAGGGAAAATTCAAGTTCACATCATCCATTCCAGAGGGTGCCCAGGTACAGGGCTGCAGGTGAGGCCAGGCTGGGAGGCAAAGCGTCACCTGGTGTGCAGCCCAGGCAGGGTCACAGCAGCAAGGGGGATGCTCCAAATCAGATCAAAACACTCAGCAGGTTCCACTGGTGAAAGCCTGGACTGCAAAGCACTAAAGACAGATATTCTGGGATGTTCTTGTCAAAGGCACCTGATTAGTACTTGATGGGTGGATGGAGGAGCTCCAAGCACAGCACCAGCTCCTGTCATCTACAATAGAATTTCAAGAAACTTTTAGGAAATGAGCAGATCTCTACATCCTGCTTTTGGGAATCAGAAACATAAAATGAAGTACACAAGTGTAAATTATGGGAAAGCAAGAATCTCCAGCCCTCAAAAAACTGCCTGTAACATCCCTGAACATCAGCCCCCACTCCTGCCCTCCTTGCAGGCAATTCACACATTATCTTTGCTTTCCTCACACTGACTGCAGTTTTCCCAAGTGCTTTCTTAGGCTCTGGGGTTGAGCAAGAAGCAGTGCTGTAAACTTCCAGGTTTTAATAGGGTGGTCTCTGCATCTAATTGGAAATTGTGCTAACCATTTGTCAGCATGTGCTGAAGTCATGATTGGTAACACCTCAAAGCAGATTACTAATGTCATAAAATAAACTTTTTATAAGGATAGATAATTAAAAAATTTATCTGGGGACCTTCCTTTCCATAAAAAATGAATATAACAACCCTTTCTCATGCTAAATATTATCTGAATTTCCTTCAGATTTGCAGTCTGGCTAAAGCTGTTGTACAAGTCATGCTGGTTGCTGACATGCTATTTATAGCAATGTTGAGAACACTGAAATCCATTCTCTGCTCCCAGGATAGTGTGTTTTTAAAATTATGCTTCACCAAATTGGAACTAATAAAAAATAAATAAAAAAATCAAGGCTTTTTTTAGGAAAGATGAAAGTACAAAAAAAAAAAAAAGTGAAAAATGTGCACACGTTTTCCTGGTCATTTCAACTGCCTTTTGAGTTCACTTTGCCTTGCAAGGCACTCACAGGGAGGGATGCAGATCACCCAGCACAGAACCAGCTCTTCCCAGCCCAAGTTGTGCTGCACTGAAGCCTAATTCCCCACCAAGGACTTCACAACATCCTCACAGGTGCCCACAAAAGTGGAGCAGGGACTGGATCCTCACCATTAGTCAAACCCTGGTAAGGGAAAGATCCTGCTCTCAATTTGTTTCTGTTTTTTAGGAATACTCCTAAAATTATTCTTTAAGGGCTGTAAAACACAGAAAGCCAGCCATTATGTTATTCCTACTTACCCAGCAACACCCAGTTTCCATGAGGATAAATTAGCCTTCTCATCTGGTTAGAAACACCCTTTGTCCAACCACCCATCAGTCCCTGATGCTGCAGAGAAGGTGATGTTTGTTTTGTTTTGAAGAATTCAGAACTTTGTTGGAAAGAAAAACATCAGGAGACCCTGCAGGACAGAGGGGAGGCAGGGACTACTAACACAACACCCCCAGTGAGAGGGTGTTACCAAACAGAAGAAGCAGCATGAAATACGAAGTGAAAAATATGGATGGAAAAATAACAAAGGGGAATTTAAAACTCAGAGATATAAGCAAAACAGTAATTAAAAAGAAAGCAGACACAGCCCATCACAAAAATCCCAAATACCAGCAGAGTTAGAGAGGGCTGTGCTGGAGAGAGGGATTGAGTTTACTCCTCTCAAAGTTGTGTTAAGTCAATCAGCAAGGGAAGGGGAAAGCTCTGGATAGTCCCCCAGCAGGACTACTGCCTGCTTTTTGGAGGGGAGATAAGAGTGGTAAATGGAGCTCAGTGTAAGGCTGCAGTGGGTTATGCACAGAGCTGTTCCTAAGTCTGGGTAGAACTGCTGAGTGTTTCCTAGCTTGGTCACCTTTACAGCTATATGCCTCCCAAGAAACATGAATTTTTCTTTTCTTCCTGAAGGTAATTTTTCTTAGAAATGGCAAAAATCTTGAGTTTTGAGACCTTGAAAAAGTAGTAGCAAAGGGGAATTATGCAGCATCTTCTTTCTTTCTGTTCTTCTGCTTGTATGTTATCACCTCTTGTCTCTCTTCCTCACACTCTGGCTTTTGGCTACATTTCCTGCTTCAGTTTTCATAAATATTTGAAGTCCTTCAAGGACATCTCTTCAGGTGCAGAGGGAGCTGGGGGCTATGGCAGCTCTCACAGAGTCATTCTGGGGGATGGAAAGCAAAGGCTTCAGTCTGTGAAATAACTTATCTGGGAGAAATGCTCTCAGGCTGTCTGAGAGCATTTGCTAGGCCTATAGAAGACTGGAAGGCTGGAGAAGGAAATAAAAAAGTCCTTTTACCCCCAGGCTATTGTCAAAAAAAAGGCAGTGTAGTGATACTGCACTGCTTTTCTCCAAATCTGCCCTGGCAGGAGCAACTTCTAGAGTCTGATCTTTATGAAGACCATAGAGTGTATTCAATGACCTCTGTATACCAGAATTTCCTGGAGAGGCTGGAGACCTGTAGAAAATCCATGTGGGCACAGAGAATCACAGAATGGTTTGGGTTAGAAGTGACCTTAAAGACCATCCAGTTCTGACACCCCTGTCATGGGCAGGGACACCTTCCACTGGAGCAGGCTGCTCAAAATGGCCTTGGACACTTCCAGGGATGGGGAAGTAAATATAGATAGAGATACAGTTATAGATGATCTAGATGATGATCTAGATGATGATCTAGATGATCTAGATGATCTAGATATAGATATAGATATAGATATAGATATAGATATAGATATAGATATAGATATAGATATAGATATAGATAAATATACACACAGAGATGTATATTTGTACCCCATGCTTTAGTGGTGACAGTCCTAGCCCCTAAAAGGAGCTGTGACTTCACTGGCAGTGTTTCCCCATAGCACTCTAAGCCATAACAGGGTTATGTGTGACCAAATGGCCAAATCCAGCTGTTCTGATGTTAAGCAGGGAACTCAGCAAGTGTGACTAGAAGGGCAGGGGCTGGCTGTTCATGCGCTGGATAACAGCTTTGAGTCAGTGGTGTGTATGGCCATGGAAAGGCAAAGTCTCAAGCTCAGTCTCTGTGGCCAGAAGCAGCAATTCCCACGTCTGCTGCTGGTCCCCGGTGCAAGGGGCTGTGTAAGCATCCCTACGTTCCCTGGATAGGTACTGTGGTGTGGGAGCTGTCAGCATAGGAGAAAAGTGGGCAAATCCAGGCTTCAAGGGCAAATGTTGGTACTTTCAGACAGGGAGCTGGCCTGTGGCTCTTTGCCCTTTTTCTCCTGACTCTCCAGCAGCTGTCGCTGGTGTGAGAGAGAGCCCTGTGAAATGGTGGTTGTGCAGTGAGAGTTTAGTGCTGGGGTTTTGGTTCAAACCTGAAACCAAGTCTGGCTGAATGGGTTCCTGATCGAGGGGGGCTCTTGGGAGAGTGCTAAGATCCCCTGCTGAAATGTAGGCTGTCTAATGGGTTCTCTCTGATAGTGCTGGTAGTGTTTAGACTGAAAGCTCAATTGTGTTTTGACAACATCTTTTCCTGGTGTGATGGAGAGGAACATATCCAAAATCTGTCTTGTTGTGCTCAGACTCGTTCCTCAGCAGTATTTAATATTCTAGGTTTGGAAGCTCTATAAATAAAGCAAAAACCTTGTGAGTCTCCATGGGGCAATGTCTTTCCTCTCCTCCTGATTTTAACACAGGAACCCTGGAAATACAAAACCCAAACATGTGCATGGGAAAACTGGAGTGTGGCATCCAGCATGTTCTACTCCCCAGTCCTGCTGCTGTCCTGAGGGGCACCAGATTAGAGAGAGGCAGTGACTGATGGCTCCAGGCTCTTTTTGTCTCATATCATGGAGGGATGAGACATCACATGGAATGAAGGAAAATAAGAATAAATTCTGATGAATTTGTTAAAACAAGGGATTTTTAACCATAAAATATGCATGAGGTCTTAACCAGAGTGGATGAATATATGTATGTGTAAAAGTACCTGATCCAGTCCTCTTGTGCTGGAGGAAAGGATTTTTAAAACTCAGTCATGGCCAGGTAACAGATTGAAGGAGCAAAGGGCAGGACTTCCCCAGCTCAAGGGCTGATCTCCCTCACCATTTTTACTCACTGTTGGAGGGTTTGAGCCCTCAGGACCAGGCCAGCTACATCTCAGGAGAGAAAATCACAGTATTTACCATGAAAATGTTGATGTTAAATGTTTTATTGTGACTTATTGATTTAAAACCAGGGCCATATCTACAGTGTCACACTAAACACACTATCAACTCAAATAAGTGGAATAATTTGAAAATATAAGATCAGGTGATTCAAATAAAAAATTATTTAATAACACATTTTCTTTTCCTTTGATGGGAAAGCAGGGAGAAAGCTCTTTTTATCTAACTGTAAAATCTCTATTGTCACAAACAACCATATCACCAAATGAAGAATGCAATTAAGCCACTGGATGAACAAAAACAGAACAACATTTTTTTGTTTTTAAAGGGTATTTTCTTTTTGCTACAACCCTTACCAGTAATGAAAACTATGTGCACATAACAGGAGGAAAACAGATTCTTAGGACCATTTTCACAGGTCCCAAGCAGGACATTTAGTGCAAAATCTGCTTCATGTGAATATGAGAGTTGCAGGGTTTGGGGTGGTTTAGTTGTCATTCATCTAATTCTTTTACACCAATTCATTTTGTTATGAGGAAATCCATGTTTGTTTTATAAAAGCAAAACATTTAGGTCATGGGGGAAAGCATAAATTGACAACTATTGATAAGCAATAAACATGTCAGTAATGCATGTTAAAATTCATGAAGTTTGTATTTTAATGTGGTATTTCCCTGGTATTTGAGCTATTTCTTTCTATCTTTTTTAATTCAGGTGAAATATAATGCTAATTCACAAAACAACAGTTCATTCTCAACCCTCATCTATCCAAAAGCCTTTTTACACCTTTTCAGTAAACCAAAAAGGGCCTAAAACTAAGATTACTTTGCCGGCACAATATGAAGTATGAGTGAGAATCAAACCCCTTACCTAAAATATATCAAAAAGGAAACCTGCCTGTTTTTCATGGAGACAGGATAATTTTTTCCTGTAATGGCCTAATTATATGGATATTTACATCTTAATCTAAATTTGCAAGAAAGAAGTTCAAAGTGAAAATCAGGGAAGCCTAAATATTTTGATAATATTTTTTGTTTGGTTTTTTTTGGGCAATTTGTCACAGAGGATATTATTTAGTCAAACTAACTCTGTGTTGCCATTATAATGCCTTGACACGTCTGGCTGCACACAATGGAGTTGCCATCTCCATTCCCTGGGCCAGAGCCAGAGGGCACAAGGGGGTTTGTGTCTACCTCTGGTTTTATAATTCTTATATGGATTTGGGATAGCAAAGACCAAATTAAAAAAAAACCAAAGAAACCAAAACCAAAACAACAGTGGCCAGATGCTGATAAAAGGATTGGGATGAGAAAGCTGTCACCCAAAGGCTTTAAATGGGTGATGTGAGCTCCGGAGAGAAAGATCCTGAAACCACAATTTTGAGCAGGAACCCCGGTGTCTGGTGGGTAACCTGCCCCTCTTCTCGTGTCCATTCCTGGTGTGGTTTGTGCAGGGCTGTGATGTGTGTCAAGAGTGTGAAAAGTGCATATTATATGGCTCTACACAGATATTTACTATAGGTATTTTGTTGTATTGGTTAGTAGTGCCTTGTTAACATTTTAATAGTATGGTAAGTGTAGTTTTGTAGTTAAAAGGTAACTTTTGTAGTTAAGATAGGAACTATATATGTGGGATATTTTTTAAAGAAAGGAATGAGGTACTCACACCAGATAGCAGCCATAGGACACCTAAATCTTTCAGAGAAAGAGAATTTATTGCTCTCTTATGAGAAGAAATGAACTTCTTCCTGCCTTGCTCAGATCTGAAGATGCCATTAGGATTAAGAGGAAGAAGTTGACACTGACCAGACTGAATCCTGTGTTTGAATGGAATTTATGCATCGTGTATGGAATGTATGAATATGCAACAGGCCATTACTTTTAAGGGTTAATCCTCGGTTAACAGGTGTCCTTTTTTGGGCTTATGTAGCCCAGAAAAAGGTACCCGGATGTCCATAACTCTTTGTTCTATTGTCTCATATTGTCCTAATCCAAATTGTCCAAATTATTATTACTCCAATTATATTGCTGGTTTTAGAACCATTTTATTGCTATTAAACTTTAAAAATTTTAAAAACAATTGATTGGCATTTTTCACAAAGAGGTTGGGGCAAGCCCAATTTCTGCCTGCGGATGAGGAATTCCTTTGCTGGTGCATCCATTCCAGCACGAGGTGAGGCACTGAATGCAACCAGCGCTGCACCGCTGCAGCACCAATGCATCCCCCCGGCCCAGGGATGCTGCAGCTCCCACCCGGGGCTGCTCCCTCCTGCAGGGCTGCCTGCAGCCAGGCTCGTTGTGATCCCACACGGAGCTAAATCTGGAACAAGCCCTCTGAGATCAGCGGTGCTTCCCTCGCACAAAGCTCCGTGCGAGAGGCAGATTATCCCAGACCAGATGTCACTTTCTGCAGCCGCTGCGGCGCCGGCACAGAGCAGGTTTGACTGGCTGCACCTTCCAAGCTGTTCTTGGGCCCTTCCCTTCGCCTCAGCTTCAGTGTGAGGATCCAGGAGAGCCACCTAGCATATATTGTTTGTCTATGTTAGTTTTTCAGCAGCTCAGTTTCATTATTCCTAAATGCAGGTTCTGGCACTTTGAAAAATGTTTTGCTAAAATAAAGCTTAGAATCGTCACAGTCAAATTTAGGATACACAGGGATCAATAGTTTATACAGTCTTAGGGGTGAAATCTTTCATTTCATATAAAAAACCCTGGAACTGTTCCTCAAGTGATCACAGCTCTAAAATATCTCTAAGTATTTCAAGGCTTGTGATTAAATAATATCTGTCAGCACCAGAGCATGCATAGCAGGCCCTTTTAATCTCTCAGCCAAATATGATCATTGCTTTTCATTTCCCATTCCTTGCTGGCCACACATAAACTATTTTCTCCTATTAAACAGAGTTTTCAGTAGCACCAAACCACCCTGAAGTCCCAGGTTCCTCCCTGGCATCTCTCTGCCTCTCCCAGAGGATGTGAGTAAACAAGCTTCATACTGTCCAAAGCTGCTGTCTGGGCAATCCATCTTTTCTTTCACAATGAAGAAAAACCTTGCCTGGTTCTGATGAGCACATGATTTCCAAAGCTTATTGCATTTAACTCAGAGTGAAGCAGAGACAGGGTTTATTACTTGTATTGGAGAGTAATTTACCCTCTTGGTCATGTGTTGGAATCTCTGGGAATGGAGAAAAAACCACTTTGTTTGAAAGCTTTGCTAATAAAACCAGTCCATATTGGATGTTTAGCAGATTTGACATTTGATTTTCTTCACAGGTAATTGTATTGTTGCTGAGGGAGAAGAAATGGTTCTGTAAGGGCTTCTGTACAGACCGGAATGCATTTTCTTGTGCAGGAGCCCTTGAGTTTGGACAGATAAAAGCTTCTTCCTGAACATCTGTGCAGTCAGACCCTGTCATGCACATTATTGTGAAGAAAGAGAAAGAGAGAAGGTGATCCAAACATGACTAGATTTGGAGATTGCAAATCATCTGCACACCATTGGTCCCACTCTAACCTGCAGCAGAGCATCAGGACCTCTGTTTTTCGGAGGCTTAGAAGAGCAAAGCACCTGTATATTCCAATGAACTCCTTTTGCTTTGGATTCAGGCATAGAAAGACATCAAAATTATGCCAAGGATAGCAAGTGGCTAAAATAGATATAATTTTTCATTGTACAGATTCCTTAATGACACTATGCATATGCGTTCTCAAATACATGTTATACTATGGCATGAAAAGCTCTCTTTGGAGCTATTTTGTGCAGGTGGACTAATTTGGGAAGAGAGAAATGGAGAAGACATCTGTGCTCCATTACATAGCTTGAGTTTAATTCTGAACAGAGAGAAATGGAACAGAGGAGTGTGAGAAACGGGCTCCGCTCTTCAAAATTTTTAGAAGTTTAATAAGGGATAAAAGGGACAGTAATAGCACTGGGTGGTAGCCATAGCCAGAGGCATAGTGCTTAACCATGACAACTCTTCTTATACACTGTTTTCATTGCATTGGTCAAATACATATTTATAAAAATCATACATATTCAAACATTTTGTTGAACTCCTTTGCATGTTCCAGGAATTCTTTAGCTTGGTTTGACCCCTGATACACCTTTTCAGAGCACATGTAGTAATGTGGATTGTCTTTTTGAGAGTTTTGTGTCACTTCTTTACAAGAGCCCCTGTTCTGTGGTTTCAGCAGGTGACAGTCATTGATAGTCAAAGGGTCAATGGCAGGAGTCCTTATCACGTCCATGTCTTAAATGTTATCTGACCATGCAGATAGTTTTAGCTATTTCCACAAGTACTTTAAATCAACATTAGCTATTTCACAAATATATCTGAGTTATTCTCATTGTTGTCAGTTAGTTACTAAAATAAAAGCATTAGTTATTATTTCACAATTACAGCTACTTCTGTAAAGGTTAACATTATAATGCATAACACGTACCATCCATTTTAATATTTTCTGAAAGCCAAAACTATAATATATGTTTGTCACACTGTTTACAAACTAAAATACCATCTATAAATGATGTTCTGAGAATACAAGCTACACAGTAGGCAGGGCATTGGTCACAAAAAGCTGACAAATTATACTATATCAAAAGCAGTTAAAAGTGATTACAAACTGTACTATATCAAAATCATTGTGATTAATAATAATTTGCAAAAGCCAATATATAATAGTGAAAGCCAACAATTTCATAGTTATTTATAACAGGAGTGTGCTCTTCTCTATAGCTGGAGTTTATGTCTGTGGAGACAGAGGTTTTCCCCTGAAAGTTCATACCTGTTTTGCCACCTGAGAGGGGCACCTTTTTCCCATGTTTCTCCAAGCCTTGCTGTACCCTGATCGTGCATAACCTCATGGGCAAAGGATCAGGAATATCTGACATTCTCCTCCAGCATGTGTTGTATTTCACAGCAGGAGTTTAATGCCTTGCCATAATATTTTTCTATAACACAGCATGCAAGTCAAAATTCCCAGTACTTTCAATTACTGGACACCTGAGTGAGGAAATTGTTACTGATGGGATTAGCGGTGGTGCAGGGTCAGTGGCACGCAGTGACCAGAGAGGACCTTGGAGCAGCTCCAGGAGCTGGTTTCTGCACAGGAGCAGGGCTGTGCAGGGAGTGAGGGGTGGCCAGAGGCCTACCCATCATACCAGAGTGAGCTGGGCAGCTGTGGCTGCCGTTCACAGCAGAGATGGAGTATTGGATGCTGTAGGAGTGCGAGAGCAGTTCCAGAAACTATTGCTGGTGGCAACAGGAGTCTCGTGAATTTCCTAGGGGCAGGGCTGGGTCTCTGATTCCCTGCATATTTCAAGCCAGATATTTCATCTTCAAGCTGCCACTGAAGGAGACAACCTATGTTGTCTCTTGTGCTTATAGATACAGCAGCATGAGATCTCATCTGATGTGATAATGTGCTGCTGGTTCTGGGAGCTGCAGCAGATTTCCATCCGTGACATCGCACCCTGTAAATGTCAGGCTGCACCAGCCATGGCATTCCTTTGGAATCATTGTGTATGCCTTGATATGGAACTATGAACAGCAACCCAATTATCCCTTATGCAAGATAAATGGTGTGATTATAATGACCACAGATAACAAGAGGGATCAAAAGGCAGAGCAACAGACCACTCACACAGTCCAGGCTCTCTGGCTTCATTTGCATGGGAGTGTGGTTTGTGCTTCCTCATTGTAGGGCATGGTTTCAAGCACAAAGAAAAAAGAATCCTTTAGAGAGGCTGATGCTTTAGTACTCTGAATTTAAGAATGAGGACTGTTAGTAAAGATGAATATGCCCTGGAGCATCACAAGGAAAAGCAGCTCACCTGAGATAGGAAGGACAGAATTATCTGAGTGCCACCTCAGGTGTCTGAAGCTGTGGAGCCCCAGCTATGGTTTGGGTATTTGGATTTACCTTTCAAATCCAAATAGGTGATAACTGGTGCAATGAGTTCCCAAGGGGGTGCAGTGAGGGCTCTGAAATGTGGAAGGGAGGCAGAAAGGAGGAAAATTGCTTCATTTGCTTCATATTTCTCAGGGTGTAACTACCAGAGGAGGTAAAAACTTCTGCAGCTTTCAATTCCTTATCTTCAATCCAAACACAATCCAAAGACATTTTTTATTACAGTGAAAAAGAATCAAAACCAGTATCAGAGTGTTATAAGAAATAAAGGGGGAAAAAAAGTGATGGATACCCACAGTCAATAACTGGCATTCAACAGATAATCTCAACCTGCTACAGAATTTACAGTGGTCAGCACCAAATAAAATTATGCAAGTACATGTTTTGAAAATCAGTTTCACTTGGAGGATGCACACATCTAGCAGCTGAGGGGCAGCAGAGCTGCCATGCATCAGCATTTTTTCCTAAAACTCCCTAGTGCCAAGGCACTGCTGGCTACCCTTAGGTAGTTGGATGCCTTAGGGGTTTCACTGTAATTACTGGTCTACAATCTGTGCTCAGGAAAGCTGTGATTCTAAGAAGACTGCAAGTTTTCTGATTCCTTAGTCCTGTGTTAGGCAGGAGCAGGTGGCTTGGGCTCTGCATTACATTTACAGGCATTCCCAGGCTGCTCTTCAAAGGTTCTTTTGCACCTCTTTCTTCCATTTGCCTGTTACAAAATGAAAAGTTTTCATGGTTAACAATCTGAGGTGGAATAACTCACTCCTGGTTCACCAGAGAATAGCCTGAGCTCATAACCTCACAGTAGGAAGAGTTATGCCCCCGTGTTTAGTAAGTGGGGCACTTCTTGTTATTACTCTGTGGGTAGAAATATCCTCTCAGATGCAAAACCTGAATTCCCTCACAACAAAATTCAGCAATCAAGAGTTTGACTAGCTCCTAGTGCTTCCAAAATGAATGGCATAATTAAATGATTTAAAGCCTGCTGTAATCAGGAGTGCACAGTCAATGAATATTCAAGCTGTTCTCATTGTTAGGGATGATAAAGATACATCTTCTCTTCAGGTGGGTTATTATTTATTGTCTAAAGAGTCATCCAGAAGATGGTGCCACAGTTCTGCCTGTGAAATGAACGCCAGCCCAGAAGAAAGTCCTTGCACAGAAAACAATATTTCATTGGAATTTAAGAGCAAACTTATTTTCAGGAGCAGTTCAGAGCTCCAAACCTGACATTAAGTCTGTGTTAAGTCTCTTATTGAAAACTAGGGCAATGTATCTTCATCGCTTTTGCTCTGTGTCACTCCAGGCAAGGTCAGCCAGCACAGGAGGGAAGAGAAAACTCTTCCCATCTCCCCATTCCTTTCTGCAAAATGGAGAGATTTTTTGGTATTTGTTAAACTGCTTTATCTGGGTAGCAGCGAGACATCAAAAATGATAAATAAGATGAGGACAAAATAAGCCTTGTTCTGAATGCTTCACAAGACTTCAGTGGCAGTAGGAAGTGCTGCATTAAATAGAGGCTGGAGTTGTTTCTGTTGGTTAAGGAAGGACAGTATTTCTGAGGCTCTGTGTCACTGAAGAAAATGATGAGGTCAAGCCTGTAGAGCCTTGTAATGAGATTAAATAATCTGATTTCCATTTCACAAAGCTTTGCTCTAACATAGAAGGAGAAAATGAAAACTGAGATTGGTATGAAGCAAAATCTCTGCTCCTACCTAAAGCAGGCATTTAATTTTTTCTTCCATTACAATTTTCTGTTGTCTGAGGTCTCTTCTCTGTAGCTCAACCAATTTGTCATCCGATTAGTCTGATGAAGCATAGAGAAGTCATTTGAACTGTAAATTTTCTGCAGGCAAAATAAAATGCAAACAAGAAGAGCTTCCTGTGCCTGCCAAAGTGATGATACTCAGAATACAAATAAGAAAAAGCCATGCTGACAGCATAAGCTATTTTTATATTCTGTCACTGGCTCCCGGGCATGGCAGTTTGAACAGGACCGCATCTGTATTCCCAAACCCAAATAAACCATGTAGTCTTAAGTGAAGTTCATGTCTTACAGAATAGCTCTTTAATCATAGTGAAAGGATCCATTGCAGGAAGGATGAATCATGATGTTGATTCACACTCAAGCTGTACGTTTACTGTTTGGATTAACCCGGACACAACAGCTCCAGAGAGGAGGGTTTCCTGCTGCTGACAGGAGACGTGCAGGAGGAGCCAGCAGGGACTTCTGTGCTGGCAGCAGGAGCTGATGGCACTTCACAACTGTGCTTCAGTCCTGGACCTTTTAGAAGCCAACATCACAACGTGGCTCTTTGTGGTGGCTGGGCACAGACACATGAGTGTGTTCAGGGTGTGGGTCCCCTGCCATCCTCCCACAGTGACGCCCCAACCTTCCCAGGATGGCTGGATTTGTCACCTAAAGGTCACCCTAAAGGGCAAACACTCACAAGAGGACAGCCCCCACTTCCTCACTTGAATGACAGGGATGGGGAGAGATGCTTGGCTGGGGCTGTCCTTTCCCACAGCCTCAGCAGCTCTCAGCTTCACTCTCACGTGGCTCCTCTCTGAAAAGCAGCTGTGGCCTCATTCGCTTCTATAAAACCTACAGCATTTAGAAAACACAAGCTCTTTCTCAGCACCCTTCCACTGCTGAATTGTACAGATATGCACCACGTACTCATTACCTGCCAGGATGCACTTAATAGCTCTGGCTAATCGCAATAACATCTTGCTTTTATAGTCTCTTTGACACTGCTGGACCTCAAAGTCTTTTGGGAGGTCAGTAGCATTAGCAACAGGCAAGATTTCCCACAGCAAGTGGAGCTGAAAGCAGCACTAATAGGACTGTAGCTAGCAAATGGACCGTGTAGTGACACAAAGGCCTCAATCCTGCAAGTTCTTCCAAAATAATCCTCTGGAAGATATTAGTGGAGCAACAGGAGACTTTTATGATGCAAAGGACCTGCTGCTTATGAATTTCTGGAAAGTAGTCTGACTTTCTCTAGATAAGCATCACAGGGGAGCTTCTGCCAAGGCAGGGAGTGTTTTACTATCCAGGCACTATTCATTCAACACACTACAATATTAGTTAAGTAATTCTCTCCTGAATTAGAAAATTACTTTGATCTCTACAACAAATATCTCTGCAAAGCCAGGAACTTGCCTGAATTTACACAGCCATTCCCACAGCACTTTGCACTTCAGGAAACCATTCTCTGCTTCAGCAGAGCTCGGGGCAGCTTCCTTCTCACTGGGGCTGAATTTGGCAGCCAAGCATCCTGGGTGAAACCCCCTGTTCAGCCACACTGTGGGTAATAACCAAGCCTGCCACCAAATTTATGGTTCTTACCTTAATTGGGAGTAGTGGCTGAAGGCTTTGCTTCTCCCTGGCGTTTGCTGGGCTCACTGCTCAGCAGCTGCTTGGGCCATGTGGTTTTCTGGCAAGTGGAGGATGATCATTCCATGATCAGCACCCTGGCCCTGCTGCAGGGATGATTGATGGTTGATGATTGATGATTGATTGATGATTGATCAGAGCCACGGCTGTGCTCCCACCCACGCTCGCTGCCAGGCCCCTTCAGGAGAGACACTGTGCTGCCATGCTCTGCTTTGATGAGAGAGTACAGCAGAACACACAGTGGGATGAGTCCATCAGGCTCTTCACAGCTTTGGACAGGCCTGGCTGTGACTTCATCCCCACTTTGCTTCTCAGCCAGCTGAGTTTGGTCAGGGATGCTCCCAGTGCATCCCAAAACCAGGAGTTCCCTGGGAAAATGCCTCTCACCCTGGATGCCCAGGGTGGGTATCAGCCTGTATAGAAAAGACTAAAAAAAGCCTTGCCTGGAGTGGATGTGAAAGGGGCAAGACATAAATCCTGGGTGAGTGACCCAAACCTGGGGCCTGTAGCACAGTGATATCCCAGGCCCCTGAAACCTCCAAAAACAATAAAATGTAAATAACTCTCATGCACCCTTTCTGAGAAAATGGAGCTTTTGGGTAGGAAAGAATTTGATCACTGGACTTTATTTTAATTTTTATCAGCCATTTTTCTGCAGGAATAGGTGAGATTGGGAGTTAGGCAGACCCTTTCTGGCGCTGGGGACTGGAAGGTGCTGCACTAGGAGATGTCAGCGTTGTGGTAACTTAGCCAGCATGCAATGAGGGCTTGTGGGAGAGCTCTGAACTGTAAATTCACTTGCTGAAATCCACCTGACTCAGGCTTGAAAGAAAGGAAGGAAAAATACTACCCAGATTATTAGCATTGACTTTTGCCTTTTTCATTAGGACTTCCCCCTGCAGGAGAAAAAAAATGAAGGCAGAGCTAATGTCATGGATAAAATTGCAGCCCAAACCTGATTTTCATGCTCTATTTATTACAGCAGATCAGAGGTTTTTTATGAGATCCTTGGGAATGTAAAGAACAGAGAGTTTGTTAGACCAAAGCAGCAGTTGCATATTTCTCCTGCCTCAACACAAAACTCAGCTGTTTTCTCAACCTGACCTTGGTCCTCATCCAAAATGAGAAGAAGGGAATGAAGGTCCTTGTTGCTGGCTGGGGATCTGACCCCAAATGCCCCCCACAAGCCCAGTCAGCTGTGGCTGGCCTGGAGAGCTGCTGCTTTCCCTGCTCTGGAGGAGGAGAGCTCACCCCAGGCACTGCAAGAGGAGTTATTTGGTGTTCAGGTGGTGCTGGTGGCAGTGCCAGCCTCTCCAGCAGTGAGGACAGTGAGGGCCAGCAGCCTGGATGTCCTGGAGATCCCCTGGCTGCCTGGGCATGCCATGGGCACCAGCACCTGCTAGAGGCACAGGGCAGCACACAGCAGCCCCGTGCAGAGCTGCAGGCAGCATTGTGGCACTGCAGGAGGGAGCCTGAGCCCCAGCACCCTCTGAGCACCTCCCCTCTCTGCCCAAACGCGCCCAGAAATAGAGCCCTGCCTCCTCCCTCCAGAGAAGCGCTTTCCCCAGCACCGCTATTGTTTTTTGGCTGCTATTTCAGATGCGTGGTAATTCACTGGTGCAGCAGTTAGGAGCACAAATCCACTCGTTTTCTCTTTCTGGGATCCATCTGGGTGCCTTGGGGGTGTTAGAAATCCTCTAACAGGAATTTAAACCAAAAATCCCAGCTCCCAGTGAGAGGGCTGTGTTTCCAGCCCAAGCTTTGCCTTTCAGGGAAAATGGCCCCACTTATCAAGTTATCTGTGAGAATGACTAGGCCTCATGCCAGGAACGCTATCGGCTGCCTGCTGAATTACTCACCATTCAGTGACCTTTCAGCAGATTATTGGAATTATTTTGAATTTCAATGGAGGATGCTGGAGCCTCCTTGCTTTCAGGCCGGCTCTCTGCCCTCTATTAAATCTCTGAGCTGCCAGCACAAGCTACTGTGTCCAAGGCAGTGGGAATGGTTCTAGCTGTGTGGCTCATGTGATGGCTTTCCACGTGTGTGATCCATCAAAAAGTTGTGCTCTGAATCCAAAAGCAGCAAGTCTGTCACGATCAATATTCATCAAAAGTGAGGTTTTGGTTTTCAGTAGCAGAGGTGCAGGGTGTTCTTGTGGGACACCTCGTGCTGAGGTAGATGCAAAGGAGCTGATCTTTTTTTGTGGGGGCCTGCATTCATTTGCACAGAAGAAGGAGGGTTTAGATTGATATTTCCTTGCATGAATATAACAGAAGGTGAGGAGGAGAGAAAATAATTAACAGATTCAATCACAGAATTTCTTTCGAGGCTCTTCAGAGGTACCAGAGAAAGAAAATACCTAACTAGTGGGAAGATTTTGAGTGTCCTGATGGTAATAACAAATGGTCCCAGGTTGGCTGAGTTTGAAACATGGGCCTCTAGTTTCAAACTCAAAACTCCTCTAGGAGTGGGGGCTGCTTTCCCAGCAGGATAGATCCCTTCTAACCATGCAATGAAGGCATTATATTGCTGATGGATCAGCATGTGGAGGAGGGAAGAGAAGGACTGTGAGTTGTGGCTTGTGAACCCTTCCAGCAAGAACTGCTGGAAACTTCCTCCTGTGCAAGTCTCATCAGCTTTTTTATGAGTTTGTGTCCCATGAAGATTTCTTGAGTGTTCTCAAAACTGAGCTGAGCTGTGCTGCAGAGACTTGCTAGCCTCAGTTCTCTGCTCTTCCCGACCTGTACAGGCAGCATTAGAAACCAGGATGTCAAGCACCTCAACTATTGATTGATGACAAGCCCCAGGATTCATAACCCTGAACAACCCTTCAATGCCAGTGACAGCATCATTTCATACCCATTTACTGCTGTGACAGTGTTCAAGTGCTGAAATATACACTGGAGGTTTCTAAGCCTGTAGTTCATGTGATGGGAAATACATCTAATAATCCAAAATTCATTTTGCACTGAGCTTCCAAGAGTGGGAAATCTGTGTTTGCAGTGTTGCCCTTGTGTCCCTGCTTGGGCTGTGCTGGGGTGAGGGTCAGGGAATGGGGTGATTTGCAGCCTTTATCGGCACTAAAACCAGCCTTTAATTTGTAACCCACTTATGCAGGACATAGGGTAGTTGTACACCCATTTGTGTGAGAGGAGACACATACTGTAATCATAGCTACATTTTAAGAATTACACCACATAATTGCATGTATATTGCATTACTCAAGTGTATTGCACTAGCTTCACCAACCTCGCAACACGTTCAGGGAAGAACAGCTGTTATAAAAGTTGGTACTTGGGAAAAAAACAATTCATACTTATATTAACTGAACTTATTATTGCAAAGCAAGTGAGTATTTCTTATGTTTGCCATCGAGCAAAGTTTCACCATTTAAATGGAGGCTGTTACTAGTGGCCAGCAGACTTTTCGTTCACCAAAGAGCAAAACTCTGGCTGTGACAGGGCAGTAGGAAAATACATAAATATTTAATGCTAAAGTCCACGCAATTGAGCTGCGTTTTCCTGCAATTTGCTCAGCTGCCACTTGATGGGGCCGAACGTCTCCTTTTGCGGCCGGAGCCGCTCGCTGCCCGCGGCCGGGGATGCGCGGGGAGCGCCGGGACGGTGGTGGTGGTGGTAAACAAGGATCATTGAAACCATCTCCACGCTGGGAGTCTGTCACGCCTTCCCAAATGTCTCAGTGCTTCCCTAGCCTCCTCCTGTGCTATTTCATGGCTGCATATAAATTTGCTCTCTAAATCCTTCTGCTTTGCCCAAGGAAAAAGTGGTGCCCATCCTGCAGCTAGTGGCAAAGGGCTGGTGTGGAGCATCTGGCTCTTTTGGGCAGGTCAAGTGGCCTCACAAATACATGGATCTGGCTTTCCCGAGGAACCCAGAGGAAACTGTTTTCCTAACTTTACTTGCTGAGTATGTCCAAAACCATTCATGAAATCCTTCACAGCAGAAGGGAAGTAATCTTCTTCCTTCCCTCAAAGAACCTGATGTAAAACATCCAGTTTGGGTTCCACCTGTTGAAAAGGGATGTGGAAAAATAATGGAAGGACTCTTGAAGAGCTGCTAAGATGCCAAGGTCTGGGGTACACACTAAGGGTCAATGTACTGGAACACCATATCCTGCAGTGTCTGTGCTGGGGTTGCTGCTAAAAGGGGCTGCTGTCTCCTGCTCCCTTCTTGCAAACAGTTGTGGAGTTTCAGGCTATCAGCTGGGTGACCATAGGCCTTGCATGTTCTGGAACTAATGCAAAGAAAGGTGTGTGTCGAGGTAAATGAGAGAATCCAAACTGAAGCCTTGTAGAGCTATACCTGGGTGCCCCAGGAAAGCCGCACATCCAGAGAATGGGGCTGCAGAAATGGCACCAGGGCACTTGGAATTACCTCTGTCTGAGCTGGTGGCTGAGGCTCAGACATACTCAAAAAAAGCCAATATTTTATTACATGTGCTCTAACCTGGAATGTCCTTGGCTGAACTGGCAAATATATTAAAGTCATATATGTTCCCGAAGAATAAACATCTGAGGACATGAAGAAAAAAGAAAGTAAACCAGTGTCTGTGCACAGATAAGGGGCGTAGGCTTGCAGGCTGTTGCAGTTCCATGCTCCAGAATTACCAGGCTGCAGCATTCCTGGTCTGCCTGAGGGTGAGGTCTCCAAACTTCCCACTCATTACTTGGCATTACTTTTGGAGCACAACACCCAACGGGGCCAACATCACCATCTTAATGCTCTTCTGCTGGTAAAGAAACTCCTGATATTGCACAAACATGGCATGCTGGCAGGCAAAGCAGTGGTGCTAAATTGCATCAACTCTGAGGATGAGTTTAAACACAGAGCTTTTTTTATAACACCAGAAACATCTCTGCGTGGTAACTCAGAGATTGCAGCTCATTACCAGCCCATGGGAGGAGCAAGGCAGGATGGCAACAGCATCCCTGGGCCAAGGGACAGCAGCTGGTGAGGGAAGAGTTAATCAAAAGCTTTTTCCTCCTCTGTTTGACCACAGCTACTTGCAGGCCAGTGCTTCTAATTGCTTTCACCAAAGTTTATTACTTTGAGTTACTCAACAGTGAATTGTGACTTTTCATGGGCAGATGGTGATGGAAAAAGGGGGAACAGTTCTAAACTAAATCAGGAGAGATTTAGATTAAATGGTACAAGGAAATTCTTTACAGTGAATGTGGTGAAGCTCTGGCATAGGCTGCCCAGAGAAGCTGAGGATATCCCCCATTCCCTGAATTGTTCAAGGCCAGGTTGGACAGGGATTGGAGCAACTTGATCTAGTGGAAGATGTCCCTACCCATGGCAGAGGGGTTGGAACAAAAAGATCCTTAAGGTTCCTCCTAACCCAAACAATTCCATGATTATGTGATTCTCTGACTCTATATCTCTTTCAGACAAAGTTGATTTGTAATACAAGTGAAATGTGACGTGTTTAACAGATTTGTACATCCACAAATTGCTTTGTGATGGTGTCCCCAGGAGATACTATTTACCATGATAGGCAAGACATGATTATGTGAAAGCTGGATGATGATTTCTAAAAGTTAGTTAGACATGAGAAACCAGCTTCTTTTTAGCACAACAGCAGGCTAAAGGGACAGTAAAGGTGCTGTTCCTCAAAGAACAGTGCAAGCTCGAGCCTGCTCCATGTATTCACAGCCTTTGAAAACAGTGTAAGGTTATGAAGTTTAACAAAGAAAGAAAGCTTGAGGTATTTTCACCTCAAAGAAAATCTGACAACTGGGGGATAAATATGGGACATAAATAACTAGAATCAAAACACCAGGTCATGGTTTTAATGAGCATTTCTGCTGTAAGTCTAGGGCATATTTTGTGGAGCTGTTTGCTCTCCATCTATCTGCTGCTAACAGGCTGAGGGACATAAACTATGTATGATGAAAATGGGAACCAAGGATGTAGCAGCAGAGAGTGCCTTGTTATCCTAACATGGATCTAATGGGACACTGGTGAGCCCTGATCTCAAACAAAGATGTCCTGAGTGGGGATATTGTGGTGCTGGGGGTGTAAGAGAAAGGCTGATGAAAACTCAGCTGCTTTTGCCACTCCAAACAAAGGCTGTGTATGATGTTTAAGGGAAGGACCTTGCCCAGAAGCCCCAGCTGTAAGTGGCACAGTGCCTGTGGGACCTGCTTAGCTCAGAGCACAGCTCTGCCTCAGCAGGTGCTGTGGTTGGTGACAAGCAGTGTGGCACAGAGGGGCACAGCATGGCATGCCACCTCCCCTGGCCCCACTGAGCGCAGCTCTGGGCCATGCTGACACCTGAAGGCTTTGCTGTCACGGGACTGTGTGTCCAACAGAGAGGTCCCTGGCAATCTGGGGGGCAGGGGTGAGTGAGAGATTGGGATAAGTGGCCAAAATAAGCAGCTGTACATTAAGTACAAAGAGCAATGCTTGATTAACTTTCTAGGGCAGTGAGATTGCTGCAGCTGAAGGGGAAGGGTGAGTGCCTCTTGCAGGCACCTCAATCCCACCCCAGGGATGGGGATCCTTCAAGCCTGCAGATGCCCATTGTGTTGGCAGCTGGGACCACCCCTCTGTTCTGCAGGTCCCTCTGTGCCTCCCTCCCTCCAGAGGCTGGGGCTGGGGGGAAGGTCCCCACGGAGGGATCAGCAGGGCTGTGTGTTCACATTCAGCTACAAGAGCACTGCCTGGGGGCTTCCAAAAGCCAGAGCCCCTGCACGGTGATACTGACTCTGCTCCTTCCTCCTCACACTCCTCCTCACCAGCAGGCAGCTGCCATGGGCTGGGTGCTGCCTTGGGGAAGAGCAGGGATGCAGGAGTGAGGCTGCATGGCGCTGCCAGCAGGGCTGGAGAGGCTCTTATCAGTGCAGCACAGAACCAGCCATACATATTCATTTCATCCCCAGTCATTTTGATTTTCTCTGTGCTGGAGAGAGCTAGCAGGGGATCCCACTTTGAAAGGAAGTCTTAATAATAATCTTTTTCCATTTCTTCTGCCTTTGCCTCAGAAACAAAGGATTGCTTTACATATTTTACACGATTTTCTTGGTAGCAAAACTGAGGCTGACATGGAAATTAAGACATTTTGAAAAGCAGCTGGTCCTGTGTTATTCCAGGTCTCTGACTGTCTTATAATGCTCTGGGCCAGCATACCCAAGACTGTAGGGGTCTGTGGAGGGGAGATTTTTATGACAGCAAATCTCGGGCACATTCCATCAAGGGGAACTTGAGCTCTTTCAGCGTGTTTAATGAAAAAGGAGTACAATGAAAAAAATGAAAATTGTACTCCATTTGGAGTACAATTCACTTGTGGCCTTTTAGTTTGTTTTAATTTTGATGTATTTACTGAGGTATGCAGGTGTTCAACAGGCTTAAGTGGGGAGTTTCACAGGAAAAGAGCTGTTATGCAGTAACCCACATTCAGGCATATTTGGGCTCTTCAACACTGCAAAGCAACCTATAATGTTACAGAAGCTCACACGTCAAGGGAAGGACCAACTTTACCTTTGACCTGTGACTTCTCTGCTTCTTTGGATTTTCATGTCCCAAAACTGTCTGAATACTTGGTTCTTCACATGTTGTTGTTGCTCTCCTGAGTTGTTGGGAAGTTGTTTAACTTGTTGCTGTCTCTTTCTTGACAGATCTCAAGACCAGCATATTTTCATATCAAACATTACAGTACAAACAGAAGACAACTCAGAAATACTGAAATACCACCCCAAAAATCTGCAGGGATTTAGGAAGCAAATAGACAGACATGGAGCTCCAATGAGCCCCAGCCATATGAGCTGTGACATGTGAAAGACAACTGAAGGGAACTTGGGAAGAGGCATTAAAAATACTCTGAGAAATCATGAGGATGTCTGGGATGATAAGAGCTGCTTGGAAGGGTAATAAAAAGGAGATCTATTATAATGAAAGATGGGAGAGAGGAGCAATTTGCCCATTGCTGCTGGCACTGCTGAGCCATGCAGGATGAGCAGGGCCTTGTCCCAGCCCGTGTGACGCTGAGACACCCGGCACCTTCACAAGGTGACAGCCAAGGGTGAAGATCAGGGCAGGAGTTTATGTAACACAGGATCACACAGCACCCGAGGGGACTTTTCAAACCCAACGGAACTTTGGCACCTGTCACCAGTGTCTAGGAGAAACATTCCCCCCTAAGTGGATGATTGCACTTGACATGATGGAGGTGTGACAGCTTCATGTGTGAAACAGCACCAGCTTGGCTGCATCCTTGAAAGGCTGATACAATGGGTGCAACTTGGGATGTATCTGAGGAGAAAAGGAGAAAAGATAAAGGTGTTATTAAGGCACTTCAGTATTTTACACATAGCAAATATCTTAGAAAGTTCCCGCTCTTACACATTTTCAGGAAATGTTTTTAGAAGAAGGAGAGATTAAATATGACAGCAGGTGAAAAGCTCTTTTTCTAGCATTAATTTAGCAGTGTAGTAAGCCTCCTGGAGCTCAGATGTGTTAAGATGTGCAGGAGAGGAATTTAGCTCATGAAAACCGTGGGTTTAAGCAGGGAGCTGTTTCAGAGAGATGCGTCTGGAGCCGTGAGCAGCCTGGCATGGGCAGCACCCGGGCTGTGCCCTCCCTGTCCCCGCAGTGTCACACGCTGGGAGTGCCCCTGTCCCTGTCCCCGCAGTGTCACACGCTGCCAGCGCAGCTGTGCCGCTCCTCCTGCCTGCCCCTGCAGGATGCTCTGGAGCAGACAGCCCAGCCCTGCAAAATTAACAGCGAGCCAGAGTGGTGGTTTCTCATAGAACAGGCAGAGAAGAGGGCGAAAGGAGGCGCAGCTGTAATGAACTGCGCGTCTCCCTCTCCCGGCTGCTCTGATGCAGATTTGGTGCCAGCAGTCCTCCTCCTCCTTCCCATGGCCGGCAGCAGGTCTGGGTGACAGGAGAGCTGGGGACAGCCACTGTCTTAGCTGGGGCTGCTTGAGGGAGGTGCCAGACACTGCTGAAACCCCAAAACCGAATGTACAGGCAGGAGTGGGAGCAAAGCAAGAGTGGGCAGGAGATGGCCTTGGGAGAGCAAAGGCTCCTTGTGTGAGGGTGCTGGTGACTGAGGGCTTTGCTGGCCTTTGCATGGAGGGTGCTGGTGCTGGGATGAGGGGGATGTCTGGGGTGGTGGGGAGTGGAACCTCGGCGTCCCAGACATGTCAGGGACATCCCTGCAGCAGGGGGACAATCAGCTGAGGTCATGATGCTCTTGCTTGTTTCCAAGTTCCAATCAACTTTCTATGTTTCCATAGAAAGTTGATTCTTTCTCAACTTCCCAGGCTGGAGGATATTTCTTCCAGACAGCATCAGGCAGAAGAAATACCTGAGGACACTCTGGGGTCAAAAATCTGTGTGTGGAGAGGCGTAGGTTCCATGAAGGTGCTGTATCCACTGCAGACATCGGCTGGAGCATGACGCCAGACTCCAGGCACTGTGCTCCCCTCATCTGCTTGGGGAGCTGAGTCCTCGGGCTCCCACCTGGTGAAGCAGAACTGGGCTAAGGGCTTTTTGAAACAGCATGAGCTGTTTCTAAAGCCTGGAGTCCAGACTGTGATGTGATGATGCTGGAGCACTGTGCTGCTCACAAGCAGCACAGGGCACAGAAATGGGAACCTTCTGTGTCATCCCAGAGGCCACAGAGGCACTCACAGGCTGTGGTGGTGCTGGTGACTCCTGTCAGGTTGGTGAGCAGCCTTCATCTGATGTTCATGATGAATAAAGCAGCAGTGCTTTATAAAAAGTACTCCTAGTTTATTTTGGTAGTTTTTTCTTATACCTCTCTGCTTTTTCCCCTCAAAGTGCATTTTTTTATGCTTCATATTCTTAAAATTTACAATGGTGGGATAGCTGCTATTTATGAACAGAGAGTGCTGCTGATTTAGTTTTAAAAATTCACCATCAGTTTCATGACATTTTAAGGATTCTGCAGTTACATCAGGTGATTAAAATGTACAGGGCTCCTCTCAGACTGGCTCTGTGCTCTCTTTTCCCACAACCTGTGAAAGAGCCAAGACAATCTTCAGGGTCTATGCAAAGATTATGCAGCCTCTTCACAAGTCTGCAGGTGGAAATGAGCCCAATCCACCTGAAAGCCTGACAGGATGCTCACCCTCGTTTGCAAGCAGAGATAGCCAGCATTAGCAGCATTTCAGAAACCCAGAGCACAGCAGATGCCTCGTAATCTTCAGGAAAAGACAAAATGTCTTCCAGAGGCTGATTTTCACTGCCCAGCTCTGTCTGAGCTTGCATCTTCCTGGGAGAAAGAATTTGGTGCCTGAAGGGGATGGGCGCCAGACGAGAGCTCTGGTGATGCTCTCAGGTTTGCACAGTCTGCACCTCCCTGCTGGCAGCTGCCACATCCCCAAAAGCAGCAAATCTGGCTGCTTATTATCTCTGCCTTAATCACCCTGGGACATGAGTGGCATTACTGATATCCATGCACCCAGATGGCTCCCAGCCCGTCCCTGGCTCCCTGTTGGAGCTGCTTTCTCAGACCAACTGGCTGCACTGGGCATTATCTCAGAGACACAAGAGAACCAGAAAACACACCAGACACTCTCCAGAACTCAATAAATGCCCAGGCTGCAAGGTACTGGAGCCCAGGCAAGACCTGCCCTTCCTGGCAATAATGTTTAGGTGCGGCTTTAAGGGCAATAATTACTAAAAAACGGGGATTTTTATTCCAGAAGCACATATTGCATGTGATTGAGACTCTCTACAACCTGCCTCATATTTTATTTCTTTATCTGAAAGAGGAGTGAGGGAGGAAGGTGTGTGAGAGTCTGGAGAGTGTCACAGGGGCTGGGCACTGGGACACTGCTCCCTGTCCCTGCCCTGAGCGCAGCAGGCAGCCTGTCTCCAGAGGAGATTCCCATCTCATGGGCCACACACCTTTGTCAATCCAAGGCAGTGCAGGGAGTCTCACAGAGGGCAGAGCTGAGCAGATGGGGGATCTTACATCACCTGAATTTCAGGAGAAATGAAAGGTTATCTGTCTAATAGCACACAAACTTCATTCTTTTTAGTGTTCTACTCAGCCCTTGTGAGCGAGAGGTGCTTTGGCAGCGCTCTGGATTCAAATGGAAATCTCTTTGTTCTCACAGTTAGTTTTGTGGAGTTTTTGGCCCTAGTTCCTGTGTAAATGTACATTTTGCAAGCTATTTTATCAGTAGATGCTTTTATTTTCCAATAACTACTCCTGTTGCAATTTTCAAACCACTTGTAAAAATTGCGAAGCACAGCTCCTCACTCTAAAGGTGTGACCCACCCATTCAGGCTTTCTATTAAATTCTTCTTCTGCTGAATTATGAAGTCTCCCCACTTCCACAAATCTCTTTCCATTTACTTTATGTATTTCAAGACTTCCTAGTTACAGTAACATCATCTCATATTTCAAGTTCTCACACAGCTATTAAGATTGCCATTAGCATCTGGACCACCTTTATGTTGCTGTGATGGTTTCCTGGCTCTTTCTGCCTGGCTTTGAAAACAGCAACCCTGCGTATAACAGGGTGTTTTCCTAATTGACAGATGACAGCTCCCCTCTCTGTCTCTTTGCTTTGGATCAATTTGCTCACTGGTTTTATTTTTGCTGTTAATTATCTTATGAGCTCTCACAATAATGGAGTTCCCCATTATGATGGTGGTTTTTGCCAGTGCTGAGGATAAGGACACAAATTCTGCCCTGCAGGTAAAGCTCATCCTCCTTCATTTTTGTCAGGGCTGTGCCTGCTGCTGCTTGAGGCCAGAGGAGTGGGAATAGCTGTCTCTAAAGCCCCTTCAAACCCAAACAATTCTATGACTCCGTGGTCTACCCAAAGTAGAATCAAATGCCCCACATCCAAACATGCTTCACCTCATTTTCTTTAGGTGGAGAATGTAAAAATCTTTGTATGGCTATAAGGAGAAAGAAAAAGCCAACATTGCAGAAGATACTAACGTGGCTGAAAATTAGCACCTAATTAAAAAATTGCAGGGTTTTTGAGAGATCTTTAGTTTTAAAATATATTTGAGGAAGAGGGCCCATCAGTTTTCAAAAGGGCCGTCATTTCCATCCCAAGAAACATGTACATCAGCAAAATATCCAGAAAACATGGGAAATATGCAATACAACAAAACCCTTCATGTTTTCTAAAATATTTGCATTTAGACACTATGCTACTGTAAATTACTCACTCTTAGATTTCATTTTGTATAACCTAAGCTCAGCTCATATTACAAATATTAGAGATTTTAGATAAACGATCTTTGTGCTTTTTTCTCCAGAGATGACACCTGTCTGACCTGGACATTCAATATATCAATTTGATAGGGGTGGGTGCTCCTGGCCAGAGGGGAGCAGCAGCTGCCTGGGGCAGAGTCCTCGGTGCTGCTGGTGCTCTCAGGGGTGTGGGCAGCTGAGCTCAGCCCTCTCAGAGCCAGCTCCGTGGGGATATTTCAGCAGATCTCAGGAATATGTTACATATTTCCAGGAGCTGTCTAGCCCCAAGCACAGATCACAAAATTACAAGCATTCAGCTCCCAAACTTTGTTTAAAAGTTTCTTAAAACCAGTCTGCAGCATCATGCCATTAGATATAACTAACAAATGTGCTGTGCACAGGGATAACTGCTCAGATCAAAGCTGCAGATATTTATTTTTTCTGTTGCAAACAGCAGCATCTGCACAGCTCCCTTTAGTGACTCCATCTTTATTCAATAGGCAGAGCCTTGGCTGCCACTATTTGATAAATTAAGGGGCAAGTTGGGGGCCAAGGGGTCAGTGTGTATCTCCAAACATTCAAACAACCATAATGGTAGGAGGGTTGATAATTACAGAAACCCAGTCCATTAACTGGCAAAGAACAAAATACAAGCTTATATACCCTCTGGCTAAGAAGGTAAAGTGCATTTTTAATTATGTGTCTTGGTTTGGAAAGACAGGAGTCTGCTAAGGAAGGCTTACATTTGTTATTATCTATTATTATATTGTTTATCTCCTTTAAAAATCATTTAGACACCTCAGCTGTGGTCAGAATTCAGCTGTGCTCTGAAGAGGTTATATTTAATTCCCTGACATTCAGGCTATTTCCTGCTGTCTTGGTTCTCTCAAGGCAGAAGTGAAGCTAATTGGGAAAAGGTCCACATGAGTGCATGGACGAGAGTGAAATGCAAATGTGAGGATTCCAGGTACATATTAATACACAGCATCCTTCCTAATATCATCTCAAGTGCTTGCAAAAGGTGTCCCCATGAGGTCCCTGGGGTGTTCAGGGCAGCAGGGCTCTCCCCATGGGCAGTGGGGCAGAGTTTGGTGCGTTCCTGTTTTGGAGCTTTGTCTCCTGTGATGCCCACACACAACAGTGGGTGAATGGAGCAGCCTGAATAAGAACTGGGCAAAAACTGGGTCTCCCTGTGTATTGTGCACACACCTCTGTCACCTCAAAAACAGGCAGATGGGACCAGAGCAGCCCCTCCCATGCTGACTGTAAGCGGGGGACTTCTGTGCTCTGCCTGTGCAGCAGCCTCGAGGAAAAGCATCCCTGTCCCTGTCTCTGCTCCTGTCCCTGTCCCTTTCCTTTTCTCTGTCCCTGTCCCTGTCCCTGTCCCTGTCCCTGTCCCTGCCCCTTCTGGGCCCTCCCCTCTGCCTGCCAGCAGCTTTTGCCTGCGAGTGCCTTTGTGCCTGCTGGACCCTCATCAGCATGTGTCACCATAATTAACAAATGTGATTAAGAAGTGCAGAAGTGCTGGTGTTGCACCTTGTCACTATGGCAGCATTTTCTTTTCTCACTTGGTGTTATGAGCTAATAATTAAAGCTTTAAATTTTTAGCAGCTTCATGTAATTTAGGGCAAATTTTTCATGGCGCTCCCTGTCATTCTCCTTGTCCTCATGATACCTAGCCCAGGCTGCTGCCACACCAATCAGTAGCGATTTTGTTGTTAATTACTGCATCTTAAAATGAAAATTAGGTTTAAAATTATATTGCACAGAAACAAACTTATGTTCAACATACTTTTCGGGCTAATAGGAATGGATGAAGAGAAACCTGTCCTCCTCATTTCTGGTTTTACAAGGGTTTTGTAAGTTGTTTTCATAGAAACATAAAACCCAGGGCCCCTTCTTGGATTATCTGGCCCAGCTTTTATTCTTTAATACCATCATAGACCAAAGAGCTCCCAATCTTTCACAATATCTTACTTTTCAGACAGTACGTGGACATAGGAATAAAAATTGGTTTAAATAATTATTTACAGAAATAAATAGTATTAGATTTCTACATGGATGCATAACTGTAAATTAAGCTCACAAGAAGAATTGATGAGAGTTTTGGGGCTCTCATTTAAGACATGACTTTAGGGAGAGTGAAGGGAAGTAAATAAAACAAACTGGGTCACGAGGGGATCCAGAATGCTGCTTCACCTGCACTTAAAAACACAGTGATTGTTACACTGTGCCACAGAAAAATGAGTATATTACTGCCAGCAAAGGAGTCAGTTGATTCAGGTGCAGTATAATATTTCAGCCTAATTTACTTACAGGTGAGTACAGCCATGGACAGATACTAGAATATTAGAAGGCCAAAATGAATTAGCTAAAGAAGCCTTCCAAGATCCAGAAATCAACTTTTGCTGCAGCAATAACCATTTTTAAAGGAAAAAAAGCCAGTAGCCCCCATGGCCCAAGGGGCTGCTGTGGATCAGTCACTTAGCATGAGCCTGCACTTTGTCTTTTTGTCAGATATGAGTCTGCTCTTCCCTCAGGTTGCATCCCTGACAAAGGGGTTTGTTATCTGCTGCAATCTGATTAAAACAGATGACAGAGTACTGCACAGGACCTTGTGGACTTTAACTTGAATTTAATTATGGATCTTCCCAGAGTAGAGTCTGGTGGCAAATATTGCCACAGGTCTCTTTTGTGGCAGATGTTTGCAATCAAGCACCCAACCAGCCCCCCATCAGCCAGGTCTGCACGTTGCAGCCACATTTTTGTGCTCCTCCATCAGCTCACCCAGATTCAGCCTTCATCTCCAGATGCCCTGGTCTAGAATAGTTTACTTGCAAGGTAAGCTCAGGTTGTCCATGAGGTATTAGGTGGCTTCATGCATAGAGAATTAGGGGAAAAGCCAAAAAGCAGAAGATAGATCAGATCTATCATGGGCAGGGGGATTTTCTCAGATGTGGTGAGTTTTTCAAGGGAAATTGGGACGGGGAGAGAAAATAAGACAGGAAGGGCTCTGAAGGCTGCAGGACTGGGCTCATCATTCAGGCTGGCTCTGGCACAGACCTCACTGGGTCGTGGCAGCTGCTGCACAGTGCCCATTAAAAGGCACTGCCTAATTCCCGGTCTACAGCTTTTCTTACAGACTGTTAGTCCTTTGTTCTCAGCTAACATTGTTCTAAATACTGTGTTTTGCAGGGGCTTTTTATGAAGATGCTTCAGTAACCTAGTTTGAGTTTAAAATAACCTTATTAGTAACACCTTAATTATAAGTAGCCTTCCTACATATGATTTGACTTCAAGGCATTGCTTCAGCTTTAGGTAATCTTCGCAGTGGTTGTTTGAGGTAGGTGCTGACTGCAGTATTTTGAGACAATTCTGTTAAAAATGGAGCTGATGCAACAAAAATTTGTTGATTCTTAGGCCTGGCACCTGCTCAGTCTTTACTGGCATAAGGACCATTCCCTGCACTTCAGTCCATCAGAGGCTTTTTTGGGATTTAAATCTGGGGGAGCTTATCTTTCCAAATTGATGTTCAGATATTGACATCCTCCCCCAGCAGTGAGCCAGCTTTCCTCCGTGCCAGAATTTCATTTGAATTCCCTGGAGGCAAAACTCAGATAAGGAATAATAAGCTTTGTGATTCATTGCTCTTGTGCGTGGAGGGGAAAACACCAGTGCAGAGGGCCCAGCAAGAGCACCACAGAACTGCAACTACCCCAGCAATGATGGGGGATTAACAGGGCCTGGCCCAGCTACACTGGGAAGCACACGCTTATTTTCATCCATTTGCTCTTCAATGCCTTTGTGATGGCCTTACTAATGAAAAAACCTTTTTGCATCTCTGAGTGCTTCTCAGGAAAGCTGGCACAACACAGGAGCTGAAATGCAGAAGCATTTGGGATTTTCCTACCTTTTGCTTGATCAATTTTCATCTGTTTTAATTCTTCTAATCACCCCCTGGCACTTTGCCACCAGCCACTGTGGGAGTTGGACCTCCGTGTGACTCACCCCATGCTTATAGGAAGGGAAATGAGTGGACAAAGTGATTCCCATTGATGAAAGACAGGAAGTTTTCTCCATCTCTTGGCATTTTCCAAGCTTTTATCCAAATGGAAACATTCTTGGCTTGTCAGGCTGAAAGCAGAAGTCAGCTCCTGGCCAGTGAGTTAATACATTTTTGCTAAAAAGAAATACTTTTGAAAACACCTTTGCATGGAAAAGACTAAGGTGATAAATCACATGGACTTGAAGGATGAATGTTTTTTTCAGAATTAAAATCAGAGTTGTGCTTTGTTCAAACACAGTACTGCAGTGTCTGCAGACCCATCTTGTCATTATTTTTGTTAGAAAAGCTTTTTATTGCAGGCTCCACTTTTGCTGAATCACTTGAAGATCCCAAGATGATTTGGCTGGTCTCTGTCCCCATCGACTTTAACAAGAGATAAAATGAGTGGACAAACAAGGAGGGGACACATGAGGGCACCTTGCCAGGACCTCTGGAACCCGGCCCCCTCCCACTTCCAAAAGTGACTCTTCCACCCCATAGCATTTCCTAGTAATTGAAAAATTACCCCAGAAGTAGGGAACCTAATACTTTGCTTGCAGACATCATCACTACAGCATTCACAGTGGTGGAAGCTGGCATTGCCCCTCATGCACCCCGGCCCTTGGCATGGCAGAGCCCCAAAAATTCCCAGTGCCTGGAGGGAGGCAAGGCTGTGCCTGCCACAAGGTGACCCCCCTCCCAGTGAGGAGCTGCATTTTGCAGGCAGGTCCTGTGCCATACCCTCAGAAAGGCTTGTGCTGAGTGCGTCACGGCGCTTAAAAACAGAATATGGCACCATGACTCATTCCATATAAACCTGTTAGTCCTAAACACAAAGCCATGCTTAAAATTGTTTGCTGGGAAGTTTATTTCACATCTCACAGAGCTGAGGAAATGTCACAGCACTGCATAACCCACTGTTTTGTGCATTAAGTTTTTCTTCATTTTGCTCTGCTGGTAAATTAAAATGGAAAATACCTGCAGGAGATCCAGCAATTTTAATTGGGCCATGGAGTTTTGAGTGCATTGGAAGGCTGACCTCTGAGACTTGCAGTAATATCAATGAACTGACCCTCTTTGAAAGCCCTATTAGCTCTGCATTCTAGTTCTTGAGTGGTTTCTGCAAAATGAAGATTACAGCCCCCCATATGGCTTAATGCAGATCCTTTTGTTGTAGCCAAACATCTCAGAGGCTGTTTACAAAGGTGGGCTAACACTGAGGTTTTCTGAGAAATTGAGGAGTCATGCAGTGAAGGCAAGATGTGTGAAGCTAGGCTGTTCTCCCTGATCAGAAAAAGCTGCAGTTGTTTGCTTAAAAAGGAAGAGTGAGGGGACAGCCCCTCACCTTGAAAGGTTCACCCACAGCTTCTACACAAATGAGAGAGCACCCATCTCTGCTGCCACCACCCTGGGTGGCACCTGGGAACCCCTGTGAAATGTAACCAAGGGGGTGCATGAGGCACTTTTTACCAGAGTGAAGTAGTGACAGGACAAAGGGAAATGCATTAAACTGAAAAAAGTACATTTAGACTGGTCATTAGGAAAAGTCTTTCCTGTGAGCCTGGTGAGGCACTGTAACAGGGTGTCCAGAGAACCTGTGACTGGCCCATCCCTGGGAGTGCTGAAATCCAGATTGGATTGGGTTTGGAGCAACCTGATCTAGTGGAAGGTGTGCCTACCCATAGCAGGGGATTTGAACTAGGTGCCTTTCATATCTCTTCCAACCCAAACCATCTTAAAATTCTGTGATTTGTATGACAGTTTTGGTTTTAGAACAGGAAACCTGCCCACCCTTGCAGGAAGGGACCTATAATTTCTTCTACATGAGAGACATGAGGGCTTTCTGCTCCAAACACAGGGCTTATGGAAACAAAAGGGAAAAGCAGATTTGCCGACATGGACATTCTGGGAAGGAGTGTGCCCCTGCTCACTGTCAAAACCTCCCTCATCTTGCACAGTGAAAGTCAAGGTCCTGATGCTCTGATTCTCCAGGTGCAGCAAGAAGAGGGATGGAGGGACATTCCCATCATGCAACTTCTGGCAGCATCATCCAGGGACCTGATGTCCCACCAAAAGCTGCAGAGCTGATGCTCGAGGCAGAAAACCCAGAGAGCCTCTGTTGGGAGAGAAATTGCTATTAGACATGCATAGAGAAAAAGCATTAATTTAAAGAGAAAATGAAATTAAACAGAAATTTAGAAATGTGGGAGATGGCTGGCTGTCTCACCAGGAAATTACTGTCCCTTAATGCAGTTAAGCAGCCAGAGCCCAGGGCAGCTGGGCAGATTGCCCAGAGCGCAGCAGATTTGTAAGGATGGATGCTCTGCGTGAGTCTGAGCACTGGAAGGGGCAACATGAGCAGGGACATTTGGGCAGTGCTGAGTGCTCAGGGGTGGCAGACACCTCCACAGCATCACAGCAGTCTGGATGTGCCTGGGGCTGTCTCTGAGGACAGACACAAGTTCAGGACGGGTCCCCCTCTGCAAACATCTCTGCAGTGACCACCCTCACCCTCTTTGCCCCTGCCTGTTCACTCCAGTTGGCACTTTCGGGGCCCTCAGCTGGTTTCATCCTGTGTGCTTCTTCCTGTGCCATCTCTCCAGGGAAAAGGCAGTAAATTAGCTTCTTCCAGCCCAAGGAGCTGCCCTAAGGAAACACTTTGCCAAGTTCATACTCCTCCTCATGGGCAGCAGGCACCATCTAACCCCAGCCTCACACCAACCCTCTCTGCAGGTGCCTGCATCATCCTCCAGCTCTCCAGCAGTTTTAGCTTTGAAATCTCCCAATGGAGTGCAGCTACTGAAAGAGAAGAATTCCCCTCACTCTCCTTGTAAGGCTGAAAATGTTGAAAGCACTGGAGAGAAGGTACAAAAAAGCCTCTGAGTGGAATTGGCCATAAAGAGAAAGAAATGAATTAAAAAAAAAAAAAAGGATTTAGCTTTGTTCATCATAATTTGCAGCACAGTCTAAGCTCTGAACATCTCCAAGGACAAATTAGTATTAGTGACAACTCTCAGGAACAGGGAATAAAGTGTGTAATTGAAAGCAGTGTCATCTTCTGCACAGTTAAAGAACAGAGCAGTTAACTCAGATGGTAAAAAAATGTCAGCTCAAATATCTTGTCCTTTTCATCTGTAGGTTGTTTAATGCTTATTTTTTATAAGAATCAGCAAGCAATTGTGAAAAAGTCTTCCATCAGGTTCCAAGCTTTCTGTAATGTTAGAATAGATCTCACCATCTTTCAGCTATGTTCATATTTATACTATTAATCCCTCTTAAATACCAATTTCAACACAAATTTCAGAAGCTGAAATTAATTAAACATTTGTGCAGCGGATATCTTAGGTTTTTGTGTTGAAGATCTGAGAACTTTAATATCACATACTGTAGTATGAGAAATAGCAGGAACCTAATAATGCAACTGCATAGTAAACATGATGGAAAGGAGCAGAGAACATTGAATCCTTAACACAGCTCCTCTGGAAGTGTTACAGACTGCCTTAAAAATGTGGGTAAGGAGGTGAGCATTTGGCAGCTTCTTTATATGAGTTAAAGCAAAAGATGGTAAATTACGCATTTCAAGATCCAGAGAAATCAATGAAAACATCTTCCTAAGAAGATGTTTTGTTACACCTTAATTGTCACAATTTCCTGATTCCTGTCTTTTGCCTGTTCTCACAAAATAGATCTTTATGCCAGCCTTATCTTTGGTGGAAATTTGGGTTTATCATACATTTGCAGAGTTCATAGTGGCAGGCAATTAGTGAAAGAGCTTGGGCAGAGGCCATCAGTATTGCACTGCTTGATTAAAAAAGGCATCAGGAGCTGGTAATGAACTATCCTGCTATTGGCAGGGGTTATTTAGTGCATCTCTGTTCCTCTGCAAAACTGTACATGTCCTCCACTATCACAGGGTAAGATCCCTGTGGGCAGAAACTTGGGGCATGGTTTAAAAAGTGAATATGAAACTATGTGAGACCATGGCAGTTTTCCAAGAGATAAACCTTAGATGCTGCTGGCTCCCTGGTTTTGGTACAACAGAGTTAATTCCTTCAGGTCTTTACAGAAATCAGTGAGATAATTTCAGAAGTATTATTTCACCAATTATTTACTCTAATTAAAATATTTTTAAAGATCAACAAGCTCTTTAGGCCATATTGCACTTGCAGCAGTGAGGACATCAATTTGTAAACCTGTGGGATCACTATTTGTAGGGAGAGTGGCTCTGCCTTTTCCTTTTCAGAGTCAATGTCTTGTCTAATTTTCTTGATTTATTTATTTTGTAAGGCAAATTTTCTCCCCCTACCTCTGCTGCTGTTTATTATTTCCAAATTAATGGGGTGTTTGTCCATACTGCCCATCCTGGTGACAAAATCTTTTCTTCCCTATTGCAATAAGGTTTCTCTCTACTAGCCTACGATTTGCTTGTGTTGTCTATCACAATAAAGAGCATCATAAATTAACACAGCTCTGACCAGATTCAATTCAGAGGAAAGGCCCCAAAAGGCCACCTTAAGAGTAAAGGCTGACTCTGATTCTTGTAAGATATTTTGTGTTTTCATTTAGCAAGGCTTCAGCAGCTGAGCCAGTGAACGTGGGAATCTCAGGGGACACTGGTCAGGTTCTCAGCTCTGAAGAATATTCTGAGGTTTGTTTTCATTCTAAATGGAAAAATACCCAGATGGAAAACAACCTTAATTTTTCCTGTAAACATAGTTGTTTTGGTTTTATATTATTTGAGAACATGGGAGCACTTCTTTTCATTAGTACAGGACCGTGTTGTTGTGATGCAGAACTACATTTTGTTTCAATAACATGAAGAAAGCTATAGTTTAGTATTTATCTTATTATTACAGCTAATATTCTACTATACCAAGGTCTCAGTGAAACAGCTCTGAACTATTATGAAATAAAGCATTTTGACACAATCAAAAAAAAAAAGAGTAAGTCAAATTTATTCACTTCAAATTTCAAAACTCCATCTGAAGCCACTCTCCCTTAAAAGAGCATTTCTAATCAGAAACCAGCTACTTTGGAATTATTTATTAACCTTTTTTGGGAAATGAAGCCAAGAGGAAGGGAGCCACATTCCCAAACTCTTTCTTCTACCACATCTGTGTGGAGAAATCCAGCCCTGATCTGAGGATGTGGATAAGTGGTGGCTGCTGCTCAGGAGCTGCAGGTCCTGTCCTGTGCTGGGGCTGCACCCACTCTGCAGAAATATCCCATGTGGCTCCAGCTCTGCAATGAAGGAGAGAACGGCTTGGAAATTAATAATGAGGTCCAATCTAATTGAAAAGATTATCTTTACCTTTGGAAAGGTTAACATCCCAGCTCAGCTGATGACCTTCAAGATCCATGGTGGGAAATCCAAAAGCTCCGACAATCATTACATAAATTATCGTTCCCAAGTGCAGAAAAATCACCACAGTTAACACAGTTTAGTAGTTAAATTTACTTTATTGTATTTCACACAGCCCTGTTTACACTTTAAAGACACTTTGTTTCTGTCTATTAGAATACATATTGATTATTTCAGTCACAGTGTGCTGCAGAGGCGCTTGCAGGACTATTTACAGAAAGCCCAGGTGTCCTGAAGGATGCTCTGTACTGCTGCACCTGAGAGATTGAATTTTATAATAGTTAATAAAAGCAAGACAAACATGGAAAATGGCATGCAAACAGCCAATAGCCAGTCTATGCTAAAGGTTTCTTTTCTAAGCATTCTTGTAAGGGATTCATGTAATATTTCAAGGTCCCAGAGAAGGACAAGAGGTCACTCCCTGATTTTTGAACCCCCGAAAGCTAGACTGACTTTGGAAATGGCCATGGCAGAATTCCTTTTGAAATCCACAATACTAATATGGATTTAAATAATTCCTTTGCAAGATGCAGAAGATGGCGATTCATGCCCATAATCAGCACAGAAGCTCAGCTTTCTGGAGGGTGTAAAAATATCTGAGTGGGGACAACCCACAGAAGCTACTTTGCTAAATGAAAATGGAATTTATAAAAAGAAATATTCTGAAGGATCCTGCCTACAAAAATAAATCCCATGTAGGAAGCAGCAATGACAGAAAAATCAAAATTGTCACAGATGACTCTTCCGCACTGTCAACACTAAAAAGCACTTGGAAAAAGGAACCCTCAGTTCAGCTCCCAAATCTTCTCTGGAAATAGCAACCACAGTAAATTTTAATAACTGCACTGATTGCATGGGAGAAAGCAAAAGCAAGAACTTTTCCCAAAGCTGCTGTTTTAGGTCCATTCTAGATGATGAACCCTTTCGGCTTAGAAACTAACCTAAAGCAACAGCTTATTTCTTTATATTTTTATTTCTTTTATTTCTTTGTTATCTTTATACTTCCATCAGCATGCAGGTCAGACCCTGAGAGGTGATGCTTCTGCCAAGGCACCTCTTCCTAGGGATAAACAAGGAAATAGGGGTGAGAATTACCATTGTGATGTGCCCTGAGCAGAACTGAGCCCTGCATATCCTGTCTGAGCTGGAAAATTGAACCCTACAGGAGCAGACAGTTTTCATTTATGGATGTTGTAAGTAAAAATATTAGGGGACTTTGATCCTCCAAATTAGCACTCCATATTTTTTTACTGGTTGGTTTTTGGGGTTTTTTGGGGGGTTTTTGTTTTTATTTTTGTGGGGGATTAATAACAAATTCCCTGATGCTGCCAGGCTCATTCCCTTGTACAAAACACCGTTGGTTGTCAGGTTGTCACAGAGGCTTGGGCCTCCTTCCCAAAGAAGACAGTCTCACAAATATGATGTCAAATATTTTTAGAGTTTCCCTTGCTATTACCCTCATTTACACCACACCACAGAATGTTACAGCCCCAAGCAGGAGGAGCCCATACATCCCCTCCTCTCCCACCCACTGCTCTGTGGCACTGCCTGGAATGCAGCACCAAGCTGCAGAAAACATCCTGGAGATCAAGTACTTCTGAGAAAATTCCCTTCCAGACCACTGCAGATGAAAAGGAGGAAAAAAGGATGAGAGATTTGGATAACCTCAGAGGGGTTGGTGCTGGCTTTCTCACAGCCATCACTGTGATAATGTTCCCATGCTAGTTTCGGTCATGCAAATTTCTGCTGGTTCTGCAGATGAACTGCTCACATGATTGAGAGCATGAGAAAGGTTTGAAAATAAATCCCCTCGTATGTGTGCTTTTAACACTTTAGAAATACCCCCAGAGCTTTATCTAGAGCAAGCCATCATGTAATGATCACAAGGTAATGACCACTCTGCTCTTCATTTCTGCACCCTTGGCCTGCGTGGCCAGCCGTGTCCAGAGTGCAGCAGCATCAGGCCTCAGGACAGCAAAGCTCTGAGAACATCAGCTCTGACTCCTAAATCTTAGATTATCTTCAGTGGGACACAGGCAGCTGCTTAAGCACTTTATGGGAATAGACTTCAGCAGAAATTTAAATGCTGTGCCCCAGCAAGACATAAAGTATTTCTGAAGCAAATCAATGAATTTTTCCTTTCTTCATGCACATGCATAAAATGTGGACCTGAGGGTACTTTCTTAGTCTAAGTAAGTTCCTATTCTAAGTAAATTCCTATTTGTTCCACACTCAGCTCCTGCCAGGTATTTTCCATGTCTCTTGTACTAAGAGGAATAACAGACTCAGTTCTAGCATTTTTAACCAAATTATTCTGGCAGGCATAATGGAACACATGCTGCTTGTGGCACATGGAGAAATAGGTACATAGGGCCCATTACAATACCACTTTGCCACAGTGAGTCTAATAAAATAACACAAGTGGAGAAATTAGAATCATTAATCTGTCTCAAGGTCGAGACTTTTATCAGTCTCAAAAGGAAGGTCTCTGAATTATGAAGCTTTCAGCAGTGCACCCAGGTAATAATAAATCTGCTCTCCCCCATCTGTTTTTAAGCCCGACTCTTTGTTGGGTATACAAGAGGCACCATTGGTGCAGAAGAGGCTTTGTCAGCATTACCATTATTAAATCCTGTTTCCAGAGTTTTATATCTTGCCCGTGAATATTTACTCTGGGCTCAGAGTTGATATTTAAAGTGTCACCTAAGAGGAGATTAACTCTTGAACAGTATTTTCAAATATGTAGAGTTAGGAGTTTTGAAAGATGCATAAAAATAAAGCGAATTGGAAACTGACAGGTCGCAATGCTTTTCCTAGTAAGAAATATTTTCTGCCCCCTGGGGAGCCATCTAGTTTTGTTTTTATGTAAGGCATAAAAAGACTTTGCTCTGGCTCATCAAGGGCTTGACTGAAACCAGATCATTCACTGCAGATGAGCCTGTGCTGGGGGTACAGCTGGCTGGATGTGCCAGGTTTCCACAAGGCATCACTCCACACGAGCACCAGTTCAAACTTCCTGCTCAACAAAGGCTGTGCAGAAAATGCTCCACGGGACAGGATGGCTCCAGCACAGACTGCCCAGCCCTGCCCGTGGCAGCAGGGAGAGGGCAGCACCATGGGCAGCACCATGGGCAGCACCATGGGCAGCAGGCTGAGGGTGAAAGCCACATGAGAGATTGGTGTCAGGCGTCTGTGCCTGGCACAGGGGTGGAGGAGGAAGGATCAGCTGCAGCTCAGTCCTGTTCCATGGTGTGTGGGTGGCTTCTGCCCCTAACTTGAGACCCCACCTGGGAAGCCTCTGTGTCAACATTCATACCATGGGGCTCTGGTGGATAACCCGCACTTTTTCTCCCCCAAAAGTATAAAATCAGGGATCTCAAATACAATTTCCTGTGAGGCACCAGCAATTAACATTTCTGATGTATGCAGAAAGGTCCTTTAAGCATCCAGTTGATCCTGCATGCTCTAAAACCAGTGTTAACTTTTCCCTCCAAAAAGTCTGGCTGGTCAGACACAGCTCCTGCTTCCACAGGTGATTTATATAAGGTGTCCTTACACCAAGGAGAATGTTTTCTCTTCAAACTGTGCAGCTTCATGAGAGACTGATGCTGATGCAGCACCTCAGAGAGACACTGCCACACTGCTCCTGGCGACTGCAGGAAAATCAAGGTTTTTTCATCCTCCCTGCCTCACTTGTACCTCCCGCTGTCTTTTGCTGTCCTCGTGACACAGCCTGGACTCTCACAACACACTTGCTGGATATATCTGCTTTCTAACATTACCTTCCTGCCCCAAATGCTTCTCTAATTGTTTTTCTTGATGTGAATTTAAATCCACCCTTTAGCAGTTCTTTATGAGGAGCTCTCATGCCTCCCACAGTAGTGTATTCATTTTGTGTTTTACACTTGCTCAGGAATGAACTAACTCAGCCAAGGCCAGTCTAAATCACAAACTAATTTTTTCTCTAGTGGGCATTTAAACTTAAAAAAAACCAGAATGATTGTAAAGCTGTTTAGAGCCAAGTGTCTGGCAGACATGGCATTTGTCACAAGGGAGACAAGGGCCATCAATCCAACTAAATTGCTGTGTCTATACAAAATTCTTGGCCATAATCAGGCATTGGAAAGAAACAGAAAACAAGCACAAATTTCAAGCTTCACACACTCAGCCTTTTAGGAGCAAAAATAGGAAATTTCTTGTTGTGCCTTTTCCTCTGCCATTTTGGGATGTGTGCTCTTGGCAGAGGTGAACATTTGCCACCCACCCATGGTGCATACAGGGAGGAGCATTACCCCTGGCCAGCCACCTGCAAGGGGGCAAGGAGGGACCACCAAAACCATCAGGGAGGGTGTCACTTGGTAGCCTTGCACAGCCACAAGGGTCAGGAGTCCATTTGCAAAATTGTGGCACAATACCCCAGAAAGAGCTCATCTCTAGAGATCTTCTGGCCCGAAGAGAGGATGGTGGGGAAGGAGATGCAGGAGGCAGCACTGTGGAGCTGACCCAGGTTTCCTGAGCTGCAGCCATGAAAAACTCCCCAGCTGCATGTCTCACAGGTCCTATGAAATGTGCAGCTCTGCCTTCCTCTTCCAAGTGATCATTACTTGCAAGGTATGCTGGTCCAAAAGGCCAACTGTCTCCAGCCAAAACAAATCCAGTGCTGCTTCGCTGCTGCCGGCCCTGACAGGAGCTCAGGAAAGCTTCTCTGTGATAGTGACAGTGGAGTGTTCACCTCAGTGCTAGGGTGCAGAGATCATGCAATGATTATGAGGGCTATTATGTGTTTAAATCCCTCTGTTAGGGAAAAAAATCCTTCCTCCCCAAACAGTGCTATAAGGATCTGACTAAACCCCACCATTTTACATTTGCCCAAATCTCCCCTTCCTGTGCTGGGCTCTGTGAGCGGACCAGCTCATGGCAGAGGTTTTTGTGCAAAATGCCTCTGTGCAAGGGAATATGCAGCAGGGGCATGCAGGCACCCTCCAGCCAAAATGTCCATGCCAGATACAGTCAGATACTTCAGTAAAGCCATTTTATTAGAAGGTTTCCTTACACATCTTGCAGCAAGCCTGTGCTAGATTTGTACTTTGCAAGAGCATTGTACTGGCTCTGTCCATATTTGCTGGCCAGGCTGCTCCCAGGGGGACAGGGCACTTCTGCTGCTGATGCAGAGTGGCTGCAGAGTCCTGTGGAAGGCTGCTCTGATGAGTTCTCCAAATTATGTTTTATAAATGGCTCGTGGAGTATGGTTCCTGATGGCTTTTTCCTTCTGTTCCCTTGCCTTGCTGAATAACAGTGTGTAATTTCATTTTAGTCAGGCCTACTCTGCTTCTACACATTTGTTTTCTCTTTTTTCAATGTCTGAAGTAGTCAGGGAGATTAGATTAGGGTTACTTTGAACATTATTCAGAGAATTCCAGCTGTGTCCAGCCTTCTGCTTTTGTTTTATGTCTCATCCCTATCCTCTCCTTCAAACTGCCAATCTGATTTTTAATTGATATCAATAGTTTCCTTATACCTACTTTGTAAATCACACTCCCTTTTTGGCACACCGTCTCATGCTTCCCTGCAACCATGATGGATGGTGTCCTCTATCCCACACCTCTCCAGTGCTCAGAGAAGTCAAACACATTTGTCAGACAGAAGCTTTCCTGGATGAATGCAGCAGCCACTCAGCAAGTCTTGGTTATACCTGCTCCAAGCTTGGAGGGCATCTCTCCTGCTGCAGATTAGCTCTGTTTTGGGTGTCTGATATGCATAATTTCATGGAGCTCCATTTTTCAGACGGTGGAAAAACAAACAAGGTGAGGCACTTGGAAGGACAGGGTTCTTTGAAAAGAAAACAAGGACAAACACCCAGGTGCCAAATGCTGCTTTTACTATTCCCAGCAGAGACAAATTACCATTCTACTTACCCAAACTGTCCCTTTCATCTAGAGGATTTGTACACGGACATCTCACCAGCACTAGTGACAATGTGTTCCCCAGAAAGTGTGCAACACAGGAGCGATGAGCAATTGAGTGTGGAAAGGGTATTTGCTGGACAAGACCCTGCCAGCTCTCTGTGCTGGCCCTCAGGCCCAGGAGATGCTGCTGTCAAGGAACCTTATTGGCCACCAACAGACAAATGGTTAAAAGCATCTCCAAGATGATGAAGAGCAGAGCTGGGAAACCTCAAAAGCCCTGCAATCTGTAGGCTTGCAGACTCTGGCTTCTCATATGTTTGGTTGGGTTACAGTCTGAGTGACGATGCATTTCCATGTAGAAATCACTGTAGACATTAGAAGTGCCATCTGTGTCCTCCTGTGACAACTGTCCCTTGTCAGAGCCTTTCCCACAGGTACTTCCTCAAACAGCCCTTGTCACTTACATGGTCATTGCCCCCTGGAAACAGTTATCCTAAGTGTTCTGGAAGTTTGAACAGAAATTTGGTCTTGCCATGTTTTTCCTTCTCCTTTTCCCTCACAGAAGAAGCAGATTTGAGCCACTAGCAGTTATCATAATTTAGTTTCCGTATATTTCATACCCTGAAGTATATTAAAAAACAACTTCCAGTTGCCCATCTGGCAGGCCCACTTTCATTCCATCAGCAGGTTGGTTTAAAAGATCAGGTAGGATGAGGTCAGAGAAAGCCAAAGCAGTGCATTCAGTACCTTCCTCCCCTTCTATCTCTCCCAGGAAGGCAGCTGAACCCCCTCAGCTCAGACCTTGCTGCCTGCTGGCTGAGCCCTGATATTCTGCCTTTCCCATATGCTTCCCAGACACCCAAGGTGGGCACAAATTAATGTGTGGAACAGGTAGTTTCACACAACTTCTGGGAGCAGTTAGTTTGGGAACAGAAGCACATTTTATTGACAGACAACAAATTGAATTTTAATGGAAAACAAATGGTGAGAACTGTCTCTGCCACAGCAGTCTCACAAAGAGACTTTTGACCCTCTAAATAAATGCTGGTTGATTCTCTGCATTAAACCAGCTAATCACCAAGAAGCAACTGTTTTATACCCAATCCCCATGGAGCACCCTGTCCCTTATCTGGATGGATGTCACACTCCTCTGATGGACAGGGAATCTTTGGATAAACTCATATATTGCTTTAGCTCTCATCAAGTGAGCAAAAATATAAGACCAATTAAATGAAGAAATCTAGTGGAAATTTTAATCTTCTCTATTCTAAATGATGATGGGTGGTAGTGAAGAATATGTGGGAGAGAAGATCCCTGTGCTGTGTCTGTTGTTATGAGCAGTTGTGGGTTAACAAAATGTTTATCTGGTATAAAGCTCAGTACTTTGCAGGACCAACCAACAAGACCAAATGCGTTTCAGCTTTTCTCGATCTGCAGTGAAAGTGTTTCAACTTTTCATCCTTCTATGTCCAATTGATTTTCTGTCTTGTGGTATCTGTCTCTCTTATTTACAACACAGGGAAAAGCAATATTAAGCAACAGTTTCAATATCTGTGTCCAGAGCCGTACTGAGCCTGCTTTTCAAAAGCCCTTGTTGGCTCAGGGGTTTGTGGGGGTGTTTACTGAAATGATTTGTAAGGTTTTAAAATTGAGCATTTAATGCTATGTAGAAAGTGATATATTTCCTCCTTGCCAAAAGTACCCAACTTTCACAAATTTGCAGAAGCTTACAAAATATCTTTAAAGTCAGCAACTTTTAGCATACAAAGGGGTACTGTCCCACCTTTTGATCAAAGTCCTAAATGGATATTTTGGTGACATCCCAGTTATTGTGGTCACGTTCTAGTGACCTTGTGAAAATCAAATGCATTGGTCCACATTTCCTCCAAGAAAAATCCCAGCTGGTGATTCTCTGATGGCTGAGTAACAGCTGAGGAGGGCCATGTATGGAGAGCACTGCAGGTATTGCTGTGGCAGAAAGACTGAGCAAAACAAGGCACTGAAATAAACAACCTAGTCTGACACAAAATTGGTGGCAAAGCCGATTCGTTACAGAGGAGATCTGCACAGGAACATTCAAGCAATGGAAATTCAGAATTTGAAATGTAGACAGTCTATTTCCAAATTGACATGAAAAGATTACCATCACTGTGTGTAAAGGCAACACATTCCTGAACCCATGCAGAAACCTCAATGGCAGAAATGGCTCAAGTTCCTAGAAAAGCAAAGAAGAAAAAAAAATCTGACGAACTGAAGACAACAATATGAAGTGCCAGATGAAGTGTTCAACAGAACTGCAACATGCAAGAGAAAGCGTGCTACATGAGGCATTAGCCCATTTAAAAATAATCACATGGAAGATTTTCGAATTTCTAGGGTTGGGTTTGGGGGTAGGGTTGCTCATTGAGCCTGTGAGGCTGCATATCACCTTAATGATGGAGTTTGTTCCATAGAAATGTCAGAGACTTGCTGAGCAGAGCTAAGATGTGCATAACTTAGCAATGATCTTACACAAAGATTTTCACTTCAATGATTCACCAAAAACCCTCTAGACAGCTACAAAATATGAAACTTTAAACAATCTTCACTGTTGCTGCTGCCATTAGCATAGAAAATTTAAAGCAAATGTTAGTTATTCATTCAGATGTAGGCAAGAGGGTGCCTGGTACGTGGTGCAGTGCTGGGACCACCATATGCTGAGGTTCCCTGAGACAAGGTATTTACACTGAGACCTTTTCATTTTCAGAAAAATCCAAAAATCTGTCATGCACAGAATATGGGTGAGCAAAGACAAGTCTATTTGTCCAGGCTTAGGGGTTTAAAATACCTCCCACGTGGCAGGTTGTGGCCTGGGATGCTGGAGTGAGATTCAGCATGTTTGAAAGAACAATCTATTCCAAGTGCAAAACATGAGGCAATAATGCTAAAAACTGCATAAATCCTGGATAAATAGAACTTTCTGGAAAGAGCAGATTTTACTTAGCAACCACAATCTCCTCTTTCACGATTCTTCTTGAAAAAATTGCCTATCAACAATGAGCAAAGTCAACATTGTTATCTCCTGGGTCAAGGTTTCCAGATGTTTTGCTCATTACAGTGCCCTGCCTCTCCTTCTGTGCTGCTGCAAGCTTTCAACAAACTGTGGTGGGTTTCCATCATTTTCTTCAATGCTTGCCCAGTTGCAAAGCCTTCCATCAGTACCCCCTTCCAGGATTTTGTTCTAGGGGGCAATTGCTTTCTCTGCAAACAACTCCCCTATTTTGGCTGCCCTGACCCAGCCATGCCCCTGCAGAATGACAGTCACCAGCTCAGGCAGGCAGTGAGGGAAGGGCTCATCCCACCTGCAGCATTCATGGTGCTGCAAAGAGCCCAGGAAGTTCATCCCTTTTTCACAACACCAGAGTATATTCTTCTTCCAGTACTCTTTCTTTGTGACATAACGATTCTGTGCTGAATAGCAAGGGCATTAAGTTTAATAACCATTGGACAGCTCATAAAAATATAAACCAAGCCACGAGCTGGGAGTGGGGCAGCTGTGCCTGGATTTTATGCCTCAGCCCAAGGAATTTAATTTGCCATTATCTCAGTGAAGCACCCGGATGCCTTTTTTTGACGCAGCCCCAGAGTGAGCTGCTCGTTCCAGTGACTGCTCAGTGCACTCTACACACGGTTTTTGGACTGACATCCCCATTTCACACAAACTGCTCCCACTCCAGCCTGCTGATGTCAAGAAGACCTTCTTGAGCCTTTTGAGTAACAGACTGAGACTAATGGGAAGACAGAGCTGCCAGCAGAGGGCTGCAGGGAAACGCTGCCTGGTGCCAGTGCCAGTTCTGTGCCTCTGTGTACTCAGGAGCAGGAGCTGGGACACATCTGGGTGACAGAGGCAATAGCACCTGTAGGTGCAGCTGGGGCTGCAGTGGGTGCATGGAGACTGCCACAAACCAACTGCAGCTCTCCCTGCTGCAGCTCTCTGAGGTCAATGCATGCCCTGCTGCTCATCTGCTCTCTGGTAGAACAGACCCAGTCCCTAAAGAAAGCAGACTCACATCCAGGCAAGGTTCTTGCTTCCTTAGGGAATTGATACCCAGCCTCAGAGGCTGAAGGGCAGGAAAACCTCTTCAATATCCATTCAGTAAGTAATGCTCTTTGCATGTAAAAAATCAGAGAAAATCATCTTTGCTTGAGGAGGGCAAGGGTGGATAACAGTTGTTCCATTGCTTGTCAGGACACCTCTGATTCCCTTAGCCTGGCTCACAGCAGGAACCCAGGCCAAAGGGAGAGCAGCCTGTTTGTTGACTCCATAGCTTCTGTGTTATTTTTTTCCAAATTAAGCAGAATGTTTTCTTTGGAAGTTCTGTTCTTTTTACACAGAATAACAGCTTAACAGCATTACATTCTTCCAAGAAAAGTGGTATTGACAGCTCTATTTTAAGCCTTGGACCAACAGGCTGGACCTATGAGCAAGGTAAACCTTTCTGAGGAAGTCAAACCACTGAACTCTACATCATACTACCTGAGCACAGAAGCCCAAGATTTTAGGGGGATATTAACTAGAGAGTCAATAAAATTATTTGTGTTTCATGAGAAGCACTATTCCTCTCTAACTCTACAACTGATGTGCCGTGCATGATGGTGTGACAGGGAAGGAATGGCAGAGCACCAACAAATAAATTGTTATTTCTAATTACACAAAAATAGAGGAGTGGGAAGCTCTGAGAGTCCTGTATCCATCTGGCACAAACCTCAGTGTTTACAAGCTGACAGGACACACTTGGGGTCTTGAGACAAAAGGGGGGTTCCTTTTGGGAGAAGTAAAGGAGTGGGAGAAGGACCAGGACAGATCACTTTTGGACAATTCCACACGTATTTACAAAGATTCTGTAAGTTCTCAGCTTTACTTGCAAAGTGTTTGCATCTTGTATTCTAAGCTCCTGTAAAACTGACTGCAGAAATGAGTACTTGCTGTGCATAATGACTTTCACTCTTTCCACCATCAAGCAAGTTATCATGAACACTATTAAACAAAATTGTTTCCAGAATTTTGTGTTTAAATTTGTGATGAAATACCAGAATTGAAAAGATCATTTAGCAGGAAAGCACACAGATGGATTTTGCCAAGTCAGGTAATGTTTCTGGCCTTGGGCAGCAAAGCTTCTGCAGAAATGAAATGCTTAACAATGCCCAAGTGACAGTCACCTCTGCAATGCTGAATGTGCTTCATAGCTGGATTTGTGCACAATTCTAGGTTAATCATATTATCTCAAGAATATGGCATATTGCAAAGAAAAGAAATCCAACAACTTTATAATACCCATCAACTATTTATGTTAGGCTAAAAATCTACATGTATGTAGACACTAACTATTGCTTTACTAATACTTCTCTGAATTTTGTTTTTTCTACCTCACTCTGAACACATGGCAGCTTGTGAATACACTGCATTGCTTGGATAACCCTGATGACTAATATCCCAATTCAGATGAAAGGGAAAAATAAATAAAAGGATAACCTGAAATTCAACCCAGTAACGTGAATACTCTGTGTCTGAAAGACTGCAAGTGGGGTTTCTGCTTGTCTCAGAAGCTCAGAACTGATGATACAATGAGCAGCACAGTGACCTTTCCATACAAAGGATTAGAGAAATATTTTTGAAAACTGGTAGCTAAATTTCTGTTCTTAATTTGATTCCTAGGCATCTGTATGTTAAGATATGGGATGCAAAAAGCAGTAAGCAGAGCAGATTTTCCACAGCTGACTGATTACTGGCCCAAAGATATCTGCAGGTAAATTCCATGTGTTCATAACTGCAGATTTTTTAATATGTCATTATCAATTGTCTGTGGGTCCAGACTGAATGCCAAACATTTCTTGTGTCACCCACATTGCATGACTACAGGTTTTTAATGTGAAGATGTTTAACTGTATATTCAATGTAAATTCAAGGGTGTGTTCTGTTGTTTTATTCCCCGTGTGCTGGGGACCCTGACACACAACAGCTTCTGAGAGGCAGTAACGACCAGTTACTCTTAGCCCTTAGAAAATAAGAAAAGAAAAGACATTTTTGTAATCTCTGTGAAAGAAATCTGACACTGACTGGCCAAAATTGTACTTTAAATTACACTGTTTTGGGAGTCCTGTCATGCTTCAGTCAAGTGCCCCAGAACAGAGCAGGCAGTTCCTCAGAAGTGGATAAACCACAATATTGAATGATGGCTGAGATTTAAGGAAAACATTCCCCATGGGCTTACATTTCTCATCCCATGGATAAAGAGGAGCTTAGAGCAGCAGAGGGACTCCTGCTCCCTGCGTTGGGTTTCTGGTCTCTGCAGGGCAGGAATGAGTCATCCCCTGTATCACCAAAAAATTGGGCATTTCTGTAAGCACGATGGTGTTCAGACAACTGTGTATATTTACTCATTTCTTCCCTCCTGGCTCACAACAGGGCTGAAAAAAAAAACAGTGAGAAAGCTTTTCCTTTGTAGGTGTCCTACTGGCAATTGCAGAAGAAATCTTTGAGTTTTTGTATTCAATTTTTCAAATTTCAGGTTAAAGTTAAATCTGAACATGAATTATGTGGTTTAATTATAATATGCATAATTTTACATGTACTATCTGGAATAAACATATATATTCTCTGGAAAAAACTCTTCACACATTAAAATATTTGTGGGAGTGGACCAGTTCTGCTGGATTCCTTAGCTCAAAACAGAGGAAAAAAGTGCCTGGAAATGTCCAAATATTTTGGTGCTGATGTTTGCTGTGTAGTACAAAATCCTGAACTTCACCCTACAAGCTTCAGCTTCATTCAATTGAAATTAAATAGTGGTTGATCCTGAAATTGAGTGCTTTCAATAACCTGAATTATTAAACAAAAGTGTTTGACTAGTTTCACCAAGGCTTATGGCCGGGTTGTGATATTTAGTCCCAAGTTTTGCAATTATATTTATGTAATGAATATTTATATAAAATTATAAATGCATAAATATATATCCATGGAAATATCTGTGTGTGTGCATGCATATTGTGTGTAAATACACACACAGACATACATATATAACAGTGATCTTTGAGCAGATGCAGCCTACTGAAGAATCACCTGGATGCAAATCCAGATGCTGATGCCAAGGCCACATCTGGCAGGCTGCAGCTGTGAAGAAGAGGTGATGATTGCTGCAGCTGGTCCCCACTGTCCTGCTCCACTCCAAGCAGAAGGAAGGGGGGGCTCCAGGCTGTGGTTGGCATACATGAGCTCCCAGACATTTAACTCTGTGCCCACAGTCACTGGGGCGTGTTCAGGAAATAAAATGGTACAGAAACAATGCATCTGGGTAAAATAAAAATGTTTACACTTAATGAGCCACATCTTTTTTTGTGAGAAACAAGAAGAGGAACACAATGGTGAAGGCATTGCAGGCTTTGGCAGGAATGGGAATGAGAGGAAAGGAGGAAAAACAGGATGTAGGTAAGGGAACAATATCCAAAATAGGGAACAACTTGCCAGTTTCCACCAAGGGTAATAGGGGAAGTGAGAGATTGTCATTAATGGGAAGTGCTTTTTCAATTTTAACAAACCTTCTAATGATAATTGTAGACTTTCTGTATTTATAGAGACCCAGTGTATCTGTAGACAATAGCATCATCTACCAAGTCCTTCTGCCATGATACAATTTCAGCCATTATCTTCCCTGCCTTTCATTAAAATATGAAAGGACATAAGCAAAACATGGCAAAATCATTTCCCAGTAGTAGGAGGGGAGGATCAGAATTAACTGGAGCTTAGGAGAGCCAAAAGAAATACTGAAGGATACATCAGTAAGAAAGTGAGGCAGAGCTGTGCTCACACAAATTCCTGCTGTCAGCACTGGCTAGTGCTTATGGGAATGATCAAAGGTGGGAAAAAAAGGAGAAAGGACTAAAAACCTTCAAGATTAATGTTTCAGAGAATAACACACACTGCACTAAGGGATCCTGTCTGCAATGGCCATGCTCAGCCAGGGAGGATTCCCATATAATCCTTTTCCTTAGTCTTCTCCAACAAACAACTTGGTAAAATAAAAAGCTAGATATTTTAAAACTCCTGTGCTCAGCAGAATTAGTCAAGTGCTTCCTGTTTGGATTTATGGAGTAAGATGGGGCACAAATTCCAGATTTCAGCCCAAAGGACCATAGCAGATGCTAATCACATGGCTGATTCCTGTGCCAAATTCTTGAGTTTTACAGAAGTGCACATTCCTGGTTATGACTAAACTATTTTTAGACCACTATTTAAAAAGATGCTAAAAATAATGAGTTTTTCCCATTCTTATGTAATTTTCTTCAGTCACTTGCTATTGGTGAGGTCAAAAAAGGCTTGAGAATGTTGATTTTAAGGAATTTCTACCAAAAACTGATATCCTCATGTGCTTTCAGATGCCAAAGACTCAAAAAAATAGTAGGAATTATAGAGCAAAGTATCTTATACCCAAATTGTCAGTCTTGCATTTCCACAGGCACACCAGAAAATTTTCCATGGATCCTGGATATTCTTTCCAAAGCTCAGTCTGCTGACTATCTCAGAGTTGTAAACCAGAGCATCATTAAAAGGCACTTTAGTCTTGGCTGTGATTTTTACAGTGCAAAAAGCATTTGGATGATCAATTTGCATTGAAATAAGTCATTGAAAATATGGCATTTTCAGCCTCAGAGCTGTATTGGAAATTCACTTCAGATGATGCACACTGGTAAAAACATGTCTGGAGAGGTGAGATCTATATCCAGCTACCTTAGGGCCCACAGGTTTTTCTTTTTTTGCTTGTGATTTTATTTTTTAATGTCCTGTGACAGAACCATGAGCATGTCTTGGCTCCAGCCAGCCAGAACACATCTCCAAATCTTCCCCCTTCTGTTTACCTAAAGAAGCCTCCCCCATCCTCCAAAGCATAAATCATTGTTCTGGAGAGAAGCCACCCAAAAAATGTCACCACACATTGAAATATGTGACACTTTGCTTACTTTGTAATGTCAGTGAAAATAAAGGGAAATAGTTTACCATTAACTTCCTATGTACTTACAGCTTATCTAAAATATTTTTCAGTAGCAAGGAAGGCCTCAAAGGCATTTTGTCTCTCTGGAAAGTAGTAATATGAATAATTTCATAGAGATTATGTCTGACAGCATTGAAATTGATTTTCTAGCTCAGACATGTAAATGTTTTCATGTTCCCTGAGTGATCCCACCAATGTGTGGTGGTCTCTTTTGGAATGTTGAATATTTACTGCTGATACCTGGAAGAATATGCAGCAAGTGATGAGAAGAACCCCTTTGGTGGGGGAAAATGGGAGGCAGAATGAAAACTGCCCTGTCTAGGTGAAGGGGCTCTAGACTTTGATAGTGTCACATGCACCACAGCAGAGATGAGGCAGAGTCTCACATCCTCCATGAGGGCTGGGGAGGTTTCTCTGCAGTGCCCACCAGAGCTGAGGACGTTTCCCTGCAATCCAGCATCCCGTGCCACATTCCACTGGCGTTGTTCATCACCTGCCCTTCAGGTTATCTAACCCCATAACGAGCTTATCTAATGATAGTGCTTCCCTTGATATCCCTAACAGTGACAGGAGAGGACTTCTGGTGTTAATTCTTCAAGAATTGGTTAAAAATAGCAACGGTGTTTCAAGGCTAGGCAGGAAGGCTGTGAGAGATCTTACAGAGAATTGCTAATCAACATCTGCAGTTTCATTTCACAGTCTTTGAGACTGAATTGTTATTCCTTTCTCGTGAGTTTTTAAACAACAGCACAGTGAAAGATTTGATGGTCAAGTTAAGGAAGTTATAAGTATTTTCTACTTTCTGCAAATTTTAAGAACTTACGGAATTAACTTTCTGTGTAATTTTTTCTCTCTCAGAAGTTGTGATTCAAAGCTAGTTGGTATTTCTATTTCTATTTAGCATTTGTCCACTTCATCATTCTTCAGTTTGCATTTTAATAAAGCTACCAGAGGAGGCTACCCAAAATGAAAACTAACTCATGTTCTTTCTTTACTAAGACAAAAGCATTAAAAGGAATCTAAGCACAGACAGTGAATGCATTATTAGGGGATGACATTTCTGAGCAGTGAATAATGATCCTTGCAGCTGTGACTTACTCTCATGAGAGGAAAGCTCTAGGTGCCAGTTCACTGCTGCTGAAATCCAGAATTTTGTGACCCCATGGACCACTCAGCAAATGCATATTGCTTTTCATTGTCTTGTCCATAGAGGTAAAGGGTTCCTTCATTTACTCCTTGTCTTCCTCCGCCCCTGCAAAGGCACCTGGGGTGAGTATGAAGCAGAGCACAGGGGGAAGGTGGACAGAAGAAAGATGTAAATGCAGATACACCTGTTTGAATGCACAGCTCATATTACAGCTATCAGTTGGTGACTTTGTTTTATATGAATTTAAATATGTGAAAAAACAGTTTCCTACAGCACCTTTGTACAGTGATGTGCTGAGGTACTCTGGGCTGAGAGAAAAGGTCTGGATAACAGGGAATTGCCAATGTGGAGCGAATGTAAATGCTCATGTAATCTGAAAAGAACAGAATGTTTTTCCAGGGCACAAGTGTGTCACAGTGCCAGTGTGGCAAGGCAAAGGCAGCAGCAGTTATTTGCCTCCTCTTGCTGGTCTGTGAGTGTGGAACACTTCAGACAGAAGATTCAGCATTTGCTTTTTGCTTCCCCCACAATGCCGTGGGCACCAGGCTGGCCCTGCCAGCTCGCCAGCAGCACCATGTGGTTCCTTCCTTAGGGCTGGGAGGCTCAGGCCAAGGACTCACCCACATCATCCCCTGCTTGGCTGCCTCAGCCTCGCCAAAAAAACACATTTAAGCTGAGAAAAGCAGCAATGGGTGACATTTCCTCTACCCGCTGCAGGATGAAAAACACTCTTCCATCCTCCCTATCCCCTGCATCATTTGTTTTAAATTCCTAAGTGATTTCTTTTTCTTCCTCTGTATTTTCTTTCCTTGGCTCCCTTGTGCAGGGCTGCTGGACTGTAATGTTACACAACCAGCAGCAGCCGTCTGCCTCGGGGCAGCTCACCGTAACCCAGATGTGTCACATGAAAGGAGAAGCTGGGCTTATGACACTCAAGAAATGCTTCTGCCTATGTCTAAAAAAAAAAACAACCTTCCCAGCTTCATCCTAATAGTAGGCCTCAGAGTAATCCCTGCACAAGTCTCTGAGCTGCTGAATGAAAATGATCCCTGCTGCTGTTTTAGGGAGGCTTTTCTAACAAGTTTTGGGTAATTAGGAAGAAATTTGAAAACTACAGCACCTGGAAGATTGAAGCATCACTGCATCCCATTCCAAACCCCAGTGCCAATCATCAAGGCTTGATCACATATAAATTGCTCAGTCATCAATCTAAACTGATTTTGGTCAAATCCCCTATCAAAACATTTGTAGGGTTTGATCCGTGTTTTCTCATACAAGAGAGCTCTAATTATGCCACTGTGCAAGGAAACCTATTCTCATGTCCCAACCAAACCAGAAATACTGAGGAAACACCAGTCATTCTGACATATGTATCCCAAGGTACTTGGAAATTCAGGTATTATATATGGTACAATATAAAATCCAGGATGAAAAAAAACCCCTAAAGTGTAATACAAAAGCAAAAGAAACATTAGAATACCTTGCTACATAAGCCAATAAAATGAAAATCAGGCCAAAACTTCCCTGAAATTAGGGAGTCTTCTCATCAATGTAGTGAATTGGCTTTTAACCAGACTGTAAGTGAGCCTCTGTGGTTGATGGATGTCAGAAATAGGTTTCCTAATGAGAACATTTGGGCAAAAATAAATCCAGCTTAAAAATATTTTCCCATTATTAACTCTTCCATGCCACTGTGCAATGTAAGCAAGTATTTCTGCTGTTTAATAAGTATTTGACATGAAGTTACAAGTAACTTTTAAGGAAAATATGTCATTACAAGCTCAGTTCTGCATGTCACTAAGTTATTTCTCACCTTAGATAATGATTTCTGATCCTGTTAGCCTGCGAGTATAACAGGCAGATCATACTCTTAGGGAATATTTCCATAAAAATAAATAAACTCAAAAAAAGTCCATCTTTATTATGTGGTAGGGCATTCTCTGTATGCACAACAAAAATTCCAGGTTTAAATGACCACACATGGCACTATAATTCTGGTCATATTCAGATCCCTTTGCTGGTGGCATTCACAGTGCAGATAAGAATGACTGACAATTATTATATTTCAAGTAACTATAATATCAGCAAATATATTCTTTCAGCTTCTTATTTCCTGATATCATAATCAGTGGTGTCACCATGAATTTGCATGCCCAAAACCACTTTCAATTCCATTCAGTTTCTCAAACATAAAAAATTCCTTGAGCCTCTGAAGCTGCCAGTGTGCAGGAGATCTTTAGTCATGCCCTCCAATTTATTCCCCTGCATAATTTAATTCCCAATCTTATTGCTGCATACATTTCCTAGAGATCAGGGCAAGGAGACTACAGCTGACAGGCAAAGAGAAAAGCTCTGAAGTCACCAGGTACAAAGGTGACACACAGATGATGCCTGTGCTCTGACGTCCTGCAGTCATCCATCCCTCAGTCCATTACAAAATGCTTCTGCTTCACTTTGCTCTCAGGACCGGGGGACACAGAGCACATGACAAAAATGGATGAGAACTTGATTTCCACAAGGCTGGGGGATACCAGGGCAACCTTAAAGGCTTGGGATTTTAAAAAATACTACAGACAGGAGATAACCCTTCTTCAAGTATTTCAGCCTCTAACTTGGTGCTTGCTTGATCCAGTTAGAGAAAGGAAAAATAAGTGTATGAAATGTGCCTCTGAGTGACATATATGTTCCTAGAAGAATTTGTGAGAAAACTGGCTAGAATTATCTTCAAATTCTGCAGTCCTGGCACACATCATGGCACAGCATGGCTGACCTGACCCACAGGCAGAAAAGCCTCTTCAGAGCTTTGCTATTAATTTCAGGATGAGGATGATAAAAAGCAGAGAAGGATGAGTTCCACTGTCTCTTGACAGACCTGAGTCATTCACTTGGCTCCCTCAGCCAGGATGGAGAGGTGTTACACAAAGAGTTTGGTTTTTACGTGGAGCTTGGTGCTTTATTTAGCTCCAGGAAAGACCCACTTTGACCTTGCTTGGTCTGTCAGCAGCACGTGGTGCTGGGTGGACAGGCTGAGGCTCTGAGCAGGATCAGGTCAGCCAGGATCCCTGCAATATAGCACACCAGCCCTCCCTACACACAGGCTTTATCTGAGGTGGTTCACTTTCCATTTCCAGAGGGCTGAGGAGGTCTGTGTGAGCCAATGGCAGCGGCAGGCTGGCACTGGCTGTCTCAGCAGGACCAAATCTGGGGGAGATAAGGCATTGGTGTGGCAGGAGACTTGTCAGCCAGGGGCTCTCCAGAGACTGCACAACTTCTAGGACCCAGTCCAAGAACTCCAGGAATCAGAAAATCAGCTAAACATGATTGTGAAACATTATCTGAAGCTCCCTGGCAACAATTCAGTGGTGTCCCCTTAACTCTGCATCATCAGCTCTAAAGGGCTATCCTTCCAGTCCTCAAAAACCTAGAAAATGCATTTGATCATGCATGTCACTGGGGAGCTCAGGGAAAGCTGATGTATTAATGAGACTTCCCAGAAGTTTAATCAATGACTTCTACAGCCTTGGGATGGAAACACAGCTATAATATTTCCTCCCATGCCTTTTGTTTGGGTTTAGGCGTTTTTTGCCTTTTTATCAAAAGAGAACTACTTGAGCATCACTTGTTAGCAAGAGAAGAATCTTGCATTCAGTTACCATTTCACCATTATTTCACAAAGTACAGGTTTACAATGCATCCCCCAGTGATTGCACCATCCCTATAACAAAAGCTGTGTGATTAGGTAAGGTAAGGAAGGGCTAGGATTAAATATCTCTATAATTCTGGTCTTAAAACAAAAGCTGTATGAGTTAAGAGAGAGAACAGTGCCATTTGACTTTAAACCTGAGACATTCATGGCTCAGTGAAGTCTCTTTATGTATTGGCATTTAAGTAATAGCAGTGTTAAACCAAAATATTTATCCAGAAGAAACTGAGCAAAGAGCCCAAGCCATTCAGCAAGATATTGGCTAATGCATCCATTTAATCCCTATTTGTTCAGTCCAGCCCTGTGGGAAGCCCTTTGTGTCTGTATGGGGGGTTTTAAGTCCTCCATTCCTGTTTTATCTCGGGAGCTGTGGTGAGGCAATATTGCCCACATTGCCCTGAAGGACTGCTGGCACTGAAGGGCTCTGGGGAGAACACCATGACTATGCCCAGGTTTTGCATTAAGGTCTCCTTTATCTGTGGAGAGGAGAGGGGCTTGGCTGGCCTGCAGTGCTGTGCTCTGGGGCCATGAAGGATCTGCAGCCACATCCAAAGTTCAGTAGCTGGTTTATTTGTCCTGCCGTGCTAATGCCTTGTCTTGACACCAGCACAGTTTACTTACAATTATTTCTATGGAAAAAGTGGAATGGTTGATAAATCAAAAGAGGAATTGTTTTAGCTTGGGCACCTTCATTCTGTACAGTTTCCAGCTGCTCAGCAGTTTATTATTTTGCATTTTAACCTTTATATCCCTCTTCAGATACCATTGCATCCAAAAGAAAATGCTTTGAAAGAACTTGCAGACCTGAGCTGGGTGAAAGGCTTTAAGTAATGTAAAGCTGTTAAAGCACAAAGAGTTCATTATGTAGGTTTAAAACTGTTCATTTATTTGCAAGCAGATTGTTTTAGAAAAATCTGCCAAAGTACATTCAAATATATCAGTGCCTGAGTAGCCCTTACGGGGGAGGGTTTTTGTTTTTGTTTTAACATTGCATCAGTAAAGCAATCCCAAGCAACCCATAAATGCAACAAGATTCCTAAGTGCTCTCACCAGACTGGAATTTAGAAATGCAAACTGATGCTGATAGAATGGGAAATGTGAGAATTGTAATGCATAACACACATTTGATTTTACTTATGAAGCATTGTTTTTTTTCCTGGGATAAACAGCCTATTTCAGCTATTTATTTACAATGTAAATATTTACAAACTGGTAGCTATGAATCAGGCTGTTGTTATTTCACTGTCTTTAGCATCTGATGAGTTCAAGGGGTGCTCTGTTCTAGATATGAAGCAAAGCTGAATTTTCTACTACCCTGAACATGTATTCAGTTAAATAAAATTTTGTGTTACATACACCAAAAAATGGGTCAGAAGCTGCCTATTGCCATGAGTTTCTGAAATTATCTTCTATGGCAAAATGTCAGAACTTGGGTACAGGTAACAGATGCTGATCCTGCCACAGCAGGCAGGGTTTGGGACAGACCCATGGCTGAGGCAGATCAGGCTGTTGCCTTGGTGGCCCCACGCTCCCCAAGGAGAACAACTGCAAAGGTTCCCTGTTCTAGAGACAGCACAGATCAGGCTCTAATAGTTTAGTATTTACTTGTAATTTTGTTACTGCAAGCAGTCATTAGTTGTGCATTAGGTAACCGGCTTTCTCTGCAACTTTATCATCTATTAGGCACTTCTCTAGATTAATATTTATCATTACTGCTGTGTTTTCTAGTGGTTATTGATATTGCTGTGCTTATTTTGTGTATGATGAATTTCAGTATATTAGCTTCTGGGGTTGAACTAGGCAAGGTCTAGCATGAAATGACTGTGAGCTTGATGTTGTTCAAACGCTGCCCACACTTTGCTGTCTCTTTGAGGGTCCTTGAGGGCTGAGAAAGTCCCTGTCCTAAGGTCAGTTTGTGGCAGCCAAGACAGGCACCAGAAGGGATGATGGATTCTCTGTCCAAGAGACAAAAGCATCCCACTTTGCACAGATGTTGACCACGAGGAACAAATGACCAGCACATGCAATTATGAGACCCTAGCCCTGGCTGCACACCCTGAGAGTGACCCTGACCCTGCAGAGGATCACTGTGAGGTGACACAGCTGCTTGCAACAGGAATTTCTTTGAGCATTTTTCTGGCAGCAAGATAAGGACAGGGCTGATGAGCACATGGCTGGGCTTTGGTAACATCATTGCCCCTTCCAAAGAGTATCACACTCCTGGTCCTGGGCTGCCACTTCCAGCCCATTGCAGGCTCAGCCACACTGGGTATCCATGGCCTATGATCAGTAAAGTGTGCCATTTGTACTCTATTTGTATTTTCTCCATCATCAATACATGGAAGAATAAATAGATCTGTCAGTTAGTTTCAGAGTGGAAAACATTTTGTTCCAGCACCTTTTCTTCCTTAAGGAGATTAGAATAGGTATATTATTTTTGGTCAGTGTGTGAGGTTACAAGACATATTAAAATAACAGCATGTTCCAAATGAGATTGCAATACATGGATTGGGTTTATTTAATTTGATTTCTATGACTGGAATATTAAATTTATTTGACTAGTCACATAGGTAACAGGGCAGTGAATTATTCACAAACTGTTTGAATTGCAGTTAATTTAGCCTCCTGCAAATCCCAGGGAAAATTGTTTTCATGGAGGTGACTCAGGGTCTGGAGAGCTGCCCAGAGACCCAGGTTTAGGTTTTCTGGGCTGTTTGTCTGCAACCTAAAGATTTTGGTGGTTCAGGGCCCTGCAGGTATGAGCACCTGATGTGAAATTGAGGTAATCCCAAAGGGAATTATCCTGCCTCCCAGAATTATGCAGATACTGGGTGTGGTTAGCTTTTGGCTGAATAAAGTCTCCAAAATAGTACCTTGTGCATCAACATGCTCTCAGTGCTTTTAGAAGTTAAAAGTAGCAGATGCTCAGCTCTGCTGAAAATTGAAGTGGTTTTATCCTCCACCCAGACAGTCCAGTAAAAACAGCTCCTTGTGGTAACAGAGCCAGGTTTCAGTGCTCTGGGAGAAGCCAAGCCCCTCCTGCTCCTGCCTGATCCATCCCACTCCAGCTTTCCCCCACGCCGGTGGCATTGCCAGATCCTCTGGTTTTGTTGTGTTACACAGGAAAGTGAAAAATAAAGCAGTCAAGTTTTGCAGCTCTAATTTTAGCAGTACTTTCACAGTTACTATTGTGTTAGAACTCCACATGACACAAAGAAATCTAGTAGGTCAGCAGCTTGAAAATAGAGCCTAATTTTATATTTTGGCAAGTTATATAAGCATTTGCTAATCACTTTTCTTAATAGAACCTGCTTTTTCTCTAAAGCAAGATAAATCCTTCTCCCAGGAGAGAAAAACACACACAGTGCTTGAAAGGTCTTAAAAGATAAAACCAGAATTACTCAGTATTGCCCTTTCCAAAGGAGATTTCCAAGAAATTTTCACAGGCCACATCAGTATTTAAAAATAAAATCAAGTGTTATGTTTGAAAACATAGTGAGAAATGTGTTGGGTTTTAAGTAGCACAAGATGATAACGTTAGCACCACTGCTAACAAAATCTCTGAAGCACTTGTAAGGACCCAACTAAATTAACAGGGAGTTCTTGTTTTCTGCATTTCATGCTGTAAAAGTAATTTGACTGTCCTTTGCTGGTGATTTCAATGGAGCTGAACCTGTAACCAATTTGCCAGCTATAAAGGGGAAGTAAACATTTTTAGAAGCCTTTGGTTTTCACTCTATGTGAATAATTAGTGGAATTGCTTTTGGACAATATGTTGAATTCTGTGATGTATCTTCAGTAAATGGGAAAAAGCACCCCTGAGGACAGTGAGATGTCTGCTCCTGGCTGGAGGGTGGAGCTACAGACTTTACATTACTCAGTGTGGCAGGATTGGAAAGGTGCAAATCTCTTTTTTCCTTTGTGAGTGATCAAGCCAGGCAGAGCAGGAGGGTGATCATGGGATGGCTGGGCAGGGCAAGCTGCACTTTTGTACACAGTGTGGTGTGGATGCCATGACAAACACAAGTTGTCATTTCATTTAATAGTAAAGGTGAATTTATAGATTATAAAGAACCCACCGTTTAAGAATGATTAATCAATTAATTTTACATTAGAGCTTAACAGCTCAAAAGCTTGTTTTAACATCACAGTTAATAGTTACCTATGTTGCAGCCTATTGATGGCTTAAATAACCATCAATAGCAGACATTTGCTGCCTGGCTGTGCTTTCAGCTACAGGATTTAGCTTCGAGCTACAGGATGAGCAACATGCTCAGCAAGACAGCTTTCATCCAACATTAGTATCTTCCTTACAGGAGATCTTCATTAACTGTCTGCTCATTGCAAAATACAGGCAGAGGTTGCTGAATGTTGCCTTCTGCAGTGGCCCTGTGAAGCAGGACAAGAGGACAGGTTGCCTTTCTAGCTCAATAATTCTGTTGCTTGCAGGCTTGGCTGAGCAAAAATGTTATTCTCCTCCTCCCTTTGTACCTTTGCTATCATTAGGGACTTTCAAACCCTTGCACCACTGCTGACAAACCTGGCTGCCTTCACTTGTTTTATAGATTTCTCACTTTCCTCGAGGTTTCTGGGTTTATTTAATTAAACATCTTTGTTCCTTTGTTCTGCTTGATAATTAAGTCCTTTTATTTTAACCAACTCTCTTCAAACAGAGAATTCATATGCATGAAGGACAGCTCCCAGAAGTGAGGAAAGGAAGCTACTGAGTGCTTTGGCCACATTGCCAGCAATGAAAAATACAGTTTTTGATTGACTTGCAGATACCATTTAGGAGTCATCAACTGAGGAAAAACTGTTAAAACAGTGGGAAAAAAAATTCTGCCCAGGCCTTCATTTCAGCTAATGCATTATTTATAGAGATAACTGACATTATTGCTATACCTTCACCTTTTTCAGAGAGAAAAACTGCCTTTTCCAGAACATCCCAACTTTTCTCATCCTTCCATTTTGGTCAGCCTTTCCTTCTCCAAGAGGTCTTCAGTCTGTGCCCCCTTATGTCTGTGGAGCTGATATTCCCTCCCAGAGCTCAGTGGTCATGGACTTATCTGCCTCCATATGAAAATGAAATTTTCACAACAAACCATACACAATAAATAGACCTCAGTATCTGAATAGATATTACTGGTTACCACTATCAGAGTCCATCCTTCATTAATGCAAAACTTTTCAATGTCTTGCTGGCTGAAGAAGGGTTTAAAATGAGTCTGAGCAATAGTTAATCTTCTCCTAAGGTCTCCAGACCTACTGTGGGAGTCCTCATTGGAATTCACCCTGCATCCATCATTTAATTTCCTAAGCAGATGAAGCATGGTGGTTTCTGGCCTGCCTGGCTCTGGAGCCCTCATTGCAACAGCAGCCTGGGCATTAAAAAAAAGAATAATGCCTGTGAGATCTTTTTCAGCCTAATATATTTCTACTAGAACTAATAAAACATACACAGTTTAATAGATGAAGACCTACTAATTCTCTGAAAAATATCTAGGTGGTAGTGGTGGTAAAACTATTCACATTTCCCCTTTTTATCCTTAGCATTATTGGTGTAGCTGTGCATCACCCTCAAACAGGGGTCAGGAGAACCAGTATGGCCCCTGCAGGCAAAGATTTTAGCTGAATATGTAAAGGTTCTCTGTGGTTTATGGTTTTCTGGGAACTATTTGAATCAGTATTATTTTTACCACACCAAGTACACAGAAAATATGAGCAATAACAGGCATCACATTGGGGCTGTGAAAATGAACCTCAATCCATGCTTACCACAGATGACAAAGAGAATTTATGAAGAAGACCTCTGATTTATAGTGAACAATTCTGTCCTTGGGAAAGTGGAGAATTAATAATATTCAGAGAAACTCTACAGATTTAAACCCGGGGTGATATAAATCAATGTACAGGGCTGCAGATCCAGAGGGGGAGACCTGCAGGGAAGAAGCAGGTCAGACAGCTTCAAACCAGCAGCAACAGCTAAATCTAGCAGGGTCTGCAAATCAGAAGAGATTCATGACCTAAACCCTACAGGAATACCACCAACAGCTGGGATGTAGCAAGTGAGTCTGCATTCCTTTTCCCTTGCCATGGATAGCCTGGCAAATTAGCCTACACTGGGGACTAAAGCTGTGACACAGTCCATGATGGGGAAATGAAGCAGGTTAGGAGGTAGTTCAAATATTCTCTTCTGCAAATCATAATTTTTAAAGAGTTTTTTATTTAATTCTTTACATTTTACCTCCTTTCTCCCTGCACTTCTTACTTTTTCCATTCTTAAATTTGTTCTTCTAAACACATATAAAATCTTGCCTTCATAAAAACCTTAACACCTCTTCATTCAATTTGTAACATTTTTTTCCAACCCTGAAAATGGAAAGTTAGTATTCCATGCTTTGTGGTGCTTTATAATGCCAAGCTGGCCTGATGAATGTCTGTGTCATGAAGTAAAACTGAAATCAAACCAGACTACACTCAGGAAATTACACCCAGTGGGAAGATTGTTGTTTGACAGGAGTTAAATAAATTACTGCCATGGTTTGTGCTTGTCCTATAAAGCAGGTTGGTTACCAGGATCCCTGTGCACACACCACGTCAGTTCAGTGACACAGCAGGGACGGGTTTGTCTTGGGTGTTCACTGGGGAGCAGGGGCCAGTCCTGCCCTGCTGAGCTCCAGCACGTGCTGGGAACTCAGGGCACCCCTCCCGTGGTGCCACCCTGCCAACAGGGGCCACACGGGGTGAGGAACACGGGCTTTGCCCAGACTCAGCTGTGCAGAGAGGTTTGGCTTCGTGAGGAGCTGGGGGAAGGGTTCGGAATTCCCAGCTGGGGGAAGGGGTCTGAATTCCCAGCTGGGGGAAGGGGTCTGAATTCCAGCTGGGGAAGGGGTCTGAATTCCCAGCTGGGCTCAGCACTCCCTGTACCTCATGGATGGTTCATCACCTGCCAAGACCTGACCCCTCAGACAGGGGGAGCATGGTTTTCTGGTCACTGCCTCAGCAAGATGCTGAACGTGTTCAGGCACCATGAGAATGGCTGTTCTGTGCTGGGCATCGGGCACCTGCCCAGTGGCAGCCTGGGAGGATGCAAGAGACAGGGAAGATGATGTCTGCAGCCTTTTTGCTGTTCCTGGTCAATTCTGTGATGCATCACTGCTATCTCACTCCACCCTAGCAAGGCTGGGAAAACATCGAAAAGCCACATTCACTGGAGATTGGAAACCACTTTTAATTTTTTTTTAAGAAGAATGTTCATTGCCATAGTCCAGCTTGTGATAGAAGATGATGGCAGTATTTCTGGATGATCAGCATGGCTTTTTGCACATTCCTGATGAGCAGAAAGCCCAAGTCTATCGTGCAAGAACTGCTTTAAATCCACAAAGTCAAATTGTTTCATGTTTGTGTTTGGAGAAGCAGAGCACTAAGTGCTTTATTTCAATAGGGAAGCTAAGTTTACATTCAGGTATCTCAATGATAAAAATATTTTATTATACAATATGATTAAATTTTTACTTATTCAGCTCTTCCTTCACCATCTCATCATCTCTTTTATCTCTTTTGTAACTCAAGCTCAGCTCACAGTCCTCTGGGAAATGTTATATGTTTGGGTTTTTTTAAACAGGGAAAACTCTTTAAAAACAATTTTACCTCCCCTTCTCTGAGTCTTACCTGTAACTGATATAAATAGAGGTATAATTAGACATTAAAAAATCAACATATTAAGCTTCTTAATTAATTATGATTTGCCTATTGATTTAATGTCCTCGTAAATTATTCTGCAGAGATGAGATTGCCTTTTCCAGACATAATTGCATTGTCTATCCTATAGAGGCTTTCCAAAGAGTTCTGTAAAGCTGAAGGCACTTATTAATTGTAATAACAAGCAATGCACTAAACAGGCATTTGCGCTGTCCTTTCTTGCTCATGACTTCCCAATCTGCAGGCAATTTACAAAATCCCTTAAATTGCCTATTTGCACCTCAGGCTTTTTTTTAACAACAAAAATCCTAACTAAAAATGCCTTGAAAATCAGGTATGTAGAGTTATAAATCATATTCCAAACACCTTTTGTATCTTACAATGTTAAGTGTAGTATTTTGGCTCCAATGTTTTCATAACTCAGGGCACAGGTTAAGTAAGTTAGATCACAGCTACCCATAGCTATCTAAAAGCACCACTACTGAATTTTAGGCTATTTCCCAAATGCCTCAGGAAATAAACAGGCCTGAATATCCCCATTCAGAAGGCAAAAATATTCTTGGCAGCATGCACACAGCATCCACCAATGAAGACTGCAAATTTACAGGGCACATATTTCTGCTACCTGATATTGCACAGGCTTTTTTCGATGAGTGATTAATTTTAAATAGCTTGAGACAATCAAGAGCAGATTAGGAGGGAGTGGGATCAGTTGACTTCTCTTCTCTTTTCACCTTTCCCCCTCCTCATTTCCAAGATTTTGTAGGTTTGCTGAACCCTTTGCTTCTTTCAGCTGATCCCTTCTGCATCCACAATTCCTATCTTAGCAGGAAAATCCTCCTCCTCACATCCTCCTCCTTTTTCTTTGTAATGTTCAGAAACCACAGTCGTGGGCAGGACTCATTGTACTGAGGTTCATGGGCATTTTCTGTGGTCTGAGTTATTTCTGAAATAAATTATCTTATCAGTTCTTTTTGACGGGATTTGTTGTGTGCATGCTGAAAGAAAACAAAGAGCAAAAGCTTTGAACTTTAGAGAGAAGTAAAAATGGTTCAAGTACAGGTAACACCCCTCTGGCAGATAGAACCTCCCCACCATTCTCCCACACTTTGGAACAGCTCTTCCTCTGGCATCTGCCTGCTCTCAAATTGCTCTGCAAGACGTGCAAATGTTATTTTCCTTTCTGCTGTCAGCTCTTTTCTCCACATCATCTACTACTTCAAATAACGCTTTGAAAAAGGAACTCTGATGTCTGCCTTCAGATGAAAAATGACAATCCCTGGATAACATGTTCAAGCACATTGATGGGGAAGCTGTAATTTCAGGATAGCATCTTTCCCTCTACAGTCATGAGATTTATTGCAGATGAATGGAACAACTGAGAAGTAATTTCTTACTCAGAAGTTTCAATAGATACGCAAGGAAATGCCCTGATAGTCCATTGAGAATCTGCATTAGATGTTAATTTGTATGAGTGCTTTCATAGCAGTGTAACTGCCTTCATCCTGGCATGAAAAGATACCTTCATGAGCACATTTTTCAAAGAAATCTCAGAGTGTTACATTATTTCATTTTGGTTTTGTAAGATCTGACCATTTCCCTTCTCTGAGGTAAACTAATGTGTTCAAAACCATTTTTTTGTCCAGCCCTGTGTCTGTATATGCCTTTAGATGTGACTATAGACACCCCTGTGCAGAGGAAGGAATGCCATTCCTGCTGTTCTCCTGCAGCAGGGCATTCAGGGGAGACCAGAGAACTGGAAGTTTAGCCTAGAGGTGTAATGGTGCCAGAAGATTCTTGTGAGCATGTGGGCACCCACAAGGGCTGGTGCACACCACATCCACCCAGCAGCACATGTGCTGGCAGCTCTCAATTCAGCCTTGTGGATTTCCCTAACTTTTCACCTAGGTCTAAGTCCTTTCAAACATGTTGAAAGAAGCTTTTGACAAAGAAATTTTGCCCAAAGAGTATGCAGGTTTTTTGCTGTTTAGAAATATAAATTTTCTCTTAAGAGGCCATGATCAGCCAGTTGATTTTGCTGAAGAGATGGTTGTCACAGAGATAAAGCTCCAAGGCACACAGGACACAATGAAAGTGCTGGCAGCCCTTGAACATGGTGCCATTTATGCCAGAGTTACGATAAATGCTCTGAAAAACACTTCCAGTTATTTTAATTTATTTTTTCTCTGCATCCCTGAACTCTGATCACTTGCAAATTGAAGTGCTCTTAAAAACTTTAAGTACTCAATTAATTTTAAATTGCTCTGAACTCTGCAAGCCCAGAGACCCAAAGCACTCTTGAAAATTTGTAGTGCTGCAATTACTTTGAATCACTCCAAAAATGTGGGTTCAAAATCCATTTTGTCTATTTTTTTTTGTGTGTGTTCATATTTTCTCTCACAGTGCAACAAACACAGTGGAGACATAAATTCTTCAGCCCACTAGGAAAAAACCACATCATTCGAACAACAAGCCTCCATCCAAATTGTTAAAATAAAAAAGGATCAACTTTGAGAAAACTTAATAATGCACAAGGATTGCCAGAAAATGTGTGTCTTCACACTCTGCTATCCACACTAAATCTTAGATGCAGGCATCTAAAGCAGAAGTTAGTTTGAGATGAGCACCTCAAGAGATTGGCCAGTGCACTGAGCTGGCTGCTGCTCTGCCTGGGAGCTGTAAATATTTCTTATTACAAATGTACCAGACACCCCCTGTGTGGGAGCTCCATCCCCCCTGTGCACATCAGGCTCCTGGGCTGCTGTGACCATGAAGACCCCAGTTCTCTCCCCTGTCCCTGAGGAGTTGTGTGCTCCCCCACGAACTCCTGCTCCCTTAGCACAGCCAGGGTGGTGCTCAGGAGGAGCCTGCAGACAAGCTGCTTTCAGCTAATATCTTGTCAAAAGGAAATAGCCTTTTGGCAAGGCGTGGGAGGAGCAGCACAGCGCTGCCTCCACCGAGGGCAAATCGCTGTGATCCTCAGCTGCTGGAGGAGAGTTGGGGATGACTAATATGTAATAAAGCAGCACAACAGGTTTGGCCCCCTGGTAAAGCCTTTGATGTCAGTGGTGGCAACTGACAGAGGGAACTAAGAAATGCTTCACATGCTCAGATGAAGCTGTCTGAATAAATAGAAACTTTAAACAGACTTTTCCTCAGAAATATGATGTGAAATAATAGCTGTGCTGGAAAGCTTTTGGAGATCTCTGTTAAATAATTTGTTTTCCCAGCATTTTTTAAATGAAAAAGATAATACAGTCACAAAAAATAAATGATTCAACAGCTTAAAAAAATATAAATAAAGTATCTGATCATTACCTACAAGAAACAGTAATAAGTATTTAGGCTTTCCTTCTTTCTAAAGTAACTGTTTCCATCACAAGTTTGTGGCCTCCCATGTGACTGAGAAATGCGACACTTTCATCTTCAGTAGAAACAACCATGGCACTTCCGCAACTCTTTCTGTCATAGGTAAGTCTCCTGCTTAGGAAGTCTCTACTTTTAGGCTCTGATCTCTCTGTTATGGTCAGTTGAGGTTGGGGAATTAAAATTCTAAAGACCATTTTTCATCTCTGGGGAGATTTTCACTTTGGGAGTTCAGAATCCTTGGTTGCCTTCGGCACAGCCCAAATTACACGAATACATGACTTTGAGCCTGTGTGTCCTGCAGCGTCCCCGTGGCTGTGACCAGGAAGGGTTGTGCCATCAGAGGACTCTCTGGGAAACCCTGCACGGGATGGCATGGACCTACCAAAATGCCATTTAGCCAGGGTTTTTCTTTGGAAGGATCAGCAGCAGTCCCAGCTGGTTCTGGGGTGCAGAGTCCATGGGGACACAGTCCTTGCTCCCTGTGACCACCAGTGCCTTGTTACACAGTGAGCACAGCAATTCCTCAGTGAGGAATATGAGCTGGGTCCTTGCAGTTTTTCGTTGCTACTTCCTTAACAGTGCCACATAATCAATCAGCCCACAAGTGATTAATAATGGCTCTTATTGCCCTTTCCATCCTCCCCCTGGCAGGTGCACCAGCTTAGACCTGCTTTTGCTGATCACCATGTGTATACTCCAAGACAGTGAGGGTGTCACGTCTGCATGGGTCTTGTCCCCTCACTGCCTGGCTCTGTGCTGGCACCAGCATGAGAGCTGCTCAGAGGGAAATGTAGCCTAAAACACTTTAGCCATCATCAGTGGCTAATAATCTAAAATCCATCATTACTGTGTGGAAGCTAAATGAAGAATCATTTAGGCACACATAGAAACCTGACCTTTCCTAGTGAAACAGCTGGTCCACTTCTCTGCATGGGAATTCATGGAATCCTGGATGCTGAGAATTTAAAACTTTCTGTGCTGAAAGGCACAGACCCACAAGAGAGCACTGCATTTGATCTGAGGATGTGTAGAAGGCCTCCAAAATTGATTGATAGTGCTGGGATTACGGGTGTGTAGCTGGTTAGAAGTGTGAAATATCACAGGGTGGAAAACTTGGAGTTTGGGATTTTAGAATGTAGAAAAAAATATGAAGCAAGATGGAGGTTTCAGGGTGGAGGCAGGTTGTTCTTCTTCACTTCTTCTTCCTTCTTTTCATGGGTTTGGGTGGCATTTTGTAATTGGACAGAAAAGTCCCCATTGCAGCTCTTTGGGATCAGTTATTGGGTTAAAAGGGAAAATAATCCAGGTGTCAGTTCTTAATTGGATAGTTTATTCTTAAAAGACCTTGTAACAAGAGATACATTTTGTGCCTTGCTAATGCAAAGCTGGCCAAACTCATGGTTATGAGACTGTTTTACTGATAAGAAATAATAAACATTTGAGTCCAAGCATTAAATGCTGTCTCAAGTGCCTTCAATGCAGATCCAGAGACACCCATAGGAATAAATGCCTCGTTTATATTCTGTGAGAGTAATTGTTTGTCATCCCTATATATTCTCTTCCTTGTAGCAAGTTTTTCCTTAATATTACAAATGTCTGGAAGCACATGCAGAACCCAGTCCTTTTCACAGAGCACCTCTGCAGGACCTGAACTCGTTTGGATCACTACAAAACACTGAACCCACACGCAAAAAGCACGAGACATGTAGGATTCGGGGTGAGCCTGGAAATCAGTCAAAACTTCTAATAAAATCTTTAAACAAAATCCTGGCTACCTGAAGCAGAGAGGTGCAAATCACCTCTGTGCTATGGACCCTGCTGCCGATTTTAGCAGCTCTCTAAACACAGAAACTCTTTCATTTCTAAAGGAAACATTGTTTATTTCACACTGAGTGCAAGGTGGAAGTTCCCAGAAACCGAGCAGCCCAAGGGGTAAAATGTTACATCTATTATATGACAAAATTTACATGAACACGCCTATCTAATCTATATTGTCCACCCGCCTAATGCATATTGATTTGGGTAATACGGCCTTAGGCAACGCTGGAAACACAAAGTGTTATTGTAGACGTTATCTGACGTCACCAGTTCCGTCCAAAAAGGGCAGAAAATTCATCCTGGAGACAGAAAACTCAGCTTGAAGACATCAACACCAGTTGAAGAAAAAGTCAGTTTCAGGATTTCAGGACTCTTTTTCCCTCAGGATTTAATTTTTTTTCCAGGGCACAGGGATAAGCTGTTTGCTTTCCAAACAGATCCCATGCACCTCTGGCGCACGCACCAGCACCTCAGGGGCTCCAGGGAGAGCCGAAAGCGGCTGTGCCGGTATTGCACAGCAAACCGCCGCTACGCTCGGCGCCAATTGCCGGGAGCTGCCCGCTGTGCGCATGCGCCAGGTTCTGCGCAGGCGCAGAGAGAGCCGGTCGCGTGCCGGTCGCGTGGCAGTCGCGTCGGTCGCGTGCCGGTCAGCGTGCAGTCGCGTGCGGTCGCGTGCGGTCGCGTCCGGCGCGCGTGCGGGCGGCGTGCGGTCGCGTGCGGTCGCGTGCTCGGCGCGTGCCGTCGCATGCCGGTCGCGTGTGGCAGTCGCGTGCGGGCGTGCCGGTCGCGTGCGGTCGCGTGCCTGGCGCGTGCCTGGCGCGTGCCGGTCGCGTGCCCGGCGCGGCGTGGCAGTGCGCGTGCCGGTCACGTGCCGGTCACGTGGCAGTCGCGTGCGCGGCGGCGCGGGCGGCGAGCGGCGGCGCGGCGCGAGGCAGCGACGCACGCGGACGGAATCGGCCATCGCCGGCGCTGTGTCGGCGGGAGCGAGGGGAACTTGAGGGGCCGGAGGTGCGGCCGGACCCGCGGGTAGCGGGGGAGGGGAAGCGGCGGGGCCGCGGTGACGCTGCTGGGCGGGCTCGGAGAGGCGGAATTGAGGGCGGGGCCGCGAGGATGGCGAAACCAGGGCCGGGAACCGCGGTAGCCGGGACAGCCGGCACCAACGGGACGGCAAAGGCGGAGATGGCGGCAGCGCTGCGAGGGGCCGCGAGGTCCGCGGCGGTGGCTGGGGCCGCGGGGGCGGCTGTCGGCACCCAGAGGGCGGGGAGCGGGGCGGCAGGGCTGAGCACGGCTGCGGGTACTGGGGCCCTGCGCTCCGACGGGGAGGTGGGCTCGCGTCCCGATCTAGACTCGCGGCAGGAGCAGAGCTAACGGGGGCAACTGCTGCGGGCATCCCCCTTGCAGCGGAGAGCTAAAGCAGCGCCCTGGAAGCTGGGACCAGCTCCACGGCAGCAATATCCCGGCGAGAGACACTATTAGAGACCCTCAATCCCGCTGTATCCCGAAAGTCTCTTTTATGACAGCCGTGCTTTATGGCACCTTTTATGATACTTCTGCTTTATGGCACTTTGCAACAGTTTCGCTTTGTGACACTTTACGACACTTGACGCCACTTTACGGCACTTTACAGCACTTCACTTTACGTCACTTTAACGGTTTTACTTTGGTTTTTTTTAAATTAATTTTATTTTTTAATTTTTAAGTTATTTTTAAATTTCATTTTTATTTTAAATTTTTCTATTTTTAAAAATTTTTATTTTATTTTATTTGGTACTGCCCAGACCAGCTCAAGCCAGTGATTGTGGTGCTGTTTGAGGGTCCCCAGGACGAGGGAAGAGATGAGAATCTCGGCTCCACCTTTCAGAAGGCTGATTTATTATTTTATGATATCTATTCTATTAAAAGGAAATGCGACATTAGAACTATACTAAAGAAAGAGCAAGGAGACATCAGAAAGCTGGAAAGCAATGAATCATAAAAACCCATGACTGCTCACAGCCTCGTACAGCTGGACCATGATTGGTCATCAAGTAGAAACAATCCACAGGAGACCAATCCAAGATGCCCCTGTTGCTAAACCATCTCCAGAGCACACTCCACAGCCAGCAGATCGTTATTGGTTACATTTCTTTTCTGAGGCTTCTCAGGAGAAAAATCCCAGCGAAAGGATTTTCATCAAACACGTGCCAGGTGATGGCACAGGCAGCATCGGCTGGCCAGGTCACCGTGTCATCCCTGCCAGCCCAGGTGTCACAGCGAGGAGGAGAGAGCTCACCCTGTGCTCACCCTGTGCTCACCCAGCCCTGCCAAGGGACTGGCTGCCAAACCAGAGCCGTGCCATGCATGCCAGTGTCTGCATGGCAGAGAGGGGACAGGAAAAGCCACTGAGGAAGCTGCCACCTCCTCCCTGAGCTCTGCCCTGCAGGCCGGGCCATGGGCAGCCACTGTGGGAAGGTTCATTTGCTGCCCAGCAGCTGCTCTGTGTCTGACAGGAGTTTAAATGCCCCAGGTTTGGGTTGGTGCTGAGCAGAGGGCAGTGAGGAGAAGGGGAGAAGGCTGTGCTGCAGGGCAGCTGGATCCAGGCAGAGCCAATTTGGGGAGCAGCCTTGTCTAACAGCATTTCATTTTCCAGTTCTACTACATTACATTTCATTTTGCACTTCTGCTAGAACTGCACGTCAACAGGTTTCAAATATCCTCCTCAGTCCCAGCAGCCTGCTTGAAAGTGCTGTGTCTTTGTCAGACCATTGATGTTCCTTCTGAAATGTGACTCTCACTGGCTGCATCCAAACCTTGTGCTTGAAGAGCATTCCTAATTAAAGCAGTTTGGGCCTTTGGGGAAGAAGGGACTGCAAAGCTTTTCCTAAAGAATTTTCTACTCCAATTCCATTGTGAGGAAATGCACCTGAAGGATGATGCAGGGATTAGGATTGAGACAAATATGAGTTTGGTGGGTCAATTTTACTTTGAGAGATTGAAAAACACAGGGAGCCCAAGTGATGATCCCAGAGGGTTGAACACAGAGGTTTCATCCTCCCAGAAATACAAGGGCCTTCAAACCACTGTTAATTTGCTGACATCTTTTTATTTTAGAAATGCCTTAGAGCTGTTTTCTTCAATCCTTTTGGAATGTGAGCTGAAACAAAGCCATCCAGGCTGAACCAGGGGGATAAACTCCTGAGACAAACACCCCGTCCCCTCTGCAGGGAGAGGAGCTGAGCCAGCATTTCTAGAAATAAACCATCACCCCCAGCTCGGAGGCTGCGGGAGGATGTGCAGTGTCCCCTGCTCCCAAACAGCCCAGGACAGCCGTGACTCCCCCAGCACTCACTGGGCTACCCACAGAGCCTTTGCCGTGCTGCCTGTGGGGCCAGTGCCCATCCCTGCCCTTGCCACCAGCCTGGACTCTGGCTCGTGCCCCGCACCCCCAGAGCCCAAATTTGCACTTTGTCCCACACAAAGAGCCAGGGCAGTGAAGGAAAGGGGGTGCATCCTGCCAAACCTGCCCGCACAGACATGTGACAGCAGCAGGAAGGTTTCAGGGCAGGCAGGGTGCAGGGCAGGATGGGTGCAGAGCAGCAAGGGTGCAGGCAGCAGTGCTCTCAGGGGCTGCACACCTGGTTCCAGGTGTGAGGATGGCAAGAGACCCCATCTTGGGGGCTGTAGCCCCAAATCCCCACCATGGGAGATACTCACAGGCCAGCAGGCAGCCCAGAACAGCTCAGTGTGCCCCGGATTTGGGGTTACCCATTCAGCAGCCATGGTGCTGGGCACGGCTGTGGGCTCAAGCCTCACGCTGCTCCCAAGGACACGGCTCCACTGCCCTGACCTGGGGATCACCCAAATCCCCAGTGCCAGGGAGCTGCCACCCCGCCCACCCCACCCACATCCCTGCAGCTCTTCCATGAGGTTTTGGCGGTGCCTGGAGCAGGGAGAGGCACAGAGGGAGACAGGCAAGGGACAGAGGCACAGACGGCACAGGCAGATGCGGGGCAGGGACTCACAGGAGGCACAGGGCATATGCCCCCTTCACCGACTCGCTGTCCTGCACCAGGAAGGAGCCGTCCCGCCCAGCCTTGGCCAGCAGCTCCTCGGCCACCGCCTGGCTGATGTCGCGGTGGTACCAGCGCGCTGCCGCCATCCTGCCGAGCCGTGTCCCCGTCCCAGCACCGCATCCAACTCAGCAGGGGCCGCTGGCACTCACGGGGGCTGCTGGGGCGGGTGAAGGAGAGGGTGGCGTGGGGACACCGGGCTCACGGTACCCGAGCGTGGTGCTGGTTGCAGGTCCCGGCGGGTGACAGGGAGCCACCGAGGTGATGTTCATCGGGACAGGGTGCCCTGCGGTCGGGCAGCGTGGCAGGAGCACCGGGGGGCAGCTGGGGGAGGCTGGGGGTCCGGATGATCCTCATCACGGGGGCTCCAGCCTGCAGGGAGCACGGGGGCAGATCAGCGAGCGCATCTCTCCAGACGGCAGGTCACAGGAAAAGCGGCCCTGGGCCACCATCCTGCCGTGGTGCGTGGTGAGGACAGGCCATGCTGGTGGCACCCAGGGGTCCGACCTCACCCGACGCACCGTCCCTCTCAGACGCCGTGCAGGCTCCCGTGGCTCCTGCGGGGTGCTGCGGGCAGCGAGCTGAGCTTTTGGGGTTCAGCCGAGCGGGAGCGGGGCCGTGATGCTGCTGGGCTCCCCCGGTGGGTCACAGCGGCCCCGCGGTCCCGCAGTGCCCCCCGCGATGCCCTCGGGGCCCGTCCCACGGGCCGCTCTCCCCGCTCGGCGCTGCTCGCTCGGCACCGCGGCGGCCGCGCTCATCCTCCTTCGGAGCGCCCCGCTCTCCCCGGCCCCAGAGCGGCCTCCTCGCTCCTCCTCCAGCCCCGCTACCGGGGCCAGGCAGCGGCCGCGGGGCTCGGCACGGCGGGGACAGCGGGGACAGCCCCGCGGTGCGCTCTGCCTCCACCTGCTCCCTGCACATCCTCCCCGGGATGCGGCGTGGGCAGAACGCTGGGAAAAGGCGCTGCCAGCGGTGCAGGATGGCACAAAGCCCCTGAAATATGTTTGGGGCGGTGGGCAGGGCTTGAGCTGCCCACTCCTGGGGACCCGCTGCCCTCCTTGGGGCCGAGAGAGATGGAGCTGCGGGCACCGGGCACCCACAGTGGCACTCGTGTCACCACACCTGTGTGTGCCCTGCCTGCAGCAGGGAGGGAGTTTGGGTGCAGGGGCTCCCGGGAAGGGGTCGGGAAGAAGGGAGACTTTTCCCAGCAGGACAGGTTCGGACAGCACCGCAGGTCCTGGGTGCAGCCCCAGAGCTTTTACTCCTCGTGGCCGGGAGCGAGCGGGGCCACACCCGTGTGGTGGCTCGAGCTGCCAGGGTGATTAACAGCAATTAATTAAAATTACAGATGAGCAGCAGCCACCGTCTGCTGTCCAAGTGCCTGGCAGCTCCAGATATTAAGTGATGCACGACGAGGTGCTTCAGCAGTTGATCATGGGAGAGACAAAACTACTCTATGAAACACAGTGGAAGGAGAAAGACAAAAGAATCTGTCTACATTAAACTAAGCCCTTTCCAAGAGATGAGACACTGGTTTTGCTATACTGAAATAACTTTTAAAAAAGAAAACCATTGGATTGTGTTGGAATAAAATAGAGGTCTTGGTTCAATAGATAGAATCCTCTCTGATAGTCGTGGCTGCAGTCTCAAGCTGTGCCATCACTCTAATAAAAGATGCTGTTTTCCAGTGCAAAGCCTGATGAAAACATTTTCACTGTCAGTGGATCCACTTCAGCACTTAGGAGCATGCTGCAGCAGCCAGCAGCCTCCCACTGCACAGGGTTTCAGAAACAATTGCCTCAGGCTCCCCTGTATTAGTCCTTTAGCCACTTTATACCTAATTGCCCCTCCTCAGACCCAGCTCTCCCTCTCAGAAACTGATCTTATGGGCACAGCTCCACCACATCCTCACTCTGGCCAAGCACAAGTGCCCCAATCCCTTTTAGCACTAACTTTACCTATAACTAAAAGAAAATGTGTGTGTTTTTGTCATGTTTGCCTAAGCAGAGCACTTGCCCCTGCACCACAGACCTCTCCTTTCCACTGCTCATTCTTGCCCCATCACAGGTCAGTGGCCAGCCAGATCTACCAGGGTTTTGCTTGGTTTTTTCCAGGTACCAGTAAAACTGCCTGCCTTGATACCAAACAGTGATTTCTGTGGAGATTCCACTTGATACATGCCCACAGCAACTGAACTTGGAGAGGTAATTGTTTAGCTCATATTTAATTCACTTTGTGTGCTCTGTTGGTTTTGTACTGAACTGGCTTCTTGAACATCACATGGTGGAATACCAAGTCAAACATTTTACAGAGGCTTAAATCAACCCTATTCCCTTTATTAAGCAAAATTGTAATCTCATTATATTAAAAAAAATCTAGACAGTTTTAGAAGATCTATTCCTGTTGATGGGCATTAATGATATTATCCCTTCCTATTTTTTAATTTCTGCAGTTGTTTGTCGTTGTCTGGGATCCATTATCTCCACAGGATCAGAACCCAGCAGGCATCCAAATCATCCAACTTTCCCTTTAATAGCATATTTTCTTCTCCTATTGTAATTTTGCCAGTACTCCATGATCCCTGCAAAACCAGCATTAGCAGGCCAGGAAAAAACCTGTAAGTTCTCCTCAAAACACTTCTTTGCAAATTATTTACACTTCTGATTTGGAGAGGCTGAGCAATTGTAACTGCTGCTTGCTATCCCCTGGACTTCTGCTGTTATGCAAATTGTTGTACCATCATCTAGTGGGAATGCATCATTTGTGGTTGTTTTTCTCCTAGATTCAGAAAAGGAATATTTGTTTATTAAAAACATTTGCCTTTCTGCATAATTGTTGTCATTTCTATAATTTCAATATGGTAATAGTCCAAAGACATCATTTTGTTTATCTTCATCCCTAATACATTTTAAAGACTTCCTTACTGTTCTTTTCTCGCTAACTGTAGCCTGTTTCTTGTATTATTTTCATTTGCTTATCTAATTTTTCCAGTTTCTAATATCCAAATTACAGTAATTGCAACTTTCCCTTTTTCTGTTTGTTTTCCATTTGGATGCAAACATTACTCTTTTCATTATTTCTCTGAGATGTTCCATTTCTGTACCCATCTCAGGTATCCTTCACCAGCAGAGGGACCGGAGCTCTCCAAGGCTTTGGCTTCAACAGCCTCCAAATGTATTTACATGTCTTCTGTTGTTTTTCAAAATTTGCCCTGGTGCATCATTGTTTTGCACTGGGAATCTGACTTTTTTAAAGTACCAAATGGATGTGTGACTGAGAATTTTTCCCTACGTACCATGAATAATGATCAACTGTTGTTCTTGGGCCCCTGGAGGAACATCTCTGTTCTTCAGTTAATTTCTCCCTTCTGAGAGCAAATAGTATCTAGTTGGATCCCACTTGTTTTTGCATTAGCTGAAATAAACTCTAGAGATTTAGGATGCTGACAGGTGCACAGAAATACCTGAGTTCAGGCAGTCCTGCCTAGGCATTTTCTCACTTCCACTTCCATCAGAGGTGTACCCTGAGCTGCACATATTTGCTGGGCTGGGAGAATAAGTGCACTCATGTGAGCAGCAGCTTATTCCTCAAAGGAGGGTGTCCCAAAACTGCAAAAAGTTTCTCATTGCTGGGATAATCAGCAGAGGGATTTCTGATTTTTGCTTTTGCACACGGCGTTAATTTATCAGTTGATGAGCGTTTTCTGCTGGATAGGCAGCACATTTTTTTTTATTCTGTTTCTGCATTTAGGTAACAAACATAGATAATCAAAGGCCATCCTGTGGCCTCTTCAAGGGTATGAGTCTGGCCCAGCTTCTGCAGTCAGAGCCATGTGATAATCACAGTGGCAGAATTTTAAAAGAGGGAAAAAGGTTGACAGGAAGCTCTTGATGCAAGTGATGATGGCATGTTGTTTTCCTTCAGGAGGTGTTCACCTCCATGGTGACTCAACCAAGAAATGGGTGACATGAATGAGGAAAGCTGGCAGGATGCAGAGTGTGTTGGATGGCTATCCTGGGGCTGCTGCCTTTGCCAGATCACCTGGGCTGCAGGTCTGGGACTGAGTGTGGAAGGGCTGGTATCCATGGTCCTGAACATCTCCTCTCTGGGACAGCACCTCTCTCACTTCTCAGCCAGGCTCTGGAGACTTGTACTAATCACACAGTGCCAGACTTGAGAAAACTCTCTTTTTAATCACCTTCTCAAATACAGGCACTCTATTTTTTTTTTTTTTGGTGACTTTCTCAAACAAAGAGCTCCCAGTGCAAAATTCAGCTAATCTGGATAGCATGTGAGTTGCTCCCACACTCTTATGGGGACTTCAGCAGAAGACAAAGGCCAGCAAGCCATGAAGGCAGCACCTTCCTCTCTGATGAAGATACCTTCCTTTGCATTTTTCTTGAATAGTTTCAAACTATTCAAGCAAAATGAAAAAAAAAATTCATTATCAGTTTTCTTCACACTGTACAGTCTGAATTAAAAAAAAATCACACTGGGTTGTGAATGAATGGAGAATTGCATGTTGTATTCCTGAGAAATTTTAGTCCTCCAGCATATGACTACCCACTTGGATAACTGCTTGTTCCACATGGGAGCCAAATCATTAGTTCTCCACTTATTTATGTCACCAGGTTGTAATTATTTTCTGGTAATACTCTTATGTGCAGCTTTGTATAAATACAAAATAGAAAAGTAGCCCCTGTGCTAGGAATTTACAGTTCAAATAACACAGAAAATAGTGCCACTTAAACAAACATAGGATCTTCATGGTGGGCTCAATTTACACAGTTGGCCATCAGATCAGGTTGCTATCAGATACAATGCAACTAAATCACAAGTGTCAACTCCGACTACTCACATAAAAATTATTATAGAAAGTCACTCATTTAAGGAAAAAAACCCTCAAAAGCAGAATCTGGGTTAAGTTTAATTGAATTTTTTTTAAAATCTCCTAGAGCAAAGCCTTTCTACCATCTTCCTTATCTTGTACACCAGTCCATGCATTTCCCAACCACTGACCTTCTCAGGAATTCTGATTTTTCTCTTTTAACTCCAAAAACTTTCATATGGCAGCCCATAGTTTGCACTCAGCAGTTTTGGGCACGCTCTCTGCAGTGACCCATTATGACAGGCTTTTCACAGTATCCAGGGAGGAGGAAAAAACCAAAATTCCAAAGCACATGGCACTCTGTGCATCTGCATCATCAAGGTTCTTCCCAACAGGCTTTTATAGGAAGGCATTTGTTGGACATTTGCATTCTTTAGATGATACCAGGATCCAAAATCTCCTTTTCTACAGAGAGCAAGTAACTGAACAGCATCTCCAGGATACCACTCACAATGATGACCTCTACATGCACAGCAAAATTGATTAAATGCACACTTACTTCCCTGCAGTTTCAGCAAGGCCAGTAGGTCAATCACATTAATATCAGATACTCTGTTTTATTGGAGAAGTCTTGTGGAAATAAATGTCAGCATAGCTGCAGTCCAAAAATTTAAAGATTCACTGGTGGAGTCAGACATAAATGGATCTTACCTTGCAGTTTGATAAAGTTTCTTCCTTTGATATTTCTCCCTAGGTACCTCAAGCTATGGATGCAATACAGGACATGCCTTATACTTGGGAGAAATGTTAGGATAAATTATCTTAGAACAACACAGAAGCAAATGAAATTCAGTTCTTTGGTTGCATTACTCCCCTGACATTGGAGACATTACTATAGACATCTCCAATTGTCGTGGGGGCTCCCTTCAGGGCTGAGGAGACAAATCCAGACTGCTAAGACAGGAACTATCAGACACATTGAAGGTACCTGCCATAAAAGGGGATTGACCATAGCCTGAAAAAGCCCATTGTGCTGCCATCTCTGCAAAAGATGGTTCTTGTTTGTAAGGAACCTGCACTTTCAGTGATAGATGGCTTGAAGGGTGCTCGAGCAGATCTCACAAGAATGCCATGGCCCATCAGCCCTTTCACTCCTCTTTTTGCAAACTCCTGTCTGATGCTTCCTCCAGCACTTCCCTGTGTTCCATGATGTGTGTCACTGCAGCTTTACCACAGTGGTCACATGGGCTGGAGACCTGGGAGCAGCAGAGCTTGAGGATCTTCTGCTCTCCTTTATTCAGCCTATAGCCTTGCCGCCCATACTGCCTGCAAATCCCCAAACCTCCAGACTTTAAAGTTTGCAGTGCAGTATGTTAACAACACACCACACATTCAATTGTGCAACTTCAAATATCAGAGTGCTATAGAACAAGGTGGAAATTAAAGGGAAAGGAAAGGTCAATGTTTCAGCAGTCCTGTCCTCTTCTGCCCCACCATCACACAGGCAGTGGGACACTGAGTCTGTGCAACCCATCAAAATACTCAAGTATCTGCTGAAGCCAGTGAAATGACCAAGACACAATGCTACAAGCAGAGGAGTGTTTGTATGACTGGCAACCACTCAGTAAATTTCATGTTTTATTTACTCGTATTCAGCCTTGTCAGATTAAATTAGATTTCAAAATGCTTGGAAAACATTGGACAAATGCCCTTTATCATTAAAGGAAGATTCATTATCTGTGTGGCATTATTAAACTTGTATCTTATGCCCTTTTTAGTACCATTTTTTCCTAATTACCCAAAGCTTTTTGGCACCAAGAGCACTAATGAAATATCTAAAGGGCTGCAATCTAGCAATATTTTGTTAAAATAGAGAAGGCTTGGATTTATTCTTAAAGGCAAAAGATGAAGAGTAATGGCAGATCTTTGAAGAATATACATTGTATTTGCATTTTCAGAGATTGGCTCATACCTTGATTACTGACTGGGTCCCTTGCTTACTTTTAGAGATGGGATGAATATGTCTGTTCAAAGAGACTTGCCAAAGTCCCTGTGGGGCCTGTAAATCACAGGCAGCAGCAACTGTGCTTTTTTTGTGGGTCTCAGAAATGTTTGTGCTCTCAGCTGTTTTCATGACCAGCCAAGTGCCACGCTGCTGTTTTAAACATTGCCCTGTGTCCAGTCCTGTGCATCTGAGCCTGCTGCATGTGGGGGTTTTACAGGCAAGCAGAGAACATTTAAAAACACCTTCCCTCAAAAAACACCCTCCATGTGGCAGTGGTTTTGAGATGGGTTTCCTGGGAAGCCTGCTACTCCCTGCCCTCCCTAGTGCAGACACAATGCTCTGCTGATGGGACCAGGAGCAGCAGCTCCTCAGCCATGAATTATCATGGGAAATTAGGTAGTAAGAGAAAAAACCAATTATGGATGCTGTGACATATGCCCTCAGAGGGCTTCATCAGCTGCAGCAGCATTTACCTAGTCCTCCACTTTGTATTTCAGGGGGCAAAAGGGCAGCAAACATTAAGGAAAGTGGCCCTCTGAGAGATTTCTCTCTTTCTCATCTACAACTGTGACACTTTTAACAGATGAAGGACAATAAGAAGGCAAGAAATAAACATGACACCTTTATTGGTTTGGATATTTTTAGACTGAGAAACATGTTATTTAATAGGTAGAAAATATTATAGAAAAGAAAGGTGTCTTGGCACTGCTGTAGAGCTTTTCATAAAGCAGTGCAAGGAAGTCAGGCAAGAATTTGATTAACAACTCTGAACTTGGCATTTTTGGTACTTCAGTATAATTTATTACCTCTTAAGGGGCTTGACCAGACTCTGCACAAGTTAATTCAGGGAAGTATATGATGGTGTCGCCTAGCAGAAAATGGCACAATGAAATGGGAGCCAAAGGCCAAAAAGACAGCACAAAATGTTTAATAAAGACAATATTGAGCAAGCTGTGTAGGTACACCAGCTTCCTCCACTCTGCAGGGTTTTTCAAAAGGACTGGAACTCCTGAATTAAGGCACTGCTGAATGCAGGCATGTTCAATCAGGAATTACTGGGTGAGATTCAGTTTTGGAGGCTGCAGCAAGCCTCAAAAATCCATTCTCATCACTTGTGGGTGAAAAACCACTTGATTGTGTCCTTTGATTTCAGCTTGGGTAGTGTCAGTGCAGGGCAGAGCAGGTTGGACATCTTCCTCCCTCTGCAGGGAGTTGTCCCTGCCCCTGGATTTCTGACCACACAGGAGCATGTTCAAGCTTCTGCATAATGGTAGAGCAGGCTCTGGGGTTTTCCTTACTGTCTGTGGCCTCAGACACCTTTGTGCACTGACACAACCACATGGAATGGCAGTGGGATCCTCCAAGGAAAAGGCACAGCACGAAGCCTGCTCAGGAGCAGCTTGTCTGGCTGATAAAACTGCTGGTGCCTGTGATGACTGGGGAGCCAGCAGGCAGGTTTTGCAGTTATAGTTATCCCCAGTGAAGAGTTCTTTACCTCCCACTGTGCTTCAAGCTACAGGGTTTAACTGATATTAGCCTTTTTCCAGCTGTTTGAAACCTAGTGAGTAGTGTTGCTTTTCTTCTCCCCTCTGCCACTGCTTGCCTCCCTGGTGGGAATATTTTGGCTGTCTTCCCATCTGAAGATGTGTTTGGAAATTTGGATGAGTCCAGGGAGTGAATTTTCTCTTTCATTGTCTCTTTCTAGTGCAAACACCACAAGAGTTATTTGCCTTCATAGTTATTTCCATCTCCACGTAATCATTGTAGAACTCCATCCTGCCCTCAGCAGTGGTTCTAACTGTCCTATGGCTGGTCCTCCTCAGCATGAGCTGTTGCCCGTGGTTTTCACATGGTGTTTCTGCTAGCAGTAATTCCACAAGTATTCACAGAGGTGTGCTGTCCCCCCACATGCTGCCTGGGCACCAAGCAGAGGCTGCCACGTGTGCAGCAGACATGGCAGGGGCAGCACAGGGCATGGCCAGCACAGCACACGTACAACACAGGGGGTGTATGACACTGAGAACATGCAGCACCAGGCAGATACACCTCAGTGTACATACAGCAGTGTGCAGGTACACACAATGCAGCCAGCACATTGCAAGTGCCACCATGGTACACATAAATTGTGGTGCATGTTTCAGAGTACTGCTCAAGACCAAGGCAGTAAGATGTTCCTGTGAATCACAGAAACCATGATACAGGAGAAATATTTTTAATAAGTGATCTGACCATTTTTATAATTTATTTAAAAGTAATAGTGTCCTAGGATCATTACAAAGAATGTAATATTTTTTAGCAATAGGCACTAAGGCAGTTCTGTAGCAGTTTTACTGTCATTATTATCCACTTAACCACAATTTAAATTTAGAGATATTAATTTGTTTGTGTGTATGTACATATACAGTGCTTGATATCACTCTAGGATCAAATTTCTTAGAGAAGGAGAAAATTTTGCATCTAAGATGCTGCTAGCCACAAAAATACTTGGGGAGTAATGGGAAATGCAAATGCTGCACAGATGCTTGGAAGGGATCCAAACAAATGCTTTTAAAACCTACATCAAACCTTCCTCTTCTGTTGCTGCTGCTGTGTGGTATCATGTACAGAGATGTCAAATTACTTAGAAGGCTGAAATCTGTGCAGCTCAGCACCTTTACCATCAGTAAATTAGAGAATCAAAGTAGAATTAAACTATTAGAGGAGGTATTCATGGTGTGAAGAGGCATTAATATGCTTTTAAGGGACAAATTCAACCAGCAGTTGCTTTACCAGCTTGTAAAATGTGCAGTGTGAGCACAGCCGCAGACCTTTCACTGCTGAGGAAAATCACTTTTTCTGTGCAAACTTTGGGAGCTCTGTCATCTGTAAGTTTACCAGGGCTGTATTTGGGCTGCATTTCTCCATGAGACTGGGTGAAAATATCCCCAGTCACGGCAGGTGGTTGCAAAGAGGGATTTTATAAGACAGAGCTTTGTGGGTTGCCTTGCCTGAGAAGGCAGAACCCAGAGTGGGAAGGGTGAGGTTGGCAGCAGAGCTGTGCCTGGGGCATCAGTCAGCCCCCTGAGTCAGCCCCTCATCCAAGCTGGCTGCTTACAGCAGAAGAAGAGGAAAAAGGCAAGCATTGCACTTCTTTCCAAAGTCACCCCAGGTCTCCTGAGTGCAGCAGCCCCCACAATGAATCCAAAAGCACAGGGCTCTTCAGGTTTACATTGTAGTGCTCTGGTGCTGTGCTTCTAACTCATCTATAACAGCTGTAGCAGAGACATTGCAATAGCAGGGGATTCCAAGCAGGAGGCATGAAATTGTGTTTCTTTATTTTTATTTATTACATCCAGATAAAGTCTTTTTTTTTTCTTCCCCAGAATTGGTGATGAATAGGTTAAAAGCAGCGTTCAACCTCTCTGAGGTGGGAGCCTAAAACTTTCCCAGGGGAACCCATCAAGAATTTCTCAGGGAACCTTAGAGTGGCATTGTCCTGGTGAGTAATTAAAAATGATCCTTTGGAGTGGCTGGAGAAATGTCTCGGAGAAAAGTCAACCAAACCGAGCAATTCCTGAACAGCTCAGGAGGGGACACAAAGCTTCTCTTCCCAATGGGTCTTTGAGTGTCAAGATGATCACCATCATTTCAAAAAGAATCATGGGAGAAACAGCCCCTTTCTAGGTCTGTGAGTTTTCATTTTGAGTAAATCCCTCAGTCTCTACCTCTGTGAACTCATTTGCTCCTGCCAGTCCTGGCCAAGCTTCCAGATGGGACACACAGTGGGCTGGATGTTATTTCATCCTGTCCCGATGGCACCAGCAAAGTCCTTATGAACAGCTTCAAGTCAGCTTACCAAGTCTGAGCCAGTCCCTTGCTGAATCAATAGCAGAGGAATTTCTAAGCATTGTGAGCCACAGCTGTGCCACTGGTGAGGACACTTGGCCACACCCGAGCAGTGTCCCCAGGAAGCAAGGAACAGCCAGCTGGTATTTGTGCCAAATTGTTGATATGTAAGCAGGGAGCATGCTGTGCATTTAAATCACTTTCACACTAAATTTGGAACAGAAATCATTAAATATTTATTCTGTGCCCAAAATACTGCTCAAGCGCCCTACTTACTGATATTACATATTAATTCACGTAGATTTTGCAGTACTGATAATACATTTATTTTAAAATGCTGACTCTGAGGTATTTGTCATGATTGGGATGTTTAATAAAAAGAGAGATTCATGGCCCCAGAGGAAGCCCATCTAGTCACTTCTGTCAATCAAAGGGGCTCATGTGAAAGGAAATTCAAGTGTTCATAATTACCAGGAAAAAAACACTAGCTGTAAGTTATTAGTGATGTGTTGAAGACCAGTAAAATCAGATCTTCCAGAACAAAGATACTTAAAAGCCTAATAGAAATTCAGAATTATTTGCTTAGCAAGAGGAGTACTGTATATTCAGTGATGTAATCACACAGCTAGAGTATAATTGCTACAAATCAATTGCTCCTTTCCCTGGGTATGAAAGGTTCAGGTTCTCCTGAAATATGAAGACTGGTTGAAAAACTTAAAAATAACTAAACAGATGCCCCTTGAGTTGCAGTGACCCCAGGGATGACAATCAGGCATTGACTGGCAGCAGCAATCCAGCCCAGGTTTTGTAGGAGTCCTGTGCATGCTGGAATAGATCAGCTGCAATTATTTCCAGGCTCTGGGTGAGCAGAATAGGGTGCATTTGATAAATTGCCCATGGTCCTCCTATCTGCAATAAGACTCAGTCATTTTTAATTACAGACGCCTTGAAAGCTGGGAGCCAGTTCTGATTGGGCAGCAAAATATTGCTACAATCCTCTCAATAGGGTTTGGAAAAGGATTTCAGTGCTGAACCTGACACGGATGTGATGCTGCCAGTCTGGCCAGAAAGTGGAGATAAACAGCTCACTTGTGGATTTTGCTGAGTAGCTGCAGACATGGAGAGAGTCTGGTCTCTTTCAGGGCCTGCTGGGTCAGGCTAATTTGTTGTTGTTTATTTTCACACCTGGTATGATAAACCCTAGAAGGAGGCTAAAAAAGACCAAAACCAGTATCAGCACCAAGTGCATCCTCCATGGCAAGCAGGATTTGCCCAGGCCCGTGGAGGAGAGCAGAGAACAGGGGGCACGGAGCAGGTAGTATGCTTCCTATCACTATTAAATTTCCCCATCTCCTGCTTTGTGCTATCAAAGAAGGCCATCAACCTTTCCCCCTCTCTCCCTGCCCTGCCATGCCTCTTACAGTACATCCCCCTTCTCTCCCTGCAGTATTTGCTCTTGCAGTGCCCCTGAGCAGTGATAGGTGCCTGGAAGAAACCCATCACGTGGATCATTATGAGCAACAGCCTCCAGGCACAGGGAGCACCAAAGCCAATGTGCTGCTGTCTCCTTCCCAAAGAAGGACTGCAGGAGGCAGAGGCTTGAGAGGCAGCAACATTGCCTGTGGAGGCCAGGGCTGCTTCAAACGCAGCCAACAGCACCCCCCACACAGCTGCAACTGCGGCGTATCTAAATCCAGTTACAGGGTGGAACAAGCACTCCTACCTCAGCACACAGGGCTATTTCTGACTCCAGAACCTGGATGCTATGGGAAGTCTCATTTTCCTGTAGATGCTAGTCAGGTCTGGAGAGCAGAACCTGGCACCTGCAAAGGAGGGAGAATGATGGCTCCAGAGACTTTTTCAAGGGATTGAAAAGCCTTTCCAAAGCACCTTCAAATACACTATCCAGAAATAGATTAAGAGGTTATCTTATTACAAACTGCAGTTTTCCAGCAGTGCAGGTAGAGAGGGTAACTCCATCTCTTCAATGCCCTGCCAGTCCCCAGTGGGCAGCTACCACTGCACAGGGCACAGACAACCGTTCCCACTGTGAAGGACTGACCCTCAGCTGGCTGGAATTCTCCCTTTCAGGAGACAGTTTGCTGAAGAAAGGAAACTTGCTGTAAATGCCCTGTATGCAGGGCAAGGAGCAGGCTGAGCACTGATAAGAGGAATGCTGAACTGAAGCACCTCAGCTCTTGCACCATCTGCATCTGCAGCGGCTGAGTGTCTCACGGTGCCTCCCTCCCCATCCCACACTTCCCTGATGTCAAGAATTAAGTAAGGCCGGCAGCTCTGGTTGGCCCCTGCTTCGCTCCTGCCACAGCCCTGGTGCAGCCAGGATCCCAAAGTAAATATTAGCTGAGTGTGCATGAACAGGTGAAAAGAGCAACAGTTTAAGCCACTCTGTTTGGGAGACTGAGAAATCTATATAACACTGTTACCAAGAAACAAGGATTGCTTCCTCTGCTATTTTAGGAAACAGTGAAACTAACAGAGCCCAGGACACACCAGGATTTCTATTTCCACTCTGTAAATGAGTGTTATTACCAAGAGGCAGTGTTTTCCAGTGGCACCCTGTAGCCAGACTCTATTCATGCCTGAATCAAAGGACGTGCTGGTCGAACCTGCCCACTCACACGCTCCCATTATCCAGTTCTTTAAAGTGCCCTGTTGCAAGGTGCAAACTGTCTAGTCCCTCACAGCATGTGCCCAAGGATGTGACAGCAAGTCCTCAGGAAAAGGTATCATTTACTTGGCACTACCTGTTGCACAGCCTAAGACAGTCTGGCCCTCAGCAGCTCCTCTGCTTCCTTTTTCGGTTGCTGCTGAAATTTCTCATCTTTATGAGCTGTAAGATATTTTTAAGTAGTCTTTGCCACCTATTTTTCCTCTTTTTTCCCTTTCATTTTCACCTGATACTGTACAGAACTCAGAATTGTATTGCAAAATTTCTTTTCTAAAGCAAGAGGTACAGCCAAGCAAAAACTTTTTTCATGTTTTGATGGCATGGTGCCAAAGGGCCAAATTTGCAGTAGATGACATCCAGAAGAACAAATGATCTCTGATGCTGGACTCCTATAAACACCAAGAGTAGCAGCCAGCTGGCACCCCGTGATTGCTGGGGGGCTGGCACTGGGCAGCCCTGTCAAAAATCTGCAGTCAGTCTCAAAGTGAAGGTGAACCCTAGCTGGAGTCTCTGTACACCCCTCCAGAGGTATTTTCTGATCTATACCCAGCATACTGCATCTATAAGGCAAATAATCTCAGGCTCATTAAAACAGCACCATCTGAGTTGGAATAGGGATAGGAGCTAGTGGGTGCAGTTGGTGACTGGCAAGGAGAAGCAGAGAGTGCCCCAGCACCAGAGTCTGCACTCTCACTTTGCTTCCAAATCTCATGTTCAGTGCCAGTGATTTGCAAATGACCTCATGTTCTGGCAGGGGAGGTTTAGAGTGGGTATTAAGGAAAAATTTCTTCACTGCAAGCACAGTCAGGCATTTGAATAGACGGCCCAAGGAAGAGGTGGAATCACTATCCCTGGAAGTGTTCAAAAGGTGTGTGGCCCTTGGGGACATCATTCAGTGGTGAACATGGAAGTGTTGAGTTAATGGTTGGTCCTTTCAGCCCTAAGGATTCTATCATATTCCATGGCCACAGGGGACCTCAGAGGAAGCTAAACAGAACAAGAGATGGGTCTTACTCTCTCTTTCCTCTTCTAGACAGTCCCTGCAACTCCCTGCCATCAGTGCACATAGATTTTACAAAGGCACTAATTGCTTCCAGCTTTCAAAAATATTCTGGTTTAGGCCTTTAACCAGGATTAATAAAAAGAGTGTGGGTTTGTTTGGTTTTCATGCAAGTCTCCCTAAGGGAGATATTCTGTTAAACTCTCCCAAATGGCTGCTTTAAGCAGAGTTCACTCCTTCTGAGGGTTTCTCCCAAGCCTTGGGTCCTGCCTGCTTGCTTGCACAGGCAGTGTCACTGCACCCAGTGCTACATACACAGGAAGCCTCTTCCCAAAGCCAAGGCCTCTGCTTCAGCTCTGCTTTTCTTTGCAGTAATTTCCACAAATCATTATCTATACTGATTTCCTCTGTCTAATGGAAAAAACTGGAGAGAGATACAATCACTGCAGTAGCGATTTTTTCTAATATCAGCAGGTTCTTCCCTCTGACACTGCACAAAATGGAAAGAAATTTGAAACATTTCACAAACTACTTTTACTATTCTTCATCCAAGTCTGTTTTCGATACCTGAGGTCACCTGGAATCTCCTTTACTCAGCTGCAGTGGCTCCAGCCATGAGAGGTGGGAAGCATTTAGCCCTCAGCAGGGATTGGTGTGTGTGTATTTGCTGCTTCTTGTTTGTAGTGCAAACAGGCACAGGCACGGAGGTGGAGTATTCCCACACGCTGAGTATTGCCCCTTACCGCAACTTGCAAGAGAGCTGGTAATGCAGGTACTTTGGATCTCATTTAGTAATTATTCTGGAAAGTGTTTTAGCAGATGCAATTAACTCATGATGCTGGGAACAAATATGTAGTGGCAGATTTTTAAAACCTCCTGGAGCCTGTTCCAAAGTGATAAGTTAGAAAGGACCATGGGTTTTGCAGCTGTGTTTCATCTTGAAAACGAACTTAGCCATCCAACATTTGCCATCCTTTTAACCCAAAGAGCCTTTGTTTTAAGCATCCTGAGAAAATAGCAATAAAAACCAACATAACATCAAAAATTACTTAGCTAATGCTCCTATTTATCTACATTTACCCACTCATGATGGGTAATTACACAAGCACCCACTGTGAAATAATACCACTGGAAGTTAGCCACACATAATTTTCATGATCACTCTACTGCTTCCCTTCCTGCACAATTCCTTCCAGACACTGCCTTGCAATAACATGCAAACAACTGCAAGTGAGAGATGTTTTAAAGAAAGCTGCATACATGTCTCTGGACAAATATGGCATTTGGAAAGACAAAGCAAGAGGCCTGAGAATTTTTGACCTGACTCTTTACCCAGTAAAAAGCATGAATGTTGTAACTGTACGTTCAAATACAGTCACTGTGAAAATGTGGATGTGTGAATTAAGGAAATAAAGGGTTGATCACACTGACTGTGATATGTCCATGCTTCTCTGGACCAGCAAAACTTGCAAATGAGCCATACCATGATGTTCAGTCAGGCCTTTCAAAACATAACCAAGTTCAAAGTTCTCTAGTGAGCCAAATCTCACCCACTAAAGGACAAATATATTTCTGAAGGCTCTTAAAAAAGAACATGCATGTTTTTTGGTGGTTGTATGTATCTATCTTACATCAATTAATTTAAGGAATCTTTTCTGACAATCTGTCAGAAAAGTCAATTTGTCTTTATAGTCAGATACTCAATGTCTGTGATGTTCCTACCAGCAAAAGTTATTTCTGTCATCCCCAGCTGCTTTCCTCTAGTGAATCCACCTCTGCAGAGTTACTGCAACAATCAGAGCAATCACCACAGAAAACCTTTCATAAAAAATGGTCCAATTTTCCTCTGATCATCATCTGACACAGCTTTGTTGCTGTTTTGTCCAGGAGAGGGAAGACAGAGAGCTGCAGCTTCTGAACATCTGCCACCTCAGCTATGAGAGAGAGCACCTGCAGCCTCATATCACAGATACTTTTTTTCTATTCTCCTATACAATAAATGACATTTCTTTATTGAAAATCCCAAAGATTTCTGCTTTCTCCTCTGTTGTGTGATCACCTATAGATAATATAATAATATGCACTGATGCAATTGATTCAATTTTTTTCTGCATTGGCACAACTGCACTCAGGACAAGGATTTTTTTTCTGATGGATACTATGAAAACGGCAGCAATCAAAAGAAAGAAGTGCCAAACTAAAAGACAACTGAAAAAATAAGAGAACTTTTCTGAGGAAGAGACTTTTGAGACATCCCATCACCTTTGTGGTAGTTGTCCTTGCATTAGCAATGTTAGAGGCCAAATGGCTCTGGCAGGTGCTGTATGACTGTCCCATAGCAGCACAACCACACCTTGGGTGAACAGGGTTATTTGCATTACAACAATGATATCATGCTACTTCTAGTTGTTTGTCTGGGAAAAAATAAATAGGGAGGCATGAAATGAAATAAGACTGAGAAAGGCTGAGAGGGGCTGAAAAGTCTTCTCCTAAGTTCAGCTTGGACCAGCTCCTTTCAATGGGAAGCACATGGAAAACTTTGTTTGCAGAAACTTTACAATTTTGCTCTTCCCCACAGAGAGTTTGTCATCCCCGGGTCTTCCCACATTGCTGGCAGGACACACACCATGGCAAGGTGATGTGCAGAATGCCACAGCTCTAGCAGATAATGATGATAGAAATGGGGAAAGCCATTTTTCACTCTCTACACCAATTTTTCAGCCACTTTTCATGGCTTTTGGAAATGTAGGACCCAGAAGTTTTTCCAGACTCATCTGCTACTCTGAGCTTTTAATTAGAAGTAGGTAAGAAGCTCAGAAAGCCCAGCTGTTGTGAAAACACTGGAACACATCGTGAGAAGCAGTGCCTACCTCCTCTCCCGCAAGCTATTCTCACAGCCCCATCACCATGAGCCAATGTTTATCTATTCTCCCTAAATATTTATTAACATGAATTAACAGGTGACAGGTATTTTGACATTTAGAAAAGAAGCACTGCTAATTGAGCAGAAAAACAAAACCTTGAAAACACCCACCGACCACAAATGCACAAATACATGTAAATGAAGTCTCAATCAGATCTGAAAATCACCAAAAACTAAACCATTGCATACACGATGTCTTCACTGACTCATCCCTTAGAGAGCCTCCTGAAGTTCTCAGCTTGCCCCAGGTAATCTTCAAAGCAGAACACCACGATATCATTACACATGTAATAATTAGTGACTTGGATGAAACCTTTACCAGCAATATCACTTTTCAATTAAGACTTTTAGCTGCACTGAGGTGCAAGAAGAACTGCTCGGTGGAAAACAAATGCTGTGAGCCTCAGGTCTGCGGGAATTCGTGTGGCTCAGACTGCTGTGAGGACACAGTGTGGGGCTGTGGGGACACCAGGGGCACAGCAGGGACATTGGTGTCCTTGGGGACATTGAGGACACAGCAGGGTCTGTGTGTGGTTGTGGAGGTTTGGAGAGACAGTGGGTTCTGTGGGGACACCGCGGTGCCTGTGTGGGGCTCTGGGGACATTGAGGACACCACGGTGCCTGTGTGGGGCTGTGGGGACATTGAGGACACCGCGGTGCCTGTGTGGTGCTCTGGGGACATTGAGGACACCACGGTGCCTGTGTGGGGCTGTGGGGACATTGAGGACACCGCGGTGCCTGTGTGGGGTTGTGAGGACATTGAGGACACCGCGGTGCCCGTGTGGGGTTGTGGGGACATTGAGGACACCGCGGTGCCTGTGTGGGGCTGTGGAGACACCACAGCACACGCTCAGCACCCCGCACCGCTGGGACCCCCGCGGCCATGGCGGCGGCGAGGCGCGCACCGGGCATGCGCGAGGCCCGCTCGCCGCTCGCTCCCCTCGCCCCGCGCGTGCAGCACCGCGGCCAGCGCCCGCGCGCACGGGGCGGGGGCGGGGTTGGGCGGGGGCGCGCGCGGGCGCGGCGGCGCGCGCGGAGCCGGAGCCGGGCACGGGCACGGCGGCGCCGAGCGGAGCGCAGCCCAGCGCGCTCCACAGCTCGCCCGGCCGAGCCCAGCCGTCGCCGCCGCGATGTTGGACCCGTCGTCCAGCGAGGAGGAGTCGGAGGAGCTGGTGGAGGAGGAGAGCGGCAAGGAGCCGCTGGCGCCCGCTGCGGCGCGGCTCTCGCCCAGCCGCCCCGGCGAGGGCCCGGGCGGCGGCGGCGGCGGTGCCGCCGGCGGCGGGAGCGCGCCGGGGGCTGCAGCCCGGCGGGCGCGGCAGCAGCGCGGCGCGGCCCGCCAGCCCCAGCCCCTCGGTGGCCAGCGAGAAGGAGAAGGATGAGCTGGAGCGGCTGCAGCGGGAGGAGGAGGAGAGGAAGAAGAAGCTGCAGCTCTACGTCTTCGTCATGCGCTGCATCGCCTACCCCTTCAACGCCAAGCAGCCCACCGACATGGCCCGCCGGCAGCAGAAGGTACCGGCCGTGCGCTGCCCTGCCCTGCCCTGCCCGGCTCTGCCCTGCCGGCTAGGCTCTGCCTCTCCTCTCCATCACCCACCCACCTTTGGCTGCTCCCTGCCTGCCCCTGCCATCCACCCGCCCTCCTGCCCCCTTCTTACCCACCCGCTGTTGACTTACCCCTGTGCCCGCTCTCTAGATGCCCCTCTGTCCGCATCCCTGCCCGCTCCTCGCCTCTCCTGCCGCTCCCGGGCCTGCAGCTCCCCGGGCACCCCAAGGGCACTCCCGGCTCAGGGCACCTTGGGCCCACGCGGTGTGCTTTGCTGGCAGCAGCCCTGGCTCGGGGCTCGGGACAGCCCCCTGACCCCCCATCACCCCCCGTGCTGCTCCCCGACATGCTCTCCCACACAGAGCCGGTGACATACATGGTTGCTTCTAGTTACGCAACGTCGGGATTCGGGAAGTTTGGGATGTTGGCTATCTAAAGGTTGTTGAAAGGAGAGAAATGGGGTATATTGCTGGAAAACGCCAGGCACGTGCTGTTGCCTCCTGCAAAGGGACTCCACAACTCCATGCTTACTGCAAAGTTTGCTTAACTGGGAGTGCTGGCATTGACTTGGGGAGTTGCTGAGTCTCATTTCAACTTCTTGCAAGTGTTTATGTTTGGCGAGCTCCCCAAGACCGCCTTCCCGGTGGAATGCATCAGCAGAGGTTTGCGGTGGAGTCTCTGCCACAGTCCTGACTCGTCCTCCCCCAGTGTGTCACCACAGCAGGGCCGTGTGCTGCTCCAGGCAGAGGCTGGGCAGGAGTGCATCACCCCAGCTCCCCATCTCCAGGAGCTGTCTTGGAGCTTGTTTCTCCTCTGAGGCACAAGCTCATGGGCCAGGGCAGAAATTAAGTTTGTTCTGGATCTGGACACAGGCATCTTTCAGTCAAATGTAGCCAACTTTTTCCCTGTGGCAGCCAGAGTTCAGTCTGTGATGTAATGTAGCTCTCTGAAACAGCTGGCTGATTTTTTGTCACCATTTTCGGTTGAGTTTCTTAGACTGCAGTTTTAGCCTTGATCCTGTTCTGTGTTCACAAATGACCTTTACAATTCAGGCAGACTCCTGGATGTATTGATGCAAACGACATTCAGTTCTGCTACACCACAGGACTATTATTAGTCATTGCAACATACGGAGGTAGGAAAGTGTATCTGTACTGTATCATGTAGTTTAAAGGCAATATAGGACAATCTGTTGCTAGAAGCTTGAGTGATCTGCTTTTGTTTGCTGAGCAAAGTACATAGCTGAAATTATAGCCAGGTTTGGAGTTTCTTTTATCTGTTCTTTTTGCCTACAATGCTTTTCAACAGATTGTGAATTTCCAAAGTCGTTTTGGCTTTTGTTTCCCCGTGCAACTTCTTTGTGTTAGAGAAAGAACTTACATTATTGTTAGTTAGGTTCGCTGAAATACAAACAAGTAAGTCCTGCAACTGTTTCTCACGTAAAAGTGAACTGAAGATGAAACTTATATTGTTAGTTTCACTGAAATAAAACCAAGTCAGTCCTGCAATTGTTTCTCACATAAAAGTGAACCGAAATTGACAAGTAGTTTATCCAAAGGAGTGTGCAGCATCCTAGCAGTTCAGAGAAGAGTGGCTGGGAAGGACAGTTTATAGTCCCTGAAATCAAAATAGTGCACTGTGAAAGGACAGGAGAAGGGAGAGGAAAAGGTGGGGAATAAAGTGCAGGTGAAACAAAGAAATGAGGAGTAATGAGAAAAATTACAAAATGGCAGCAATATTCAAGGCCATGTGGAAGTTACACAGGATCTTGGGAGGAAATAATCCATTCTCTGTGAAATGAAGAACATAGGGAAACATTTCTGGCTTATTAACATAGCTAAAATAGGTGTGTCTTGGGGGCTGACCCTCTCCCCTCAAACTTAGCAGTGAAATGGAATTGGGAAAGCTAAATTTACCATGATGACACATGTAAATTGAATTTACCCTTTAAAAGGTGAATTAATTCTGGTTTTTTGTTTTCTCTATATCCCTATATTCAGTTGTCATGCTGGGAGTAGATCCTTGCCCTTTTTTCTTTGCCATGACTCCTGTTGAAGTCAATTAAAGGACTACCAGAGTTTGTTGATGAACTTCATGTGCTCCTCTGCTTTGTTTTCCTAACACATCCCTCTGGGAAAGGCCCTTCCTTCCCTGTCTAGAGGGAGACCAGAGGGTGAAGGTGAGGGACTTGATCCCTCTTGAGCACTGAGCTTCAGTTGCAGTGTACTGGTTGGGTCTTCAGTAATGGTGAAAGTGTCAGGTGCTCAAGACTCACCAGAGTGGAACAAATGCATTTTGCTTCTTAGGGGAAAGGTGAGAGAAAACTGGATTTTGGTCCTGCTCTAATGGGGACTGTTGGGTCAGTTTGCTCATTGGCAGAGGAGGGATAAACTGCTCCCTTTCCCATTTGCCTCTCCACCCTCACAGTCTGCAGTTTGCCAGGGAATTGTTTCATCCTTGAAGAAATAGGAGCAGAAGATCCCCAAGTATTATTATTTGCAGTCTCCTGGCTGGTGTGCAGAACCACACTCTCTTCTTTCCCAGTGGTGCTGGACAGAGAGGCTGCAGGGGCTGCTGCTTGATCCCCTGCACATGCAGGGCCCTGGAAATGCCAGGCCTGACCGTGCCCATCTGCCCTCTGCAGTCACTGCCCATGGACAGGGTGTCTGGGAGCCCCACTGGGGCCCTGCCCTGGTGAGGGGACCTGGCTTCACACCCATGTCAGGGAGGTGCCACCACAGAGGTGTCTGGGCAAAACTGTGCAGCAGTGAGTGCTGAGGACCTGTCCCCAGCCCTACTCAGCAGGTTCTGCCCAGTGCTGGAAGGAGAAGGATGAGGTTTGGCTTCACCTGGCTCACAGCTCTCCCCTGTGGATTGGGCAATGCTGTGACCCCGAGCACAGCCCAGGCAGGGACCATGGCTTTGCAGGTGAGGCAGTGAAGCTGTTGCCCTGCAGAGTGGTTTTCTGTCTGGAAACACTCATAACAGCCAGCCCATCCCCACCACAGCTGAGATGGACTGTGTTGCAGCCAGCCCCTGCCAGGCTCCCAGAGCCCAGGCAGCTTCTAATAGCGTCACCTTCTTTGCCATTTTCTCAGATAAGAAAGAGTTGATTTTGTTGTGTTGTGGCCATAGCACTGAAGTTCTTGCCTGGGCTGTGGATCCCTGTGTACCTCCCCTGGGGTGTGTAATCCTCCCTCCTTTTTCCTGCAATGCTGTGTCAGAGCTGGCTGGTGCCCTGGGGCTGGGAACACACTGGCACAGCGGGCACCAGTTGTGCAGCCACACACACACATGTGTAGTGCTCCAGAGCTGGAAAATGCAGCCTGGTGTTCTGCAGCACCCATGAACCACCCTGGAATAAAGGGAACTCGGTAGTTAAGGTGCTGCTGTTGCACCACAAAGGTAATTACCTGCTGTTTGATAAATTAGAATGTATATGAGAGCAAAGAGAGCAGCAGAAACGTGTGAATGGATGGTGTAGCTGGGTACTTACTGCGTGTGGGCATGACAGCTCTGCTTGTTTACACCAGCAGTAAACTCTGTGTTTCAGATTTCCAGATTAATTTAAGCAGGTGCCACTCAGAACTGGTATTTTTCTGATCATGACACCCCAGATATTTCAGCAACAGAGGAAAAACTGTTTTTTAGATGAGTGTTTTCAGGTCTACACCTCTGCTTGGGTTTATTTTGATGTTTGTGGGGCAAGGCTCCACTTGAGTAACTACACGTCTGTGATGTCTACCTGTAAGTTCTTCTATTTACATCTCGCTAGCACTATTTCCTAAGGAAAAGAAAAAAGGCTTATTAGATACCTGCCTGTGTTGTCTTTGCTTCCCACTTAGGTTTCTTTTTTAAGCCACCACTGAATTCCAGGCACATTAGAGATGCAGGCAATGGTCTGCAAGATACTCATCCCTGTAAGGCTTGGTGAAAATAGGGAGATTTCATTTTTATTTCCACCCCAAATGGGAGGAAGGTGCCGTGTGTGGGCAGCCATTACTAGACACTGGGGAATCTGAGCATGAGACCAACTGAATGAGGAGGAAAAACTCCCATCAGAGCTTACAATATTGCTGGATATGGAAGGCTCTGGCCTCATGATGCAGCTCAGGAGGAAAGTGGCTTTGCCAGCTCCATGGCTCTCAGAACAACGTGTTTTATTACTGCAGATGGCACTGAGCTTGGTAATTGCCTGCCCAGGATGTGTGTGGTCTTTTCTCTAGATCATGCTGGTTTGTTGGAAGTAGAGTGGAGACGACCAACCATGCTTGGTGCCTCTTCCCACTTGATCCCAGCTGTCTGAAGCCTTTGGGAAGACAGCTCAGCCAGCAGCCGAGGGATGTTGGACAAGGTGTGTGTCTGTAGTGATGCAAACCAAGCATCCTTGGATATGGGTTGTACCTCTTGCTAAATATCTCTGCAGCATGGCAGTCAAAAGACACAGCACAGCCCTGGAATTGGTGTTTGCTCATTCAAAATAGCATAAACTGAAAACACTTGTTGGGAAAGGGGCAGCAGGAATAACTTTTTAGGAGATGAAATGTGGAGAGCACATTAGGTCAGACATTGTTGCAGCCGTGGTTGCCACTGCCTGTTTTCCTTCCTGCAGAACAAGGGAGTAGGCAGGCAGGAGAGTAAATCAGTTCCCACTGGAATAAATGCAGGATGAAAAAAGTTCCAGATTTGTTGCAGATTACCAGGGCTACTCCTGGGAGAAGAGGCTCATGATTTGGGTCCCTGTGTAAGCCTGTGGGATGACGTCAGGTGCATTAGCAAAATTCTCAGTCAAATTCAGCAAAGCGCTTAAGCTTTTGCTTTGCTGAATGGTGATTGATTTAAGCACAGTGCTTAATGCAGAGCAGGTGTGAGGGGTCAGAAACTGTTCAGTTGGTTACAATGCATCTTAAAATACTGAATTCTTGCCATTTCAGCTGATGCTGCAACAGTTAGGACACAGGAAGGCTAGTGCAGCTTTCCAAATAACCCCATCTTCCTTATCGTGGATTGGATTGTTACTCTCATGCCATACTTACACAAGTTCTCTCATAAAAGCACCAGCACACTGTTCTTCTGGGATGGACTGAACTCAGGTGGTGTTGGGACTTGTTTTAGCAGTTTTCTTCTGGAGGAATTTGTTTTTGTGGTCAGATTCTGCTCTGCTGGTCCCAAGAAACCCTTGGAGATTTTTGGTTTTCTCAGCTCTGCAGGGCAGGAGAGGTAAAGATAATGCTCTGCTTGTCTTCTGTCTGTCCCTCAGTTGCTGTCTAGTGCTGTTTAAGAAGTAGCTGCAAGGTTCAGGCAGCTCTGAAGCACGAGCTGTACCTCATGCACAGCTCTGTAGTTGCAGCAAAGCTTGCAGGAATATTATAAGTGCTATGCCTATACAAACCTGGAGGAGTAGTTGGGGGCTGGCTTCACCACTTAGATGGCTCAATGTAGGCACAGGCCACTGCCACCATCAAATGAGGGCTGTGTGTGTGGCTGGCTCCTGGCTGGGGCTGTGCCCAGCTCTTTGCCAACCCTGAAGTGAAGGTGAGCCTGCTTGCAGAGCATCACCATGGCAAGGAAGGTCTGGCATATCTGAGATGCTGTGCTGCTTAGCAGCGTGGAGTGCAGAATGTGATTACTGTGCTCAAGTTGTCTGGAATCTGCAGAAAGCAGTTGTTTTCAGTTAAAACACTTATAATTTATTTTGCCAGTGTCTTATCTTAATTTAATTTTAGGAGATATTAAATATTTGTCATACTTTGGCTATTTATATACTTGCAGTTTATTGGATTGTGAAGTGGGTAATTAAATAGGCTGTGAGCTTGGTCTTTGGCTGTTGTAAAACTTTGCAGTTCCTGATCCATAGCCTGACATTTCAGTTATTGTGGGTGGCACCTCTTGGGCCAGAGATGCTACTAACTAAGAGTGGAGAAGACTTATCTGATCATGCAGCTCCAAGCCCTGCTACAGCCCATTGTTTCAAAAGGTGTAATTTATGGCCTTGCTTTGCATAGTCTAGACACTCTCCCTGAAGCGCTTTGCCTCTTGCACAACTTGTAATTTTTCTGCTGAATGGTGAGTCACTTCTCCATTTACCTATGTGGAAAGTGGTCGGCAAGTCATTTCCCTATGCAATTTTTTGTTAGCTGGAGAAATATTTAATTTGTTTTTAGTTTATTTAACAGTAGCAGCCCAGCCATCACAGCTCTGCTACTAGCAGTGTATATATACAAACCCCAGAGCTACTGCCAGTGCTGTAGTCCAGAGTGGTACAAGGTAAACATCCTCTTTCTGTTTCATGATGTAAACTTGATCAGTATGTTAAGTCCAATCAATACAGTATGATCAATAAAGCTGTTGCTTGGAGAGTATTGATGTGAATCCAGCTAGTGGCTTCAGCAGTGCCACGGTTTCACCCCCAAAATGATCTCTAGAAATCAGATATTTTAGTGTGTCTTGGAGCATTAAGACTAATTAAAACAGTAGAGTTCCCTTAAAACAGCAGACAAAGGGACTTTCCCTGGTGATGAGCAGCTCTTCTCCATTTTTGTCACCCAAGAGGGTGGGTGGGGTTTGATGGGTGGCCCCTCAAAGGTCTTCCCTTCCTGGAAACAGAACAGGGTAAGATCCAAGGGAAGGTGCCACTTCCCTGCCCAGCTCTTTTAGAGTGTGGTGCAGACATGGCAGGACAATCAGAATTGTCTCCTCGCCTTGGATGCTCCTTATGCAAGTGGCACCACCAGCTCCCAGTGGGTCAGAAGTGGGCCACCCTTCTTGGAGGGGATGCTCCAAGGTGCAGCAGAAGGGTCCAGCTGCCTCTTCATGAGGATGGGTGAGGGGAGATCCCCTGTGTCATTACCTTGGAGGTACTGACAGAAATACACAGAGCATCCTAGCCTGGCACTTGCTTAGGAAGAAGTTATTTGTGGGTACAGGATATTTGGGTTGCTTCAACCAGGTTTTCCTCTAAATTGTGTGGGCTTCATTTTTAAGACAGGACATAAAGTGCAGTTGCTGAGTGTTTGATGTTAACCTTTTGAAACTGGTGTTTGAAAAGGTGCTTTTAGTGATAATATTTGGTATTGTTTGTCTGTGATTCAGGCTGATAAAGTCAGACATTTTCTAGAATTTAAACACCTGAGTCAAAGTGTCATGCAAATATTTATTCATCTTGGGCTAAGTCATGCTGTGTTTGTAGTTGTCATAGTTCAAAACCTGTCTGTCTACTTCACAGTAAGGTTAGGAGCTTGGACCTTTAGTAGTGTCAGGTATATAGTGACCCTCATGGCTGTCTCCCCATACCTAAATGTTAATATTTGATGAAGAAACTTAATGAAATCTAGATTTAGTCATGTTTTTTAGTGACGGTGCTGTGGTGTTTATCTTTGGGGATTGGCAATACAATGTGCACATCTTGAAGGAACCTCACTGACTTTGGTAGGACTTTGGGCTGATGCCACAGTGCATTTGTGTAATACCCTGACAAACAGGGCTGATGGTCCAGCACTACCCTTTTGTGATCTTGTGTGCTAAATTAGGGTGACATTCACACAAAGGCAGGGCTTTCAGACTTTCTAAAATGTAGAGTCTTCAAATCTAACTTTGTCTGTAGACAAAGCTAGATTTGAAGACTCTGCAGACCACCTTCTGCTCCCTTTTTGGGGTGGGATTTAGATCCACACTTGATTTAGATTTAGCTTTTATGAACTGGATCTGATCCTGTACAAGCATGGAGCAGTGACCCTGTCCCTGCAAGTCTATCACTCACTGTATGTCTTCAGCCATGTGAAGAATTTTGGGGGAAAAAATTCAATAAAGTTTTTGGCAATGGAAAAGAAGTATTTATTTAGGGTGCTGTTGTTGCCTGAGGCACTTCTGCAGGAGAAAGAGGCCTCGTATCCAGAGCAGCAGCAGCACTGCAGTGTGCACAGGCTCAGTTCAGTCTCTTGGAGCAGGGATAAAACTGGGTGGTTTGGCTCCCAATTACCTGTCTGGCACACGGAGGACAGTAATAGGGAGGAAAGGCTGTTTTCCAGGCACACACCTTGAGAAGCCACTGATAGAAGAAGCTATTTGTTAATAATTGTCCTCTTGAAACAGTCTCACAGGTTGCCTTGTAAAGAGCAGTGTCTGCTCCAGCATTTGAATTTGATTTTTAGCATTTGCATTTGATCCTGAGAACCTATTGAGCTGGAGAGGGTGGCAGTGAGAGTTTGCAGATTCTGTAAGTTTGTAGCAGCCACTGATGTCTGTTAGATGCCATGTGTGCTTTCAATCCATGAGGTTTATGGGGCTACCTGACTCCTCTGGGATGCCATTCTCCCTTTCCTGGGGAATTTAAGTTACCAAGGCACATGATGCTAAGTTGGCATTGCCCTGAGGTGCAGAAGGCTTCAATCCTGCTGAAGGGTTTTACTGCTTTGAGCACACCAACATATGACCACAACCCACAAGTTTTTCCCCACCTCCACATCGCAGGGGAGCAGCCCCATGCTTTCCTCAGAGCCCCTCAGAGAGGGACAGTGATTTACCTTTGTTAGTAGGGACATGGGTGTGTGCATGAGGGTCATTTCAGAGCCTGGAGTGTCACAGCCAACATACAGACTCTGGTTGGCACTGGAGAGAACAAGGTGCCTGGCTGGTGGCATCCTGATGAGATAAAGGGACTTGGCTGTTAGAGGGAAAATAAACCAGTACTCATAAATACATCTCCCTGATGTTGGCTCTGCAAGAAGGCACTCACCCATCAGATTTCCAGTTGACGCTTTGCTTGGAAATGAACTCTTATCCCAAGGAGTGATTTGGGGGAGCCCTGTCCAGCCAGTTGGCCAAGTGAACCTAAATACTGTAGAGACACTTTGGAAGGAAATTTCTGGGCTTGCTCTGGCCAGCCTTGATGTGTGGCTGGTACAAGTGGCTGTTGAAGGGAGAAGCTGCTCCACGAACAGCAGCCAGATGCAACCTGTATTCCACTCAGTGCTCCCCTCAGGTGTCCCTATCCCTGTCTGATGGGTGTGGGCTGGGAAGGAAGGAGCATTTAGGTGTTATGTTTCAGGCACAGAAAATATGGGATTATTTGGGAACAATTAGTTGCTGCCATGCAGAAGTTCTGTTGGACCGCTGCTGTAGTTTTTGCAGCAGTTTTTGTAGGGGCTCTAGTTTTTGCAAGGAGGTGGTTTCACTTTGCCTGATGTGCTGTTGCAGGGGATCAGCTCCTCTCACACCTCAGCAGCAGAGAATTTAGGCAGCTGGAAAGTGATGTGGGTATCACATAAGCAGAACATCAAGCAAAAGGCAATTTTATTCTAAGATGCCAAACACCTTTTCCTAATTCATCAAGAGGATACAAATGCTTTGCATGTTGCATGTGATGAGTTTGCTTTTATTGTCACCAGCTTCCTTCCTTCCCAGCAGACTGCTCCCATTCTCCTTGCAGCCAGAGATGATGACAGACTCGTCTCTGCCTCAGGAGGAAGCTAATGGGGTGACGCAGCAGGAGCCAGCTGCCTTGCTACCTGCATGGTGACACTGCAAGGGGGAAGGAAGGCCACAGCCAGCACTTCTTCAGCCACGGGCCAGGCTGCAGGACCTGTGCATGCTGCAAAAACCAGCTCTGTGCCTCCCACCCTGGCTCTGCAGACCACGCTCTGCCAGTGAGACCTCCGGGCAGAAGCCATCTGCTGCTGTTATGTGGGGATGTTCTGAGCTGCATGGGGTTGGTTTTTGGTGCATAGCAAAGAGCTAGCTGGAGTTAGGACTGCAGAGACTTTGGGTGTGCTCAGTCATTTGTGAGGGCAGCTCCCAAACATGAATCTATGCCGATGCTCTGCATTGGGAAAGAATGGGGAGCTGGGAAGGGCACGAGGCCTGGCTAAGGGACTTTGGAGTTGGGAAGTTTCAGCTTTGCCCCCTCCCTTTATCAGGTGTTTGGTTGCTTTAGTCTCCAGACTTTCCTCCTCTGGAAGGGTACCTATGAAGGAGCTGGGGCAGAGAGGAGGGATTGCTGGCAGTCCTGGTGTGGCTGTGTTTTCCTTTTCCATCTCCCATTTGCTCTGCATCAGATATGCCCAGGGCTATGCAGAGATGATGGGGAATAATACTCTTCTAGCCTCTAGCTGTCTCAAGAGAGAGCTGGTGTCCTCAAAAGCCTTGAGTTGATCATGCAGTGGTGGATTATGTTAGTCAAGGCTCTGCGGGTATGATTTCTACTTGTTTATGGGCTCCTGGACTTAAGTGGTACCTCCTACTCTAAAAGATGTTGGTTGTAATTCTGTGAAGACTCTCATGGGTTTTATCTACTCCAAGGACTACTTCTTTCCCAAAATCTCTCATGACACATTCCTGCACAGCCTGTACCACATACCTATCAGGGAGAGCAGCAGTTGGTGCATTTGTTCCAGCCTGACTGGTGTAGGGAGGGAAGGCTGGGCAGAAATGGCATCAGAGAGCCTGTTTTTTAAACTGTGAGCTGGCTGCTTGTACCAGCTGTGCGAGCCTGCATGGCTGAGCCATGGGCATCCCCTCAGGGGTTACACCAGCCTGGGAGGGGGTTATGAGAGCAGAGTGGTGGAGCGTGCCTGAGGCACAGGTAGGGAACAGAAGCAACATGCCAGTGGCAGGATGGAGGATGGAGGAAGTGAATTTGACACTGGAATTACACTTTAGAACTTCTGATTTTGCTTGTTTTTAAGTGCTGTTACAAGTGCAAGTGCTTGTGCAAAGGTTGTGAACTGAGCAGGATGGGGTCTCCATGGGCATTGTTAGATTTCTCCATCAATAGTGAAAGCCACTGAAGTGCCTGGACTCCTGTGCTGGCTGATATAAAATGGATGTTTCCTTCGAAGGCTGCATTGCATCCCTGCTGCTGAACTTTTATTTGGAGTTCCTCAAACTATGACCTCTGAAGCCTCTGTGGCAAAGCTCCTGCTTGGTGCATATTTCATGCAGCAGGATGTCAGTGATAGAAATTCTTCCTGTAATTTCATCTCTCTGTAAACTCCCTTTTCTCAGCTTCTGTTGCATGCCAAAATATTCCTTTCTGCACAGAAGTCACCCCAAAAGTGAATCAGATCCTGCTGAGCAGGACAGTCTTCCCACTACCTATTTATAGTGCATGCAATTACCCTCCATGCATCTCGGAATTCTAATTGCCTTTTTATTGCTGTTTGTAGTGTGTTAAAGGTTTTTGAATGCTCATGCCTTGTGTTCTCATTAGCTCTATTTATTCCTCCTTTGGCTCCCTTCCTCAACCTCATCAAATTTAGCATCTTCATGCCTTCAGGCCTTGGACAGCTCTGCCACTTCTGACTTCTCCCATGTCCTTGCTTGTGTTGCTGCTCCAGATGCTTTGTGTTCCCCAGTCTCGGTCTGACGTGCTCTTGGGACCTGTCTCCTGGAAGGGGCTCTGTGCCTGCTGTGACACCCTGCCAATGATCCCTTTGCTGGGCAGGGTGCCTCAGGGAAGGTGCCTCAGTATCTCTGAGGCAGCTGTCCTGCATCAAACAGGTCCGTTCAGCGTGGTGATGCTGCCCAGGCAGTTAGGGGCAAATACCTGATTTCCAAATGGGGAGCAATGGTCAAGAGTCTGGGGAGCAGCTGGTAATAGGGACTGGGAGTTGGTAAGCCAGGTGAGAGGCAGGTGCTCTGGCCTGGAGTCCCCTGCATGGATTTCTTTTGTGAGGATGGCACCAGAGCTGCTGTGCCACCAGTGGTCCCCTTTGTGACAAGACCCTTCTCTAAAGCCACAGTCTCTTGGGCTGGGGGCACATACAACTGGTATTACTGAGATTGCTTTTTTAGAGCTTTGTGTGCATCCTGTACCAGTTTTCACCTGATGGGCTTGTGCAGCACCTGGCACCCTGGTGGGTCACTGGGAACAAGCAGTAGCGTGTTTGTCTTGTATAGTTTCTTGAGCGCAAAGTCCTTTATAATGTTGTTTGCTTTATGTTTTAGCCTTGTTGTGTGGCATTTCCATGGCTCAGATTAATTTAATTATCCCCCGAGGTTCTTGCTTGCTCACAGTTGTCCAGGACTTTATTGCCCTCCTCTTGTGTATTGAGGAGCCCACACAAATCTGAATCATCAGTAAATGTAATCACGGTGTTTGATGTTTGTTCTTCCAAGTCCGTGATATATACAATGAATGAAACTGGTCTTAATACCCATCTGTGCCTCCCCTTTCAGCACTTCTTATGTTCCAACAGGCTTATTTGCTGTGTACAGCCCTGCCACTCTGTCCTACCAGCATTCGTATTGACCAGAGGAATTAATGCTTTATGTAAAATTGTATCAAGAGCCTTCTCACCCTATAGGTAATTTATGGCCAGAGCTTGCTATCAGCAGCTTTAGCATGTCGGCTCAGGGAGGGCTGAGCTCAGTAGCCTGCAGTGCTCTGTGGGTTGGGGCTGAGGATGGGTGAGTGCTCCATGCTGCCAGCCAGCATTCAGTGTCCCTGCCTGCAGCTGGTCCCAGCCCCTGACATGGTGGCACTTGTGACATGGGCTGTGCAGCGTCACTCTAGGCTGGCATCCTCATCTGTGGGCTCTGGCTGAGTGTGAGGGTTCATTAGCCAACAAGAGAGTTACTGAACTGGAACAGCCTGGAGCTCCTTGGCCTCAGCGGGAGTTTGCTGTTTCAGGTTCCTTGTGAGAGGTGAAAGCAAAGGCAGAGCTTGGCAGTTTGGGCACTGACTGGGTGCTTGACTTTGAGCCAGGTTACAGGCTCAGCTCTCTGCTCACTTCTTCACAGACTCACACAATTATCCAGATCTTTCTCAAGCTGTTATCAATAAGGTGATGAAAATATTACTCCTAGAAGACAGAGCTTGTGAGATGCTGACGGAATTGCTTAGTGCAGGATGCAGGTCTGGGGAGCACTGGGGCTGGACCCAGTGAGAGTGGCTGTGCAGTAGCTCAGACACACTCAGACACTGAGCAACACCAGGGGCTGCCCCTTCCGTGACTTGCTGTGTCCTCCAAGCAGCTTTTACAGCTGCTCCCTCTTAAAATAAGACAGTTAATAGTCTTGCATAATTCATGCTTACAAGTTGTACACATTTGATGATAGAAGGAGCCGATGTTTCATTTACGCACATGGGGCTTCATATAGATTGTAACAGCTCCGTGCAGAGCAGCCATGCACCCTTTCCTGCTGTTTGTGTTTGGGCAGGTGGACAGCAGGCTGCCTGCTGTTTCCATAGGCAGGGCAGTGCCTGGCTCACCTGCAGCCTGCTCCTCTGACATTTCCTGAGCTTGTCACGGATGCTGCCCTCCTTCAGGAGGGAGAATTGCAGTGTAATGCAGAAGCAGGACAGGGAAATCTTCATCCTTACTGCTCTCAAAAGCCAACTGCTGTATGAAAGGGAGGCAGTCTGGAGTCCTGAGCCTAGTTTTGCATTGCTGGGAGTCCATGGAGCGAGGCTCTGCTCCAGATGGGCTCTCTGGGGATGCATATGGATGTGCTCTGGCTGCCCTTGCTTGGGGCACTCTCGGTGCACAACGCGGCCTTCAGATGTTCGTGCTCTGGTGAGGGCTTGGGCTTCAGGGACAACCAACTGTGACTAGCAGGACATGGGCATTTTAACTCGTGTAGCAGCTCAGCTGCCCTCTGTTAAAGCCCACACATTCAGGAGCAGAGTAAGACCTCTGATTCTTTCCTCTGAGAGCCAGTGGCCAGCCAGAAGCAGCTGCCTTGCTGTTTGGTTGCTGCAGCTTTGGGAGGGAGTTACAGCTGCTCCAGTAGTGTGGCAAATCATCTCCATTTATCTTTGGTGTTATGCCCAATGTCAGAGGATCTCTTTACATTGCATATATATTCAGACTGAGCAAACCACAGTAGTTTTCCTGTTAAAATTTAATGATGAAATATGACACTTATAAGTGATTTATCTTTTTTCTTTTGCCAGTTGTTTCATTTGCTGTATAACCTTCATGCTAATGGTAATAATCTTTCCTTGCTGTGACTCAGGGGAATGGATGTGCCTTTTGAATTTGTTTTTTTTTACCTAGACAGAATCTTTGTGGTAGTTTGTTGGTTTTTTGGTTTTTTTTTAACAGCTCTGATTACTTGCTTTGCAATGCTCTGACCTATATTCAAGGTGAAACTTGTGATAAATATTTGCTTTGGGGAGAGAAGAACAACCATGCTTTTGAGAAGATTAAGTCCTGTCAGGCAGCAATCCTCATTTCAATTAGACATCAAAATGCAAATCATCCAGACTTCAGAGTATGTCAAGGTGAGAGCAGAAAGGACTTTAATACATTCTGAGATTAAGTTGAAATCCTTGAGCACTTTAATTGTTCTTGGTTAGTTACGCTGTCTAGGAATGGTGTGGGGGTAAGTTACAGCTGTGCAAGGAAGCCCTTCAAAGATATATTTAGTCCCAGGATTTCAGGGGCTATAGGAGGGATTTGCTCACCTGGATGCTTGGGAGACTTTGCTGTGTTTGAAAGGGGGAATGACAGAGCCTGGGCAGTGGGAAGACTGAAGTATTTTTTAATTTCTGCTTGAAGAGATTAGCCATGGTTTTATGAAATGTAAATGAAATTCCTACTCTTCTTTTTTTCTTGTATCTGCTTCTGACTTTTCAAGCAAACATTAATGAAAAAATTGGGGGTAAGAATCAGCAAAAAAACCAGCTTGTCCCTGTTGAAACCATGGGTACAAGGTCATAGCTGTTTATGTAACAAATCTCAGGATTCAAAAAATGTCCTTGGTGTCATCTTGTGCAATTTTTCAGAGGTGTTTATGGAATCACAGTACTATTTTGCACCAAAAATTTTAGCCATACGCTGTAATTGTACATTGTGCACCTCTTTGTATGCAGTTTGAATGATCACACTTTGTAGCTATGACAAAGAAGCTTAATGAAAACATAGCAAAAATGCAAATTATACGTCTATCTTATTAAAAAAATATGTTAGGAGGCAGACTCTGCACTAGACAAACTTCTGTAGACAGAAAAACTCTCAAGAGTGTTCTTCAGAGCTGGACCTTGTGTGAAAAGCATTTGCAGCCACCTCACATCACCCCTTCCCAAGGGAGCCAAGCAGCCAGTGAGTCCCCATGGCTGGCAGATCTCCCTGGGCCTGTGGGGCTTGGGGCTCTTTTTGCAAGGCAGGTCTGGGCATTGCTCTTGGGAGTTGCTGGGCCTTGGTAACTCAACAGAGGTGGGAAGGGCTACAAACAAGGAGGCAGAGGCAAAGAAACAACCTCCTGCATCATGCAGGCTACTGCTGAATCACTGTTTATGCTGTTACTGTACCTGCTGACTTGATGCATGGAAATAGGGTACCTCTATTTTTAGTTCTTACCTTGTGCATTCATGCACATGCACGCTGAAATGATACTTTTTGTGATGGGAGCAGTTTCTTGCCTACATAGGGAAAGTATTTCAGAGTTGTGGCACAGTAATTCCCAATTTCTTCCTTTCCTAAAATCGTCTGCACAAGGTGAGAGTGAGGGAGAGCTGCTTGCTCTCTGTAGTAGTACAGGATGCCCTGAGTGCCTTGAAGCTGCTGCTGCTGCAATCGATGCCATCCAGACATGGTCCTGCCCCACTGCCTTTCTGGCAGCAGAATTACAGCTGCCAAATTTTATTCCATACCCTGCTGGCTTCCTTTACCCTCTCCTTTAGAGCTTATTTGATACCTAAATAGGATTTATCAACTATTGCAGCAGGACCACAGTGTTTTGGTTTGTTGCTGTCAGTTTTTAATCTGTGATTTATTTTGCCCTGTTGATGCTAGTGGAGCAATATTCAGTTCTATCAGCAGAGGAAAAGGTCCCAAGATGAAACCAGCACATTTGTTTTGGCAGGAGTTGTGTGTTGGCTGTTACCTGCTGCTGCATTAATTGTGCTGTGAAAACAGGCACCACTTTTGAAGTAATTTAGATATAAATTACCTATATGAGCTGGGATGTTGAGGTGAGGGAAAGAAGTGACTCGTCGGTACCAAAAAATGACTGTTTTCATTGGGGACAAGATCTGGTTTATTTTGTTTATGCTGCAGGAAACCAGTGGTTGCTGGTGGAACATTCCAGTGAAAACAAAGCTTTCTCATTCTTGTGTGTTGGGATTGACAATGGCATTTAGGAAAGAGACGAAATAAAAAATGCTCTGCTTTTACAAGGCTCTGTCGTTCATGTAGCAGCAGCTTTGTGACACTGTCTGTCCTCAGCTGCTGCGACTTCAGAAGCTGAGATTCCCCAGAGCTGATGAGATTATTTGACTCAGTGATATTCTTTAGAAAATGCATTATTCCTTCCCTGGTATCCTCCTGGTGCACAGGGTGCTGGTCCCTGCCACCAGAAAGCCTAGGAGTGAGTGCTGCTGGTGCTAAAATGAATAAAGTCGTGCATACAGTGACAGCAGACTGGTCCAAGTACTGTGTCCCATGTAAGAAGTGTGACAAAAGGTTTGTCAGGATTCTGCCTTAAATTCCTGTGTCCAAAACCTTAATATTGTACTTGGCAAGCATGAGATTTTTCCAGCTGCCCTCTTTGATTTGCTCTCAGGAGAAGGTAGCAGGGGAATAGCTGCTGCTCTTGAATACTGGGTGAAGTTTGGCATCACCTGGGTGGGAATTATGCCTTTGACTTGAAGGTCTCTGTAGCTTTGGTTTCTGGAAAGTCTGGATGCTAAACTGTCATCTCCCAGCAGGTATCATGTCTTAAACCACTTGCAGCAGACCCTGTGGCGGGCCTTGCTTTCCTTAGCAAGCTTATTCAGAGTCTCAGGTATCCAGAAATTAGTGTTGCCTCCAAATTCAGATCCATTTCTTAAATTGCCCTTTACTGCATTGTGAGAGTTTGGTCTGGCCAGCAAGAATGACTTAGTGATTCTGGTACTCACTCTGGCCCAGGGATGCCTGATGTCTTCTGGGTCCTTTATGCCCTTCATCCTTACAGAGCCTTGGCACCCACACCCAGGAGAGAATGGTGTCCTTGTGAAACCCTTGCTGGTCCAGTTTCTGTCCTTGTTTCAGGGATATTAGGAATGAAGC